>NC_056677.1:111430968-112727634 GCF_018350195.1 Panthera tigris | reverse complement strand
ATGCACTTGGCATTTTATAAATATTGCTTGAATGCTTTCTTCTTCCAGCTCTGTGGGGAATAGGAGAAAGATAAAAGATATAATATCTACCTTGGGAAACTTTCAGACTGTTGAGAGAGGTAAGACTCACACTGATGACACAAGAAAAGACCCACATGAATCAAGCGTATGTCACACAGCATAGGGTGCTAAGGTGTATTCGAGTTCAGAGCAAAAAGCTCTAATTTACATTCACAGAAGAAGGCATTAGAGAGGCTTGATGGAGTTGCGCTGCTCCCACAACACTGTTATTCCTGTTCCTAGGAGGAACTGGACAGAAACCATATTTGACAAACGTATCTCTAGGGGAGAAGGTTACACAACCACCTGCAGAAACCAATTCAATCTCACATAATAGAATTTGAACTTCTTTTAAATGATTTAGGCCACTTGAGAGTTTTACAAGTCAGTTCCCAAATTAATTTAGCATTTATCTTCCAGACAGGCTATTACAGCTAACAATAAACTCCCGTTAAAGGAATTCAGATGCGTGTGGCCGAGGAAGGGAGGTCCTCGTTTCTCACCACAGTTGACTTTTCCGCAGCATTTGACGCTGTTGACCAGCCACTCCTGCTCCCCCACCCTACGTAGCACTGCAGTCTTCTCGTTCCCTCCCTACTTCACCGACTGCTCAGCCTCAAGCCCAGGGTCTGGCACGTAGTAGGCTCTCAATAAATATTTCTGAACGACCGAAGGCTTCTTAGGATCTTCTCCACTGATTTCCATTTGTATCTAATACTTCAAGGTAGACATCCCCCCACCCAAATCTGGCCAGATGTATATCTCCACCTGTCCCCTAAGTCCCAACTGCCTATAGGACCTCTCCTAGGTGTGCTGTAGGCAATTCAAAGTCAATACGTCCAAAACTGAACTTACCTCTCTCCTTAATGTTGCACCCATTTCTTTGTTATGAACGTAAGTTTACAGACCCCCCCACCATCACCTCGGCCACCAGAGTTAAAACCCTCTAAAGCATCTTCACCCCCTCGCACTCCCACCCCCTCCCCTAGTGTCCAATCAGTTGCCAAGTCCTATTAGTTTTCCCTCCATGTTCCCTCTGGTACCTGTCTCCTCCTCTTCCTCCTCACTGCCATGACACCTTCATTGTTTGTCACCTGGATTCTTGTCATTACTACGTCACTAGCGTTCCCTACAACAATGCATCTATTTCTCACCATGTTACCAAAACATAACTGAAATCATGTAAGTCTCCTCCAGAAATTATTCCTTACTTTTATAAATCCCTATTTGGCTTCTAAAATTCTTTCATAAACTCTGTGTCAATTAAGAATTATTTTGGCTGCGGGTAACAGACACCCCAACTAACTTGTACAAATAGTGGGCTCTTTTTCCCGCATAAGAATAAATCCAGAGGTAGGGGGCGCCCTGGTGGCTCAGTCAGTTAAGCATCCAGCTCTTGACTTCAGCTCAGGTCATGATCTCACGGTTTGTGGGTTTGAGCTTTGTGTCAGGCTCTGCACTGGCAGTGTGGAGCCTGCTTGGGATTCTCTCTCTGGCCCTCCCACGCTTGGTGCTCGCTCGCTCTCTCTCTCTCTCTCTCTCTCTCTCTCTCTCTCTCTCGATAAATTAAAAAAAAAGAAGACATCCAGATGTAGATGGCTGCTGGCATTCGTTTATTGGTGCCATCAAGGTCTCAGACTCTCTTCCAATATTTCTGCACTGCCATCCATTCTCAACATGTTGGCTTTTCATCTTCATTGCTGCCAATAATTCAGCTGAAAATGGCTATTGAAGCCCCAGGAATCACGTCTGCATTCAAGGCAGAAACTGGAGTGAAGCAGACGGCATTAGCAATGTCTGTGTATTTTGTTGAGAAAGGAAAAACTCTGCTAGAAGCCCCTCAGCAGTCGTTTGTTTATGTATCATTAGCCATAAGTATGTTATTGTCATGTGACTATTTTTGAGCTCCAAGGGGGATTATTTGGCTTTTCGAGACTCCGCTATAGATGCAGGTGAGGGAGAAGGACATTAAGAACAGATGTTGGGTTATTCAGCCCACGATCAATGTCTGCCACATTCCCCTTTTATTTGATCAATAGAACAACCTTATATGTGGGATGATTGTCTTCCTTTTCAGGTTAAGGAAACTGAAGTCCAGAAAGGTTAGGTGATTTGCCCAAAGTCTCAGCTAGTCGTAGTAGTGTCACAGATACTACTTTATGATTCCTACTGAGAGCTTTACTACACCATTGCCGTGTGAAGTCCTATCTCAGAGACTATGCCAAGCTCCAGGTAACTTAAGGGCCTCCAGAATCTGGTTCCAGGCTACTTTCCAGATTTATCACTCATAACATGCGCCATATTCCTTACGCGCTACCCAAATTCTTGGTTGCTCCTTGATTGCACCAGATAACTGCAGGCTGTCACTTCTTTGCATGTGCTGATCCCTCAACTTGGAATCACCTTCCACTTCCACTCTTGCCCCAACGACACCCCGAGGCTTTGTTTACTGAATTGAATTCTTATTCAGACTTCGAGATCCAGGTTAAATTCTGGCTCCTAGCTGAAGCATTCCCTCACTGCATCAATCATAACTATTCATTTCTGCCAGAAGCCCCAAGCTCTGTTTTAACACTTTCTTTTACTCTGATAGTTACTCCCTTTCTTTCTGCCTCCATCATAATCTCCTTGAAAGCTTCTAAGTCTTAGTTATCTCTGTACCTATGCTCTGAGTGCCTGGCACAACACCAGACATAGAGAATGGAGCCAGCAAGTAGCAGCTTTATTGAGATATAGTTTACCCATTCAAGGTATACACCTCAATGGTTTGTAGTATATTCACAGGGTTGGGCAACGACCATCACAGTCAATTTTAGAATGTTTCCAATACCTCAAAAGGAAATCTCATACGCTTTAACTATCACCCCACAATTCATTGCCTGCCAGCCCTAGTCCTAAGCAACAACTAATCTACTTTCTGTCTTATAGATTTGTCTATTCTAAACATTCCCTATAAACAGAATGATATAATATGCGGTCTTTTGTGTCTAGCTTTTTCACTTAGCATAATGTTTTCAAGGTTCACCCATGTTGTAGCTTGAATCAGTACTCTATTCCTTTTTGTGGTCAAATAATAGTCCATTGTATGGATATACCACATGTATTTTTTTTCATTCCATATTATTTTATCCATTCATCAGTTGATGGGCATTTGGGTTGCTTCCACTTTTGGCTGTTGTGAATAATGCCGCTGTGAACAGTTGTATAAAAATATCTGAGTCCCTGCTTTCGGTTATTTTGGGTATATTCCCAGAAATGGAATTCCTGGGTAATATGCTAACTCTATGTTTACCTATTTGAAAAATGGCCAACCTATTTTCCACAGCTACTTTGTAAAATGATGATTTTACATTCCCACCAGATATGTATGAGACCTTCAATTTTCTCACATCCTTGCTGATACTTGTTATTGTCTGACTTTTTGGTTAGAGCCATGGCAATGGATATGAAGTAATATCTCATTGTGGTTTTGATTTTCTTTTCCCTGATGAATAATGATGTTGAGCATCATTTCATGTGCTTATTGACCATTTGTATATCTATGGGGAAATGTCTATTCAAATCTTTGTGCATTTTTAAATGGAGTTATCTTTTTATTATTGAATTGTAAGAGTACTTTACATAATCCAGATGCAATTCCCTTATCAGATAATATGATTCGCAAGTATTGGCCAGCAAGCATTTTTAAATAAAGTAATTCCAAAATTGCTATTTAAAATTTTGGATGTTCCACGGGGCACCTGGGTGTCTCAGTCAGTTAAGCATCCAATTTCCACTCAGGTCATGATCTTGCGGTACATGGATTTGAGCCCCGCATCGAGCACCGTGTTGACAGCTTCGAGCCTGCTTCCGATTCTGTGTGTGTGTGTGTGTGTGTGTGTGTGTGTGTGTGTGTCTGTTCCTGCCCCGATTGTGTGCTCTCTCTCCCTCTCTCTCTCAAAAATAAATAAATAAAAACATTTAAAGCCTTTAAAAACTAAAATAAAGTTTTAGATGTTCTTTACAAAAGCTAACATCCCAGCAAAGTTTTTTGTTTGTTTTGTTTTGCTTTGTTGTTGTTGTTGTTGTTGTTTAGCAAAGTTTGTTTCCAACCCATAAAATTGGAGCTGGATCTCCACGGGGAAAAACTTGACCACCTCATGTAAGCAAAGCACACTCAAGAATGTCACAAGTCTTCTACTAAACAGACTTATGTACATTCCGATAAAATATAGCAGAATATGAACAACTCCAACTATTATCAATTCCCCTAAATTGGTCTCAAGATGAAAGTAGTCGAAAAGAGATAGAAGCAAACTTCTAGCCATAGATTTGCCAGCCCCTCCTGACCGCACAGAGCGTTCCCACTCTGGGAACAGCCAGTCTTAAATGGCCTTAACGTTTTGGCAAACTTTTTCATCAGCCTCAAGGTACCTTAAGACTTCCAAATTTTCACCTAAGTCCTACATTTTCTTCTGTTTTCCACATCACTGATTAGCCTCTTTCCAGACATATCCAGCCAATAGCATCCGGTTATTTTGCCAATGCTATTGAAGGGAGGAACGTAGTACTCGATAAAACCAAACACTGGAATCCCCAGGCCATGTCCAGCTTTGGGGGAGTGACCTCATATCTACTGGCACAGGCAGCGGTTAAGGGTCTCGTGATCATGAGAAAGCCAACAGATTACAGCGATACTAATTGTTACATTCCCCGTTTTAAATTTAATTGACGATTTCTATATTCTTTCAAAAAATGTGTTTTACTACACAGTGTGTTTTCCTGATGTTTCTAAAACCATAGCTGGTTGCTGTCAACAGTAGGGGGATTCCAGCATTCCAGGTCTTAGCGACAGTAAGAATCACATAGCAGGCCTAATTCAATGCATATGAAGGACTTCCTGTTTTAGAGGAAATGTGTCAGTGTTTGTTGTGTTCTTTTAAGCTTTCTAATTCTCTTTTAGGAGAATGGGAAGAAGCCAGAATCAATAGTCATAAAACCCAGGTTTACAGTCCAGACTCAGTGTTAGTTTAGTCCTACCTGTGTTATTGCTGGCAAGTCTATGTGCCTCAATTTTCACATCTTTAAAATAGGAATGATTCTTATACTTACATCAAATCAAACTGTATAGGAGAGAAAACAAATAGCTTATACAGTGAGATAAGCTCTCTCTGTATATATCACAAAAATCTATAGGATTCATTCACTCTCTCCTTCTTTCCTCTGGCCTGGTTTTCCCATGGTTTCTACCTCTACTCAGGTTGCAAAGTATAGAGCTAATTTAAAAAGCATGTTGCATGTAGGAAAAAGGAAATCACTTGCTATAGTAAGAGTGGTGTGTATGTGAAAAGCATGAATGGAGGGGATGAGAAACAAGGTCCTAAAACAGAGCCAAATTATAAGCTTGGAGGGCCATGGTAAGAAATTTAAACACTATCTTGCCAAAAATGAGAAGCCACCAAGGAGCTCCAGGGCAGGAGAGTACTGAATTCCTACCTACATATTTAGAAAGATTACTCTCATAGCAATGTTGGGGATGAGCTGGAGGAAAGAGAGATAGGGCATTTAGGAACAGATGGAAGTTATTTGTTGGTCTTGCACAAATTTAAGAGTGGTAGTTGTTGTGGAGAGAAGACAAATCTGGGGGAAGTTTAGGAAAAATGGAGAGGATTTGATGCTTGATTCAAGGTGGGATAAAATGGAGGGGAGAGTGAAGGATTATAGCTTAGACAACTGAGTAAATTATGGAATCATTAACAAGAGAGGGGGTACAAAAGATTTGAGAGAACATAACTTTATTGGGGACATCTGAGCTTGAAGAGCTCACAACCCCTTCGTGTAGAGAAGCTGAGAACGTCTTTAGAAGTAGGGATTTATAGCTTGCCGAGAAAGGACAAGAGATCTGGATTGGATTTAATGCCGGCACCTAGAGATGATAACTGAAGCCATCAGAGCAGATGAGATAGCTTAATGAAAGAACAGAGAGTGAGAAAAGTTTGCCAGGAGTCAGCCCTGAGGAACAAGAGTTTCCAAGGAGGCAGAGGAGGAAAAATACACGAAGACGACTGGCATAGAGTGATGGGGAAGAATGCTCAGGGAATAACAGTCTTAAGAAGCAGGGAGAAGTTCAAAAGAACCAAATACTACCAAAAGTGTGGGTAGGATGAAGACAGAGAAATAAAAACCATTGGCGTTCACAACTAAATAGGATTTGGTCATGGCCAAGTCTAAGACCATTTCAGTTGATGAGGAGAGAGCTAAAACTTTCCTGCAGGGCAATCATGAAGATACAGCAGCAATGAAATATTCTTAAGAAGCTTGGTGAAAGGACTGAGCAAAGAAGTCGCTGTAAGAGTAAAATGAGTGTAAGTGAGGTAATGTATGTGTCAGTTCTTTTTAAAAAAAATGCACAGGACAGCTATTATTCCGTTAAGCAAAGGCGATTGTCCAAAAAAGGAAACAAAGGCACTCCTACCAGCAAGTGAATAAGTCATTAGGTAAAGGAAACAGAGTTCCTGTCCTAATTCTCGTTTTCATGGAAATGGAAGCCCTGTCCATTCATGTTTGTTTTCAGGGATCTCTCACTAAGAAATTACTCCCTCGGGTTGGGTTGGTAGCTTCCTCTGATACCCCCAGAGTAGTACAGGGCAACGAGGTATTGTGTTAAGCAAAAGGTCACGAGCTTACCCCTGTCTTTCAAGCTAGGGGACTGAGGCTGTACGTATATAAAGACCAATCAAGGGGCTTCACGACTGTGTGCATTCAATTGCTCCTGATTTGACACTGTGTTGACCCAGCCCGGGTCTCCCAATCAGCCACAAAGCCTCTTTATCAAATTGCGCATCATACGCACTTAAACAGCGAGAGAGAGAGAGAGAGAGAGAGAAAAGTGAGTTGGCGCAACCCAGCCTGAGAGTCCTTGGGGACAAAAGCTTAGGGGCGGACAGACGAGGCTTGTTATGGCATAAAAAAAAACATCAGGCTGTGGGCAAGTGGGAACGTTAACGAAGTGAAACCGATGACCCACGACACGAGTTTTCTGCTATTTCAGTGTTACCCCAAATAAGGAAGTTACAGCACTCTGACAGCAATAACAATCATCTCTTCTACAACTGACAAAGCCTCCTCGCGTCCCCTCTGCCGTTCGGCCCTACCTACCCAAAGCTCAGGGGTTAAGTGACTTCTCAATGTGGCACAAACAAATAAGTGGCAGAGCCAGGACTCCACCCAGGATCTCCCGACTCTGAGTCCACCGCTTTCTGATAAGTGCGCGGCCAGTCTAAACAGACTGGGTACGGCACTAAGAGGGTAGAAATAGGTGCTCAAGGAGATTTCGGGGCCTCTCTGTAAAGCCAGGCTTTTGTTCCTCAGAGTCAACTTTTTCTCCCTGGGCTGCAGATCGCTCGCTTGAGTTCTCGGCGCCTTACGTAAAGATTCTCGTTTGAGTAAGACAGAGAGTCTTGCCCATGCTGCGCCCGGGTCTGATTTTCTGAACAATGCTTCTCACTTCGTTAAATCCTCTTAGATTTCTTACTCATCTACCCCCACATTCAGCTGAGAAAAGCCACCACACCTGTGAATCCCACATTCTGAAATTTGAATCACAATTTGGATTTATTTCCATGTCTATTATTACTGTCGGGATGTAAGATGAGGGAAAATGGACACATTAGAGAAATGAATTCAGCATAATGAAGGTCATTTTCAATTGTGACTGCCCATTATACAACTCTTGGCTAGCATTACAGACAGATGCCATGCAATAGAATTTTTTTTTTTCTGATATCAAGTTAGCTTCTTGGCAGACTAAGGCAGCTCATTAGTAATCTTGGATCTCTTTCTGTATTTGTGATTCAACTCTAGATGTTGGATAGTAGGTAATACGGGCTTTGTGCCATTAAAATCTACAATGACATTTCCGTGCAAATCCTTGTTGTGGAGAGGGGAGCACTCCTTCTTAAGACCCAGGTCTGTTTTACCCTAAATTAGCAACCCTAGTTCAGGAATGTGGGGGAGAATAGGGAAGAGCCAGCTCTTAGTTTTAGTTTACGAGTAGCAGTTGCACAGAACATCACAAAATGACCTACAACAAGCTACGCGATAGTTTGAAGGGTGTCCATATAAAGGTCTGGTATGACACTGATATCTGTGCGTGCCGTAATGGTACTCAACTTCACTTTGCTTCGTTTCTTTCCTAAGGTCCTTTTTTTTTTTTTTTTTTTTTTTTTTTTTAATAACCGAAGTTTTTCTTCTCTGGGAGTGGATTCCTACCAAGTGAAGCAAAAAAGGGGAAGCTCACCAGATTCTTTCCTCTGACAATCAGTCTCCTTAATTCTGATCCCCCCCACCCCCCGTGGAGTCTACCTTGCACATTTCCACCAATGCTCTTCCCGAGCACAAATGTGACCCCAGCACTCTTCTGCTTACATGCTTCGGTGGCTCTGCCCCTCACTCCCACACACCCTACCCTTTAGCCATACGAAATTATAAGCCGTTCTGAAGATACACTACTATTCCGTGAGTCATGCATCTATTAATCTGTACTCTTTGGGGTTGCTTATAACAGACACTCGACTTGGACTAGTTTAGACCAAAAAGGGAAATAACTGAAAGGATACTGGGATAAAGCTAAGATCGGCATCCTTTGTATGGTGACAACGGACTAGCAGCACCTCTTGAGTTTTACCTGTTACTATGTCCGCCAACAGACAGATACTGAGTTTATTGATTCTAGTTTAAGATACCCCAGAGAAGAATCCAATCTGCCTAGCTAAGGGGAGAGACTTGCCAGAATCATGTGAATGGGGTGAGGGGGGCGGTTCCCAGGAAAGGGGAGGGTTGTTTTATAGACACGCCATAAATGCCCATTACGTTATATTTACTCCTATGCTTTACTGTCATTTCTCTTTGTTGTGGTTGTTATACTTTGGCCTATACTCTCCCCTCATTTCTTTCAACTCCTATAGAACTTGCCAGTATTAATCGCAGGGTCCTTAGAAATGACACGGTCTTCCCTTTTATGCCTATTTCACATTTGACTATTTGTATGCCAATGGCATCGTAAGTGGTTTGGGACACAGGGGCACACCTTGTATTTCTTTAGAGTCCCTCGACTGTTCCTAGAACTGTTTTAATACAGGGTTATTGCTCACATGCTTCTGAGTGTGACTGAACATTTGTTAGATTTCCATAGTAGAGAAACTTAGATCCTGAGCAGAAATAATTCATCTACCCACTGCTACCTCTAGCCATGGAATGGAGAGCATGGCATTTTATTTCATTCCATCCGTCCGTCCATCCATCCATCCATCCATCCATGTGTTGGAAAACATTTAATGAATTGTTACTCTATTTCAGTCTCTGTGTTAAGTGCTGAGGATACAGAGATTAATTAGATAAGGTATCTGTCCTATAGGGCACAGTCTAGCTGGAAAACGGACATGGGAACAAATAAATCATCATCATCCCACATAATGAGTGTGTAAAAAAGAGTACTGAGTACTCTGAAGGAGCCCAGAGGAGGTGATTATATAGGTGGGTCTCTGGTGTTGGGACTACAACTCCTAGGCAACAACTTCGCATCTAATTGATCATAGCCTGCATAAGATCTCTCATCCTTGACAGTTTCCTTACAAGCTTATGAGACTCTAAAACTGGTGAAAGAAACCAAGAGAAGCAATCTTTTCTTTTCAAAATTCTTTTCTCCGGCGTGGGATTCAGTGTCCTGACTTCCTTCCTGTCAATACTTTGCGGGTACTCCCCACCACCCCCTTCCCCCACCAGCTATCTGCTGCCTCCTGAGCCATCTCAGGAGATGGGGCCATGGCTGCTCCTCCTTCCTTGCACAGCCCTGTTTTATGGAGCAGGACAGCCAGGAATTCAGGCAGTTGAAGGAAAGGATCTTATGACCGGGGCCTGCCGCCAAATTCTTCTTCTGATGATGACCTGTCTTAACTGCTACTGGCTATTGTTTTGGGACGATGTATTAAGACCCAGAGTATTTCCTCCGTGGAACTACTTTGCAGAAGGGAAAACTGTACTCCGATATGCAGGTGCGACTTGACAGAGAGGTCAGCTTTTGCCTCACAGTTATCGTACGGAACCTGACCCGGGAAGAGGTCTGAAACATCAGGCAGTTGGGACTGCTACGTCCCTTTCCATGGTCCTGATTTGTAACTAGTTTTGTAAATTTCGTTTCCCTGCAGACTCTGGCTCTGCGAAACCTCTTTGTTTACCAACTGCTAAACATGCAGGAAACCACTCTTCAAAGGTTCCAAATGCAATGGGAAAGCGACCAGGTCGGCAATGGAGGGAGAAGAGAAGAGAAACGGGTGGCATTCGTCACAGATCTGAAGAAACAAAGAGAGTTTCTACTAATGATTGGGCATTTTTAGATATTTCTTCTCTCATCACAGACATTGCTTCAGAATGCAGCCACACCTTCACCATGCCAACACCCCCACACAGCTATTCCTGGGAACTGGAGAAGCAAATCACACTAATGATGTGAACATCTGCAATCTTAACTCTCAGTGGACATGAAACCACTTTCGGGGAATTTCTCGATACTAAACTTAAGGCATTCTCACTCTACCTAAGATACTAAGAGGTACCACCACTTATCTGGAGCAAGCAATACAAGTTTGGCCCCGAGCACGACAGTTGACTGCAACATTTGAAGGAGGCTGCACTGGGCATTTCACCTGCTCAACAGCACTCTAGCAGTAAGAGCGAAATGTGTGACTTCAACAGAGTCCTTAGGTTTATCCTGAGCGGTTTGTCAGCACGCAAATAAAATTACCATTAGCTATTATGCTATATTCTCCTATCACAGTGGTTTTGCCCCAAGGCATTTAAAATTACCCTAGATCGGGGTGCCTGGACTTCGGCTCAGGTCATGATCTCACAGTGTGTGAGTTCAAGCCCCACATCGGGTGAGCTTGAGCCCCGCTTCAGGGCTCTGCGCTGACGGTGCAGAGCCTGCATGGGATTCATTCTGTCTCTCTCTGTCTCTGTCTCTCTCTCTCTCAAAAAATAAACTTAAAAAAAATAAAATGGCCCTAGATCAAAGAAGTTGTCCTTGCCGCTGACATCAGCTGTTAGGGGAGATGACTTCTGTGTATTTTCTCAATAGATTCTTGGGGTATTTTCCCCCTCTTTTGAGGCAGATCTTGGAGATTTAGTTTGAAGTTCTTATTCCAGGATTCTCCTGGTGCTCATCATCTGATCCATGTAACTTTTTCCTCACTTTCATTTAAGAGTTAGTATTTGCCTTACTTTGATGTAACTCTTTTTATTAAATAAGTTCTGCAAAAGAATCTAGGCTACTGTTGGAGACATGAAATTGGAAATCCTCATTCACTTGGTCCAACAAGCTATACAGGAATATGTTATTCTGATCAACTCATATGGCATTCTTCCTCTTTTTGTTATGAAGATATTTATAATTAGAATGGTATAATGAACCTCTATGTACCTATCATCAGTTTTAACCATTCTCAACTGGCCAATCTTGATTTCTCTAGACCCATATCCACCTCACTCTCACATATTATTTCAAAGTAAATCCTACACAGCATATAACCTCATCCATAAATATTTCAGGATACAGATTTTTTTTTAAAAAGTCACAGTACCATAATCACACACAAAATTAAGTAAAAATATCCTCTCTTCTTAGAAACACTCTTAACACAAGTTTAGCAGAAGACCTGCCCTAGAGCCTGAAGTAAAATACCATGAGGGGCCTGTATGTGAGTACATGTGAAGTCTCCCCAGGGACCCCTGGATCTAGATCTGATGGGGCCAGGGGCTTGGGGTACAACACTATGTGGACGGAGGCACCATCCAAAGACATCTAAGTTATCTCTGTTACTACAATCCCATTGGCACCCATACACTTGAGAGGCCCAGAGAAATTGAAGTTACACCAGGATACAAAATGGAGATACATTAACAAAAATTAGATTATACACGGAAACCGAAATCCTTCCCCCCCCCCATCACCCAACCCCTTATATATTCTCTGGTTACTAAAGACACAGAAGTCTTCTTGAGCTGGGGTCCCTGTGGTCCCTGTCACATCTTGCTGCCAGTGTCACGCTTCTAGCTCTCTCACCTCACCAATGCCTCCAGTCACGTGTCCCTGGCCTAACTTCACCGGGACCCACATTGGTGAGATCCCTCACCTCAGGACCATCCTCAGCATTTCTCCTCAATTACCAAATACCTGTCAACTTGCCCATAAAATAAGCATTAGTTCTAATGAGAGATGAGGCTGAAAAACTCTCATTTTCTCTCTGGTTTCCTATTTAAGGGGAACAGTCTCCCCTCTGTTACCAGAAGCCACCAAGATCCAGTTTCCTCAATTCTCAGTTACAGCCCCCAGGGCTCCCACACCCCCAATGGCTGACCCAGTTAACTTTTCCTTCTCCTACCACTGGGGTTCTATTACCTTTTCGTTAAAATCTTTTTATTCACCCCCACCATCCCAGAGAATTCTTCCTTTACTTCATCATCCCCAGGGTGGATTAAACCCCCATAGCACCTGAGCTAACCTGTATCAGTATTTACAACGCTATATTGCCATTGTTTCGCCAACTGGCTGTGCATCCCCCAGGAGCCAAAGCCCACTTCATATTTATCTATGTGAATAGGACAGCATTTGGTACAAAATTGATATACAATAAATGTTGCTTGAATTAATGTTGCTGGACAAGATTTCTGACTCCTCTTTCTCAATTGGAGCCTTAGGTTTTGGTTAATGGATTCAGGTAACATATGCTTCCAACCCTCTTGAGAAGCCACACACACACACACACACACACACACACACACACACACACACACACACTGTCTTTGGCTGTCTTTGACTACCATGAAGAAACATCCAGAGTAAGAATTTTATGAATATTCTACTTTAATATGTGTTATAGTTGTGTATATCCATTATACAAATCAAGTGATATTCTCTGCCCCTGTGCCATGTCTTTGTTGAACATTCTTGGCACAGAATTATATTGAGAAGTTTAATTCACAGCAAGCAATATTTAACAACATTTGGTCAGTAGTTGGTATATGGAGCTGGCAGGCTCCCCTTCCTCCCACACTGCCAAATTCCTGTTCGTATAAGCCAAGAGTCTTTCCACTCTGGCTTTATTGCCTCTGCTGCATGCTCTCCTGACTTTCTCACTTCAACTCTTCAACTGATCATCTCTTTGTGGGATCTGGGGGCCACACAGAGGTCACCTGTTGTTTCAGTTGTTAGCCAGACCTGTCTTGCTAACTCCCAAACTCCCTATTATTAAGCTTGTTTTGCTGGAAGGCAAAGGCTCTTTCCCCACTGGCTTTCACCCCCAACTCTCAAGTATTCCTTTTACTTTTAACTCCTTCATTTCTCATTTTTGCCCTTCTAGGCAAAGAGTTATTTCCAGCCAGAAGGGGAAGCCTTTCCTTCACAATGGGTAGACGCTCACGGGCATATACTAAATCTCTATCGACGCCGTGGAAAAGCCCTGGGATTGACAGATATTCTCCATTTATGGTCTAATCATATGCAGATACGTCCACGACTCATAGAACTCAAGGCTGGAAGAGAAATAATGGTGCCCTAGTCCCACTGCTCTCTCAAAGCTTGAGTTCTCGTGATTTGCAGTGGACCAAGGACTACTGAGAAAACAATATCTAGCCATAACAAGATTTGACTCAGTCACAGTCCTACAGGGTTAGCAGTTTACTGTACAAATCAAATGGGCCCCTTCTCATGAGGCCTTGAGGCTTAGACCAAATTATCAACCAAGAGTATTGCTTTACAAATTGAATAGCAGTTGCAACCATGTGCATACACATGCTCCAGCATGAGACCTCTTTGCCCTTGTGTTAACACTCAGAGTTGCCACATGTGGTGAGGCACGCGCAATGGCCAATAACCCAAACTCTCTTGAAGGTAGAGGAATGCAGGGTATCTGGAATGAGAAGTCTTCTTCAAACTCCCTTATCAGGCTACTTGGCCTTACCTGCTATTTGCACCTCCCTCTTCTCTTGAATCCCAGATTCTTCTAGGGGACATTGGCTTTAGTTTTTAGTCTCCTCACAAGGCACACGTGATTGCAGTCCGAACATGATTTCAATTTTGTGAACCTTGGCCACTCGACCTAAGAGCATGTTCTTGCTGCATTTAATCTTTTAGCCCAGACTTGATATCACCCTGTTCTCTCAGGTCGCCATTCAAGTGTTCGGCCATGCATCCACGTTAAATCTGAGAGGTGCAATATAGACTCTTCTGATTCGATACAGGAGATTTAGATTCAATTAGAATTTCATCAGTTCATGCCAACAAATACTTCATACTGACACTTCTCAAAATGGCTCTGGTTTCAATCTTTTTCTTTACTTGGTCACACATTCTAACAGGAGACCTGTACACTACATACAAAACAGGGACCTAGACAACTCAGCAATTTGGAGCAAAAGCCTTAAAATATGTATGTTCACTGACTCAGTGGTCAACATCTTTTTTTTTAAACTTTTTTATGTTTATTCATTTTTGAAAGACACAGAGAGACAGAGCATAAGCAGGGGTGGGGCGGCGGGGGGGGGGGGGGGAGACACAGAATCTGAAGCAGGCCCCAGGCTCTGAGCTGTCAGCACAGAGCCTGACGTGGGGCTCGAACTCACGAACCGTGAGATCATGACCTGAGCTGAAGTCAGATGCTCAACCGACTGAGCCACCCAGGTGCCCCAGTGGTCAACATCTTTGAAATAATCATTTCAAAAAATAAACATGTGCAAAGATGCTCAAAAACAAGCATAGTTTTTATTTCCATGAGATGGAATACTATAGTCCTCAATAACAAGATTATAGATTTATATTTATTGGTAGTCAAAAACGTGGATACATTATTCATCGACAACATCAAGTTTCAAAGCAGCAGGTATGTTATGTTCCCATTTATATATATATATATATATACATATATATGTGTATATATATATATATATATACACACACACACACACACACACACACACACACATATATACACATATACAGGAAGATATCTGGAATGTCATGCACCAAGATATTAATGGCGATTATCCATAGGTGGTAACACAATGGGTGATTTTAACTTTCTTTTCTTTTTCCTTCTCTATATTCCTAATTTCACTACCTAAAATTTATATTGCTTATAAAGCAGTCCTGGAGACTTAAAACCCATATCAGAAATGGGCTATGGTAGAAGCAGGACAGTCAGCAACAGAGTGGCATCCTGGCAGCAGCCATTGGGGTAGAATTGTTTGCACATAAAACTAACAGACTACACAAACCCTTAGTGGCTTAAATAACACAAGCATTTCTTTTTCTTATAATTATGCAATTTTGGGAAGGGATGGTTTGTCACTGCTCCATGGGCTGCTCAGTTGGGCTGTAACGGCCCAACTGGAGCTGAAGGACGCACTTTCAAGATGACACATCCACAAGGCTGGCAAAATGGTGGCAGTTGCTATCTGGGAGGCCAGTTATGGCTGTTGGTGATAGTGCTTGGTTCTTTTTCTCATGGAAGTTTCCACAGGCTTTCTTGAGCTTCTTCAGAGCAGAGTTCTGGGTTCCAAGAAACCCAGGTGGAAGCCTCAAGGCTTTTTGTAACTCAGCTGAAGTCCCAGAATGTTAGTTACATGACATTCTATTTGTCAAGTAAGTCACTAGGGCAAGCCCAGATTCAAGGTGAGGGGAATTAGACTCCACCTTTTGATAGGAGAAATAGCAAAGAATTCTTGGCCATCTCTAATCCACTGCATATGGGAACAGAAGTAGGCAGGGGCCCAAGTCATTTAATGGATGAATAAATGAGTGCTAGAGTTGATTGTGTGGCTGTCTTCTTTATTGAGCTGCTAATCCCTGGCAGGCAGGCTCCACATTATAGTAATCGCTATAGTCTCACTCCATCCTACAACTAATGAAGAAGCTGGAGTTCTTTTCTGCTTTCCTTTATCCTTACTTCTTTCCTACTTTTCTTCCTGCCTGCCTTCCTTTTCTTCTTTATTCTTTCAATAAGTATATATTGAAGCCCTACTATGTGCCAACCATTATGCTAGTCCCTATCCTCATGGAACTTAGATTCTGATGGAAGAGACACACAAAGAAAGAAAGCAATTATAAACTCTGATAAGGGCTAGTAAGGAAAAGAATAGCATGCTATGATAAAGAATAAGATAGGGTAACATTTAGCTAAAATCTAAAGAATGAGTGGGAGCCAGTCATGTGAAGAGTAGGGGGTTAATAAAGATTTACTTAAGTAAATTGATTACTATGGGTGGATGATAGTCCAAGTTTATCCTTGATAACAACATCCCCTGATTGTTTAACTTTCTCCATTCTAGTTCATAAGTCAGCTGTTTTTAAAGAAAACTAAAATTTAAAATTACTGTATTTATATGAAATGATATGATGTATGGTATCTGCTTCAAAGTAATCTCAAAGTAAGTTACAGGTGAAACAAGACTGGCCAGGAGTTGGTCACTGTTGAAGATGAATGATGGGTAATACTGGAGTTCATTACACTATTCAATATACTTCTGTATAAGCTAGAGTTTTTCTATAGGAAAGGCTTTTAAGAGAACTTCCAGGGAAGATGGCAGAGTAGGATGGCCCTAAGTTCACCTTATCTCATAGATACAACTAGATGACACCTACATCAGTATAAAGAAACCAGGAAACAACCCAAAGACTGGCAGAACAGGCTCTCCACAACTAAATGTAAAGAGGCCACACTGAAGAGGGTAGGAAGGCTGGAGATGCAATCTGGAGCTAAATGGGCCCACAAGACTGTCTACAGGAGAGAGGGACACTATGGGAGCAGAGAGAGGAGAGGAGCAGACCGCCATATCAGGCACCCAGGAACATAAAACCCATACTAGGAAGACAAATCCTTATAACATTTGACTTTGAAAACCAGAGGGGTCTAACAATCGGTAGGGCTTAACACCTGGAACTTTAAAAGTCAGCGGGTTTGGCTCCGGGAGAGCTAAGAGGGTTGAGTCCTGCCCTTAAAGAGACAGCACAACTGGGGCGCCTGGGTGGCTCAGTCGGTCGAACTCCGACTTCAGCTCAGGTCATAATCTCGCATTCGTGGGTTCAAGCCCCACATCAGGTTCTATGCTGACAGCTCAGAGCCTGGAGCCTGTTTCAGATTCTGTCTCTCTCTCTCTCTCTCTCTCTGCCCCTCCCCCTCCTCTGTCTCTCAAAAATAAACATTAAAAAAAATAAAAATTAAAAGAGAGAGAGACAGCAAAACAAACAGCCCCATGGTTATACAGCATAGAAGCAGAAGTTTGAAAATTGTCTGGGTTATATGGGAAGGAGATTTACTAATCTCAGAGCATGTGCTACAGGGGTAAGGATCTTTGAGAGACTTCTCCAAGAACAAAAGACCTGGTGGCATCACTTCCCTCCTAAGCTCCCCAGCCTAGATACACAGGCACCTGGGGGGACACCTGCAAAAACCAGCACTGCACCAACACTCCGCCTAGGTTGCTAACAGAGGGCTCCTCCCCCACATTCTCCTGTGAACCCGCCCCCTCAAACACAGCAGGCCTGGGCAGGGGTTTTCCTGGGTGGCTGCAGCTTTCCTCCCACAACAGACCAGCATGGACCTTGCTGGCACCATGTGCTCCACTGCCACACTCTCCTGCAGACCTGCCCCCTCTAATACGCCCTTAGCCAGAGCACATCCAAAGTGGTGCCACAAGCTTGGCATCACTATAAAGTAACTACTGCCCTAGGAATAGGGGACAATAACTACACATGCCAGTCCAGCAGTGGGTTGGGGGCAGATATCTGGTCTGACTCCAAGCCCGCCCCCCCCCACCACCAAAAGCTTCTCAGGGGACAATACAGGGAAAGCACCTTGCAGTTCGGTGCTACCCCATCTCTGGCAAACACCTGGTTTGACTTAACTCAAGGCCAAGGCAGCCCCAGACTTCCCACTAACAACACAGGGACCAAACCCTGCCCAGAACAAAGAGAGCCATTGCAGATGACTGGACTGAAGACAAATGCAGCTCAGCCACAGTAGTAGGGTACACACAATATACATAGGAGATACTACTGAAGCATCAGGTTCTGGTGAACAGGGTACATTGCACTGAAGCACACTATAGGACCACTTCTTCATAAGGGCACTACTTTCAAGAGGAGGAGATGTAGCTGACTTTCCTAACACATAGAAACAGACACAGAGAGTTAGACAAAATGAGGAGACAGAGGAATATGTCCCAAATGAAAGAACAGGACAAAATCACAGCAAGAGAGCTAAACAAAATGGAGATAAGAAATATGCCTGAGAGAGAATTTAAAGTAATGGTTATAGGGGCACCTGGGTGGCTCAGTCAGTTAAGGATTCTACTCTCACAGTTGTGAGATCAAGCCCCACATCGGGCTCCATGCTAAGCATGGAGCCTGCTTGGGATTCTCTCTCTCCTCCTCTTTCTGTCCCTCCCCTGCTCGCACACTTTCTCTCTCTCTCAACATAAATGAATATTTTTTAAAAATAAAGTAATGGTTATAAAGATACTCAATGCACTTGAAAAAAGAGTTCAGGACCTCAGTGAGACCCACACAAAGAGATAGAAACATAAAAAGGAACCAATCGAAGGTGAAGAATTCAATACATGAAATTAAAAATACACTAGATAGGATAGTAGACTAAAGGAAGCAGAAGAATAGATCAGCGACTTGGAGGACAGAGTAATGGAAAGCAATCAAACTGAAGAACAAAGGAAAAATAATAATAACAAATGAAGACAGACTAAGGGAACTCAGTGACACCATCAAGCATAATAACATTAACATTATAGGGATCCCAGTAGGAGAAGAGAGAGAAAGGGGGGCAGAAAATTTATTTGAAGAAATAATAGCTGAAAACTTCCTGAATCTGGGGGAGGAAACAAAAATCCAGATCCAGGAGGCACAGACAGCCCCAATAAAATCAACCCAAAGAGGTCCACACCAAAACACATAGTAATTAAAATGGCAAAAAGTAGTGATAAAGAGAAAAAAAATTAATTTTTTAATGTTTATTTATTTTTGAGAGATAGAGAGACACAATGTGAGTGCAGGAGGTGCAGAGAGAGGGAGACACAGAATCTGAAGTAGGCTCCAGGCTCTGAGCTGTCAGCATAGAGCCTGATGCGGGGCTCTAAGTAAAGAAAAGTGAGATCGTGACCTGAACCAAAGTCGGACACCCAACTGACTAAGCCACCCAGGTGCCCCAAGAGAAAAAAATTTTAATCAGCAGAAGAAAACAGTTGTATACAATGGATGCCGCATAAGACTATCAGCTGATTTTGTAGCAAAAAAAATTGCAAGCCAGAAAGGAGTAGCATAACATATTCATAAAACTGAAAGAAAACAAACCTGCAGCCAATACTCTATCCATCAAGGTTATCATTCAGAATAGAAGGAAGGATAAAGAGTTTCCCAGACAAACAAAACTTAAAGGAATTCATCACCACTAAACCAGCCCTACAAGAAATGCCAAAGGGAACTCCTTGAGTGGAAAGAAAAGACCATAAGTAGGAGTAAGAAAAGCAGGAGGCATAAAAACAGTAAAATTAAGTATATTTGTAAAAATCAGCCTAGGGTTTCACAAGATAAAAGGATGTAAAGTATAACACCATATACCTAAAATGTTGGGAGGAGAAGAGTAAAGAATGGATTCAAAATTAAGCAACCATCCAACTTAATATATATTGCTATATGCTTAAGATGTTATATATAAACCTAATGGTAACCACAAATCAAAAACTGGTAATAGACATACAAAAAATAAGGAAACAGTAATCCAAGTATGTCACGAAAGAAAGTGAGCATACCATGAGAAAAGAGAGCAAGAAAAGAAAGGAATAGAGAAGAACTACAAAAACAACTGTAAAAAAAGGTAATAAAATGGCAATAAGTACATACCTATCAATTACTATGAATGTAAAAGGACTAAATGCTCCAATCAAAAGACATAGGGTGATGGAATGGATAAAAAAGCAAGACCCACCCATATGCTGCCTACACGAGACTCATTTCATACCTAAAGACACATACAGATTGAAAGTGAAGGGATGGAAAATCATTTGTTATGCAAATGGAAGTGAAAAGAAAGCTAGGGTAGCAATACTTATATTGGACAAAATAGACTTTAAAACAAAGACTGTAACAAGAGACAAAGAAGGACAATGTATAATCATAAAGGAAACAATCCAACAAGATATAATAATAGTAAATATTTATGCACCCAACATGAAAGCACCCAAATACATAAAGCAGCAAATGACAAACCTAAGCGAAGTAATCGATGGTAATATAATAGCAGGGGGCTTTAACATCTCACCTACATCAATGGGTAGATCATTCAAACAGAAAATCAACAAGGAAATGGTGGCTTTGAATGACACATTGGACCAGATGGATCTAACAGATATATTCAGAACATTCCATCCTAAAACGGCAGAATACATATTCTTTTCAAGTGTGCATGGAACATTCCCCAGAAAAGATCACATGTTAGGCCACAAGACAGATCTCAACAAATTAAAAAAGATTGAAGTCATACCATGCATCTTTTCCTGACCACAACATTATGAAACTAGAAATAAACAAGAGGGGCACCTGGGTGGCTCAGTCGGTTAAGTGTCCAACTTCAGCTGAGGTTATGATCTCACAGTTTGTGAGTTTGAACCCCGCATTGGGTTCTCTGCTGACAGCAGAGAGCCTACTTCAGATGCTCTGTCTGCCCCCCCTGCCCTTCCCCTGCTCACTCGCTCTCTTTCAAAAATGAATAAATATTTTTTAAAAATAGAAATGAACCACAAAATAAAATCCAGAAAGAACAGAAATACATGGAGGTTAAATAACATGCTACTAAACAATGAATGGGTCAACCAAGAAATCAAAGAAGAAATTTTAAAAAATACATGGAGACAAATGAAAATGAAAACACAACAGGCTAAAATCTTTGGAATGTAGGAGAAGCTGTTCTAAGAGGGAAGTTTATAGAAATGCAGGTCTACCTCAAGAACCAAGAAAAATCTCAAATAAACTACCTAACCTTACCCCCAAACAAGTAACAAAAAGAAGAATAAACAAAACCCAAAAAGCAGTAGGAGGAAGGAAATAATGAAGATTAAAGCAGAGGGGCGCCTGGGTGGCTCAGTCGGTTAAGCGTCCGACTTCGGCTCAGGTCACGATCTCACGGTATGTGAGTTCGAGCCCCGCGTCGGGCTCTGTGCTGACTGCTCAGAGCCTGGAGCCTGTTTCAGATTCTGTGTCTCCCTCTCTCTCTGACCCTCCCCCGTTCATGCTCTGTCTCTCTCTGTCTCAAAAATAAATAAATGTTAAAAAAAACATTAAAAAAAAAAAATTAAAAAAAATTAAAAAAAATAAAAAAAAAGATTAAAGCAGAAATAAATGAAATAGAAACTAAAACAAATAGAACAGATTAATAAAACCAGGAGCTGGTTCTTTGAAAAGATCAACAAAATCAATAACCGCTGAGCCAGAATCATCATAAATAAATAAATAAATAAATAAGAGCAAGGACTCAAATAAAATCAGAAACAAAAGAAGAGAAATCACAACCAACACCAAAGAAATACAAAAACTTTTAAGACAATATTATGAAAAATCATATGTCCACAAATTGGACAACTGAGAAGAAATGGATAAATTCCTAGAAACATATAATCTCCCAAAACTGAACCAGGAAGAAATAGAAAATTTGAATAGACCGATTATTAGAAATGAAATGGAATCAGTAATCAAAAAAAAAAAATCCCAACAAACAAAAGTTCAGGATGAGATGGCTTCACAAGTGAATTCTACCAAACACTTAAAGAAGAATCAATACCTATTCTTCTCAAACTATTCCCAAAAAAAGAAGGAAAGCTTCTGAATTCATTCTATGAGGCCAGCATTACCAGGATACCAAAACAGATAAAGACACTACCAAAAAAAGAGAACCACAGGCCAATATCTCTGATGAACATAGATGCAAAAATTCTCAACGAAATATTAGCAAACAAAATTCAACAATACATTAAAAAAAAAAAAAGCATTCACCACAACTGAGTGGGATGCAAGCACGGTTCAATATTGCAAATCAATCAACAGGATACATCACATCAACAAGAGGAGGGATAAAACCATATGACCATACAAATATATGCAGAAAAAGCATCTAACAAAGTTCAACATCCATTCATGATAAAGGATAGAAGGAACATGCCTCAACATAATTAAGGCCATATATAAAAAACCCACAACTAACATCATACTCAGTGGTGAAAAACTGAGAGCTTTTCCCCTTAAGATCAGGAACATGACAATCAGACTATAGATGTTGGCGAGGATGCGGAGAAACGGGAACCTTCTTGCATTGTTGGTGGGAATGCAAACTGGTGCAGCCGCTCTGGAAAAGTGTGGAGGTTCCTCAAAAAATTAAAAATAGATCTACCCTATGACCCAGCAATAGCACTCCTAGGAATTTACCTAAGGGATAGAGGAGTGCTGATGCATAGGGGCACTTGTACCCCGATGTTTATAGCAGCACTTTCAACAATAGCCAAATTATGGAAAGAGCCTAAATGTCCAACACCTGATGAATGGATAAAGAAGATGCAGTTTATATATACAATGGGATACTGCTTGGCAATGAGAAAGAATGAAATCTGGCCATTTGTAGCAATGTGGATGGAACTGGAAGGTATTATGCTGAGTGAAATAAGTCAGTCAGAGAAAGACAGATACCATATGTTTTCACTCATATGTGGATCTTGAGCAACTTAACAGAAGACTGTGGGGGAGGGAAGGGGGGAAAAAGTTACAGAGAGGGAGGGAGGCAAACCATAAGAGACTCTTAAGGACTGAGAACTGAGGGTTGATGGGGGGTGGGGGAGAGGGGAAAGTGGGTGACTGGCATGGAGGAGGGCACTTGGGATGAGCACTGGGTGTTGTATGGAAACCAATTTGACAAATTACATTTAAAAAAAAGATCAGGAACATGACAAGGATGTCCACTCTCACCACTTTTATTCAACATAGTACTGAAAGTCCTAGCCACAGAATCAAAAAACAAAAAGAAATAAAAGGCATCCCAATTGGTAAGGAAGAAGCAAAATTTTCATTACTCACAGATGACATGATACTACATATAGAAAACCCTAAATCTCCACCAAAAGACTAATAACTAGAACTGTTAAATGAATTCAGTGAGGTCACAGGATACAAAAATCAGTATATAGAAATCTGTTACGTTTCTATATACTAATAATGAAGTAGCAGAAAGAGAAATTAGAAAACAATCCCATTGACATTTGCACCAAAATAATAAGGTACCTAGGAATAAACTTAACCAAAGAGGTGAAGGACCTATATACTGAAAACTATAAAACATTGATGAAAGAAACTGAAGACAACACAAACAAATGGAAAAATATTCCACGCTTGTGGACTGCAAGAACAAATATCGTTAAAATGTCCATACTACCCAAAGCAGTCTGCAGATTTGATGCAACCCCCTATCAAAATACCAACAGTATTTTTCACAAAACTAGAAAAGATAAATCTAAAATTCGTATGGAACCACAGAAGATCCCGAATAGCCAAAGCAATTTTGAAAAAGAAGAACAAAGCTGGAGGTAGACAACTCCAAATTGCAGGATGTGCTAGAAAGCTATAGCAATCAAAACAGCATGGTGCTGTCACAAAAACAGAAACATAGATCAACAGGACAGAAGAGAGAGCTAAGAAATAAGCCCCCAATTATATGGTCAATTATCAATCTTTGACAAAGGAGGCATGAATATGCAATGGGGAAAAGGCAGTCTCTTCAACAAATGGTGCTGGGAAAACTAGACAGTTACATGCCAAAGACGAAACTGGACCACTTTCTCACACCATACACAAATATAAACTCTGGGCACCTGGGTGACTCAGTTGGTTAAGTGTCCCTTGATTTCAGCTCAGGTCATGATCTCACAGTTCATGAGATCAAGCCCCACATCAAGCTCTATACTGACAGGGCAGAGCCGGCTTGGGATTCTCTCCTTCCCTCTCTGCCCCTCCCCCACTCACATGTGCTCTCTCGCTCTCTCTCTCTCTCAAAATCAATAAAACATTTAAAAAGCTTTTTAAATTTTTAAAAAATAAAGTGATGAACTCAAATTGGATTAAGGACCTAAATGTGAGACCTGAAACCACAAAATCCCTAGAAGAGAGCATAGGCAGTAATTTCTCTGACATCAGCCACAGCAATATTTTTCTAGATGTCTCCTGAGGCAAGGGAAATAAAAGCAAAACTAAGCTATTGGGACTGCATCCAAATAACAAACTTCTGCACAGCAGAGGAAACAATCAACAAAACTAAAAGACAACCTACTGAATGGGAGAAGATATTTGCAAATGATATAGCTGATAAAGGTTTAGTATCCAAAATATATAAAGAATTTATACAACTCATCACCAAAGAACAATTTAAAAACGGGCAGAAGAAATGAACAGACATTTCTCCAAAGAAGACATCCAGATGGTCAACAGACACATGAAAAGATGCTCAACATTACTCATCATCAGTGGAATGCAAATCAAAACCACAATGAGCTATCACCTCCCACCTGTCAGAATAGCTCAAATCAAAAACACAAGAAACAAGTGTTGGTGAGGATATGGAGAAAAGGTGACCCCAATGCACCGTTGGTGGGAATGCAAACTGGGGTAGCCACTAGGGAAAACAGTGTGGAGGTTCCTCAAAAAATTAAAAATAGAATTACCGTGTGATCCAGCAGTCCCACTACTAGGTATTTACCCAAAGAATACCAAAACACTAATTTGAAAAGATATATGCACCCCTATGTTTATTGCAGCATATTTACAATAGCCAAATTATGGAAGCAACCCAAGTGTCCATCAATAGATGAATGGATAAAGAAGAGGTGGGTATATATGTACAACGGAATATTACTCAACTATTAAAAAAAAGAATGAAATTTTGCCATTTGCAACAACATGGTTGGATCTAGAGGGTATAATGCTAAGTGAAATAAGTCAGGGAAAGACAAATACCATATTATTTCATTCATATGTGGAACTCAAGAAACAAAACAAAGGAATAAAGAAAAAAGAGGCAATCCAAAAAACAGACTCTTCACTATAGACAACAAACTGATGGTTACCAGAGGAGAGGTAGAGGGATGAAAATAGGCGATGGGGATTAAGAGTACTCTTACCATGATGAGCACTGAGTAAGGTATAGATTGTTGAATCACTATATTATACACCTGATACTAACATAACACTGTATGTTAACTATACTAGAATTAAAATAAAAAATAAGTAAAATAAGTGAATAAATTTTAAAAAGAAAGAAAACTTTACTTTTATTTTTATTTTTTTTTTTTTAAATTTTTTTTTCAACGTTTTTTATTTATTTTTGGGACAGAGAGAGACAGAGCATGAACGGGGGAGGGGCAGAGAGAGAGGGAGACACAGAATCGGAAACAGGCTCCAGGCTCCGAGCCATCTGCCCAGAGCCTGACGCGGGGCTCGAACTCACGGACCGCGAGATCGTGACCTGGCTGAAGTCGGACGCTTAACCGACTGCGCCACCCAGGCGCCCCGAAAACTTTACTTTTAAATAACCACATTTGCCTACATAGTCCCTCCATATTTCCCTAAGATTCCTGGTTATCAACTATGCAAAAGACGGGAGAAGAGCTACAATAGTTAGTGGAGGAAGCAAGAAGGCAATAAAGAACCATGGTTAGGAGTGTTCTTCTCTTAGATTCCTAGATGCTGAGGTATGGTCAGGTTGTAGTTGGTGAACGTGCAGAGACCGCTAGTTCCCCTCTGCTTCTATGGTAATAGAATCTCCCATTTTTACCTGGGTGCATGGCCAGTCAGCGTAAATACTACATTTCCCACCCCACCTCGCAACTAAGTGAGGCTACATGATAAGGTTCTGGCTCATTGGACGTGAACAGAAGTGACTTTTGCAACTTCCAGTCGTGTTCTTAAAGAGGAATGCCTCTTCCCGTATTTTGTCCCTTTCAGCTGACAGGAAGGAAGACACGGTCATGAGCTTGATGACACCATCTCTGCAAAAGCTAAACAAAAAGAAGAAGGCTGGGTGTGGACAGAACCACCAGAGCAAGGTCACCAAGGCAGCTGAGACCTGTATGTCTGAGAGAACAAAATTCTCTTGCTTTAACCTTTTACTGTGAGTGTCTTACATTTCGCCAAACTTATATTCCACGAATGCAGTGAATTAGATTGCAAAGAAACAGGGACTTGGAGATCTTAGTGCAAAATGTATGTACTGTTAGAGAAAGCTTCCTCTGGATCACAAAATCCTAATGCAAATCAACCAGAATGTCTCCTTAAAGAAAAACAGCCTGCAAACATACCTTCAAATGCAAAGAGTACCAATATGAAATTAAGGGTGTCAATGCACAGGCTTAACCCAACATAGAACAAGGTACATCTTACAAGCAAATTATAGATATGAAAATATTTGCAAGGGTGACATATTAGTTCATGACATCACTTACCAGGAGCTCTTGAAAACTGAAAAGAACAGGCGAAATACATGACAGTCAAGTTAAAGAAGACCAAATCCAAAGGACAAAAAAAAAACATACGGAAAAATATTCAAATTCACCAGTAGGCAGAGAAATGAGAAATAATGTAAGGCTGACTAGCACGTTATTCAGACTGGCAACGATTTAAAGTGTGGCAACATCTATTCTTTTCTGTGTGTTAGTTGAAATATAAATCATTATGGCCTTTTGATAAAACAATCTGGTGGTAGCCATAAAATTTAAAATATGATTGCCCTTCTACTCCGCAATCCCATTTCTCAGAAAAGAGAATGTGGATATAAAGCACCAATACATAATGATATACATGCAAGGATGTTTTTTGCATTGTTGTTCTCAGTGGCCATTTTTTTTTTAAAGTTGATGTCCATTAATAGAAAATGATAGAATAAATTTAGGTACACATACATCTACACCATAAAATATTATGCACACATGAAAGAGGGAGAGAAGGGGGAGGTCAAGTTACTTAGATTTCCACAACATACTGAAAAGTGAGAAAAGCAAGATCTAGAACTCCATTTTTCAAAAATAATAACCAAGAAAACTTCGCATGTGTATGCATATTTGTATATGATTCTATGAGCACAGAGCTAAATATTTGTATATGGAGGAAAACATGCATATAAAATATATAGTGTTTATGTGTGTGCAGAAAGATTCATGAAAGAATGATTACTAAAATGTTAATGGTGATATTGCACATATGTTTGCTTTCTTCCTCCTCATAGTATTTGAATTTTATTTTGCAATCAGCATGTACGGTCAAAATGATCAGAAAAAATAATATTTTGTCTCATTCTCCACTTTCCACCCTTCTCCATCCTACTGTGAGTTTTTCCAACTTTCTCTAGAAGACAACAGGTTGGTAACAATTTTAGTTATTCTTGAAACTGCAAAACTGTCCAGAGTCAGGACATGTGTGACCGTAAGAAAATCCCTAGACATGAAGTAGAACCATGGAGCCTGGATTTCTGTCTCAGGTAAACCTGAGAGCTGTTATTGACATTGACCTCTGTGTTTCTATGCTGTGCCCCAGTGAGTGACCTTTGCTACAGAATGAGAGCCCTTGGATTTGCACGTATATAGCCCATTTGATACAGTCTTAATCTTACTGAGTTTTTTTAAAAATCAGAACTGGAATAAAAAAACAACCGATCAGATTTTGATAGGTTTTTGTTCCCTTGTTCAACTATATTGCAATTGTCAATCTTCCCATCCCCCAGCTGTGTATAAGTGTTAGGAGGTTCTTGCATATAAGACCAAGGGAGAAAAGTGTACTTGTGTCTTTGGAAATGAAAAACACAATCTTTTATGGCCCTAGCTCCAATGAGGCCTCAGCCATGTCAGCACAGGCCACATTTAAATGGCCCCCTGAGGTCCCTGCTATTGTGATTATTGAATCAATTACTCCCATTATTAGATCGCATGGCAGAATATAGACAAAAATGTTTCTTGGCCAAAGGAAATATCTTACAAATGATTGCAATAGTCCTCAGAGTTTGGATGAGCCTGAAGGAAAATACTGGGTCATTACCTGAAAAAGAAATAAAAAGATCGCTAACCTGATTGTCTCTTTAACTTACATGAAAATGCAGCCTTGAGAGAAAGGAGAGAGAGAAGCACTTGTGTGTGATTGAAAAATACAAGCTGCTCCAATATTATAAATGGGTTGTGTTTCAAAGGGTCATTTATAAGTTAGCTGTTTGGGTCTAGAATGTGTTTTGCCACAGACAATAAGCTCTATAGTTGAGGGAGTCCTAGGCTGGCCCTGCAAAGCCCATCATCCTGCATTCAGGGACTATCTCCATAAACCCAGGACCTGTCCGGGAAATGGTTTGTGTTCTGCTGGAGGGGTGGGGGGTGGATAGTAGATATGCAGTTGTTAAGAACTGGGCTTTGGAACCAAATAGGTCTGTGTTTGCATCGACCCTTCCTTCTATTATCTGTGAGAACTTAGGCAAGTCACCTACAATCAATGTTCCCCTTTCTTCCTCCATGAAATGAGAATTAGAATTCCTTTCCCACAGAGTCATTGTGGAGTTTAATGAGATAACGTATCAAAAGTGCCCAGGGGCGCCTGGGTGGCTCAGTCGGTTAAGCGGCAAATTTCGGCTCAGGTCATGATCTCACAGCTCGTGAGTTCGAGCCCTGCGTTGGGCTCTGTGCTGACAGCTCAGAGCCTGGAGCCTGTTTCAGATTCTGTGTCTCCCTCTCTCTCTCTGACCCTCCCCCGTTCATGCTCTGTCTCTCTCTGTCTCAAAAGTAAATAAACGTTAAAAAAAAATTTTTAAAAAAAGTGCCTGGCATTTGATAGAAAATGAAAGATAGTTACCATTGTTAGGGCCCGATAGGTCCTCAAACAGAATTTCAATCATCAGTTGTGTTCATCTTTAATATCCTTCTTTCATGCAACATTTTCTTCCTATTGTCCTAGATCCCTGAGTACTTACAGCTTTCACCTGTGCTATAAATTATCCACTAGGACAGGTTACCAAACTTCCCTCCCTGGATTAATGTGACCTGTTAATCTGAAATATGTTTAATTTTTTTCAGAAGAATCCTGGTTAACCTAAATGATACTCTAATTGGTGAAACTTTAGGCAACATAACAAAAAATTCTAGACAGTGCCAGAGGAGATATTTTGGGAGCCCAGATGCCAGGGAAGGGAAAGCTCACAAGGAACTTTCTAAAAGTACAACTTTGGGCTTCCACATCCAGAAAGATAGAGTAGATGTACTTTTCCCTATTCCTCTAAGTATAACTAAAACCCTTGCCACCTACACATTATATATAAAACAATCATAAGAAGACTGTGAAACATGGAGAAAAGAAAGCAGACTAGTTAAGGACCTTGGGACCCAAGGAATGACATAGTGAATTCCTTGTGGGGGGGGGTGGGGGTGGTTGTTGTGTAGACTTTTCTTTTTTCCCTCCTGTATCCCGGACACAGCACTATAGAAGCTGATAATTTGGAAACACCAACAGAAGCAGACAGAAAAAAAAAAAAAAAAAAAAAAAAAAAAAAAAAAAAAACCTCACACACAAGCTTTCTGTCTCTTGCCAAAAGACCAGGAAAAGGGCAGCCTGGTAAGGAAGAAACATTTTAGTCAATAACCACTCTACTCCAGCCAAATGTAACAGAAAAACTGTGATCCCATTACCACCCGCATGAGCAAAGGGCAAATAGGGAACCTGGACTTCCATTCTTGGAAGGTTGTAATGTAACAAGGCACCACAACACCTCTATCGGAGTGGTCTCAGAGAAGGCTGAGTACGGAGCCAGAACTTTCGTCCCTGCTTGCCGATCATGATCCCCCACCCCCGCTGTGCCATTGGAAATCACGTGAGGAGCTTGACATCCACTTGGAAGGTAGCCCTTGTTGGGTTAGTGTCAGAAGAGGCCCAGCAAAGAGCCAAGATCTTTGCCGTTGTCCGGTGGTTACAAGGCCATCCTCACTACAGTGTCAGGCAAGACCATGTGTGAAGCCAGAACTCACACGTCTACCGAACAGCAGTAAGGAGCCTGCTCTCTGGGTGTCAACGGAGACTGAGAGGGGAACCTGGATTTCTACTTCTACCCGGCCATAACGAAGCAGGGCCCTCACCTTTCCCTGCCACAGTGGTATCAGAAAAAAAAAAAAAAAAGAACTAAAATAAAATACACAACTGACCAGGTGTTGATGAAAATCACTGCTCACACCAACAATCAGGAAGATTTCAGACCGAATGAAGAAAGGGAATTGATGGTTGCCAACACCAAAATGACAGAAACGTTAGCCTTACCCGACAAAGTTTTTCGAGGCAACCATCATCTAAAGTGCTTCAGGGAGCACTTACAAATATTTTTAAAACACATGGAAAAAAAAAAAAAACAGAAAGCCTCAGCGAAGAAATAGAAGAGTATACGAAGCAAATGGATATTTTGGAACCGAAAAATACAATGACTAAAATGAAAGGCTCAGCACCTAGGCTCAACAGCAACACAGAGGTGAAAGGGAAAGGATCAGTGAACTTTAAAGACAGAACAATAGAAATCACTCCAGTGAATAACAGGGAAAAATAGATGTAAAAGATAAACACAGCTCCCAGGGACCTATAGGAATATAATGCGATATCTTAACATTGATATCAGAGTCATAGAAGGAAAGGAGAAAGAGGGAAAGGCTAAAAAAGCACTTGAGGAAATAATGGCTGAAAACTTTCCAAATACGGAGACCTAAACCTACAGATTAACAAAGCTGAGCAAAACACAAACAGAATAAACCCAAAGAAATCTCTTCCACAACATATCATCATTACACTTTTGAAAACTAAAGACAAATAAAAAATCTTGAAAGCAGCCAGAGAAAAATGATACCTAACCTATAGAACAATTCAAATGACAGCGTATTTGTCATCAGAAACCATGGAGGCCAGAAATAAGTGGCACGGTATTTTTCAAGAACTGCAAAACTATAATCCTATACCCAACAAAGACATTCTTCAGGAATAAGGAGCAAATCAAGACATTTTCAGATAAAGGAAAACTAAGAATTTTTTACCAACAAGCCCTACCTTAACAGAATAGCTAAAGAAAGTTTTCTAGACAGAAATGGAATGATAAATAAGGAACCATGGGATATGAGGAAGGAAGAACACAGGAAGCAAAAATATGGATAAAAATAAAGCCTTTCCTCCTTTTTTCTAAATTATATTGATGGTTGAAACGAAATTATAGCACCGTCTGATGTGATTATAAATAGGTAGAGGAAATATTTAAGATAATTATACTACAAATGGCAGGGGAAAGGGATATAAAGGGAGGTATGGTCTGCATATTTCACTCTAATGTGTAAAATGACACCACCGACAGATTACAATATTATGTGTATATATAATGTAATATCTAGATCAGCCACTAAAAAAGCTATCACACAAAGATATGTACTCAAAAACACTAAAGATAAATCAAAATGGAATTCTAAAAAATGTTCAAGTAACAAACCGGGAGGCAGGAAAAAGAAAATAGAGATGAAAAGCAAAGAGAACAAAGCAAAACAAAAAATAAAATGGCAGACTTAAGCCCTAAAATATTAATAATTACATTAAATGTGAAATGGTCTAAAACACCAATTAAAAGACTGGCAGAGTGTATTTAAATTTTTTAAGTTTACTTATTTATTTTGAGAGAGAGAGAGAACGTGAGCAAGGGAAGGGTGGTGCGGGGGGGGGGGGGTGGTGTGTAGAGAATGTCAAGCAGGCTCTACACTGTCAGCACAGAGCGCAATGCAGGGCTTGAACCCACAAACCGCAAGATCATGACCTGAGCCGAAACCAAGAGTCTGATGCTTAACTAACTGAGCCATCCAGGTGCCCGAGTAGAGTGCATTTAAAAACATGATCTAACTATATGCTATTCAAAGAATCTTACTTCAAATATAGTAATATAGACAGGTTGAAAGTGAAAACATAAAAAAAGGTGGATCATGCAAAGGAAAGCAGAAGTGACTATATTAATATCAGATAAAGTAAACTTGAGATCAAAGAAAATTACCAGAGACAGAAAGGATATTATATAATGAAAAGAGAGTCAATCCACAACAAGGACATAGCAGTCATAAATGTGTATGTACCAAATAAGAGAGCTGCAAAATACATAAAGCCAAAGCCGATAGAACTGAAAAAAATAAACAATCTATGTAGTTGGAAAATTCAACATGCCCTCTCAAAAACTGACAGAATATCTAGACAAAAAATCAACAAGGATACAGAAGAAATCAACACCATCAACCAACAGGATCTAATCAGCATTTGTAGAACACTCTTACTCAATAACAGCATAATACACATTCTTTTCAAGTGCCCATGGAACAAATACCAAGATAGACCATATTCTGGGCCATAAAATAAACTTTAAAAATTTAGAATAACTGAAATCATGCATTGTCACACCGGACAGAAAAATCAAACTAGAAATCAATAACAGAAAGATACTGGTTAAATCTCCAAACAGTTGGAATCTGAAGAACTAAATAACCTATGGGTCAAATTCTCTTTGATTACACTTGAACTTGGTTAAATCTATAGACTCTCTCACTAGAAAGTCCCCCTATGCACAAAATTTGGTGTGCAATTTAAGGGGGTTGACCATGCTACCATTTACTCATTTTAGTGAACAGGTAATCCCACTTAAAAGCAACAACAACAACAAAAAAAAGCCAAAAAAGGGGGCATTTGAAGAAGACACAAATTATTGAAGATACTATCAGATCCATTATTTTCCTGAAAATAAAAAACTCTCTATTAAACTTATAGTGATAGGCAGTGCGATAGCGTTTGGACATTCAGTCTCCAGAATCCGACAGACATAGATCCTGCCACGTTCTGTCAGAAAAACAGCTAAGCCACCTACTTAAAGTCCCACTCTCAGGCATTATGCCCAGAAAATGGGCAAAGTAGTGTCTCCTGTGGCCATTTTGAGAATTACAAGTGATAAATCATGAGGAGTGTGGTGCACCTGGTGATTAATGTGCACTTCCCATTAAATCTGAGACAAATAAACCTGTGCCTGATTACACATAGGGACTCAGGGAAAATAGGCATTCTAAACATTAAAACATTATAATAAACTACCCGTGCAACGAACCCCTTCATATAAATCACACTAGACATTTTTCATAATTAAGGGAAAGTCCTTTACAAACTTCTCTGTTCTTAGCAGGCTGGATCACCTTATACTTTACATGGTAAAAAGACTGCTCCTTGGCATATTATGAACATTTCTGTATGTCTGAGCTTTCAAATCCTGTTTTAAATGTAGCAAATCATTTCAGTTATTCTTGAGGTTTTTAATTTATATACTTCATAAGTAACCCTCTTAAAATCTTAATGAAGGACTCTACGTTCAATGCAATTGACTACAGAATTCTCCCAGTGGAAACCGTGCGCTTGCTTGCCTTGTCCTGAATTCTAATGCACCCACAAAGCATTAAAGCCACTGGGAATATCCTGTGTCACTTCAAACACCAAATCCTGAGGTGTATGCCCGGGCAGCCTCGTAGGTTTGCAATCTAGATGCATTCCTCCGGCAGCCATGGAGGTGAGCGGCAGGGATCTCCATCGAGGAAGCAATGGCTGATCCTGCCAGGAATGCAGTCAACCAAGAGCTTCCAGCTGTGGTGCCTTAGGGATCTGCTGCAGCAGTCGAGCTGAGGCCATGCTCTTCCCAGGCTTCCCCCAGCCAGGGACTGAGAAAGATGGGGGGGGGGGATTATAGGCCCTGGCCACTTCTGCCCAACATGGACCTCCTCCATGGGAGATCTCGGTGTCAGAGGTCCCTGCTGGGCTGGCCAAGACTTTCTACAAGCTACGCTGATGTCTGAGGGACTTCGTACCTCAACTTCCTCCCATCCCCTGATATCAGACCAGCATCATGATCTGAAGGCATTACTCGGAATAACTATCTTGCCCTTCAAATTCTATCTTGCTTCCCAGCTGATCCAAACTGACACATCTAAACTGTGTTTCTAAACAAAAGAACCCCTGGAAACTCCAAGAAATAATTAGGTACGGAACCATGCAGACTGTGAGAATCCTAAAATAGTCCATAGAGTTAAGAGCTAACAAACATGGGTTATAGAATTTCCAGACAATTGGGGAGGAAGGAGTTATAACCCTAAAAAGTGGTCATGTACAAGAACCATTCAGTGCCTAGTTCATTTTTAGTCTCTTCCCCTTTAAATTCAGATACTAAAGATGCCGAAATCCAAACTGTCAGAGTTAATCAGAACACATAAGTTAATTATTCAATGGGGGGGGGGTTGGGGAGGGGCGGGAGTCCTATTTCTGTTGAATAGCTGATCAGTTTAACTGTTTAATAGTCATTTAAAAATCAGCAATAGCTCCCCGCCCTGCATTTTGCTTGTCAGACTGAATGACGAGGATGTTGTGAATGAGGAAGAGATACAAACAGCATGTTGTAATTAGTGCATAAGTTAAGGATTTGTTTGATTGTGTTTTAATCCAAGAAGATGTCTAAGCGATAGTCTAAATTAAATCCAAAAGCCGTTTCCACCACTTACAAACTTCGCCTTTCTTCCTGGCAGAAACCCCTGAGTTCGTGTGTATTCATTAAAATCCAGTCCTAATTGCTCCCTAGTCAGCTATGAATCTTAAGAAGCTTAGCTGTTAAGTGCTTAAATTGTGTTTGCTGACAGAAAATGGAATTTCTCTAATGAGTTGCTATGAGAGACTCCATATTGTTATGATAGTGATTTTATTCATAGTAAGTTTCAGAGACCGTTCTAAGAGCATTCGCGTTAGGATTTATTTATTTAAAAATTAAGCAGGTTGAGCCAGCTCTGGATCCTTCCTCAAAGGCTAGTTTGTATCCGTCAACGAAAGAATTGCTAACGGATATGACAGAGTCCCTGTCTAATAGAAACATGTGGATCCAACATTCCTTCCTGGATCCAGAGTTTCTCTCCCAAAGATGGGGTTGGGTGGGGAAGGAGCTCCTGGGACAAGTGGGTCTTGTTCCCATATGCCCATCAGCACAGAATTTGCCATGGTTTTGACTACTAGACTCCTACATCCCCCACCTCAAGCCACTTGAAACTCAAGCCATTTTTTAATTAACCTTCTCTTCTGCCTAATAATTAAAGCATAATAATAATAATAATATAGTAATGCTCTAAAACATGATAATAATACAACAATAGCTGCTAACACGGAGTCATTTCACTCTGTAGGCCAGGCATTTTACATGCATTGTCTCCTTCAATATTACGAAACCTGTGAAATCAATAATGAATTTTTGTGTTTTCCAGGTGAGGAACCAGAGGCTCTGGAAGGGAAATAAGGAGGTAAGATCTAGAACTGGACTGAGAAGCAAGAAATCAGCCATCCTCCCCAGTGCATGGTCACCACAACACTAAGAAGTAAGCACTCTTCCAGGCTGTGCCTTCCATGGCTACAAGAGAAGGGAATCTCAGTCTTGTTTCTCCAGCAACCCACTCCCTCCCCAAGCCCATGCAATCTGGTTCTTCTCCTCAGCACTCCATGAAAACTGTTCTGAGGGCCTCAGTGGCCTACTTCTGGCCAAATCCAAATTCCCTCTTCTGCATTTTCCTCTGTTGTCGGTGGAGCTATTTGTCACTTACCTTTCTAAGCTCCTGCCCCCTTGCCTTTCATCATCTGCCACTTCTACCTTCTTCCTAACTTTTGGATCATCTGTTTTTATCTTCAGTGGCTCCTAAACTTAATCCTAGTCTTGCTCTGTGCCTACCCCTTTTCTATTGCCCCCCAAATGAAAAGAGCTGGCAGTTTTTACAGATAAGGAAACTGAAATTCAGAAAGACTAAGTACCTGCCCAAATTCATAACGCTAGAGAGAGGCAGGATGGGTATTCAACTTTGGCTCTTATTCTTAATTACTATGCCTCCAACAATCCTTCTCACTACAACTCTGCTCCCTCACTCCCATCATTGGTTTTCGACCAAGGGGAAATAACGTGGCGGACGGCGTCAGCTCCTGAACGCTCAGTACGTTGTCTGTCTATTTAATCTGGCCCCAGAATTAGAGGCTGTATTTCTTCACACCTTCTTTCTGTTTTCCGTCCTCCGACTCTGGGAACATTATGGGTTGAGGAAACTGGAGCCCTAGTTTCAATCCCTCATGAACCAAGGGGCCAGATTTATATAAAACAATACCTCAAAGCGGAGGGAATTAACCTGATGTTGTAATCTTTGTAAAAATATCAAGGTGGAGGTGCCAAGAGCTGACTGCCAGAATGTGCACTGTCTCCTTGGAGACCCCCCGAGTGAGTGACAGCACTAAGGAAGTAGCGTGGGCCATGAGATGCACAATGAACCTGCTGAGCATTACAGATTCTCTGACGATCTATAACTGATGTGAAAGAGTAAGGCATTGCTGGTTCCTATCGTCTGCACACTCTCTTCTGCAAGGGTCTTATTTTCTCCCCAGACTGGAAGCCCCCAGAAGGCCATGAAAGGGCCCCAGAAAGGCCATGCGGTGTGTGGGAAGAACACAGAACTACAGGGCAGAAGGCCAGGATTCTGGCCCTATTTCCATATCTCATTAACCCTGGGAGATGAGACCGTGGGCATTTTAACCTCTTTCTTCTTTTGGGGGGGGGGTCACCCTTCCTGCCCTACTTGGTTATTACTGTCATTAGTATTTGCATCCACCAATAGCACCCAGTTAATGATGGGCATATATCATATATATAAATCAGTGCTAAGATTTGCTCTCAATTCAAATGAAAGATTTCCATCCATCAGTAAAATTAACAGTTGGGTTAAATTCTTGAAAAAATAGGTCATCAGAAAGAGTGTTGAATTTAACCAATCAAGTAATTAGGCAAGCAAGAAATTAACATTTATTGAGTACGTATTTGTGCAAAATAGGGTGAAGCCATACTGAACAAAGACTGAGCTCCTGCCTGTAAGCTTCTGTGAGATAACCTGGAAAACTAAAACGTACACATTTGAAGCAATTATCAATTATCAACAATAATCAATAATGACAGCAATTATAAATGCTATTTACTTAGGAGTTAGTCTGTGCCAGGAACTGTGCTAAGCACCACACATCTTTGACCTCATTAGGCCCTCACCACCACTCTCTGAGAGGTATGTCTCTGTTAAATTAGTAATAACGATATTAAGGAAATTTCTTAAGGACCATAAATGAAACTGGGTACAGCATGATGAGAGTTGGTCAGAGTAATCAGGGAAACGTTCCTAGATGAAGAAAGCTTGAGACAACATTAAAAAGAAGGTGAAAGAAAAGAAATGGCACTGGGGTGCCTGGGTGGCTCAGTCGGTTGAGTGTGTCTGACTCTTGATTTCTGCTCAGGTCATGATCTTGCGGTTTGTGGGTTCGAGCCCCACGTTGGGCTCTGTGTTGAGAGTGCAGAGACTGCTTGGATTCTCTCTCTTTCTCTCAAAATAAATAAATAAAATAAACTTTAAAAAGAAATGGCACAGAGCAGTAAAAATACAATGATGTTCTAAATAGAGGGAAGACCTAGGTCAAAGGACAGAAGAGGAAACAAACCTTTCCTATATAAAGACAAGAAAGCAATGGGTTTACTTGATTAGAGATGGAATGAAATGTTGGTGAAAAAGAAAAGAGTTTGCTGAGGATACTTTGGCTTGCTTATCTAAAGCTTAAAATGTCCTATACTTTAACGTCACGGGGCTTGGGCACCTCCAGGTCTTTATTCATGCCACCACCTCTTCCTGGTACGTCCTTCCTTAACCTTCTCACCTAGTAATAAACCTTCGAGTCACATCTCTGGCACCACCTCATTTCAGAAAGCCCTCCTTAGCCTGTTCCCCCATTAAGGCCATTTGGGGCACCTCCTTGGGGTTCCCATGGTCCCCTGGGCATACCTCTAACCACATCTCCCAATGTTGAATTTTTATAGTTTTGCATTTTATATTTAGGTCTGTGATTCATTTTGAGTGATTTTTTTTGTGAAAGTTGTAAGGTCTGTGATCAGATTATTATTATTTTTGCATGTGTGTGGATGTTCTGTTATTCCAGCACCATTTGTTGAAAAGGCTATCTTTACCCCATTGTATTGTCTTTGCTCAATTTGTTAAAAATCAGTTGACCATATTTCATGTGGGTCTATTTCTAGCCTATCTCCTGTTCCATTGATCTATTTGTCTATCTTTTCACCAACACTCCCACTGTCTTGGTTATAATAATATATATAATTTATAATAAGTCTTGAAGTCAGGTAGTGTCAGTCTTCTTTGTTCTTCTCCTTTAATACTGAGTTGGCTACTCCGGGTCTTTGGACTCTCCATATAGAATTTAGAATCAGTTGGTCAATACCCACAAAATAACTTGCTGGGTGGGATTTTTATTTGAATCTCTAGATCAAGTTGAGAAGAAATGACATCTTGACAATATTGAGTCTTCCTATCCATGAACATGAAACATCTCTCCATTTATTTAGTTTTTCTTTAGCATCTTGCGTCAGAGTTTCGTAGTCTTCCTCCTATAGATCTTGCACATATAGATCATATAGATCTTGTACATCAGTGCAGCTTGTAGAAAGTCTTGACCAGCCCAACAGGGACCTCTGGCACCATATTTAGACTTATACCTAAAGTATTTCATTTGTGTGTGTGTGTGTGTGTGTGTGTGTGTGTGTGTGTGTGTGTGTATATATATATATATATATATATATATATATGACATATATATAGGTCATATATATGTCATATATATATATAGGACATATATATGTATATGTATATATGTATATGGCAACATGTCTTTATTTCAAATTCCACTTTTTCTTGGCTGGTATGTAAGAAAGCAATTGACTTTTATATATTGACCTCATATTCATCAACCTTGCTATATTTATCAGTTCCAGGAGGGTTGTTAATTCTTTTAGATTTTCTACAAAGATAATGTCATCTGCAAATAAAAACAATTTTATTTCTTCCTTCCCAACCTGTATACCCTTTATTTCCTTCTCATCTTATAGAATTAGTTAGGACTTCCAGTATGATGTTGAAAAGCAATTGTGAGAGGGGACATCCTTGCCTTGTTCCTTACCACAACAGGAAAGCTTTGAGTTTCTCACCACTAAGCATAATGTTAGCTGTAGGTTTTTTGTAGATGTTCTTTATCAAGTTGAGGATGTTTGCCTCTATTCCTAGTTTACTGAGAGTTTTTATCATTAATGAGTGTTGGATTTGATCAAATGCTTTTTCTGCATCTATTGATATGATCATGTGATTTTTCTTTACCCTTTTGATCAGTTACATTAATTGATTTCTGAAAGTTGAACCAGCCTTACATACCTGAAGTAAATCCCACTTGGTTATGGTGTATAATTCTTTTTGTACATTGTTGGAATCAATTTGCTAACACTTTGTTGAGGACTTTTGTATGTATATACATAAGAGACATTTGGTCTGTAGTTTTCTTTTCCTGTAACGTCTTCATCTTTTGGTATTAGGGTAAATCTGGTCTCATAGAGTAAGTTAGGAAGTATCTCCTCTGTGTTTATCTTCTGGAAGTGATTGGAAAGAACTGATATGATTTATTCCCTAAGTGTTTGGTATAATTCACCAGAGAACCCATGTGGGCCTGGTACTTTGTTTGAAATTTATTAATTATGGATTCCATCTCTTTAATGGTCATGGGCCTATTTATATTGTCTATTTCTTCTTGTGTATTAGCAGATGGTGTCTTTCAAGGAATTGATCCAATTTCATCTAGGTTATCAAATTTGTGGGCATGTAGTTGTTCATAATATTATATTTTTAATATTCATTGAATCTGCAGTGATGTCCCCTCTTTCATTTCTCATAGTAGTAATTTTTGTTTTTTGTTAATTAGCCTGCCTAGAGGTTTATTGATTTTATTGTTCTTTTCAAGGAATTACTTTTGCTTCCATTGCTATTCTCTATTGATTTCCTATTTTAATTTCATTGATTTCTGCTCTAATTGTTATTCTTTCTTTTCTTCTGCTTGTGATTTAATGTATTCTTTTTCTAGTTTCCTAAAGTGGAAGCTTAGATTATTGACTTTAGATCTTTTTTTTTTTCAATAGATGCATTCAATGCTATAAGTTTCCCTCTAAGCACTGCTTTCACTGCATCCCACAAATTTTGATAAGTTGTATTTTCCTTTTCTTTTAGCGCAAAATATTTTTACATTCCTCTTGAGATTTCTTGTGCTGCTTAGAAGTATATTGTTTAATCTTTAAGCTTTTGGTGAATTTTTGATTTCTAGTTTAATTCCATCTTGGTCATCTGAGAGTATACATTGTATGATTTCTATTCTTTTAAATTTGTTAAGGTACATTTTATGGCCCCAAATGTAGTCTATTGTGGTGATGTTCCATATGTGAGCTTCAGAAAAATAGGTCATCTGCTGTTGTTGGATGAAGCAGTGTATAGATGTCAATTATATCCAGTTAACGGATGATGCTGTTGAGTTCAACTGCGTCCTCATTGATTTTCTGCCTCCTGAATCTGCCCATTTCTGATAGAGTTGTGTTGAAGTCTCCAACTGGAAGGGTGGATTCATCTATTTCTCCTGGCAGTTCTATCAGGTTTTTTTGCCTCGTGTATTTTGTCACTGTGTTGTTCAGTGTATACACAAGGATTATTATGTCTTCTTGAAGTATTGATCTCCTCTACAGTTATGTAATATCCCTCTTTAACCCTGATAACTTTCCTTGTTCTGAAGTCTGCTCTATCTGAAGTAGAGCTATTCCTGCTTTGTTTTGGTTACCAGCAAGGTATATCCTTTTACAACCTTTTACAACCTTTTACTTATAATCTATCTGTGTCTCGGTGTTTAAGTGGATTTCTTGTAGAAAACATAGAGTTGGGTCTTGTTGTTTGATCCACTCTGACCATTTCTTTTAATTTGTCTATTTAGGCTACTGACCTTTGAAGTGATTACTAATATAGTTGAATTACTATTTGCCATATATGTTACTGTTTCCTATTTGTAGTTCTTGGTCTTTGTTCTTGTTTCTTTCTTCCATACATGTTTGCTTCTTGTGGTTTTCTTAAAACATTTTCTTGATGAACAAAAAGCTGTATATATTTAATATATATAACTTAATGAGTTTGGAGATAAGACTACACCCATGAAACCATCCTACAGTCTGTGCTATAAACATATCCATCACCTCCAAAAGTTTTATCATTTTTGTTATTAAAAAAAACACTTAAGATCTACTCCTCTTAGAAAATTTGTAAGTATACAATACTGTGTTGTTGACTCTAGGCTGTATGCCGTACAGTATAGGTCTAGAATTTATTCATCTTGTATTACTGCAACTTTGTACCCTTTTTAAAAAACTTATTTATTTAAATTCAAGTTAGTTAACGTACAGTGTAGTATTGGTTTCATCGACAGAATGAAATATTCGCAAACGACATATTGGATAAAGGGTTAGTGTACCCTTTTATTAATACCTTCCCATTTTCCCCTCCCCCAAGCTTCTAGAAACAACCATTCTACTCTTTGCTTCTATGAATTTGACTATTTTAGATACCTCATATAAGCAGAATCATGTAGTATTTATCCTTCTGTGTCTGGCTTATTTCACTTTGCATAATGTCCTCTGGCTTCATCCATGTTGTCCCAAATAGCAAGATTTCCTTCTTTTTCAAGGTTGAACAACATTCCATTGTATGTACCACTTTTTTTTTTTTAACGTTTATTTATTTTTGAGAGAGAGAGGGAGCGAGCATGAGCAGGGGAGGGGCAGAGAGTGAGGGAGACCCAGAATCCAAAGCAGGCTCCTGGCTCCGAGCTGGCAGCACGGAGCCCGACGCGGAGCTCGAAATCACGAACCGTGAGATCGTGACCTGAGCCGAGGTCGGATGCTCAACAGACTGAGCCACCCAGGAGCCCCTATACCGCATTTTCTGTATCCGTTCATCCAGTGTTGGACATTTAGGTTGCCTCCGTCCTTATCTATTGTGAATAATGCTTCAGTGGAGTACAGATATCTCTTCGACAATCCTGATGCTAATTCCTTTGGATACATACACAGAAGCGGGATTGCTGGAGCTTTTACAGTTTTAATTGAGCATTTTATGGTTTCATTTTCTCTCCTTTCTTAGCATACTGATGATATATATTTTACTTTTTTGAGTGATTGCCCAAGAGTTTGCAATATACATTCACAATTAATCCTAGTCTACTTTCACAGTGTAAGTACCATAAAATAGCAAAATATTCCTGATTTCTTCCTCCCATTCATTTTATCATTACTATCATTCATTTCACTTATACATACGCATATGTAATCAAATACATTGTTGCTGTTATTATTTTGAACAAACTGCTTTCTGTTGGATCAATTAGGAAGAAGAAAAATGAAAGGTTTTATTCTACCCTCACTTATTTCTCTAATGGTCTCCGTTACATAGATCCAGGTTTCTGACCTAAACAATTTTCCTTCTTTCTGAAGAACTTTTACCATTTCCTGCAAGGCAGGTCTGCTGATAACAAATTCCCTCAATTTTTGTCTGAGAAAGCCTTTATTTCTCCTTCACTTCTGAAGGATAATTTCAGAGGGCACAGAATTCTAGCCTGGTGTTTTTCTTCTCTTAACACTTTCAATATTTCACTCCACTACTCTCTTCTGGCTTGCATGGTTTCTGAGAAGTCATTTGTAATTATTATCTTTGCTCCTCTATAGGCAAGGTATTTTTAAACTCTGGCTTATTTCAAGTTTTCTTTAACTTACATTTCTGCAGCTTGAGTATGATATGCCTAAGTGTATTTGTTATTTGGCATTTCTCCCACTTGGTATTTTTGAGCTTCTTGGATCTGTGATTTAGTGTCCGACATTAATTTGGGGAAAACCTCATTATTGCTTCAAATATGGTTTCTGTCCTTTCCTCTCTTCTTCTGGTAGTCCCAGTGTGCATATGTTACACTCTTTTTTTTCTAATGTGTATTTATTTTTGAGAGACAGAGTGCGAGCGGGGGAGGGGCAGAGAGAGAGGGAGACACAGAATCCGAAGCAAGCTCCGGGCTCGGAGCTGGCAGCACAGAGCCCGATGCGGGGCTCGAACTCATGAACCACAAGATCTTGACCGGAACTGACATCAGTGACAACTGACTGAGCCACCCAGGTGCCCTGCATATGTTACACTCTTGTAGCTGTCCTACAGTTCTTAAATATTCTCTTTCTTTCTTTCTGTCTTTCTTTCTTTCTTTCTTTCTTTCTGTCTTTTCTCTCTTTGTTATTCAGTTTTGGAAGCTTCTGTTGTCATACCATCAACCTCAGAAATGCTTTCCTCAACTGTGTCTAATCTACTAATAAGCCCATCAAAGGTATCCTTTTTTTCTGTTACAGCTGTTTTTTAATCTCTACCATTTCTTTTGTATAATTTCTACTTGTCTGCTTACATTATCCATGTGTTCTCCCATGCCACCTAGTTTTTCCATTAAAGCCCTTACATATAGTTTCTCCTGAGGGTAGACCTTGTTAAGAACAGAGTGCTCTGGTGTATTTAAAAATTGTTTTGTTTTCCCCTCCACCTGCCAGAAGCCTGGGGGGATTCCTAATATTCGCTATGAGGACCTGGTCAAGCTCCTGGAAGTAAAACTCATGAAAGTGTGGAAGCTCCGCCATGACTGGATCCCTCTGGAGTTTTTAACTCAGCGTTGCCCACCTCAGTTTACTGCAACTGTAATTCATCAATTACAGTTCAGCTCTCCCTACCCCCGTGCTGGTTCCCATGGAGGATTCTCCTCATGGGTTTCTGCTTCATTAAGTTGCGATTCCCTGAATGTGCCTGTCTGTCTTTCCGATTTGGGGGGCAGAAGTCTGCCCTATGACTTCACCCCTGCAAAAGGATCTAAGAAGTATTGTTGATTTTTTTCAGTTTGTTCAGCTCTTGCTATTAAAACAAAGTGGCAACTTCTAAGCCATAGTTATTTGTTTTTCCTACCTAAGTATACCCTTATCAACTCAGTCCCCATTTCCTGTGGCAAAGTGATAAACAGATTTGTTTATTTTTTAAAGGAAAATGACGCACAACAATAAAGATGAAAATTACAGTCAATTCTTGAGATGATATTTTATTTTCATGAGCATATTTTCCTGTTATTGTACATTTATACTAAGTAAATAATGATGGCATTAACTGGCATTCTTGGTGTGTTTTTGATCATCTTTTTCCAAAAGTGACTGCCAAGAGAACTTCCTAACAAACATCACTTAGCCACTAAATAAGTCTATTTAGATATTGCTTTCTCTGAAAAAAAATATAATAGATCCTTTAAGTAATTGTTTCCCTGCTGAATCTTGTTGTAGAAAATGGGACATGTCTTCAAAATCATGTTTGATGACTCTAGCCTTACCCAGAGCCCTCTGGCTTAGGATTCACATCTGATTTGAGGTTTATTTACAGCCCTATCATACTGTACTGTAATTGTTCACTTGTCTGTCTCCAGACTAGACTGGAGACCCTCAAGGGCATAGGCCGTATCTTATTCATCTCAGTATCTTCCATGCCTTGTACCGTGCGTGCCATGGCATATAGTTGGATCTCAGGAAACATTTGTTAAATTGGGATGTACTCCCTCTTATCTTTGCCAAATATGCACTCGCTCACTAACTGAACACGCATTCGTTGTAAAAATGCTCTCTTCTGTAAACACGAAAGGGAATTTTTCAAGTACAACCTTTTCTGTATAACCTTTTCAAGGAAAAATTTTCACTGTGCATCATTCATTCACTGACAAAAACTTGTAGTGAGTACATCATATGTGCCAGGAATGATGCTAGGCACTGGGACAATAGTGATAAACAAGATAGATGAGGTCTTTGCTCCTACAGTGAAAGAGACAGACATTAAACAGTTATTTAATCACAGCAGCATGTGTCTCATCACAGCACAGTCACACTGCTTCTAAATTGCCTTTTCCTCATCTGTCTACCTCATTGGACTGCTGTGTCCTTAAGGACAAGAACTCCACCTGCTTTGCTGCGACTCATCGTCATTATCTCCCAGCACAGTGCCTGAACGTAAGAAGAGCCTGACAAATGTTAGATAAATGAATTAGACAATTAAAGAGTAAGCAATCAAATGAATAGATTATCAGTGATGCCATGTGGGAAGATTAAGTAAGCGATCCTCATACTTTTGCTAAGCAGGTCTTGAATTCATAAACAACAGATACAACTTACAGAATCATAGCCTATGTGGTCACGGCCTATAGAATTTAAGCACACTCTATTCACATCAAATTATTCTCCTTCCCAGAGGAAGGAGGAACACAGATTAAAAAGTTAAGGAATACTTGGAAGGAAAGACTCAATAATAGTACATAACCGTTACTGAGCATGGACCAAAGTCTACACTAAGAGATTTACATAGATTATTTCATTAGGTACTTACGACATCTCTTTGATATAGCATAATAATTGTTGTTCTACTTTAAACATGAAGAAACTGAGGCTCAAGGAACTTCAGTGATTTTTGCATGGTCACACAGCTAGCAAGTAGTGTAACTGGAAATTGAGCTCAGGTCTATCTGTCTCTAAAGGTAGAGCCCTAAAACCCCGTGACAGATGCTCAGTATAATAGACCAGTGGTTCTCAGTGTGAGGAAAGGAAATCAAAATCTACAGAGGGTCACACAGAATATGAAAAAAACTACGTTCACCTGGTTAAAGTTGCTGTGTTAACAGCACATATGTATCTCCTTTCCCTCCTAAGAACTCCAAAAATGATGGCAAAGAAATTTTTAAGAAGTCATAAACCTACAAGGACCAAAAAGATGAGGAGAGAAGCCATAAGTGAGTGAAAGATTTCAACCATTCTCAGAAGTAGAGCAGAGAGGAGAAAGCTACAACTTTAAATGCCTGCAGAAAAGGATGCTAGACAAAAGCCAGCTAATCTGTTCTGTGAAACCCCTGAGAGGCACCAGTAAGACGGGGGTGAAGTTCAAAACTGAAAATAGGAGATTGGTTCAATATTTGTATATGGACTGAATACTCTCGGAGGTCCCTGCCATCACCCCAAACGGTCTGGCAAGAAACTAGAGGTTTTATCTCTGGAAACATTAAATGGATAGAGTCAGGACTTAAAAGACACCAAGTGTACTGGAGAGCAGAAGGAAGTCTTAAAACAAGAGGTCTTGAAAGTCTGTTCCTGACACTGTGAGACCATGCCCACCCTCGACCGCAGGTTCACCCCTGCTATGCTTCAAAAATGACAGTAGCCAGGCTTATATAAGACATTTCCCCCAAGACATGGAAGAATTTTTTTTTTAGAAACTGACCTATCTTGGCAAAAAAGATCTTCACATACTTACATGTGAGCTTTGAGGATCCCAATGGAAAATTCTGGCTCCTTGCCAACCTAGACTACTGGTCAACGATCTTCACCTACACAGATTTCCAATAAATGTTTTTGTGCCTCACTCTTAAATATCTACAGAGAGCAAAGGGTCATGAGATATTTTAATCCTATTGTTTTTCATCACCTCCTTTGCCCCCCACCCTCACCAAGGCCATCTTCATCTCTCATTTGAATTACTGGAATAATCTCTTAATTGGTTACTCAGCTTTTACCCTTGCCCCATTACAATCTATTCGCAACAGAATCATCAGTGACACTTTTAAGAGCTACCCAAATCATGCCACCCCTCTTTATAAAACCCTTCATGGGTTCCCTATCTTGGTCAGAGTAAAAGCCAAAGTCCATTTCCAGGCCCACCAAGGCCTTTGTTTTCCAAACACATTTCCTACTGCTGTTTCCTTTGCTCACAACGCTCCGTCCACACTGGCACCTGGATACTCAATTATACCAAACATCTTCCCATATAAGTGCCTCTGCACCTGCTCTAGGAGAAAAACAGCTGAAGAGGAAGAGATACTGACCAGCTCATCGTATGAGGCCACTATTAACCCTGATACTAAAACAAGACGAAGATTTCAAAAGAAAAAAACCCCACAAACCAATACCTCTTTTAAATACAGATACAAAAAATTCACCACAAAATATTAGCTGACTTCATCCAGTAACAAATACAAACATAATGCACATGTTACTCTACTTTTAGAGACAGATAGACCTAAGAGCATCCCTTATGCATATGCATAAGGTGCATAAGATCCCTTATTATGCATCATCCCTTTCACGTTTACAGATAGACCATGACTAAGGTTTAACCCAAGAATGCAAGGTTGGTTCAACATTAGAAAATCAATGGATGTAATATACCTTATTAAAAGAATAAAGGACAAAAAGTACATGATCATCTCAGCAGGTAAAGAAAAGTAATTTGACAAAACCCCCCTTTCATAATAAAAAGAAAAGAAAAGAAAATCAGCAAACTTGGAATAGAAGTGAACTCCCTCAGTCTGATAAAGGGCACCTATGAAAAGTCCACAGCTAATATTATTGAAAAATCCACAGCTAGTATAAAAGAATATATAGTAATCGAGTGTATTTCTATACACTAGCAATGAATATTTCAAAAAAAGAAATTAGGAAAATAATTCCAACAACAATAGCATTGAAAAGAATGAAGTACTTAGGAATAAATAAAAGAAATGCCTACATTGCCTTGAAGAGATTTTTGGTAGGAATATGGTCATTAAAGGTGATTCTGAGGAGATCTCAGACAAAAGTGAGGGTTACTGGAAACTAGAGGAAGGTGATCCTTGTTATAAAGTGGCAAAGAATATTGGCTGAATTTTATTCCAATGTTTTGTGGAAAATAAAAGTTAAAAGTGATAAACTTCTACATTTAACTGACATTTCTAAGCAAAGTATTGAAGGTGATGCCTCATTTCTTCTTGTTTTTAGTAAAATAATAGAGGAGAGAGACAAATTGAAATAACTGTTAAGCAAAAAGAACTTGAAGATTTGGAAAATGCTCAGCCTATCCATATTACAAAAAGATGAGAAAGCAAGTTCTGAAGAGAATTTACGAGTGTGGCTGGAAAATCATTCGATAAAGAGATTATGGGTACTATTCACAGATTTAACCAGCCATCTCAACAGAAGCTAGGAATAGTGATAGGTAAGATAGGGATTATACCAACAGAAATACTATCAGCTTAGAGCAACAGGGACAGAGACAGGTTGAAATAAAGCAAGACCGTCAGACTTGTGGGGTTCTACAGGACAGGACAACAGAGCTATCCAGAAGGGAACATGTGTTTTCCTTATGGAAGAGGGAAGAATGGCCCTGAAAACGATTCACAAACCAGGAAGCCTGCCACTGCCGTCACAGACCAAGAGGATAAGGCTGTGTTCTCCTCAGTTTCTACAGTCCATGCTGCGGCTGCTGCACAGGACAGGGCCACTGTCCAAGGCGGGAAAGGTAACAATGCTATCCCAGTGGGCCTGAAGGGCAGAGCATTTGGACAAAGAAGATTATTCTTGAGCCTTAAGATCTAAAGGAACTGGCCTGTATCTGGACATAGGGCCTATAAGGAGATAATTAAAGCTAATCAAGTCATAAGGGTGGGGCCCCAATCCAATGTTACCAGTGTCCTTATAAGAAAAAAGAGAAAAACCAGGGATCCACACTCACAGAGGAAAGACCGTGTGAGAACATAATGTGAAGGTGACCCATCTGCAAGCCAAGGAAAGAGGTTGTAGGAGAAACCAACCCTGCTGGCACCTTGATCTTGAACCTCCAGCTTCCAGAACTGTGAGAAAATAAATTCACCCGCCCTGTGATATTTTGTTATGGCCACTCTAGCAAACTAATGTAGCCACTATAATCAGGTTTCCTATAAGTTGTCACCAAAAATACTCCTAACTAATACAACACATCATGGGCAAAGGACTCTATATCTGAATTCGTGTGTGTGTGTGTGTGTGTGTGTGTGTGTGTGTGTGTAAAATCAAAGAAAAAACCCTATAAAATAGCAAAATAATATGAGGACCCTTAAATATATGAAAAATATACTCAACCTCACTCATAATAAAAGAAACATACCTTTAAACCACAATGAGATACAACTTTTTATCTATCAGTTAACAAAAACAAAAAGAAAATGCATAATGCATGGGGAAAATGGACATTCTAATGCAATGGGTTTTTTAGTTTTTATTTAAATTGCAGTGTAATATTAAGTTCAGGTGTACTATATAGTGATTCAACAATTCTGTACATCAGCCGGTACTCAACACGAGTGCCCTCCTTAATCCCCATCACCTATTTAACCCATCCCCTCACCTACTTCCCCCTCTGGTACTTATCAGTTTCTTCTCTATAGTAACCAGTCTGTTTGGTTTGCCTCTCTTTTTTCCCCCTATATCATTTGTTTTGCTTCTTAAACTCCACATATGAGTGAAATCATATGGGATTTGTCTTTCTGACTTACTTCGCTTAGCATAACATTCTGTAGCTCCATCCATATTGTTGCAAACGGCAAGATTTCATTCTTTTTATAGCTAAGTAATATGCATATATATATATACATGCATACATACATATTGTATACATAAACCACATCTTTATCTTTTTTTAATGTTGGTTTATTTTTGAGAGACAGGGAGAGCAAGCGAGCAAGCAGAGGAGGGGCAGAAAGAGAGAACCTCAAGCAGGTTCTGCACTGCCGATGCAAACCCCAACGTGGGGCTCGAACCCACGAACAGTGAGATCATGACCTGAGCTGAAATCAAGAGTCGAACACTTAACTGGCTGAGCCACCCAGGCGCCCCAAACCACATCTTTATTCAGCAGTCAATGGACATTTGGACTCTTTCCATAATTTGACTAGTGTTGACAATGCTACTATAAACACCAGGGGGCGTGTATCCCTTTGAATCTGTGTTTTTGTATTCTTTGAGTAAATACCTAGTAGTGCAATTGCTGGATCATAGGGTAGTTTTATTTTTAACTTTTTGAGGACCCTCCACACTGTTTTCCAGAGCGGCTGCACCAGTTTGCATTCCCACCAACTATGCAGGAGGGTTCCCTTTTCTCCACATCCTCACCGACACCTGCTATTTCTTATGTTGTTGATTTTAGCCATTCTGACAGGTGCGAGGTGTTATCACACTGTAGTTTTCATTTGTATTTCCCGGAAGATGAGTGACATTGAGCATCTTTTCATGTGTTTGGTGGCCATTTGTATCTCTTCTTTGGAAAAAATGTCTATTCATGTCTTTTGCCCATTTTTTCATTGAATTATTTGGTTTTTTGGGTGTTGGGTTTTATAAGTTCTTTACAGATATTGGATACTAACCCTTTATCAGATATGCCACTTGCAAATACCTTCTCCCATTCCATAGGTTACCTTTTTCGTTTTGTTGATTGTTTCCTTTGCTGTGCAGAAGTTCTTATTTTGATGTAGTCCCAATACTTTATTTTTGCTTTTGTTTCCCTCACCTTAGGAGACATATCTAGCAAGAAGTTGCCCTGGCCAGCGTCAAAGAGGTTACTCCCTGTGTTCTCCTCTAGGATTTTCATGGTTTCCTATTTCACATTTAGGTCTTTAATCCATTTTGAATTTATTCTTGTGTAGGGTTTAAGAAAGTGGTCCAGTTTCATTCTTTTGCATGTTGCTGTTCAGTTTTCCCAACACCATTTGTTGAAGAGACTGTCTTTTCCTGATTTGTCAAAGATTAGTTGACCATATAGTTGTAGGCTCTAATACATTGTTGATAGAAGAATAAGTCTGAGCAATCTTTAGGGGGGAAATGTATTAAAATCGGCAAAAGTATAAAATGTGCATATCCTGGGGTGCCTGGGTGGCTCAGTCGGTCAGGTGTCCGACTTCAGCTCAGTTCATGATCTCGCAGTCTGAGTTCGAGCCCCACATCAAATAGCTCAGAGCCTGGAGCCTGGTTTGGATTCTGTGTCTCCCTCTCTCTCTGCCCCTCCCCTACTTGTTCTCTCTCTCTCTCTCTCTCTCTCTCTCTCTCTCTCTCTCTCTCAAAAACAAATAAACCTAAAAAAAATGAAAATAAAATGCACATATCCTATGATCCAGGAATTCCATTTCTAGGACTCGATCCTCCAGGAATAGTCATACAAGTATAAATTAAAATGTGTTCAATGCTATACACTGAAGATTGTCTGTAAGAGCAAAGGTTTGGAAGCAACCTAAATATTCAGCATAGAAAATCGCTTAAATAAATTGTGATACACCAATACAGTGGAATGTTCTGCAACCATTAAACTAAATGCGATAGTCCTTTTCTTTTTTTAATTTGAGAGAGCAAGCACAAGCAGGGGAGAGGGGCAGAGGGAGAGAGGGAGAGAGGGAGAGAGGGAGGGAGAAAGGGAAAGATAGAATCTTAAGCAGACTCCATGCTCAGCCCAGAGCCCAATGCAGGGCTCAATCTCACAACCCTGAGATTATGACCCGAGCTGAAATCAAGAGTTGGATGCTTAACCAACTGAGCCACCCAGGGACCCCTAAATGAGATAGTTCTAATTGAAGTGAACTCACAGAGACTCACCTCCATGCTAGAAGATTAAATCATAAAAATCAAGGTGCAGAGCTGTGTGCAAATTATGTGACTATTTCAGTGAATACAAAAAGCAAAACAAATATATTTACTTATATAGTTATATATACATAGAATATCTCTGGAAAGATACACAGAGTTAATAGCAGTTACCTCAGAAGAAAGGGAGAGAGACATACATATAGATCAATGGAACAGAATGCAGAGTTCAGAAACAGACTCACACAAATATGGCCAATTGATTTTGGGCAAAAGAAATTCAACGGGGAAAGGGTAGTCCTTTCAATAAATGGTGCTAGAACAATTAGACATCCATGTGCAAAAAAAAATTAGCATAGACCTAAACCTCACACCTTACACAAAAATTAACTCAAAATAGGTCATAAGCCTAAATATGAAACATAAAGCTATAAAAATTTTAGATGAAAACACAGGAGCAGTCTTTGTGACCTTCGATTTTGCAATTAGTTTCTAGATACAGCATTACAAGCATAATCCATACAAAAAAATTGATAAATAGGATTTCATCAAAATCATAAACTTCTCCAGCGTTAAAGATACTGTTAGGACAATGAAAAGACAAGTCACAGACTGGGAGAAAATATTTGCAAACCACATATCCAACAAAGGACTTGTTTCTAGAATAAAGAACTCCTAATGTTTACAGCAGCACTATCAACAATAGCCAAATTATAGAAAGAGCCCAAATATCCATCAATTGAAGAATGGATTAGGAAGATGTGGTATGTGTATACACACACACACACACACACACACACTATACACACACAAATATATACATACAATGGAATACTACTTGGTGCTGGAAAAGAATGAAATCTTCCCATTTGCCACAATGTGGATGGAACTAGAGTGTATTATGCTAAGTAAAATAAATCAGAGAAAGATATTATAATTTCACTCGTATGTGGGATTTGAGAAACTCAACAGATGGACATAGGGAAGGAAAAATAAGATAAAAACAGAGAGGGAGGCAAACCCTAAGAGATTCTTAAATACAGAGAACAAACTGAGGGTTGCTGGAAGGGGGATGGGTGGGGGGAATGGGTTAAATGGGCGACAGGCATTAAGGAGGGCACTTGGGATGAGCTGAAGCCAAGACCACACTGTATGTTAGCTAACTTGAATATATACATAAAAAAAAACTTAATAGAAAAATTGATAAACTTTTTTTTTGAAACGGGGACCTCTCACACATTGCTGTTGAGAATGCAAAATGGTACAGACACGCTGCGAATCAGTTTGTCAGTTTCTTACAAAATTGAACACACATGGACTATATGGCCCAGGAGTGCCACTCACAGGTACTTACCTGAATAAAATGAAAACTTATGTTCACTCAAAAAAAAAAAAAATTGTTGAATGAATAAATCTACCAAAATGTAAAATGACTGGATAATATCTAGAAGCTGCAGAAACAAAAAAATAACATAAGCCTATTTTATGAATAAGGAAATAACTACCACAAGAAATAGCTAAAGGGGTTAAAAGGGATTGACTCTCGGGGGCAGGACTGCTGGGTGGGAACAGTTAGAAGTGGCTGCTGTTTTTTTATTAAAAGCCTTCCAGTACTATTCATTTTTCACCTATGTTAAAACTTTTAATAAGAATTGAGAAAGCACAGGGGCGCCTGGGTGGCTCAGTCGGTGAAGCATCTGACTTCGGCTCAGGTCACGATCTCACAGTCCGTGAGTTCGAGCCCTGCGTCGGGCTCTATGCTGACTGCTCAGAGCCCGGAGCCTGCTTCGGATTCTGTGTCTCCCTCTCTCTCTGCCCCTCCCCCGTTCATGCTCTGTCTCTCTCTGTCTCAAAAATAAATAAACGTTAAAAAATTAAAAAAAAAAGAATTTAGAAAGCACAAACATGTTCTGTGATTCCATTTCTGTGAAGTTCTAAAACCACAAAAACCAATTTATGGTTACGTAATCTCAAATGTTTCAGGAAAAGATTATCTACACGCATATAAAAAGAGCAAATGAGGTAAAATGTTAGATAGGTGAACCTGGGTGAAGGGTATATGAGTGTTCTTTATAATATTCTTTTTCTTGAAATTTTCTGTAAGTTTGAATCTATTTCCAAATAAAAAGTTTTCCAAAAAGTGACTAATTTACAGTAGAAAATTCAGAGAAATTGTTGCTCTACAGAATGAAAGCAGGGATTGACTATGAAGGAGCATGAAGGAAATTTCTGGAATTCTGGTAATGGTCTATATTTTGATAGGTGTTTAGGTTATGATGTGTGTATATGTCAAACCTCATAAAATAGTACTCTTGGGATTGCTACATTTTGCTGTATGTAAATTTTACTTTGATTAAAAACAAACAAAGTTTGAACTTGGTGATACTCATGCCGAAGTGTTTAGAGGTGACGTGTACCGATGTCTGTAATTTACTTTCCAATGCATCAAAAAAAATCCATAAAATGGATTGATGGATGAAAAAAAGACTTAGAGGAACATAGGTTATAAACCAAAAATAGCAAAATGTCCAATATAAAATCCAATGGTGGGTATGTGTGTGCTTTTTCACCATAAATTTCCTTCACCTTTTTTTGTAGGTTTGAAATTTTTCATAAGAAAATGTTGGGGGGGGGGAAGCAAAGGATGAGAGAGCACTGTGAAAGGAGGCATCAGATTTTAAAATTTATCAGAAAAGATCAAATCTTACAAGATTTCAAAACACTGATACGGGTAAGAAACTTGAAGTTAGACTTACACCCGACAGCCCAGTTTGAAAGTAGCAGAAAAAGGGCCGGAGCACACGTCTGTCCACCCCGCACCATGCAAAACTGCGCAACAGCAAGCCTGATGCCTAGTATCACAGCCACGTGACCAACTCTGTCCTCTGTCTAGCCCAGCATCACGCACAGTGGATACACAGCACCCTTACATAAGGATGGGGGGGCCCCAATTTTCTTCATCAATTTTGATCAAGTTTTACTCAGAGTTTTAAAGAGAGATCAGGGGGCGCCTGGGTGGCTCAGTCAGTTGAGCGTCCGACTTCAGCTCAGGTCATGATCTCACGGTTTGTGAGTTCGAGCCCCGCGTCAGGCTCTGGGCTGATGGCTCGGAGCCTGGAGCCTGTTTCCGATTCTGTGTCTCCCTCTCTCTCTGCCCCTCCCCATTCATGCTCTGTCTCTGTCTCAAAAATAAACATTAAAAAAAATTTTTTTTTAAAAATTTAAAGAGAGACAGGTTCTGGTCTCCATTTGTCAAATGAAAATTTTATTTTAAAAAATGTTTACTGTGTATTTATTTTTGAGAGTGAGACAGAGTATGAGCAGGGGAGGGGGAGACAGAGAGGGGGACCCATGAACTGGGAGACCATGACCTGAGCTGAAGTCAGATGCTTAACCGGCTGAGTCACTCAGCCGCCCCTTCATTTATCAACTGAAAATTTGAAACTTCACTTGGGCTATTTATGGGCATGAAACTTTCTTCTTGGCCTTTCTTTTGCCTAAGAGGCACTGCTTTCTCATCTTTGTTAATACAAATACAAACACTTGGTCAAGTAGATAGCCTGGAGATCACTACAACAATCTTTTGGGACCAGACTGCACGTGTAAAAACACAAGTTAAACATACACACAAATAACCCTAACGTCCATCAACAGGAGAATAAATGAGAAAACTGTGCAGCCACAAAAAATGGAATCCTATGCAGCAATTAGTGCACTAGCATTACATTGTAACAAAATGGATAAATCTCAAAAACATCATGTTGAACAGAAAAAAAAGTTGAGGAAGAACGCATATAGCATAATATTGTGTTTTAAAATATTTTAAACATACAAAATAATGCTCTTCATTGTTTTGGGATATGTAGCAAATGTATGAAATGATAAAAACCAAATTCAGAGTAATGGTTTCCTCCCGGGAGAAAAAAGAGTTACACAGGTGGGTTCTATAGTTTTTGCTTAAAACGTCAAAATATTAAATATAGAGTTCTGCTTCTTTTTTTAAATTTATTTTTGAGAGTATGCACAAATGTGGGAGAGGCAGAGAGAGAGAGGGAGCGAGAGAATCCCAAGCAGGCTCTGTGCTGTCAGCACAGAGCCCAACGTTCGGCTTGATCTCACGGTCAAGACCTGAGCCTAGATCAAGAGTCGGATGCTTGACCAACTGAGACACCCAGGTGCCTCTAGAGTTCTATTTCTGATCATTGGCAAATGAGGTAATTCAGAGCTACCCTTCCACTGAAAAAAAAAAAAAAAAAAAAACTAAGAAAAAATATTTTTAAAAGAACACATTCCCCAAATTATCAAGGAACAAATTAAAGAGTATAGAATTACCAAGCCTAGACCCAGGCTTGGATCAGAAAACCCAGAGAGGTATTTGTTCCCCTTTTGCCCGAGGGGCTTTTGCCAATATAGAAGTGCAGGGCCAGAAGAACAAAAGTTGGAGTCGAGCATCTCCAAAACGTGCAGCTCTGTAAACCACCCCTCATCTAGGGTTGGGACCTCAAAAGACTAGGTGGCGTAGGCATGAACTGGAAAGAAACCATACCTCATATGGATTACAGCCCTGCTTAGGATCATCTGAGTGGCGCAGAACATCTCAAGCCCTAAAACTGGAGCAAAGTGATCCTGAGTAGCTAACCTAGAGCCCTGACATCAGTAAGGACTTGGAAGCAGATTCTTCCCCAGTCAAGCCCCCAGATGAGAATGCAGCCCGGCTGACACCTTCAATGTAGCCTTGTAAGATCTTAAGGGAAAAAAATCCAGTTAGGCCATCCCCAGACTCCTGACCCACGAAAACTATAAGAGAATAGAGGTGTTGTTTGATGCCACTAAGTGTGTGGTAATTTGTTACACATCAACTGATACCTAATACAACTCCCATGTTGACTAGTCACTGGATGCAAGCTGTCCCCAGGAAAAGGGCTTGATCTTGAACAAGGTCGTCTCTCCACCAGAGGCGATTCTTATAAAGGGCTGGCAGCTGAAGGCTGGTATCCAGCAGACTTCAAAGGCTGGGTGAACAAGTCCTTCAGATCTCAAAGGGGATTGAGGGAATGCAACACAGAATCCACATCAATCGTACCCATCCTTCAAATCTCATTCAGTAGTTTCCTGTAGCTGCCATAACAAACTACCATAGACCTGGTGGCTTAAAACAACAGAACTTTATTCTCTCATAGCTCTGGAGGCCAGAAGCCTGACATCAAGGTGCTGGACGGGCTACCTTCCCCTTGGAAGCTCTAGAGAAGAACCTCTTCCAGCTTCTGGTAGCTGCCTGGTACTCTGTATCTTTCCTTGGCTCGTGGCTTACTCCAATCTGTTTCCATCTTCACAAGGCATTCTTCTCTGTGTCTCTATATATCTTCTCCTCTTCTGCTTCATAATGATACTTGTGATCCACCCCCCTAGCCAGACATGACTTCACATGCTGCCCCAGCCTGAATTTCTAGCCTCATGTTCTCTATCATTGGAAACTCCAGAATCTTTGGTTGGTACCTCCTCTGTGGCATTTTCCTTAGAACAACCTGTTTTATAGCCCTAATCTTGTAGGCCCTCCCCCTTACCATTATTAGACTCTGAGATCCAGGGAGGCAGCATGTGTTTCATGTTCAAGTTCCAACTCTCACTTACTAGTGTGTGACCTTGGACAAGCTCCTTTAAGCCACTCATTTAATATATACCTATTGAGTGCCTGCCATTTTCCAGACACAGGACCAGGTGCTAGGTAAGCAGCAGTGAACAAAGCCCCCTTGTGGGACCTACATTCTAGAGAGAAAGACAAACAGTAAACAAGAGTGAGGTGTATCGTATATATTTACATACCTTGTGCTAGATACTAATAAGAGATCTGGAGGCAAATGAAGCAGGGAGGCTGGGCTAGGAAGCATCGAGTGAGGTGCAATTTTAAATCGGGTTGTCAAGGAAGGTCTTACTGAGAACTTGACAATTGAAGAGAAATCTCAGGGAGGTAATGAAGCCATTGGTCATGTGGTTATCAAAGAGAAAGTCATCCCAAGCTGAGGAAACAGCATGAAGAAGGGCCCTGGAGCAGGACCATGCCTGAAGCATTTCAGTATGGCGAGAGGGACAATAAATGAAAAGGAGGGTAAGTGAGGAAGAAAAAGGAGGAGATGAAGTCAGCGTGTAAGGGGCAGAGTCTAGGTCATGAAGGGCCTTGGGGGACATGGTAAGAACTTTGGCTTTTACTCTGGATGAGCTCAGAACCACTGGAGGATTCGAAGTAGAGGGATGACAGGGTCTGGCTTACATTTGATCAGGATCACACTGGCTTCTGGGTGGGGGAGACACTGCAGAATAAGAAGTCATGTTTACTCAATTAAATGCTAACCTAGGTACAGTTGCAAAGAGATTTTTCTGATAGAAATGAAGTCCCAAATCAATTGACCTTCAATATGGGGATCATCTGGGTGGGCCTGACTCAGTCAAGTGAACCCTCTAAGAGCAGAGGGTTTTCCCTGGCCAGTAGCAGGACAGGAATTCTGAGAGATTGGAAACCCTTGGAGGAATTTGGAACGCCGTTGCTGGCTTTGAAGATATAGGAAGGCACATGAGAAGAGGCGTAGGCGACCTTTGGGAATGATCCCCCCCCCATCCAGCAGCCAGCAAGAAAACAGGGACCTTGGACCTACACCCAAAATTATCTGCATTCTGCCAACAACCTGAATGAGCTTAGAAGTGGATTCTCTCCCAAAACTTCTATATAAGAATCCATTCTGGCCGACACTTGACTTTGGCCTTATGAGCCTCTAAGCGGCCGAGCCCTCCAGCCCTCGGCCGAGCCCTCCAGCCCTCAGCCAAGCCCTCCAGAGTCCTGACATACATAATTGTAAGATAACACCTGAGTGTCGTTTTAAGCCAAGCCCGTGGTATTTTATTATGCAGCAATCGGGGACAGGAGGGGAAGCTTGCAGAGCAAGCAAGAGAGGACATTGGCTCGGGCCAAAATAGTAGCCATGGAGATGAACAGATGTAGCCAGATTCTAGATACATTTTGAAGATGTGAGAAAAAATTATTTTGGCCCAAGAATGGGAAGAATGGAGTTCCCATCGACTAAGACTGGGAAGATAAGAAAAGGAGCACTTTTAGGGAAGGGGGAGATCAGGAAGGCCGTTTAAGACAGGAGTCTGAAATGCCTATTAAACAGATTGGTGGCGAGGCACCCGGATGGCTCAGTTGGTTAAACATCCGACTCTTGGTTTGGGCACAGGTCACGATCTCACAGTTCGTGTGATCGAGCCTCGTGTTGGGCTCTGCACTCACAGTGTGGAGCCTGCTTGGGATTCTGTCTCTCTCCTTCTCTCTGCCCTCCCCGCCCACGCTCGCTCTCTCCCTCTCTCTCTCTCTCTCAAAATAAATAACCTTAAAAAATAGATACGTGGTGTCTAAAGCCATGAAGCGAAATGAGACCATCATGGGAATGAGTGTACCCCAAAAAGAGATCCAAAAACTGAGCCCCGGGGCACTGCAGTTAGGAGGTCAGGAAGATGAGCCAGCAAAGGAGAATGAGAAAGAGCAGAGCTACTCAATTTCCCTGAGCCTCAGTTTCCTCATCTGTATAATGGGGGTACAAACAGTACCTACCTCGAGTCCCTGAATTAAGGAACAGATTTTTCAATGCTTAGAACGGTGCCTGGAGCACGGAATGCATCCAGTAAATGTCAGCAAGTATTTGAGAGAGCAGAGGACATCTCTCATCCATCTCATCATCCTTGCCATTTCCACCGCCTCCTCTCCGTTCCACCTCAACCAGAGCCAAGTGCAGGGTTTTGCACACAATCATCACGAGATCAATATCCACTAAAATGATTTCAGTCTCCATCTTGGTATTCTAAAGCTAGGATTACTTGTTCGGGCTGAGCAAAATGAGCAAATCTGTATGGCCGTCTGCAACTCATGATTTGGGGGAGCCAAAGGCGAGGAGGACAAGCGTCAGGAAACGAACTCCTTCATTTTGGCCAGCAGCTTCTGTTGTTAAGTGAGGCACAGCCATCTTGACGACTCTAGGATAAATCCTCCCTAGATTTCCATTCTAAATCAGTTATAAGTGGAAACAACATAATAACAGAGTGAAATCCAATTTTGTTGACAAGACAAGGCCACAGATATTTAGTTTTCAAATGAAGTATCCCCATGGGGTTTACTTGCTTTCTGTTTGGAGTCATTTCTTCAGACCCTCGAGGTATTTATAAACTCCCCACTCTGAAAAATACTGCCCGTGGCAGGTCATAATTCTTTGACATGTGCCTTGTGGTTTCCAACAGTGACCTGAACAATGGCTACTGGGAATACTTGTGCCTTTTCCTCTTAACTTCTCCTCTGAGACGTATTTACTGAAATACTTTATTGCCTCTGCATTGCGAATAATTTAAAACTGCAGTTAAGCCTGTAGCGGTTAAGTAAAAGCATGCATCATTTGGATTGAATTTGTTGAGAAAGAATCAACTGTTCACTATCTGCCATGAAATTTGGGAAATTCTAGGCAATTAGCTCCTTGAAAAGAAAAACTGTTCTAATTTACTCAGCTTCACGGAAATGCGCTCAGAAATACTGTTCAAAGCTTCGACTTTTGCCTTCTGTGCTTTAAGGTAACCGCTTCAATATCAGCGAAATGTGTGAATTTAATTAATGGCATCGAAACAAAAGAAGCATTTCCAAAGCGCTCAAATCCATATGAGACCAATATGTTGACTTGTTGATGTGGATTTAATTAGTGTCTTCAAGCATAACTCCAAAAGCCCCTTTTATCTAATCATCACGTTTATACAAACCATTAACACATAGCACTTGGTTTGAAATGTTTTGCTACATAATCCAAACTGTTGTCCTACCCTGGGAGAGCCTCTAATAAGCTCAATATGTTTCCACAGAGAAACTTTTGTATCCGTGTCAAGTAAGTTTAGGTTCCACTGTTGCACCGAAAGTAACTTAAAACCTGCCTTTAAGCATGGGGACACCGAACTGATTTAGTGCATGTTGTGCCTCTCCATCACCTTCCGACGTGAAGCAAGGGAAGGAAATCAGATTGTGCTGGCCTAACCAGTCTCAGGAAGTCTCCTAGTGACTGACTCCCAGGCCTCCATGCTGCACGCAGGGACAATGACTGAAGAAGCCGGTTTGGGGGAACAATTTCTCAGTAATAAGGACATCTATCTCCCAGCAACTCCTTTTCCCTATCTCCCGGAAAAGAGGTCTTAAAAGCAAAAGGGATTTTCATATGGTTTTCAATGACCATTGTATTGCTCTGCAGTCTTGCGATCGGAAGGGGTGTATCTCAGCAGTGACTTAACTCTTTAGGGTAACGGGGTAGCAAGGCATCCTTTTGTAGGCTAGCCTGAGACCCCAGGGAAAACACAGGTTCGGAAGTTAGAACTGGGTTCAAATCCCAGCTCTGTCCTTACGTTCCGACCTTGTACACGTCACTTACATTTCTGCACATCAGCTTACCCATCTGGAGAGTGGGGACAATCACAGCACTGCCTCGTATTAGTGCTAGGGCCACCGTCACAAAGAACCACCAACTGAGTGGCTTAAACAACAGAAATCTAGGATCTCACAGTTCGGGAGGCCAGAAGTCTTAACATCAAGGCGTTGGCGAGTTTGGCTCCTTCTGCGGTCTATGAAGGAAGGTTCCAGACCTCTCCGCTTGCCTGGTAGTTGGTTGTCTTCTGGCTCACATAAGCACTTAATAAGAGGTAGGTGATACCAGGCACTGTGAATGGCCATACTTATTGATTTCATGGGCTTAAATGACTTGGGGTAGGGATGAAATTGGATAAATCTGAGAAGTGTATCCATACGCTATCCCTGGAGTCCGTTTCCCTCAACAGGTAGAGATAGTCAAGGTGGAAAAAAAGCTGAACAACTGCAAATAAGTTGCAAAGGAGGCCAAACTAGGGCACTGGGCTAGCATGAGAGTAAATTGGCCCTTCGGTGGTAGGAAATGGTAAAAATTCCTCATCGGGCAGAGAGACTGCAAACATCAACCATCAGCTCATTGAGCAATCTTGGGACAGGGTAAGATACTTTGGAGGAAACTTCAGTTTCAAAACAGACAAGTGTTTTAACACTGGACTAATCAAAACCCCACAATGACAAGGCTAGAGCCCTTAGGCCCATGGACTATTTTTGAGAAGACTGAAGTTCGGGTGCAATTTGAAACATTCCCAACAGCCAGAGTAACAAGTGGTCCTGCAACAGCGGGTTTATCAGATTACTTTTTCAAAGTGGCACTTGGCTGGCTCGGTCGGTACAGCCTGCAACGTGGGATCTCAAGGTTGTGAGTTCGAGTCCCACGATGGATGCAAAGATTCCCTAAAATAAAATGTGTGTTCATAAAAGACACATGGCCTGATCAGAAAGAAATTCAATGGAATTTCTCATACATTCCCTTGTACACATATGCTTTGGGCAGAGAAAATAGTTCCAAGGAGATGGGGGGCAGGAAGGGGGGGAAGGACCACAGACATAGTCAATTCTGATTCTACAGTTGAGAAAGAAAGGAATTATGTGGCAGAAAGAATATAAAGCTCTGAGTAAAGAGAATTGGCTTCTGGACCTAGACTTGCTACTAACTAGCCATGTCATCTGTAAATCACTTCTCCCTGGGCCTTAGTAAAACAAAGGGCTTGGCCTGGATCATTGCTACACTTCCGTGTTTTGGTTGATAACTGTTTTTACACAATAGAGTAATTAATAATACACTCAAAACTATCGGTAGTGATTCTGGAAACTGCAGACCTCCCAGTGTGGTTACATTTTTCCATAACCTCTATGTACTACCAAAATCACCAAAATGTGTTTAAAGTTTCAGAAGGTTCCTTCTTGGTATGCCCGGGTGGCTCAGTCGGTTAAGCACCCAACTCCTGATTTCGGCTCAGGTCATGATCTCGCAGTTCGTGGGTTTGAGCCCTCTGTCGGGCTCTGTGCTGCCAGCCCCGGGGCCTGCTTGGGATTCTCTCTCTCCACCTCTCTCCGCCCCTCTCCCACTCAGGTATGCACTCTCTCTCTGAAAATAAGTAAATAAACTTTAAAAAATTAATAGAATTATTTTTAAAAGAAGGTATTCCTTCTTGAAAACCTTTGCCAACTGCCATTTTCTTTCACATGGCAGAGGTCCCATTCTCTTCCTATGTATCTCACCTTAGTAAATGGCACCAGCTTCCACTCCATTCTTCATGCCAGCAATCTAGGTGATATCCTGTATTCCTCCCTCTATTTAAACCTCACAGCCAATGAACTACCAATTCTCATCCATTCGGTTTCCTAAATATTTCTCAGATCCATTCGCTTCTGTCAGCTCCACTGCCACTAACCTAGCCCGAGCCACTAACCTAGTCTAAGACATACTATCTGCACTGCGACAATAATCTTCTACATCAATCTCCCCACTTCTGCCTATGCCTACCCTTTCCAGTCCATCTTCCACAGAACAGCCCAAGGGATCTTTTTCTCCCAAGTTTTCATAACACTTGCTTTATTCTGCAAAAAAAAAAAAAAAAAAAGGCACTTCAAATATCTCTTCCACTAGGACGCACAATCCTGGAGATGAGGAGCTGGGGCTTCCACACTTTTCTACCCTTAGTACTCATCATGGTTGGCACTTAAAAATACTAAGTTAGCATAATAGTCCCTAGACCATCCATGTTGTTGCAGATGGAAAAATCTCATTCTTTTTTTTTTTTTATGGCGGAGTAATATTCCCTTGTAGACATATGCCACTTTTTCTTTATCCACTCATCTATCCATGAAGCCTTGCGCTGCTTCCATACCTTGGCTACCGTAAATAGTGCTGTAATGAACATAGGGGTGCATGAGATCTTGCCACATGCAACAACACGGATGGATCGAGGGGGTATAATGCAAAGTGAGATAAGTCAGAGAAAGACAAATACCATAGGACTTCACTCATATGTGGACTTTTAAGAAACAAGACAGGAAAAAAAAAAGAGATCCATTTCAAAAACCAGCCTCTTAAATACAAAGAACACACTGGTCATTGCCAGAAGGGAGGTGGGGGGATGGGTGAGATAGATAAAGAGGATTAAGAGCACACCTATTGAATCCTGCACACCTAGAAAACTGATCTGAGGATCAACACAACAATCTGCGCAACCTGAACTCAGCAGGTATGTTGGCGTGGAGAGGTGAGCTGGGGGAGAGAGAAGCCGTGGAGGGCAGGGAGCTGTTTTCGCTTGCAGAGAGAGGATGGAGACAGGAGGAGAGTACAGGAAAAGCACCCCTCCCCAAAAAAGCATCTGGAGAGAAAGTGGAAAAGTAGAAACAGCCACAGGGACTGAACTAAAAAGGGAGAAGGGAGAAAGGAGAAAGGAGAGGGCTTAAATTCCACTAAGATTCTATAAACAGGGGGAGCACAGAGTCTGAAACTCTGCAGCTCGATACCTGGTGGTGCTCTGGGGAGAAGGGTGAATCCCCAGGAGCAGCGTAAAGTCCGGAGGTCTTTGGGCCACACAGGGAGAGGTGGTTCCCCTGCTGGGAAGATACCTGGTAGAGGCTATGTGGATCCCCCAAGGGCGAGGGCCCCAGTGGGCCCGGGAGAACAACCACATTCACTGGTGCTGGAACAAGGTCGTTAAGGGTGAAGCTTGGTGCCAGATGTGTGTTGTGATTTTCCATAATCCCTGAAATGCTGCTGCTACACGATCGTGTGATCTTTCTCTGGGGCGGGATGGCACCCGGCCGCAGTCTCTGGGCATCGGCAGCAGTGGTCCCGCGAACGTTCATGGGTGTGGCCGGCACCTGGCCATTGCTTGGTGAGACCCTCCCCCAGAAGGTGTGAGCAGGTCAAAGCCACCATCCCTCAGAAGTGAGGGAATGGGAAACACAGCCACATCTGAGATTAAACGCAGGAGGGAGGTGCCGTCAGGCAACCTGACGGCTCAGTCACAGACAGTATAAAAGTGGGAAGTGGATGGAAGCCGGAGACAAAGGACGGACTTGCAATTGTTCATCTGGGAGAACAGAGTTCCGATACTAAAGACTAGTTAGCTGGGTGATGCCATTTTCACCACTCCTGTGAATGCACATATGCACCTACAAGCGCCACAACAATCCACCCCAGTCAGCCAAGCAGCACCATCTAGTGGAGAACAGAGCCATTACACTAAGTCCCGCCCAACCGAGCCAACCTCGCTCTTCAGGAACACCACAAGTCTCTCTGACTGCTTAGTTTATGGACTACAAATTGCTTCAGAGTTTGACTTCTAGGGGAAAACGATGTAATTTCAATCATATTTCAATCTGTTTGCTGGTCTATCTATTCAATTTTCTTTTTTTCCCCCCTCTTTTTCATTTCTTTTCGTTTTCTTGAATAAAGAAAAAATTTATTTTTATTTTTAATTTTTATTAAAAATATGTTTCTTTAATTTTTTCCTACTATACCTTTTTGCAAATTTTTCAAATTCTATTTTACTTCCATTTCATTTTATTCTATTTCATCGTATTCATTTTTTCAAATTTTCAAATATTTTCTTTTTCTTCTTTTTCTTTTTTCCCTTTTTTCCCCTAATCTATCAAGCTCCTTCCAACAACCAGACAAAAACCTAGGATCTAGCATCATTTATTTGATGTTTTTTTTTCTGTGTGTGTGTTGTTTTCAATTTTTTAATTTTAATTTTTTTTTACCTTATTCCTTTTCTTCCTTCAAAATGATGAAACGAAGGAATTAACCCCAGAAGAAAGAGCAGGAAGAAACAACAGCCAGGGACTTAACTAACACAGATACAAGCAAGATGTCTGAACCAGAATTTAGAATCATGATAATAAGAATATTAGCTGGAGTCGAAAACAGATTAGAATCCCTTTCTGTGGAGAGAAAAGAAGTAAAATCTAGTTGGAATGAAATAACAAATGGTATAACTGAGCTGCAATCTGGAATGGATGCCACGCGGCAAGGATGGATGTGACAGAGAAGAAAATCAGCAATATAGAGGACAAAGTTATGGAGAATAATGAAGCAGAAAAAAAGAGCGAGATTAAGGCAAAAGAGCACAATTGAAGAATTAGAGAAGTCAGTGATTCATTAAAAAACAACAACATCAAAATCATAGGGGTCCCAAAAGATGAAGAGAGAGAAAAGGGGATAGAAGGGTTATGTGAGCAAATCATAGAAGAAAACTTTCCTAACCTGGAGAAAGACACAGACATCAAAATCCAGGAAGCACAGAGGACTCCCATAAGATTCAACAAAAACCATCAGCAAGGTATAGCATAGTCAAATTCACAAAATACTCAGGCAAGGAGAGAATCATGAAAGCAGCAAGGGAAAACAGTCCTTAACCTACAAGAGAAGACAGATCAGGTTTATAGCAGACCTTTCCACAGAAACTTGGCAGGCCAGAAAGGAGTGGCAGGATATAGTCAATGTGCTCAATCAGAAAAATATGCAGCCAAGAATTCTTTATCCAGCAAGGCTGTCATTCAAAATAGAAGGAGATTAAAAGTTTCCCAAACAAAAATTAAAGAAGCTCGTGACCACTAAACCAGCCCTGCAAAAAATTTTAAGGGGGACTCTCTGAGGGGGGAAAATATGAAAAAAAAAGACCAAAAGCAGTAAAGACTAGAAAGGACCAGAGACCGCCACCAGAAACTCTAACTCTACAAGAAACATAGTGGCAATAAATTCATATCTTTCACTACTCATTCTCAATGTCAATGGACTAAACGCTCCAATCAAAAGACATAGGGTAACAGAATGGATAAGAAAACAAATCTATCTATATGCTGTTTACCAGAGACCTACTTTAGATCTAAAGATACCTTCAGATTGAAAGTAAGGGGATGGAGAACCATCTATAATGCTAATTATTGACAAAAGAAAGCTGAAGTAGCCATACTTATATCAAACAATCTAGACTTTAAAATAAAGACTGTAACAAGAAGTGAAGAAGGGCATTATATCATAATCAAGGGGTCTATCCACCAAGAAGACCTAACAATTGTAAACATTTATGCTCCAAATGTGGAGCACCAGAAATAGAAATCAATTAATCACAAACATACAGAAATTCAGTAATAATAATACCATAATAGTAGGGGATTTCAAAACCCCACTTACAACAATGGACAGATCATCTAAACAGAAAATCAACAAGGAAACAATGGCTTTGAATGACACACTGGACCAGACAGACTTAACAGATATATTCAGAACATTTCATCCTAAAGCAGCAGAATATACATTCTTCTCCAGTGCAAATAGAACATTCTCCAGAGTATATCACATACTGGGTCACAAAACAGCCCTCAACAAGCACAAAAAGATCAAGATCATACTGTGCATATTTTCACACTACAGTGCTGTGAAATTTGAAATCAACCACAAGAAAAAATTTGGAAATATAACAAATACTTGGAGACTAAAGAACATCCTACTAAAGAATGAATGGGCTAACCAAGAAGTTAAAGAGGAAATTGAAAAGTTCATGGAAGCCAATGAAAATGATAACACCATAGCCCAAAATTTCTGAGACGCAGAAGGCAGTCATAAGAGGGATTTATGGCAATCCAGGCCTTCCTAAAGAAGGAAGAAAGGTCTCAGATACACAACCTAACCTTACACCTTAAAGACCTGGAAAAAAACAGCAGAGAAAATCCAAAACCAGCAGAAGACAAGAGATAATAAAGATTAAAGCAGAAATCGATGCTATCAAAACCTAAAACAACAACAACAACAACAACAACAACAACAACAACAACAGAACAGATCAGTGAAACCAGAAGCTGGTTCTTTGAAAGAATTAACAAAACTGATAAACCACTAGCCAGTTTGATCAAAAAGAAAAAGGACCCAATTATATGCCAATAAAATGGGCAATCTGGAAAAAAAAATGGACAAATTCCTAGAAACATATAAACTACCAAAACTGAAACAGGAAGATATAGAAAATTTGAACAGACCATAACCAGTAAAGAAATCAAATTAGTAATCAAAAATCTCCCAAAAAACAAGAGTCCAGGGCCAGATGACTTTCCAGGGGAATTCTACCAAACATTTAAGGAAGAGTTAACACCTACTCTCTTGAAACTGTTCCAAAAAATAGAAGTGGAAGGAAAACTTCCCAACTCTTTCTATGCAGCCAGCATTACCTTGATTCCAAAACCAGACAAAGACCCCACTAAAAAGGAATACTATAGACCAATTTTTCCTGATGAACATGGATACAAAAATCCTCAACAAGATATCAGCCAACCGGATCCAGCAATACATTTAAAAAAAATTATTCACCACGACCAAGTGGGATTTATACCTGGGATGCAGGGCTGGTTCAGTATCTACAAAACAATCAATGTGATTACCACATCAATAAAAGAAAGGACAAGAACCACATGATCCTCTCAATAGATACAGAGAAAGCGTTTGATAAGATACAGCATCATTTCTTGATAAAAACCTTCAAGAAAGTAGGGATAGAAGGATCATACCTCGAGAACATAAAAGCCATATATGAAAGACCCAACACTAATATCATCCTCAATGGGGAAAAACTGAGAGCTTTCCCCCTAAGGTCAGGAAGAAAACAGGGATGTCCACTCTCACCAATGTTATTCAACAGAGTATTGGAAGCCTTAGCCTCAGCCATCAGGCAAGACAAACCTAACCAATCCAAATCGGCCAGGAGGAGGTCAAGCTTTCACTCTTCATGGATGGCATGATACTATACATGGAAACACCCAAAGATTCCACCAAAATCTGCTAGAACTGATCCATGAATTCAGCAAAGTCACAGGATATAAAATCAATGCACAGAAATCAGTTGCATTCCTATACACCAATAATGAAGCAACAGAAGGAGAAATAAAGGAATCGGTCCCATTTACAATTGCACCAAAAACCATAAAATACCTAGGAATAGATCTAACCAAAGTGGTGAAAAAATCTATACATTGAAAACTATGGAAAGAAACTTATGAAAGAAATGGAAGACGACACAAAAAATGGAAAAAGATTCCATGCTCCTGGATAGGAAGAACAAATATTGTTAAAATACTACCCAAAGCAATCTACATATTCAATGCAATCCCTATCAAAATAACACCTGCATCCTTCACAGAGCTAAAACAAACAATCCTAAAATTTATATGGAACCAGAAAAAACCCTGAATAGCCAAAGCAATCTTGAAAAAGAAAACCAAAGCAGGAGGCATCACAATCCTGGACCTTAAGATGTGTTACAAAGCTGTAATCATCAAGACAATATGACACTGGCACAAAAACAGACACTCAGATCAATAGAACAGAATAGAGAACCCAGAAATGGACCCACAAACGTATGGCCAACTCATCTTTGACAAAGCAGGAAAGAATATCCAATGGAATAAAGACAGTCTCTTCAGCAAGTGGTGCTGGGAAAACTGGACAGCGACATGCAGAAAAATGAACCTGGACCACTTTCTTACACCAGACACAAAAATAAACTCAAAATGGATGAAAGACCTAAATGTGAGACCGGAAGCCATCAAAACCCTCGAGGAGAAAGCAGGCAAAAACTTCTTTGACCTTGGCCGCAGCAACTTCTTACTCAACACGTCTCTGGAGGCAAGAGAAACAAAAGCAAAAATGAACTATTGGGACCTCATCAAAATAAAAAGCTTCTGCACAGCAAAGGAAACAATCAGCAAAACTAAAAGGCAACCAATGGAATGGGAGAAAATATTTGCAAACGACATATCAGATAAAGGATTAGTATCCAAAATCTATAAAGAACTTATCAAACTCAACACCCAAAAAACAAATAATCCAGTGAAGAAATGGGCAGAAGACATGAATAGACACTTCTCCAAGGAAGACATCCAGATGGCCAACCGACACATGAAAAAATGCTCAACATCACTTGTCATCAGGGAAATACAAATCAAAACCACAATGAGATACCACCTGACACCTGTCAGAATGGCAAATATTAACAACTCAGGCAACAATAGATGTTGGCGAGGATGTGGAGAAAGAGGATCTCTTTTGCACTGCTGGTGGGAATGCAAACTGTTGCAGCCATTCTGGAAAACCAGATGGAGGTTCCTCAAAAAACTAAAAATAGAACTACCCTACAACCCAGCAATTGCACTACTAGGTATTTATCTAAGGGGTATAGGTGTGCTATTTTGAAGGGACACATGCACCCCAATGTTTATAGCAGCACTATCAACAATAGCCAATGTATGGAAAGAGCCCAAATGCCCATCGATGGATGAATGGATAAAGAAGATGTGGTATATATGTATGTGTGTGTATACACACTGGAGTATTACTGGAGTATTACACACACTGGAGTATTACTCAGCAATCAAAAAGAATGAAATCTTGCCATTTGCAACTACGTGAATGGAACTGGTGGGTAGTATGCTAAGTGAAATTAGTCAGAGAAAGACAAATATCATATGACTTCACTCATATGAGGACTTTAAGAGTGAAAACCAATGAACATAAGGGAAAAGAAACAAAAATAATATAAAAACAGGGAGGGGACAAAACAGAAGAGACTCTTAAATATGGAGAACAAACAGAGGGTCGCTGGAGGGGTTGGGAGAGGGGGGATGGGCTAAATGCGTAAGGGGCACTAAGGAATCTACTCCTGAAATCGTTGTACTATATACTAACTTGGATGTAAATTAAAAAAATAAATTAAATTTTAAAAAAAGAGTATTCCTATTGAGATGAGCACTGAGAAATGTATAGACTTGTTGAATCACTATATTGTACACCTGAAACTAATATAACACTATGTTATACTTCAATAAAAAAATAAAATTAAATTTAAAAATACATTAAGTTAAAACAAATTGAATTGAACTAAATTTTAATAAAGAATATTATCAAAATCACAAGCATATTATCCCAACTTTTATAAATATTTACATGTGCATATCTGAATGTGTATTCATATTATATAAACATACTAAAACATTAAGGATAATTTATGCAGTAAGTTGAAGTTATGAGTTACATCAGGTTTACTCTGTAACTCTTCTTTGTTTTGTACTCTTTTTTTTTTTAAGTAGGCTCCACACCCAATGTGGGGCTTGAACTCAGGATCCCGAGATCAAAAGTCCCATGCTCCACCAACTGAGCCAGCCAGGTGCCCCTCTTCTTTGTTTTGCAAATCTTCTTTTTCTAAACAGCTTTATGGATATAAAACTTATATACCAAAAAAACTGCTTATATTTAATGTATACAATTTGATGAGCTAGACATACACATACACCCATGAAACCATCACCACAATCAAGGCAATAAGCATATCCATCACCTCCAAAAGTTTCCTTGTGTCCCTTTGCTTGTGTCTGTGTGTGTTAAGAACACTACAACATTTAACATGCAAATCAGATATTACCTCCCTGCCCAAAACTTTCCAATGGCTGGGGTGCCGGTGTGGCTCAGCTCAGTTGGTTGAGGGTCCAACTCTTGCTTTTGGATCAAGTCATGATCTCGCGGTTCAGGGGTTTGAGCCCCACGTCTGGCTGTGCGCTGGCAGCATGGAACGTGCTTGGGATTCTCTCTCATTCTCTCTCTCTCTCTCTCTCTCTCTCTCTCTCTCTCTCCCTCCCTCCCTCCCTCCCTCCCTCCCTCCTCCCCCTTCCCTCTCAGAATGAATAAATAAATAATTCTCTCCAATGGCTTTCCTCTGTACTTAGAATAAAATCCAAAGTCTGTTACTCAGATTTCGGTTTCCTCAGTTGTCCAAAACCCTATCATCTCTCACCTGGGCCTGTTTTTCCTACTTCCCCACCTCCTGCCTCACAATTCATTCTCTATGCAGAGTCAATGGCCTTTTCAAAATGCACAATAAATGTGTCAATCTGATGATGAAAATCTTCTGATGGCCCTCTATCACCTACTGGATTAAGTCTCAACTCAGTCTGGTACTTAAGCACTTCTCTTCACCCTCTCTGCGAAACCTTCCCTACTTCTCTCCTGTTCTGTTCCCACAGTACTTTGTAATCCCCCCACATACTTATTTATAAATATAAATATGAAATCTACAAACATAATTCATATTAATAGGTCACATAATGCTCTTATGTATTTCATATTTTCTAAATTATTATTATAATAGAATATGGTATCTAGCCTATAGTACTCAAATTAGGTGTTTGTGTGCCTGTCTCTGCCACTAAAGGGCAAGCTCTTGGAGGTAGAGAATGTTTCTGTTTCTGTCTTTTCTCACAGCTTGAGACCACTGCCCAATACATGTTTGGATTCCTAGCACCTAGCACCGCATTTAGCATACCGTACTAACCTGCAAATATTTGTTAAATCAATACATTCACCAGATGCAGTGTCACAACATGTAGAATTCGGAGTTGAATAGACTTGGATTTAATTTCCAGTTCTAGCCGTTATCTACAAGCTCTTTGACCTCTCCGAGCCTTGGTTTCTCATCTGGCAACTGGAATAGGAATGCCTACCTCCCTGTATTATTGTGAGAATCAAGTAAGATAGTAAATACATAAGCAATCACTAAATACAGAAGCTTTCCACAAGTGAGACATAAATATAGATACGCAGTATGACGTAAGACATGAGAAATTCCTAGTACAATGCCTAGCATATAGCAAGTGCTCAATGATTCTAAGCTACCCTTATTACATTAGAAGATGAGGCTGCCGCCAGTCACCCTACTTGTGCGTGCACCTGTGTGTGTGTGTGTGTGTGTCTGTGTGTGTGTGAAGTGATTGATGGTGACCAAACAGCCCTAGCCACACCTATCACCCCTGCTCACACTCTCTTAGACCTGCAGTTTATCATCCATCTAAAAACATTCCACGTTGCCAGATGCCAGAGTTTAAGAGAGCCTTACAGCGTACCCAAGATGATGGTCAAGGGGAGGGACCATACACATCCCAGACCGCCTGGGAGAGTCTCGGGGTATATTTGTTGTCCAGCATAATTACGAACAGTGTCTTCTTTCACTTTCAAAGGTATTCTACTTTGACCAATAGATTATGGTCATCCTAATGAAGGTTACACTTACTACTCAAGTTATTTGTTTCCAGTGGGGAGAAGGAAAAAATCCTAAGTGAAAGTCTTACTAGTCTCTTTTCAACGGTAAAATTGTTTGTGGTTCCACATGGCACATGGAAGCAGACCATCAGGGAAATTAAGAGCGGTACAAGCAGCCTTGCATCACGGCCCCTGGGTTCATTTACATTAGGATCTATTCTGCACCAGCATCTGCTCCTGTGACAGCAGAAGCAGGATAAGTTCCTGGGCCCAGAGGGCATTCTGTTTGGAGCTTTACCACCTGCACTCTTTCTGGCCACCGGCCACATGGCAGGGCAGTGCCTACAGCCACAACCTGGGCAGATGGTCCCTGATCCCCAGGTCTCTCCTGGACTACAGTGTTAAGGAGGCAACTTTCTTCTGCAGCGTCTGCCCCCAGCTATGTCTCCAACCACTCCTAGCTATCTCTGGGACTTTCAGGGGCAGGGACAAGAAAGAACCAAGAGCCACACACCATGCTGGCTGACTTAACTATATCTACTTAACCTCTTCTTAAACTGAATGAGCCTGGCTTTGGCAATGGTTTGATATGGTCCATTAAAAAGCATTCTGCCAGTCAGATGAGGCCACAGATATTCACATCTGCTGGTTTGGTCCCTATCGAAGCTGTTTGGCCATCGTGGTTGTAGGCAAAATGTCAGTGTCAGCTATTCCCAGTCAGAAGGAATATTCTGTGCACGATGATCTCAGCCACGATGAACTCTGCTTGATTTATGCCCATTCTGTGCCCAGCAAAGTGAGGGAGACAAAGAGTCAGAAGCCATGGCTCTTTCTCTCTGGATCTCAAATTCCCACTCAGAAAAGCAGAGGTCAAACACACAGGATAACCTACTCGAATCAGGGAAGGGCTGAATCCCATTCACTGAATTCTCTGAATCACTTATACTGGGCAGTAGGGGCCCAGTGGTACCTAACACGAGGACCACCCCTGCCCTCACGGCATCTATGAGCAAGTGGGGAAGCCAGACATTAAAACTGTGGTTTTAAAATGCGTTGAAGGTTAGAATAACAACAGAAGTATATTTTTAAAAAGGGCTTAATATGGTCTGGGATGGGAAGGGGGACCCTTAAGGACTGACTCCTGGAGGAAGTGAGGGCTCAGAGGAGACAGATACTACAAAAGCTGTGAGAGCAAGGCAGGCCCTTGAGAGCAAATTTGGGGGTCCTCAATTCCAACTATGTTCTCCCTCTGCTCCCAATGTGAAAACCTCCTGCCGGACCAAGGCAGGTGGGACAGTTACTAGTCAGAGTCAGCCACAGGGAAAATGAGGGGGGCTTAAATGAGATGAAGTGGTCAAGGAGAACCTCTCTGAGAAAGCAGCAATTAAAGAATGTTCTAGGAAATAGCTGCCACGAAGGCTCTGAAGTGAAAAATAGGTTGAGGAAATGTAGCTAGAGCAAGGGGAACGGTAGAGAGGCCATCATGAGATAAGGCTAAAGAGAGTAGGCAAATCATGAGGTCCTTGTTGGCCACAGACGTTTGTCCTTTATCCTAAAAACAATAGGAAGATTTAAGGGGAGCTTTAAGGAGGAGAGGAGAGGGATGGTTTCATTGTGTTTCAAAAAGGCCACAGCAGCTACAGGAGGGAATAGGATTTGGATAAGCGCCAAGGTGGAGGCAGGGATCCCAGTTAGGCAGCTATCACAGTCGTCCAAGTGAGAGAAGGACATGTTTGGATCATGGTACTAACAGTGGAAGTAGAAGTAAGAAATAAAAATACATTTTGGAGGTAAAACCTATAGGACTTAACAACAGATGAATATCTGTGAGTGTGTATTGTGTCTATAAACATGTCTGGGGAAAATAACCACCAAAATGTCAGCAGGGACTATCTCTGGATGGGAACGATTAATAACGGATTGTATTTTCTTCTTTGTGATTGTGTTTTAAAATGTGCACGATGAACATGGACTACTTTTGTAATAGGAGGAAAAAGGCAATATAGTTATTCCATTTTTGTTTAAATCCCAAAGGTAGGTAGGGGCACCTGGGTGGCTCAGTCGGTTAAGCGTCCGACTTCAGCCAGGTCATGATCTCACGGTCCGTGAGTTCGAGCCCCGCGTCGGGCTCTGGGCTGATGGCTCGGAGCCTGGAGCCTGTTTCCGATTCTGTGTCTCCCTCTATCTCTCTGCCCCTCCCCCGTTCATGCTCTGTCTCTCTCTGTCCCAAAAATAAAATAAAAAACGTTGAAAAAAAAAATTTAAATCCCAAAGGTAGGTGACATCAGAACTTAACCATCGACAGGAGCGTGCCTCTTGCTATGCTGATCCCCTTGGGAGGCCTTCCACTTTCCAGAGAGGATGTAAAGTATGTGAATACCTCCTGGGAAACTGCCTTCAGGACCTTCAGCCCAACCTTCCAATCTCCCCAATGACTGCACATCTTCATCCTGTGAGGGTGGGTTTAAGTTTTTCCAAACAGTCGTAAGTTATTTGGAACCAGATCTGTTGGGGCCTGGGGGGTGAGGTGGTGAGGGGGCCAGCGGTGGAAAGCTAAGTGACACTATTTTAGTTAAAACCACCACCACCTGTGACTCCAAAGTAATGACCTGGTTCTCTTCTTTGGTTCATAAACTGGCCTGAAAAACAGATCCCAAAGGAAGCTTGCTTCTCTCTAGCTTTTGAGGAATGAAAGCATCCTTACATGTGGCTTATACAGCTTCCCAAGCTTAAAAAGTCGAAAATCAATCTCATGACCTTACTGTCATTCCTTATACATTACAGGAAAACTCTCGCTTCTGAACACTAATAGGAAATTCATCCCCCCCATCCCATTCCTCCAACCAAAGGTCTATGTTTTAAGCACGGCCCCCATATGGCATTAGTTTAACGTTCAGTGATGATATCCGGAAGTGTCATGAACGATATGAATCAGAAACAGGAGAGAGAGGCCTCTGCTGGGAAAACAGAAGACCAAAACACTTCCGGCACAGACAACTATAGCCTATTCCATGATCAAAGGATGATGCAGAAAAGTGATTGGAAAAAAATTATTACAAAGCATTTGTTACGGCTGGTTTTTTTCCCAATTCCTTCACTTCAAACGCTAATGCTAATACCAGCCAATCAGATGTGATTTTCAATCACAGGTGACAGCTACTTTGGTTCTAAAAGAACAATAATAATAAAAAGTCATTTAACTTTTCCACCAATTTATTTTAAATTCTCTACAACTTAGCTCTTGTCAGTGACATATTGGATGACTCTTGGTATTTTATGGTGATACATAAAAATAATGTAATTATAAATGTGCCATTTGCAGAATAAAGTCAGTGTCTTGGGGAAAATTGCTATTGTAATTGGCTGCAATAACTATCCTGAGTCTAAGGACCTGAAATATGTGACTATAATGCAGAAAACTAAGGAAAGTTAAAATAATGACTTCAGGGCTAAAATACCTAACTTTCCGCAGGATCTTGGTGTCTGGGTGCTCTCCATCAGATCTAGGCCTAGAAAGGAAAGACACTTGTCTGCCTGACCCTCTCACCTGTTGCCTGAAAATGATCAAGAGCCAGGATGCCACCTGGCACTCACCTAAGACTATGGCTATGCCTACCGAAGCTCCGCAGAACAGTAAAAGATAAGACCCCCCCACCCCCCGCGCCGTCTTGCCGACTATTTGAACAGATTTTTCATTTCAACTCTTTATTACCTGTCCCAATGGAGGGGAAATTTTTACCGCCTTTCCCTCTTCAGAGGAAAAGATAGGCTCTCATGGTCTGCCTCCAGATACATCTTCCAAAATGCAGGTCTGATCATGCCACCCTCCCACCCACCGCATGCCCTACCCCCACTCAAATGCCTCTTGGTGCCCCACATTGTCTGCAAAATAAAATATCTTAGCCTGACACCCATCGCCTTCTACCATCTGGTTCCCAGTCACATTTCCAACCTTATTTCCAATACACAGCACCCCCTTCACATACTCTACATTCAAGGTAAATTTAAGTAATTCTTATTCTTCTTAAAACCCTGGGTTTTCCTGCCTCAATACTCTCAACACTCAATAAATACTCTTCTCTCCAGCCCAGTTCTGTATGTTAAATCCAATGGTCCATTTTCAACAACTCCATTTACAATTTCATCTAAAAGAATAAAATACCTAAGAATAAACTTAACCAAACACGTGAAAGACCTATACTCTGAAAACTATAAAATATTGGTAAAAGAACTTGAAGATGACACAAAAAATGCTCATGGATTAGACGAATGTTAAAATATCCATACTACCCACAGCAACCTACAGATTCAATGCAATCTCTATCAAAACACCAACAGCATTTTTCACAAAACTAGAGCAAATAATACTAAACTTCGTATGGAACCACACACACACACACACAAAAAAAGAAAGAACCAAAGCAATCTTGGGAAAGGAAAAACCGGAGGTACCACAATTCCAGATTTCAAGATATATGACAAAACTGTAGTAATCAAAAACAGTATGGTATTGGCACAAAAGTAGAAACATAGATCAAATGAACAGAAAGAAACCCATGTTCATATGGTCAATACATCTACAACAAAGGAGGCACGAATATACACTGGGGAAATGTGTCCTCAATAAATGGTGCTGGGAAAACTGGACAGCTACATGTAAAAGAATGAAATTGAACCACTTTCTTTTTCTAAGTTTTCATTCAAATTCCAGTCAGTTTAACATACAGTGTAATATTCGTTTCACAGGTATAATATGGTGACTCAGAAGCTGGACCACTTCCTAACACCATACACAAAAATAAATTCAAAATAATAAAAGGCCTAAATGTGAGACCTGAAACCATAAATTTCCTAGAAGAGAACACAGTCATTTCTTTGACATTTGCCATGGAAGTATTTTCCTAGATAGGTCTCCTCTGGCAAGGGAAACAAAAGCCAAAATAAACTATTGGGACTACAGCAAAATAAAAAGCTTTTGCACAGCGAAGGAAACCATCAACAACAACAACAACAACAGCAACAAAAAGGTAACCTAGTGAATGGGAGAAGATATTTGCAAATGATAAAATGATATATCTAATAAGGGGTTAATATCCAAAATATATAAAGAACTTATACAACTCAACACAAACACACATAAAACAAACAATTCAACTTAAAAATGGGCACAGGACCTGAAGACATGTTTTTCCAAGGAAGACATACAAGTGGCCAACAAACACATGAAAAGATGCTCAACATCACTCATCACCAGGGAAATGCAAATCAAAACAATGAGATCTCACCTCACCCTTGTCAGAATGGCTAAAAATCCACACAAGAAATAACAAGTGTTGGCGAGAATGTGGAGAAAAAGGAACCCTCCTGCGCTGTTGGTGGGAATGTAAATTGGTGCAGTCGCTGTGGAAAACAGTATGGAAGTTCCTCAAAAAATTAAAAATAGGAATACCACGTGATCCAATAATTCCACTACTGGGTATTTACCCAAAGAAAATGAAAACACTAATTTGGAAAGATATATGCACCCCTATATTTACTGGAGCACTACTTACAATGGGCAACAAATAGAAGCAGTGTAAGTGCCCATCCATAGATGAATGGATACGAAAGGAATATTACGCAGCCATAATAAAGGATGGGGCCGTGCCATTTGCCATGCATGCCATGGACGGACCTAAAGGGTATTATGTTCGGTGAAATAAGTCACATTGAGAAAGAAATACTATATGACTTCGTTCATATGTGGAATCTAAAAAAAAACAAACAAAAAACAGAATCAGACTTATAAACACAGAGAGCTGATGGTTGCCAGGGGTCTGGAGGGTGCAGGGATGGGAAACATGGATGAAGGGGGGTGGGAGATACAGGCTTCCCGTTGTTGAATGAGTAAGTCACAGGGATGAAAGGCACAGCACAGGGAATATAGTCAATGATACTGTGACAGTGCTGTAAGAGGACAGATGGGAGCTACACTTGGGGTGAGCCCAGGGTAACGTATAAACTTGTGGAATCACTATGTTGTACACCTAACACCAATGTAACCCCGTGTGTCAACTCAAAAAAAAAATAAATTTGGGGCGCCTGGATGGCTCAGTCGGTTGAGCATCCGACTTCGGATGAGGTCATGATCTCGCGGTCCGTGAGTTTGAGCCCCGCGTCGGGCTCCGTGCTGACAGCTCAGAGCCTGGAGCCTGCTTCGGATTCTGTGTCTCCCTCTCTCTCTGCCCCTAACCCACTCGCATTCTGTGTCTCTCTCAAAAATAAACATTTTTTAAAAATAAATTAATTTAAAAGGTAAACAATTGTTTAATCCAATAGTCAATTTTTGGTCCTCAACATCTTAATTTCCCGGCAGCATTTGACCCAACTCCCTCTTTCTTGAAATCCTCTCCTCCTTTGGCTTCTGGGACTCCTCACTCCCCAGAAGTTTCTCCTACCTTCTTGGCCTCTCTTTTCCCTTTCATCAGACTCATTTTCCTCCTCTTCCCAACTTATAAATGCTGTAGTAACCCAGGACTGAGCCCTGGGCTCTCTTCTCTTTTCTACATTTTCTCCGTAAGTGATCTCATCTAGCGGAAAAAAATCCTCACAAAAATGATTCTCAAATTTACATTTCAAATCCAACCCTCTGTCCTCAGTCCTGGCTCATGTATCCAACTGCCTGCTTGACATCTTCACTTGGACCCTCAAACCAAGCTCTCAATCAACTCCAGCCCACCCCCACATCTCAGTATTCCCCATCTCAGTGAATGGCAACTCTAAGCCCAAAGGTTTAAGAGACAGAAAACCTGGATCTTATCCTTGTGTCCCCCTTTGACCACACATCATACGTCCAAACGCTGAATGCTAAGTAGCCAGTTGGATTTATGGATTCATAGCTGAGGACGGAGGTCTGGGCTAGGGGTTTGGAAGTCATCTTGAATTCAAAGTGAAAGAAAAGTGGCAAGGAAAAGTCTCAAGTTCCAGATTTTTAGTCTGGTGATTGACTGCAGGGATGGTGATGTCATTCACTGCGACCCGGAACAGAGGAGAAGGAAAAGTTTTCAAGAAAGGTGATGGAGTCAGCCTCAGATACGTTGGGTTTGAGGCGTCCGTAAGACATCCAGATGGAAGTGTAAAATAGGCCATCGTCTATGGAGTTTTGGAACTAAGAAAAAGAAGACCGAAGCTGGGGGGAAAAGCCCTAGGAAACGTCAACCTTTAAGGAATGGATGGAGGAAAGCTGTGCCCACTGAGGAGTCTGAGAAGGGAGAGCAAGAGAAACCCAAGGTAAGCCACTCCATGCTGCTTGCATGCAAGACCCCACATCCAAATACCAGAAACACATGTGGGGTCTTGCATGCAAGCAGCATGGAGTGGCTTACCTTCCAGTTTCTGGTTTTGTCCAATTGAAAACCCTCAGCTACAGAGTTTGGAAACTTACAGAAGCTGAACGCTACACTCAGTACTATTCAATACTATTCAGAAGCTGAGTAGTACCTTCTTCGTAAGGCGCTGAGGATTAAACAATATTTGTAAAGCGCTTGGAACAATGCCACGTAAGGGAGCACTATATAAATGTTTATCAAAATAAATAAAATACAATAGAATCAGCTGGGGAGATTCTCCTGTAATTGGTATGAGCTGGAACCCAGGCATCAGCATGTATTAAAAACTCCCTAAAGGGGCGCCTGTGTGGCTTAGTCGGTTAAGCGTCCGACTTCGGCTCAGGTCATGATCTCACAGTTTGTGGGTTCGAGCCCCGCGTCGGGCTCTGTGCTGACAGCCCGGAGCCTGGAGCCTGCTTTGGGTTCTGTGTGTGTTTCCCTCTCTGCCCCGCCCCCTCTCGCACGCGTGCGCACGTTCTCTCTCTCAAAGTAAACATTAAAAATTATTTTTTAACTCCCTAGATTATTCTAACATGCAGCCAGGATTAAGACCCAGTGACTTAAACTTTTAACATGCCCAGGACTCACCTGCAGGTTTTGTTAAAATGCACATTTTGATTTGGTAGGTTTGGGGCAGAGGCTGCAAACAAACCACCAGGTGATGCGAATTCTGCGGGTCTGTGGACCACACCTTGAGTACCAAGAATCTAATCCAACTTCTTATTGAAGTTAACAACTTGCTCAAGGCCGCACGGCTAGGAAGTAGCGGGACTGACTTAGGGTTCGGACTTCCAACTCGACTGTCCTTTTTTTCCCCCGCCTTCGCCTTCACTACTAACTCCCACCAGACACAAAATGCATCCTGATGTCTAAAGAGCAGCAGTTCCATTCCTTCTCCGCAACAGTGACACCCCTGACATACGGGACATTCCTGTGCATGACAAAGACGAGGGCAAGCCTGGAGTCCTTGCTATTCCCACACCTCTAGCTCTACCGCCTACACCCTCCGCCATTTCCGGACGGGTGTCCACGTGCCGATGACTGAGGATGACACCAACAGAGGGTCAACTCTGACGACGCCTGAACTTCTTTGGGGATCATCTGAAACTTCGATCCGTCGCCAATAACGTGGCCACGCCAGCCCTCCCTGTCAGTCTGGCACGCGTCAACCGCAACGACGCTGCCATCTTAAGAGCACTTGGTTTTTTAAGAACAATACCTCGTGCCGACTCTTCTTTTAGAGCAAATCACCTTTGGAAAGGAAAGACAAAATGTCCCCTAATACCTGCTGCGAAAATCTTGGCTTCCGTAGCTCAGGCTCGCTTGAGATGGACGGTGCCAATGGGAGTCGGTGGCTGTCGGTTGTAAGGGTTGCGGGGGGGGGGGGGGGGGGGGGGGGGGGAACCTGGGTGGCTTTTCGAGCGCCAAGGACCGGCAGGGGGTGGGGGAGGGGAGCTTAACTGCTCCTTGATGGCCCCGAGAAGACTCTGGGCTCCACCAAATTCTTCCCCCCCGCCCCAGCCGCCACATCTCTGGCTGTCCCAGAGGTCTTGTCCCCTCATCAGCTGCTCCACCTGCTACTCAATCATTTAAATGTCAACGCAGCTGTACCAATTAGCACCAGCCCGACCATCCAGAGCTTGAAAAGAAATGAGGTGTAAATGCAAAACTCAGGATAAAGGGGCCTTTACAATACGCTTCCTCCACTATTCCCAGACCTGCTCCTATAGTTCTTCAAGGTAGGGAGGACTTTTCATAACATGCTGGTGCAAGGAACGTACGTGCCAACAGAAAGCAAACACAGCCAGGCAAAACCTCGGTGAGCGGATCTCTTCCGATTCTGTTTGCAGAGCTGTATTGAACTTTCTCTGGGAACCTCGTGACATCCGACAGGGGGAATCAAAGTACCTCCGTGCGGTGCTCACCTGGGGATTGCTAATAAGGAGTACGCTCAACTTTCCTATGGATTAATCAGACGCATGAGAAGAAAAATGTTGATAACTGTGTCCAACGGCGCTTAGGTTCTGTAACAGAGACAAGTCCCTTGGAACTTGCCTGGGGTGTCCATATGCACCCCTATTTGTACCGCAGGCTGCATTCAAATATCAGGTACCGGCACCAAACGGCCACTTGGTGACGGACGACCTTCTACACCTTCTCCTGCACGGAGTCAGATCGGTAAAGCCGTATCAATGCAGCAACACGGAATTAGCACCACTGCTTTGCGCCCCAGCTCCTCCAAGTTTGCTCAGAGAAACAGACCTCACTTCGGTCGGCCTTCCTTCTTCACGAAGTAGGGAAGCGCCCGCCCCCAGCTCCCAGGTCTCCTGCCACCACTTCTTGTCACTAGCGACGTTGTTCAAGATAGAAGAAATGTCTCAGGGAAAAGTCAGGCAGCACGCTCGAGCGAACAGAGCTCCAGGCCAGGAGACCCAGAGTCAGGTCCCAGAGGCGCCAGTAACTTACCTGCTAACCCCGCTGGCGTGCTCTCAGCCTCACTTTCTTTGTCGGTAAAATGAGTGGAGTGAATGAGGTCAGTTCAAAGATGACTTCCTGATCCTACTTGCTAGGGTCTCTCTGGAACCCGTTTTCTTTCTCTTCGCTGCCCCTATACAGCCACTGAGGCATCTACACTCGATATGTTTGTGCTCAGACTCCTGCTTTCCACTGAAGGGCCAAGCATCCCAAGCTGGAGGAAGGACGCCAGTAATCAGCTACGGATTCGTTTCAGCCTCTTCAAACCAGCTCCCCAAAGTCTCCAGGATTTCCGTTGCAAGCATGCCTGTAAGGCAGAACTTAGGTGTCTTCCAACGAGCAGGTTTTAGTATTTAACTTGAAGATTAGGATTCGGGGTCAGAGAGAAGTCCCAAACGTCTCCAACAGAGTAGACAGACCTGGGTTTGAGTCCGCCCCCACCCACCCCCATGCTGGGTGACTTTCAGCATATTACATAAATTCTCAGAGTCTCAATTTCTTCACCTGTAAAATGGAAATGCTAATAATAGTACCTACCCCACCGAGTTCTTCTGAGGACTCAAACAAGACACACGCCCTTCCCAGGGCATGGTGGACCTTCAAATCCCTGAACATCCCTGTCTGCCTGAAGTTCCAGCCATCCACGTATCTGTCATAGGTCCTCAGACAGAAATGGTGGTGATGCTGGTACCTAAAGAGGGAAAATGAGCGGGACGGGCCAGCAGGCAGCCAAGGGAGGAAAACAAAAAAACAAAGACGGGGAGCAACGGCACATTTCATAGGATTCCGGATGATACTTCGACTACCTACAGCTCTGAACTCCTTGTTTTGAGGTTGTGCTTGAGACTGTGGCTGTGGCTGGAGAAATGCCCTCCAGGTGGGGCAGAAGAACAACTTGGCTTCATTCCTCCCTTGCACCTGTTAGAGTTCACACGACTCAGTCTAAGGAAAATGGAAGGCAGAAACTTCCTGACAAAGTCCCACTGGCTCCTTCCCAGACTTTAGGGCCCTGGACTGAGCTTAGCAGAATGCATTCGCTTTGAAGCACGCTATCTTGCCCTCTCACTCATTGAATTCAAAATCAAGATCATCTAAGCCTGGCTTAGATGATTACAAGAGACGCCCCCTCTCTTTTTTCACTGGCCTGAGAACGTCTTCTTTCCCACCTCTTCTTGGGACTTCTGAGAAATGACAGTGCAGATTACTGATGCCGGAAGCATTTCGATCTGCAATTGTTTTCATTTTCCCCTTTAGGGGTAATAGCAATTGACGAAAACTAAAGTTGAATTATCTTCAAATAGGAGAAGAAATGCATAAGCAAACAAAATCACAAAATGCTCCTCTTTTTGCTGAGAAAAATCTATTCTCTCGCTCTTTTAAAATGTGTACTGATTTATTTTGAGAGAGAGAGCACGTGGCGGAGGGGCAAAGAGAGAGGGAGAGAGTCCCAAGCAGGCTCCAAACTCCGCACAGAGCCTGATCGGGGCTCGACGCAGGGCTTGATCTCGTGACAGGGAACACGACCTGTACTGAGATCAAGAGCCAGACACTCGACCAACCGAGCTACCCAGCCAGCCCTATTATTTCCCTCTTGAAATCCCAAAGGTCTCATTCAGCATGTAGTGTCAAGGCATTTTAACAGAAACCAATGTCCTTTCTTTCCTCTCTCCTTGTAGATCACCTTTTCTAGAGAGTATCGCAAAAGGGTTCAGAGCAGCGGATTCATGTCCTGACTCCCCTACTTACCAGCTGTGTGTCTTCAGACAAGTTATTTATCCTCTCTGTATTTCAGTTCTCTCATTTCATTTTTATTATTATTTTTTTAATTTTTATTTTTGGGAGAGCGCAAGCAGGGGAGGGGCAGAGAGAGGGGGACAGAGGACCCGAAGCGGGCTCTGTGCTGACAGGCTGACAGGCTGATAGCAGCGAGCCTGATGTGGGGCTCGAACTCACGGACAGGGAGATCACGACCGGAGTTGAAGGTGGTCACGCAACACCCTGAGCCACTCGGGTGCCCCGGTTTTCTCATTTCTCCTTTGAAGGACCACGGTGACAGTCTGACCACAAAGACACAGCCCGTCACTTGCTCCAGGAAATGGCCAGCTGCAGACAATCTTCCACCCTTAATACTCAATAATCTTTCCTCCCCTGAAATGTCCTTAAAAGGATGGCTTACCTCCTTGCAGCCAACGAAGAATGATGAGCTGTACCTGAAGGCCAAATAGAAAGTCCCCCCCCCCCGCCCCCGCACGGGGCGCCTGGGTGGCTCAGTCGGTTGAGCGTCCAACTTTGGCTCAGGTCATGATCTCATGGTTCGTGGGTTCGAGCCCCACATCTAGCCCGCTGCTGTCAGCACAGAGCCTGCTTCAGATCCCCTGTCCCCCTCCCTCTCTGCACCTCCCCCGTGCCCTCGAGCCCTTGTGATCTCTCTCTCTCTCAAAACTAAATCCTTAAAAGAAACAATAGTTTCTCCTACTTCCAAAACGTACACACTAATCCTATGCTTGCTAATCAGAAACCGTTTTGACATCTTTTCTACTCTACAAAACTTTCTCTCCTTTCTAACACTTTTGTACCCCTAATGAAACAAAAGTTGCTGCAGCAAGTTTATGAATAAACAGCCTTTGTAGAAGGCACACGAGCCACATTCAGGAAATAGTTAACAGTACGTTAACTATTATTATAATCAACATGTATGGAGCATCCTATTTCACTGGCCCCTGTGCCAAATGTTTTCACACACATTGTCTCTTCTTATCACGTTATCCGTCAACTAAACCTCATACAGATTAAAAGCTGTTCATTATTTTCCAGAAGTGGTATCAGTAATAAAGAAGGGCTCTGGTATCTACACAACTTAAGATTCAGAGGTTCTGTCCCCAACACACATTTTATTGATAGTTTTTTTTTTAACTTATACTTCAAAATAGTATAGCTAGCAGCATCCCTTCAGTGTGCAGGAATCATGATGAATTAAAGAATATTCTTCTCCCTTCTCTCGTTTTGCCAAACTTGTAATGTACTTTCCGTGACCACCTTCAGGATCTTTTCTTTCGACGTTTTACACCGTATGGAAATGTAAGGTAGGGGCAGTGAAGAAAAGGTCCCCTTAAATTTAGAAGATGCACCCAAATGTCCATTTATGATGAGCGGATAAAGAAAATGTGGTACATCCATACAATGGAATATTATTCAGCCTTGAAAAGGAGAGAAATTCTGACACCTGCTACAACATGGACGAACCTTGCGGCCATTATGCTAAGAGAAATAAACCAGTCACAAAGAGACAAATACTGTATGATTCCACTTATCTGAGGCGCCTAAAGTAGTCAAGCTCATGGAAACAGGAAGTAGAATGGTGGGGCTCAGCCAGGGGCTGAGGAGAGAGAGGAATGGGGCGTTGTTCTCTAACGGGGACACAGTTGGAGCTCTGCGAGGCAAAAAAATTCTAGCGATCCATTGCGCAACAACGTGAACATACTTAATAACCACTGAACTGTACGCTTAAAAATAGTTAAGATAGTAAGTTTCATATTATGTAGTTTCTCCCACAATAAAAAAAAAAAAAAACAGAAGGTGCAGATTCCGCAGTGACGAGAGGGCCTTGGCAGACCAGCGGGAACCCAACCACCCCAGGCATTCATTTCCCACAATGCTTTTCATTTCCAAGGAAGGCCCACTGCTCCAACACACGTGTCTCTGTTCCACGAGCATGATTTCTGCAGCTTCTTATCTGTGACCCCGCTAGTGAGCGTTACCTCGGGGCAGGAGACTGAGGAGGCAGAAGTGCATGAGACAAGCGTTTTCCCACCAACTGCTTCCCAACTGATATTTAGAAATAGTCAACTTCCTCTGAGGAACAGTACACGGGGGTTTTCAGCTGCCCATCTCACCCGTCTCCCCTTATTACTAGGCGCTCTGTCAAAATCACCCCACGTGAGCTTTTGACTAAGCTCGTGGATCAACTGAGTCACTGTATGCGTATGAAACATGCTCGTAATACATACTTAAAACCCCAGAGCCTACCTTTAAATATCCTCATTACTGTGAAACTCATCAGCAAAAAAGAGGGACTCCAGCAGGAAAGTGACCAAACAGCATGAAATTGACGAGCAGAGAATCGCTGGGAGAGAAGAGGAAACAGCTCTGGTTAAAAAAATCTCACCTTATTGATCCTGTGTGCATGTGTGTTTGTGTGTGGGGGGGGGGGGTGATTTCTGGCCGGTCCGGGCTATTTTAATTTATCACAGTGTTTGTGTGCACAAGGCAGTTAATTGTCTAAATGTCATAAATATTTCCAGCCTAATTGAAGAGAACACCAATATGGGATTTTGACCTCTGCCCATTTGCATAATAAACTCTAAGCCAATCTCTCATTACCAACTTCCCTGGAAAACAAACATCTCCTGCTAAAAATGGAAAGCTCAGAAACAGATGGAGATGGGTAAACCCAAATCACCTTCATCGTGTCCTCAAAACGTCCCTAGATTCATCGTCTTCCCTCGCCTCTCTCCACTCCCATATCCTCCAGCCTCCCAACCACTCCTCTACACTGGGTATCTGCTGAATTGCAGTAATCTCAGTAGCAGCGAGAGTCATAGTAGTAATAAAAATAATGATGTAAGAGCAGTAATAATGGTGAAGAAGAGAACGATAATAATAGCAACGACTTACCGAGCCTCGGCTACGTGCCGGGCACGGTACTACAGCCCCTACGTACGTGGCTTTCTAAAATGCGCATAAAAAGTGTTGTGAAATAAATACTGTTGCCCCACTTTACGGATGAGAAAAGGGAAATCAAGACCGAACGGAGTTAGATGAACTAGGTCTGTTCTGATCCCAAAGGCCGTTATCTTGCTGCTCCCCGTGCCCTAGCGTTCTGGCATGTCTGCAGCTCTTTATCGGAAATGCCTCCAAAGCTCACTTTGAAGCCACACAGGAAAATGTGCCTCCTTGCCAGAGAGATACAGCTCATTTCTAAATCCAAAACATTCGCTGCCGACCACGATCACCCACCTTATTCACCAGCGTGGGCTCTAATGACTTTTAGCTGTTTGTGCAAATATAGCCTGTTCTCAGAGGACAAAGATTTGTCACCACTGAGGAGATTCGAAGCAATGTGCGACAGGCTCTGAATGCACTTTGACAATTGGCTCGCTTCCCCCTCCCCAACATCTAGCGTCTGGTTTCCCTTTTCAAAATCTCATGGCAAACAGGCAACAAGGAATCAGGAGGTTGCCCTCCGGGTTAGAAAACAAACTTTCCCCTCTAAATACAATGATAAAGTCCCAGAAAGTGTGCATCCTCCAGCAGACATTCATAGGTCCTGGAGGGGATATCAGTGGATATCGGTTGCTAGTCGGCCTTTGATTTGGAGTGGCCAGAATCCAACTGGCCCCCTGGGGGTTATTCACAGCCAACCAGGAAACAAACCACTCTTCACTGCAACTCCCCTCTGGGTGCAACCGTTTACTCCAGGAATAATGAAAATTGCCGGTAGAAAACTCTATTCCTGCTCTGTCTGATGTATGTCTGTGAGAGGAGAGAGCAAACCCCTTTGCCAGGTGGCCGCTTAGAGATAAATGGGCAATGGCAAACCAGCTGCCAGTTGGTCGTCCTTGCCACCACCTTTAAATGCATATTTCAAGCTGTCTCTCCTATTCCTCCTGATAAAATATTCTAGCATTTTTATTGCTCAGGAAGCAATCCTCTCAAACATAAGCTCGATGTAACAAACCACATTGCTAAGGAAGATGTATGTTTCATGGATCAATTACCTTCATGCAAATTGCACAGCACTTGAATTTAACACTCTCATGAAGTGGCAAGCTTTCTGCATTTGAGTACCCCAAAGGACACAAAAAGGAACCGGTATTTTGGTGCCGAGGATATTATGTGGACCTAACACCGATGAGACTTTCTGGATGTGAGAGCTGCAAAGAAAGGGGTTCTTCAAAATAGTCTGAGCACGGGACGGCCGACCTGTGGCTAGCCCTCGAGCAAATGTGAAAGAGCACCCAAAGTCATTCTGAATGGGACTGATGTCATAATTAAATGTCATGTTCTATCCCTTGGATTATATGTTGCCTTTGAAATGCCTGGGAGCGCTCTAATCAACAAGCAATGGGGGAAAAGGGCTTCATGATCTTTTTCAAGTAGAGCCAACAGCGGATTGAGCCATTTATTAGAGGCGCTAGGGAAATCTAACATCTGCCCCTAGAAGCCTTTGAAACTCTCACCCTGAATAACCCGGGGAGCCATCGTTTGGGGCAACATATTGGAGCCGCACGGGGCTCTTGAAGACCTTCCGCCACATTCCTCTTCTCACCTTTCATCCCCACACTCCCAATCTCTCTCCAATCCTCCGATGGCCACCTCAAATACCTCTCGCCGACCTCCAAAAGACGGTCTAAGATGCTGCTACGGGCTAACCTGGGGTCGCCGTGACTGCCTTAGACCTGTGTTTAACTGTAGAAGGTACAAATTTAAGCAAAACCCAGCTGAGATTCCCAACTGAGGATCTGGTGTGCACAGCACATTCTACGTGAGATGTGCCCGTGAGATTCTCATTAGCGAGGAAAATTCCCATTCTTGCATGAACTGGAAACGCTCGACTTCTTCCCCAGGGTCTTGCCTCACACTAGGCTGCCTTTATCACAGTTAAGGCAACAGTCAAATATCCTTTATTTGTGCTTGTGAGTATGTAAGCCTCTAAGAGCTCTTTACCCATTCTCCTCCTCAGTCTGGCCTTTAATGTTCCTCAAGGGAGAAAAATTTGTTTTACATGTATCCTGAGCACACGACAATGCCCAAATCATTTGATATGCCAGTGAAATGTTCTAATAAGTGCTGCTAGAAAGTTAGCCGTGTCCGCAAACATTACCCGTACTTGGTGCACATGTGCCTCATCGACAGGATTCATCTGCATCAAGAAATGCCCTGTAGACGCACTCGGCTTTCCTCTCCTGTAAATAGAAATAGGAAGCCCTAGGTTAGAAGGCTGAACGGCTGGCCGTGAAAAGAGATCCTTTCTCCGCTGCCATGTCGTTTTCCTTCCATAGAGACTCTCGATTCTTGGTGAATTTGCCTCTTGATGGGCCCCGCGAACACTGAAACCGATCATGAGGAATCTGCATTCCCCCCCCCCCCCGCCCCCCAGCTCTCTGGGGACTGCCCGCCACGGAAAGAACATTCCCAATTTGCCATCTTTTTTTTTTTTTCCAGCAGGGCATGTGGCCTACCACCAGCGAATCACAGGGCATGAACGCCATCTCTCTGAAAGGCTGCATTTGCTGCTGCTGAAGTTTGTGGAAACATCGAGGGGGACAGAAAGTCATTTCACATGAGCTGGTCTGCTACTCCCTGAGACCGGCTTCTCTTTCTCCCCTTTGCATCTCTTCAAAATGCCACATGATTAGAGAATTCCCTTCCTTTGTAATACAGCAGACACCTGATCCCCCTTCAGGCCAAATGCTTCATCAGTTCAATACCCTACGTGGATATTGCTGCAGACTCCCCGTGTGCCCATCTTAAGGGGGAGTGAAAAGTTTCCACATATCAACTGGCAGCCATTTAAAGCGTGCATTGATGAAAGATTTTGTAACAGCCATGGATATGGCCCTGGGAGGGCTGCTGAATACACACTTCGATTTAAGGAAGTCGCTATGACTATGAGACAAACCAGAAATCCATTCCTAAGCCTGTAACTTATGGAGAACTATTGAGCAAGTCCGTGTACATCTTCAGGAAAGTCAATATGACCTGTTTGTAGTCCTGCTCTTTTGTCACTGCGAAGAGATTTCTCAGTTAGCCTGTCGACATTGCCAATGCTATCTTTCACCGTTGATTCAGGAATGTACTCTGTAAGCGCTTCTCCCTTGACTTGCGCAGAAGCCATTCAATGTCTTACTGATGATGAAATTCGCCGGCCAAAAGAAGCACTCGATCTGCCTTCTTCTCCTCTCCCCTTTCTGGGACAGTCCCGAATGCCTCGATGGGCCAGCAGCTGGTCAGTTTTTCTCTAGTGACAACTGCCTTCGCTCTTGGAGGAGATGGGGCTGGGCAGGGGCGCAGACAGAGAGAAGGGGGTGAAGGAACAGGGTCACTAGTATTAAATCCTTTGTGCCAATGGTAATAGCTAAGGCAAGTCACTTCACCTCTCGGAACTGTTCCTGACAGTAGACTAGAAAACCGCAGCAGCTGCTGCACGGGGCTGTTGTGATACTCCAAATCAAGATGCGAGGACGCCACAATGCCAAGCGCTCTCAGATGCAAGCAGACTATAAGGTAGTTCATAAACGTAAGGGGACGCAGTGATAACCCAAGGTCATGTGGTTGCTGAGAGAAGCTGCAAAATCCCCAAAGGCTTTTTGCTCAACAAAGACACCTCTAACCGCATGGAGTACAATTTCGCAGCAAGTGTATTTTGCTGTGTTCTCCTTCCTCGAAGCACGCATCTTCCGGGCGCCTGGGCGGCTTGGTCAGGTGAGTGTCCGACTCTTGCTCTCAACTAAGGTCTTAATCTCAGGGTCATGAGTTCAAGCCCCCTGTTGGGCTCTGCACTGAGCATGGAGCTACCTTAAAAAAAAAAAAAAAAAAAAAAAACGAAAACGATAAAGAAAAAAAGCACGTATCTTCCACGCATGTGGTACACAGCCAGTAGGCACAGCAGTTGGTTAACCGGCAACCCCGCCCCCCAATCAGGCCGAGTAGTTTACGAATCGCTGCGACTCCGAGCTAGGCATGCTTCTCCTCCCTCATCTCCCCTCAGGCATCGCCTACCTCCAGTTCACAGGCAGACTTCTGCATCGTAGCTGCTGCTTCCCAGGAGGAAAACGCATTTTACCAACGTGGAAGGGTAAAAGACAAAGTGGAACACGTAGGTAGCATGACTCCTTCGCTACACGCAGACGACCAACCGGCAGCTACTTGGCTGGTGGCCATTCAAATCCTAGAGCCCATCTGGCCACAGAATTGCATTGACCCCCCTCTGGGGCTCACAGATGTATACTGGACGGCAACCAGCTCGAGCCGTGGCTAAACGTTTTCATTCCGGCTATCGCCCACGAAAATATTTGTGCCCAATTCCAGCAGGCATAGCCCGCAAATAACCAACCCACTGTCGTTGGTGGTTCATGTACACACTATACGTGAGGCCAGCATTTCGCAGAGATGATACCAGCTTCCACTGATACTATATCATCCCGTAAGACTTTGCCACGTGTCATTCCGCACTTCCGCTCACGATAACCCAGGAGGCAGTAGCCAGGATAGGCGCTCCCCCTCTGCTTTCTCAACGGCGAGGCTAAGACACAGAATGGTATTGCTTCAAGTAATTCAGATGGTTAGTGAAAGGCCCGGGCCTAGAACCCAGCCTCCTGACTCCCAGTGCTCCCTCTAGATGCTGATGTATAAACATTCGTGGCCATATGGCTAAATAAGAAAGGCAGTTGTAATCAGTGCCGGCGATGGGAGACGAAGGAGCTCTCCGGATGGCCCCATCAGGGCCCACATCTTCACTGGCCCATCAACATGCAGCACCTCCAGGGCAAGCTCTTTGACCTTCTCAGTGCAATTACTGGCTGCCTCGCTGCATGCAATTCTCTCCATGGCAGCGCTCTCTCCACGGTAGGACTCCATGTTAACAGGCACATTCCTTTGTATCCATCAAAAAAGACTGGGGTTAACCCAGCATCCCCTTCTCCCCAGAAACCCGGCTTCTGCTGACTCCAATCTGAACCTCACCAGCCTGACATCTGGAATCACCACGTGTAACCCCTACAACATTACTGTGAATCACCCAATTCTTCAGCCTCGGCTTCCCCGCTGGAACAAGCCGGGGGCGGGGGGATCACACTGCAAAGGGACCACCTTGGGTCATTCATTAGCAGTCACTGAAAAAACAAAAAGCTAAAAAATAACCAGGGCTGCCCATATACGGGGCACATTTCCCCCCAATTTCTCCTGGGCTGCATCTCTCACGAGCCCATCTATTTCTCAGAAAGCCATTTTTGTCGTTTTTATGCGAGTGTGCCCGTGGGACCATGAACTTTTGCACTGGAGACGAGTTGCAGATAAAGCAGAGTCATGCTAGGAAGCCACAGACGTTGAAGTCATTTCATACTCCCCAGCCCTACTAATTACTGAAAATAATTATGCAACAGTCAGAGCTTTCTCCCTTGTTGTGTTTGGACTGATCATAATAGAAAGCCCTCAGGCAAATTAGAAGGCTAACAACTGCTTTGTTCAGAGTGGGAGACAACAGTAAACTGGGAGGAGGAGAGCACAGGAGCAGAACCAAGGAGAACTGGAATGATTTAAGTTCACTCGGGAAGTGCCTCATCTTAGAAAGCCATTTTCCTAGCGGCTCTTCCCATATTTTAAGAGCAGAGCAAGAATAATAGCTCTTGTGCATCACTGCTGAACCGTGGACTCTCCCTGAACCGGAATAGGTAGCTCTTCGGTCAGACCAACGAGGGTGGTTTTCATGCCAGAGAGAGACCACTTGTTCCTGCGGCAATTCCCAATTAGGGATCCTAGGCATCCTCACCTGCAACCAGTCAGTCCAAGCTGCTACTGGAAGGGAGGGGAGTACCTAGCCTCTACGGTACCCAACTCGCCACAGTTGCTAAAGGCAGGTCTCATCTCAGGCATCTAGAGCCCGTCCTCTGTTTGCTTGCTTATGATTTTTACAAGCAACATTGATACAGAGGTATGCACAAATTTTTTAATGTTTATTTGCTTATTTTGAGAGAGACAGAAAGAGGGCGTGCGTGCAAGTGAGGGAGGGACAGAGAGGGAGAGAAGCCCAAGGAGGTTCCGCACTGCCAGCACAGAGCCCGACGCAGGGCTTGATCCCACAGAACCGCGAGATGGTGACCTGAGCCAAAACCCAGAGTCAGACATTTTAACCAACTGAGCCACCCGGGCGCCCCGGTGCACACATCTCAAGTGTCAGACTCAATGAGTTTTGACAAATGCACACACCAGGATAATCTCCATCCCCATCAAAACGTAGAACGTTTCAATCACCTCAGGAAGGTGCGCCACGCGCGCGTGAGGCAACCACCGTTGTGATGGTTTTCACCACGGCCTATTCTAGCACTTGATGTAAATGTAGACGTAGAGCACTGTCCTCTTTCGGATGAGACTTCTTTCACGTTCATAGAGATTCAACTATGCAGTTGTTCTTTCCTTTTTATTGCTGAGTCGAACTCCAATACACAACTGGACCATACTTTTTTTATCCCTTCGCCAGATGATGGACCTCTGGGTTGTTTCCAGTTGGAGGCAACGTGGAAATATACTTCCAGCTCATTTCTCTGGGGAAAACCCTAGCAGGGATCCTAGAAGGGGGATGGCTGGGTCAGAGGATCGGGGTACGCTTAGTTAAATATGAACTCCCAGATTTTTTTTCTCAACTGGTTGTACCATTTTACATTCCCACTGACAGTACATGACTATTCCAATTGCTCCACAAATCAAAGAGCTGGATTCTCCAGCTCTTTCACAGTTTCTCTCTCTTAAAATAAATAAATAAATAAACAAACAAACAAACCATGGGTACATCCACTGGAATGGCTAATTGTTAATTGTTTTAATTTTAGCCATTCCAGTGGATGTACGGTAGTAGCCCATGGTCGGTTGGTTGATTTATTTATTTTAAGAGAGAGAGAAACTGTGCAAGAGCTGGAGAAAGGCAGAGGGAGAGGGAGAGAGTGGGGCTCGAACCCACAGACCACGAGCTCATGCCCTGAGCCGAAATCGAGAGTCGGATGCTTAGCCAGCTGAGCCACCCAGGCGCCCCAGTATCCCATGGTTTTGATCTGCGTTTCCCTAATGACTAATGATGTTGAGCACCTTCTCGTGTGTGTTAATCAGCCATTTGCATTAGCTCCCTTTGGGAACTGTCTCTTCAAATCATTTGCCCGTTTTCAATTGGATTATGTGTGCTATTATTGAGTTATAAGAGTTCTTTATAGATTCGGGATATCAGTCATTTGTCCCAGTGTTGTGAATATTTTTCCCAGTCTTTGACTTAACTATTCATTTTCTGAGTGGTGCGACTTGGTGAAAGGAAGTTACAAATTTTGATGAAGGCCAGTCTATTATTTTTTTCTTTTATGATTTGTGTTTTCTGTGTCATAAGAATCCAATCCAGTTTTAAGCCTGTTGAATCTGCCCCTTCAATTGGTCTTGAATCTGGTCCCTCTTCTCCTTTCTTTCCCCTTTAGAAATTACCAATCCCAAGTCACCACCATCTTTTGTCAAGGCCACTGCAAGAGCTCACTTTTTTTTAATTTTTTTAAATGTTTTATCTATTTTTGAGAGAGAGAGAGAGAGAGAGAGAAAAACACAGAACGAGTGGGTGAGGGGGCAGTGAGCGAGAGGGAGACACAGAATCCAACGCAGGCTCCAGGCGCCCAGCTGGCAGCACAGAGCCTGATGCGGGGCTCGAACCCACGGACCATGAGATCATGACCTGAGCTGAGGTCGGACACTTAACCGACTGAGCCACCCAGGCGCTCCATCACTAAGCACTTGTGATTCTACCTCCTTCCTCTCTCTCTCAAGTGCATGCATTTTTCTCTATCTCCTCTTCCACAATCTTAGCTCAGGCTACCCTGACTACAGCAGCTGCTCTTCACCGGTCTCTTCAATTCCACTCTTACTCCATCCATTCCATTCTCCCCAGAGCGTTAGAGTAACTTTTCCAGCTATCTATTGCTACATTTAAAAGCTTCCCGAAACATGTGCTGGGGTAAAACAATTGTTTTGTCATGCCTATAGATTCCAGGGGTCGGGATTTAGGGGAAGGTTCTTCTCTACTCCTTGATGTCTGGGACCTCAGCTGAGAAAAGACTTGAACATTTGTGAAATGGAATCATCTGGAGGCTTCCTCACTCGTATATCTGCTCCCCAGCCTGGGATGACTTCAAAGCTAGGTTCAGCTGGGACTGTCAACCAGTGCCTTTATGTGGCCTCTCCATGTGCCTTGGGCTTCCTCACAGCTTGGTAGCCTCAGGGAAGCCAGATTTCTCATGTGTTGATTCAGTTTCCAAAAGTAAATGTTCAAATGAACATGCTGGAAACTCAATGGCCTTCTATCCCTAGCCTTGGAAGGCGCATAGCATCACTTCCCTTATAATTTATGAGGCAAAGTCATCATCACCCCCAGTCTCATTGGGGGAGGATATAAACACCACCTCCCAATGGGAGGCCCATTCCAAACCACCAAGCAGATCATGACATTGCCTAATGAAGGCTCCCATTAACTGCCTCAGCAATAACTCTCAAGCGGGGACTCCCCCGCTCTAGATGATGTCTCAGGATCACCTGAGGAACAGTCCAGCCTTCTAGGAGTTTGTGTTCTCTAAAGGTCATGGGCTCGATCGCCCAGGTTACTCTTATTCACGTGCACTCCTCCACCAAGTACGTACAGGGCTGATCCTCGCTCACATGGCATCGTTGTGCAAGTTTAAAAGGTGCCCCTTGCCCCTCTACATAGACAGCACCCTGTTCCGCTAGACATGAGCACAGCGAATGAAGCATGGGTCATATTTAGTCCCCAATCCCTTGCTCTCTAAGCCAGGTGCCTTTGTGTACGACACAACCCAACATCTACGAAAGGGTTCTCCCCATCTTTGCCACACCCTTCGCTCTGTGCTCTTACACCCTGTGTCTAGTCCATCAGGAAACCACATCACCTTTCTCTCTACACATAGAGCACAGTCTAACTGGAGTACAATTATGAGTGCTCGTCTAGTCTTCTCTACCAGAGAGGAAGCTCCTCGAGGCACATACGGTACCTCATTTACTTTTCATGCAAACAGAAGGCAAGAGTGCCTCTCTCCCATCGTGGTGCCCAAATACCTCAAATACCAACATTAGAAATTCCCTTCTCTGGCTTCCTGAGTCTACTTGATTTTTAAGTTTATGTATTTACTTATTTATTTTGAGAGAGACAGAGACAGCACGAGCAGGGGAGAAGCGGGGAGAGGGAGAGACTGAGAATCCCACGCAGCCTCTGCACTGCCAGCGCAGAGCTGAACACGGGGCTTGAACCCACAAAACCGTGAGATCATGACCTAAGCCAAAACCAAGAGTCAGACGCTTAACCGACTGAGCCCCCCCCCCCAGGTGCACCCTGAGTCTCCTTTAGATGCCAGCGTGCCTGGCATTTCATTCAGTCCCACTGAAGCGTTACATTACCAGCACCCCGGTGTGACAGAGCAGTCCTCACCTGCTAACCTAGAGAACGTTTCATACCCCGAATCGTTCACCTTCCTCCTCTTCTTCACAGATGCTACTCACACCCGAAAACATAAAGTTCCTCAAGACCTTAGAAAACGAATTCCTCTATAAAAGTTTAAAAAAAAAAAAAAAGCAGGAGGAGGGAAAGGTCTAACCAAGATGATGGAAATCGGTAAAAACCTTTCTGAAAAGCAATTTGGCTCTCTGTATCATAAGCCTTTGGCCCAGAAATGCCCCCTTCTGGCAACTGATCCCGTGGTGGGGGTGGGGGGAACAATTTCCAGAAAAAGAATTCCGTACAATGATATCCACCTATAATGGTCTACCAAAAGGACAACCAAAACGTCCAACAATGGGAGGTCAGGCAACTAACCAATGCAGCCAATGGAAGTGGTGTTTTCAAGGAATGTTTTAATGACATAGGGAAACACCCATGATATAATTTAGCGGATAAAGCAAAACACAAAACTACATCTGCAGTAGGGACAGGTTTCCATTGTTGTTTATTGCTGTATACACAGTGCCTAGAACAGTGCCTGGCTCAGTAAACAATCACTAAGTTAATATATACCATATATATAACATACATAACATAGTCATTGAATGACTAAAATAATTGAGTGCCCAGGGTAGGGCCAAGCTCTACCCTGGAGTTTCATGCGGTGTACCTATCCTGTTAACCTGTACCACAATCACAATTGTGATTTTGTCTAACAATTGTGAGACAGTTCCTGTCATCATCCCAATTTTTACAGACGAGAAAGTTGAAAGTCTGAGAGGATAAGTGATTTCGCTCAAGGAGACTTAGTTACTAAATGGCAGAGCTCAGATTCGAACCCAGGCAGTCTGATGATTCCAGGGGCTAAACTCTTTAACAATACAGTAATACTTGACGCACACCTTTGCGCACGTATGGGAAAAAAAAAAAAAAAAAACCTAGGAGAAAAACACCCCGGTGTGTTACCAGTACCTTATCTCTGGGTGATAGGATAAGAAGGAATTGGTATTTTCTTCTTTTGCTTTCCTTTATAAAGTCCTGACAATAATGATGCATTGATTTTTTTTTTAAGTTTATTTATTTATTGAGAGAGAGAGAGCGAGCATGAGCTGGGGAGGGGCACACAGAGAGAATCCCAAGCAGACTGCACTGCCAGCATGGAGCCTGATGTGGGGCTCGAACTCACAGACCGTGAGATCACGGACCTGAGCTGAAACCAAGAGTCGGACGCTTAACGGACTGAGCCTCCCAGGCGCCCCAATGAGGTGTGGCTTTTGTATTCCGATTTTTTCAATTTTTCAATTTTTCAATTTTAAAAATGAATTTCATTTTTAACCAACCAGGAACTTTGGAGTTTTTAGCAATTGAGTCCAGCCCTTGGTTCTGAGCTCATGCTCGCCACCTGGGGCAGGTTCGGCCACCTCCCGTCCTGACCTAGCCATATGCTCGGATTCTCTCTTGCCAAACCCACCAGACTCCCAGCTGTAAGTGTAAACAATGCTTCCTGACGGAGGTTGGGGTCAAGCCTATGTCGCTTTGCGTCTGTCCTGCCTAGTCTCTAGCTTTCTGGCTTACCTCGCTCTCACCCCCTGTTCTGCCTTTGCTACTCAGGCTCTCTGCCTCCTGGAAAACCATCCCCACCCCGTCCCTGCCCCCATCTTTCACTCTCAGAGCCTATAGGCTCAGTATGACATCACAGCAACACCCACTGCGGCAGTTGGGTGGGGGGGGTAGTCTATGTGCAGAGTCCTTGTGGCACACAGGATTCAGGGACAAGCCCTCTCTCTCTTCTGTGACTTCTTCGCTTCCCTCTTCAATTACAGACCCCAAGCTGATCACACCATTCTAATAAGGCCCTGATCAATGCTAAGGAGTTATTTTATGATTCCCGCAGGTTGTATTCCTGTTATTATTACACATCACAGCATCCCATTAGCTTTCAAAAAACAAACCGGCATTGATTTGCTGACTCACTCTATGGTCTCTTATGACGCCCAGATCTTTCCATTATGTTTGCATCTCCAGGCAAGGAGAGAATTGATTTCGTCTCCAGCCCTCTATAAGAGGTGCCTGTTCACTCCCTGCTCCCAATCTCCACCCTGTCTCAGTACCTCAAGCGGAAAAGTGTGGAAAGCAACAGAATCCTGAGGTCTATTTGTCAAACCCCCAAGCAACAACAAAACAAAACAAAACAATCACAAGAAGTAAAGCAAAGTCTCTTGCCTACTTTCTGCCAGACCTCTCCGATTTCTGTTTTAAAAACAGAAATAGCCCTGGCGCCTGGGTAGCTCAGTCAGTTAAGCGTCCGACTTCAGCTCAGGTCGTGATCTCACGGTTCGTGAGTTTGAGCCCCACCTCGGGCTCTGTGCTGGCAGCTCAGAACCTGGAGCCTGCTTCAGATTCTGTGTCTCCCTCTCTCTCTCTCTGCCCTTCCCGCTCTCTCTCTCTCTCTCTCTCTCACTCAAATAAATAATAAAAAAAAATTAAAAACAGAAATAGCCAAAAGTAGTTTCGTTTATGGCCTGTAAATCTATGCAGTGGGGGCAATTCAGGGCTTAAGCTATGGAATCAGAGAGCTCTGGGTTCAAAATCCAGCTCCAAAACCTCCCAGCTATGTGACCTTGAATAAATCGCTTTGCCTCTTAAGACCTCAGTTTTCCCACCTGCAAAATGGGAGTGATTACAGGACAGTCGGTTCTGCTACAACGTGATGTATGCGTTCCTAAAAATCCCACGCTATGTCAAATTGTGCGTTCAAAGTCACAGGATTCACGGGAAAAGATAAGTTGAGAGGCACAACAACTCAAAACCTTCATCAGCAACATGTTCTGGAAGACAGGAACCGAATAAAAACAGCATGGCCATTTTGTGCATGTTAAATGGTCAAGTAATACATAAATACGACGACAAATGTGGCACTTTAAAAAGACCTGAGGTTTGCTTGTGCAGATGGCTGTCGGAAGGGCTGTAGCCTGTGAATTCTTGCCAGGCAGGGGAAGGAGGGCGATCTGAGATCGGACAGAGGGGCTAGAGCAGCTGCGGACTGCTGTGGCTCCCATCACACGTGGGGAACTGAGAGAGCTGTGGGATGTCTAGGGGCGTGTCCGTGCGTGCTCGCACATGCTCGCACGTGCTTCGTGTATCCCTGTGTGGTTCGGTTCAGGTGGGTGCAGTTTCCTGCGCTCAACTCGTGTGTCTTGCGGAGGAAAGCATACGTGAGCAAATACGGAGTTCGTGTTATGCTCAGATTGTTCCCGACTCTATCAGCCACACTAGTCGGAAAACGACTTCACATTTTTTCGAAAGAGGAGTTCGAACTGACCGTCCTGACCTCCTGGGCCTGGGAAGATTACATGAAATAAGGCCTTTAGCAAAATGCCTGGCACACGGTCAGTTCCCAATAAATGATAGCTGCAGTTATCAAAAGCAGCAGTAAGAGCTCAGACCTACAGACCTTACGGTGCCTGCAGACAGAATCCAGAGCTGCCTTGATGTGGGGTTTTCCTGCGCACATCTGATGGGAGGCAGTGGAAGCCCAGTAGAGCTCAGCTCTGTTCAGAGTCAGCTCCCCCCCCCCCCACACCCTACCGAGTGCCTATTTGCCGTTAATTCTATGAACGTCTCTTATGGCCCTAGGGTGCCAAACAGTGGCTCTGCAACGCAGGGTCTACAAGAGGAGCCAGAGGCCCAGCTCTTGGCCTAAAAGAGCTTCCTCTCTCTCTGCTCAGTGAGAGGGTAAGGTGAGACGGGGGCCGGAGCTGGCCGGCTGGAGAGTCTCCAATAAGCAAAAAGGCGACACTGTCGGTTCCAAAGCAGGGAAGTTTCAGGATCAGGGCCACTGTTTAAAACAGGCGTCAGCAAACTTTTTATGTAAAAGGCCACAGAGTAACTTTTTAGGTTTCGTAAAAGGCCACAGAGTAACTTTTTAGGCTTCGTAGGCCATACGATCTCGGTTACAGTTCATCAAATCTGCTACTGTAGCAGGAAAGCAGCCATAAGCAATACATACACGAATGGACGTGGCTGTCTTCCGGTAAAACTTTATTTATAAAACAGGCAGTGGGCAAGATTTAGGCCCCAGTTTGCCAACCTCTGCTTTAGAGAGGTTCTGTCTGGTAGAACTTGTGCCACGGATGCAAAACCACGTAGGTCATTTTAAATTCTTCTAGTAGCCGCATTTTGTATAAATCAAAAGAAAATGGTATCGTTCATTTTCATGTATATCTTATTTAGCCCCTCAAATATCCGACATACTATCACTTCAACATGCAATGAACAAAACCATCATAAATGAGATCTTCTGTTTTCTTTGTACCATGCCAAATCCTTGAAATCTGTTATGAGTTGAATCATGTGCCCCCAAAAGGTGTGGAAGTCCTAATACACACCGTTTGTTGTATTTTGGTAGAGCGACCCTAAAAAAGAAATATAAAATCTACGCCTTTGTGTTTTATGTTCTCAGCACCATCCAGTTCATACGCACCACCTGCCGAGGACTTAATAGACAGCCAGCCATGGCTAGTGGCCACCATACTGGACAGCCCAGCGGGACAGAGAGCAATGTGGCTACATCAAATTGATTAGTTTAGAGACAGAAAGGTGTCAGAGACACAGACGGCTTGAGGACTAAGTGCAAGCAAAGGGCTTTTTGAAAACTTAGCCCTTCCTTGAAAACGTATCAAATGGGATGGTTCTAGGCGTTTACTTTCTCTCAACGGCTTGAGGGCCCTCAGGAACTGCCCATGGCACAGCCTCGGAATGCCCCATTTTCTTCAGCTTTGGCTGAAGTCATTTCATTCCTGAGCTCTGTTTTTGCTTCTGTGATGTGTGATCATTTTTGTCTCCCAACCGATTCCTTCTGAAGTCAGTCTGTGATATTTTCCCTTGAAGTAATTTGGCAGTTTCATCGTTTTATCGCTCTTACATTCCCCATTAACTGTAGTTGTGCCCCAACATATCACGTGAAGGGACGGGGAGATTGTAACAAAAAAGTCTAGCTCCGTCTTTGATACTGGACTGCCAACACCTTTCAAGCTCCTTTTCCCTTTTCCCCTTTTGTCCTACGTCTATCAAGGCCACAAGACAGCCTGGGCATCTGTCCCCTGGTGCTGGTGAGCAAGTCCAAACCAAGAGCACCCGAACCCCAGGTGCCAGAATCTTCACCCCAGTCCCATCCTCTACTCACAATACAAACCTGAGCCACTCAAGCTCAGCCCTCCTCCGCCCAGAAAGCCTCACGACGTGAATACCAAACTTTTTCACGCCCTCTTGCTGCATGTGCGACCTCATCGGCCTCAAGATCCAAACCCATTTTGAGGGGGCGGGGGTAGAGGGCCTGGTGTTGCGCTCTGCGAGGGAACCTCGAGACCATTGGTGCTGACGGCCGGATGATCTAAGAGATGACCATCAGCTCCTGGAGGTCTTACTTCGATCACTCACAGCTTACTAACTGACTCCACATCCTGCCTGCTGCCTGCTAGCGAGCTTGCATTAGAGTCGTCGTGGCATTTCGTAAGTCCTGGCGAGCCCCGGTTTCAGCTAGGACCAAGCCAGGTAGGGCAGGAGTATGGGCTGGGGACCCTTCTTAATGTAGCCCTAGGCTGGGCACCACCGTCTCAGAGCGAATCATCTGTTTTCGACTCCTGCACGAGCTATGACTGACGCTAGACTCGAGGGAATGACTCTTACTCTGTGACCATCGGTTGGGTTTCAGCCAGGCATTTGTCCCGTTTTATAAAGCGTTCAGGAAAAAGACTGATACCGTGTGCAATATCATGGTCATGGGTGGTCACCGGTATGAGGGAAAATAGTCACCGTGTGCAGTGCTGAGATCACACTCCTAAAAGCAGATGGCTCATTAGGACCCTAAATGTGTCTGGTGAAAGAAACAAAGATTCTGATCCTCAGAATCATAGGGGGGAAAAGACCCGTGGTACTCCCATGGCACACACCCTTATGAGAAGCACACTGAATGCTCTATCCCCACCCCTCTTAAAGAGCCAAAGGGCACCATCACTCCAGCGGACAATTGTAAAATGGACCAATGAACTGTCTAGGTTCTATTTAGTGCCACAGCTGGTCGACATGCCAAGAGGTTAATTCAAACTCATTTTATGCCCAGAGTCTCTAGACCAAATAAGACAATAATTGCCATAAGAAAGGTCCCTCTATGTGATGATATTGGTTTGAGGCTTTCTAGAGGAATAAACTTATAAACATGACCAGGGTAGAGAGGATTCCCCCAACACGAGGTATATCCAATAACCACCAAAACAAAAAATGAAATCAAAAATCTTTTCATACAGGCTGAGGAAAGAGAAACTGAAACAGAGGCCTGAAATTTGACTCAATCATAAATCCAAATTTTACCAAAATAACATATGCAACACAAAAATAATAGGGTTCTTATTGGCTTTTGCACTCGAAAACATACATTCTAAATTAACATCTGCTGAAATGCACCAATTGGCAAACTTTCGTGGCCTAACTGGTGCTGGGGCCCAAATTACAGTTATACCTGGGGATCTCTACATGCTTAGGGGAGTTACCAAATATGAAATAAAGGACAAAGAGGTATGCCTCACTTTAACCATCAGAACTACCATCTTGGCTAAATTGCCCGTGGTCATCCATGCCCATAGTGGGCATAGCCACTCTGACCCAATGAGTAATAAACCAAAATAAAATTAAATATTTCATAGTTACAATTGGCTTGATAAAAATGAAATCACATGGACCTCTTCCCTGCTGTTTAAAATTCATTAATCATACCCAGGAGCCCAAACTGGCCAATGCTCAGGCCTGATTAAAATGAATAGTGCCCAACAGTGGATTGCTTCAACCTTAACTACATGGCACCCCTGATTGAGGCCCCTCCAAAGTTACAGGGAGCACAGTTCACAAGACTGCCCTCACTTCTGACACCAATTATAAGTTTAAGCATTCTTGCGATCACACTAGGCTTCAGTAATTCACTAGAAGAATCCATAGAGTGGTACCTGGCTGGCTGAGTCAATAGAACATGGGACTCCTGATCTCAGGGTAGTGAGTTCAAGCCCCATGTCTGGTGTGGAGCTTGCCTAAAATTAAAAAAAAAAATCTTTGGGGCACCCGGTTGGCTGGAACATGCAACTCTTGATCCCGGGGTCATGAGTTTGAGCCCCACGTTGGGTGTAGAGATTACTTTAAAAAATAAATAAATAGGGGAGCCTGTGTGGCTCAATGAGTTAAGCGTCTGACTTCAGCTCAGGTCATGATCTCACGGTCTGTGAGTTCGAGCCCCGCGTAGGGCTCTGCGCTGACAGTTCGGGGCCTGCAGCCTGCTTCGGATTCTGTGTCTCCCTCTCTCTCTGCCCCTCCCCTGCTCACGCTCTGTCTCTCTCTCTCAAAAATAAACATTAGAAAATAAATAAATAAATAAATAAATCAACTTTGCAAACAAGAACTCATAGGGATAACTAAATGCTGTTATACTCACAGTTATAGTTTGTTACACTGAAAGAATATACAGACTAAAACCAGCCAAGGGAAGAGATACGCAAGGCAAAGTCTAAGAAAGCTCCAAATGTGGAGCTTCCGGTTGTCCTCTCTCCACAGAGTCACGGACAGTACTACTTTCCTGGCATCCAGAACGTGCCAATACACATGGGCTATTGCCAATCAGGGGAGCTCACCTGAGCCTTGGGTCCAGAGTCTTTGTTGGGGCTTGACCACACAAAGCTGGTCAGCCACCCGTGTGGCTGACCTCAATATCCAGCCCCTCCAGAGGTCAGTTGATACTCTGTGACACAAAGCCCTCACCCTAAATTGCGTTGTTGGTATAGCCCAAGGCCCCAAGGCAAACAAAGATATTCCCGTTAGGCATGCCACTTCAAGGGCTTAGACACCACCTCTAAGAAGCCAAGGGCGAAGGCTGGACCTGCCTTTGGACACGGTTAAATTCTTTCCTATACACTTGCCACATACACACCCAATATTATTGAAATTATTGACTCCATGCAACCCACAACTGGAAACATCTTTGGCTATTGTAGATTTGCTGAATATGTTCTATTCAGGGCTTTTTTCAATAGTCTCTCCGCTGAAGTTTGCCGTCATCGTCAAAGAGACATAGTAGGCCTTTACCCAGCTACACACAGAGTATCCCAACAGCCCTACCATTGCACACCACCTTTGCAGCCATCCAGCTTTCCCTAAGAGCAGAGGTATGATATCACACTGATGACATCATCTCCAAAGAGATGCATTTGACACACTCAATCAGGGTATTCAAATAACTGGGAATCGTTTGGTCAGCCAAGGGCCACTCCATTGCTGATACTGTTAGGAAACAACTACTGACATTCTCAGCACCTACATCATTAAAACAAGCCACACATCTTTCAGACACGTTTGGGTTCTGGAGGCAACATATTCCTTGTTTAAAATTTTTTACTTCAGCCCACTTTATGCTGTTACTTACAAATCAGTTCATCTTGAATGGGGCTCCCTCCAACAAGGCTCTACAAAACAACAGGCACTCCCATTCGTGTCTTTCACTGTAGTGGCTTTAGCAACCTCCTCTCATGCCTTCTAGAGTCTCTGGACCACCTATGATGGCTTATAAGTTGTCTGTGCAGAAGAACCTGGTTTTTCTGTAGTACAAAACAACTTTTCTTCTCGGCCCCATGCTACACGTCATTGGAGCAACAAATGCTAGCTCTATAGTGGGCCCTTCTGAAGATGGAAACTCTCACGGGTGACTCAGTATTCTTTTGATCGTGGAGGCAACACCCCTTCTTATGAAACGAAAATGATCCTTCCATGATACTTACAAACCTGGCCTCTGGTATATCTCACCTCTAAGAAGGGGGCCCTCCCCTTCCTCAGTGTTCTTAACAGATACGATGGTGCCGAAAAATAGTATCCCTCTCTTATGTTCAGTGACCACATGGGGAGCCCCTTGAGTTCAACTGAGTGATCAGAAAAGGGAGTTTGTACCCTTTACATTCAGCAGTGCTGCTGGACAGCTGCTGTCTGTCATCTAACCTGGATGTCCCTAATCAAAGAGAGGACGCCACTGTCAGCAAAATGAGCCAAACTTCAGGCCATCATCTTAGCACTAGACAATACCTGGCCAACAATCGGTCGCATACGCACATTTTTACAGACTCTTGTGCTATTTCCACTGATCTGGCCCTCTGGCCTGACCAGTGGCAACAATTCCTTATCCAAGGTTGCTCCCCTTGGGGTAAGGAACACCGGGAATGTATTGCCTCACAGATACCCAAAATATAAACCAAGGTCACACTTCTCTCTGCGTGCATTTAATGCCACAATACAAGGTCTCAGCCAGGCACTCCTTATTCTCTTCAGAGTTCCAGACATCACTGATGGTGAACAAGGCATTCATGTCACTTCGTAAAATACACAATGCTGGGCTCTTGAACAAGGTATCCAGTGGAACATTCCCTTCCCTTAAACTGGTTGCAGGCTGCAGCCCTCATAAAGCATCATAACGGCTTTCTTAAACACATTCAAATTCAAATAAATGAAATAAGGTACAACTGAGTCATCTGTGAAACATCAAAGGTGAATTGCAATAAAGAGGCTGACTCCAAGTGAGCAGTGGGGCCGGCTAATGATAACAGGGCGGAGAGACTGTTCACAGAGCAAGTTGAAGATGAATGTCAAAGGTCTCGGATCACAGCTAAAGGACAGCATTCCAGTTACTGAACTTTGAGCAAGTGGACCTTTATGAAAGTCATGATCTTCTTCAAAAAGGTCTTCCTTGTGTGAAGAATGAACTTTTGCCTAGTCATCCTCTTGAAATATCAGAAAAAAAATTCCAGCTCAACCAAGATAAAATGAATTCTTCCATACTGAGAAACATCCAGGGTCTGTTTGTTCCACTAAAATTACAAATGGAATTCAAGGCAGTACAGCGGGTTCAGCGTCTTCCATTTCCTCCAAGCTCTAACCTTTCACTGGATACTTTGAGGGGTAATGATCAGACTATTGCATTTGAACATATTCTTAATGAGCCATCACAAAGTGAACTAATGGGAGAACCGAACTTGATGGTGGAATATAAACTGGGTTTGCCATAATCTGGGGTGCTGTTCACGAAAATACAGAGGCTACACCTTGTTCATAGTCATCTTTTTACTCTAATTTGATGTACACGACATTAAACGTACTGAAACGAGAATTTTGCCTAAAGAGTATCTGTCATCATTTGAAATTATTCGGGTCTTTGGTTTATTGCCATGTGACAATTGAAGGCACTAAAGGGAGATGTTAAAACTCCCAATTTATATGAAAAGAGTAGCCTTCTACACCTTTTTTTTTTTTAACGTTTATTTATTTTTGAGACAGAGAGAGACAGAGCATGAACGGGGGAGGGCCAGAGAGAGAGGGAGACACAGAATCTGAAACAGGCTCCAGGCTCTGAGCTGTCAGCACAGAGCCCGACGCGGGGCTTGAACTCACGGACCGCGAGATCGTGACCTGAGCCGAAGTCGGACGCTTAACTGACTGAGCCACCCAGGCGCCCCCCTTCTACGCCTTTTTAAAAAATTGTTGTTAATGAGAATTTGAAAACTGTCTACAGGTCTACAATGCAACCTATTTCTGGGTATTCTATAAATTTAATTTCGAAACCATCATCAGCATTTGAGTCTTCAACCTTCCTAGTAATGGCTTTCAGAATAAACACCTGTAATTGATTTTAGTGGCAACACTTCAAATTAAGTACAAAGCCAGGTATTTATATCTTACCTTGTTTCAGTATAGCTCAGTAATAGTCACAAGAATAATATTGGCTGTATTGATGCTATTTTAGAATTATAGCTATTCTTTGATTCTTTCAGGTTGAAAAGTATAAGTTGGAAGGTTTTGATTTTGGTCTTGTTTTAAAGTGAAAAATTAAATAAAGCAACTAGGATATGTCGATTTAAAACAAAACAACAACAACAACAAAAAAGAGTCTGAGGCACCTGGGTGGCTCCGTCAGTTGAGCGTCCGACTTCGGCTCAGGTCATGATCTCGCAGTCTGTGAGTTCGAGCCCCATGTCGGGCTCGGACGTGCCCATGGCTCAGAGCCTGGAGCCTGTTAAAAAAAAAAAAAAAAGACTCTGACTCCATTTTTTTGCTTGCTGACATCTTTGAAGCCTCGCTCCTCCTCTGCCTTTTGTCCCACATTTGAGCAAGTCCATAAGGAAGCCTGGGTAATCCCTCCCTTTGTGCCGACAGGGTAGATCGAACCACCAGAACCTCAGCCCGTGCATAGGAACCCTCACCCCTACCCCAGGCCCCAATCTCAATAAAACCAAAGCCACTAGCGTCTTCCTTCATTCAAGCTAAATGGACCAGCTTGGGAGCCTGCCCCGTCGCCCCCAAAGAGCCTCATGGTAGCTTTTCCATACCACCTTTGGTGCATGAATGGGATCATCGGCCTCAATTTCAAAACCAATCTGGGACAAAGAGCTAATCCCACCCTCTCCGGGGCACACGCAAAACAGAGATTCTACCAATTAATAACTAATGTAAGACATACCATCACATTTCTGATGAAAACTAACCCCACCTCCAGGAGAAATCAACTTTTAGTCATAAGAGTACCCATTGAAGGAACAAGACATTTTAGAAGCTTATATAACATGTCACATATCTCCCCCACTCCCACTTAGCTACAAATTAATTTCCCCTTCAATGTATTTGCAAAAGCTTACTTTTCTAGCCTGGCAGAAAAGAATGCCAGATTCAAAGCCGTCATCTGTACAGAAATCCCGAGAGAGTTTTAAAGAACTGCAATGTCACAGCTACCCTGGTATTGTTAATGCTTGAAGAAATGGAGTTGGTGTTGCCCCGGAAAGCTTTGTCAATACTATAACCACGACATATTTGGCCAACAGCAACAAAAAAAGTAGCAGCAGTAGGACTGAAATCCTGAGTAGGTTTTATAGAAATGAAGGTTCTGTAAGAGGCTGTGTAATGGAAATGATATTGACAAATGCCATAGCAACCAAAACTGCTTGTCGCCTTGTGAAGATTAAAATCTTCCTGATGATCAGGCATTTGGTGTGTCTGTAAGCGAACGTATGAATAAAAAGCTTCCCCCGGAATAAAACCCATTCCAGGCCTGCTAATACTGTTCAGGCAAGAGGGAACTTCGATTCTGGAAATCTCTTTCTTTCGGCCGAATCCTACATAGACGATATCAATCTCAGCTTCCAAACAGAAAGGAGAAATGTGCATGTATGTGAGAATGTGAGGCGAAAAGGCACCTGCAGAGGCAGCCACTGCATCAGGAGCCCATCGATAGGGTTGTGCTTCCAGGCGAGGCTCTTCAGAAATTCTGTATTTCCAGAGAACGGTGGTATTTCATTTTCTTCCTTTGCCAAACACTGATCACAGCCCTCACTCGCAGAGTTATTTCTGGGTCTAACTTCCGCTCTTCTTGCCCTGGTTTCAGTGCTTCTCATTGTTTTGGAGATTGTTTTCCTTGTACCTGATTGGTAGACTTGACGATGGTTCAGCATCCTGTCGGTTTCGGGAAAAGTCCTCAGCCATCCAATCTAGCCTTGTCCGCGGGTTGAGAAGCTCAGAAATATTTCCATTCTGTCACAACGCTGACCCTGGCATTCGTCCCCACTGAACACAAATGCTCCTGCCTCTCTGTCCTAGGAGTCACTGCACTTCACGATTCCTACGTGAAAAGAATTCTAATGGAAGATTTCTGTTTTTATTGTTGAAGCATAGCTGACATACAATATCACATTCGTTTCAGGTGTACAGAATAGTGATTCAACACTTACATACATTACAGAATGATCACCACGGTAAGTCTAGTTACCGTCTGTCACCATAGGAAGTCATTGCAATATTATTGACTATATTCCCTATGCTATGCTTTTCATCCCCTATTTATTTTCTAACTGGAAGTTTGTACCTCTGGATGCCCTCCATCTTTTTGCCCATCCCCCCACCCCCTCCCCTCTGGCTACCACTAGTTCGTTCTCTGTGTCTGTGAGTCTGTTTCTGGTTGTTTGTTCATTTGTTCCGTTTTTTAGGTTCCACATATAGGTGAAATCCTACGTGTCTTTCTCTGACTGACTTACTTCACTTAATACCCTGTAGGCCCACCCATGTTGTCGCAAGTGGCAAGATTTCATTCCTTTTTTTTTTTATGGCTGGGTAATATTCCGGTGTGTGCGTGTGCGTGTATATGTGTGTTTGTGTGCACGTGTGTGCACGCACACATTTGTGATTGTGTATACTACGCCTTCTTTATCCATTCATGTATGGATGGACACTTAGATTGCTTTTGTATCGTAAGTATTGTAAATCATGCTGCAATGAACATGGGGGGGGGTGCACTTACCTTTTCAAATTAGTGTTTTTGTTTTCTTCAGATGAATACCCAGAAGTGGGATTGCTGGATCATAGGGTAGTTCTCTATTTAATTTGGGGGGGGGAACCTCCATACTGTTTTTCATAATGGCTGCACGAATTTACATTCCCACCAACAGTGTGCAAGGGTTCCCTGTTCTCCACATCCTTGCCAACACTTGTTATTTCTTACCTTTTTGATTCTAGCCATTCTGATTGACGTGAGGCGATATCTCATTGTGGTTTTGATTTGCATTTCCCTGATGACTAGTGATGTTGAGCATGCTTTCATGTGTCTGTTGGCCATCTGTGTGTCTTCTTTGGAAAAATGTCTATTCAGGTCCTCTGCCCAGTTTTTAATTGGATTGTTTTTTGGTGTTGAGTTGTACGAGTTCTTCATATATTTTGGATATTAACCCTTTATAGGATGTATCATTTGCAAATATCTTCTCCCATTCAATAGGCTGCCTTGTCGTTTTGTTGATAGCTTCCTTCAGTGTTTAGTTTGATGTAGTCCCACTTGTTTATTTTTGGTTTTCTTACCCCTGCCTGAGAAGACAAATCCAAAAGCATTACCGAGACTGATGTCCAAGAGTTTACTGCCTACGTTTTCTTTTAGGGGTTTTATGGTTTCAGGTCTTACATTTAGATCTTTAATCCATTTCTAGTTCGTCTTCGTGTATGTTGTGAGAAAGGAATCCAGTTTCAGGGCACCTGGGTGGCTCAGGTGGGTTAGTCGCCAACTCTTGATTTCAGCTCAGGTCATGATCTCACAGTTTCATGAGTTCAAGCCCTGTGTCGGGCTCTGCGTGCTGACCACAACGAGCGTGCTTGGGATTCTCCCTCTCTCTCTGCCTTTCCCCTGCTCACTCTCTCTCTCTTTCTCTCTCTCTCTCTCAAGATAAAAGAAACATTTTTTTAAAAAAGGAAAGTAATCCAGTTTCATTCTTTTGCATGTAGTTGTCCAGTTTTCCCAGCACCATCTCTTTTTTTAACGTTTATATATTTATTTTGAAAGAGAGAGAGAGAGAGAGAGCACGCACAAGCAAGCAGAGGAGGGGCAGGAAGAGAGGAGAGAGAGAGAGAGAGAGAGAGAGAGAGAGAGAGAACCCCGAGCAGGTTCCGAACTGTCAGCACAGAGCCTGATGTGGGGCTTGATCCCATGAATTGCGAGATCATGCCCTGAACCAAAATCAAGAGTCAGAGGCTTAACTGACTGAGCCCCCCAGGGACCCCCAGCACCATTTATTGAAGAGACTGTCTTTTCTCCGCTGTAAAGTGTTGTTTCCTTTGCTGTAGATTAATTGGCCGTATACGTGTGGGTTTAGTTCTGGGCTCTCTATTCTGTTCTATTGATCTATGTGTCTGTTTTGGTACCAGTACCATATTGTTTTGATTACTATACCTTTGGAGTGTAGTTTGAGAACAGAAAGCAGGATGCTTCTAGCTTTATTCTTCTTTCCCAAGATTTCTTTTGGCTTTTCAGGGGCTTTTGTGGTTCCATACGCATTTAGTGATTATTCGTTCCAGTTCTGTGAAAAATGCTATTGTTATTTTGACAGGGATTGTACTGAAGGCATAGATTGCTTTGGGCAGCATGGACATTTTAATAATATTGGTTCTTCCAATTCACAAGCACAATATGTCTTTCCTCTAATGGAAGACTTCCTTTTCTTTCTCTCTCTTCTCCCTTCCTACAAACACACACACACACACACACACACACACACACACACACACGTGTGTGCACAACTGCTCAGGATTCACAATCTCAACAAAGTAGAAAGAACAACAATAACTTGAACTCTCTCTGCTGCCCGTTTGATGAACCCCTCTGACCCCCACTCAGCTCTACAGGTTGCTGTTCTCCTTTTCCACGTGAGGAAACGTAGGCTCAGAATCATAGAAGAAGTGCTCACAGTACTAGCCCTTGGTGGAAATGAGATTCCAAGCTTTAACTCCTAGGTGCCCACAACGCCTGGGTGCCCTCGGGTTGGCCCAGCTCCCCCCCAAAAAACGCCCCGGAGATCAAGAGTTGGGACACAGCGAGTCAGGCCACTCCCCTTATCCTTCACATCTTGAAAAGTACTAGTAATACCACCAAGACACCCAATGGCCTTTTCTGGGAGTCCAGTCTGAGGCTTACCGACCAACCCAATCTCCCAGGAAGACCAAGTAAACAAAACAAAGGAAGCAGAGGTTGCACAGTTACAAAGGGAAACGAAGCATTTGAACACTGGCAGAAGAAATCAAGTTTGACCTCCGAACTTCACACATGTGCAACAATAAAATTAAAAATATAAGGGCTACGTAAGGGAAAAAGAAAAAGAAGAAACACATTTAAGAAGATCCACACAATGCAAGTGCTTCTGCAAGCTTTGGACTTTCTTAAATGGGACATGCAATTGTTTCTTGCAATTGTATTTCTCTTATCATTTCCTCCTTCCAACCTCTTACAGATCTGCCTTTCACAGAAAACGCATTTGGTGATGGGTACTGAATCGGAACGCTATACTTGTGATAAACCTGTCCTGCTGAGTTTACATAAAAGGAGAGGGGAGGCGGGGGGCGGGGTGGGGGGAATCAAGTAAGAGAAGATAATGCCATAATTGAGACAATAATAATTCTTCTTCTTACTTTTGCCGTTAAAAACATTTTAACATTTGAAGTGATGAATGCATATCCTCCCAGTCTCTGCTATTCAATAACCCAACTCATTAGGAGGGAGCAGAGAGAAATCTCGGTGGCATTAAGAACACCGAGCAAGGGGAAAATGAAGGCCGGTGTTACAAGCCCCATGGCCAAATTCAGAAGTGGAATGGTAATTAGATTGTCGATCAACACGCACAGGCGATTCAGGCACACATTTTGAATCGCATCCACATTTGCAGAAGGGAGAGGTAACAATGCCTGGAATGTTGCCTTTCAAAAGTATTAATGATGCACTATAAATTTCGTCCACGTATTAACAATAATTCAGTCCTCATTAAGCTCCGGTGCCGATAGCAACCCACATTTCGGCACAGCAGGCCCCTGCAAAATTATTTTCCCTTTGTTAAATCTAGTTTAATAGTTTGCCGAGCAATCGGCAGACGCTGCGTGGGGGTGGAAATCAATTTCTACGTCTGATCAAATACCGGCTTTTCTAACCAGCAGCACCCACGCTCTACGGACACGCGGGCACCTTCTGGCTTCCGAGGAGAAGAGGCTATGCCCGGGGCTGCAGATGACATTTAGTTACGAATGGGCCGCAGAGAGATAAGCGCCCCCCGCCTCCTTTGAGTGCTTCCCGAAACGAAAATGGGGGTGGGGGCAGCAGATGACAGCCGCTAGGGCGTCGCGAGACGGGCCCGGCAGGGACGCCGCCCCGAGGGACCGGGACCGGCAGCAGCGTCGGGATCAGGGCGCGGTGGGGACCTCGGCCGCGCTGAGCTGCAGGCTCTGCCATCGGCAGGAGGTGGCGCCCTCGGGGCAGGCGCGGCCAAGCCCAGCGCCCAAGGGGCGCCCCGTCTTAGGCACAGTTTCGCTAAAGAAATAAAAGTCTGGAAGCGCCCCCGGGTCCGCGTTCTGTGCACCCAGGGGGACTCGGGATACCGGGGAGGGGAGGGGTGCAGGCGGAGGCGCGGGGCAGGGCGGAGGTCCCGGCAGTCACCCACCGAGGGGGCCGGCGGGCTCCGGGCGCAGTGACCGCGCCGGGACACCAGAGGGCGCCGTGCGCACAGCTTGCTTAAGGTGCGAGCCGGGCAAGGTCGGGGAGCTGGGGGCCTCCGCGAGGGTGGGGACCCCAGCGGGTCTTCCTTAGCCCGCCCGAACCGCCGCTAGTCGCCCGCACCGCCCCCGGGCCACCCTGTGCGGTCCCGCACTTCTCCGGCACACCCGATCAGATACGGTCTGATGACAACCCAGCAAAACGCAAATGAAGGAGGGGGAAGCATCCATAACACCTACGGGAGCTCAAGCAAATGTCATTTTAAACTGCATGAGCATGAGCGGGCGCCTTCAGACGCTCTCCTGCGGCACCTCACAGCCCCTGGGGGCTGCCTGTGTCCCGAGGCACCCTCCGCCTCAGATGCAACGGTGCCCCACCAAGGGGGCTTCCCGTGTGCGACGCCCCAGGACGGCATCACAAATGGTCAAAATAGCACCTACTGTTTGCCGTCGCTGCCCTGGCTACTTTCACGCTGATCATCTTCCTCGATGCGCAGAGGAATCCCAAGAGGCGTTCTCAGCCCCACTCTGCAGATGGGGAAACGGTGGCTCACGGGGTCGTAGAACCCGTCCAGGTTCGCGCAGAAGCCGCGTTCTTTTCACTGAATGCAAGGCCTCCCTGATGGGGAACACATACTTCTGCTTACATGGCTGCTTCCATACTTCTTCAAGGCCGCAGGAGCTGTCAGAGCTGAAAGGACGCATGTGAATTCATAGAAATAACTCGGGCTCTAATCCCTTTTCCCTTTGGGAAATAACCCCCAAAGCCTTCCGCTGGTGCCCTTTCACTGCGGTATGTCAGACTGGTTGAGGGACACTTCCCCACTTAAGTCAGGAGGTCATCACTCCCAACAGGATCCACGGTGGCCCCAGACACTCAGACCCTTCTCTTTCAGACTCTCGGGCATGGGTCTTGTCAACATTTGCAAGATCTGCTTTCCGCGCGCAGAGCAGAAGGGAGAAGCATCCAGTGGTTAAGAGGTGGCACCAAGCACACCAGTATGAGCTGCCGATGCCAGGGTCTCACCTCCTTCCAGAAGCCTGTGCCAGCTCCCTCGGCCCACACCAGCTTCCCAGCTTCTCCTGCCTCTGACCTCCCACCCCCCCCCCCCGGCACTTACTGTAGGAGCCATCCTGTAGCAACTTGCTCATTTCTACCTCCCGTTCTCTGGCTGTCTCGTGTGTGTGTGTGTGTGTGTGTGTGTGTGTGTGTGTGTCTTCCCAGGGAGCTGGCGAGAACCACAAGAGCAGAGGTCATGTCAGCACTGGGCACTAGCAGCTCTCAGGCAGTTGTGAAATTGAATTATGATCGTGTCTCTGCCTGCAGCATCAGTCACTTTCCACCAATTAAATAGGGTGGCCCTGTTTGCTTTTTCTCCTGGTTTTTAGGTTTGTTTATTGGAAACAGTGAGGCCCGCTGGCCGATACAGTTGCTAAAAAGACAACAGCAGTCGTGAAAATGTGAATCACTTCCTCTGCACAATGCAACGTTCACCACTGTATCCACTCTTCTCGTTTGCAGCCCGTTTCATATCTCTGTTTGTTTATGTTTCTGTGCGAATTCCGGCATGGTTAACACACAGCGTAACATTCGCTTCAGGTGTACCATATAGGGATCTGGCACTTCCACACGACACCCGGGGCTCATCCCAACAAATGCCCTCCTTGGTCCCCGTCACCTGTTTCACCCATCCCCCCACCCCCTCCCCTCCGGTGACCATCGGTGTGTTCTCTATAGTTGAGTCCGTTTCTTGGTTTGCCTCTGTCTCTTTCTGCGCCTGCATTTTGATAACAGGTACTCATCTATGCTACAGAAAGCCAAATGCAAATGAATGCTAATAGGAAACACTGCTGTCCAGCCAATTCCCGTCTTCTCCACAATTTGCTAGAATGTGTTTCGAGTGCTGTGGAGCAATCAGATGTGCTGGGCTGGAGATCTCTCCCTCTTCCCCATAATGCACTGCCCAAACTGGCTGTCACTGGCCAGAAATGGAAAGATGGGCAGTGAGGGGGAGAAAGCAAGGGCTGATGAAGAAACGTGATGAAAAAAAGGCAGAACAGCGGTCGGGATGTTGGAAATCGGAAACGCAACAGGGCAGTGTGGACACTACAGAACCCAGTAGCTGGAGAGACGGAGTGTTACGGTCTTGATGCTTGTGTCTCCCCGGGATCCACGTGTTGAAATCCTAACCCCCAGTGTGAGGCTATTTGGAGGTGGGGCCTCTGGGAGGCGACGAGGTCGTGAGTGTGGAGCCCCCATGAACGGGGTCAGTGCCCTTCTAAAAGAGACTCTAGAGAGTTCCCCTCACCCTTTCCACCATGGGAGGACACAGTGAGAAGACAGCTATGAACCTGGAAATGGGTTCTTACCAGGCACCAAATGTGCCTTGATCTTGGACTTCCCAGCCTTCAGGACGCGGAGAAATACATGTCTGCTGTTTAATTTCTGTTTTCTTACAGCAGCCCGAACTGATGAGGACACGGAAGAAGGCCTAAAGGGTTGAGACTTCTTGATAGACCATGGCAGGCCACCCAAGTGGCTCCATCCAAAGCACACACCCCTGCGAAGGCTCCAGAGTCTGCAGAGCTACCTCATCGTGCGGAGCTGCTGCCTCAGTTTGAACAAGAGTTCCGCAAGCTCCCTGAGGTGCTTTGGTTGAAAAGGACAGAGCCTCGTCCAGGATCCCTTCAGAAAATGGTCCACCTCACGAACAACTGAATCTAGGTAATGATCCGCAATGGCTGTTAACATCGCCAAGAGAGGGACAACCAGACGCCGCTCATCTGTTGACAGAAGTACATGGCACCTTCTGTGAAGGGGTCTTGCCGAAAGGCAGACCGGAGTCTGACGAAGCTTCCGTCCAACTACTAACTTACAGGAAATACAAAGGACTGAGGAACGTGTTGAAAGACGTCACAGGGATGCGATCAGTAAGATCCGGACTCTGGGAAACTCTACAGAACAAATGATCTCATTTCTTTAACAGATAAATTGGAAAGACAGGATATAGGGGAACCTGTAGATAAAAAGGCTTAAATCTATATCAAGCGATCTCAATTAAAGACCTTATTTAGCTCCAGATCTGAACAAACTATAACTTTAAAAATCCTATGGCATCTAAGAGATCACTGGAACTTTTAGTACTGATTGGATTATTAAAGAATTATTGTTGGGGCACCTGGGTCACTTAGTCGGTTAAGCATCAGACTCTTGGCTTCGGCTCAGGTCGGTTTCTGAGTTTGAGTCCCACATCGGGCTCTGCACTAACAACGCAGAGCCTGCTCGGGATTCTCTGTCTCCCTCTCTCTCTCTGGCCCTCCCCTGCTCGCTCGCTCTCTCAAAAATAAATAAATAGGAGCGCCTGGGTGGCTTAGTCACTTAAGCGTCCGACTCTTGATTTTTAGCCCAGGTCATGATCTCACGGTTTGTGGGTTTGGGCCCCACATCAGGCTGTGCTGACAGTGCAGGGCCTGCTTGGGATTCTCTCTCTCCCTCTCTCTCTGACCCTCCCCTGCCCGTGTTCTCTCTAAAAATAAATAAATAAATAAACTTTAAAAAGAGTTTTTAAAGGAATTATTGTTGATTATTTCACATGTGGTAATGGCATTGTGTTTATGGTTGGTTTTTTTAAAGGCTCCTGTGCTTAATTCAGAGATACATCCTGAACTATTTACCGATGAAATGATGTCAGAGGTTTGCTTCAAAATGTTCCAGGAGTGAATATTTCTAACAGTATTATTGATAATGGCCAAAAAGCAGAAACAACCCAAAGGTCCATCAACTGGTCAATGTATAAATGAAATGTGGTATGTCCATATACGATGGAATATCATTCAGCCATAAAAAACGTACACACTACTGATACATTCTACAGGCTCAAAAACATTATGCTAAGTGTAAGAAGCCAGATGCAAAAATCTGCGTATTGTATGATTCCGTGTATATAAAATGTCCAGAAATGGCAAACATATACAGAAAGTAGATTAGTAGTTGCAGGGGGCTCGGGTGGGAAAGACAGTGCAGTGAAATGAGCATATGAGGAATCTCGTTGGGGTGATAAAAAATGTTCTACAACTGGATGTGGTGACAGTGGTACAAATCTGTAAATTTCCTAGAAGCCATTGAGTTTTACACTTAAAATGGGTGAGTCTTATGGTTTGTAAATTATGCCTCAATAAAGCTGTTTTTGTTGTAGCGCTCCAGGGGATGGGAGAAGGAAGTGGGTCGGAATGAAATGAAACACGACCGGCTCTGATAATGGCTTCAGCCAGGTGATGGGTACGTGCGGCTTATAAAGCTATTGTCTTCAATTTTGCCTACGCTTGAGAATTTCCACAATAAAAAAAAATAATTAAAAAGTGAGAGGAGGAGCTTGGAAGTTGAAAGTCGTCAGGAAGGAAGGCTTCTCTGGGGACCCGCTACTCCCGCCAGTTCTCTTGCTCCTGTGCCACATTATCTTTCCCGGTGTCTCTGCTCTTGCCCGTGCCCTTGTAACGACCAGCTGACAAGCGTCTTGACATTCCCTAGTCCACAACCCAGAGGGCACTTTCCGCATGGCCAGGCTGACTGCCAGGGCCACTCTGAGGCAAAGTCCTCGGTGCCAGCGTAGGGGGTTGCGGAACAGGCTGTTTGCGCTAGAAGCAGAAACTCAGTACAGCGGACTCTAGTATGTTCCGTATAGCCCCCATTCCCGTTGCCCACGGAACAGAACATGAGCTGTCGCGTTTCTGGCACTGCCTCCGCTGGAGGTGGCTCTGGCAGTTGAGTCTGAGACGCAGAGCACGGCCTGCCAACACGGATGAGCAAAAGTGATGGCAGGTACCCCGGTCTAGCGCTGGATGGCAAAAGCTAAAGAACAAGTCAGTCTTCTGAAAGGCCCACGGACCCAAGTGAAAACTAATGACACTCAAAGAGCCCCCAGCAACCTAGGGGGTTCACTAATTCTACAGGCCAGGTACGCGTCCTCAGCACCTTCACTCTGGTGACCAACTCTCCCAAGTTCTGTCCTGAAAGTCCTTGACCATAAAGAGGATAAAAGAGGTCCAAGAAGAAAGAGAAACAACTTCTGGGCAACCCAAACTGTCTCTATTTGTGGTGGGGCAAATAAGTGATGGCGAGTGGTTCATTAGCAGCAATTCACCCTTCCGCCCCTGAAGTGGTTGATTACAAACATTTCCCTGGCTATTTCCCCATGAGCTCACCTACAACCACCCACAGAAATGGCACGTTGCCTTAGGCAGGGAAAGTGCTACATTTGAGCCAAAGAAGCTATTCAGCCTCTAAGCCCCATTGGCTTGTGCCACCTGAACACCACCAGGAAAAGCAGGACTCTCCTCCTGCCACAGTTACACTCCCGCTGCCGCGCCAACTCTCTGGCCGGGTCCAACGCCAAGGGTAAATTCAGGATGCCAAGCAGATGCCCCAGGCTGACACAATTAATTCCAATTAGCTGACCCCTTTTCCTTCCGCCTGTTGGCTCCAAAGGAGCTCTGCCCCGATGCGGCCAGTCTAGCCAGAGCTCTTTCACAAGCTCCGTATCTTGGACAGTTACCCTCCATAAATGTTCACCACGGAGGGTGCCTACAGCCGGCACTCAACACAGCTCAGCCTCCAGCACGGACATCGTGCTTCAAAATGGACCAAATGTAGGTACATTAAGGGTGCATCTGCATAAACCAAACGACGCCAGTGCCCTTTGCCCAGCTCCTTCTAATCTCCACTCTCTGGGTCTCAACATCCCCCTGACACCTCACAGTTCCATGGCACAGATGAGCGGGCTCTCGGCAAAGGAAATCGTGACCTCTCCATAAAGAAATAGAATATCAGTGTGAGGGAAGTTCTCCCTAAAAACATCCCCCCTCCCCCACCATTTACTTTTCCTTAGGCTTGCTTCTTTTTTAGGCCAGTGGCTCTCTAAGTCTGCTCATTTCGCCCAGGAGCAGTCCTTCACCCTCACTCAGCCACTTTTCATCTGAACATACATCCCTCTCACTTGGGCCTTTATCTTACTTTACTTGGCTATTCGTTCATAGATCTTGGCTGCTACAGCAGAAAGCATGGATTCTCCTCCTCATTTGCCAACCACAGAAGCACTTCCCAGCCATTCCACAGCCACCAGCAAGTCTCTGGCCAGACAAGCCCTTCGACCTGAGATGCCGTGAGAATCTGCCCACTTGGCCCCCGTTCCCTCTCCTTATTATCATTGGCAGAGCTTAGCACAACTTCTCAGCTACAGAATCACCGTCCAAGAGGGAGCTGGCTCCTTCCAGATACAGTCAAGGCTCTGGATGGAGTCCGGTGGCTCGCTGATCACCCACACTGGTCCTAGTCCATAAAGTCAGAGCACAACCAAGCTGCAGGGGAGGATGCTGGGCTCCGTGAAGGCCAGGAGCCATTTTGTAGAGCAGGGGTTAACCGAGGGTCCCTAGAACCCAGACTCTGTGGATTGTCTTCAAAGATCACGAACACGCTACGATTGGGTTCAGACAGGTACATGTCTCTGTGGGTATGGATGCGGGTACATGCGTTCTTGGGTGGACAGGGTCCCTAGCTTTTATCAGCTTCTCAAAGGGGACCCCGATCCAGAAAAAAAAAAGTTAAGAATCACTGTTGTCAAAGAAACAGTAGGCTTGGTTGGCTCTGCTCCTCAGACCATTGTGGAAAAGACATTGTGGAGAGCCAGAGTACAGGGAAGGGCATGGTAGAACTGAGAATGGGATTTCAGGACCCTCTTCTCCAGAGCCAGACAGCCCAACCACAGCCATCAGTCCAGATCTAAATGCTGACTCCAAGGTTCAGACACTGGACGGATCCAAAACTCTTGCCCAAGTCTCAGTGCAACGCTTTACTCATGGACAAGGGTACACATTAAAAAGGTGGTAATGGAAACCGAATCACTGGGACCTCAGTTATATATCCCTGTCCTTCCTGTGGGTCGTCCCCTCATTAAAAAGAGGAAACTGAGCCCAGAGGACGGACGCCACAGACTGCCACGAAGCACCCATTGGTTTCACCTATCACCCTCCTGCACCCTGGGCCTATAATCAGTAATGGCTACTGATCAGGTCATAGTGAGTGAAGCCTTTGAAAACGCTGATGTCAGAATAACCAGCGCCACCATCCCCGTGGGACAGAGAAAGCCAAAGAAATCCACTATACGCTCGTTTACTTCATTGCAGCAAAGGGAGCCCTGACCAAATGTGAGCATTAGTTAAAAGAGGAATTGAAGAAGTTAAGAAAGTCAAGAACCTCAAGAGGCCTGTAGATGGTTTAGAAAACTTACCTAACCGAAATACCAGGGTATTGTGTGTGGCAAAAAAATCTCAAACACCAGAAACTTGGAAAGAACTATCTTCAAGCAACAAGTAGCCAAGTAAGAGAGGAGCAGTGTGAAAAGGGCCCCTTCTCCAAATGGAAAGGTGGCTCAAGAGAAGGGAACGAAGACACTACCCAAAAGGGGCAGGGCAGAGGCAAACTGAAAATCAGGAAGGACTGAGGGAACTGGAGAGAAACCAGGCAAGGTACCTGAAAGCCAAAGCCAAGAGCCTCTTCAGTTATAGTCTAGGAAGAATGCCAGCAAGATGACCAGTGAGGACAACTGACAGTTGGGATAACAGCCATGCTTGGGAGGCCAAGAAGTGATACCACACAGGATATCACTGGGATGTCTGTTCCCTAAGCTCTCACCGGAAGTGTCCAAGCTGCGAGACTAGACTGTGGCAAACGCTGAGGATGTCCAAGGCCTACAGAATAGGCTAAAAGTATAGACTTCACTAGAACACAGTGGCAAAGTGTCCCCAATGAAATTAGGGCAGAAGGTGCAACCTGTCCTTACCAAGTAGCCCCCATGACGAAGGCGGGCACATTGACAGTATGAGTTCCATCCATAAGGTAGGGTCCTAAAGAGATCTTGGGGCACAGGCTGGGAAATACCTAACTTGTATAACGAACAATGAGCTCCATGACCAGTTAGACCTCAGTTTACACAAGATGAAGTCGTGCCTGGCCAATCTATCGGAAAATTTTAAGCAGCTCAAATGCAAATAGGCAGTAAATAAAAAGCATGAATAAAAAGGGAACGTGAGAATAGAAGCTTTTTGATATAGTGCCAAATCACTACGGGATTGAGAGTATATTTGTATCACGGATAAGCAGTGGGCATAAGGACAAGGACACGGGGATAAACCTGACTTTCTCTTAAGGAGAGAAGCGTAGATACTACGGACTCCCCCCGCAAAAAAATTGATGGAGATCTAGCTTATTTGACTTACTCGAAAATTAGGTGGAAGAAAGTCAGCCTCGTAAAAACTTCAGGTTTCCAGGCAACACCCAACCCTTCTGGGTAGTAACATGTTAAGCTCTTTAGATTAAACTGCAGGAAGATGCTGAGAGGCTGTGTGAGTGGGCTGAAAAGTAGCAGGTGAGCGTCAGTGTAGGCAAGTGAATCCCATTAACCACTCAAAATAACACACGGAGCAATCAAGCCTCCTTTGTACAAATCCTCGGGACATCTGCATACAAAACGAAAGGGCCAATTTTGCCATTAGACCGATGGAGTGACATAGAGGTCATCCACTCAAATTCCTCCTTTGAGGAATGAGAATATGGAGACCCGGGGACACAGCCAGGTCTAGAACCAGGAGCACACACCAGGAGTATTAGTCTTTAAGCATCGGCTAACAGATCAAGAGTCACGGAAATAATGGTGGTGTGATAGGGGCCCATGGCTTTGCAAGCCAGACACATACAAATCCCAGCCCCATTTCGAGCTGTGTACAAATTAAGCGAGTGGCTCAATCTTTCCGAGTCTTTCTGAGTCTCGTTACCTGTAAGGTAGGAATCATGCAAGGCTGTTATGAGGATTAGAGACACTTGAAAAGTGCTCCACAGAAGGATCTGAATAGGCACTTATCTAAGGAAGATATACAAATGGCAGTACGCACATGAAGAAATCATTAGGGAAATGCAAATCAAAACCACCACGAGATATCACGCCACACCCACCAGGACGGCTCTAATTTTAAAAAAAATGGAAGATAACAAGTGTTGGCAAGGACGCGTAGAAATCACAACCCCAATACGCTGCAGGCAGACACGCAAAAGGGTGCAGCTGTTGTGGAAAACAATTCAGCAGATCCTACGTTAAAAGGAATCACCATACGACCCGCCGATTCCACTCCGAGGCATAGACCCAAAAGGATTGGAAACAGGTGTTCAAACAAAAACTTGTACGTAAATGCTCGTAGCCGCACTATTCACAACAGCCAAGAGGTATAAACAGCTCAAATGTCCAGCAGCTAATGAGCAGATAAGGAAATGGTGGTCTATCCATACAAGGAAATATTACTTGGTCAGAAAAAGGAATGAAGTACCGATATATATCATCAGTTGGATATACATAGTTGGATATATCAGTTGAATCCAAGTTTCAACACGGATGAAACTTGAAAACACTGCGCTAAGTCAAAGAAGCCAGTCACAAAAGACTAAATATCATGTAATCTCGTTTACATGAGATGTCCAGGACAGATAAATTTATTGAGATAAAAAGGAGATTCGTTGTTGGTTAAGGCTGAGAAGTGTAGAGCGGGGGATAAGGGACTATAAGCTAAAGGGTATGGGGTTTCTTTCTGAGGCCGTAAAAATATTCTAAAACGGACCCTGGTGAAGGTTGCCCACGTCCATGAAGATACTAAAATCAGTTGAACTGTACACTTTAAATAGGGTGTAGGGCGTAAGGATTACATCTCAGTAAAGCTGGATAAAAAAAGTCATGTGTTCTACGGACAGTGATGTGTTGGTAAATGTTTAACATCTGGATCTCAGAGAAAAAAGTCCTCCTTTGTAGTGTTTGATTATTTCCATGGTGAGAAGGGTCCCTTGACCCATTTCGAGTGACCAACGTGGTGTCGGGAGATACAGAGCTGGGACGAGATGTGTTGAGGCATGCCATTATAAAGCACGTGCCTCATGGGGACACAATGGACGTAAATAACCTCGAGATCACACGTGGTAGGAAAAGGTGATAAAATAATTAGGAAGTGGTGTGTTTTGAAGGTGATTCATTTAACTGTAGGTTTATATAACTTTTAACGGGTGCTTGCAAACTTCCTGGAGACTTACCAGTCGGCTCTCGCAAACCCGGTACCGACTGTCGCCAGGCACCTCACTGTAAGCACTGAATACTCCTTTTGAAGGATGACACACACGAATCTTCCATAAAAGTGCCACCTTTTGCATTCATTTGGGCAAAAACTCAAAACCGTCTATGGCCATTACAGTTTGGCTTGAAGAAGCTGCTATTTCCCCCCTCTAATGCTGATATCTGAGCATGGCAGGAATGTTTTCCTAAACGTGGAAATATAATCCTATTTTCTGTAGACTCCATCTTGAGGCGTTCTGGCAACGTCGCCACAACCCCCAAGCAACGCTAACTGTTCAAGGACGGCACCTGAACACGCTAGAGTTGCCTTACTCTGGTCAACCCACTGGCCCCGGGGGCTCTCTGCTGATTCTCAGCTGCCATCAAACTCAGGGTTCATACTGTTTTCTGAAGTCGAACTTCCAAATGTCTTAATTCAATTACAAACAAAATATAAACCAGCCTTTAAAAACTCCACAGACCCTGTTCTTCAACGCACAGCCAGGGGAGGTTTGAAGCGTTTGGAGCTCTGAATATTCACTACCAATTAGCAATATGTCAGTTCTAACCACCCAAGCCCTCCACCCAAGGAATACATGTAGAATGCAGCAGGCCGGCCCAATGCTCCTGGCCCCTGATACTTCACCAAGGTCACATTGTGAAACTCTTGAGCCTCTGGGCAAGTTGACTCAAGAAGAGTAAGCGTGGTTCCAAAGATAAGAGGGTTTCCTGTTCTGGAAATCTGAACAGGAAAGCGAAGCAGCTACAGCGAGCTCTGAGGTTTTTCCACATGTTACTGGGGGGACTTTGAACAAATTATACAGCTTCTCTGAGCCTCGGTTTTCTCGTCTATAAGATAAGAAATATTGGCAATACCCATCTCATAAGACCGTTGGGAAATTAGATGAGATAAGGTGTATAAGATGCCTTGCACGTCAGTGATATGTTTACAGAGCTGCTTACAACAGGGAAGCAAAGTCGCGTAGCAGCTAAGCAGCCATGTTGTAAAGTCAGAGTCTGTCCTAAATTCAAGTTGTATTATTTTTCAAAGTTTATTTACTTATTTTGAGAGAGCGAGAGAGAGCAGACGTGCCCGTGTGAGAAGGGGAGAGGGGCAGAGAGAGAGAAAGAGAGAATCTCAAGCAGGCTCTACACTCGGTGCACAGCCCAGCACAGGGCTACACCTCACGACTGTGAGATCCCGACCTGAGCCGAAATCAAGAGTTCTTTGCTCAACCGACCGCGCCACCCAGGCGCCCCACTTTAGGTCATTTTATTTATTTATTTATTTATTTATTTATTTATTTATTTATTTAATGTTTATTTATTTTTGAGACAGAGCATGAACGAGGGAGGGTCAGAGAGAGAGGGAGACACAGAATCGGAGGCAGGCTCCAGGCTCCGAGCCGTCAGCACAGAGCCCGACGCGGGGCTCGAACTCACAGACTGTGAGATCATGACCTGAGCTGAAGTCGGTCGCTTAACCGACTGAGCCACCCGGGCGCCCCACTTTAGGTCATTTTAGATTTGTGTGCATTTCTGAAACATTCTGTGGATGGAATCACACACTATGTACTCTTTCTGTGTGTGGTTTCCTTCACTCAGCATAATTATTTTGACATTCACCCATGTTGCCATGTCTGTTAACAATTTGTTCTCTTTTGTAGCTGCAAATGGGATTCCAATGTGTGAATATACCATTTGCCTGTTGGTAGACATCGGAGCTGTTGCCAGTTTTTATCTGTTACAAATAAAGGAGCTGTAAACGTTCAGGTACGCCACGGGAAAATGTTCCAATTTCTTTTAGGAGTGGAAGGGCTGGGTCATACAGTAGGTGTATGTTTAACTTTTTTTTTTTTTTTAACCAACCCACTTCCCAACGTGGCTGTCCTATTTTCCATCCCAAAAGCAGTGCGTGAAGATTACGGTTTCTCCAAATCCTCATGACCTATGTGGAGAAACGAGCATTAGGATCCGCTGTGATATGGTTTTCCTCCGATCTGTGGGGCTTGGGTTTTGTTGAGGCTCTTGGACCCATGGGTGTCTACTTTTTACTCCCTTTGGGAAAGTTTTGGCCATTAGGTCTTCAAATAATATTCCTGTCTCCCTAACTCCTTGTGGGACTTTAGTTACACTTGAAATTGTCCCACAGCTCACTGCTGCTTTGCTCCTTTTTTCTCTTTTTTCTTTCGGTTTCATTTTGGGCAGTTTCTCTTGCCGTGTCTTCAAGTTCACAAACGTTTCCTTCTGCGGTGTCGAGCATGCTAACAATGTCATCCAGTGTGTTTCTTATCTCAGACATTATATTCTTTAACTCTAGAAGTAAGATTTGAGTCTGTTTTCTCTCTTCCATGTCTCTCCTTCACATGCCCATGCTGTCCTCCACCCTCTTGAACGTATGGAGTCTGTTTTTCAAAAAACCACTTTAATGTCTTTGTCTCCCAATTCTATCATCTGTGTCTGTTTTCTAGCTAAGGGGTTTCCTTCTCATTACGGGCCACATTTTCCTGTTCCGCATACTGCGTAACGTTTGATTGGACTTTGGGCTTTGCAAATGTTATGCTGTTGGCTGCTAGATAATTTGTGTACTCCTTTACATATTTCCGAGCCTTGCTCTGAGTTGTGGTAAAGATACTTGGAAACTGTTCAGTCCTTTCAAAAGCCTGATTTTAAGCTTTGTCGTGTGGGATCAGAACAAACTTTAGACTGAGGTTAATTTGGCTCCACTACTAAGGCAATCCCGTTCTGAGCACTGATAACCCTGTACGGTATGAAGTTTCTTCTCTCTGACTTCCGGGAAACTGGGCTATAGCCAGCCGTGTGTGAGCCCTAGAAATCGCTCCACCTATTCCTTTTGTGTCATTCTTTCCCCAGCCGTGGGTAGTTCTCTCACACACATGTGCTGATCAGTATTTGGTCAAAAATCCGAGGGGTACCTTTTACAGATCTTTGGAGCACGAGTGTGCTCTCTCTCTGTCTCTCTCTGCTCTCTCTTTCTCCCTCTGGAAAGCTCCTCTCTAGTATATTACCTTGTAAATTCTAGCCACCCTCACCTCCCTGAATTCTAAACTCTGTCTCCTCAAGTTAGGCAGATTTTCAGATTCAGCCGGAGTTCCCACCCTGGAAACTCTCTCTATGTAGTAAACTGGGCCAATGGTAGGGCTCACTTCATTTATCTCTCTTTTCTTGAGGATTATTGTCCTGTACTTCCTGTCTTGCGGTGTGTGACAATCGTTATTTCATTGCCAGAAGCAGAAGTCCAGATATCACATTTTAAAGATCTGGGTTGGATTAGTTTGGAGAATTTTTTTAAATGTATGTTTGTTTGTTTGTTTAGAGAAGGCATCTGAGAGGGGCAGGGGCAGAGAGAGAGAGGGAGAGAAAGAATCCCAAGCAGGCTCCATGCCCACTCAGCGTGTTGCCTGGAGGGGCTCGGTCTCATGACTGTGAGATCGTGACCTGAGCCAAAACCAAGGGTCAGACGCTTAACTGACTGAGCCACCCGGTGTCCCAGTTCAGAGGATTTTTAATAACACCCTGATAGAAAGTAGACGGAATCAAAAGTCAGAAACTGAGAGGACCCGTAGAGATTATCTAACCCTGCCCTCGCCTCATTTGGTAGATTCATAACACTGAGATCAGAGAGGGGAGGGGATCTTCTCAAAGTCACACAGCAAGTTAGCCACAGAATTAGGACTAGAAATCAGGTCTCCTGCCCTTCATCTCTAATCCATCCAGTTATTTCCTGCCAATATTCTCTTCCAAACCATTTGATTCGGACAGGCGTGACTTTGAAATCCAGACCTCTGTCCTGCCCAAGCCTACACCCAGATGGTACTTAATCTCCCCTGGGTTTTGCAAACACAACCTCTAGGGATGGCCTAAAGTGAATGCCAGAGCAGCTCATAACATGAAAAAACTCAAAACGCCCCCTTGGGCAGGCACTCCAGAACGAAACCATATATCATTCCCCGCTGACTTATTACGAACCCGCTAAGCAAGAAGGAGTGTGACTTAGAATTTAGATTAACTCATCTCGTCATTTCACCACCTATGGGAGCCATGTATCCTACTAAGAGAAGCCATTTTCAGCGCGACTGCGTTTGTCTTCCCACAGTTCTGGCAACTCACCTGGATTCCAAACTTTCTCCTGAGCTGGGTCTCTGGGAGCCTTTCTGTTTTGCTTCTTGAGCCTTCCAGGAAGCCGTCTAGGAAATGTCCTCGCGTCGGAGTCAGAACAGGTTTTACCTCTCAGCTCCAACGCTTACTTGCTGTGTGGCTTTGGGTAAGTTATTTAACTTCTCTGTAAGGACAGGGACGGTACTATCACACACAGATTCTGAAGCACATTTTTAATTTTTTTTTTTACTTTAGCATCTTTGAAATCAAGAGGTATATTGCTATGAGTGATGTGACAGCTAAATTTGCAGCTTTTCTTTCTTAATGATAAATGATACCTTGGATTCTAAAAATACTGTATTGATCTGTAACTTGCAGAGTTTCCTCAAGGATTAAATAGGATAAAGCAAGCATAGGGCCCGACACATGGTAGGCACTCAAGGACCCTTGTACCTCCATTGTTTCTAGAACCAATACCTGGCTGGGCTGTGGGCCTGCGATTTCCCTCGTCCAGCAGTTGGTTACATCCATCGGGGCAGTCCGATGAGGTGAACAAGACGAGGCTGGCATGCTGCTGGCCAATGTTGCTGTGTCTGACTGTCATCAGGCCCTAGACCCCTTTCTAGAAACTTCCTGCTCTCCAGCCCCACCTCATTAATACCACTATCCCGAGCTGATTTCTGCTGCTACTGAATTATGAAGGTAGGGAAAAGGACTAGGTGGCTTCTTGTGCCATCACCCCAAACTCTCACTGTCTCGTCCCAAACAACCTCTCCAGAATCTAACGAGGCTTGTCCGTTGAAGGGCTCTTCCAAGGCCATCAGAATCGGAGCCTGCAGGGCCTGAAGCCAAATCCACATTCTCCAAGGCCCCCCACATACCTCCAGTTGGGATGCTGATACTTGAATGCCTTTGAAATTCAAGGACACCAACTCTGTTCACGCCTGGAGGGAATAAGAGGAACCAGACACCTGAGGATTTACAACCCTCAAATATCTCCCTGTCCAGAAGAGCGCCTTTCATTTCTTTCCCAGAGCTTCCCTGGCTTTCTTGCCGTCTCCTGCAGGCCGACTGGCCTGTTCCAGAGGCCTCATCCCGCTCGGGCTCCTCCACACCCCCCTCTGCCCGCTTAGTCCCCAGGGAGGCAGCTGCAGCCTCCATGAGCCTGCCACCCTGAGGCACCCACCTTTAATATGTACCTAGAGGTTTGTGCCCTGTCCCCCAGCGGATTCCAGCAGTCCAGAGAACTCTCAGGACCACAGTGAGGAGCAGGAGAGGGTAGGATGGACCGAACTGGGCTGTGCTGTGGCCACTTCTCACAGGATTCTGTACCACGGCCAGCGTGAGGCTAGGAATTAATAACTGTGAGCGATTATCATGGGAGCTGTCTCCAGGAAAAACGACCAGGTTTATACCATTCAACCTTGGGAAGATAAAATCAGGCCTAGCAGAAAAAAGACAAATGATCTACAGCAAATGTAGGACTTAAAATCCGAAGAGCGTCCTGGAGCCTGATTAGACACCTGCCTTGTCTCCCTGTCCAGAAGGCATGGGGTGCAGGAGTTGGCGGGGGGGGGGGGGCATCTCTCTCTAGCCCATCCACCGACTCAGAACCTTGTGCTCATTGTCGGCCCTCTCCAACACCTCCTTGCCCTTCTCCCTCACCGCTGTCAATCTTGCCTCTCTGTGGGTCTCCGTTCGGCCCCCTCCGGGTGACGTCTCAAGACCCAGCTGGTCCCCTGTCACAGCCTCCTTTCTGCTCTTTCTCCCTTCAGTGTCTCCCCCACCCCCACCCCAGTCCCGCTTCTACAGGACCCTGGAAAAACAGCAATCTCATCGCATCACCCTGCACAGAAACCGTCAATGAACGATAATGGCAAAATGTTTATCATTGTTAAGGCTAGATGGTGGGAACATGGGAGGAGGTGATTTTCTTATTCCCATGACACCCCTGTACGTTCGAGATGGCTCAGCATAAAGCAAACCCTCAGCAGCCCTCCAGGGATCTCAGGATACAGTCGCCAGTCCCCAGACTGGCACTCGAGGCCGTTCAGGATCGGCTCCTGCCCCATTTTTCCAGCTTACCTCCTGAAGCTCACCGCGCTGCTGCCTCTCCTGGCCCCCAGCTCTCTCCTGCAGCCTTATCTCTGCCAGCGCGTCTCCTTGCAGAACATGCTTTCCTTTCGGTCCTGCTTAGAAAAACTGTCTCCTCATCCCTCGGGAACCAGATGCAAATGACCCCTGTACACGGCTACCTTCCCAGGCCTGACCCTCCCTTTTTTTCTTCTTTTGGTAGGTGTGTGGGGGGGGGGATGCCTTATGCCCCGGTATCTGCCCAGGCGTGGCACAGAGCAAACACCCCGTATGTGTTTGGGGGAGACCGGAAAGTCTTGGTTAATAAAGCAGGTGCCACACTGACTTGAACTTGGGCAAGTAGGGGAATCTCTCTTGGCTTCGGCTCCTGTCTCTATAAAACGAAGGTAATAGCAGTACCACTCTCACAAGGCTGAGGTGCGGATTCGGCGGCATTCTCTGCGTGAACAGCTTACCACAGTGCCACGCTACCTGGCATGGAGGGTGGGGGCGGGGGTGGCTGACTGTATTACAGACAGACTTCCATCAAATGATACCGTGGATCATGAAGCGGCTTCTCTCACACGAAAGGCTCCCCAAACCCACACGAAAGGAACTACCGCTCAGCTCTTGCCGGAAGCCAGAGAAAACTGTGGAAAATTGGTGACATCAAAGTCACCCTTCCTCTCTCGGGCCCGGGGGCAATTCTTACTTTGGGGGGGGGAGGGGAAGGGAGCGGAGCGGGGTGGGGGTGGGGGGTCTTCAAAGGTCGAGGCCCGAGGCCCCGGGACCGGGTTTCTGCGCCTCTTTGGAAGAACTGTACAGGTCTGTGGCCGGGGCCCGGCCCGCAATCCGGGGCAAGGGAGGCACAGGTCTGCCCGAAAATCCGTCCCGGCGACAATCCCCAGTCTGTGAGGTCTCGACGAGTTCGGGGCCGCCCGGGTGGAGACGCGGGGCGAGAAGTAGCCGAGCGGGGTCCGCGGCCGCGCGCGCGCGCGCGCGCGCCCCTCTCCCTCCCCTCTCCCCCTCCCCCCTCCCGCCGCCGCGGGCCCCCGCGCCTCCGGGCGCCCGCGGCCTCGTGCGTCACCGGCGCGGGCGGGGGCCGAGGGGAGGGGGGCGCCGCAAGGTGAGGGCCCCGCGCCGCCTTAAGACGCCGCGCGCCCTCGCCGCCGCTCAGAGCTTCGCAGCGCTGCGCGCCGGCCGGACGACGTGCGGGCTCGGGCGCCCCCGCTCCCGCCGCGTCCCGCGCCCCGCCGCCCCGCCGCCCCGCCGCGGGCTCCCCGCCGCCGGCGCCTCGGGAGGCAGCCCGGACGAGCGCGCGGCGAGTCCCCGAGGGAGCGGCACGCAGCTCCCGCGGCGCGACGCCTCCGCCAGCAACAGGTAAGCGGCCCGGCCCGGCTCGGCTCCCCGGCGCCGCGGCCCCCACCCCGCGCTCCGGCGCCCCGGACGCCCGGTCCGCCGCGGCCCCGACGGCAGCCCCGCCACGCGCCCCCCGTGCGCCCCGCGGCCCTCGCCTTTGGCCTCGCACTTCTCGCACGCGGCCTCCCGCTCCCCCCTTGCTCCCCACCCTCCCTTTCTTAGCCTGCCCTTCCTCGATTTTCCTGTCTCTGTCTCTCCGTGCCTCTCCTTCGCTTGCTGCCTCTCTCATTTCGTCGTCTCCATCCCTCTTCCTCTCGGTCATTTTCTCTGCGTCCCTGGGTGGGCTCTCATCCCGTCTCTGTCTCCCATCCTCTTTCTGTCTCTCCGGGTCTCGTTTTTTTTTGTTTGTTTTTTGGTTTTTTTTTTCCTTTCATTCTCTCTCTTTCTCTGCCTCCCAGCGTCTCCCGCTCTGCCTCTCTCAGACTCTCCCGTCGCCCGGCACCCCTGCCTCCTCTCCTGCTTTCCTCGAGCTCCCCCTCCTCACCCACCCTCCGCCCCCCGCCGCCGCCGCCGCCGCCGCCGCCGCCGCCGAGAGAGACCGCGGGAGGACCGGAGGATTCGGGGAGGGGGCCGAATAGGGAGGGGGTCGCGGGAGGCATCCTCCCCGCATCCAGCCGCGGCGGTGCCGCTGAGAAACTAGGAGATTTATCCGCCTGAGCCCGCGGTAGCCAGGGCGGCAGCTGGTTTCCATGGCAAAATAGTCAAGCGAGAGATAGAGATCGGGGACAGAGAAAAACCGAGGTGAGGGCTCGTCGGAGACAAATGGAGAGCCACAGAGACGCACACGCGCTGAAACATACGAAGAAAGTGTTCCGCGAGAGTCCCGGGGACAGAGGGAGAGACAGAGATCCCGATTCTCCAAGCGCACGCGCTGGCGAGACAGCCTGAGCAACGAGAGACAGGGACAACTAGGAGAGACAGCCGTAGATCGTTGGAGCCAACGGCGAGAGACAGGCGGACGGCGACAGAGACGGAACTTCGCGCGCGGAGAGACAGAAACCGCAGGGAGACACGGGGGAGACAGAGATAGAGAAGAGATGGACGGAGACGCGGAAGCGGGAGGCTTGGGGAGACGCGGAGACCGACAGGGACACGCACGCAGCGAGGGACGGTGAACAGGTGCACCGGGGACTCACAGAGATCGTCGAGGAGATAGGCTGAGAGAGACGGGGAGAGACGAGACCGCACTGGGAAAAGACGGAGGAGCGCACGCACTAGCGAGAGACATAGACAGTGACAGGGACACAGGGAGAGACGGGAGCGCAGCAGAAAGAGACGGAGGGAGAGACGGGGACAAGGCCGGGAGAAAGGCAGTGAGAGACAGAGAGACGTGCACACACAGCTACAGAGAGAGTGCGCTGCCGAAAGGGGATGGGGGGGGGGCGATGGGGAGGGAGACTGAGTCAGAGACATTGACCGAGACTTGGAGGGAGAGACGGGAGTGACGGAGAGACAGAAAGGCAAGAGAGAGCACGACAGACTGACGGAGACCGACAGCGCGCACGTGCTAGCGAGAGACCGGGAAGGAGAGGCAGCGTGCGGGACACGGGCGGGCGAGAGAGTCGGAGAAAACCGGTGAGACGCGGCACACACACACCCCCCGAGAGACACGTGACGAGTGCGCTAGTGCGGGACACTGGGGTGAGAGAGACAGCGACACGTAAACAGGCAGAGACAGCGCGCGCGCATGCGCCGGCGGGAGAGATCGCTGGAGAGACGGAGAGACGGTGGGAGAGAGGCGCAGCGCGCGCGCGCCCGCTGAGGGGCCGGTGGGGAGGGGGTGGGGGGGGTGGGGGGGGTGGGGGTGGTGCCGAGACCCCGAGAGGGAGGGGCGGAGGGGCCCGGAGGGGCAGAGGAGGTTCAGACGAGCCGCGGTCACGCGCGGACTGGCGCGGCGCGGGGGTCCCCGAAGCGGCCCCGCTCGGCGGGGTGACTAACCCGGCCCGCGTGTTTTCTTTGGTCCCCGGCACAGGCACTGAGTGCGGTCCCGGCGCGCCTCCGCCGCCCGCCCTCTGTCGCCATGACGTCCACCTGCGCCAACAGCACGCGCGAAAGCAACAGCAGCCACACGTGCGTGCCCCTGTCCAAAATGCCCATCAGCCTGGCCCACGGCATCATCCGCTCGAGCGTGCTGCTCGTGTTCCTCGCCGCCTCTTTCGTCGGCAACATCGTGCTGGCGCTCGTGTTGCAGCGCAAGCCGCAGCTGCTGCAGGTCGCCAACCGCTTCATCTTCAACCTCCTGGTCACTGACCTGCTGCAGATTTCGCTCGTGGCCCCCTGGGTGGTGGCCACCTCCGTGCCTCTCTTCTGGCCCCTCAACAGCCACTTCTGCACCGCGCTGGTGAGCCTCACTCACCTGTTCGCCTTCGCCAGTGTCAACACCATCGTGGTGGTGTCCGTGGACCGCTACCTGTCCATCATCCACCCTCTCTCCTACCCCGCTAAGATGACCCCCCGCCGGGGCTACATGCTCCTCTACGGCACCTGGATCGTGGCCATCCTGCAGAGCACCCCCCCTCTCTACGGCTGGGGCCAGGCTGCCTTTGACCAGCGCAACGCCCTCTGCTCCATGATCTGGGGGGCCAGCCCCAGCTACACCATTCTCAGCGTGGTGTCCTTCATCATCCTGCCGCTGGTCGTCATGATTGCCTGCTACTCCGTGGTGTTCGGTGCCGCCCGGCGGCAGCATGCCCTGCTGTACAACGTCAGGAGCCACAGCTTGGAGGTCCGGGCCAAGGATCGTGTGGAGAACGAGGACGAAGAGGGAGAGAGGAGGGCTGCGTCCCGGCGCCAGGACGGAGGTGAGGCCAAGGCCGAGGAGGGCGGCGTGCAGGCCGAGGAAGAGAGCGCGGAGGCCAGTGCCGGTAGGGTGGCGGCCGCGGGCAGCGAGGAGGTCCGGGACGGTGGCCCCCAACCCGCCGGCAGCGTGAAGGCGGACGAGGGCCGCGTGGAGGTCAGCCAGTGCAACGTCGACCTGGGTGAAGATGACGTGGAGTTCGGCGACGATGACCTCAACTTCAGCGAGGAGGACGTGGAGGCAGTGAACATCCCCGAGAGCCTCCCGCCCAGTCGTCGAAACAGCACCGGCGACCCCCCTCTGCCCAGGTGCTACCAGTGCAAGGCTGCGAAAGTGATCTTCCTCATCGTCTTCTCCTACGTGCTCTCCCTGGGGCCCTACTGCTTTCTGGCGGTTCTGGCCGTGTGGGTGGATGTCCAAACCAAGGTGCCCCAGTGGGTGATCACCATAATAATCTGGCTTTTCTTCCTGCAGTGCTGCATGCACCCCTACATCTACGGCTACATGCACAAGACCATCAGGAAGGAAATCCAGGATATGCTGAAGAAGTTCTTCTGCAAGGAAAAGCCCCCGAGAGAAGACAGCCACCCGGACCTGCCGGGAACAGAAGCCGGCACAGAGGGAGGGACCGAAGGCAAGACCGTCCCTTCGCACGACTCCGCCACTTTGCCTTGAAGCTAGCCGGAAGGCAAACCTTGAACTGTCCACAGTGCGGAAAACGGGAGCGGCTTTGTTTCACGCGGACCCCCCACAGCCCCACTCACGCCAACCCGTACCATTTCAGGCCGAGGTGTCGCACACATCCTTCTCACCACGAGATAGACAGACAGACAGACAGACAGACAGATAAATATACGGAAGAGGTAGGAACTGGAGCTTTCCCTTAAAAGTGTGCCCCTCAAAGCACGGACTTGAGGATTCTGACTGAAATTTCGCGCCCCAAATTATTAGGCTCTAAATTTCTTAAGGCAACAAGGGCTATCCACTTGGGTCCTCGATCTGTCTCCCCAGAGCTACAACGTCCCAGCTTTTGCTCTGAGGGAAAAGGAAGAGGAAGATGACGCCTGTGAACCTGGGGACTTTTAGGCCCTCGGGTCAAGAGATTATGGGTGAGAGCTACAGCCTAGGTTCAACTGAAAGAAAAGCAGTGGACCAAATCGTTCCTGGAGCCCAAGAAGCAGAACCCGACTGACTGATCAGTGTTGTAAACTGAAGAGACCCACAGTCCGGTGCAAAGACTGTTTTGGAACCTAAGACAAAGGGCGTCGTGTGTTGAAGATACGAAGAAGGTTCCCAGATCCTCTCAAGGGACCCAGAGAAGTAGAAGAGGACATCAGGGCATGTTCGAAATGGGAAGCCGGTCCAAGGGAACAGTTAGAGAAATAACACACATCCATGAGGCTAAACAGTTGGCTGTTTTCTTTTTCTGTAAAACCCTGGGTTTGTGCATGGGCTGGGACCAAGGTCATTCCATACGCATGGAAAATTGTCAGTTGACACTAAAACGGTGTTTGTTCTGTCTCCTATTTGAGCCACGGTGGGACAGGAATCACGCCACTACTTTGTAATGTCCCTCTTGTGGTCGAATTGGGATGCCCGTCAGAATCTTCCACATCTCCTCTGCCAGTCCCAGAGGCCTTTTCGGTCAAACAGATTTTTCCAGAAAAAAAAAAGAAATGTAACTAGGAGTGGCCAAAAGTTTCTCAGACTCACACTCCCGATCGAGAGTGACGTGCCCATTAGAAATCTCTTTTGTGTCAAGGGGATCGTAGACCAGAAACGTGACCTCCACGTGGGGAGCAAGCGAGGCAGAATAAACATTTTTCTTCCTCCAGGCACACCCATGGGTTTTTTCTACCTGTGGCTCTCCCTTAAAGCCCTTAAGCTCCCCGGAGATGTGGAAGAGAAATACAAGAGAGTCAGAAATAGCAGAGAGGATGGTTTCTCAATACCTAGCAAGCATCCGACCTATTTCAAGCAACCCTAGTTTCAAAGCATTCGGGTCAGACGTGTCCCGATCATTGCTGTTGAAATGTATTGCTTTGGGAACACCGTTACAATATCTAAATTATCCCCAGGGTCAGTGCAGAGGGAGGGCTTTTCACATCTCCGACCCTGAAATCACTCTGGGTCAGGAGATCCCTGTGTGTTCCTGGGGGCCCAGACCACGTCGACATGACCAAATAACATGGGCCCCCAAAACGGTCAAGAGAGTGTTTTTGATCGTCCTGAAGGTCAAACTAAAGCCGACTGGTGGCCAGTCAACTGTTCATGCAGAAATCCAATGTTAATATGGGTGGAGGCACAGGTGGGAGGATTTGGTTGAAAAATGTTCGTCGGACGGTCGTATATAAAGATGGCCACGTTCAGAGTTTAGCCTCATTCTTGTGCGGTTACCGTGTCTGTATTAGAACTCAAACTTCAGCCATGTAAATGCCCGGCTCACTGATATTTTCTTTATCTCTTCCTCCTCACAGATCCCAACCCGAGCTTCTCAAGGGGGAGAGGTAAACAGCAGCATTATTTGAGCTGTGAATAAGTCTGCCTGGAGATTTGGGCTTGCCACGTTCAGGATTTAGGAAAGTAGCCGGGATTGATGCGAACAGTATTAAGCTGGCCTGTCAACTCAGTACGACCACGATAAACTTACTAATTCCGACCCCATTAACCTGGAGTGTGTGGCAATTGAGACAAGACACGCGGGCTGCTGTTTACCCTCGCGCTATCGTTCATTTTTCCACCAAAACGTACGAAGCGAATTCAGGGTCGTCAATTTATGACGCCCGTTCATTGCCACATTCTCACACTGCCCCGTCCTCAGAGGATATCTGGGTGCGGAAATAGCCTGTGTGGGCGATCCTCTTATGGGGGGAGGGGTATTGCCTCGGAGGTCTGTCATGGTCAAGAGTTCCAAGCAGCTCCGGCCTGTCCTGTGGGTAGGAATGCTTACCTGGGTAGGAGACAGGCTTTCAAACGCAAGTGTCCTCAAATATGATGTTGAAACTGAACTTCTCGTTTTATTTTTAAAGCTCAACCCCTCCCAAGTGTATCAGAGAAAATTGCTTGCCAAAATCCCAAATCAGAATGGAACCAGAACCTGTACGAGCGTGGTAAGTTCATTTAACAGCACACACAACATTCTCCAGGGCGCCAGCACTCGCCAACTTCCTTCTCAGAGCTCCTCTCTTCCCTGTTTTAGTCACTGTCTGTTCTTATGGCAAATTGGATTTTTCAAAGGTGAAAACCTTTTGAAAATAGACTGGAAAAGAGGACCTTCGAATCGAGAGCGCTCTGCTTTGCTGACATTTTCTGCTTAATGAACAGTGGGGCCTCTAGTTAGCTCGAGATAGCAACTGCTTCCAATTTTGTGCCATTTCGAATAAAACACTATCAACTTAATGAGGTTTTACCGCACATACTCTTTTGTCATTTAAAACTCTGGAAACACACACAAAAAAGTCATCATCAGCCTCACACATCCTCATGTGCAATAGCTCTCCCTAAATGTTTCTAAAGGATGTATTCTTTTGCCAAGGCCACTTCATATGTGCAGTAAAAATCCCATTAAAGTACAGGGGCCAGACGAACCAGACTTTGAAATGATGTGATTTCCAACTTAATGATTTCCTTATTTAAAAATAATAAAGCATCTAGTTTTGCCAAGGAGCCGCAGGTGCTCTCGCTAACGTACCAATTTCAACAAGCTTGGGAAGGCGGTAATAAGGAACAAGCCCAGGGCTCCTATGATGCAAGGGTCCATCTTCTCGAAGGCACCGCCGACGGCACCTGCTGGGAAGTCCTCTGCACTGCCAGCTCCCTGCCTCCCTCTTGCCCATCACACCCCTGCCTCCACCTGCCTCACTCCCCCTCCCCCTTGCCTGGCGCTCGGTGGGCTCACCCCCTCCCATGCGTCCCCTCCTCCTCGGGCACCCAGAGCTGGCACATTCTCCAAGGGACCCCGGGGGCCCGAGGAAGCAGGGAAGGAGAGAAGTGAAGGATAGGAGTGGCCAGCAGTTAAAGGCATGTTTCCGTCCAATACAATTTAGAGATGACGGGATATCAACTTCAAATCCGACGTAAGGAAAAGGGCCATTTTATCATTTAGGAGGTAGGCACCTTGTTTCTTACCCAGAAAAGCACCCACTACCACCCATCTTCGGGGGCACATTCAATCCTGTGGACCACCGTCCACTTATTTCAGAAAAAAAACCCCACAGAACACTAAAAAAATCCCTTACCGATAAAATTACAAGGTGCCTAGCGTTGCCTTACTTGATACGTAATTAGCCAATCGAGCTGAAGTTACTTCAGAAGGTTTTGTTTTCGTACCACCTTAAGGAATAACGTACGAGATTAAACTAGGCGTTCTTTCTTAGACTTTGCCAAGATGCTCTTAAAAATGTCTGAGATACACCATTTGGAAGAGAAGAATCCTGTATCACCTGGTAGTTGGAGAGCCCCCAAATCGAAGCCTCCGAGGTGGTTGGGAGGAAGGCTTCGCCCACATTTTGAGGACAAAAAAAACCAAAAGAAGTGTTTTCCCCTCGTCATGTTTTTTTGCTGTATTGCTCTTTAAGACAAAACCCATGCCGTCAGGAGAGGCTTCTCTAAAGCAAACCGTCTTTTCCTCCTAGAGCAGACGAAAGATTAAAGGAACAGTTGGCTGCCAGCCAGTTACCAAGATAAGGAGAGAAAAGCTGGTCAGTCATGGCTTTTAACCCTGTCCCTCCTTATCTCTGTCCCTCTCGTTTTCTGCGGGCCGGACAGGTGCTCTTGACCCCCCTCGAAGCCCCTCCCAGCTTAGGCATAAGGAGACAGGCCGCTGCCGAAAACGTAGAAAGAATGGAAGCCCTTGTCATAAATTCTTTCCAGTTACTTCCAAACGCTCTCTTCCTCTACGGCCCGTGCCCTGCCTGCTGGCAGCAGTCTTCTGCTAAAAGCAGCAAGACTGGCTGGAGGCAGAAGTAGGAAAGCCACAATCTGCAGAACTTGACCACTGATTGCCGCGTCACCGGCAAGTTCACCGCTCTTTGGTAAGTAGAGTAGGCACCCTCGAGGTAGACAAAGGTTGCCAACGGGAGTCAGACGTTCCCACCGTCACCTCCCAAAGCTCTTCGATCCCAAAGCACACACACACCAAGAGGAGACCGCATCATTTCCACACTCGCCAGAGGCTCGCCGTGTCTGAGGGTTCATTACCGGATCTCCCTTATTCCAAAAACGAGACTGGTTTCGGTTCGGTGCTTTAAAGTTGAGCGGATTCCACCCCCCCACCCCCCACCCCCGCTGCATCCGTGTTACAACTCTGATGTTAAAAATTTGATATTTTTGTCCGTTTCGGTGGTGTATTTCTCTCTGTAGTAGTTCTCCGAATTGTAAGCTGTAACTGTATATATAATACCAGTGTTCTTGGAGATAAGGTGCTAGATATTAGATCTTCTGTGTTCGTAGATAGTGTCACCCTCGAAAATGGGTAGATGTACATGTAACGTTAATCAAGTGCATGCGGAATTCTCTGTGTGACCCACACCTTGGTCCGTTTCTGAAGTAGAACGTAGTACATTCGTTTGTAAAATTTCATTTTTAAAGTGTATACTACAGGCTGTATAACATGGCTCCAAGGTGGGGTAGCAGGTAACGGTGCCTTTAATTCCTCAAGCCCCTGGTAGAGTCTCTGACAGGTGAGAACTCATTCTGGTACAATTGGTCACTAATGCGAATTAATCATCTCGGCTGAAGTCCCCGCTGGCAGTTCTCCACGACACTCTTGGCACTGGTATGCCTGTCGTCCACGAGTTGAACGTATAGAATGCAGAATCCGAGAAGACAATCCTTTCCCCCTCAAAGAGCAAAGACCCCCGATAGGCTGTTGGAGTCCTGTTAGCAGGATTAAAAAAAAAAAAAATACCGTGAACCGACAGGATTTGCATTTAGCAGGTCTATATCGTACCCCTCCCCGCCCCCTAGAGCAGCGCCCAAACCAGAAAAAGGCTGCTCTGGTTTTTTTCTTTGGTCGGTCACCTGAGACAGAAGACAGAGCACGGGTGGGTAAATAAAGTAGTGGGACTCCTCCAGGGGTCACAGCTAAGGTGTTTGAGAATATCACAATCGTGTATCGACAGCGTTTGCGTCAGACAAAAAGAGAGAACCATGAGTTTATTATATTTTAAGAACAAAAATATTAAAACTAGAAAACTGTGTATATATGGATACCCTCACTGAATAATTTCTCAAACTGCCTTTAATACCAAATTGTATGTGCTACTTTGAGACTGAAAACAATAGAAATCTTCATTTAGTCAACAAACAGTTCTCCTTAGTATTTTAAATCTTGAATTTAAAATGTTCCTTTTCCTTTTCCCCCCAAAATTTGTCATTTAAAAGTGCCTTTTCAAAGGATTGCCAAACTACAATCCTGGGGCCAGGTTCCCATTGGCACAACTTACCTTCAGGTGCACAAAAGGGGTGGGGCTTTGTCCTCCTCACCCGGCAAGAAGAGAAACCCCGTCACACCCCAGTCAAATTCATAAATCAATACTGTTACACGGACCAGTGTCTCAGAGACTCTGCCCAAGGACAAGGTTTCATATATTGGTTGGCTTAAATTGGATCGTTTCTAAAATGGTTACCATGCATTTTTTTTTTTTTTTTTTTTTTTTTTTTTGCTGGACAGGAATAATGGACTCCTGCTTGGGGAAGGCAGAGAGTTTGATGTTTGTGGCTTAACTAATTATTATTGAGTAATGTTTGTGTTTTTTAAATAGGTGCTGTTAATCTGTCCTTGGTATTCTTCTTAAATATGCTAAATAAAGTCTAATTTTAACGTGCGTATCTGGTCATTATGTGGGAAGACAGCGAGGGAGACACAACCAGCTGTTCGTGCCTCCTCTTTCGCTGCAAGGGAAGACGCGGGATGAACTAACTGTATTACACAGAATGAAAGACGGGGGCTCTGAGATTTCCTATTGTGCTATCCCGATACAAGAAGTATGCAATGGGACGGGGGAGCCGTCCCGATGGGCTTGCCGGAAGAGGGGCGGGTGCCTAGCCCTCTATGAATGAAAAGGATGTCAAAGTGAGGGTGGGGTGGGCAGAGTGGAGAAAGAGCCGGTGGCCTGTGGGGCTACCAGTGCCCGTCTTTATTCCCAAGGCAATGAGGTTGGGGGGGGGCGGGGCAGGGAATAGCCTTCATTTTCAGGAAACAGTACTGCCCAGCACCCGGGTCACCCCCCACTGGGCTCCTGACCCCCCCGGTGCCCCGCCAGTCAGGACTAGAACACCTCCCTGGGCCCAATCCGGTCACAGCCACCGCGGCTCACCAAGGTCTGGGGGACAAGAGGGCAAGTGCATATTCCCTGGAGCCCCAGGGTGAGAAAACGGTGACACCTCGAACGCCGACCATGAAATATGTACACACGGGACACGGATGAAATAGTCAAATATGTCTGAAACTTAAGAGCCCGTGAGTTCGTCTGGAGCTGACGTGCTTGACCTACTCGTAGCTCTTCTTCTGTCATTTCATCAGCAGTAGCTCAAGGAATCGCATGCCTCGTGCTTCCCGAGTGGCATTCAGGGCCCACACGCAGAGGCTCAGGGAACTATTCATCTCCGTTTCAATCAAATGAAGAGCCCTTCTCCAGTTTTCACTCCAAAATCAAGCTAAATACTGACTGACACATTGTATTTCAAGATGTTCAGAGATGGCTGCCATGAGAACCGCATGTGGCTACCTTCACCTTAGCCTGTGAATGCCTTGTCTAGGCGGCGACTTTTTCCTGCTGCAAAAATAAATTTGCCTTTCTTTGTCTTTTTAGCCCTTATTATTGAAGCATAGTTGACTTAGAGTGTTATATTAGTTTCAGGTGTACGACGTAGTGACTCGACGATTCTATACGTTACTCACCGCTCACCACGGTGGGTATAGTCACCGTCGGTCACCACACAACATTATTACGATATTATTGATGGTATTCTCTTTGCTGCACTTTTCATCTCCGTGACTTATTTTACAACTGGAAGTGCGTACCTCTTAATCCCCTTTGCCTATTTTGCCCATCCCCCCACACCCCTACCCTCTGGCGACCACCAGTTTGTTCTCCGCATCCGTGAGTCTGTTTCTGTTTTATTTGTTCATTTGTTTTGTTTTTTTAGATTCCACGTATGAGTGAAAGCCTATGGTATTTGTCTTCCTCTGTCTGACTTATTTCACTTAGCATAATACCCTCTAGCTCCATCCATGCGTAACAAATGGCAGGATCTCATTCTTTTAATAAATTTGCCTTTCGAGCAAACTACTACCATTAATGCAAGTAGGAGGGCTTGTGAGCTTAAATAAAACTATCAGGCAGCCAACCCGGCGGGAGAAGAGTCCCCCGAAGCTCACTATAACAACTGCTTAGTTCAAAGTATTTAGAGGAGAATGGAATTGGTTCCAATGAATCTCATAACTGCACTTACTCCTCACAGGGCTCAGCCTATGATTCTGAGACTGAATGGAAGAAAGTCGAGAGGATCTGAAAATTCCACTGTTAAGAGACACCTTTGACCTTGCGTAGCCACTCCCTCCCCTCTCGCCGGCCAGCTCCAGGTCCCAGGCCTATTTTTGCCACCAATCAGAGCCCTGATCCTTCAATGTAGACAAAGGCATCCTAGTGGTTCGGGAATTACCTCCCTCCGTGAGGAAACCAGTCGAGTTCCACGTCCCCCCAACTCTCCTTCAGAATGCAACTCTCTGACCCTGTCCTTCTGAATTTCAATCTCCCCTTCAAGGGTAACCCGACTTCTTTGATTCCTCCCCCCCCCCCCCCCCCCCCCCCCCCCGCCCCGCACACACACAAACAAGTACTCCTCAGCTTAAGGACGGCTTTGAGAATGTTCATGAATTGAAGCATAGGTGTACGTTGTTTTCAAACGTTTTCCCCAACAAGGCCAATAATTATCAATAAAATTTATCACAGGAAATGTAGGATTTTCATGACTGCTTCCCCAAAACGACAAGCTGGGAGAATATTTGCCACACAAATTCCTGACATTTGGGGAGTTATGACACCTGACTATTGTTTAGTCAAAGCAAATAAATCCAAGAAAATTGAGTCCCAAGATTTTTAATCTACACACAGCTAAGTCAAACTTGAACATTCTCAACCTCCAAAGGACAGCAAACAGAAAAAGACAACCAATAACCAGAAATGTGCAGATTTAATTGAGGAATATGACAGCGGTATCTGGTATTTCATAAACTTTATATGCTAAACCAATGTGCATTTTTAAAATGGTCATCCAGGGACACCTGGCTGGCTTAGTCAGTAGAGCACGTGACTCTTGGTCCTGAGTTCAAACCCCACAATGGGCATAGAGATAGATAGATAGATAGATAGACAGACAGACAGACAAAATGATCAACTACAAGAATGGAATACAGTTTGTCCAATTCACTGACGTTAGAAAAATTCACGTTTTATTTAACATTTATTTGACAATAGTTCTGATGCCGTATACAAAATGAGGAAGAAAAAGGAAAAAGAAAAAAAAAACATTTCATCTGAAAAGCCAGTGTGCTCACCTTTCATTTTGTAAGGAAATGTGCCTCCCTTGCTCTAATTGCTTTCAATTAAACCTTTTTTATGCTATCTTTTCAGAACGGTCTGACTTTGAATAAACCTGTTTCCCAACCTGTTTTTTCCACACACTCAGTATTTTGTGTCATACAAACGGAAGCCAGACAATGAGATTTTTAAGTGATATCTATTTATAGATGTTCATTTAGATACAGATGTATATATTCCAAAGCCACGGTGATGTGCCTGGAAGCCCCTAGGTACGTTCTTTAATCCACTTTCACCACACTGTAGATTTTAATAATAAACCAAAAGCAGGAAAAAAACCCAACTGTCCCTGAAAGAAAATGAAAACAGATCCTTGTTAACCAGACACTATAGCAAATCAAAGCATGTCAGTTTTGAGGTGGGCCACTGATTCTCTAAGTCTCAAGACTTGTACCTTATCAAATAAAAAAATCACCAGGCTCTCTTGCCGAGCAAAGAGGATGAGCAGAAGGGCTGGAGTAGCTTAAGTTCTCTACTTCAAAAAGGATACAAAGAGGTCCAAGGCTTGTTCCTAATATAATAAACTTGGTAGAACTTGCTTCGATTTAGAAAATGTAAATAACCGTTATCATTCTATGTAACAAAAGTGGCAATAATCTATTATTTACTTGCATACCCTGGACATATATTAGGTGTTTTTTTTTTAACATTTCTTTATTTTTGAGAGAGACAGAGACAGAATGCGAGTGGGTTAGGGGAAGAGAGGGAGGGAGACTCAGAATCCGAAGCAGGCTCCAGGCTCCAAGCTGTCAGCACAGAGCCCGACATGGGGCTCAAACTCACAGAGTGTGTGATCATGACCTGAGCCGAAGTCAGACGCCCAATCAACTGAGCCATCCAGGCGCCCCTATATTAGTTTTATAAATCAAAGTTTTGTCTTATTAAACTTGAGAAATATCCCATTTCTGGGGATTTATCTAAAAGAAATGACCCCATAGAAGGAAAAAAAAATTACATCCAAAAATGGCATTCATAATACTATGATTTATGATATTGAAAAATGAAAAACAAACCAAATGCCCCCAAATAGGTGACTTAGCTCAATGCTGGACTAAGTGCTCAATGAAATAAGACAGTCGTCAAAAGTGCCTGGGTGGCTCAGTTGGTTAAGCGTCCCACTCTTGATGGTCGCTCAGGTCATAATCTCCCGGTTTGTGAGATCAAGTCCCGCCTTGGGCTTTGTGATAACAACACGGAGCCTGCTGGCGATTCTCTCTCTCCCTCTCTTTCTGCCCCATCCCTGCTTGCTCTCTCTCTCAAAATGAAACATTTTAAGAAATGACAAATTTAAAGCAGCATGGGGCAATCTCTGTAATATGGTGTTAGGTAAGCCAGACCTTAACTCACCAGTGTGGACACGGTATATACACTTAAACCCAAGGACCAGATAGAGCAGAGCGTGGACAAAAGAAAATACCTTTATATTTACAGTGATACAATCCTGGGCAAATCTTTCTTTACCATAGGATTTCATTGATGTTCGGGTTATAAAAGCAATTCTCAGATATTAAGGTTCAATGACTCAATCAAAGAGAACTCTAACAGTTCTCTTTCCCAGATCCTATAATCTAATGGGGCACCCCAAGACAATTCAATCGTCTAGGAAAACATCTTAACCACAGAAAGCATTAGGCAGGATCTGGTCCCTTTTTCTTTGCCATTCTCCAAGCTCAGAATAACTTCCCATCCAATATACTATCATGCCACTTCCCTCCCTCCCTTCAAAGCTCCTTGTCAGCAGTCAGTATGGTACAGTGACTAAGACCATGGGCTCCGGAGTGACACAAATCCACCTATTCCTACTTTAAGCTTCCTCTTCTGAATCCAGCAACTTTAGGGGTTCAGGAGACAACGATGTGTAGCTAACACATGCCTCCGAATCTAAGACATTCCTGATTTCAATTTACTGCATATTATCCCCATAAACTACGGAAATGTCTATGAATTTTCAACTTTTTGATGCTCTACTTACAATACCCAAATTGTCTCCTACCCGAGACACAAATATCCAGCAACCCTCACACTGTTCTGATAGTCGACTGAGCTCAGTCAGCTGACTTCGGAGTCGGGCAGGCACTTAGCTATATGATATAGAACAAGCTACCCATCTCTCCTGCTCCTCCTAAGTGAAAAGGAGTTATATTCCCACCCAAATAACAGGCTTGACCTGAGAGAAAAAGGTAAGATACATGAGCGTGCCCGTCAGAGTAGAAATTACAAGAAATTACAGCTGCCGTTCATGTTCTGATTTGAAAAATAGGTTCATATTGAAAAATATGGTCACATGGGGCTTATTTGACTAGTGTAGTAGGACTCAAGATTGCCTGTACCCTGGAATCATCTAGGGAGATTTAACAACTACTAACGCCTGGGTCACAACCCCCAGAGATTCTGATTTAATTGATCTGGGATGCAATCTCAGTATCAAGATTTTTAAAACCTCCCCAGGTGATTCTAACATGCAACCAGGGTTTCAGAATCTGTGGACTAGCGGGGCGCCTGGGTGGCTCCGTCCGTGAAGCATCTGACTTCGGCTCAGGTCATGATCTCACAGTTCATGAGTTCGAGGCCCGCGTCGGTCTCTGTACTGACAGCTCAGAGCCCGGAGCCTGCTTCGGATTCTGTGTCTCCCGCTCTCTCTGCCCCTCCCCTGCTCGTGCTCTCTCTCTTTCTCAAAAATAAATAAACATTAAAAGAAATTTTTTAAAAAAAGAACCTCTGGACTAGCCTGCCTGCCTTCCTACCTTCCTTCATTATATGTAAGCAAACATAATTAAGTATAAAGAGAGGTGGGGAAATTTCTCTTCTGAAGGTCACTGAACCACACAATTGAAAAAATAACTTAAAAGGATCTGGAGAAATTAATTTTTTTTTTCTACAAGTCAATTGTGTGTAGCACAATTTGAAGGTAGAAAAACAGAGACGGGCCAAAAAGGGAGAGAACGATCGCTTCGGTGTCTCTGTCTACTTTTGCCTCAGGTCAGAGAAAGTACTAAAGCAATACGAGAAATGTCCCGGTTTCTTTCTAAGCTTCATAACCTTTTACCGTTAGGTCAGGGGATACATAAGAAAAAGGCAATCTCACCACAGAATCTTGATGAGGCACTCCAAGACAAGCAGAGAAGCCCATTTTTCCCCTTGTCTTTTCCCTAATTGCAGTCCTAGCACATTCTACTCAATATAACCAACCTTTAAAGGGTCTTCCCACAGCCACGGTGGGCGCTAAATTCCAATACACATTAATTTAAGAATGTGCAGCACTGAGTAAACCATGCAGACAAAAGCTTTTCCTCATGTTGGAATTAAGACCGTGCGTTGCACGAAGGAATGAAGAGAAAGCTTGTTTGGAGAAGAGAGTCTTGAGGGTCGTGACTCCCTTCAGCCATGTTTGATTCAGTATTCATGAAGCACTCTCCCCGGGCCTGGCCCTTGCTGGCCAATGGGAAGGACAGACAAGGGCTCTTGTAGGGACTGATCTCAGGTGATGTCTACACACTCCTATCTCTACTTACATAGACAACACGTTAAATCCTTCTTCATTTGCATCCACATCTTGTGGATCCACATCACCAAGACCTGCCAGTTCCAACTACTTATGACCTTTGGAATCACCCCCTCCATCCGTCTGCCCAACTGCACAGCGACTGGGCCTCCAGCCACATCCTCTTCGTCTCTCATCTAGAAAACTCTCTCGGCTTGTCTCTACCTCCAATCTCTCTCTTTCTCTCTCTCTCCCTCTCAAATCTATCTTCCACTCTGTCAGAGTGACGGTGAGATTTCCAAAGCACAATTTTGATTACCATGCCTCTACTTAAAACCTTACATTGTTTCCCATAGCAGAAGCACTCAAACTCTGGAGTGTAGGAGAAGGCTTTTAAGCTGTTAAAAATAAACATCAGCAAGGATTCTGATTCAGGACTGTGCGATGGGCCATGGGCATCAGATATATTGGTTTTAAATAATTTTCACAAATGAATGGGATGCACACCCACATTTGAAAACGACGACTGGATATAAAAATTCCAACTCCTTAGGGTTGGCACACGAAGCCCTCCAGGACTGGGCCCTACCCTACTTCTTTAGGACTTGTTCTTGCCACTTACCATCCCATGTCTTAAATTTCTTTTTTTTTTTTTAATGTTTATTTATTTTTGACAGAGAGAGAGAGAGAGAGAGAGAGAGAGACAGAGCATGAGCAGGGGAGGGTCAGAGAGAGAGGGAGACACAGAATCCGAAGCAGGCTCCCGGCTCTGAGCTGTCAGCATACAGCCCGACGCGGGGCTCGAACCCACAGACCGCGAGATCATGACCTGAGCCGAAGTCGGACGCTCAACCGACTGAGCCACCCAGGCACCCCACCCATGTCTTACATTTCAAACTCCGGCAGCCCAAAGTTACCTATAGATCTCCACATACCATGCCTTGCTCAGCCTGTCAGTTCCCCCTTCACCCTGTTAAGACTCAGTCTTCCCTCAAGACTCCACTCTATCACTTTCTCCAGCAAAACTTTTTCTGATCTCCTTCGCTCCCCCCACCACCTATGCCTGAGCTGGGAGGCCCTGTTCGGGGCTTTCACAAAAGCCTGGGCTTCACTCTACTAGGCTCCTTGCCACAATGCATGGAAGTGATCTATTTGGAGGTCTTCTCTCTCCAGACTATAGCCGTGAGGCTAGGGGTTAAGCCTTGCTCAGTTTTGTACCCCCAGTGCTTAGCATAGTGCTGAACACGTTGTAGGCAGACAACACTCGTTTGTTAAACTGAACCGTTTGAATGAACTGCATAGCAATGTAAGCTCCACGAGGGTAGAGATTTTTATCCCGTTATATAAAGTTTTGCTCACGGCTAAAGTCCCGGCCTCTAAGGACTGACGCACAGTAGGTATTCAATATATACTTCTTGAATGAATGGCAAGAATTTGGAGAGGGCATCACAGAGAAGATACTCTAAAGCAGGACTCAGGGGCATTGGAGGATGGGAGACAGCTATTTGAGACCGAGCAAAAAGTACCCATAAAGGCCTGGAACACTTAAACCCCGGCAGTGTTAAGGAACAGCGAGAACCATGGCAGAAGAATTGGGACATTAAGGATGTGTCATCAAAGAACGAAAGGAACACTGGGGAGCCTGGCTGGCTCAGTCAGAAGCACACACGACTCGATCTTGGGGTCGTGAGTTTGAGCCCCATGTTGGGAAGAGAGATTACTTAAAAATAAATAAATAAACTTTGAATATATTTTTCAAAAATTAAAAAAAAAGTACGAATTAAGGGAACACCAAAGACGGCATATAGGAGAAAAAGTAGGTGAGAGCCAAATAGGGAATGCCGAGTTAAGAAGTTTGGATTTGATCAGCCAGGCGCCTGGGAGCCAACGAAGGCACATAAGCCAGAGAATGAGACGACCAAACTTGTAGTTCATGACGATGACAATAATGATGATAATAATGCTAATAATGATGAGCTTATCTGCTGTGTCCTAAATACTTACATGCTCAGCTCTAGGTTAAGTGCTTACATGTGCAATCAGATTGAGTTGAAGTCTCCGAGGTAAGTACTAGGATTTTCCCCACTCTGCGAGGAAAGAGAGGCTCAGACAGCCCGTTGACTTGCCTCACAACACCCAGCCAATAAGCAATACAGCTGGAGCTCAAAGCCAACCCTGTCCGATTGTTCCAGGTTAGGGAGATCAATACAGGTTGAGGTGACCATGAACTGCTTTGTGCAGAAAGACCTCGAAGAATAAGCACCAGGTGGACACAAAAAGCTTGGGGTGGAGGGAGTAGACATCAGTTCAGGTATGAGATGCCAGGGAATGTAAAATACACAATACGAGAACGCCAGAGAATGCAGATTCTGCTTCCCTCCGGGGAAAAGGAACGCTTCCCTTCCAAACTAGAGGAATACCGGCTACTAGGGGCCCAGAGCTGGAGGAGGCCAGCAACCACTTGCGCTGGGAAAAACAATGGGAGCCAGAAGTTTTCAATATCCTTGAGAATCGACGGGACTCTGTCCTGCTCATTTCTACAGCACTTAGCATTTAGGGCCATAAATGTAAGTTGAAATCAAAATGAGCTGGGACTGAAGAAGTAATGAAACTATTCCAGAGGAAAAACTAGAAGAATGTGCCTCTGTTTTTTTGTTTGTTTGTTTTTTGTGCCTCTATTTTTTTGCAAGAAGGGTCAAAAGGGCATGGGAAACACTTGAGATACTCTGTTTTCATCATGGATTCCCGAGGGCGATATTGTATTGTCTTACGTGCGCCGATCAGCTCTCCCGATTAAGAGCAATCTACCTGGCCAAACAGAGGACCACAGAGGAGAGTCCGTGGGCATTCTTCCGTTGTTGGTTTGGCCTCCGCCCAAGGAGAGTCTCTCTCTTGAAGAGGACATGCAGAGTTGTATTTAAGAGAATGAACTTTGGAGTCAGACCAACCTGGGTTTGACTGAATCATAGCTCCAACGCGTACTAGCTGAGTGACTTTGAACAAGTCACTTAATCTCTCTGGGTCTCAGTTTCCTCACCCATACAATGGGACTTACATGACCTAACACGTCGTGATAATTAGACAATTAGGTGAAAATTAAGTGAGATAAATATATGCAAACAGTTGGTACATAGTCAACTCAACAAAAAATAAATAGTCTCAGATCTGTGTTTCCGTATTCCCTATTAGCACATTGCCAAGCCCATAGAAGCTTAATAAATATTTGTTTGTCAGTTAACAATTAGCATTAATACGTCTTTATCCCTTTTTTTGATTTTTTGGCCTTTAGAGCCGAAAACTTTAATAAGGCGGAGACAACTTGGTGTCGTAAAATACAAAAGGCCCACTAGAGCTAACATTTGTGTGTTAAGGTAATTGGACTTTTCCTTCAGGATATTTCATCTTACACTGATAAACTATTACACAGTAGAAACTCTCAAAACATATTGAGCGTCGTGAGGCTCTTTTAATGAATAGAAATACATTCAAAGCACAGACACTTAGTGAGAAAGCCACCAGAAAGGCATTCTGCACCTGGCTGACACTTCTTCTGGGTCTCAAACGCTCCTTGTGCCACACTGGCTTCAACACCGCACAGTGATTGGTGGTTCGGAGTCTCAGATTCTAAACATAATCTTGATTCCTGAGACGATCAAAATTGTCTTTTGAAAATAGCATCAACTCCCAGGTAAAAGTGAGGTTCAGAAATAGTTCACTCTAGACCAGGGTTTCTTAACAGTGGCACTGTTGGGCATTTGGGGCCAGACAATTCTTTGTGGTAGAGGGCTGGTCTGCACATAGTAGGATGGTTAGCAGAATCCCTGGCCCCCACCCACTAGATGTCACTACCAACCTCCCAGTCATGACAATCAAAAATGTCTGCAAGGGCACCTGGGTGGCTCAGTCGGTGAAGCATCCGACTTCAGCTCGGGTCATGATCTCACAATCGGTGAGTTCAAGCCTCATGTCGGGCTCTGCACTGACAGCTCAGAGCCTGGAGCCTGCTTCAGATTCTGTGTCTCCCTCACTCTCTCACTGCCCCTCCCCCACTCACTCTGTCTCCTCTCTCTCTCTCTCTCTCTCTCTCTCAAAAATAAAAAAACATTTTTAAAAAACTAAAAAAAAAAAGTCTCCAGATATTGCTAAATGTTCCCTAGGGGCAAATTCACCCCTAGTTGAGAACCACTGCTCTCAATGGCTGAATAATAGATTGTGGCTAAATGAAAGCATTTTTCATTGCTTGCTTAAAATATACATCATCACATAAAATATTTCATTTACTACACAATATCCATGGAAGCCAGGTTTACATTAGGCTATACATTATAATACAACATAGCACTATAGACTTTTAGAGAAGGAATCCTAAGGTTAGATCTTAATTGGTTATTGTGATCTTCTGTCCTTCCTATCAATATAAAAATCTATTATTTCAATTCATTTTCTTAAGCCTTTAACTTATTTGGGGTGCCTGGCTGGCTCAGTCAGTAGACTGTGTGACTCTTGATCTCAGGGTCATGAGTTTGAGGCCCATGTTGGATGTAGAGATTACTTAAATAAATACATTTTTAAAAAATAAATAAAGGGGCACCTGGGTGGCTCAGTCGGTTGAGGGCCTAAGTTCGGCTCAGGTCGTAATCTCACAGTTCATGAGTTCAAGACCTACATCGGGCTCACTGCTGTCAGCACGGAGACCACTTTGGATCCTCTGTCCCCCTCTCCCTGCCCCTCTCCTGCTTGCATTCTCTCAAAAATAAATAAAACACTTTAAAAATTAAAATAATAGGGGCGCCTGGGTGGCTCAGTCGGTTAAGCGTCCGACTTCAGCTCAGGTCATGATCTCGCGGTCCGTGAGTTCGAGCCCCGTGTCGGGCTCTGGGCTGATGGCTCTCTTTCTCTCTCTGCCCCTCCCCCGTTCATGCTCTGTCTCTCTCTGTCTCAAAAATAAATAAACTTTAAAATAAATAAATAAATAAATAGATAAATAGATAAATAAATAAATAAAAATTAAAATAATAGGGGCGCCTGGGTGGCTCAGTCGGTTAAGCGTCCGACTTCAGCTCAGGTCATGATCTCACGGTTTGTGAGTTTGAGCCCCGCATCAGCTCAGGGCCTGGAGCCTGCTTCCGATTCTGTGTCTCCCTCCCTCTGCCCCCCTCCCTTGCTCACACTGTCTCTCTCTTTCTCAAAAACAAATAAACATGTTTAAAAAATTAAAAAATAAATAACATAAAATAATAAATACATAAATAAATAAAAATAAAGGATTTGTAGCAACATGGAAATAGACTTAGTGTATAAAGAGTCTTCCCTAGAGTCACAATACTCAATATTAAAAGATGACAGCTGTGAAGTCCTAGCCTTCTGCTGTGATGACACAGATGAATCCAAATACCAAAGATAAATGTGGTGATCGCAAGGAATAGCTTCGGATGAATGCATAATTATTCTAAATAAGTGTGAAACTCCTCAGCATTTTTTACCATGAGTGGACACTGCTAATTTCCAAGTTGCCATTCAAAAAAAATCACTTTCAGGGGCGCCTGGGTGGCTCAGTCGGTTGAGCATCCGACTTCCGCTCGGGTCATGATCTCGCGGTTTGTGAGTTTGAGCCCCGCGTTGGGCTCTGTGCTGCCAGCTCGGAGCCTGGAGCCTGCTTCGGAGTGTGTCTCCCTCTCTCTCTGCCCCTCCCCCGCTCACGTTCTCTCTCTCTCTCTCTCTCTCTCTCTCTCTCTCTCTGTCAAAAATAAATAAACATTAGAAACAAATTTTTTTAATAAAAAAATCACTTTCAGAAGCATGTGTCTACAGCAAGAAAGAGTAATCAGCAATTAATAACCGTACTCTTGTGTACATCTATATTCTCAAGACTAATGATTTAATTGAGGATGCCTTCCTCAAAAGTGAAACAACATGAACATAGACAATAAGACCTGCTTCCTGCCGTGAACCTCAAGATACAATGATAATGAAAAAATAAAAGCAATTCAACAGGAAAAAACTATATGATGATGAAATGTAAGGAGATGCCATTTACAGGTCTGTGAGCAGACAGGGATTCTTACAAAACAATTCTAGAAAATAGACGTCAAAAACACACTTCATAATTTTACTAATGTTTTTTCTGATACGAACGATAACCAGAATTTACCCGGGAGGTTTCTCATCCCTATGATGTAATTTTTAAAAAAGATATGGAAACATCACGCCATAATTGTATCTCCTCTCTTTCACGCTCTACACAAGTCAAGAAGAAACATGTGCTTTGCACAATGAAGGATACAAAATAGGCATAAGACATAGTCCCTGTTCTCAAGGAGATTCCAATTCCATGCTCAGACAGTCTGGAGGAGGCTTAGAAAATACACTGAGTAGGCAGAACAGGGGCCCAACCCCCAAGGTCAGTTTACCCTTGATAGACAAGGACATATGTCACTATTAAAGTTTTCTAATTAGAAGAATGACGGGCACCTGGGTGGCTCAGTCGGTTGAGTGTCCGGCTTCAGCTCAGGTCGTGATCTCACGGTTCATGAGTTCAAGCCCCTCATCAGGCTCTCTGCTGTCAGCACGGAGCCTGCTTCAGATCCTCTCTCTCTCTCTCTCTGCCCCTCCCCTGGTCGCTCTTTCTCTCTCTCTCTCAAAAATAAGCAAACATTTAATTAGAAGAATGATACAATCACATTAGTCCCTTGTTTAAACTCCCTGAACTTCCTATGGCTCCTCTAATAAGATCTAAATTCTTTAATATAGTTTCTAAGACCCTTGTAAGATCTGACCCCTCCTTACCTCTCTAACATCACTATTGTCTCCCAGAGCCCCCCTCCCTCTAACGCCATCCTAAGCTTCTCTGTGTTCTTTGAAGACGTCAAATTCCTTCCTATGTCAAGACTTCTGAACACACTGTCACCTCTGCTTGGAACAGTTGACCACCCACCTCTTCTTTAACATCATTTCTTCCATGAAGCTCATCCAACTAATAATTGCTTGTCTCCCTGCATTAGAATATAAGGTCCACAAAAACATGGGACCCCTATGTCTTCTTCACCTCTATGTCCCCAGCACCCGGCATAGTGTCTTGTGCAGTGTAAGCATTCTATAAATATGTGTTGACATATTAAAATTAATCTTGGACCGAATTGCATTAATATAATGAAAAAAACGACAGAAGTTCACCATCAGGTATTGTGCGGAGTGGGCTAGAAAGAAGAGACTTGGGTCCAGCCAACTGAATAGGAGGCTGTCGGAGCAATTCTGGCATCAGGGAACAAAGGCCTCGACCAAGACCAAAAGCAAGAGGTGGGCAGAATGAACAAAGATAAGAAACTTCCGAAGAAGCACGACTAGGGAAGTTTAATCGGCTATCAGGCACGAAAGGGCTACGTTAAGAATTCCTGACTCGGGAGCTGTCGGCATCGAGGAGGTAAACAAAGCCACAGGACCGAACGGGCTCCGCCAGGGAGGCGGTACAAAGAGGAGACTGAAATGCTGAAGACTGAAGCTTGGATAAAGGCTAGAGGTAGGTGACAGGATAGGGGAAGGGAAGCAAAAGAAAGCCCAGAGGGGCACAAGGAACATGACACAAATCACACTGAGAGACTTCCACAGAATAGGTGTTGGGGAGTGAGCTGCAGAAGCCAAGGAGGGTGAAGGCTAGAGAAAGGCCACTGGATCTGGCAAAGGATCACCGGGAACCTTCACGAGTCAGAATTCGGGGGGAGGGTGACAGACGACACCGCAAACGGTGGAGCCAACCAATGGGAGAAGATTTCTGCCCGCAGTGTGACCATTCGGGATTCCACCTACCTTCGGAAAGAAGCTGTTGTAATACGAGGCTTCCAGAAAAAAAAGCAACCGGAGCCAAAGTGCTAGGTAATGAAGAAAACAGAAGCCTGAAATTACCGTGCTCAACACAGCCAACTCCATATCGCCCAAATATAAAAGCCAGTCAGTCCCTGGGGGAGAAATCCAAAACAGAAGACACAAGGGGTGTAGAATGCCCAGTGGCTGAGAGACGAGAGGAAGTCTGCACAGCCTTCTGTGTACCGAGGAGTTGAGACCGGCAGCTCACGGGTAATACGGTATCAAAAAGGAGCCGCCACCGAGATGCCTTGGTTTCTCCGGTGACATTTACACCTGTCTCAGGACTTTGATTTCTTTTTTTTTTTTTAAAGTTTATTTCTTTTTACAGAGAGAGAGAGAGTGCACACGCACACAGGAGAGAAGCAGAGAGAGAGAGAGAGAGAGAGTGCACACGCACACAGGAGAGAAGCAGAGAGAGAGAGAGAGAGAGAGAGAGAGAATCCCAAGCAGGCTCCAGGCTATCAGCACAGAGCCTGTCATGGGGCTCGATCCCATGAACTGTGAGATCACGACCTGAGCCGAAACCAAGAATTGGACACTTAACCAACTGAGCCACCCAGGCGCCCCTCTCGGCTTGGATTTCTGACAAGTTTCCACTGTGGATTTTTACACATTTGTTGAACCTGAGACTTAAAATCCGAGACAGTAACTTAAAATTTGTCAAAATGACCTGTGACTTGAGCTAAAACTAGAACTTAAAATGAAGAAAAAGTATGGGGTGCCCGGATGGCTCAGTCGGTTGACGAGCATCCGACTGGCTCAGGTCATGATCTCGCAGTTTGTGAGTTCCAGTCCCACATCGGGCTTGCTGCTGTCAGCATGGAGCCTGCTTTGGCTCCTCTGTCCCCCTCTCCCTCTGCCCCTCCCCCGCTTGTGCTCGCTCTCGCTCTCTCTCTCTCTCTCTCTCTCAAAAATAAGTACAACATTTTTTTTTTTAAGTGAAGCAGGTAGATGGGTGCCTGGCTGGCTCAGTCATAAGAGCATGCGACTCTTTTTTAATTTTTTTAACGTTTATTCACTTTTGAGAGAGAGAGACAGACAGAGCGCAAGTGGGGGAGGGACAGAGAGAGGGAAGCACAGAATCCGAAGCAGGCTCGGGGCTCCGAGCTGTCAGTATAGTGGACACACTGATGACTAGAACCCACAAACCACGAGATCATAACCTGAGACGAAGTCAGAAGCCCAACTGACTGAGCCACCCAGGCGCCCCAAGAGCTTGTGACGCTTGACCTCGGGGTTGTGAGTTCAAGCCCCACATTGGGTATCGAGGTTACTTAAAAATAACATCTAAAAAAAATAAAATATAAAATAATAAACGCTTTTTTTAAAAACGTGAGGCAGATAGAGATGGAACACTGCCTCACTTGTACTGAAAAGGGTTCCAAGCTCTCTGACCTCATAATTTCCTTAACCGGATCATTTTATAAACCACTCCATTTTGTCACGTACTTCAACAAGCCTTCATCTACAGAAAGGCTGCTGTCACATCTTGAACCCAAATAACAACCCCAAATGAGTAATCCTGGGGAGTATACATCTTGTCCCTCACATCTAATTGCTTATATGGCCACACATTTGCTTCATCTACTTTTGCTAATTTAAAATTTATTCAAGTCAGTTCATTTTTATGCTTGGAGGCTATTCAAAGGTGATTACACATAACCCTTTATGTGCTTTGGAACACATCCCTACTGTTTAGAAACATTCACAAGGGACAATCTTGAAGCTAAGTACATCAGGTCCCTCCGGCTCCCCAGGCTTTACAATCTTTTATCCCCAAAGCATAAAAATGAACATGATGACTTTGTTCCCTATTCCTTCCATTAGTCGTTAATTGATGCTTATCACATTATTATCTCCAAGTCTCTTCAGAGAGTGTGAAATGCATGAAGTCATTCTGTGGTTACCTGTGAAAAGGAAGAAAATCAGGACCATGACCATCGTGTACCCAAAATACAAAATGGCGCTTGCCGTGCCTGTGATTTGAAGTTTGGCGAAGAAGTAATGAACTGTATATATCAAAAGGTAAACAGCTGTAAAACTGCTAGTGAAAAAGGCTCTCCACCACCAGTGATAATCCTGCAAAAAGAAGTAGAAAAAAATCACTTTAGGTGAAACCTAACTCTAAACGGGTTAGCAATTATTGTGATAACAAACCACATGAAACAGGCTCCATTAGATTATGGATTAGAAGAAATCCAAGGGGAACTTTTATAAGAAACCGTCGGACTAATGTACGTTCTGCTTGGGGTGCCTTAACATTGATAAACTCCCTGTTTCCAGGGGGACCACGTGTGCCCTCGGGGACCGTACTTGTAATGCACGCATCCTTTCTGTCATGACACTGCCTCAGCCTTGGAAGGCTTTCGGGTCAGCTTCAATTTACTGGCAGGAGCTGGGCCTGAATTGATGTTTCGGGCCAGGTAGACAAAGGTTAGTACAGAAACTGCATATAGAGCTTTATGGTGAATGGGATTTGTCTCACCCAGCTGAATTCAGGACCCATGGGGGCATGACAGAGGTCAATACACAGGTTTGCCTCACCCTTCCCCACGGCTCCAACTGATGCTCATTTTACTGTAAAGGCACTGTGGTCAAGGGCCAAGGGAACCTACAGTGCAGAAAAGAGTTAACATAGCAGGTCTGAAGTTGCTATCTTTAGAAGGGCCTGCTTGCAAGGCTGGCCCTTGGCTTATATCTGAGAATTCGGCATTTAATCATCCCCTGACTGATAAGACGTGTTGGCCATACCCAGGCCGTACGAACAGTGTGATTTATGGTGAACACATGCTTTCCTTTTGGGGGTCTGGGATTGTTGTAATTGCTAGGCAGAGGGTGCCTATGTGACCAGCTCCCAGTAAAAACCTTGGATGTGAAGTCTCTAATGGGCTTCCCTGGGCAGAAACATTGCACATATATGACTATATTTTTTATCGCTGAAAAAGGGAACGTAATTGGTGTGTCCCCTCATGGAAAAGAAAAAGCACAGGAAGACTAGACGTGGATTTCTCCAGGTTCCACCTGTGTCTTTTCCCCTTGCTGATCCTGTTGTGTGTCCTCTGGCTATATTAAGCCCTAGCCAGGCGTGCATCTGTATGCTGAGTCCCACGAGTCTTTCCAGTGAACCACCAGACACGTGGGTGGTCTTGGGGGCCTTCAAAGCACTTCTAAGAAACAGAAATATACACATCATCTGCCTGTGAGTATATACTTCATTCACGATTGTCGCGGGTTTTCTGTGACAAAAAATACACCGTAGAACTGAGAAGCTGAGTATAATATATACAAAATTCTAATTTTTTCACCCTTATACTTGTAGCTCAAGAAGAAAATGCTCTAAGAACATCATGTATATGATCCTCGTTCCCAAAACTCTCTATTGTTATGTTTAGAGAGTCACATTTAACTACCAAAACAAGAGGGATTTCGGGGATTTAAGAAAATAATGTTCACTACCACCTTAGTTACCCAGAAGGACATCAGAAACAAAGTGGGGGTACAGTGGGGTAAACAAAACTACTTCTGCCCATGGTAACCAAAAGTAAGAGAAAAGGCCTTTAGCAGCAATCTCAAACCCATAAAATGCAATCCTGGCCCAAGCTGTGAAAACTTTAATTGTCAAAAAAAAAAAAAAAAAACAACAACAAAACACCAATTGAGCCAGATCTTTTGTATGTCTAAATATCAAATCAGTTCCCTGCTCTTTTCTATGTTAACTGAATATTATGCAGCAATTATAGTAACTAGCCGGAGAGAAATTGCTTTCTGTTTAGATTTTCCACCAAAGTAGCATTAACTTTCCATCAAAGCTGCATCAAAATCAACATGTGTCATCAGGAAAACACAATATGAAGCTGATCCCAAGTTGTAGAAACCAGGCAGTTAACATGTGCTTCAATTCCTTTCTCAACACAGGCTTCCACTTCCAATAGTGCGAGTTTGGGAAGGAGAAGATGCATTCGTTTCTTAGGTCTTTACCTCAGCACACAAGTAGAAATAACACAGCAGAACCGCAGCTTCTGAGCAGGTAATCAGGAGAATTATAAAGACCAAGAAAAGGAAGCCAAACATGAAGTACATTTGATGAGACCTGAAAATAAAAATGATAGCCTTAAAATTAACTTCACAATACACAGAAAGACCATTCCAAATGAATACAGGAGACGGTCACGTTTGTCTAACCTGAGAGATTCACTCCAGACCTTCATCGATCCATCCAACATCCAGAAACCATTCCCTGACCGACCAATGTGGCTTCAGAGTTTGGCCTGATCTCCTCCAGTACGAATCCGTGTTCCTACTTACCCCTATTTCTCTGCTCGTGCAATTCAGTTTTCACTAAAGAACCATCAGTATCTCTACCATTTTCTTCATGCACATTTTATGGTTGTTTTGTTTTTTGAGAGAGAGAGAGAAAGCAAGCGGTGGAGAGGGGCAGAGGGAGAGAGAGACAGAATCATAAGCAGGCTTAGCCTGACGCAGGGCTCGATCGCACGAGCCTGCGATCATGACCTGATCCAAAATCAAGAGTCGGACGCTTAACTGACTGAGCCACGCAGGCGCCCCTCTTCACGCACACTTTAAGCCATGCTTTCTTTTTAGCAATGGAAGGTTATAAATGCCATAAATATCAGCAAATACATTATACAACCAAAAAAACCCCACAGAGTCAGGGGCACCTGGGTAGCTCAGTCAGTTGGGCGTCTGACTTCGGCTCAGGAAATGATCTTGCAGTCCATGGGTCCGAGCCCCGCGTAGGGCTCTGTGCTGACAGCTCAGAGCCTGGAGCCTGCTTCATATTCTGTGTCTCCTTCTCTCTCTGCCCTTCCCCTGCTCGCTTGCTCTCTGCCTGCCTCTCTCTCTCTCTCTCTCTCTTGGAAATAAATAAGCGTTAAAAATTTTTTTAAATCTCGTGTAGAGTATATACCTGGTTGCGAGGACGAAGAATGGGGGTTGGGGAGCATCATGTATATAGATAATAAGTATATACAATGTTGTACACAGCAAGCACCCTCTTTTTCATTGAAACAAAAGTTAACTTGTCCAAAGAAGCTTTTAGTTTTCACTTTAAAATTATCCCATCAAAAACATCTGGAAAATACAGTTACATAATCTATTTTGCAGCATGTTAAATATTTCGTTGCTGACAAGGTAACAGATTTTACTGCTTATCTTTTAAACCAATTTGCCACAATGCTGTTTAAAAAGTGAGCAATTCATGCGCATGATTAAACCTCACTTTTGAGGACTTGAAAGCTTTGTCTGAAAGATTGCTTTGGGATGAAAGTGTTAGAAATACACACAGCTGGCTACTCCATTTGATTTTATGGGGCCCGTGCCCCATCTCCAAAACTCCCTCTGCAGCGACACCCCACTTGCCCAGCTCCTGAAACCAGAATGCAGTCAAGAATCAGGAATTAAGGAAAAAGGGACCGGGAGAAACTGAAATAGCTGTCACGGACCTGGAGCTTTGCAAGTAAAAACTGGCGCACTTTGGAAAGCCTGGGTTCTCACCTCACGTGCGTTTCTGTCTTGGTTACCAGAATTCTTTAAAAAACATTTTTTTTAATATGTATTTATTTTTGAGAGAGACAGAGACAGAGCATGAGCAGGAGAGGGCAGAGAGAAAGGGAGAGACAGAATCCAAAGCAGGCTCCAGGCTCTGAGCTGTCAGCACAGAGCCCGTCGTGGGGCTCAAACCCACGGACCGTGAGATCATGACCTGAACCGAAGTCGGTCACTGAACAGACTGAGCCACCCAGGCGCCCCTTGGTTATCAGAATTCTTTTTTTAGAGATTTTTTTTTAATGTTTATTTATTTTTGAGAGAGAGAGAGAGACAGAGCGTGAGAGGGGCAGAGAGAGAGGGAGACAGAATCCGAACCAGGCTCCAGGCTCTGAGCTGTCAGCACAGAGCCCGACACGGGGCTCGAACTCGCAAACTGTGAGATCATGACCTGAGCCGAAGCCGAACGCTTAACCGACTGAGCCACCCAGGAGCCCCGGCTATCAGAATTCTTAAACCCCAACAGATTCAAAGCAGCAGATAAAACGAGGAAAGCTGTGAGGAAAGAGCAGGCATCCTGACACCAGAACTAACAGTTGACAGAAAGGAGGGCCGAAAAACATGCCTTACGGCTCAAAGTAAGTCTTTGAAGCTGTAAGTCTTCAAAGTATTTTTAGCAGAGGAACTCTGAACTCTTGCATGGAAGGTTGGTATGGAAAAGAGATACACATCACGGCTGCCTCTTCCGGTCTTTAGGTGCCTCCTTCCAAGGGACAGCACCCCCCCCCGCCCCACCCCCTGCGAAGGCCCGGAGAGGTATGGTGTGAGCCAACTTTGTAAGTCATCTGGAAAGGCTTAAAAAGAGGTTACTGCTTTTAAAAAAGGAAACCTGCGTAGAAATTTCCATCAAAAACTGTCTTTAAAAACTTGTGAATTAAGTCTCAGTTCCCTAGGAAGTCCCCCCCACCCCAGGGGTCAGAGGGCTATTTCCTGGATAAAACCAGAGGCAAATGAAGTTTTGCCATACCCAGACTCTAACCTCCTCGAAATATAGGAAACTTCGTTTATCAACAATTAAGATGTTTTGAGTTGTGACGATACCGTACTCACCAAATACTGTTCAGAATGAGAAAGAGTTGAATGAAAACACAGCCAAAAGGTAAAATGCCACCGATCATGATGCCAAACGGTGGTTTCGTAAAAAAACTCTGCCGAGGAATGTGACGGGGAATCTGGTTTGTGCAAACTGGAAACCTAAACTGCTCGAAGAGAAATCAAGTGAAAATCAGAATGACATGAAATTGAAGTGAATTTATAGACATATAATCACAAGACAGAATCCTGAATCGGAACTGGACACAGAACACTTCCCAGAGCAGTCATGTGGGCAGAGGCTAGACCAACACTGTGCTATAGAAAGATAATGCAAGCCACATAGGCAGTTTTAAATTTTTTAGAAGCCGCATTTTAAAGAGTAAAAAGAAACAGGTGGAATTAATTTGTGAATCCATTTCATCGGATCTAACAAATGTTCTCAGTTGCCTGTGTCATTGCTATAAGAAGGACTCAGTAGGGGCACCTGGGAGGCTCAGTCTCTCCAACGCTCTCTCTCTCTCTCTCTCTCAAAAATAAATACACATCAAAAAAAACTGTTTAAAAAAAGAAGTAGTCAATAGATGTTTTCTATTTGGCTGCTGTTGTTCTGTCTGCAATCCACTGTGTATTTTCCACTTCCTCACAGCACATACCAGTTTGGAAGTAGCCACATTTCAGGCCCTCAAAAATCACATGTGGCCAGTGGCCACCACACTAGAAAGCACACAGCTAGGCAATAAGGATGTTTATCGTTTCCTGTCAGTTTCAAGGGAGAGACTGGACAAGATTTAGTGGTGCCTATTCCAATATGAAGTAATACATGTCAAAAAGTCGTCTCAGAATTTGTCTCACGCATTTCCCTCAAAATCTGTCGGTAGTTTTCGGACATTTTTCCTTTTTTTCTGCTCTGTGTGGACCTCCAGCTTCCGTTTTGTGTTGTCTGATTTCTCCCTTTGCACACAGTGTGCAAACTCACGCTGTGTCTTTATACATTCCTTTTGCAGAGTAGTCTTTTCAGTGTCCTGCTCCTTTACCCTATATGTAGAATAAGCTAACTTCAAATCTATAAACTCAACAGTTCCATTTTTCAGACTGTACCTTAGCTTTCCTCCCCTGCTGTATACTTTTCTGACTCGGTTAAAGTCAGCCTTCCTACTACTATATATCCTTTTAATTTTCTCCAACAGAGACAGAAATTTAAACAATCTATAAAGTGGGGAGTACTTTAAATAATGTCTTTTAAAGGGTTACTGGGTTCCATTTTTGTTAATTTTTAAATCTTTTATTCTGGAATGATTATCCCAGGATGCCTGGCTGGCTCAGTCAGAAGAATGTGTGACTCTCGATCCTGGGGTTGTGAGTACGAGCCCCATGCTGGGTATATAGATTACTTAAAAATAAAATATTTTTAAAAAGGAGTATTCTAGGAGCGCTGAGGTGGCTCAGTCAGTTAGGCGTCCAACTTCGGCTAAGGTCATGATCTCACGGTCTGTGGTTCAAGCCCTGTGTCAGGCTCTGTGCTGACAGCTCAGAGCCTGGAGCCTGCTTCGGATTCTGTGTCTCCCTCTCTCTCTGCCCCTCCCCTGCTCATGCTCTCTCTCTCTCTCAAAAATAAATAAACATTTAAATAAATGATGAAATAAATAAATAGGATTATTCTTCGTAGTTTTCTCCAATGGTACATTTCACATTCCATGTATAGTAAAATTACACGTTGAGGTATTATTTCAGACATCAGTCAATGGTCAAAAGCAGTATTTTAGAAATTTACCTTTTTCTTGGCTCCAAAGTACGCACCCACAAATGTTAGGGGTACTGAAATTCCACACCACATTGCAAGAATCCCTATCAGAGTACCAAAGGAGATGGCAGCCGATGAACCTTCCACCCAAAGAATCACGTTCATAAAAAAGAGGTCGGCAAAGACGACACTGGGGAGAAAAAGAGTCATCAGGAAGCAATATGCTTTCATGAAAATGTTAAACTCATACTTGAGGTGAATATCAGAACGTTCTTTTGGTGAGAAGGATATAATAAATTATAAGGCTATACCCTAAAAGAATAGTAAATCTCACTGTGGGAAACCAGTCATTGAGCTGGGACTTAAACCCAATACCATATAATAAGATAGCAGTTCATTATAGGACATCATTTCCACATCCTACTCATCTTTGCACCCCCAGAGTCCAGCAGAAAATAAATGAGATGGGGAGTAATATGCCACGGAAAAACTCAATATGCAATAGAGCGAACACAATAAAGACAATGCATAGACTAGGGGCGCCTGGGTGGCTCAGTCGGTTAAGCGTCCGACTCTTGGTTTTGACTCAGGTCATGATCTCATCTCGCGGTTCGTGGGATGGAGTCTGGCATCAGGCTCTGTGCTGACGGTGCGGAGCCTGCTTGGGATTCTCTCTGCCCCTCACCCATTTGCATGCTCTCTCTCAAAATAAATAAATAAATAAATAAACTTTAAAAAAAAAAAAAGAAAATGCATAATAAAAACAGATTTCTTTTAATATTGTGAAGTTTTTATTTGAGAGAGAGACAAAGACCCTGGGGGGGGGAGGTTGCAGAGAGAAAGAGAGGGAGAGAGAGAATCCCAAGCAGGCTCCAAGCTGCCTGTGCAGAGCCCGATGTAGGACTTGAGCTCACGAAACCCGCTAGATCACGACCTGAGCAGAAATCAAGGGTCGAGCATTTAACCAACCGAGCCACTCAGGCGCCCCTAAAGACAGATTTTAGAATCCTAGACTGAAATAGGCTACAAGCCTCAAGTCCAATAAATGTTCACTTAAAGCAAGAGCTTTAAGTCAATCGCTCAAAATCAACAGGTCAGCTGCTGAATCTACTGGATAAATCACCAGGCAAGCCCAGTTGTCGTGCCCCTATTTGTTCCAGACAAGTTGGCTCAGTGCTACAGGTGAGTATGGGCAACCATATGGATGTGAGTGTTTCTGAAAGCCTAAAACATGAGGTTGAAAAGGTGGGCGGAGGCTAGATTGTGGAAGGCTTTGAATGGCAGGGTAAGGAATGCAGACGTCCAGAAGCGGCCGGAGGGTTTTTACGCTCAAAGCTGTGAGGTACATAATACAGTCTTCCCGGCAGATGAGTCCACAGCATGGCAAAGGACAGACCTAAAAGAAGAGAAACTAGAGACCAGGAGACTAGATAAAAAGTGGTAAGAAACGGTATAATGTGGTGATGGTTAAAACCTAAGTGATGGATATGAAACACATGAAGAATTAAGAGGTTTGGTCAAAGATGGTACATGGAGGGGCGCCTGGGTGGCTCAGTCGGTTAAGCGGCCGACTTCGGCTCAGGTCACGATCTCGCGGTCCGTGGGTTCGAGCCCCGCGTCGGGCTCTGTGCTGACAGCTCAGAGCCTGGAGCCTGTTTCAGATTCTGTGTCTCCCTCTCTCTGACCCTCCCCTGTTCATGCTCTGTCTCTCCCTGTCTCAAAAATAAATAAAACGTTAAAAAAAAATTAAAAAAAAAAAAGATGGTACATGGAAATCACACCTTTGGCTCTGCTCCCTCCTCAAAACTCTGATAAAATTATGGTAAAAGAACTTTAAAAGGGTATGAATACACAAAGGTGGGGGACACAGGAGAGAAGCAACCAATTTTGTAAACCAGACAGCAGAAGGACAAGTAGTAACTGAGTTAGTAGAACAGGGAGACCTGGGATCCCGAGTCGTCCGTAGGGAAAGCTGAGAGGCAACTCCGCTGACACCAAGGAGCTCCAACAAAGGCTCAGGGATTTGTAGCACCAGGTTCCTCTGGAAGTGGGACGGAAGGAGTGGCTAAAACCAGGACTGGTTGGAAGTCAGCCTAAGACACTGACACGGCTGCCGGCTCCCTCCCAACTCTGCAGAGCCAAGGAACTTCCCTTCCTGACCCCAGCAGAAGACTGGAGGTCTAGTCTCTCAGAGAAGGTCCCTGAAGCTCAGAAGAAAACTTCAAAAAGGAAAATCTGTGACTGACATCCTCAGAGAGATTAGAGGAGGCACTGCAACCATGAAGCAAGAGGAATTAGAAATATGACAAGGAGAATTAAAACCTCAGTAAAAGGGTTGGGATATAAAGCTAATGCTATGTCTTAGAAAGCAGCGTTAGGGGTGCCTGGGTAGCTCAGTTGGTTAAGCGTCCGACTCTTGGTAACGGCTCAGGTCATGATCTCAAAGCTTGTGGGTTGAGTCCCACGTCAGAAGGAGGATAAGGGGGGGGGGGAAGAGAAGAAGAAATGAAGACACCCTAAGTGCCCATTGAAGGATGAGTGGATAAAGAAGGTGCGGTGCACATACATATACATTAGCATATCATTCGGCCTAAAAAGTGAGGAAATCCTACCATTTGCCACAACATGGATGGACCTTGAAGGCATTATGCTGACTGAAATAAGTCAGAGAAAGACAAACACCGTATGATCTTCCTTACACGTGGAATCTAAAACGCAAACAAAAGCAAACCAAACTCCTGGAAGAAGAAAATCACACTTGTGGTTTCTGGGGCCAGGGTGGAGGCACGGATTGGAGGAAGGTGGTCAAAACTTCCAGTTAGAAGATAAGTATGTCCTGGGGACGTTATGTACAACGTGATGACTACAGCTAACACGGCCGTGTGACAGGGAGGCTAAGAGAGTAAATCCTCAAGAGTTCTCATCATCACAAGGAGAGATTTGTTTTCCTTTTTTTCCCTTTCTTTTCTTTTTATTGTATCTACGTGAGAAGATGGACGTGAGATGAACCCTTTGTGGGACTCATTTCACAATATATGTAAATTGAACTGCGATGTATGTCGATTGTTTCTCAACAAAACTGGAGGAAAAAGAAAAAAAATTGAACAGAAGAAAAAAACGAAAGAAAGGAAAATTAGATAGACAACCCAGGCACGTGCAAAATAGGAGTTACTTGAATAGACAGAGTTCTGTTTTAATTTTTTTTAATGTTTATTCTCGAGAGAGAGAGAGACAGAGACAGAGACAGAGTGTGAGTGGGGGAGGGTCAGAGAGAGAGGGAGACACAGAATCGGAAACAGGCTCCAGGCTGTCAGCACAGAGCCTGATGCGGGGCTCGAACTCACATACCGTGAGGTCACGATCCGAGCCGAAGTCGGCCGCTTAACTGACTGAGCCACCCAGGCGCCCCTAGACAGAGTTCTTAATGTCTTTTAGGGATATTAAATAATTCCTCAAGGTCAGACAGCTGATAAGAGGCAGAGCTAGGATTCGAATTCACGTGTGTGTGTGATTGTTTAAGGGCAAGCTGTTTCCATCCCACTATGCTATACTAAAGCCTCTATGGTGGGGACCTCCCCCCCACCAGTCGGGTGTATCTCCTCTTCCCCCAGACATTGAGTCAAAGACCAGAGAGAGGGAACATGGTAACATCCACATTATGAGGCACCAGGTAAGGCTTTGAGGTCTCCCGTCGAGGGAATCTCTGGTTTAGTCCTGTAGTTGGAAGTTCTCTCAAGGTCCATTCCAATTCTAGGATTTAATGCTGCCTTCCAATTTCTGATTCGGAATCATTTTTTTTTTTTTTTGGATGTTCCTCATCTCTCATGATAAACTGACTTCAGCCATTTGTTCCTTCATTTTACTATTTCTGCCTCACCTCCCCCCCCCCCACCCCCGCCTTGTGTGTACGATCTCTTCTGCGTACTAAATCTATGTCGGTAGGGACATTGACTGTGCTTTTTCAAGGCTCATACTTTGCCCCTGCAGGAGCTGTGGTTTTGAACCCTTTCAAACAACAACAAATACAACCACAGAAAACCTCCACCTTAGGTCTCATTGGTTTCTGGCATCTTAATAAGGGAGGCTGGTTTCCCATGATTTAACCATACTTCTTCAAATGTTTCTTAATACCTTTCTGCTCTAATGAATTTGTTGAGCCACAGTATTCCTCTGCCAAATTTCCTAGCTTTTGAGAGATTCATTTCAGCCGTTATCATTCCATGGCCAGGAAAAATTACTTCTCACTTGACAAATCATAACCTCCCTTCTTATACATAAACTCAATTAACCTGTCTCAACGATTTCCCTTTTGAAAGTACACTCTAGAATGTTAATATGTGTTTAACAATTCTGTAACTGCCCTTCAGTTTCAAGTTTTTATATTCTAAATAGTTCTTCCTTTGTTGGTCTCTAATTATTTCTAGACCTTTTCATGGAATCTTAAACAGCAAAACTAAAAGGAAACTTGAGAGGTCATCTGGGTTCATCTCCTACCTGAAACATTTATTCACACACTCATCAAACATTTATTGAGTACCTATGGGTTAGGCCCTGGTGTTCAAAGATAAATAAAAATCTTTGCTCTGCAAAGCTCAGTCTAGTGGGGGACAGAGATAAACAAATAAATTACAACACGACACGGAAAATGCTATAGCAGATGATAAACACAGAGCAGTAGGAACACAGAAGAAAAGAGTGACCAAAAATACTTTATAGCTCACAAAACAATTTCACAATCCATCAGTTCATTTATTTCTCTGAACGACTCTGTGACACAGGCATCACAGGCAAGGAAATGGACAATCAGGAAGGGGATAGGACTTCCCCAAAGTCACTTAGCTAATACTGACTGCCTAATATTAAGTGCTGGAATTCAGACTTGCTTCTTCTAATTGTTAAGTTTGGGTGCGTGACCATCAAACTATGCTGCCTCTTCTTTTCCCTTCCTACCACTTTTGGGGTTACATGAAGGAAACGTATATAGTTTAATAATCTTACTTTCTTCAATTTCTTCTAGGGAGCATAAGTGTTCATTAGTCTAAATGCTTCTCCTTTTAAATGTAAAGCCTGATTTTTTTTTAAATAATAAATTTGAAGCCAGTTTTACACTGCCTATTTATGGCACTGTATCAGCTACTCACACATTTATACACTGCGAGGCACTGAACTTCTCTTTCAACCTACTACTTTCTAAGAAATAAGAATGCCAGTACCTTACGATTTTCTCTCCCATCGACCTAAGAGGGCCCCTAAACCACTTGAGGGAAAGATATCCTTTGTATCATGCCTGTTTACTGCTTTAAAACTGCATGCGGGGTGCCTGGGTGGCTCAGTCAGTTGAGCGTCCGACTCCTGATTTCGGCTCAGGTCATGATCCCAGGGTCATGGGATCGAGCCCCTCATTGGGCTCTCCACTGAGTGTGCAGCCTGCTTAAGATGCTCTCTCTCTTCCCCCCTCTGTCCCTCTCCCCCACTCACACTCTCTCTCTAAAATAAAATTATTCCCATATTACCCATGAGGAAACCCAGGATTAGACAGGGAACATCACTTGCCCAACAGGCCGTGATTAGTAAACATCATCTGAAGCTCTTTTTCGCCGAACTTAAAAGACACCTGCGTAGCGCAATAATTTTAAATCTGTGCTGACGAGCATACAAAGTATTAAGACGTAATTTGTATGGCAGTGATGGCACGAAGAAGGGAGGTGAGAAAGGAGCCTGATAGGAGCAAAGTTTTGTCTAATATTGAAATTAAGCTGGGATTCATCCGAACTAGACTGGTGTAAATTGGGACACTAATTGTAATCTGTAAGGTAACCACTAAGAGAAGAACTCAAAAAAAAAAAAAATGGTAAAATAGATGACAAGGGAACAGAAATGGCACCGCAGAAAATATCTATGCAACGGAACGGAAGACAAAGATCTCAAAGACGTATGTGCACGCCTATGTTCGTCGCAGCGTTATTCACAATGTGCTCAAGGCCCGGTAACTAGGAGGAGGTAGAACTGGGAATGAACCACTCTATACATTTGCAGTATAGGGTACGTGTGCGTGCGTGCACACGCGCGTGTGTGTCCGACTCTAAAGCCTGTGCCGTCAGCTTCTGGCACTACCTCTCCCCTTTAATATATGGTTCTGAGTTGGTGTTACTGTTGTTCATAATGAAATTACTTAAAAATAGGTAACACGTGCATATGGTACATGATGCAAAAAGGTGGGAAAAAAAAAGAGCGAAAAGTAAATCTAATACAAATAGTCTCCTTCACACTCCTGTCCCCCGGCCCCCCGAAAACCCACCCAGGACACAAGCACCGTTCCCGGTTGCTTTTCAAATCAAAAACTTTTTTTTTTTTTTTTACTTTGACAAAACTGTGTCTTGACACCGCGTCATCTCAAAGTCCATGTAAACCTGAGCCGTGTAATTATGGATTTCTACTCGAATTTTTGAATTTCTCTGTGTAAAACATGCTTCACAATCAATCTCACGGAAAACATGATGAAAACAGCTCATAGCGCATTGGGAATGCTAATGCTTTTCTCAGACATTGATTGTTCAATTTGGCTCATCAAGCTTAGCGATATGATATATTCTAATTCTTTCACATTTTCTTTTTTTTTTAATTTTTTAACGTTTTTATTTCTTTTTGAGACAGAGGGAGACAGAGCAGGAGCAGGGGAGGGGCAGAGAGAGAGGGAGACACAGAATCCGAAGCAGGCTCCGAGCTGCCGGCACAGAGCCCGACGCGGGGCTCGAACTCACGGACCGTGAGATCATGACCTGAGCCGAAGTCGGACGCTTCACTGACTGAGCCCCCCGGGCGCCCCTTTACATTGTCTATTTCTATGATGTAACTTCTTTTTACAGTTAGATGGAACATCTGTGTGATGAACGCTGGGCCATTATTAGTCCTCTTAAGCCACGAAGACACAGTTTCAGAGACAATTTGTATTTAATTTCCTCTACAGTGCCTAGGATAATGCCTTAGATAGGGTAAGAACGAAAGCAAAACACAACCAAAAAGACCACGCTGGGTGTGCCGAATGAGTAACGAACCAAAGCAGAGAACAGCGGACGGTTTGTGGACTGGTTCCTGCACGTGATAGCCCTCGTAGTACAACCCAGTATAATGACACTCGCACAATGGCACTTTGCTGCCAAATTTATCCAGTGTGGGATTCATTTGAGTCTCGAACTTGAAGCAACAAATAGCTGAAATATTGTCAAGGACATTGCTTTCTTACATAAATGTAATAAAGCATTCACCTCAGAGAAGACCACCCATTCTAGTTCCCTTGAAAACAGTTACAGGAAAAGCAGATGGCTCTAGTCAAGGTGGGGAGGGGGAGGGGACTGCATTGTCCTTATTTTAAATAAGTCAAAAATTCTGAGGTTCCTGTATTTGATGTGCAAACTTGTAATGTTCAATCCTCTCAATGATCTCCTCTTTTTCCCTGGAGTTTCAAGGAAAACCAGCCACATGGAGATAAAAGGTTATGGGTCTACAGAATCTATCACTGCGTTGCCTCATTCACGGCATCATGCACAGCCACAGAGCATTGTTAAAGCATTTTGCTCTCCCTTTGTCACCAATCAGCATATAATGTAACTGAGTTTACTATGTATAACTTTTATTTTAGGACCTCTTCCACTATGGGGACATACTTCTAGCATCAAGGACATGGGAATTTTGTAACAAATAGGAACTAAAGTACATGACAATTAAGATAGAATCCACTAGTTTTTCCTTAAAAAACAAAACAAAGTGGGGGGGGGGAGGTGGGGAGCCTGAGTGGTTCAGTTGTTTAACCATCTGACTCTTGATTTCAGCTCAGGTCATGATCTCGTGGTTCATGGGATCGAGCCCGGCATCAGGCTCCTGGCTGACAGTGCGGACCCTGCTTGGGACTGTCTCTCCCCCTCTCTCTCTGCCCCTCCCCCACTTGTGCTGTCTGTCCGTCTGTCTGTGTCTCTCTCTCAAAATAAATAAACCTTTTTTAAAAAGACCTTTCCTTCATAACATCAAGGAAAGAATATGAGAAATGAAACGTGCTATGGACTGAGTTGTGTCCCCCTCCCCAAATTCATATATTGAAGCACTGATCCACAAGGTAATGGTATTTGGGGGTGGGGCCTTTGGGAGGTGATTAAGCTTAGATGAGGCCTTCATGATGGGATTAGTGCCTTTATGAGAGGAGACACTAGAGAGTTTACCGTCTCTGCCTGCCATGTGGGGAAACAGCAAGACTGCAGTCGTCAACAAGCTAGGAAGAGATTTCTCACCAGGACCCAACCCTGTTGGTGCCCTGATCTCCAACATGTCCGCCTCCAGAACTATGAGAAATCAAACGTGTGTTGTTTTGTTTCAGCCCCCTCCCCCCACTCTATGGGATTTTTTTTTACATTTATTTATTTTTGAGAGACAGAGACAGCACAGGTCGGGGAGGAGCAGAGAAAGAAGGAGACACAGAATCCAAAGCAAGCTCCGGGCTCTGAGCCGGCGACACAGAGCCCACAGAGCCGGACGCGGGGCTCAAGCTCACAAACGGAGATCATGACCTGAACCGAAGTCAGACGCCCGACCGCCTGAGCCACCCAGGCGCCCCTCCAGTCTGTGGATTTTGGTAGGGCAGCCCGAGCTGACTAAGGAGATGAAACCCTAAGTGAGTCAGCACTTCATCAGCGAGGTTCTGTGGGAAGATCCCAGGACGGGATGCAGGGGGAACATCCGGTTATATATAGCGCTGACATCCCACGTGACCTTGAACACTTGCTCCCCCGGCTTGGCCACCAATCCCGCACGTCTGTAACTAGGGGGCTGACGGCGCTACTCACACAGCCACTGTGCGGCCCCGCCCACTCCCCCTTGGACAATGACTCTACCCCCGAACTGCAGTCACTAATGACACTGCAGTCACTAGGGGAGACGGGAAGAAAGAATCACAGAAGACAGCGACAAGGGGACTGACACAAGGTGGTGCCTAAATTGCCATTCTAATATGGTATATAATGCAAGATGTATAACTGAGATGAGCATTTATGAAATGTGCTCCAAGACCGAAGATCAAAATTCAATACAGCAGCACCCTGGCTATCTCTTTGCACTCGAGGGTACGCTGTACAAAGAGAGAATGCTGCCGCTACAGAAAACTCCTCTCCCTTCGACCCTTCATTATCGCCTACGATGATTTCTCCAAGACGAAGTCTAAGGAAGAGTGTAATTGCATAGAGAACGGAGAACGTGCAATGCTCACCCAGGACATAACAGTGGCGTCAGCAAAAAGTTTGTCTTCCATTTAACACCTTTAAGTGCTGAGGAAGGAAAAGACAGAAGAGTTACTGTCGCAGCTTGATTCAGTCCACTTTAGACCTACTTTATAACCAGGACACAAGTACCTTTGGATGGGCCGGCTAAAATGCCCCATGCGATTCTCAAATGTTGTGTTTTACGGCCTTTTAATTTCTACACTGAACACATGAACTTACTGGAATGAGAGCAGATGTAATGCTTACTCTTATACATTCTTGCAGACACATATCCGGCAGGGGTTCCCAGAAGGACCCAGAGCACAACGGCACAGGTCATTAAAGCGCCTCGGTTGGAGGGGGATAGAAAACCAAGGCAGGCCAGAACTAAAGGCACAAAAAAGAAATATCAAACCAGTTACAATCATAGCCTCAGAAGCACACAAGACTTTGTAATAAATTAAAGACCCACTGATTAAGACATATTATGTGTAACAGCACACAAGGATATTCTGTCATGTGAGATCTTAAGTGACACTGTGAATGAATGTTATTCACTTAACTAATGACAATTTTGTCTTAATGAAAAGGTGTGATTTTCAAGACAAGGCAAGTGAAGTTCAGTTTCCAAGTTGGATCTAGTCTTTACTTCACCATTTAAATCAAAATTAAATAAACAATCCCCCCTACTCTAGTATCATTCGGTAAACAGAAAATCATTTTCCCACAAAAATTTCCTTCTGCTTCCTTGTATTCAAGGGGAAGAATTAAAAAAAGATCAAAGCAGTGGGGCACCTGGGTGGCTCAGTCGGTTAAGCATCCGACTTTGGCTCAGGTCATGATCTCATAGTTTATGAGTTCGAGCCCATGTCAGGCTCTGTGCTGACAGCTCAGAGCCTGGAGCCTGGAGCCTGCCTCAGATTTTGTGTCTCCCTCTCTCTCTCTGCCCCTCCCCTGTTCTCTCTCTCTCTCTCTCTCAAAAATAAACATTAAAAAAAATTTTTTTTAATCAAAGCGAGACTTGGTCTCAGGAAAATACAATCTTGAAAGCTGAATTTTGAAGTTAGCACTGACATCTGAAACACCTAACAAGCCTTTTTTTTTTTTTTTTACAGCAGCCTTGTTTATGAAAATCACCACTCTGGCTATCAAAAATTGACAGGCTCCATTTTTACTTTATACATGAAGGCAGCCAGGGTTCAACAGCCATTGTGAGCCTCCTAAAGATGCCATTCTGTTTATACGTTTAAAGACCAGCACTTAGGCTTGCCACAGCATTTCAAAATGCTAGTGTTTAATTATGAATTCCCTTAGTCCACTTAAAATATGATTCTACCCACATGCTGATTTTCAAGAAAGCATCTCTTTTGCAAAGCAAGGACTTTGTGTATTGGACAGCACAATAAATTATTCACAACTGAAGAAGCCATGAAAGGTCCCGGAGACAGGAACATATTCAGACTCCTATCCTTAATTTGAGAAGATAGAATTGTAAGTACCATAATACATACATTTTCTTAAACTTTAGGGTATTTTCAAAGCCCTTTTGTACACGTGGATCAAAATTTAACATACGGCAACAGTTCGCTAAGAATGTTTAAGATGACGCATATCGATCTGAGCCTACTTACGTAAGGTGATAAACGTCATGATCAAAACTTGTGTTCCTTGGCCCAGGAAAACTGACAGCAACATTCTATTCCTTGGTGGTCTGAATACATCCCCATGAAGCAGCTTCCAACCAAAGTCCTCCTGGGCATCTTCCTGCATATGAGAAAATCTTTGGTAAACACACTGTGGCAGAAAGTTACCAGAACTCTGAAAGTTAGACGGAAATGAATTTTCCTCTAAAGACAGACTAACTGGAAGCCAATGGCTCATTCTGGATACAGCAGCCCTCTGGAAGGTAGGTGATCCTGCCATCCAAATGAGGCGCTCCCTTACTCTAAGTTTTGCATTAAAGGGAATGTGTTCCTCATATAAGGAACACGCCTGGCTTAATTGCATGGAGAAAGTGAAATGATTTAATATACAGAGGGAATTCGGCCAATTTTTATAGAAATTTAAAATTCGGGGCACCTGCGTGGTTCACTTGGTTTAGCGTCTGACTTCGGCTCAGGTCATGATCTCATGGTGTGTGAGTTCGAGCCCCGCATAGGGCTCTGTGCTGTTAGTGTGGAGCCCGCTTCAGATCCTCTGTTCCCCCTCTCTCTGACCCCACCCCCGCTTGCACTCTCTTTGTCAAAAATAAACAAACCTTAAAAAGAAAAGAAAAACAAAGGATTCTCTTTTTTTAAAAAAAAAGAAATCTAAAATTCACCAATACACAGATGATTATAAGAGTCAAAACAGTATAAATGAGATAAAACTAAATTTAACCTCAAAAAAAAATTTATTAAAAAAAAAAGAGGGGTGCCTGGGTGGCTCAATCGGTTAAGTGTCTGACTTCGGCTCAGGTCATGATCTCACAGTTTGTGAGTTCAGGCCCCACGTCGGGCTCTGTGCCGACAGCTCAGAGCCTGGAGCCTGCTTCCGATTCTGTGTCTCCCTCTCTCTCTGCCCCTCCCCCGCTCACACTCTGTGTCTCTCTGTCTCTCAAAAAATGAATAAATGTTAAAAAAGATTTTTTAAACTAAATTTAACCCAAATGATAACATTTTGCAATGTTTGATATATTTATCTCATACTCCAAATTAATGGAAACATTAAATAATACTTTAAAAGTTCAGAAACATATAAAAAGGAATAGAACCAGAGTGGGTAACAAATACCTCTCTAATAAACTGACTTCTACTTTTACAGAGCATACCCAACTCTATACTTTCTGATAGAACCTACCCAACTCTATACTTTCTGATTTGGTATAACAGGCTAAATTGCTAGATGTCGAAATGTGCTGTATTCGAGGTATTATATGCCCTAAGTAAAAATATAACATTGACAAGTGGACAGAGTAGGCATTCAAATATTTGCTGAATCAAATATGTGCATTTTTACTTACAGAAGAACTCATCTCATTGTATCTGATAATATCTCTATGAAGAGTCCTCAATATAATTATAGCCACCATGCCAGATAAGAAGAGAATGATAACAAAGGAATTCATAATACTAGAAAATTTAAAGAAGAAAAAAGACAAGTTAAACCTCAAGTTCCTTATTTAAACAGTGAGAAGAAAATGTGGGTACATATAAAAGAAAGGCATTCAAATTACCATCATGTTGATCACTTTTCCAAGGTTAAACTTAGATCAAAAGCTGAATACATCAGTATATTAAATGAACTTAATATATTATAATACACAATATATTGATATTATGTATTAATACACGTAATCCACAAAACTGTATTACAAATAAAGCAATATAGGGGCGCCTGGGTGGCTCAGTCTGTTAAGTCCGACTTCAGCTCAGGTCATGATCTCACGGTTCGTGAAGTCAAGCCCCACGTCGGGCTCTGTGCTGACAGCTCGGAACCTTCTTCGGATTCTGTGCCTCCCTCTCTCTCTGCCCCTCCCCCGCTCATGCTCTGTCTCTCTCTGTCTCAAAAATAAACACTAAAAAGAAACAAACAAAACCAAATAAAGCAATATAAGCAACATTATTCTTAAGGTGATTTTAGAATTTTTTAAGGGTACATTCCCAAAAAGAAGCAAGAAGAAGTAAATAAGATCAATTAACAGAAACTCAATTCCAGGGCATGGAACTGAGAATGAAAGCCCAGGAATCAAGGTTGAACTAATGGCTGACTGACTTCTTAACTGATAGACCAAGGTTGTAGTCTTTTTATGAGCTTCAGGGTAATGACCCCATGGTCACTGTACTTCCCAGCTCTTACTGTTTCTAAAATTTAAACTTCAAAATTATTCCCAAATCAAAACCAATCCCTTCTACCATCCCACCACCCAGCCAAACCCGAACACATCAACAAAGCTTCACCAGAATCTGAAAAGACCAACACTGTTCTAGAAAGATGTCAATAAGGAGGAGCCTGGGTGGCTCAGTCAGTTAAGCATCTGACTTTCCCTCAGGTCATGATCTCACGGTCTGTGAGTTTGAGCCCCACATCAGGCTCTCTACTGTCAGCGCGGAGCCCATTTCAGATCCTCTGTCTCCCTCCCTCTCTCTCTGCCCCTCCCCTGCTTGTACTCTCCCTGTCTCTCAAAAATAAATTTAAAAAAAAGATGCCAATAAGATGACTGATGTCTATGGTTGCCAGAGAGGAGGCAGTATGGGGGGATGGGCAAAATAGATGGAGATTAAGAGGTGCAAAGTTCCAGTTATAAAATAAATAAGTCACTTGTGGCTGCCAAAGGGGAGGGGGTGTGGGGGGATGGGCAAGATGAGTGCAGGGGGTGGGAGGTGCAGCCTTCCAGCTATGGAATGAATAAGTCACAGGGATAAAAGGTACAGCATAGGAGGGGCGCCTGGGTGGCTCAGTCGGTTGAGCGTCCGACTTCAGCTCAGGTCATGGTCTCACGGTTCGTGAGTTCGAGCCCTGAGCCAGGCTCTGTGCTGACAGCGCGGAGCCTGCTTGGGATTCTGTCTCCCACTCTCTCGACCGCTCCCCTGCTTGCGTGTGCACACTCTCATGCTGAAAATAAATAAATTTTTTTACATTTATTCATTTCTGAGAGACAGAGAGAGAGAGAGCATGAGTGGGGAAGAAGCAGAGAGAGAGGGGGAGACATAGAATCCAAAGCAAGCTCCAGCCTCTGAACTGTCAGCACAGAGCCCGACGTGGGGCTCAAACCCACAGACCACGAGATCATGACCCGAGCTGAAGTCGGACGCTTAACCGACTGAGCCACCCAGGCGTCCCTCTCAAAATAAATAAATAAATAAAAACTTTTAGGGGCGCCTGGGTGGCTCAGTCGGTTAAGCGTCTGACTCTTGGTTTCAGCTCAGGTCATGATCTCACGGTTCGTGGGTTCGAGCCCCATGTGGGGCTCTGAGCCGACAATGTGGTGTGTGCTTGGGATTTTCTCTCCCCCTCTTTCTGCCCCTCTCCTGCTCATGCTTTCTCTCTCTCCCTCAAAAATAAACATTAAAAAATTTTTAAAGATGACTGATGTCTAAAACGTCTGTTAATGTGGTAAGTGAGTTAGATCATGGCTGAAACAAAGTACATTCCTTATTACGCTATAAATACGAATACTACTAGAGATTAGCCCCCACAGTGTATCTGGAGGCCCTTTGGTCTCACAATCCCTTTGGAGAAACCATTTAAATAAATTTTACCTGAAGAGACTTCTAGGGATGTGACAAAATGGGACCTGGACAGTTGCCCAAACAGAAGACTCTGGAAAAGCTACCATATGATCATAATAATGAGGAGGAGGAAGAGGAGGAGGAGGGAGAGCAGGAAGACACGAAGGAATAAGTCTAGAAACACAGGAGCGGGGGGCGTTATTCTCACTTAAAAGGCAATGGGTATATAAGGAGGGTCATCACCTCAAGAGACCATACTCGGAACCACACCTTCCCTCACTTTCATTTTTACTTTCATAGTCTTCTTCCACCCCAAACTGACCTACCCCCCGACCTCCCTCAGCACTTGGCCACAGTCACGCCCAATTGTCACGTTCTCAGCTGGTTCCTCCCTCCATTTCAGGCTGAAACTTCCACCTCTGCGGTTTGGCCCTGTTGAAGGTTCCCGAGCGATCAAGCGCGTGTCCTCTACATCCACCAGAACGTAAAGCCTCGCGGGAGCAGAAGTCCGTCTGTCTCCCTCACACTGTCCCAGAGCCCAGCAGGGCGTCTGGCCGCCTCGCAGGGACGAGGAAGCACACCAGTGGCATGAGCAGCCCCTCCCCGACACACCTTGTCCCCCACACGGTCCTCTCCGTCACCCGCCCCGCTGAGGGAACGAAGGGCCCCTTGAAAGGTCTTGGTGTCTCACATGTAATGCCTCCACCTTCCTCCTGGCCCTCTTCCTCAGACTTTCTGAACCGAGGAGCACAAGTCTCTACCGTGTTTTCCTCTCATCTCGCGCACGGTGTCCCCTTCCGCAGTCACACCCTGCCCACTTCGCGCCCCCCCCCCATGCTCTTTGCAGGCCGCAAGGCACCTCTCAGACACCTCAAGCCGCTCTTCCCTTCGGCATACGCAGGCGTGTATTTAAGGCCCGTCTTCCTTTTTCTCTTTCTTTGTGCACGTGGAGAGGTGTGTGCGAGGAAGGAGAGGGGAAACCAGCCACAGGGAGGAAAAGGTGTCACTCAAGATCATCTCCGGTAACAAAATAGCTTTTTAAAACACATAGGTATATAGATCTCACCACTCATGGGTTCGAGCCCCGCGTCCGGCTCCTTGCTTTCAGCCCAGAATTTTCTCTCTGCTTCTCTCCCTCTCTCTCTCTCTGCCCCTCCCCTGCTCTCTCTCTTAAAATAAACTTTAAGATATATATCATATATATATATATGTACATATATATAAGATATAAGATATATATATGATATATATAAGATATATATATATGTATATTTAATACAAATATATATTTACATTTCTCCTACTGAAGCTACCTACTCTTTGTTTTATAAAGTACTTACCTGGGGGGGGCGCCTGGGTGGCTCAGTGGATTAAGCGTCCGACTTTGGATCAGGTCATGATCTCACGGCTCATGAGTTTGAGCCCCGCGTTGGGCTCTGTGCTGACAGCTCAGAGCCTGGAGCTTGCTTCAGAGTCTGCCTCTGTCTCTCTGTCCCTCCCCTACTCACTCTCTGTCTCTCTGTCTCTCTCTCTCTCTCTCAAAAATAAACATTTAAAAATAAATAAATTAATTAATTAATTAAATAAAGTAGTTACCTAGAAGCACCTGGCTGGCTCAGTCAGAAGAGGCCTCAGCATGCTGAGTTCGAGCCCCATGTTGGGCAGAGGTTACTAAAGAAAATAAACTTAAAAATAAAAAATAAAAATAAAGTACTTACCTCAACCACTGAATGTTGGTATGAGACATGGAATCCAAAATGTAGTCCCACCTAGATGCCCACTTGATGCTTTTGTTTTCCTAACAAACAAAAATATACAGTTATATGACCAAACTTCTAGTGACTTTTGCTGGTTATAATCTTAAAACAGACAGAAGGTTATTCTGCATATATTTTCGCCTTTTCTTTACTACTAACTTCCTGGAATAGTAAGATGTGTCCTGACATTTTTATCTTATTTTTATGAAGTGATATTCTTCTTCATTTCAGGAAGGAACTAGGAAGAAAGTACTTGTAGCTTGCCACTGTTCACCAGAAATAGCACCTTTAAAAAAAAAAAAACAGACTCAGTATCTATTTGTTTGTTTACTTATTTATGTAATCTCTATACCCAACATGGGGTTCGAACTCACAACCCCAAGATCAAGAGTCGCATGCTCTTCTGACTGAGCCAGCCAGGTGCCCCTACATTTTTATATGTTAAGTATTTTGAGATGTCGTAGCAACAAGTTTATAAAAGATGCTTTGTTTTTAAGGTTTGTAGTTTTCAATACTGAATAAACCATAAGAAAATACAATGACTGGGGTGCTTGGGTGGCTCAGTCAGTTAAGCATTCGGCTCTTAATTTTGGCTCAGGTCATGATCTCACGGTTTGTGGGATCAAGCCTGGAGTCAGGCTCTGTGTTCACAGCATGCAGCCTGCTTAGGATTCTCTCTGTCCTTTTCTCTCTTCCCCTCTCCCTCTTCTCTCTGCCCCAGCCCTGTTCTCTCTCTCTCTCTCTCTCTCAAAATAAATAAATAAACTTAAAAAAAGAAAGAAAATACAATTACCAATCAAGCTGTTTCTGTGACATGTGATCAACCTCAAACTGTCGGTAGCTTTCTTACAAAATATCCCAAATAGATGAAGTTCGGAACTGGGAATCCCCAATAAACACTTACACCATTAATACAGTGTAATCACCCCTCAAATCAATAACATGCTTTTAGCAAAAGGAAAATGCTGGTGCAAATTGACTAAGTAATGTTTGAAATGACTTATTATTTAAAACTGGGTTTTAGGTGTTTTTCCCGAAGTTTAGAGTTGGAGTATGGAGAAAAATTAATATACACTGCTTTTTTTCCTACTTTTTTTTTTAAGTAGGCTCCACACTCAACATGGGGCTTGAACTCATGACCCTGAGATCAAGAGATAACGCTCTACTGACGGAGCCAGCCAGGTGCCCCTAAAGTATGCCACTTAAAAAAAAAAACCCACATGATAGATTTTAATTGGGTTTTAATTCAATGATGGATTTTAGTTAAAACCTGATGACCAGGTGATCCTGGTTAACATTACCAGTGATGGGGCAGGTTGACATCACGTACTTCCTGATGTATGCAGCATCGGGTCTGTGGTGCGATCCCTGCCAAGAACGTACAGCCCGAGCCTTGTCATAAAGAACCATCAGACAGGGGGCGCCTGGGTGGCTCAGTCAGTTAAGCGTCCGACTCCGGCTCAGGTCATGATCTCACAGTTTGTGGGTTCGAGCCCCACGTCGGGCTCTGTGCCGACAGCGCGGAGCCTGGAGCCCGCTTCGGATTCTGTGTCTCCTTCTCTCTCTGCCCCTCCCCCACTGTGCTCTCTCAAAAATAAATAAACATAAAAAAATTTTTTTTTTATTTTTTTTTAAATAAGAACCATCAGACCCAGTTTGCTGGTCATCCTGCAGATTGTAAGGTCTGTACTCTATAAAAATTTCAAGGATGTGAAAGACAGAGAAAGACTAAAGAACGGGTCTGGATTGGAGACCACAAACTAAACAACACATACTCCTAGATAGGACCTCAAACCACAAAGGGAAAAAGTGACATTGTTGGCCAGCTGGCAACATTTGAATGGATGCATGTGGACGGGATGGTAATGTGATAGCAATACAGATTCCTGATTTGCAGAGTTATATGCTAGTTGTATGCTATTCTAGTAGGAAAATGATCTTGTTTGGGGGACTCTGGAGCGTTTACGGGCGATAGAACATCTAGCTCTCAAAAGATTCAGAGAAAGACTAATGATAATGGACACAGAGAGAAGGGTGAACCATGGAGCAAATGAGGTAAAATATTAACAATTGGGGGGTTCTGATTAAAGGGACTGGGGGAGCTCTTTGTATTGTTCTGGCAATCCTGTGGTCTGAAACTGTTTCAAAATAAATTATCACTAAAACCTATAAATAGGAAATCAGAATTTACAGATAAATCAAGGGATCAACTACTCACTGCATAAAAACATACATCTTAGCTGTTCTACTAAAATACTGGGCCTGTCGTCAAATGTGACTTAATTTGTAAAAATTTGAATTACAGGCTTCTCTTCACCAGCCTACCCATTGCCTTAAGCAAGTTAATTCATATCGGGTCTTTCAAAAAGGAGAGATACCTTCCAGTATGCACCATGAAGTCTGAATTTTAAATACTAAGAGAGCCTAGAAAAATCTGCAGCTGGTAAGCCTGACAGTTTTTGCACCAAACATCGCCATCTGCTGGCAATAACAGACCATAACACGTGGTACTCTGCCCTAAGAAAATAAGAAACGATTTAAAACTCCTAAGGCACATTTGAGAGCAAAATGACAAACGCAGAAAGGTAACTAAGTGGTGAAACCTACTTCCTCAATCCCCCGAACACTAATGAGCTATTCCGCTTCTTTACATGGCAGTTCTCACAAAACCACAGCAGGTAAACAAGTCCTTCGTGTTTACTACCGGAGGCACGAGCCGCAAAAGTAGAAACAAAACCAGACTTCTTGAATCCTGACGCAGGACCCCACGATGGATGTCACTCAAAGAATATTCACGCAGGGACTCAAAGAATCAAATGGGCAGACAGCTGGGGTTTCTTCTGGTCCAGGTGATTGCAACAGAGGGAGCAGCACCCCCTAAGGGGCATGATGAGGATGCGTAGGGGATACTTCAGGGATTAAGCAGCAGAGAAGGCGGGACCCACACGGCACTTCCCTGGGAGACGAGCACAACACAGAACTGAGTTGATCAACATCTCAGAAAATCATGCCCTCTCTCGGAAAGATGTGGTACTTGAGCTACCAATGGACGATATTCTCATATTCATCTGCATTCACAGCCCTGACATTTACAGTGATTAAACACATTGGTGCATGCATCTGACGGGGACTGAAATATGTACTGAAATACATGCTATTTTCTTAAAAATTACTTTCTTTTTCTTTCTTTTATATTACAGTTAGGATGTTATATTGATATTTATTGAAACTAGGTGTACAGACAGGTTCAATCATCTAGTGTCTATAAATATGAATTTACAATAGTAAAGGGAGACAGAGAAAACATCTGATATTAAAATAAGACATCAGGGCGCCTGGGTGGCCCAGACAGTGGAGTGTCGGGATCTGGAGTTCCACTCTCAGGTCATGATCCCAGGGTCCTGGGATCGAGTCCCATGTCGGGCTCCACACGGAGCATGGAGCCTGCTTAAGATTCTGATTCTCTCTCTCTCTCTCTCATCACTCCCTCTGCCCCTCTCCCCCACTCATGCTCTCTCTCACTAAATTAAAAAAAAAGAGAACATCAGTCTGATAGGGTTGAGAACTACTGATCCATTTCAACTCTCTCATTTTATTACAGGGGAAACTGACGTTCAGAGAGCAAAACGAACTTGCTCAAGGTCACAGTATGAGCTTGAGGCAAGCCAGCACCAAAATTCTCTGCTTCTCAATTCAGTTACTGGCCCATGCTGCCTACAAATCAAGAATATGCTTTGGAGGGGGAACAAAAACCCAATGCTATAAATGTGGCTAGGATCCCAGGCCAACCCACAAATGAAGCTTATGTAAGTCACATACATGGCTAAGAGTAATGTGATTAGAATGAAGCCACAAAACCTTTGGTTCGTGGTATAAAAACGGTAAGTTTCTGAAATAAAAGTATTGTGAATAGTAATACGTAGCCTGGCATTCAAGGCCATTCAAAATCTGGCCCAAGTCTATCTTTCTAAACTTCCTACCAATACTATATAAACGATTAAAGTCTGAGGTGTCAAACTGAATCTTTTTGGCCCTTAGGGACCCCAGCACCTAATCCCTGGCACATAAAATGCATTTACTATCATCTGATGAATGAATAAGCAAATGAAGACAATTTTCTTTCAATTGGACTTTTGTTCACTCTTCCCCATAGGTACTGTTCCCATGTACACTCTTCCCCAGAAAGCCCTACCCTAGCTCCTCTCCAAATGCCTAAAATCTAGGTCTCTTAACTCAGTCCATTGGCCTTCCCACAATGCCTCACACTCCTCTCTTATAAAGCCTTCTTGGCCCATTCACCTGCCATAATTCCTTCCCATTTTAAACTCACACCACGTATTATAGAGGCTGCGTCAAGAGCCTGGACTCTCTAGTCAAACTAATCTTGGTTTATAATCCTTTACATTTGTAAAAGCCATTTGGCAAGTGGCTTTCCCTCTATGGGTCTCAGTTTTTATTTATTTTTAAGTTTATTTCTTTATTTTGGGAGAGCGAGAGTGGGGGAAGGGCAGAGAGAGGGGAGAGAGAGAGAATCCCAAGCAGGCTCCGCGCTGTCGGCACAGAGCCCCATGCGGGGCTCGACCTCACAAACTGTGAGACCATGACCTGAGCTGAAACCAAGAGTTGGACGCTCAACCGACCGAGCCACCCACGTGCCCCTCGGTTTTCTTTTCTATAAAGTGGAGTTTTAAAACAGTACCTGCTTTCAGAGGACTATTGTGAAAAATGAAGGTAAAGAAGTTACTTAATAAAAATTCCCAGGCTAGGCATATAGTAGGCACTCGACAAATATCTGTCATATAAATGTATGAATAAAAGGTCTTCACTCAGATATTAATCTTTATGACCCATCCTTCAATAACTTCTGAACATATTTGTTATATAAACTCCAAACTGTATACCCATTTGGGAACATGAATCATTTTCTGAAAACATAAAATACACAAGATGCTTTCTTTTTTTTAGAGAGAGAGAGAGAGAGAGAAAGAGAGCGTGTGAACTAGTGTGGGGGAGGGGCAGCGGGAGCAAGACTCTTAAGCAAGCTCCAAGCTCAGGTGGAGCCTGAGGCAGGGCTCGATCTCACGACCCGGGGATCGTGACCCGAGCCAAAATCAAGAGACAGACGCTCAACCGACTGAGCCACCCAGGTGCCCCACAAGACGCTTAATTAAAAACCCGGAAAGAATTGTAACTAAACACTATACCGCCTCTGGACCTTTCTGTAGCCAGTAGCTGCCTGACCAGGGGCTGAGGCCCACAACCTCACCGATGACCGTGAGCTCTGCTTCCAAACAGCAGTTTGCAGGTGGCTGTCGAGGAGGTTCAAGGAGGTCTCAGGTGGTCGAGGGCCCCAGCTGCTGCATGGTCCTGACACCTGTAAGTGGTTTGACGTATGCATGGGGTGTGGCTTCCTGTCCATATCTCCCTGCCCCATCCCTGCGTCGGGATTGTGCCTGCCCCTCCCCCACTGACCCCGAGAACGACCCGTGTGCCAGAGGTACATGGAAGCCTTCCGCAGTCCGCACGGGGTGAGACAGTGTAGTTCATCCAGCCAAGGGCCTGGAATCCATCCGTGTCACAAGACCTGGTGAGATTTTCTGTACTGAGAGTGAGAAGCAGCAGGAAGGGGGGGAAACACGCGGAAGCGTGGACCCGAGGGGAAATTCCCAGAAAGCACGGAGGTGTAGATCTTTGCCAAGGTAGTGGCCCCTAGTCACATGTGGCTATCCAGCACCTGAAATGTGGCTAGTCCTAAGTGAAATGAGCTGTGTGAAATATGAGCTGGCTTTCAAAGATTAAAAAAAAAAAAAAACCACAAGGTATTTCTTTACTAAAATGAGTGCTATAGAAACACTGCATTCCAGTTAATAAATTTGTTTCTCGGCGCCCCTGGGTGGCTCAGCCGGTTAAGCATCTGACTTTGGCTCAGGTCGTGATCTCATGATCAGTGAGTTCGAGCCCCGAGTCGGGCTCTGTGCTGACCGCTCAGAACCTGGAGCCTGCTTCCGACTCTGTCTCCCTCTGTCTCTGCCCCTCCCCTGCTTGTGCTCTGTCTCCCTCTCTCAAAAATAAACATTAAAAATATATTTTAAAAAATCAGTAAGTATCAGAATTTCCCATTTATAAATTAATTAATTAATTAATTAATCTCTCACAGGGGTATGGGTTATCAGTTTTGACACTACATGTATGCTAGGACTGAACAAATAAATCAGGAGTGCCTGGGTGGCTCAGTTGGTTGAGCGTCCAACTTCGGCTCAGGTCACAGTCTCACGGTTCATGGGTTCGAGCCCCGCATCGGACTCTGTGCTAACAGCTTGGAGCCTGGAGCCTGCTTCAGATTCTGTGTCTCCCTCTCTCTCTCTCTATCTATGCCCCTCTCCCACTCGCACTCTGTGTCTCTCTCTCACACACACAAAAATAAATAAACATCAAAAAATTTTTTTAAAAAAACAAATAAATCAACACATTATAGAAGATGGGGGCCATATTTCTCAGCATCAGAGAAAGAAGTTAGCAGTCAGCAAGGGGAGAGGGCTAGCCCGAACGCTGTAGTGCTGCATTATGGTCAGAGATACTGATACGAACTCGTGTTCATTTATTTCCTTATCCACTCACTTATTTTTATATTTTCCCATTTGCAATTAGCAAGTCATGCGTGGGGTGACACTCTCCCACTGTGAGAACAACCAGCTTTCCTAACGCTCGTTCATCTCCGATTTTAACATCCATTGATACTATCGGCCTGAATCAATTACTTAATTGGAGGTTGAAAAATAGCGATTTTCAAATTCACGTTCAATTTCCACTTCAAGTAGTTATTACCACTGAAGCAATTCAATAAATAATATCAACCCAGCTAACTGACAAAATCCTTTCTACGCTATAATGCGGTTTCAGTTCTTTTATATTACAGTTACCAACATATGAAGGTTTGCCTCTTATTTGTCGGCGGAAAACTCAAGCTCTGTTGTGGTTTCAATAAGATTTTGTGAGGTACTCTAAGATGCAACCACCATGGACACTTGAGACACCCCAAGTGGGAGCCACGATGCAATATAGATTTTACTCCACAAGAGTACTCCAGAGTCAAGTGTGGCTGACTGAGTTAGACTCAGTCAAAAGATTTCTTCATTAGGAGACTTTTACATATTTTACTCATGTGCTTTGGGAAGCTCAGAAATGAAGTTGTAGAAAGCAGCATTTTCCAAACTTGTCTGACTCGTGTTCTAGGGAGTGCACTTTGGGAAGGGTTGATGTGCATCATTATCACCGGGTTAAGAAAGCATTTTTCAACTCAAGACCATAAAATGAACAGCACCAGAGATGTGTAACAGCACGCTTCCTTATGCTCGCCCCCGCCTACAACGGCAACGCGCTGGTGTTCAGATACAGACTATGGCGGCGTGGTGTTTTCTCACCGCACGATCTCACGCTGCTGTGTGAGACACCTGTAAATCAAGTGCTCCTGTGTCCGCAAGGAGGAATGGAAAGGATCGTGTGCCTACTACAGGCTAGGTACGGTGCTAAACGTTTTATGTGAGCTCACATACCCCAGAATAATCACCGGAGGTGATGATTTTATCCCCATTTTACAGATGAGGAAGTTCACACAGCTAATAAACGTCAGCACCAGTTTTCAAACTCAGGCGCGTCTGGGCCTTTGCATCATGCCACTTATTGAGGCCAAGGGCCTCCTAAGAACCCTAAGTGAGTTTCAAGGAGAGGGAAAGAATTCCCTCTTCTGGAAAAGCTTCCAAGAGTAGGCGTGTTAAGGACCAAGGGATTGAGCCCTAACCCCAAATAACGTGACTTCCCCCAAATTCCCCCATTTGGTACAGCTGCATCTGAACTTGAGCTTCAGCTCGGTCGGTAGCCACAGTTGCTTCCTGACAGGCAGACAGTCCACTAGCTCCATACCGTGGAGGCTCCCGGTGTGAATCTGAACTTCAATTTAGATGTGCGTTCCCTTGGCTTTTACAGCAAGCATAAAAGTTCCTACATTTAATTTTTTTTTTTAATTTAAGTACGCTCCATGCCCAAAGCAAGGCTTGAACTCACCACCCTGAGATCAAGAATTGCAGGCTCTACTGACTGAGCCAGCCAGGCGTGCCACTACATTTAAATGTGTATAGCTGACGAATAAGTGATAAAAATGTAGAAGGGCTTCAGTTCTTTGATCATCTTCTTTTAATTTTTTTAATGTTTATTTATTATTTTTCAGAGAGACAGAGAGAGAGAGACAGCATGTGAGCAGAGGAGGGGCAGAGAGAGAAGACAAAGAATTTGAAGCAGGCTCCAGGCTCCGAGCTGTCAGCACAGAGCCCATCTCGGGGCTCAAACTCACTGACCATGAGACCCATCATGACCTGAGCTGAAGTCGGACGCCCAACTGACTGAGCCACCCAGGTGCCCCTGATCAACTTCTGATAATAACTTAGACTTTTAATAATGTTCTCAATCATTAGGGAAAGTTATTTTAATTTCTTCAGGGTGTATTCCATTCCTTCCCCCAGATTACACTTCTGTATTTCATCCAGAGATCAGAAGGCTGACCATATTGGACTAGTAAATTGCCTGTTTTCACCGATTGTACTTTGCGTAAACCGCAGGATGTAGGCTCAAGTAATCCTGACCTCTAGCCAGATGATCCAAAGCACACACATGCATTTCTAATATAAACATTTCTCATTTTCTTTAGAGTAACTCTGTGGACAGAAGATATAATAGACCTTTAATACGGAAAGCCAGAATGGTATAGCAGAAAAGCTATGAGTTTGGGGGCCAGTTTGAATATCACTTGCGCCTCCCGCCAGCAATGATCCTGAGAAAATTACCCCACCTCACTGGGCTTCAGTAGCCTCATTTATAAAATGGATATAACCACATAGGTGATACATAGGGACAAAAGCAAGGCAGCCCTAAGATACGATTGCTTTCAGACTGAGATTAGGAAAAAAATCATGTTGTGATGGCTGGCAGGTCATGTATAGAAATGACACAAGCTGAGCACAATTTGTAAATGTTTGAAGAAATTTGAGACCTAATCCCCAATAATGTGATTAGGGCTTGGTCTCAAGAAAGCACATCTAAAGCTTTAAGAAATAAGTCATTTACACCAAATCGAGTATGATCAAAGCCGACTCAAAAATATGAGATATTGCCTTAAAAAAAAATAAAAAGAGAAATGCATAAATCTATATAGTCTTAAAAGGCTTTCCCTATAAAAGGAAAGCCCCCAAGTTAATCTTTCGATGAAACACCTGTAATACTGTCCAGGACTAAGAGTACCCAGCCCATGAATATAAACATCTGGTCCATGGGCAAGCAGAGGACTAGAGGGCCATGAATATCATGTTTTAATACCCACTTCCTTTTGCTCTGGGGTCCTAGGCTCACCAACAAACTTTCTATTTATGCTATTCTATTTCTATTTGCTTTCTCATATATCGTTATCACAGGCAGATGTGCTAACCAGCTAACATGAATGGTGTGGTCCCTGGCACTCATATTTTTCCATGTAAATTAATAAATCGGTATTCTGGTTTATACATTGGACAATTAGGGGTTTGCTTAATATGAATCGATCTCCCTTTGGTATAGTCACAGAATTAAAATTTGGAAGCACAGGACGGCTCTTGGTCAGGGCTCAGGTTATGATCTCACGGTTTTGTGAGTTCGAGCCCCGCATGGGATTCCGTGCTGACAGTGCAGAGCCTGCTCGGGATTCTCTGCCTCCCTCTCTCTCTGCCCCTTCCCCGCTCGCACTCTCTCTGCCTCTCTCAAAATAAATAAATAAATGTTAAAAAATAAATAAAATAAAACTCTGAAGCAAAATTTTAAAATATTGACAAAAACCTAGCACTGCTGAGTATGTGAGGAAACAGCACATCCTCGGGCCCAGCAACTTCTCTGGACAAGAATTTGGCAATGTGTTCTCGAAATCTGCACACCCTTTTACCTACATAATCCTGGTGCTGGGAATTGAACTTTAGGAAATAATCACACAAGAAGAAACATAAGAACGTTCATTAAAGCACCGTTTCTAAATTAAAAATTAGACATTTGGGTTGTTTTTCTCAATGAAGCACTAAATAAGTCAACCATGGCCTACACATTAAATGCAGTATGCAGTAAATTAAAAAAAGGATGGGGGGGGGTGCCTGGGTGGCTCAGTCGGTTGGGTGTTCGACTTCAGCTCGGGTCATGATCTCACTTTTTGTGGGTTCAAGCCCCACGTCGGGCTCTGTGCTGACAGCTCAGAGCCTGGAGCCTGCTTCGGATTCTGTGTCTCCCTCTCTCTCTCTGCCCCTCCCCCACTCATTCTCTCCCTCTCTCTCTCTCTCTCTCTCTCTCTCTCTCTCTCTGTGTAAAAAATAAACATTAAAAAAAATTTTTTAATAAAAATTAAAAAAAAGGATGGGACTCTGGGGCGCCTGGGTGGCTCAGTCGGCTGAGTATCTGACTCTTCATTTTTAGCTCAGCTCATGATCCCAGGGTCGTGGGATTGAGCCCCCACATGGGCTCCACACTGAGCACGGAGCCTGCTTAAGATCTGCGCGCACTCTCTCTCTCTCTCTCTCTCTGTCTCCCTCTACCCCTCTCCCTGACTGATGCACTCTCTCTAAAATAAAAATAAATATTAAAAATTAAAAAATAGGGGCACCTGGTAGCTCAGTCAGTTAAGCATCCAACTTTGGCTCAGGTCATGATCTCAGTTTGTGAGTTCGAGGCCCGCGTCGGGCTCTGCGCTGACAGCTCAGAGCGTGGATCTTGCTTCAGATTCTGTGTCTCCCTCTCTCTCTGCCTGCCCCCCGCTCATGCTCTGTGTGTGTCTCTCTCTCAAAAAAGGAATAAACAATAAAGAAATTTTTCTAATCAAAAAAAAATCTTTAAAAATTAAAAAATAAAAAGGATGTGACTCTACTGACACGGAAAGACATCCATGATGTACACATGAAGTGAAAACAGCACATGTAAATATCTCATTTGTACAAAATCGTATATTTTTTGGCACCACGTGCAGTGTTTCCCTTGTATATTCTAAAGAACATTATATCCCCATGAGTTCTGCCATGGTCTATGAAATGCTAAGTATTATAATTATCTTTTGAAAATTCAGTGTTTTTTAACATAATGAATACTCTCAATGCATTGTTTTAACATTGCTTGACCTAGCATTCTCCAAAGTAACCTCATCGCAGGACCCTTTTCTCACCTAACACCCTTTAAAACACAAAGCAAAAATAAGGGGCGCCTGGGTGACTCAGTCGGTTGAGCGTCTGACTCTTGATCTTGGCTCCGGTCGTGATCTCACAGATCATGAGTTCGAGGCCGCACCGAGCCCTGCTGAGCCTGCTTGGGATTCTGCCCCTCCCTCTCTCTGTCAAAATAAATGAATTTAAAATAAATATGAAGAAAAGAAAATATAAAGCAAAAATAAATAAAATGTGAAGCAACCAGTTTGCAGAAAAACCTTTGGGAAACACGGGCATCAGAGAGCTGTTAGATTATTCACCAGACTGTTAATAGTCAGTCTGTACATCTGTCTAGCCACCGAAGATACACACCACTTCATAAAAATAGCTACTTACAAAAGAAGAATTAAATGTGTAGAAACAATAATGAAGGCCATATGTTGAGGACCTATTCTGTGCAATGCTAAGGTCTTTATATATTCTGAAAACGAGGAACAAATGCCCAGAGAAGAAATCGAGCCTGAGATCCCACGACTTACCTAAGCTCACGCGGCCAGTAAGTGGCCAAGCCTCAATTTGAACCACAGGTCAGTCTGAGCCCAATATGGATGCTCTTCTCACTACATATCCTATCCTCTGTCTCTTCCACAACATACTCTTCCTTTCAGGTCCCACTTGAGCAACCTGCCAAGCCCAGGCAACACCCCTCCAGTTTCCCACGTACTTCCTTCAAACCTCTGAGGAAGTAGGAGAAAGTAAATTACCTGGCACGGTACCTGAAATGTGGTAGATTTAATACAGATATTCCTTTAAGGATGGTCCTCTGAATGGTTTGAATGTAAAGAACTTACCTACTTTCTCGGGCTTTTGGCTGGGTTATACAACCCTGATGATCAAAATTAAGGCTTTAATATTAATGAAGTATATGATAGTTATGTACCTGATTTGGAACAAAAGTAAGATGATGGCGTGGAATACTTACTTCAAATTGCACAGAGTAAGTGTAGGTTACATTAAACTTCTCTGTATGTTCTTCAGGAATTTCCATAGGGGGTCCATTACAGGCTAGGCGGCCTTCACCTGAATGCTTATGGCTAAGAAAGAAGGGGGTAAGAAAGAGAAAGTAATTTTTATACCAAACTACCGTTGTAAATTCCAATTCATGGCTGTTCAGGAATGTAACAGTAGCAGGTTGAAAAAATTTGCCTTTCATTATAATTAGTATTTAAAACTTTATGATTTTATGTTTTTAATGTTTTTTTTTTTTTTTTTTTTTTTTTTTTGAGACAGAGAGAGACAGAGCATGAGCAGGGGAGGGGCAGAGAGAGAGGGAGACCCAGAATCCGAAGCAGGCTCCAGGCTCTGAGCTGCTAAGCACAGAGTCCGACGCGGGGCTCAAACTCACGGAGTGTGAGATCATGACCTGAGCTGAAGCTGGACACTTAACCGACTGAGTCACCCAGGCACCCCAAAACTTTATGATTTTAAATACTTTTGTTTTGGGGCACCAGGGTGGCTCAGTTGCTTAAGCGTCCAACTCTTGATCTCAGCTCAGGTCTTGATCTCAGGGGCATGAGTTCAAGCCTGCTGGGCATGAAGCCTACTTAAAAAAAAAAAAATGGCCTTGTTTCTAAATGTCCCTAACACTCAAATAAGAGTCAATATACTGCCCAACACATCAAACAGGTATCCCCTGCTTTTCCAAAGCTCACTTTATGCCACTTCGCTTTTACGAAAGACCTCCATTAGTACCTGTTTTCACTAAGTGAGAGAAATCCGAAGAGGATTTTCACTTTTCTGAAAAATCAAAAAGTGCATTCAGTGTTGGTGTTGCAGGGAGCCATTAGAGAGGCAGTTCCCCTCCCACCCAGTAGCGAGAGTGGCGCCGCCCAGCTCCTTCCTGGGGAACTACACTCGACATCTCGACATCAAGCTCCCAGAGCTCTGAACTGTGTGAGCATCTGCGCTTTATCTTGGCTTATGTTGTGCATCCATTAGCAAGATGTGCCTTAAGGTATCAGAAAAGCCTAAGAAAGGGGATTTGGGGAGTCTGGAAATGCTCACAAAATTTTCCGTATAAATGAATGGCAATTGCTTCTTCGCTTTTGACATTTCGACTTCCAAAAGCTTTCAGAGGAACGCTCTACTTTCAGATAGCAAGAGAAAATGTGTCGCTAAGAACCTTCTCATGGGGCACCTGGCTGGCTCAGTCGGTAGAGTACATGATTCTGGATCTCCGGGTTGTAAATTCGAGGCCCATATTGGGTGTAAAGATTGCTTAAAAATAAAATCTTTAAGAAAAAGAATAAAGAGACCGCAATATCACGCAAAACATAAAAGAGGAATAAAGAGGAGATGGAAAAATCAAAAAGAGAAACAGTGATGCTTCCCTTTTGAATTATTTGCTCAACATACAATTTATCCCTTGGCTTCTGTTTAAAGAATAATATGCAATCCTTGTGGGACTGTTATTTCTAGAAGTACGTGTGCAATAACGCCATTCACTCACCATTGCGGATGCCATTCGTGTGCACCTCTTCCCATTCATTTTTTGTCACCCTAGTGTCTGACATATGATATGTCCTTACTAAGGGTTTGGAGGGTGAATTCATTGAAAGCCAAATTGTATTGTGAAACAGCGATGAATTTTAAAAATGATCATTGTTAAGGCTACCGACAAATAACATCTATAGAAAAAAAATTCAATGACTGCACGATAATGCATATCAAGGTTCCCTGTTTAAGTCTGGGCCTTGAACCCAGCACATGAAATATCTGCATTTCACATCAATGAGATTATGCGGCAAAAATTGTATTAAGGTCTCTAATCATGGGAATGCAAACTGGTGCAGGCGCTCTGGAAAACAGTGTGGAGGTTCCTCAAAAAATTAAAAGTAGATCTACCCTATGACCCAGCAACAGCACTGCTAGGAATTGACCCAAGGGATCCAGGAGTGCTGATGCATAGGGGCACATGGACCCCGATGTTTACAGCAGCACTTTCAACAATAGCCAAATTATGGAAAGAGCCTAAATGTCCATCCACTGATGAACGGATAAAGGAGATGTGGTTTATATACATAATGGAACACTACTCGGCAATGAGAAAGAATGAAATCTGGCCTTTTGTAGCAACGTGGATGGAACTGGAGAGTGTGATGCTGAGTGAAATAAGTCAGAGAAAGACAGATACCATATGTTTTCACTCTTATGTGGATCCTGAGAAAGACAGGAGACCATGGAGGAGGGGAAGGGGGAAAAATAGTTAGAGAGGGAGGGAGCCAAACCATAAGAGACTCTTAAAAACTGAGAATAAACTGAGGGTTGATGGGGGGCGGGGGGAGGGAAAAGTGGGTGATGGGCATGGAGAAGGGCACCTGTGGGGATGAGCACTGGGTGTTGTATGGAAACCAATTTGACAACAAATTTCATATTAAAAAAAAAGATCTCTAATCAATGTAAAAGCCCTATTTTAAACCACTGGCCTTGCGTGTGGGCTGTATAAGGCCTTGTAGGCCATTTTCAAAACTGGCTTTTACTCTAAGTGAGATGGGAAGTCACTGGAAGATTCTGAGCAGAAGGCTGACATGAGCTGACATTTCAAAAGGAATACTCTGCAAGCTGTATTGAGAAGAGACTGCTGGAAGTCAAGGGTGGCACCAGGGAGACCAGCGAGGGTTTTGCCCTAATTCACTTGAGATATAATGATGTCTTGGACCAGATGATAGTGGTGGAGGTGATGAGAACTGGTGGTGGATCCTGAATATATTTTAAGAAGAGAGCCACGTTATCTGCCAAAGGTTGGCATGGATATAGGGTATGAATGAAGAATAATAAAGAGGAGTCAAGGGTATGGCCATAGTTTGGGGGCCTGAGAAACCGGAAGGATGTAGTTGCCATTTACGGAGATGGAGAAGACACTAGGAAAAACAGGTTGGAGGAAAGATTAGAAGTTCATTTCTGGCCGTGTTAAATTTGAAGTGCCTACTAGACATCCAAATGAAGATGTCAAGTAGACAGCTGCATATACAAGTCTACAGATCAAAGAGTCAATGTGGGCTCTGACGCCAGGAGACAGGGTAAGATTGCCAGTGTGTAAGTATATATAAAGAAGAAAAAAAGTTCAAAGACTCAGTCCCGGGACCCTCCAATATTGAGATGTTGGAGAAATGAGGAGACGACTGATAAGCGACTAGTGAGACAGGAGAAAATCAGTGAAGTATGGTATTCTCGAAGCCAAATTAAGCAAGTGATTCTAGGAAAAAGGAACAATCAACCATGGTAACCATCAGGCAAATTAGCTGGGTACAGTACCTAAAAGACAACACAAGATGGTAGGCTTAGAACACCATTAGGCCTAACTCACTGCTATGGCCTTGAACAGACTGTCTAATTCTAAAAAAAAAAAAATTAATTATAACACAGTCCTCGTTCTCAAGAGGCCCACAAAAATGACCTTTACAATGACTAGATACATGCTACCCTAAAAAACCATTTTCTTGGCTTTTTACTCTGAGTCTGAGAATACGAGGTATAACCGTAAAGCCTGAAGTTTGATTTTCATATAGCTGTTGAGACTAGCTTCTTCCTGGATGATCATACTTTGTATGTTTACTACCTAATGACGTTGAATATGAGCAGCCATCCTGAGATAGACCTCACGGTCCATCGTCCTAAAATTCTGTTGCCAGATATCAGAAGTGACATACACACAAAAAAAGCACGGGTGATTGCCCTTGACAATGATGAGTATTTCCTGGCCTCTCTTGGTAGCTATGTTTATGCCCTATTGTTCAAAAAACACGCCCTGATCCTTTTCCCCAGAAAAATACACGTCAATAAAAATTTCCAGGGTTTGACACATCAGGGGCCACGTGAAAAACTCCTAATTCAGCCCTCTCCTTTCACAGATGAGGAAATTAAGCCTATGACAGATCAAGTGAACCTACCCATGGTCAAAAGCTTGGCACGACACATTCTCTATTCTTTCTCTTTGAGCATCATGTGTGACAGACGGAACAGCCGTGCCTAAAGGAAGATAGGGTAGTAGCCTTAAAAATAACGAAGTCTGGCTCATTTCTACAAACTTAGGGTTTCCTTCCAAAATGGAACCAGGACAGATGAGACTAAAAAGCCAAATTTCCTAATTCCTTGCTCCGTGTTCAGAAAATTCTACCACACGTGCCTCCTTTAATACACCTCACGGAAGTTTCAAGGGACAACGTCCTCATCTTAACATTTCAGGTTTTGTATATTTTTCCCATAACGGACCATGATTTTATACATTGTGTGCCATATTCCCCTGTCTACCTGTCTTAATGGAAGAGTACTAATCTATCCTATAGGATCTTAGAGTCGGAGCATTAAAGGTCACCTGTCGAATCTGTTACCCAATGTCCTTTACAATTCATTGAGCACTTACTTACTAGGGACCAGACACTATGCTGGAGGCCTACTTATGAACTCTCCAACACCTGGGTCATCTAGGCTCTTTCTGTAACATCCAGGGATACAGTACTCATTAATTCTTGGGATTGCTTATTTAATTAGAGTTAGAGAACTCTAATTGTTAGTAGATTCTTCCTTATACTCAGGTGATACCTGCCTAATAGACTCCAGTAATAGACCTGTCCTCTGAAGAAGCACAAATTGAAATCTAAGCTCTTTATCATAGGGCAGCAAGTAAAGAAGAGAGTAAGGATGCCCTCAGTAGGTCTATTCCCTTCCAGATCTGTCAATTCTTTCTCACATCACATGGTATTCAAATGCTAACTACAAGCAGAAGGGAATAAATTGCCTATTTGATTTTTCAAATTGTATGTCTGAGGTGACATCACACATGTATCCTAAAAATGAGAATTCTAGTTGAGAACTTCCATATTCTGAATTAATTTTTAAATTAATGGAGCTAATTAAAAAAGATATTCTCTAATTACCTTTGGGGCTCAAGTCTAGCAGAAACCAATCTCGCAAAACCCCCATTTCTTCCACTGTCCTCGTGGTATGCAATAGTAATATCAACGTGGTTGAAGAGGAAGTAAATATGACTTTTGTTGAATTCAGGCTGCAAAAAGATAAAGAAACTTTAAAGAAGCTTGAACTTTTCTTAAAAACTAAAAAACATAAAATCTGGCCATGGAATAAAAATGAGATACACTATAATATTATTGACTATATTCTGTTTTTCATCTCCATAACTTACTTTTTTTTTATACCTGGAAGCTTGTACCTCATAATCCCCTTCATTTATTTTTGCCCATCCCCCAACGCCTCCCCTCTGGCAACCACCAGTTCTCCCTCAGAACCTTCGGAAGGAACCAACGCTGCTGACGCCTTGATCTTGAACTTCTAGTCTCCAGAACTGTGAGACAATGAATTTCTGTTGGTTTGAGCTCCCAATTTTGTAGTGTGTTTTTAGAGCAGCCCTAGCAAACGAGGGGCTTGGCAATATGAGCTTTGCAATCAAACAGCTGGTTACTAGCTGCATGACCATAAACAAGTCATTTAACCTCTTGGACCCTCAGTTTCCTCTTTTTATTTTTTTAAGAATTTTTTTAATGTTTATTTATTTTGAGAGAGAGAGTGTGCCTGTGCAGTGGACTGGCAGAGAGAGGAGGAGAGAAACCCAAGCAGGCTCCATGCTGTCAGCACAGAGCCCCATGCAGGACTTGATCCCAAAAACTGTGGGATCATAACCTGAGCCGAAATCAAGAGTCGGATATTCAACAGACTGAACTCCCCAGGCACCCCTCCTCTTTTTAAAAACGGGGACAATAGGAACACCTGGCTGGCTCAGTCGGTACAGTATGTGACTCCTGATTTCAGGATCATGAGTTTGAGCCCCATGATGGGTATAGAGATGACTTAAAAAATTTTTTTTAATTAAAAAAATAAGATTGCTCATAGAACTGTTGAGGACTACATAGAATCATGTATGTAAAGTACTTAGTGAAGTGCTTAGCATAGGAAGCCTTGAATAAATACTAGCTGTTACACCACCCAGGCCCTTCAATCTTCAGAAAATGAGTCCAAATGAACCTTGTCAATTACCATATTGAGTCATCTGCAACATGCAGAACTCCTAGATTAAGAATCATGGCTCTGCAAATCCCAGAACTGAGAGTGACGGGCCTGAAGGAACTTTAGAGATCCTTTAGTACAGTGATGATAGAGGGTAAGAGTGATCCTACTGCGGCTGGGCGACTGGGTGGCTCAGACCGTTGAGCATCTGACTCTTTTTTTTTTTTTTTTTGAGCATCTGACTCTTGATCTTGGCTTAGGTCATGATCTCACAGTTCGTGGGTTCGAGCCCCACATCGGGCTCTGTGCTGATGGTGCAAAGCCTGCTTGAGATTCTGTCTCTCCTTCTCTCTGCCCCTCCCCTGCTTGTGCGCTCGCTCTCTCTCTCTCTCTCTCTCTCTCTCAACATAAATGAATAAACTTTTAAAAATATTAAAAAAAAAAAAAAAGAGTGCCCCTGTGGGGGAGTATCACAATCAGCTTGGGGTGGAGAGTAAGTACTACTCACGGCAATGCTGTCCATTATTGCAAAGAATTAGAAACTGGAAAACAAGACCATCAGTACAGTGAAATGAAATATGGAATAACCATATAGAGCAATAAAATGCAGCTAGCAGATTTGCATGCACTAGGATGGAGGGATACCATGTATCGGTATTGGATGTTCATGATCTGTACTAACAGAAGCGGCACAAGCAGCACAGCACAGTGGTTAAGGATGTGGACTCCACAGTCAAACCGCCTAAGGTGGAAAGCTCGGGTACGGCATCCGCTAGCCTGTGTGACCAAGTCGCTTAACCCCTCAGTGTCTGGGTTTCTACACCTATGACGCAGAAATCGTAACAGTACTTACCTTTTTTATGTTATTTTAGAGATAGAGAGTGAGTGGGGGAGGGGCAGAGAGAGAGGGAGAGAGAGAATCCCAAGCAGGCTCTGCACTCGGCGCAGGGCTCAATCTCATGAACCATGAGATCGTGACCTGAGCCCAAATGAAGAGCGGAACACTTAGCTGACTGAACCACCCAGGCACCCAATAACAGCACTTATCTTAATGGGTACTGTGAGGATTAAATCACCCCAGGAACAGCATCTCTCCCACTCTGGGACACAAAAGGGTCCAATGTGATGGGTAAAGTGGTAACAAGGCCCTTAAGGATCTGGATCCTGCTTCTCTCTCCAGCCTCATCTGCCGCCACAGCCTCTACGTCTAACCAGGTAAATGACTACAAAGAATTCTTTATGCTGTGCTCTCATAGCACTGGGCTCGTATGCCAGTCACTGACCACATCAAATTGTAGTCAGTGTACTCACACATTTACATCCCCTAGTCAACTGTGTTCCCCAGCGGATCACAAGGCTGGGAACTTTGCTTCATTCATCCATTCGTCCATTCAGCAAAATATTTTTGAACATCTACTATGTGCCAGGCACTTCTTAACTGTGTCCTAAGAGCTAATATCCTACAGGGGGTCAAAAAATGCAAGAGGTAGTTAGGTATATTGCAAAGAGACGAGAATTTGGATCAAAAACCATTGGGATGCAATTCAGATTTTGCCCCATATAATCCTCTGTAGGTCAGTCTTTATTCGCCTTAGTTTTCTTTTTCTTTCTTTTCACATAACAGGAAATGAATTTTTCTTTTTTTTTTTTTTTTTGAGAGAAAGAGAGGGCAAAGTGAAGGAGGGCAGAGAGAGAGAGAGAGAGAGAGAGAGAGAGAGAGAGAGAATCCCATGGGGGCAGAGAGGAAGGGGGAGGGAAAGAGAGAGAGAAGTGGGACTCCAGCTCACCTAATGCGGGGCATGAACTGGTGAACGGTGAGATCATGACCTGAGCCAAAGTCGGATGCTTAACCGACTGAGCCACCCAGGAGCCCCCAAAGTAAAGTCTTTTAAATTAAAAACAAAAACAAAACGTGAGCTGACAAGAAAGTAGAGAACTGCCATGTCAAATTCTAAAGCAGGAAGCCAGAGAGGTAACCTCTGTGAGGGAGCATTGATGGTGCTCTTGCCCTGGGGACATCTGACCTGGGCAAACTTGGAAAGACAGTTTAGGTAGCCTCCTGGAATAAAGAGCAGAGAACTCGAGGAGGGCCCTCCCAGGCAAGAAGGCTCTGAGACCACCCACCCCGCTCAAAACCAATACCCTCAGGGTAAAGACGAACAGGAAGCAAGCTTTTTCTCCTCCCCCAAAGGACTACAGGGAAGATGGCCTTGGTGCTAAACAGAAAAGGCAGTGGGGGAACTGTCCTTGAACAGTTGTGCCCACAGGCCAGCCCTAACATATATATGCAGTTTGGAGTCCCATCACCGAAGTGGCCCCAGGAAAGTCAAGTCATGAATTTGCTTTCAGGCGTCCCCAGACTGGTATTTCCCAAAAACCCCTGGAAGAAGTCAATGAAAATCCTCTCTGGAGGAAAGTACTTTGACCCCAGGGCTCAAAGAAACTCCACAAACAATTGTTGAGAACAATGTGTATGTTGGGGCACCTGGGTGGGTGAGTCTGTTGAGCCTTCTGACTTCAGCTCAGGTCATGATCTCGAACCCCTCGTCAGGCTCTGTGCTGACAGCTCAGCCTGGGTAGCTCCGTTGGTTAAATGTCTGACTTTGGCTCAGGTCATGATCTCAGGGTTCATGGGAGGCCCCGTGTAGGGCTCCACGCCAACCGTGAGGAGCCTCCTTGAGATACTCTCTCCCTCTCTCTCTGCCCCTCCCCTGCTTGCATGCACACTCTCTCTCTCTCTCTCAAAATAAATACATAAATAAAAACTTTTAAAAATTTTTGCAGAAATGAGAGAGATGATTACTGAAATTAAAAATTCAATCCCTATGTTCAGGTGAGCACAAGCCCCGCTTAGGGCAAACACGAACCCTGCTTCGGGTGAGCCCCGCTTCTCTCTCTCTCTCCCTCTGCCCCTCGCTCACTTGCACTCCCTGTCTCTCAAAAAAAAAAAAAAATCAATGCCTATGTTTATTTTTTTTCAGTATTTTTGAGGCTTGTTTATGGATGAAATAACTTAGTAATTCATCACTTACATACAACACCCAGTGCTCATCACAAGTGCACTCAATGTTTGTGTTCATAAGAGAAGAAACAAGTGAGGAAGAAAATTTATAGACTAGAAGATAGGGCAGAAGAACACGGCACAGGAAAAAAATGGAAAATACAGAAGGGAGGTTAAGAGACACGGAGGAGAAAATAAAAACTTTTAACCTAGGTTTAATCGGAGTCTGAAAAGGAAAGAAGAAAAGTTCTGACAATGGCTGAGAATTCCAGAACTGATAAAAGGCACCAATCCAGGGGCACCTGGGTGACTCAGTCAGTTAAGCATCCAACTCTTGATCTCAGCTCAGGTCTTGGTTCCGGGTTGTGAGTTCAAGCCCCACATTGGGCTCCATGTTGGCATGGAGCTTACTTAAAAAAAATCATACTACAGGGCATCTTGGTGGCTCAGTCAGTTGGGCATCCGACTTTGGCTCAGGTCATGATCTCACAGTTGGTGAGTTCGAGCCTCGCATCGGACTCTGTGCTGACAGCTCAGAACCTGGAGCCTGCTTCGGATTCCGTCTCCCTCTCTCTCTCTGCCCCTCCCCCCTCTCTGCCCCTCCCCCAGCTAAAGCTCTGTCTCTCCGTCTCTCAAAGATGAACATTAAAAAAATTTTTAATCATACTTCACAGAACCCAAATGCCACCAATTATAAAACATCATTATTTTATGTGCTACTAGGAAAAAACATTGCCAATTAAACTTTGACAACCCATCATCTGAAAGAGACACATCCTAATTTCATAAATGTTAAAATATGGGAAAATAGAGTTTTAGAATCAATAAAATGTGGGATATAAAAATAATTTACAAAGCATAAAATAATACAACAGAACTGAGACCAAACGTCATATCCATAAATGTAAATATGTTTAACTCACCTATTAAGAGGAAAGGGGCTTTCAGAAGTTACCACAGAGCAAAACTCAACAATACATTGTATATAAGAGAAACATCTAAAACAAAAAGGCTCTGGGGTGCCTGGCCGGCTCAGTCAGTAGAGCACGGGACTCTTAATCTCAGGGTTGTGAGTTCAAGCCCCATGTTGGATGTGGAAACTACTTAAAAATTTTGAAGAAAATAAAGAGTTTCTGAAAAATTAAAAAGAAAGGAAGGGCCAAGTTACAGAGTGTGAACAGGGGAGGGGCGGAGAGAGAGGGAGACACAGAATCCGAAGCAGGCTCCAGGCTCCGAGCTGTCAGAACAGAGCCCGACGTGGGGCTCAAACTCACGAACCATGAGATCATGAACTGAGTCCAGGTCGGACTTGTAACCAACTGAGCCACCCAGGCGCCGCTTACGCCTTCACTTTAAACAACTAAAACCAAAATGGGTAATAAAGTATATGAAAACAACAGTTTTTGACCCTCAGACAACAAAGAACATTAAGAGAGTGATCACCAAGAGAAAGGCAACGAATACGCTGAGCCCTACTACTGCATCAAGCTTACTTCCCAGAGAGAGTTCCCAGGCTGTGGTGCAAGGAAAGGGGCCCCAAGCAGCGCCCTGCAGGCTCCCCGAATTGAAGACAACAAGTTCACAGTCCAGGGACACCAAGCGGCTAGATGGTGTGGGGCAGAAAACCAGAGAGAAGAGAGCTACCCAGAGCTTTCTGGAGGTACGCAGAAGGCTCTCTTTCATCACAGTATTGATGAGTACACGCGTATAAAGTGTGCCAGTCCTTGTCTTTTTGCCCCTCATCTCCAAATCCATTCCCTTTGGTCTCTGTGAAAATCATCTAGGCCCTTTAGTTTCCCTTTGCAAGCTGGCGCCGAAAGAAGTTTCGTCAGTAGAGGGCGCTGGACAGCCATTACCCGGGAATAGGCAGAAAGCAGAAGGCAGGCGATTTGTGGGGCAGTGAAACTCCTGGGTATGATACCGTAACAGTGGACACATGTCGTCTCACATTGGTCCAAACCCACAAAATGTACAACCAAGAATGAACCCTACTGTAAACTGGGTGGTAATGGTGCACGAATGTAGGTTCATCAGTTATAACGAATGTACCACACTCTGGTGAGTGATATTGATCCCGGGGGAGGCTCTATGCATGTGAGGGGGAGAAGGGGGTGCATGGGTGGCTCAGGTGGTTAAGTGTCCAACTCTTAACTTTGGTTCAGGTCATGATCTCATGGTTTGTGGGATCCAGCCCCTGCTTTCGGCTCTGCAGCGACAGCATGGAGCCCGTTTGGGATTCTCTCTCTCTCTCACGATAAATTAAGCATGTTTATTTTTGAAAGAGAAAGCGGGCGTGAAGGAGAGGCAGAGAGAGAGAGTGGGGCAGAGGATCAGAAGTGGGCTCCCCTCTGACAGCACAAGCCCGAGGTGGGGCTCAAACTCACAAACCAGGCGATCATGACCTGAGCTGAAGTCAGACACTCAACTGACCAAGCCACCCAGGTGTCCCAATAAATAAACATTTTTTAAAGATAGATAAATAATGGGGCTAGAGAGAAACAGAGTATGAGCAGGGGAGGGGCAGAGAGAAAGGGAGACCCAGAATCCGAAGCAGGCTCCAGGCTTTCAGCTTTCAGCACAGAGCCCGACGTGGGACTCGAACCCGTGAGCCATGAGATCATGACCCAAGCCGAAGTCGGATGCCTAGCCGACTGGGCCACCCAGGTGCCCCTATTTAAATTTTTTTGAGTTTAATTATCTTTAGTAATCTCTACACCAATGTGGGGATCGAACTCACAACCTTGAGATTAAAAGTTAAATGCTCTACCAACTGAGCTAGCCAGGCACTCGGTCTCTCTCTCTCAAAAAAATAAACATTAAAAAAAATTTTTTAATTTAAATAGATAAATAACACAGGTGCCTCAGATCTGGCAAAAATAACCAAGATGGTGTACAAATGACTGAAATTTAGGAAGCACCCGCCCTCTTCTCTGGAAAGAAACAGTTGACAGTATCATCAGTTAGAGCACGGAAGTTTTTTGTGTGTCTCGTGTCCATGAAATACAGCCAGACCAACACACTAAACCATCCTACACACCTAGAAAACTGACTGGAGGATAAACACAACCATCTGCACAAACTGAACCACAGAATTCAGCAGGTACACGGCGCGGAGAGGTGAATTTGGGGAGCGAGAAGCCGCAAAAGGTAGGGAACTGCTTTTGTGGGCGGAGAGAGGACGGAGACTGGGGAGGGGGGGAGAATACGGGAACAGCACCCCTCCCCAAAAGCAGCTGGAGAGAAAGTGGAAAATTGGAAACAGCCGCAGGGACTGAGCTAAAAAGGGAGAAAAGAGAAAGGAGAGGGCTTAAATTCCATTAGGACCATAAACAAGGGGAAAGCAAAGGCTGCAACTCTGCAGTTCGATACCTGCCGGTGCTCTGGTGGGAAGGGCAAATCCCCAGGAGCAGGGTGGGGTCCGGGAGGTTCTCGGGCCACACGGGGAGAAGCGGTTCCACCCCTGGAAGGATATTTGGTAGACTGTTGAAGCCACCCGGTCCCGGCAGACCCCGCAAAACGGCCACATTCGCTGGTGCTGGAACAGGGTCGTTGAGGGGGAAGCCTGGTGCCAGGTGTGCATTGTGATTTTCCATCATCCCCGAGACGCCGCTGCTACGCCGTCTCGCGGACTTTTTCTGGGGCGGGCTGGCACCTGGCCGCAGTCTCGGGGCTCCGGCAGCGGCAGGGGTCTCGCCCGCGTTCCTGGGTGCAGCCGACATTCGGCCATCGCTCATTCGGCCTTTGCTCTGTGAGACCCTCCCGCGGAGGGGCGGAACGGGTCAAAGCCGAAGTCCTTCGGAAGTAAGGGGCCGGGGACCACAGCCGCATCTGAGACAAAACTTCGGAGAGAGGTACTGCCTGGGGCCTGGTCATGGAAAGTGAAAAAGCGGGGAGTGGACGAGAGCTGAAGACAGAGGACGGGTGCGTGACTGCTGAGCCAGGAGAACAAACAGGGAGGCCGGGTGGCGCCATTTTCACCACTCCCGCGCGTGCGCATAGGCACCTACGAGCACTGCAACAATCCACCCCAGTAGGCTAGCGGCGCCATCTAGTGGAGAGCGGAGCCGTTACACCGAGCCCCGCCCACCTGGGCCAACCTGGCTCTCAAGAACACAAGTCTCATTGCCGGCTTAGTTTATGGACTATAACATGCTACATACGCTAACATCTAAGGGAAAACAAAGCAATTTCAGTCCTACTTTAATCTGTTAGGTTCATCTATTCAGTTTTCTTTCTTTTTTTTCTTTTTTCTCTTTCTCTTTCACAATTCTTTTTCTTGAATACAGAAAGAGAAAAAATGCATTTTTATTTTCAATTTTTATTAAAAATATTTTTCTTTAATTTTTATTACTATATTTTTTCCTTTTGTGTAAATTTTTTCAGATTCTATTTTACTTCCATCATTTTATTTTAGTCTACTTCAGTGTATTCACCTTTTCAAATTTTCAAACAATTTCCTTTTTTTTCTTTTCTTTTGCTTGAATGCAGAAAGAGAAAACTTCAGTTTTACTTTCAATTTCTTTTAAAAATACTTTTAATTTTTGTTGCTATATTTTTCACTTTTATGTAAACTTTTTCAAATTCTATTTACTTCCATCATTTTATTTTAGTCTAATACAGTGTATTCACTTTTTCAAATTTACAAACGATTTCTTTTTTCTTTTTTTATCTTTTTTCTCTTCTTTGTTTCTTTTCTTTTTTCTTAAATACAGAAAAAGAAAAAATTCATATTTATTTTTAATTTTTATTAAAAATATTTTTCTTTAACTTTACTATACTCTTCACTTTTGTGTATATTTTTTCAAATTCAATTTTACCTGCATCATCTCATTTTAGTCTACTTCAGTGTATTCATGTTTTCAAATTCTCAAAAGACTTCCTTTTTTTTCTTCCCCCCCCCCCTTTTATTTTCTCTAATCTGTCAAACCACTTTCAACACCCAGACCAAAATACAACTAGGATCTAGCATCATCTATTCAATTTGTATGGGTGTGTGCGTGCGTAATTTTTAATTTTAATTTTTTTTAATTTTAGTTTTTTTAATTTCAATTTTTCTATCTCATTAATTCCTTTTCTCCCTTCAAAATGACAAAACGAAGGAATTCACCCCAAAAGAAAGAGCACGAAGAAACGACGGCCAGGGATTTAACCAACATAGATACAAGCAAGATGTCTGAGCCAGAATTTAGAATCACGATAAGAATACAAGCCGGAGTCAAAAATAGATTAGAATCCCTTTCTGCAGAGATAAAAGAAGTAAAAAATAGAATGAAATTAAAAATGCTATAACTGAGCTGCAATCACGGATGGATGCAGCGGCAGCAAGGATGGATGAGGCAGAACAGAGAATCACCGATATAGAGGACAAACTTATAGAGAATAATGAAGCAGAAAAAAAGAGGGAGATGAAGGCAAAAGAGCACGATTTAAGAATTAGAGAAATCAGTGACTCATTAAAAAGGAACATCAGAGTCATAGGGGTCCCAGAGGAGGAAGAGAGAGAAATAGGGGTAGAAGGGTTATGTGAGCAAATCATAGTGGAAAACTTTCCTAACCTGGGGAAAGACACAGACATCAAAATCCAGGAAGCACAGAGGACCCCCATTAGACTCAACAAAAACTGACCACCAACAAGGCATATCATAGTCAAATTCACAAAATACTCAGGCAAGGAGAGAATCATGAAAGCAGCAAAGGAAAAAAGTCCTTAACTTACAAGGGAAGACAGATCAGGTTTGCAGCAGACCTATCCACAGAAACTTGGCAGGCCAGAAAGGAGTGGCGGGATATATTCAGTGTGCTGAATCAGGAAAATATGCAGCCAAGAATTCTTTATTCAGCAAGGCTGTCATTCAAAATAGAAGGAGAGATAAAAAGTTTCCCAGACAAACAAAAATCAAAGGAGTTTGTGACCACTAAACCAGCCCTGCAAGAAATTTTAAGGGGGACTTTCTGAAGGGAGAAAAGATGAAAATATATATAAATAAATAAATAAATACCAAAAGCAACAAAGATTAGAAAGGACCAGAGAACACCAGAAACTCCAACTCTACAAGCATCATAATGGCAATAAATTCATGTGTTTCAGTACTCACTCTAAACATCAATGGACTAAATGCTCCAATCAAAAGACATAGGGTAACAGAATGGATAAGAAAACAAGATCCATCTATATGCTGTTTAAAAGAGACCCACTTTAGACCTAAAGACACCTTCAGATTGAAAATAAGGGGATGGAGAACCATCTATCATGCTCATGGTCAACAAAAGAAAGCCGGAGTAGCCATACTTATATCAGACAATCTAGACTTTAAAATAAAGACTGTATCAAGAGATGCAGAAGGGCATTATATCCTAATCAAGGGGTCTATCCACCAAGAAGACCTAACAATTGTAAACATTTATGCGCCAAATGTGGCAGCACCCAAATATATAAATCAATTAATCACAAACATAAAGAAATTCATCGATAGTAATACCATGATAGTAGGAGACTTCAACACCCCACTCACAGCAATGGACAGATCATCTAATCAGAAAATCAACAAGGAAACAATTGCTTTTGAATGACACACTGGACCAGATCGACTTAACAGATATATTCAGAACATTTCATCCTAAAGCAGCAGAATATACATTCTTCTGCAGTGCACATGGAACGTTCTCCAGAATAGACCATATACTGGGACCCAAATCAGCCCTAAGTAAGTACAAAAAGATCGAGATCATACCGTGCCTATTTTCAGACCACAACGCCATGAAACTCGAAATCAACCACAAGAAAAAAATTGGAAAGGTAACAAATACTTGGAGACTGAAGAACATCCTACTAAAGAATGAATGGGCTAACCAAGCAGTTAAAGAGGAAATTAAAAAGTATATGGAAGTCAATGAAAATGATAACACCACAACCCAAAACCTCTGGGATGCAGCAAAGGCGGTCATAAGAGGAAAGTATATAGCAATCCAGGCCTTCCTAAAGAAGGAAGAAAGATCTCAGATACACAACCTAAACTTATGCCTTAAGAAGCTGGAAAAAAGAACAGCAAATAAAACCCCAAACCAGCAGAAGACAGGAAGTATAAAGATTAGAGCAGAAATTAATGCTATCGAAACCAAAAACACAGTAGAACAGATTAATGAAACCAGAAGCTGGTTCTTTGACGGAATTAACAAAATTGATAAACCACTAGCCAGTTTGATCAAAAAGAAAAAGGAAGGGACCCAAATAAATAAAATCAAGAATGAAAGAGGAGAGACCATAACCAACACAGCAGAAATAAAAACAATAATAAGAGAATATTATGAGCAATTATATGCCAATAAAATGGGTAATCTGGAAGAAATGGACAAATTCCTAGAAACATATACACTACCAACACTGAAACAGGAAGAAATAGAAAATTTGAACAGACCCATAACCAGTAAGGAAACTGAATTAGTAATCAAAAATCTGCCAAAAAACAAGAGTCCAGGGCCAGATGGCTTTCCGGGGGAATTCTATCAAACATTTAAGGAAGAGTTAACACCTATTCTCTTAAAACTGTTCCAAAAAATAGAAATGTTCCAAAAAATAGAAAACTCCCAAACTCTTTCTATGAAGCCAGCATTACCTTGATTCCAAAACCAGACAGAGACCCCACTAAAAAGGAGAACTATAGACCAATTTCCCTGATGAATATGGATGCAAAAATCCTCAACGAGATATGAGCCAACCGGATCCAACAATACATTAAAAAAATTATTCACCACAACCAAGCAGGATTTATACCTGGGATGCAGGGCTGGTTCAATATCCGCAAAACAATTAACGTGATTCATCACATCAATAAAAGAAAGGACAAGAACCACATGATCCTCTCAATAGATGCAGAGAAAGCATTTGACAAAATACAGCATCCTTTCTTGATAAAAAGCCTCAAGGGGCGCCTGGGTGGCTCAGTCGGTTAAGCGTCCGACTTCGGCTCAGGTCGTGATCTCGCGGTCCGTGAGTTCGAGCCCCGCTGTGCTGACAGCTCAGAGCCTGGAGCCTGTTTCAGATTCTGTGTCTCCCTCTCTCTGACCCTCCCCCGTTCATGCTCTGTCTCTCTCTGTCTCAAAAATAAATAAACGTTAAAAAAAATTTAAAAAAAAACCCTCAAGAAAGTAGGCATAGAAGGAGCATACCTCGAGATCATAAAAGCCATATATGAACAACCCAATGCTAATATCATCCTCAACGAGGAAAAACTGAGAGCTTTCCCCCTAAGGTCAGGAACAAGACAGGGATTCAACATAGTATTGGAAGTCTTAGCCTCTGCAATCAGACAACACAAAGAAATAAAAGGCATCCAAATCGGCCAGGAGGTCAAACGTTCACTCTTCGCAGACGACATGATACTCTATATGGAAAATCCAAAAGATTCCACCAAAAAACTGCTAGAACTGATCCATGAATTCAGCAAAGTGGCAGGATATAAAATCAATGCACAGAAATCGGTTGCATTCCTATACACCAACAATGAAGTGACAGAGAAATCAAGGAATCGATCCCATTTACAGTTGCACAAAAAACCATAAAATACCTAGGAATAAATCTAACCAAAGAGGTGAAAAATCTATACACTGAAAACTATAGAAAGCTTATGAAAGACAATGAAGAAAACACAAAAAAATGGAAAAAGATTCCATGCTCCGGGATAGGAAGAACAAATATTGTTAAAATGGCAATACTACCCAAAGCAATCTACATATTCAATGCAATTCCTATCAAAGTAACACCAGCATTCTTCACAGAGCTAGGACAAATATTCCTAACATGTGTATGGAACCAGAAAAGACCCCGAATAGCCAAAGAGATCTTGAAAAAGAAAACCAAAGCAGGAGGCATCACAATCTCAGACTTCAAGCTATACTACAAAGCAGTAATCATCAAGACAGTATGGTACTGGCACAAGAACAGACACTCAGATCAATGGAACAGAATAGAGAACCCAGAAATGGACCCACAAACGTATGGCCATCTGATCTTTGACAAGGCAGGAAAGAATATCCAATGGAATAAAGACAGTCTCTTTAGCAAGTGGTGCTGGGAAAACTGGACAGTGACACGCAGAAGAATGAACCTGGACCACTTTCTTACACCAGACACAAAAATAAACTCAAGATGGATGAAAGACCTAAACGTAAGACAGGAAGCCACCAAAATCCTCGAGGAGAAAGCAGGCAAAAACCTCTTTGATCTTGGCCGCAGCAACTTCTTACTCAACACGTCTCCAGAGGTGAGGGAAACAAAAGCAAAAAAGAACTACTGGGACCTCATCAAAATAAAAATCTTCTGCACAGTGAAGTAAACAATCAGCAAAACTAAAAGGCAACAGACAGAATGGGAGAAAATATTTGTAAATGACATATCAGATAAAGGGCTAATATCCAAAATCTATAAAGAACTTAGCAAACTCAACACCCAAAGAACAAATAATCCAGTGAAGAGATGGGCAAAAGACATGAATAGACACTTCTCCAAGGAAAACATCCCGATGGCCAACCGACACATGAAAAAGTGCTCAACATCACTCATCATCAGGGAAATACAAATCAAAACCACAATGAGATATCATCTCACATCTGTCAGAATGGCTAACATTCACAACTCAGGCCAACAACAGATGTTGGTGAGGATTCGGAGAAAGAGGATCTCTTTTGCATTGTTGGTGGGAATGTAAGCTGGTGCGGCCACTCTGGAAAACAGGATGGAGGTTCCTCAAAAAATTAAAAATAGAACTACCCAACGACCCAGCAATTGCACTATTAGGCATTTATCCACGGGATACCGGTGTGCTGTTTCGAAGGGACACATGCACCCCCATGTTTATGGCAGCACTGTCAACAATAGCCAAAGTATGGAAAGAGCCCAAATGTCCATCGATGGATGAATGGATAAAGAAGATACGGTATATATACACAATGGAGTATTACTCGGCAATCGAAAAGAATGAAATCTTGCTATTTGCAACTACGTGGATGGAACGGGAGGGTATTATGCTAAGTGACATTAGTCAGTCAGAGAAAGACAAATATCATATGACTTCACTCAGATGAAGACTTTAAGAGACAAAAAAGATGAACATAAGGGAAGGGAAGCAAAAATAATATAAAAAAAGGGAAGGGGACAAAACAGAAGAGACTCTTAAATATGGAGAACGAACTGAGGGTTACTGGAGGGATTGTGGGAGGGGGATGGGCTAAATGGATAAGGGGCGTTAAGGAATCTACTCCTGAAATCATTGTTGCACTATATGCTAACTAATTTGGGTGTAAATTTTAGAAAATAAAAAACAAATTAAAAAAAAACAAAAACAAAAAAAGCACCATCAGTTAGACAACCAAGCAAGAAACTGGGCAGTCATCCTATATAGGAGACTGCTGGAGAGCCACAAGGCCCACCGTGAGATCGGGACTTCCAAGCTAAAAAGCTCTGAGCTGGATTCCTACTTCTGCACTTAACAAGCTGTATGCCTCTAGTCATGTCACTTAACCTCTCAGAGACTGGGTTTCATCACCTATAAAATGGCAGCAGTAGGGTCCTAGCAACAGGGCTTTTCTAAGGATTAAATCAGGCACTGTAGGAAGTAATATCGCACACAGGACCTCCCTCCATGACCCAGCTTCTGCCCAGCCACCTTTTCAGCATCATCTCTAGCTGCACCTCCCAAACCCTAAACCTTATGCCACAGACATGCTCAACTACTCAGTCCCCCAATCATAGCATCCTGTTCCCAGACTTCCAAGTTATTTTTTTTTAATTTTTTTTAATGTTTATTTATTTTTGAGAGAGAAAGAGAGAGAGACAGAGTACAAGCAGGAGAGGAGCAGAAAGAGGGAGACACAGAATCTGAAGCAGGCTCCAGGCTCTGAGCTGTCAGCACAGAGCCCGACACGGGGCTTGAACCCACAAACCGAGAGATCATGGCCTGAACTGAAGTCAGATGCTCAACCAACTGAACCACCCAGGTGCCCCCAGACTTCCAAGTTCTTGATCACACTGATTTCCCTCCTAGAAATGCTCACCCACCCATTTATTTCACAAATACATTTTCACTCCCTTCATTATATCCTCCTTGTCTCTCAGTCTCCTATCATTGAACATTCTATTGTATTGATCTATCTACAGGTCTATCTCCTTAGTCAGGACTGTGAACTTCTAGAGGACAAAGACCACGTCTACTTGAGTTTGTATTTCCAACACCTAGCACAAAACCTAGAAGATGGTAGGTGTCCCATTAATGTTTGCTAAGTGACTACCCTAGAAGGCAAATTATTAAGTGAGGCAACATTCTTATATTTCTAAGTAAGTTCTCAACACTTACATGGATAAGGCAGGCATGTTTCGATTCGCCACTTTTGGCAATAAAACATCCTATTGGAAATCCTGGTGTGCAGTACTTGGTTCCATCCCCTGTATTATGGCACCATATGACAGGCATATTGTCAATAATCCTAAATACAAATATTTTACCAATAAAAGTTTTAACAAGCGTTTCACACCAAGCAATACCAACATCATCTTGCATGGATCTAAGTTCAAATTTTTAATCAAAGTTACAAAAAATAGCATACAATTTCAAGGACCTATTAAAACTACTTTTGGGGCACCTCGGTGGCTCAGTCAGCTAAGCGTCCGACTTCGGCTCAGGTCATGATCTCGCGGTTTGTGCGTTCGAGCCCCGCGTCAGGCTCTGCTGACAGCTCAGAGCCTGGAGCCTGCTTCAGATTCTGTGTCTCCCTCTCTCTCTGCCCCTCCCCCACTCACACTGTCTCTCTCTCCTTCAAAAATAAATAAACATTTTTTAAAAATTTAAAAAAACTACTACTTTTTTTTAGGGGCACCTGGGTGTGGCTCAGTCACCCAGGCATCCAACTCTTTGTTTCAGCTCAAGTCATGATCTCACGTGGGCTCAAGCCCTGTGTCGGCTCTATGCTCATGGTGTAGAAGCTGCTTGGGATTCTCTCTCTCCCTCTCTCTCTCTCTGCACCCCCCTTCTCGTGCTGTCCCTGTGTCTCTCAAAATAAACTTAAAAAAATTTTTAAAAACCTACTTCCTTTTTTTTAAAAAACTACTTCTGAAAGGACTTGAAAAATTAAATCATGTCCTCTCATTTGCCAAACCTACCAGTGATGCTGATAATTCAGTCGTATTCCTTTCCTCAAAAAGGCCAGCTTTTTCTCCTGGTCATCATTTGCTGTATCATAGGATTTTACACAAACTTTTATGCATGTTCCTGTCCTGTTAAAAGGAAACTGTTGAGAAAGAATTCAAAGATTAAAAGTTTTGACTAAGTTTTTATAAATCAAGGGTCGCAAAATAGGCAATTTATCTTACAGATAAACCTTTCCTTCAGAGACTTCAGTGTGCCATCATCCTCAACACTATCTCCTTTAACTTTCCATTTATACCTGAAATGATTACACCACACACACACACACACACACACACACACACACACACACACACAATATGCTTTCACGACTAAGACCAATTTGCCTTCTTCAATAACTCTCATATAGAACCCTTCACTTAAAAGTGGTAACAGAAGTGATTGTAGTCATGGTCACACAACTCTCTCAATATACTAAAAACGTTGAAGTGGACACTTTAAGGGGTGACTGGCTGGCTCAGTCAACAGAACATGCAAGTCTTCATCTCAGAGCCATGAGTTCAAGCCTCACCTGGGGTGTAGAGCTTACTTAACAAAAAACTGGACACTTTAAGTGGGTGAATTATTTGGTATGTGAAACTCTCAGTGGAGCTGTTCCCAAAAAAGTGATAACAAAATATCTGATATTTTTCATATGAAGCCTCTTGTTTACAAAGTCTAGCTATGAGGGATTCTCAGGGTAAAGTGCCAATGTTATTAATCAGGAAATCATGAGCAGGAATAAACTATGAAAAGTGTTATATTTAGCACCTCATATCCTGGAAGCACACGAATATTAATCCCAAAGTTCCCTACTGGCAGCTGCGGAGAACACTCTCGTGCTTCTTTCTTTCTTTTTAATACTGTCATGTTTGTTTCTTCATTCCAAGGGACACCATTTCTTGAAAAAGTTCACTTTTCCATGAGGTCAGTGGTATGCCACAAGGGTATGTTGGGCAACTTTAATTGTCAAAAAGCTAATGCCTGACACAGAGACCAAAGGAAGAGATCAGCAAAGAGCCCAGAAATAGATCTACATAACTATGTCCATGTGATTTTTTTTGACAAAGGTCCAAAAGCAATTCAGTGGAGGAAGGATAGTCTTTTCACCGGCAGGTGCTGAAGCAATTGGACATCTGCAGGCACAGGAGGAAGAAGAAGGAGAAGGAGAAAGAGAAGGAGAAGGAGAAGGAGAAGGAGAAGGAGAAGGAGAAGAAGAAGAAGAAGAAGAAGAAGAAGAAGAAGAATTTCAACCCAATCTCATACCTCATACAAAATAACTCAAATAGAACACAGACTTAAATATATAAAGTAATTATGAAACTTTTAGAAGAAAACGTAAAAGAAAATCTTCAAGACCTAAAGGCTGTATCACATCTCCTTCAACTTGACACCAAAAACACAACCCATAAAAAGAAAACTTGACTATTGGACCTCATAAAAAGTTAACAAAGTTTGCTCTGTGAAAGACTCTGTTAAGAAGGTGAGGAGTGCCTGAGGGCTCAGTCGGTTAAGCATCCGAGTTCAGCGCAGGTCATGATCTCACGGTTCGTGAGTTCGAGCCCCGCGTCGGGCTCTGTGCTGACAGCTCGGAGCCTGGAACCTGCTTCGGATTCTGTGTCTCCCCCTCTCTCTGTCCCCCTCCTGCTCACTCAGTCTCTCTAAAAAATAATTAAAAACGTTAAAAAAATTTTTTTAGATGAAAACATAAGGGTGGGGCGCCTGGGTGGCGCAGTCGGTTAAGCATCTGACTTCAGCCAGATCACGATCTCGCGGTCTGTGAGTTCGAGCCCCGCGTCAGGCTCTGGGCTGATGGCTCGGAGCCTGGAGCCTGTTTCTGATTCTGTGTCTCCCTCTCTCTCTGCCCCTCCCCCGTTCATGCTCTGTCTCTCTCTGTCCCAAAAATAAAAATAAAAAACGTTGAAAAAAAAATTTAAAAAAAATAAAATAAAATAAATAAAAAAAAAAAAAAAAACATAAGGGTGCCTGGCTGGCTCGGTTGGAAGAGTATGCAACTCTTGATCTCAGTCATGAGTTCAAGCCTCATGTTGGGTATAGAGATTACTTAAAAATAAACAAATAGGGGAACCTGGGTGGCTCAGTTGGTCAAGAGTCAACTCTTGATTTTGGCTCAGGTCATGACAGCACACTCATGAGATTGAAACCCGAGTCAGGCTCCACATGTAGAGTCTGCTTGGGATTCTCTCTCTTTCTGTCTCTCTCTCTCTCTCTCTTTCCCTTTGTTCTTCCCTCTGTCCCTCCCATTCTTGCTCGCACCCTCTCTCTAAAATATAAATAAATCGGGGTGCCTAGGTGGCTCAGTTGGCTGAGCGTCTGACTTCAGCTCACATCATGACCTTGAAGTTTATGGGTTTGAACCCCATGTTGGGCTCTGTGCTAACAGCTGAGAGCCTGGAGCCTGCTTTGAATTCTGTGTCTCCCTCTCTCTCTGCCCCTCCTCCACTCGTGCTCTCTCTCTCTCTCTCTCAAAAATAAATAAACATTAAATAAATAAATAAATAAATAAATAAATAGGCTTTAAAAGAAAAGAAGGGGCACCTGGCTGGCTCAGTCAGTACAGCACCCGACTTTCCATCTTGGGGTTGTGAGTTCAAGCCCCACATTGGGTGTAGAGATTACTTAAAAATAAAATCTTTTTTAAAAGTAGATGATAAAAACATAGGCTGCAGACTGGGAGAAACAATTTGTGAACTACTGTTGCACCAAAGGAATCACACCCGGAATATGTAAGGAATTCTGCAACTCCATAGTAAAGGAACAACCAATTCAAATAGAAAATGGGTCGAAGAGGAGACATCTCACTGAAGAGCATATACAGATAGTAAACGCCCACATGAAAAGGTGTTCAACATCATTAGGGGCTAGGAAAATGCAAATGAAAGCTACGGCGAAACTCACCTATCGGAGCGGTTAAAACAAAAAATGACAACACCTTGTATGTCGACTATACTTCAAGAACGATTTTTGTCATGACAACACCAAACGCTGGCAAAGATGCAGAGAAACGCCGTCACTCCTAATTTGCTGGTCAGAACATAAATGGTATGGCCACTTTGGAAAAAGGCGGTGTCTTGCAAAATTAAGCACGCCACTCTCACATTACCCGGAAGTTACACTCTTGGATGTTTACCCCGGAAAAATGAAAACCCAGCCTCACACAAAAAAACCTCCACCTGAATGTTCACAGCAGTCTTACTCATCACAGTCGGACGCTAGAGAAACAATCCGCGTGTCCTTCAACGGGGTAAATAGTCAAACCGGAATATCCACACCATGCAGTACTACTGTGAATGCCCACAACCCACGTGGATCTCAAGGGGATGATGCTGACAGAAAACAAAGCTGATCCCAAGAAGGTTGCAGACAGGATGATTCCACTTGTGTAACATAATTGCAATAACATGGTAGAAACAGAGAGGACTGGAGGTGGGTGGGGGGATGGGTGAAACAGATGATGGGTATGGAGAACCATTTATCGCGATGAGCACTGGGTAATGTATAAAATTGCTGAATCATATATTGTACACGTGAAATTCATGTAACACCGTACATTAATTACACTGGAATCAAAGCAATAAATTAAAGGACTTGAAAAGAGGGGTGCCCGGGTGGCTCAGTCGGTTAAGTGTCTGGCTTCAGCTCAGGTCATGATCTCACAGTTCGTGGGTTGGAGCCCCGCGTCGGGCTCTGTGCTGACAGCTCAGAGCCTGGAGCCTGCTTCGGGTTCTGTGACTTCCTCCCCCCCCTGGTCCTTCCCCCTGCTTGCATTCTGTCTCTCTCTCAGAAATAATACATGAGTAAACTTTAAAAACAGGAAGGTGTTACCGTTGGGCAAATCTGGGCAAAGGTACCAAGACCTCCTTGTTCAAGATTTTTTTGTAGCTTCCTGTGAATCTATAATCATTTCAAACTAAAAAGTTTTAAAAGAAACTAATGCCTGATGGTTTCACAAGTGTCTACATATATTACAATTGGGGCACCTCAGTGGCTCAGTTGATTAAATGTCCAGCTCTTGATTTCGGCTCAGGTCATGATCTCACGGTTCCTGAGATTGAGCCCTGCATCAGGCTCTGCACTGACAGCATTGAGCCTGCTTGGGATTCTCTCTCTCCCTCTCTCTCTCTCCCTCCCCCACTCACACATGCACTTTCTTTCTCTCTCTCTCAAAATAAATAAATAAACTTTATTAATTAAAGAAAAATAAAATTGACCAAACTACACACTTTCAATACGCATGGTTTACTGTACTTCAAGTATATTTCAATGAATTTGGAAAGAAGGAAGGAAAAAGTTAATGCCTTCATAATCATAACTGCTTATGAAAAGATCCTTACTCTATCCCAATATTATTAAGATATTGAAGGCAAAATCAATAGAGAACGACAGTCCAATTACATCTGCTTCTATCACCCTACCCAAAATATGCAGGAACCATAAATTAAGCTTCTTTCCTTTACAAAGCAAAAGTAAAACCTGAAAGACAAAACCTTTACGTGGAACCTCAGACAGTTTGAAGAGCACATATTAAATGCATTCTTCTGGCAACACCACATTCTATCTCCTTTCCTTTTTCCCGACCTCCTTTTAAAACAAAGACTCTTTAGGGATGGCCTGGGTGGCCCAGTCAGTTAAGCGTCTGACTCCAGCTCCGGTCATGATCTCATGGTGCATGAGTTCGAGTCCCACATCCGGCTCTGTGCTGACAGCTCAGAGCCTGCCTGAAGCCTGCTTCAGATTCTGTGTCTCCCTCTCTCTCTGCCCCTCCCCCACTTGCGCTCCGTCTCTATCTCTCAAAAATAAATAAACATTAAAAAATGAAAAATATATAAAACAAAGACTCTTCGGGGCGCCTGGCTGGCTCAGTCAGAGGAGCCCACAACTCTTGATCTTGGGTTGTAAAGTTTGAGTCCCACTTTGGGTATAGAGATTACTAAAAAAAAATAATAATAATAAATAAATAAATAAAACAAAGACTCTTTGCTACAATTTCACCACCCAGTTTTGAAAAGATTCAATTTGAAATAATATTTAATAAGAAGATCAGTTGAATAACCTTATAAGGAGATGATGATATTCGTTCTCCAAATAGCACTTGTCCAAGATTTTCAGAAGGATTTCTCTTTTCAGAGTCTTTACAGAAGTCAAAGCTAGAAGAGAAGCTCAGATAAGATAAAAAAAAAATCAGCAAAGAAATCCATCTTTGTAATCTGTCTACCGTCTCCACTGTTAATGGTAGATGCTTCTAAAAACATGACCCAGAGGTGTCTAATTATGATTTATAGACTTCATTGTAGATTCCTTTTAAAATTATTTAATCTTTTATAGCTATGAATTCATTATTTAAAATGCTCATGTTACTGCTCTTGACTTCTGTAATGTAGGTAATCCCAATCTTAAAAAAAAAAAAACGAATGGTATTTTCAGGGCTAAACTTCAAATTACACAAAAATAAGCAAACAATAGCTTAAAATGTGTAGTATTTCTAACCTGAGACATCTAGAAACTGCAATTATCGGTTCTGATCAAAGGAAAACTCAAACAACAAAACCCCTCCTCAAATATATGCCCACAAATTCACTCACAGATCAAATGGTTACTACATGAAAAGAATTACAATTACCTTTAAGTAAATGTGAATATACAAAATCGAATATAAAATGGTAGAAGATAAAATCAGTTGGTGGGTTTGTGTAATATTTTAAATGCTTATACTAACATTTAACATTTAACTTGGTATTTTAATGAAAATTAGACCTGATTTTACCTCTGTTTAATGAATGGAAATAAAGCAATATCAAAGGGAGTTACAATTATTTTTCTAAAAAGTACATCATTTGTGGGGCGCATGGGTGGTTCAGTAGGTTGAGCATCTGACTTCGGCTCAGGTCACCATCCCACAGTTTGTGAGTTCGAGCCCCAGGTCGGGCGGGCTGTGTGCTGACATTTCAGAGCCTGGAGCCTGCTTCGGATCCTGTGTCTCCCTCTTTCTCTGCCCCTCCCCTGCTCGTGCTCTGTCCGTCTCTCTCAAAAATAAATGAACATTAAAAAAAATGTTTAAGTACATCATTTGTTGTTATTCTCAAATGACTGATCTTAACCTGGATTATGTGATACATGCTCACTATTAAACTAAGCAGGTGCATTCATTAAAAACCTTAGGATAAACCTAACTAGCCTATGTTTTAGAAATACATTACAAATCTGTGAAGATTTTTGTAACTTCAAAAGGTAGTAAATTTATAATTTGCTTTTCTTAGAAAAATCAAATATGGCAACTTCTTAAATTTTTAAACACTTGTCTCACATTGAAATCTCTATATTCTAATCATTTCATTCCTGTTACCTTTATTACAAAAATTAGCACCATAAATCTTTAATATATCCAGGGCTTTCATTCACTATCATTAAAAACTTTTTAACACATTCTAGGGCGCCTAGATGGCTCAGTCGGTTAAGTGTCTGACTTCTGCTCAGGTCATGATCTCACAGTTCGTGAGTTCGAGCCCCGCATCAGGCTCTGTGCTGACAGCTCAGAGCCTGGAACCTGCTTCGGATTCTGTGTCTCCCTCCCTCTCTGCCCCTCTCCCTCTCATGCTCTGTCTCTCCCTGTCTCTCAAAAATAAATAAACGTTAAAAAATCTTTTTAACACATTTTAACACAATAATATCATAATTGTGATATAACCACAATTATATCAATTATATCAGATATAATTATAATACTTATAACTTACGTATTGTATTCATAAGGTAGGACAGATTCCACGGAGTCCAATCTATTTACAAATAGTGCTACTGTGGACTACAAAATGGAAAGAAAACACTCGTTAATAATACAAGATAAAATAAGGTAGCACTTGCAAAATACATAATGAAGTAACTGAAAGGTAATGGGGTCTATTGCTCCCATCAATTTATAACTGTGAAATTATAAATTTATAACTTAGTACAGTGTTATAAATTTTTAACATAGTGTAGCTATAAATTCATAACATTTCATTTGGCCGGAATCATTGGATTCTCTGACTACATAAATTTTTCAGATACCTCAGCCATCTTAACCCTTTTTAATTATAGAACCCTTTGAGAACTTGATGAAAGCCATGGCCCCTCTCCCCGGAAAAGCACACGTATTCACCAAAGTCACGGCTCTGTTTTAAGAGGCTTCATAGGACCCTTGGAGTCCATGGAATTCAGGTTAAGAAAATGAGATAATTATTTTCTTTAAAGGAGGGGGGCACCTGGGTGGCTCAGCCGGTTAAACATCTGACTCTTGATTTCGGCTCAGGTCATGATCTCAGTTTCATGAGTTCAAGCCCCGTGTCGGAAAGCTACCTGTTGTATTATTTTAACCACTTTTATAAGAATCATTCTAAAATACACTTCACTCTTTCCTATCTTAAACAGAACGTGATGATCACAATGTAACTTTCCCTGATGGTTCAGGGTCACTTTGAACTCTCGTCCTTGTGCCAGCTTTGACTCCATGACTTAGTATCTGAAGTGAGAACGATTTGCTCCAAAGCCAAATTGCCATTGGTGTTACCCACACTCCTATACCCACATTCCTCACCCCTACCAAAGAACTTAAACTTCTTGGTAAAGATTTTATGTCTTTCTTTTCAACTGTCAGTTGTTGTGATGCCTCTTCTCCCTTCTCCCCACCCCCCCCCCATCTGCTAGAAAGCAAGCCCTCAATTTGTGGAATAAATCAGCAGATTTGTTAAAGAGCTTGAGAGTTAGTACATGAATATTAGGACATCTATCCTGGCTTTTCACAGGATACTTCTTCTTCCTTTCCTGGACCTCAGCTGTGTTCCTGATAATTTACAAGACAGGATTTTTAAAACCACTAGAACAGCAGAACTTGGGTAATCATTTTATTCAAAATTCCGTAAACTGCTTTACCATATGGTTAGATTTTTTGTAATAAAAGGATGTAGAAAATCAAGTTTGGGAACAAATACAAGCCTTTCTATAACTGTAAGAGCATCGTATCTTCACTTAATTGAAATCTAATCAGGCAGTTAGCAATAGCAACATTTATCAGTCATAGTTTTGCGAAGGTGAACAGGCAAAAGTTTCTAAAAGGACAGCAGAGGGGCGCCTGGGTGGCTCAGTCGGTTGAGCGGCCGACTTCGGCTCAGGTCATGATCTCACGGTCCGTGAGTTCGAGCCCCGCGTCGAGCTCTGGGCGGACAGCTCGGAGCCTGGAGCCTGCTTCAGATTCTGTGTCTCCCTCTCTCTCTGACCCTCCCCCGTTCATGCTCTGTCTCTCTCTGTCTCAAAAATAAACAAACATTAAAAAAAATTTTTTTAAATAAATAAATAAAAGGACAGCAGATAATTAAGGATAATACTTCTTATCTAGAATCCCAAAACACAACGTACATAAGATTTGAACTATATTTTAAAATGCACATTTGGAGCTTAATGTATTTAAAAGAAACTTAATAGTTTCTCAGAGCAAGTGGAAAAAAGACAAATTATTCTATAATGGTGGTGAGACAACTGTTCGGTGATTGAGGGAAAAAAAAGGTAAGTTGGATGCTTACCTCATACATTACACCAGGAAATATCAATTTTATGTGTTACAATTTAAACCGTGAAAGTAATAAAAGAAACCAGGGGAGAATTACTTTCGAATCTCAGCTGGCTTAGTTAAAACCTTTTGAAACAGGGCACAAAACTCAGACCCAAAAAAATTGTTTTATTTATTTATTTATTTTGAGAGACAGCATGAGTCGGGGAGGGGCAGAGAGAGGGAAAGAGAGAACCCAGGCAGGTTCTACACTGACAGTACAGATGTAGGGCTTGAACCCAGGGACCATGCAATCATGACCTGAGCTGAAGTCGGCCACTTAACTGACTGAGCCACCCTAAAAATTTCTTTTGATAAGTTAGAAGTCAATTTTTCGAAATGGCAAAATCTCAGAATAAAAAGTAGAACGCATTAGGGATACAAGTAACAGCCTAAAAAGAAAAGAGCTCACAGAAAAGAAACTCCAGATATTTGTTATGATTAAAGATGTTTCTTTGCTAGGAAGCCTGCTGAAATAGACAGCCAAGATGAGGTATCACCAGAGAGAAAGCAGACATAAAAATATTTTTTAAAGGACATTTCTTTTTTTTTTGTTAAGTTTATTTATTTTGAGAGAGAGAGAGAGGGAGCAAGCGTGGTAGGGGCAGAGAGAGGGGGGAGAGAGCGAATTCCAAGCAGGCTCTGCACGGTCAGCGCAGAGCCGATGTGGGGCTTGAACTTATGCACTGTGAGATCATGACCTGAACCGAAATCAAGAGTCAGACGCTTAACCAACTGAGCCACCCAGGTGCCCCTAAAGGCCATTTCTGTAGGAAATTACTATCAATACTTCTCGCAGGAAAAGGCAAATTCCAAGTTTTAAGAGCAAACTTGCTGCACCTACAACTGGCCTTTAGAAAACCCCGGAACTTTCAAGTTGGTTAAGAATGTAGTCAAACCACACCCAGCACTGTTCTGAGCTTCCCAGTGCCCTTGTGGTATGCCAGAACACTCCCTCATACACTAGATCAGGCAACTAGGAGTCAGAAAAATAAGTCCTTTTCTAATGTTTATTTATTTTTGAGAGAGAGAGAGAAAGAGAGGCAGATCCTGGGTAGGAGAGGGGTAGAGAGAGAGAAAGAGAGAGAGAGAGAGAGAGACAGAATCTGAAGCAGGCTCCAGGCCCTGAGCCGTCACCACAGAGCCCCAGGCAGGACTTGAACCCAAAAACCTGCAAGAGATCTGAGCCACCCACTGAGCTCAGGGATAGGGAAAAGGAATAGGGAGAGGGAGAGGGGCAGGAAGAGGGAGGAGCCAAGGAGGGGGAAAGCAGAGGAGCCCGACAGAGGAGGAGGAGCAGCCAATAGGGAGGGGGGAAGAGGGAGGAGGCCCAGGAGGAGCCCAGAAGGGCAGTGGAGAAGTAGCCTAGAAAAGAGGAAGCAGAGGAACTACGAGAAGACAGCCAGCCAAGAGGGAAGAGAAAGAGGGCGAGGTGGAGTTAGGTGGGAGACGTGGGACCCAGACAGGAGCGGTGGGAAGGGAGCCTTGGGGCCTAGAGGGAGGAGGGACGGGATGGGGCCTGGATGGAGTGGCAGGGTCTATAGGGGAGGGGGGGGAGCACAGAGAGGTAGGAATTGGGAGGGGAGGTGCCTGAGTGGAGGGGCCAAGCCTAGAGGGGAGAGGAACATGGAGGGGCGGGGCCTGGGTAGAAGGGAGGGGCCTGGAGGGTAGAAAAAGGGGGAAAGGCGGGGCCTACAGGGTAGAATAAAGGAGAGGGTCGACTCTTAGAGGGGAGAGGAAAGGGGAGGAGCATGGGCTAGAGGGTAGAATAAAAGTGAGGGGTGAATCCAAGGGAAGAGAGGAAAGGGGAGGGGCGGGGCCTGGGGGGAAAAGCAGGGCCTTGAGGGAAGAGGAAAGTTGCCCGGGTGGAGGGGCATGGCCTTGGTGGAACGGTGGGGCCCAGATTGCAGAGGAAAGTGGAGGGCCAGGGCCTACAGAGGACAGGAAAGGGAAGGGGAGGGGACTGGGTGGAGGATGGGGACATAAGGGGGAGAGAGGAAAGCTGAGGGGCGGGGTCTAGAGGGGACAAGAAAGTGGTCAGGCGGGGCCTGGTTGAAGGGGCGGGGCCTAGAGAAGTGAGGAACGTGGAGGGGTGGGGCCTGCATGGAAGGTCTGGGCTTAGAGGGGAGAGGAAAGGGGAGTGGAAGGGCCTAGAGAGGAGACCAAAGCAGAGGGGCGGGGCCTACAAGGGAGAGGAAAGGGGACTGGAGGAGCCTACAGGGGAGAGGAAAGGGGAGGGGGGGTGCCTAGAGTGGTAGGAAAGTGGAGGGCCGGGTCCTAGAGAGGAGAGGAAAGAGGAGGGGAGGGGCCTGGGTGGAGGATGTAGATAGGGGAGAGGAGAGTTGAGGGGCGGGTCCTAGAGGGGAGGATGGGGCATGGTTGGAGGGGCAGGGCTTACAAGGAATAGGAACGCGGGGGCGGAGCCTAGAGGGGAGAAGAAAGTGGATGGGCAGGGCCTGGCTGGAGGGGCAAGGCTTAGAGGGGTGAGGAACTAGGAGGGATGGGGACTGAGTGGAAGGGCAGGGCCTAGATAGGAGGGGAAAGGGGAAGGGGGAGGCCAGTGTGGAGGGGCGGGGCCTAGAGGGGACAAGACCTGGGAGTGGAAGGGCCTAGAGGGGAGAGAAAAGGAGAGGGCCTGGGCAACGAGGAGAGAGAAAAGGGGAGGGGTAGGGCTTAGAGGGAAGGGGAAAGGGGAGGAGAGGGGCCTGGGTGGAGAGGCAGGGCCATAGGGGAAAGATAAGGGGAGAGGCGGGACATAGAGGGACGTCGAGGGAAGAGGAACTTGGAAGGAAAGGTTCTCCGTGGAAGGGCAGGGCCTAGAAAAGAGAGGAAAAGGAAGAGGAGGGGCCGAAAGGAAAGGAAAGGGGAGAGGTTGGGCCTAGAGGAGAGAGGAAAGGGGAGGGGTGGGGCCTAGAGGGAAGAGGAAAGAGGAGGTAAGGGGCCTGGGTGGAAAATGGGGACTTAGAGAAGACAGGAAAGTTGAAAGGCTGGTCCTACAGGAGAGAAAAAACTGGATGGGTGGGGCATGGTTGGAAGGGCGGGGCCTAGAGGGGAGCAGCATGGTTGGGCGAGGTCTGTTGGAGGGGCGTGGCCAAGAGGGGAGAGGACCATGGAAGGGCGGGGCCTAGATGGGAGAGAAAAGGGGAGTGGAGGGGCCTACAGGGGACAGGAAAGGGGAGGGGCAGGGCCTAGAGTTGAGAGGAAAGTGGAGGGCCAGGGCCTAGACAAGAGAGGAGAGGCGGGGGAGGCTCCTGGGAGGAGAGAGGAAAGTTGAGGGACGGTCCTAGAGGGTAGAAAAAAGTGGACAGACAGGTCGCGGTTCTAGGGGCAGGTATTAGAGGGGAGAGTGATGTGGAAGGGTGGGGCCTAGAAGGGAGAAGAAAGTCGATGGACTAGGCCGGGTTGGAGGGGCGGGCCTAGAGGGGAGAGGGGTGGAGCCTAGAGTGGAGAGGCAAGTGGAGGGCCAGGCCCTAGACAGGAGAGGAAAGGGGAGCGGATGGGCCTGGGTGGAGGATAGGTTCACAGAGGGGAGAGGAGAGTTGAGGGGCGGGTCCTACAGGGTAGAAAAAATTGGACAGACAGGTCGTGCTTCGAGGGGCAGGTCGTAGTTGGAGGGGTGAGTACCAGAGGGGAGAGGAACACGGAGGGGCAGGGCCTGCGTGGAAGGGCAGGGTCTAGAGGGGAGAGGAAAAGGGAGTTGCGGGGCCTACACAGTGGAGAAGAAAGTGGAGGGGCATGCCCTAGAGAAGATAGGAAAGGGGAGAGGAGGGGCCTGTGTGGAGGCTGGGAATCTTGAGAGGAAATGAGAGGGGTGGGGCATAGAGGGGAGAGGAAAGGGGAGGGGAGGGCCTGGATAGAGAGGCGGGGCCTAGAGGGGCGAGGAAAGTGGAGGGCCAGAGCCTAGAGAGTAGAAGAGGAGGGGCTGGTCCTAAGGGGAGAGAAAAGAGGGTCAGGACCTAGAGGGTAGATGAAAGTGGCCAGGTAGGCCTGGGTGAAGGGGCGGGGTCATAGTGGAAGGGCGTGGCCCAGAGTGGAGAGGATAGTGGAGGGCCTGGGCCTAGAGAGGAGAGGAAAGGGGAGGGGAGGGGGCTGGAGGATGGGAACACTGAGGGGAGAAGAAAGTTGAGGGGCGAGTCCTAGAGGGGAGAAAAAAACTGGACGGGCAGGGCGTGGTTGGAGGGACGGGGACTAGAGAGTAGAGGAACGTGGAGGGGTGGGGCCTGGGTGGAAGGGCGGGGCCTAGAGCGGAGGGGAAATGTGGGGCCAGTGTGGAGGGGCAGGGCCTAGAGAAGACAAGACCAGGGAGTGGAGGGGCCTAGAGTGGAGAAGAAAGTGGAAGGGCGGGGCCTGGTTGGAGAGGCGGGCCTAGAGGGGAGAGAAAAGAGGGCTAGGGCCTAGAGGGTAGATGAAAGTGGCCAGGCTGGCCTGGGTGGAGGGACGGGGCGTTAGTGGAAGGACAGGGCCCAGAGTGGAGAGGAAAGTGGAGGGCCTGGGCCTCGAGAGGGGAGAGGAAGGGAAGGGAGGGGAGGGGAGGGGCCTAGGGAGAGGACGGGAACACTGAAGGGAGAGGAAAGTTGAGGGGCCAGTCCTAGAGGGGAGAAAAAACTGGACGGGTGGGGCGGGTTTGAGGGGCGTGGCCAATAGAATAGGGGCGTGACCTGGTTGAAGGGCGTGGCCAAGCGTGGAGAAGAAAGGTAGTGGGTGGAGCCTGGCTGCAGGGGCGGGGCCTAGAGGGGTGAGGCATGCGGAGGGGCGGGGACTGCATGAAATGGAGGGGCCTAGAGGAGAAGGGAAAGGGGAGGGGCGACCCTAGAGGGGAAAAAAAAAGTGGGTGGGAGGGGCGTGGTTGAAGGGACGGGGCCTAGAGGCAAGAGGAAAGCCGAGGGGCCGGGCCTGCGTGGAAGGGCGGGGCCTAGATGGGAGAGGAAATAGGAGGGGCGGAGCACAAAGGGGAGAGGAAAGGGGAGGGGTGGGGCATTAAAGTGAGAGGAATGGGGTGGGGAGGGCCTAGAAGGGAGAGGCATGCAGAGTGGAGGGTCATAGAGGCGAGAGGAAAGGGGAGGGATGGTGCCTAGACAAGAGATAAAAGTCGAGGGACCGAGTCTCGGTGTAGGGGCGGGGCCTTGTCGGAAGGGCGGGGTCTAGAGGGTAGAATAAGGGCGAGAGGCAGGGCCTTGAGGGGAGAGGAACGCGGAGGGGCAGGGCCTAGAAGGGAGAGGAAAGGGACGGGACGGGGCCTGGGTGGCTGGGCGGGGCCTAGAGTGGGGAGATAAGTGGAGGGGCGGGGCCTACAGGAGAGAGAAAGGGGAAGGGCAGGGCCTGGATGGACAGGGAGGCTATCAGGGAAGGTGGGAAGGGAGGAGCAGAGCCCAGAGTGAAGAGAAGAGGAAAGCTGAGATAAAAGGGAGGGAGCTGAGGGAAAAGGGGGAAAGGAGGAGCTATGAGGGAGAAGGAGCTGAGCGGGAGTTGGACGAAGGCACAGCACGGGGCAGGAGCCAAAAGGGAGGGAAATAGAATCCGGGAAAAAGAAAGGTCCAGATACTCCCAAGTGCGAGGCTCAGAGACTGGGTCGTTGAGACAGACCTATGGACAGGGCTTTGGCGTTCCGGGTCCGAGTCCAAGAGCTCACGACCATGGCCTCCCCTGGTGTGCCCGATACCCCAACCCAAAGCCTTCCCCTCACATCTCACTGCCTCCCAGGGGTCCTCACCTTGCAGGTTGCAGTCTCTCGGGATGCCTCGCAGAAGTTAACTGGAGCCAACCCGGGGAGGTAGAAAGCTGCGCTGCGGGAAGCCTGAAGCCCCAGGAACAGCCCCAGCCCCAGCAGCCACCTCAGCCCCGGCCGGGCGAGCCTGAGGCGCCAGGGGTTGGTTCCCAGGCGGAAACGAGTACTCATTTTAGGAACCGCCTCAGGGCTCGGGAACGCACACCATAAGGCGAGATTGAACCAGTGGAAGGGAGAAGCGGGAATGATAAGGAAGAACCGTGGACCGGGAGGAGCCTAGACCGGCTGGTTGGACGAGAACTCCTGGGAAGGCCACTTATTCCGGCGAGACAGTGGCTTGGAACCCGTTGCTAGGGCGCCAGGCAGTGTTTGCGAGCGCATGCAATACGCATGCGTGCGGGTCCCCGCTGCGCCTTCCACCCCCCTCCCCGCCGCGTCCCCCATTCCCCCATCCCCCCGCCCGCAGCCCGGCACTTTCCAGCGGTTGGCTGTACCTCGAGAGCTGCCTTTGGCGCTGTCTCGCGGTGCGGGGGAGGGGGAACAGGGAAGTCTGGCTGAGAGGTCTCTCAGCATCTCAACGTCACATCACAGGGTCTTGCGTCCTCCCCGAGTTTGCCTCGGCCCCAAAGTAGCAGTGTTACCGCCCCCCATCATCTTCACTTCTTCCTGCGAGGTGGGGGGACAAAAAGAGGGAAAGGGGGGGAATTCCGGGGCCAGACCGTACAGGATGATGGGTATTAGGCGCTAGGAATGCAGCCAGTCCGAAATGCATGTTCCATAAGTGTCAAATGCACACCCAATATCAGAGACTGCCTGGAAAAAGGAGTGCAAACCTCTGCATTCGTATATTGATTGCAGGTCGAAATGACAATATTTTGGGTCTATTGCGTTAAATAAAACATTTTTTAAAAATAAAGTGTGGCTGCTAGAACATAGAATATTTACAGTGACGTGGCTCGCGTAATATTTTTTTGTTAAAGCAATTTTAACATAAATGCCACAAAAAAATACAGCAGACCCAAAAAAGCCATTCAGTGATACAAACTAGCCAGTTAAGCTGTTTAATATTTTTATGTTGTCTCTGATGATACATGTGTCACTCAATGTGAAATAAGTTGTGCCATCATTTCTACCCGGGAGATACAACTTTTATTTCACATGCATGACTTAAGCAGAGTACGTTTATTATATTATGATTCATTGATCATCTGAAAAACCTTAAGATAAAAATCACTTGAAGAAAGAAAACCACAATAATCACATCCTAGAGAATGTCAGACGGGCGTATCCTAAATTTTTTATTGAAGTATGGTTGACAAAATGTTATATTAATTTCAGGTGCACAGCATAGTGGTTGGACCCTAGTATGGGTTCACTCTCATTCTATTTCTGTTGGACAACATCCCAGGACAGTAGAAGAGCTGATCCTTTTTTTCCTCCTTGTCTCTCAAGAGCTTTGGAGAACAAGAGGTCACTTGTTTATGCAGAGACGAGTGCGCCTCGCCATTCTGTCCAACTTCCCTCGCTTGGGAGAGGTCTGTCCTCTGCCGATTGGCAGGCGACTATTGGAGGCAGAACAAAGGCAGCGAGCTGGCCGTTAGCAGAGGCATGTAGAATTTGGCGAGTTAACTCTTGGACCAGGGAGGCAGGAACGGTTGAAGGAGAAAATGTACCAAGGATCAGAATTCGGGGCGTCGGGAGAGTGGAAAGACCGGACTTGAGCACGCGGGCCGGAGAAGCCCTTGCAAAGATGTGGAGAACAGGATAAGGCCATCGGAAAAAGACCCCGTTTGTGCAGAGGAACGGGAAAGGGAAGGTAGGGAGCGGTAGGGCGGTCAAGGTTAGAAGTCACCAGAGCTTGAATACAAAGCTTACGTTTCACCACTGCGTTACCGTCCCTCTCTGATCAGCCTTGGATGACAAGTGTACGTGTTCGCGTAAATGGGAGGCCCGGCCAGCCTCGGAGGCCTGGGCGCGGGAGACTGGCGGCTGCCCTAGGGCCCTGCGGAGCCGGGATGGCTGCGGGACTGGGCGCCCTGCTGAGCGAGCCGTGGGCGGCTCGGCGAGCGAGGGGACCGTGGGCGCGACGGCGCTCCCCGGGGCGGGTGTGCCACCCAGGTCACCTACGGGCCGCCGGCCCCCCGCCCCTCCGCAGACGCCAGAGACGGATAAGCAGCAAAGAGCCGCGGTGAGCGTGTTCGCGATCCTTTTTTCCCACCATCACCTTCTTCACGTACAACTCCAACCGTGGCATTGAGGCCTTCCATTAAAGCTCCCGGCCGGGGCCGTGTCTGTTAAGAAGTGGAGCGTCACCGAAGGCTACTTCCCCGTTCTCAGCTACAAGATACAGCCCCTCCTGGTGTCCCCAGTGTGTGACTGTCACCAGCTCCACCCACCTGCTGGGCCTGAAATGGAGGCGGTTCGCTCCGGTGGATTCTCTGTGCTGCCCCGCGCTCTAGGAGTCGTCTTCTTGTCCCCCACCCCACCCCCCAAAGGCAGAAGCCCCTGGGCAGTCTTGAGCAAGCTAATCACTAGGGAGGCCTGGCTCTGCCCAACGCCAAGGCTCCCCCTCCCCCAGTTTGAAGAACTCTTGCAGAGTGGGGCCTGACTGCCACCTATAAATAGGGACAGTTTTATTTCTTCCTTTCCAATTCGTGTGCCTTTTTTTTCCTTGCCTTGTCGCACCAAATAGGATTTCCAATAGGATATGGAGTATAAGTGAGAGGAGACACCGTTACCCTGTTTGCCATCTTAAGGAGAAAGCATTCAGTCTTTAACCATGAAGTGTGACATCAGCAATAGGCTTTTTATACTTGTCCCTTATCGGGTTAAGAAAATTCCTTTCTCTTTCCTAGTTTGCTGAGAGTTTTTACCACGACTGGATACTGAATTTTACCCAATTTGGGGGGCAGTGTTTCTTTCATTTTTAAGTTTATTTTATTTTGAGAGAGAGAGAGAGAGAGAACAAGCAGGTGAGGGGCAGAGACAGAGGGAGAGAGAATCCCAAGCAGGCCCTGCACTGTCAGCACAGAGCCTGACTCAGGGCTGGATCCAATGAACTATGATAACATGACCTGAGTGGAAATCAAGAGTCAGATGCTTAACCCACTGAGCCACCCAGGCACCCCTTGGCAGTGTTTCTTATTAAAACTATTAATATGAGGAGCGCCTGGGTGGATCAGTCCATTAAGCCTCCGACTTCAGCTCAGGTCATGATCTCATGGTTTGTGAGTTCGAGCCCCACGTCGGGCTCTGTCCTGACAGCTCAGAGCCTGGAGCCTGCTTCGGATTCTGTGTCTCCCTCTCATTCTGCCCCTCCCATGCTCGTGTTCTGTCTCTCTTTGTCTCTCAATAATAAATAAATGTTAAAAAAATACTACCAATATGATGTATTACACTGATATTCAAATATTGAATCAGCCACGTATTTCCAGAATAAACCCCATTTGTTAGGGTGATGTATTAAAAAAAAAAAAAAGGTAACAGCAAAATAAATGGGGCTATATTGTGGTGCAGAATGCAAAATTTGCAAAGCTTTTAAAAGACAAAATTCGGGGCGCCTGGGTGGCTCAGTCGGTTAAGTGGCCGACTTCGGCTCAGGTCATGATCTCGCGGTCTGTGAGTTCAAGCCCCGCGTCGGGCTCTGTGCTGACAGCTCAGAGCCTGGAGCCTGTTTCAGATTCTGTGCCTCCCTCTCTCTGACCCTCCCCTGTTCATGCTCTCTCTCCCTGTCTCAAAAATAAATAAAATGTTTAAAAAAAAAATTTTTTTTTAATTAAAAAAATAAATAAATAAAATAAAAGACAAAATTCAAGGGGACCTGGGTGGTTCAGTCAGTTGCACATCTGACTTCAGCTCAGGTGATGATCTCACATTTTGTGGGTTTAAGCCGAGCATTGTGCTTGCTGCTGTCAGCACAGAGCCTTCTTTGGATCCTCTGTCCCCCCTCTTCTCTCTCTGACCCTCCCCTGCTTGCACTCTCTCTCTCTCTCAAAAATAAATAAACATTTAAAAAACATTTTTAATGTTTGTTTATTTTTGAGAAAAAGACAGAGTGCAGGTGGGGAAGGGGCAGAGAGAGAGGGAGACACAGAATCTGAAACAGGCTCCAGGCTCTGACTTCTCAACACAGAGCCTGACTCCAGGCTCGAACTCATGAACCGCGAGATCATGACCTGAACCCAAGTCGGATGCTTAACCGACTGAGCCACCCAGGCGACCCAATAAACATTTTTTAAAAAGATAAAATTCAAGAGAGAGAGAGAGAGACACAAACCAAGAAACAGACACTTAACTATAGAGAACAAACTAATTGTTATAAGAAGGGAGGTGGGGGGGGGGGATGTGGATTAAATGGGTGATGGGGATTAAGGAATGCACTTGTGCATGTGATGAGCCCTGGATGGTGTGTGAAAGTGTTGAATCACAATATTGCACATCTGAAACTAATATGACACTGTATTTTAATTGGAATTTAGATACAAACTTTTCTAAAAATACAAAAGTCAAAGAAATTAATTTCTTTTTTTTAATGTTATATTTGAGAGAGAGAGAGAGAGAGAGCACAAATGGGAGAGGGGCAGAGAAAGAGGGAGGCCCAGAATCCAAAGCAGGTTCCAGGCTCTGAGCTGTCAGCACAGAGCCTAACACGGGGCTCGAAACCACGAACCACGGCATCATGACCTGAGCCAAAGTCGGATGCTTCACTGACTAAGCCACCCAGGTGCCCCAAAGAAATTAATTTTGTAATGTAGGCTATGCCCCAAACTCCAGGGAGACGTGGGTTTTCCTTCCTGTGCCATTAGGAGTATTTTGGTGGAAAGTGAAGAATACATTATTCATTTTATTTGCTTACTGATCTCTCTTCCTCTACTGGAAGTAAGTGTCTCAAGTACAAGATCTTTTTCTTGTCTTCATATTCCTAGCACAGACTCAGGCACTTGGGAAGAGTATGTTGGAGAAGAAATTTTTTTCTCTACCCTTTAAAGTTCTTTTGACTACTCAAAGAATTACGCTGACATAAGACAGATTAGCAGGAGACAATCTAATTTAATTACATACATATGGGGAACCCACAAAAACATGAGAAATTCCAAAGACAGGGAAAATGAAGTATGTATGTCATTCTGGAATAAGGAGAAGGGGTAAGGATCTGGGGCTTCAAAAGGAAGGCAGGCAATTCACAAGAAGATGAAAATGAGCAAATATTTGGTAAACAAATGTTTGCTGGGCTATACAGAAACAATGGGACACAGAGAAGAATTTTAACAGATTTTGCTAAATTCCTTTGTCTACCACACCTAGATTATGTTATACTGTAGTTATCTGTCATGATAGCTCTCTTTCTGGAACAGGTCCTCTATCTAAATTCTTTTAGGCAGTTAAGGGGAAGGTAAAAAAAAAAAAAGAAAGAAAGAAAGAAAGAAAAGAAAAGAAGAAATTCCTGGGGCACTGGGCTGGCTCATTCAGAAGAGCATGTGACTCATGATCTAGAGGTCATGAGTTCCAGCCCCATGTTGGGCATAGAGATTATGTAAATAAACACATACACTTTTTAAAAAAATTTTAAAAGAAGAAAAGAAAAACTTCCCAAGTCTTGTGTTTCTTAAAAATAATCAGCCTAAAATAATCCACATGCCAAAAACACACATTTGGGGGTAGCAGTTTGCTCGCCCATAAGGACAACACATTGATTCAGAATAAATTAAAAGATGGATGAATGAATGCCATGTAACTTACACTGTTGTTGGGATTTGTATCTATGTTACCTCACATAAAAGTCAAAAGAGGATACGACCAAATAATGACAGTAGGGGTGCCTGGCTGTCTCAGTCAGTAGACTGCGCAACTCTTGATCTTGGGATCATGAGTTTGAGCCCCATGTTGTATGTAGAGATTACTTAAAAATAAGATCTTACAAAAAAAAAAAAAGATGAGAGCAAATGTAGATAACAGGATAGTACCCATTTATGTGAGATAACTGAGGCCAAGAGAAGTTAGTTTGCTTGTCCAAGGTCACACAGCTAACAAATGACCAAGTCAAGGCCAGGAAGCAGGTCCCCTGGTACCTAATTTAGTTTTGAAACCTAAGGGTATGAAAAGGAAATGCAAAGTGGTAATAAAAAAGAAACAAACTCAGGGCTCCTGGGTGGCTCAGTAGGTTAAGCATCCAACTCTTGGTTTGGGCTCAGGCCATGATCTGTGGTTTCGTGAGTTCAAGCCCCGAGTGGGGCTCTGTGCTGGCATGGGGGAGCCTGCTTGGGATTCTCTCTCTCCCTCTCTCTCTCTGCCCCTCCCCCACTTGTGCTATCTCTGTCTCTCTCAAAATAAACTTAAAAAAAAGAAACTCATTTTATGATGTAGCTGTCGAATTTCCAGCTACATCAAGTATGAAACAAACAAGTAAAAGATTGAGTGAAGCATATGGGCCTTCGGAGGAGCTATCTTTGACAACGGTGCGTAGCGAAATTTAACCATGAAATTTGTGATACGTAGTGTCACTCAAACAACTTTGTGAAAGGAGAGAAACACAATAATGGCACTTCATAAAAGTGGGTGCTGCAGAGTGCAGTAAAGAAAATATGTAAAACAGATGAATACAACTACTAGGTCTGTAATAGTTGGTTCTTAATAGGTAATTTTTTTCTCCACAGTTCTAACCATTTGGAGTTAAAGATATCCAAGGGACAGGGGCACGTGGCTCAGTGGGTTAACTATCTCAGAGCCTGGAGCCTGCTTCGGGTTCTGTGTCTCCTCTGTCTCTCTCTGTCTGTCCCTCCCCTGCTCGCACTCTGTCTCAGTTTCTCTCTCAAAAATAAATAAACATTTTGGGGCGCCTGGGTGGCTCAGTCGGTTGAGCGTCCGACTTCGGCTCAGGTCACGATCTCGCAGCCCGTGAGTTCGAGCCCCGCGTCGGGCTCTGGGCTGATGGCTCAGAGCCTGGAGCCTGCTTCCGATTCTGTGTCTTGCTCTCTCTCTGCCCCTCCCCCATTCATGCTCTGTCTCTCTCTGTCTCAAAAATAAATAAACATTAAAAAAAATTTTATAAAAATAAATAAACATTTTAAAAAATTATTTAAAAAAAGAAGATATCCAAGTGACAGTTCCCATCTTGCCAGTTCAACGTATACATACCAAAATTAAGCAGTGGAACCAAAGAACACTGTAATCCAGTGAAGTCATGTTCTGTTTAAGCCTCATTTCTAAATCAGCATATTGGAACATCAGAAAAAGAACTAGGGGCACCTGGGTGGCTCAGTTGGTTAAGCGTCCGACTCTTTTTTATTATTATTTAATTTTTTTAATGTTTATTTTTTAGTTTTGAGAGAGAGCCATGAGTGGGGGAGGGGTCTGAGAGAGAGGGAGACACAGAACCTGAAGCAGGCTCCAGGCTCTAAGCTGTCAGCACAGAGCCCAACGTGGGGCTTGAACCCACGACCCAAGAGCTCATGACCTGAAGTTGAAGTCGGAGGCTTAACCGACAGAGCCACCCAGGTGCCCCTAAGCATACAACTCTTGATCTTGACTCGGGTCATGATCTCATGGTTCGTGAGATCAAGCCCCACATTAGGCTCTGTGCTGACAGCAGATTGGCATTCTCTCTCTCCCCCTCTCTCTGCTCCTCACCCCCCAAAATAAGTAAATAAACTTTAAAATAAAAGTTAAAAAAAAAAAGAAAACTAGTATGCCATGGTCGGCCAGGGTGTCAGCTTCAGAAGCCACATCAGACCTTTCACAGGGTGCTGACAGAAGTCAGTCTAACTTACCCCTCGGGCCTTCTGCCTTGAATCACGTTTTGCTTCCCAGTTCCCCCAAATCTGAATAGGCTTCCTTGAAACTGATAGTGTAAATGTATCCGTTTCACACTCTTCCTTAAAAGCCTTTGCTGCACAGGGGTGTCTGTCTCAGTGGGATCCCTCTTGATCTCGGGGTCATGAGTTGAAGCCCCACATTGGGTGTAGACATTCCTTTAAATAAATAAAAAGTACAATTTTTTTCGCTGCACAGATCAAAGTAATGTGGGGGCCTAGATTGGATCCTGGCACGGAAAAGGGACACTAATGAGAAAATTGATGAAATCCAATTATGGTCATAGTTTACAGAATACCATTGTGCTGATGTTGATTTCTTCCTTTGCTCCTTTGATCATTGTACCATAGTTATGTACGATGTTCTCAGTAAGTGAAGCTCAGTGAAGGGTATATGAGACCTCTGTGTACTATTTCTGCAATACGTCTGTAAATCTAAAATTATCTCAAAATAAAAAGTTGAAACACTCTCCTACTGACTCCTCATTGTCCTAAGGATTAAGTCCAAATTTTGCTTAGTGAGGCCTGCTCTACCTAACCCCCAGCCCCCAACACCTACCTCTCCAGCATCAAAATTGGGGAGGAGGGAGGGGGAATGGGGCTCCATTCCCACAATCACTCTGATTCTGCTCCAGAGAATTGCTTTTAGTTATGTGAAGAGGCCACTCTCCCTAGCCCCTCGCCTCGGAACGAACTGAGCCTTGCTGCTCATTGGTCTAGAATGCTCGGCGAGCACTCAACCCCTCTCCTACCTTTTGCTTGGCTGAAATCTTGATCCTATATTTCAGCTCATAATTTGGAAGTTACTTTGCCCGGCACATGTTTCCTGACAGCCGTGCCCCCCCCCCACCCCGCCCGACAACACTACACATGGTCCACCCCCTCCAACACAAACACATGCACAGAGTTTGGGCAAGTGTCCCTTGAATGTGTTCCCACTGCACCCTATGTATACCTCTGGTTTGTCGCTTTCACACTGTGGTAAGGTCCTGTCTGCCCCGCCCCCATTCGTCAATTGCTAACTCTGGCTCTTCCCCTTGTATACACACTTAGCACTTTCCTACAGCAAGACAGCCGCTCAAAGTAGCTCGACCTCACAGGCTTTACACTTTGAGGCTTATGTTTCCCATTTGAGTAACTATCCTCGGAATTTATATACTCTGATACAGCGAGAGGGAAGAGTTTTAGTTTTTCCCTTGGGACTATAGAGTTTCCGACTGTGAAATATATTTCTGCACCAACAGCAACTTGTTATGAACGGACACGTATATCCCTGTATTGCAGGAACCATTGCAAAACGATCACCACCATAAATCTAGTTAACATCCATCACCATAACAGAGTTACAAAATTTTCTTTCTTGTGATGAAAACCTCGAAGATTTACTCTTAGCAACTTTCAAGTATACAACATGGTATTAACTATAGTCAGCATGCTGTAAGTTACATCCCCATGACTTTGGTACTAGAAGTTTGTACTTTTTAACCCCCTTCACCCGTTTTCCCACCCCCACCTCCCCACCGCTGACAATCACTAATACGTTCTTTGTATTTGTGAGCTCGCTTTTTTGTTGCTACGCGTTTCTGGTGTTTGGTTTTTTTGTTTTGCATTCCACGTATAAATGAGATGGTATGGTATTTGTATTTTCTTTTTTTAAGTTTATTTATTTATTTTGTGTGAGAGAGAGAGAGACAGAGACAGAGGCAGAGAAAGCAAGCATGCGAGCAGGGGATGGGCAGAGAGAGAGAGAGAGGGAGAGAGAGAATCCCAAGCCGGTTCCATGTTGGCAGTGCAGAGCCAGATGTGGGACTCGATTTCACAAACTGAGAGATCATGACCTGACCCGAAAGCAAGAGTCAGACACTTAGCCAACTGAGCCACCCAGGGGCCCTGGTATTTGTCTTTTCTGTTTGACTTATTTTGCTTAGCGTTCTGCCCTCAAGGTCCATCCATGTTGTTACAAATGGCAAGATTTCCTTCTTTATTACGGCTGAATGATATTCCGTTGTATATATTATGCCACATTTTCTTTATCCATTCATCCGTTGAAGGATATTTGGGTTGCTTTTGTATCTTGGCTACTGTAAATAATGCTGCAATCAACATTGGTGGGGGGAGCTATATCTTTTCAAATTAGTCTTTTCATTTTCTTTGGATAAATACCTAGAAATGGAATTGCTAGATTACATGGTCATTCTATTTTTAATTTTTTAAAAGTTTATTTATTTTTGAGAAAGAGGGAGAACACAAGCAGGGTAGGGGCAGAGAGAGAGGGAGAAAGAGAACCCCAGGCAGGCTCCGCCCTGTCAGCACAGAGCCCCGCGTGGGGCTCAAATTTACGAACCATGAGATCATGGCCTGAGCTGAAATTAAGAGTTAGACGCTTAACCCACTGAGCCACGCAGGTGTCCCTATTTTTGATTTTTTGAGGGACCTCCATACTGTTTTCCGCAGTGGCTGCATCAATTTACATTCCCATTAGCAGTGTACAAGCATTCTCTTTTCTCCATATCCTTGCCCACACTTAATATTTCTCATCCTTTTGGTAGTAGCCGTTCTAACCAGTGTAAGATGATATCTTGCTGTGGTTTTGACTTGCATTTCCCTGATGATGAGTGATATTGAGCATCTTTTCATGTGTCTGTTGCCTATTTGTATGTCTTCTTTGGAAAATATTTATTCAAGTCCTCTGCCCATTTTTAATCAGATTATTTTGTTGTTGTTTTTTTGTTTTATGTGTTTTTGCTATTGAGCTGCATGAGTTCTTTATGTATTTTGAATATTAGCTTATGAGATATACGATTTGCAGATATTTTCTCTCATTCGGTAGGTTTCCTCTCCATTCTGTTGATGGTGTCTTTTGTTTCTCAGAAGCATTTTAGTTTGATTTAGTCATGTTTGTTTATTTTTGCTTTTGTTGCCTTTGTTTCTGGTGTCAGATCCAAAAAAATCATTGCCAAGACCAAAGCCAAGGAACTTGTTGCCTGTGTTTTTGTCTAGGAGTTTCATGGTTTCAGATCTTACATTCTTATCTTTAATCCATTTGGAGTTAATTTTTTGCATATGATCTAAAATAGCATTCCACTTTTATTCTTTTGTATGTGGCTGTTCAGTTTTCCCAACATCATTTAATGAAAACACTATCTTTACCTCATTGTATATCCTCGACTCCCTTGTCATAAATTGATGAACCACATGTATGTGGGCTTATTTCTGGGCCCAACTTTGTTCCATTAATCTAAGTGTCAGGTTTCTTGCCAATCCCATACTGTTTTGATTACTGTAGCTTTGTAGTATAGTTTGATAGCAAGGCACACAAGGCCTCCAGCTTTGTTCTTTCTCAGGATTGCTCTGGCTATTCTGGGACTTTTATGGTTAATACAAATATTAGAGTTGTTTGTTCTATTGTCTATTGGTTCTTTTTTTTACTGCTTTTTTTTTTTTTGAGACAGAGAGAGACAGAGCATGAGCAGGGGAGGGGCAGAGAGAGGGAGATACAGAATCCAAAGCAGGCTCCAGGCTCTGAGCTGTCAGCACAGAGCCTGACACAGGGCTCGAACTCACGGATTGCAAGACCATGACCTGAGCTGAAGTCAGACACTTAACCGACTGAGCCGCCCAGGCGCCCCTATTGTCTATTGATTCTTAAAAACACCTGTATTCTCTAAAACAAAAGAGAGTAGTGAGAAGCGTGGTATTGTTGCAAATAAGCATTGCAAACAAGCGTGTCATTTTTGCAGATATTTTTAATGTCTGGCTTAATAGAAGACAGCCAGATGCCCCTACTTGTTTCTGCATTCAATTTGTTGTGACATCGCATGCCACATAGCCTCTGGACTGCTGCATATTCAAGAAAGAATGAGTGAAAAAGGCGTGTGCTGTCTTGGTGTTACTATGCACATTTTTTCATCTTGTGAATGCACGAGAAGCGTCTCCAGATCCCCCCCAGCGTTCTCAAATCAAACTTTGATAACCTCTCAACTAGAGCATTACACTAGTGTTGACCATGGATATAATGAGCTATTTAGGAGTGAAAACTGATGGGATTTGGTGATTGATGGATTACACTGGGGGTGGACAGAGAGGGAAGTGTGAGTTGCACCGGTGGCCTTATGGTGGAGCCACTCACTGAGACATGGCATTGGAAGAGGACCAAGTTTAGGGGTGACAGAAAGAGATCAGGAGGGGTGTTTTTGGAACCGTTATACCTGAGGACACGCTGAGAGTTACAAATGGAGATATCCAGCATGCAGTGCTATCTACAGCTCTGGGATGGAGATACAAATTTGGGAATTGGTGGCTTTTGGATGAAGAAGTCACATCCTGGGAGAGTACAGAGTAAGAGCAGTAGAGAATGGATGGCCAGTCTTTGAAAAATGTCAACAATTTGTGGTTTAGTCGAGCGATAAACTACAGAGTTGCTAGAGAAGTAGCAGGCAGGGAGGTGGGGGGGGGAACCAGAACTATGTGATGTTAAATATAAAAGGGCTTGGAAGCCAAGGGAAGAGAGTATTTCAAGGAGAAAGTGGTCAAGAGCGGCAACAACAAAAAAGCCAAGTAAAATAGCACAGAGCATCTTATCTTTTTTTAAAAAAAGGATTTTAATTTTCATTTTTTAACATTTTTCAATGTTTATTTTTGAGACAGAGAGAGGCAGAGCACGAGCGGGGGAGGGGCAGAGAGAGAGGGAGACACAAGAATCCAAAGCAGTCTCCAGGCTCTGAGCCGTCAGCACAGAGCCCGACGCTGGGCTCGAACTCACAAACCGCAAGATCGGGACTTGAGTTGAAGTCGGACACTTAACCCACTGAGTCACCCAAGCGCCCCTCAAAAAAAAAAAAAAAAAGATTTTATTTTTAAGGAATCACTACACCCAACGCGAGGCTCGAACTTACAACCCTGAGATCAAGAGTCGCATGCTCTTCTGACTGGGTCAGCCAGGCATGCCGACATCTTATCTTTTTGATTTGGTGACACAGATGTCATTGGTGACATGAGAGACAGCTATGTGAGGGGAAATTATTGGGATAAAAGCCAAATTAGAACAGATTCAGAGTTGAATAACAGGTAGTGAACTGAAGGTAGTTGGTATAGACAACTCTATTATTTGATTAGCTTTTAATTGCATAACTAATACATAAATGTATTTCTCCTATAGGGGCATCTGGGTGGCTCAGTCAGTTAAGCATCTGATTTCAGCTCAGGTCATGATCTTACGGTTCGTGGGTTTGAGCTCAGAGCCTGGAGCCTGCTTTGAAGTCTGTGTCTCCCTCTTTCTCTGCCCCTCGTCTGCTGGTGCTCTCTCTTTCTCTCAAAATAAACAGACTTAAAAACAAAAGCAAGTTTGGAAGTTTGTGATTAGAGTCTCAAAGAAAAGTATAGAGAACATAATGTGTGTTGTTGAAAAAGCCAATGATGGGGGCGCCTGCGTGACTCAGTTGGTTAAGTGTCTGACTTTGGCTCAGGTCATGATCTCACAGTTGGTGGGTTTAAGCCCCGCGTCGGGCTCTGTGCTGACAGCTCAGAGCCTGGAGGCTGCCTTAGATTCTGTGTCTCCCTCTCTCTCTCTCTCTGCCCCTCCCCCACTCACACTACGTCTTTCTCTCAAAAATAAACATTAAAAACAATTGAAACATCGCAGAGAGCACTGAAATCCTTCGACCACTGTCACCACATCCTCCATCTTCCAGAAGTAACCATTATTATTTGCTTGGTGTGTCCTTCCTGGCCTTTTTGTATGTATTAACATGTTGGGGTTACACATATAGCCTAGTTTACACATAAACATACACACATATACTCCTGCATATTTTACGTGTACCTATTTTACATATGTATAACATGTATAGAACGATGTACTTCAGTGTTTTAACAGATACGTTACAGATATTACATACTACGAGTATATCATTATTTGGCATTCCTCTATTGGCAATCATTTAAGTTGTTTCCACCTTTCTCTCCAGTCACTAACAATTCTGCACACAAAACTGCCTTAGACACACTGGCCTGGGCATTGAAGGCAACAAGAACGGTACGTTCATTTAAATTTTATTTAAAAAAAAATTTTTTTTTAACGTTTATTTATTTTTGAGACGGAGAAAGAGACAGAGCATGAACGGGGAAGGGGCAGAGAGAGCGGGAGACACAGAATCAGAAGCAGGCTCCAGGCTCCCAGCCATCAGCCCAGAGCCCGACGCGGGGCTCGAACTCCCGGAACGCGAGATCGTGACCTGAGTCGAAGTCGGACGCTCAACCGACTGAGCCACCCAGGCGCCCCTCATTTAAATGTTAGTTGACACTGCTTGTGCTTTTGATACATTTTTTAAGATTTATTTATTTATTTATTTTAGGGGGGGAGTGGGAGGGACAGAGAGATAGGGGGACAGAGGATCTGAAGCCGGCTTCGTTCGAAGTGGGGCTCGAACTCACGGTTCGTGAGATCATCACCTGAGCTGAAGTTGGTCGCTGAACCGACTGAGCCACCCAGGTGCACTGACATTTTAATAGCTACTACCAAACTGCCCTCCCAAATGACTGTACCAATTTGCCTTCCCAACAGCACTGGGCATCTCATGAGACCACTGTCCCACATGCTCAACTCTTTCAAGATGTTTGGCTGTAGAGGCGAGGAAAACTATCAAGTGGTAGCCAGAAGGAGATGAAATATTGAGACCGAGGGGAGGGGAGCGTTCTTTTTTTTTTTTTTTTTTTAAAGTAAGCTCTTCGCTCCAGATGGGGCTTGAACTCACAACCCCGAGATCAAGAGTTGCATTCTCCACTGACTCAGCCAGCCAGGTGCCCCAGAGTCGTTTTTCTGTATGAGAAAGGCTTGAGCGTGTTTTAACGTGCAGGAGAAAGTTCCAGTTGAGAAGGAGTGGTTGAATGAGCACAAGAAAAAAAGAATTAATAACATAACATTCCCAAGAAAGCAGGGGAGGACATTGTCTAAGGCAAAGATAGAAGGACTGGCCTTGGATGAGAAGAGCCATTATTCCTCCTCTGCATTGCTTTCCCGAACTTGATTGTACAGCAGAGTTCCCTGGAGGGCTGGTCCAAACACAGGCTGCTGCCCTCCCCCCACCAGAGTTTGTCATTCTGTAGGTCTGGAGGTGGAGTCTGCAAATTGGCATTTTTTAAGCTTATTTATAAGCTTTTTATAAGCTTATTTTGAGAGAGCAGGGGAGAGGCAGAGAGAGAGGGAGAGAGAAACAGAATCCCAGGCAGGTTCCACCTTGTCAGCACAGAGCCTGATGCAGGGCTTAAGCTCACAAACCACGAGATCATGACCCGATCCGAAATCAAGAGTCAGACACTTAACTGACTCTTGGGTGTCCCAAGGTGGCCCAGATTTTCTCCTCTTAATCTGTTTCATGTCAATTTAATTCTTAGACCAGCCAGAGAAAACAAACAAACAAAGAACAGAGAAAATTTTTCCTCCTCAATCGTACAAGTCCCAACCTTGGTGCCCAATGCGTAGTGTGTATCAGCTCAGAGCCTGGAGCCTGCTTCGGATTCTGTGTCTCCTTCTCTGCCTCCCCCCTACTCGTGCCCTCTCTCTCTCTCTCTCTCAAAAACAAACATTTAAAAAAATTTTTAAAAAATGCATCCAGAATGTAACAATTTCTCACCACCTCCACTGCTCTGCCCTCCATCCAAGGCACTACCACAATAGTCTTCTCCTAGGTCTCCCTCCTTCCCCCCTGTCTCCTGACACTGTATCCTGGACAGCGCGGACAATGAGATTCTGCAATGAGGTATGACGAGAACGTTCCTGTCTGCTCAAGGCCCTCGAGCGGCTCCCGATTTCAACCCCAGTAAAAGGTGAAGGAGCAGAGTTTCCCACCCCAAAATGTGCTTCTTTGGCAAAAGGATGATTTTAACGTAATTATTGTTTATTATTTATTTATTTATTTATTTTACATTTTATGTATTTTTGAGAGAGAGAGAGACAGAGCACAAGTGGGGGAGAGGCAGAGAGAGAGGGAGACACAGAATCCGAAGCAGGCTCCAGGCCCTGAGCTGTCAGCACAGAGCCCGACTCGGGGCTCGAACTCACAAACCGTGAGATCACGACCCGAGCTGAAGTCGGACGCTTAGCCCACTGAGCCACCCAGGTGCCCCTAATGTAATTATTTTTAAAAACTTCACAGGAGAAGCTCTAAAAACGCAAGTAGAAGTGGCCTTTTTGTAGGACACGTTAACATTTTGAAGGGAACCTACATTTTTTAAGGGCTCTCCCTCTGTGTACTGGGAAGGAGGACACTAAATCTCTAGAAACTCTTATCAATGGAGAAGGCAATGACTTCAATCTGCATAACAACCTTACTGTGTTTATTATGCATTGTATGCTAACATCCTGTAACTGACTCCCCAATCCCCAACCTTTTTTTTTTCTTGTTGGCGGAAGATGGTGCCTAAGATGAAGTCTAGGACCTTTTGAGAGAATTATTCAGATTTCCTGGTCTTTCCCATGCCTATAGGAGGTAGCCGTGTTACTAAACTTGTTTTTCTCCTGTTCATCTTTTATTATTGGGTGAGGGGGCATGTCCTCAGCCAAGAATTTAGAAGGCTAGAAGGAAAATTATGTTTCCTTCCCAACAAAGGTAAAGTCTTTTCCCGGGGCGTCTGGGTGGCTCAGCCGGTTGGGCGTCCGACTTCCCGGCTGATATGCCCAAATTCGAAAGACCCCCAAGAACAAACCACCAGAGTCCAGAGTCAAAGCCAAGTGGCAAGGGTCGTTTATTGCAGGTTCGAACCCGGACCTCCGCGCACTCGTTACTGGTGACGCTAAGAGGTCCCGAGCGAGGCTCTTACAGCTTCTTTTATAGGCAGGCACAAACAAGTTAGGGATTTTTTTCGCGGTTACAGAGCTGTTATTGGTTGACATTTAAATTTGAACATTCAGCAGAACTTGATTGGTTCCCGCCTTTTTTTCAAACCACTCAGCAGAACTTGATTGGTTCCCGCCTTTAGGTCAGACCACAACCGGGCATGCCCTGGCTGGTTCTGGGAACGGCGGGGAGGGGTGAGGGGGTGGGTGGGGGGGGGGGGAAGGTCTTTTCTTTGCAGTTGTGAGTACACCTGGTAATTTTTCTCTTAGTTTCTCACGGCTCGGGTCATGACCTCCCAGTTTGTGAGTTCAGGCCCCACATCGTGCATTTGAGTCCCACGTCGGGCTCTGTGCTGCCAGCTCAGAGCCTGGAGCCTGCTTGGGAATCCTTGTCTCCTTCTCTCTCTGCCCCTCCCCTGCTCACGCTGTCTCTCTCTCTCAAAGATAAACATTAAAAAAAAAAAAAAAAAGGCTTTTCCATGGTCTAGAAAAATCTACATGATCCGGCCCCTCTGCTACTTCTCATCCTCTCCTACCACTCTTGTGTTTCCTCACCCAGTTTGAGCTATACCGGCCTCCTCGCTGTTCTTAGAACATGGCAGGTAGGCTTTGGTCTTTCGGGCCTACTTTCCCCCAGGATATCCACACGGTTTACTTCCTCCTGTATCTTTGTTTCAAATGTTACCTCAGTGAAGCCAATTCGGATCTGCTCTTTCAAGGTGGCACCCTTCCATTCCATACTCTGGACCCTCCCTCCTTACTATGTACACTGTTTCTTGCACAGCAGTTTTCAAGTTCAAACGTACTGTGCCATTTATTTATTTATTTAGATTGTTTACTGTACCTCCCCCCTGTAACTAAAATGTTAGCTCCAGGTAGGCGGGAACTCTTATCTTTTTGTTCGCTGGTGTATTCCCAGCACTGAAACAGGGCTGGCCCGGAGTAGGCACCGTATTTGAACAAGTACTTGCTAAGGGAATAAAATGAATGGACGGATGCTCTGCCTGACAAGATTATAAAAGCGCCTACCCATTTTTCTCCTACTTCAGCGGTTCTACATTTCAGTCCTTGAGTTGGAATTTATCTCGAACTAAAAAGTGTGGCATGAATCCAGATTCCCCTCCCCCCTTCAAATGGCTAATTGTCCTAACACAGTTTATTGCAAAACCCACCATTCCCCCCCCCCCATTTGAAATGTTTCTTAAGACATACCTTAGCTCCTTTGAATCAAGTATTTACTTAGAACTCATTATCTCCTGGGACACCGGAGTGGCTCAGTCGTTTAAGCATCCAACTCTTGATTTCGGCTGGGGTCATGATCTCACAGTTTGTGGGTTCGAGCCCCACGTCAGGCTCTGTGCTGACCGTTTGCCCAGAGCCTGGAGCCTGCTTCAGATTCTGTGTCTCCTTCTCTCTCTGCCCCTCCCCCGCTCACGCTTTGTCTCATTCTGTTTCTCAAAAATAAATAAATGTAAAAAGAAAAAAAAAAAAGAAAAGAAAGGTCCGGTGGAATTTGACCTTCACTCATTCAGCCAGCGTATAGCGATATCAGAGCTATACATTGGTTGAAAAAGTTTTCATTTTTCACTTATTGTCTCGAAGCAGGCTATCTTCCGGAGAGTGGCTACTTTCAGTGGACTGGAACGTCTCCCAACCTTTAATCACATAAAATTCTTCCCTCCCTTCCTTTTTCTTGCTTGACACCAGATAACAGACATTTTTAGAACACGTGGCAGAATATCTTTCTGTAGTTGGGAAAACAGGCATAACTGGGTGCAGAGTGACCTTACATTTGCCCTTCGTGTAAAAATGCAAGCCTGCCAGAAGTCCCACTTTAGTCGTCTCAGAGTGATCCTTAGTTTGATGACCGAAGTTTCCTTCTTAAAAACGTTTTCTTAAATTAAGTTAGGGTTCTCTCTTAATCATTTCATTGCTTGAAGCTTTTAACACTGAATGGAGTGCTGCGCTGTTGTTGTTGTTTGTTTTAGTCAAGTGTGAACCCTTTGCAGGCAAACTGAGATTTGAGACAAGGCCACCAGTATTCATTAAGTACTTGCTATGCACCGGATACCGACTCAGTCTGTCAGCCAGTCATTGAGATGGCATCTGGAGGGACAAATTAGAGTAAAGAGAACCTATAACTCTATTTACTGATAATCCAAAGGAGGAAGTCGAAAGAAAGAAAGAAGCCAAGGAAAAAATCTAGAGGATCCACGAGGGGGAGGGATGGGTTTCAGAGATTCCCTTCGGGCAGCGTGAGACCTGCTTCTAGGACTGTCGTTGGCCAGATTCTCACACTCGCCAGGCCCACCTCCCCTCTCCAGGATTACATCAGCAATCCTCTGCTTCCGGCTCCTCCCTCCCCCAATATAGTCTCCAGACTGCAGCCACAGTGATCTCTTTAATATGAAATCTGATTACTTTGCTCCACCTCTTAAAAAAGGCTCCCCTCTTCATGGCCACCTGGATCTCGTCAGTAGGCCCTGCGCTCCCCGTGTCCAGCTTCTTCTTTTGTCCTCTCAGTCCTGGCTTGCACTACAGCCATACTGATGCCCTCCTGCCGTTCCCTCAGCGAGCGCCCCCCTCCCCACTCCCCCCCACCCCCCACCCCCCGCCGCCACCCCGCTCTGGCTTCTTGTCCTCGGAAGTCCTGTTCCGCCACCTCCACACTCCCTGGGCACTAATTGCAAAGGCCAGACCGATCTCGTTCACAGAGATGCACATTTCCCTCTGGAGACCGAGGGGGACAGGGACATTTATTGTAGAGTTGGCCTTGTTCTGCCCTGGGCTGGGGGAGGCCTGGCTCAGAATCAGAGCCTCGGGGAAGGCGCTGTCGTGTTCGGTCTGGATTTGAGACAGAGAAAAGACAGTGCCTGCCAATCCAGGGGGGAGGGATTTCTCCTGGTTCCTCCTGGGGGTGCAGACTGCTTGCTGAGCCGGGCGTTTAAGTGGTTTTTGCCAACCTGGCCAATTCCCAACTATCACCACAGCAAGTAATTTACATAACTCATTCTGAAGGCAAACGGACAGAACTTTTGCTTTATTTGTCATCATTTGGCTAGGAAATAAAAGAACACATATTCTAACCCTACTGACTACTATTCCCTCCGGTCATGTCAGTAATTCAGAACTGGTTCCAAAGCTCCTTGGGGCTTTCACCCGTGACCTGAACATCATTGACTACCACCTGCCTGGCATATACCATCATGCACCTGTAAGCAGAGTAATTGTAACTGGGAAGAAGTCAAGACACAATTGTCAACAGACCCTACCCCCACCAAGATGAACTAGTGACATTTCAGCCTATACAATTATCTCTCTCCATATACAGTATGTATTTTATAGTTAATACTGTGTGATCTTGGGCCTTCTTTTCCCATTGTTCTCTTCTTTGGTGGTCTCATTCATTCGGATGGCTTGTATTATCATTTGTAAAGCGACAATTTAGCCCTGATCTTTACTCTGGACGTCAGCTTTCTCCACCCCACCCCCACCCCCCCCACCCCCAGCCCAAACTTGCTCGTCTGCAACCATTTTGGTAAGTGGCCACCCCCATTTATGCCAGATACCTAGTCATCCATAGTGACTTCAGTCACCTCAATTCCACCCCCTTTCCATCTGATTCTTTAACAAATTCTATGCTACCTGCTACACACACCTGCCTCCCTCTCTCCACTGCCAGCACCCTAATTCATGTCCCCGTGCTCTCTCTCAAGGTCTGTTCGCACGCCCCCAGTGGGGCCCCTTCTTCTGCACTCAAACCCCCTGCGATCTTAATGGGTTCGAAGATTCTGCCTACCTCTAACTGGGCTCTCTCTTTATGCCCCTTCAATTCCTGTCACCTTGGATCTCTTTCTGTCCCTTGCTGGTGCACGCTCTTTTCTTCCAGTTTGCACTTAACTGCTTGCTCTTCTTGAAAAGCTTTCCCATGGCTGGTTTCTTTTCTCCATTCAGATCTGATGTGACATCTAATATCAAATTTGGTCTCCCATATATTGTCCACCAAAGCACCTAGTTTGCTTCCTCCTTGGCCCCAACCACAATAGGTAACTGTTTTGTTAATTGTATTCAGATTTTTTTCGTTTTCAAATAAATTAGAACAATTTTAATTTCTGTAATCCCCCACCACGAGACTACCGCAGTTAAAATACACAATGCCCGGTTAAACTTGAATTAAAGATACACCTCGAAGAAGTTTTTGGTATATGATTTTGGGATATACGCATACTGAAAAAAATTCTCTGAAATTCAAACTTAACTGGGCATCCTGTATTTTTATCTGCCAAATTTGGGAGCTTCACCTTTGAGGTAAGTGCCTTGCCCTTGTCTCGCTTGTTCTGGGTTGTATGCTAACAGCCAAGCCCAGAGCCTGCCATTTATTAGTAGGTGTTCAGTAATTGTTCTACATGAAGGAACTATCAGTCTGCCGTTTTGTACTTCTTTTTCCCCAAGTGACATTTATTTCTCAGAATTGTCCCCATTCACCGGCAATTCTTGTTGCAGATATTTGGGGAGGATCTATTTTATTATCTAAACTTCTTTGTTTCCCATTTATGTAAAATCAGCATAGTTAGGAGTATCTACCTTCATCACGTTGTTCTGAGAATTAAACGAGTTAATGGTTGTAAAGTTCAGCCCCGTGCCCGGCCCCCTAGAACACGCAATAAATTTCAGCTCGGTATCAAAGGCAGCCCGTGAACCATTTTAGCGGAAAGCAAAAACGCGGGTTCGTGGAGCACGGGTGGGGGCTGGGGAAACGGTTAGAAACGGGCGCCGGCCCAAACGCGGAGGGGCCCAGGGAAAGGGGAGGAGCGAAGAGCGAATGACAGAGAAGACAGCCAATGGAGAGGCTGGGAACCGCTCCCCCTCCCTTAGCGTTTCAAATTCTAAGCTCGGTTTCCATCCGGGTCCTTCAGCCTCGTTCCCGGGCAGTATAAAGTTTGCTGTCTCCTTTGTTCGCCCTCGTTGCGCAGTAGTGCTAGCGGCTTCCCTCTTCCGTTCTCGGAGCCAGCGGCCCTCCCTCGTGCTGGGCTGCTACGAAGCCCCTGCCGGCGAGCTCGTAGGAGCTTGGAACCGTCGTCACCCCTCCGGTACGTGTTCCCCTGCCCTTCGCCCGTTGCGCCTACGTTCCTGCCACGTTAGAACTTGGGATTATCTCCCCGCAGATGGGGGTGGCGGGCGCCATTTTAAGAACCGAGAGGTGCCGACCTATTTCGATAAGGCTGAGCGTGTCCGGGGAAAACGGACGTGGGGGCTCCGTTCGGCCGGGTGCCTCTCGAGAAAGTTTGGCTGTCGCCCGCGGGGGTGGCGGCGGAGGCCGGGGTGGGAACGGGACGAGGGCCGACCGCGCCACCGCGGTACCTGCATTGGGATGGCGCTGGCGCCACGGACGGGCACGTGCACTTTTACGCGGGTCCTTGTTCATTGGCGGCCTTGGAGAGGAAGCCCTACGGGTTTTCCCAGCCACTGCCGATAGCGAAAGTTACTCCCCTGGCCGGTGTAGGCTTTTCTGGGTTGAATCCAAGTGTCGCCATTTTGTGTTTTCCACGCGCTTTTTAATGACGGGGTTTAATTGGATTCTGCTGCAGTCATGGAGTGCTGAGTGATACGATGCGCGCTTCCACCTTCCGTTATTATGAAACGATGCCGAAACCTTTTTTATTTTTAAACCTTTTCGGCGGGGCAGGGGCTGGTGGAGAAGGGGAGGTATAACTTGGCTCAAACTTGAGATTTCTGCTTAGGTTTACTGGGGAATCCTAACGAGGAAAGACAAAGTTCTTGGAAGAGGTCCTCCGACTGGCCTGTGACCTTGAATGAGGCTACACGCTTAAAAAAAAACCATCAGGGTAATTTGGATGTGACCGTTGAATCCTTAAAAGGCAACACATGTAGGATTAAAACTAGAACTGCTTTTTCAAACGTTGAGTAGTGATTAAAATTGCCAAGGTGGTTTAAGGATGGAGGCATAAGTTAACTTGGGCCTTTTAACTGGTCTAATGCAAACTGCGCTATCACTAAACTACTTAAATTGGTTTCCTGCTGACGCTTGGAAGAAGAGAATGCTTTTGGTGCCTTCAGTTTTTAAGGAATGATGATTTTATAGTATAACAAGAAAGATGTGCCAATAAATACATGTGTCCCATAAGCTTGAACTTTTTCTAGGGAGGTAATACTGTTCTTTTTCAACAGACTCTCACCAGGGGGAAAAAATGGTTGAAGCAGATCGCCCAGGAAAGCTTTTCATTGGTGGCCTCAATACAGAAACAAATGAAAAAGCCCTTGAAGCCGTATTTGGCAAATATGGACGAATAGTGGAAGGTGAGTTCTCTGAAGGCATACGCGGAGCTGTGAATAATTAAAAATGTAAGCTGTGATGAATTTGATTACGTTGATCGTCTGACATGATACATTTTGTCCTCTAAGAAGTTCTGAGCTTGCATTTTATAGACTAGCTTTGGTTATTTCATTTGAACTAGAGTAACGCTTCCCCCCCCCCCCAAAACTGTGTTTTAGTTCTGTTGATGAAAGATCGTGAAACCAACAAATCGAGAGGATTTGCTTTTGTCACCTTTGAAAGCCCAGCAGATGCTAAGGATGCAGCCAGAGACATGAACGGAAAGGTGAGATTGCACAGTGATCCCGTTTCTAGTGCATAAACTGGCACAGTGTTCTTGAAATCTGGTCGAGGGTAGCTCTTGAGTTGTGTTTGAGTGTATACCTTTCTAGAGGCATCCGATCTTAGCCATTTGTGAATTCACAATTTGCAAAGTTAGGGATTATGCTCCGAAAGTGTCTCAGTTCAGAATGTTGCATGACTCTGTTCTCTACTTGAAAACTTGGCTTTTCGGTTATCAGTTTGTTAACAACTTGACTGGCCTTTTATGTTTTGTTGACCAGTAGTGCAACGGACCTTACGTTTGGGTTCAACTCCTCCTCCGTAGCATTCTCAAAAAGTTCCAACGGAAAAAACGACCCCGTATTTTTATTGAGCAAGATTTACCTACAAACTTTATTTTGAAGGGTGCGTTGGCGTCACGTTGCATAGTGAAGGGATCTGCAGGTTTTCTTTAAATGTTGATGGAATTACATTTTGATGTTATTTAGTCCTTAGATGGAAAAGCCATCAAGGTAGAACAAGCCACTAAACCGTCATTTGAAAGTGGCAGACGTGGACCACCTCCACCCCCAAGAAGCAGAGGCCCCCCAAGAGGTCTTAGGGGCGGAAGAGGAGGAAGTGGAGGAACCAGGGGACCTCCCTCACGTGGAGGGCACATGGGTAATGACTTGGGTCTGCCTCAGGCTTGGTGTGGAATTTGGGAACTGCAGACCTCACGCCAGTGTGCGTTGGTTAAGTCCTTGTGTAAAGACTCCACCTGATACTGCGAACACTTGATGCATATATTGAAGTCCATGAGACTTAAGAGACCTAGAAGTCATAAGTTTGTGTTTAAAACAACAGCGGATGGGGTAACTAGCTGGCTCAAAGCCCCAGATCTCTGGGGTTGTGAGTTTGGGCACCAGAACTAGGTAGTTTGTGGGGGGAAAAATTGCAGAAGACTTCACAGAAAAATTTGGATCTAGGCCTTCATTTTAAGTATATAAAAATGAAACCATTCGGGTTTTTTCTTCGAAGCAATTTAAAGACTACCGGTTTTTGATTAGTCTAGATAGACTCCCTTCTGCTTAGTAGTCTTGTAGAAGTGAAAACGAAAACAAGATTGCCCAACTGAACAGAAAATGGTCATTCTTGATAGAGCAAAAAAGAACTTGTACAGCTTCCTACTGATTATTACGACGATTAACAGGTTTTTCTTTTTTATTTTAATGTAGATGATGGTGGTTATTCCATGAATTTTAACATGAGTTCTTCCAGGGGACCACTTCCAGTAAAAAGAGGACCTCCACCAAGAAGTGGCGGCCCTCCTCCTAAAAGATCAGCCCCTTCAGGACCAGTTCGCAGCAGCAGTGGAATGGGAGGAAGAGGTAAATGCTGGATTTCTAGAACGATCCATCCTGCCACCATGACCTGCACGTGGTTGACAAGGGATTTAAAAAATGATGGTTTAAAATAAAAATCTTCAATATAAAAGATGCTTATGAAAGTGACTTGTGGACTAGGGGTGATGTAGGTACATGAAGTTAATATGCACTGAAAAGACTTGAGTTGTGAACAAGGGGGTTTTAGGGAAGAAACTCTTTGAGTTCCATACCATCTGTCCTATCTGAGTGAACTGCCCTGCTTTCATTATCTGGATGGAAATTCACATTCACCGAAGCTTCCCACTTTGGATGTATTTCTAAAAATGGTTATTTTGTCTTAAGCTCCTGTGTCACGTGGAAGAGACAGTTATGGAGGCCCACCTCGAAGGGAACCCCTGCCCTCTCGTAGAGATGTTTATTTGTCCCCAAGAGATGACGGATATTCTACTAAAGACAGGTAACAGACAAGTGTAGTAGTTTGTCTCCATAATTTCAGTTGAAGGGAGAACTTGCCAGAAGTGTGAACCGAGTTCATTTTTGTTTTTGTAGCTATTCAAGCAGAGATTACCCAAGTTCTCGTGATACAAGAGATTACGCACCACCCCCGAGAGATTATACTTACCGTGACTATGGTCATTCCAGTTCACGTGATGACTACCCATCAAGAGGCTATAGGTAAAGTGATACTGCAGCCTGTGACAGCTTGTAGATTTGCTCTGAATATTGCTACCCTGTGGCTTATGAGTTTTTCTCTTTAGTGATAGAGATGGCTATGGTCGTGATCGTGACTATTCAGATCATCCGAGTGGAGGCTCCTACAGAGATTCATATGAGAGTTATGGTAAGATACTGGTTGAGGGTCTTCGAGTATCACCAGCTTGAGTTTTTAGGTTCATGAGCCACTTTATTAGGCTGTGTGGTGCTTGCTTTTTAAGGGATATTTGCTTGCTTTTAAGGGGTAACTTTATCAGCTGGGCTTTTCCTAGTTTTGTGAGGGGCTTTTGTTTTTTTCTAAGTTTTTTTTTTTTTTTTTTTGAGGCTGTTTGCTTGCTTTGGAGGGGATTTTGCTTGCTTAAATTGGCAGCCTTATGTGTTTTCCCCCAACAGTGAAAATACAATTTAAAAATTTTATTAACAAGATCAAATGTTTACCATTGCAATGTGAAGGAAAGTCTACAGTTCAAAATTGCAACTTATCACTGGAAAGTGTCTGAGTGTCTTCTCTAAAATAACAAGCTGTCTGGAATATCCTCTTGAAATACACACCGTCTTCAGTCTTTGCAAACAAACATTAAAACCCATCCATTTCCGTATCTCAGCAGATGAGCAAATCCCTGTTAATGGCCAGCAATGGCAGAGTTTAAAACCTTCCAGTTAAGAAAGTAAACGTTTAATACAAGAATTCTGTAAATTCAGATTTAAATGTTGTATATATACAATTTATAGTGTTGCCATATTACCTGACCATTGACCCTGCAGGTAACTCACGTAGTGCTCCACCTACACGAGGGCCCCCGCCATCTTATGGTGGAAGCAGTCGCTATGATGATTACAGCAGCTCACGTGACGGATATGGTGGAAGTCGAGACAGTTACTCAAGCAGCCGAAGTGATCTCTACTCAAGTGGTCGTGATCGGGTTGGCAGACAAGAAAGAGGGCTTCCCCCTTCTATGGAAAGGGGGTACCCTCCTCCACGTGATTCCTACAGCAGTTCAAGCCGCGGAGCACCAAGAGGTGGTGGCCGTGGAGGAAGCCGATCTGATAGAGGGGGAGGCAGAAGCAGATATTAAAAGCAAACAAAACTTTGGACCAAAATCCCCGTTCAAAGAAACAAACAAAACAGTGGAACCTTTTCTGTCATAACTACCCAAGGACTACTAAAAGGAAAAATTGTGTTACCTTTTTTAAATTTCCTGTTAAGTTCCCCTTCCATAATTTTTATGTTCTTGTGAGGGAAAAAAGTAAAATCTGTTAATCTTATTTGACTTTATGACATTGCTTTCAGTAAGCAAATGTTAAATGTGTTTAAGACTTGACTTGTGTACTAGTGTTGTAATTTTCCAAGTAAAAGTGTCCCTAAAGGTCACTTCCTATATCTTGATTTTTCCCAGTAAATGAGGCAAGCAATTCTAGGACCTTCCACAAACATCTAGCCATCTAAAATGGAGAGGTGGAATTCTTCTGCCTATACAAACAAGCTAGCTATTAGAGGGTGGTCGGGATATGCTACTCTTAGGATTTCAGAGTGTCTTCAAACTGAAATCTCCATGTTCTCAGTATGAAAAACCTGAGATCAGATGCTTTTATGTAAGGAAAGTGCTATTCACCCAGTAAATCCAAAAAAGCAAATGGATAATGCTGGCCATATTTTGCCTTTCTGACATTTCCTTGGGAATCTACAAGAACCTCCCCTTTCCCCTCCCCAATAAGACCATTTAAGTGTGTGTTAAGCAACTACAGAATACTAAATAAAAAGTTTGGCCAAAACCAACCATGAAGCTGCAAACGGTGCTTGCTCTTACTGTTTCAAATTTTTGCAACTCTGTAGTGTCTCACTTTTAAGGAACAGCTTGATTGCAAAGGAGAAAATAGATAAGCAATGAAGTTATCTCCAACTTCTCAAAGGCTTATGACTTCTAAAAAGTGAATCTATCAGCATTCCACATCAGATTTAAAGCATCAAATGCCTGTGAAACAGCAAAGATGGTAAGCAAAGCAAACTAGTTTTTCCGTCTAAGTCGAGATTGAACACTTACCTTCCTCCTAGTACAGTGAGACATACTGTACCTCATGGCAATGGAAATGCTTTCTAGATTAAAAAAAAACTTTTGGAAAAGCAAAGTGTTCGATAGCATATTAGAAGTTCTCCAAATTCAACACATGGATTTTTTTTTTTTTTTAAAGCATGTGTGACACTTAAAGGCCTTAATACAGCTGTTGTTTACCAATAGCGATCTGGGGCTTGGGAGGGGGTGCCTTTTTTTTTTTTTTAAAGTATTTTTGATGAAGACCTTTAAACATGCTTCGTATGTTTTAACATTTTTCAAAATAGCCTTTTAGTCAATATAGGAAATGGCTTAAGTTTGGGGTCCCACTCTTGCCCCTGTAAGCCATTGCAAACTTGACATTTAGTTGGATGCCTGACTTGTTTTTAGTTCTATGGAACTACACTGTATGGAGAAAATCTATTGCAAAGTGGTCTTTAAAAAGCAAAACCTGAGGCAGCATGACCCAGGTCCAGCCATGAAGTTGAAAAAGATGCTCTTGAATATAGTAAACTTGAAGACCTCCAACTAAAAATCCTTACAATGCACTTATTCCTTCAAATAAGTTTTGTCCGTTCAACTTATGGATTTAACATGGCAGTGCACCATTGGAACAGAATGAGAATCCATAAGCCATGCGACTTAACCATTTTAAGCCATTCCAGTCCATCCCAAGCCAGTGAATCTTCCACCACTTAAGAGAATTAGTAGAACATGAAATACGTTAAGCTGCAAGTCTGAACTTGCCTTTTCTTTCTGGAAAAGAGCAGTTGTAGGCAAGTTTTGAAGAATTTCCTTTAAGAGAGATAACTAGTTTACCTATTTAATTTTTACAGGTTGAGGATTTTGGTCCTTATGGTTGGAGTGCTGATTTATTCACACTACATAAACCTCACAGCAAGAGAAATCAAATGCTAAGGTAAGTTTCAGAAGCCATGGCCTTTATAGGTACAAATTATGTAGCTTTGCCTGTTTGCATAGCTGTGATATTTGTAAGTTCTCCATGGGGTAGGATAACCTAACGTGGGTGAGGAGGATAAAGTTAAGTGCTGTAATGTATTTTACACCTGGCGCGTTAAGTTACCCATTAGAATGGAGGGTGAGGTTAAACAGGTAGGTTGCCGTTGGTGGCTCAGTCAAGTGATCTTAGCTTTTTTTTTTTTTTTTTTTAAGCTTGCAAGCAAGCGTGTGTGCAAACGAGGGAGGGAGAATCCCAAGCAGCCTCCGCGCTCTCAGCGCAGAGCCAGACCTGGGGGCTCGATCTCAAACCATGAGCTCATGACCTGAGCCAAAGTCCAGATGCTTAAATGAGCCAATCAGGTGCCCCTTAGCTCCCCTCCCCCCCCATGTTGTGCTGTACTTTTCATGTTATTTACGACTGGAAGTTGGTACCTCTTCATGCCCTGTGTTAGTTACTTCTGAGTGTATTACAAAGCTTGCTGATCTAGTCTCCTTAAGCAGTTGTTGACTGGAGCTGTCCAGTTAGTGTTTTGGTAGGTGCGCAGACTTCACTTCCATGAGGTTCAAACTTGGTCCCGTGAATTTTGTAAGAGGACGCCCTGTTCGTGCCGCCCCAGCCACAGTACAAATGGACTAAAGGGAGAACAGATGCAGCTGCTTCTAAGTTCCACTTACGAGTAATGTTACCGGCATAATGGTGACACGGTTTTAATATTCCCAAAGTGATAAAGGAATTAGTATTTACGGTTGCATCTTGGAGCTTGCAGCTTAAAGGAAATGTTGCCAGTTACAAAGTATGTGTTTAGAGAATGGGTAAGAGGGGAGTAATTTCCAGTATAAAACAATATCTTGTGACCTGATCACATGCTTTTCATTTTACAGAGTTGTTGAAGCAGAAGAATGCTGATTGTCGATAAGGCACAACAGTTGCATAAGCAGTACTCCTCAGAATTGGTTTGGTGCAGGCAATAGAGTTTTTGCCTTCGAGGGTTCCTGTGGATCTGAGGAAGGAAGGCACCAGTGTTGATTAGCACTCTTAACTAGGGAGTGGTAGTTACTTCAAAAAAGTAATTGACCAGATAAAGGGGAGCATTTAAGGAAATTGGTAAGTGGAGGTAGGAAGTTCTTGTGGTTCTTCACGTGGATTTGACAAGTTTGGCTTTCATTCTGTTAAAGTCCTGGGGGATGACTCTGCAGTTTAGAACTGGCTGATGACTACTGTCAGAAAGTTGAAGTAGAAAAATGAAAGGCGTAAGTGGTAACTCTTTATCCAGTAAACTGTTTGATTTTTTTCAGCAAGTGGAACATTTTGGTGCAGTTTATCCCGAAGTGGGGTTTAGTCAGAAAACCAAGGGAGTAGTGTCTGGAAACTTAGAGTAACTGGAAACATAGACAAAATGATTGAAAGCACACTTTAAAAACTGGAAACAAAATTGGGCCACTTGGCTTTTTTTTTTTTTTTTTTTTTTTTTTTTTTTTAACTGTATTGTTTGGTAAGCCTGCTTTTACCCCCACCACCTGTCTTGGAAACAAACCAATTGTGTTGGAGACCAGAGCTGGTAGTATAAAAAAGCTAATGTTTCCAAAGGAAACAGATTTGAGTAGTTGGGTTAGAAAAACCAACTCAACTCCTAAGACTTTTTTTCTTCATCGTAAAATCAGTGCTATCATCTTTGATCTTTGTCATTGTGGGAAATAACCCCAAAATTCTAACCCTCTTCGGACAGGCTTTTCTAATCCCAGGCCATGAGGGTATTGACCAAATTTAAATAGCTGTTGACACATAGCTGTCTTCCTCAATCCTATGATGTAAAGTACGTGGGATTATGCTTCTGATGACTTGGGCTCTGGAGATTTTATTTAGGTATCTGGAAAATAGTGTAGAACATAGAAATTAAACATAGTGATCATTAATATGAAGTCGAAATTAAGCATACCCAAATGACCATTCAGCTGTTGGCAAATAGTTTACTGACCCAGCAGACTTAATTCTCCCGTTGGGAAAAGAATCCGTCTTGAGTCTTCTGGCTTTATACTGGTTGTAAAAGAATGATATAATGTTTTGTTGAACTGGTAGTTGAATACAGAACTTAGATATCCTAGATCACTTTTCTCTTTTTGGAATGTTTTGTATTTGAAACTTAATAAAACTTAACATGCATATGTTGTGGCCCCTGGGTTCTTTATTCTTTTGTAATAAGGAATTTAGGCTTTTCCATATGACCTTGTGTCCATCTTGAGCGGTTGCCTTGGAACATAGTCCCCAAGGTGGCCTCTTCTGTGACTAGGCTGCTTTTATTAGGGGAGTGAGCTTCAGGTGTAGGTATCAAGGTAAATGAGGTGAGCCCATTTAATCTCTACCCCTACATAGGCAGTGACACCAAAGAACTAGAAGCTAAAAGACTAGAAGGTATACTCTGGTTTTTACTGCTTAACTCTTGGGGGGAGGCACAGGTCCATTGGCTCAGTTTGGTAGCGAATCCCAATGGGGACCTTCAGCGATGTTCTTAAACACAGTGCCATTTGATTAACGTGCTTCTGTATTGAGCACTTTCTCTGTTATTGTCTACTGTTCTGTGTATTTCTGACTCCTGCACTGTTTACCTGTGTCCTTTATTAAAAGGAAGGCCACCATGGTTTGGAGTGTAGTACCTCAAACAGGCACTGCTCCCAGTGGGGTTTGGGGCATGAGTGAGTTTCATGGAGTATTTCAAGGTGTGGAAACGCACGATTGGCTGGCTACAAGGTCCTATTTTCTAGGGTAAAGGGGGAGGTAAAGCTAAGTTGGGATTGTTTGATATTTCAGGTTTTCTGTGCGTGCATTTAGACATCTGACATTTAGATTTCAGACCTGGGCCAGACCACTGGGGCAGTCTCTGTTTTCTGGGTCCCCCTTAAATTCATCCGCACCTAAAATGTGGATTTGGGTTATATAGTCAGTTGAACAGAAATCATTGCGTGGGAAAGTAATGTTAGTTGAGCATTAGGATGGCAGAAAAAGCCCTAAGTATTGACCTGTAAATAAATTAGCTCCACACCACTTCTAGAGGAACTAGTCCTTCCCATCAATTGTTAAGTTGCACACATCTGTGCGCTTCCCTAAAAAACAGTGACCTCAATATGTACAGATTTTGAAGATGAGTTTTAAAATTTTAATTTGGATTGTTTTAAGTATGTGTAATTTAGCAAAAGTCCACACTATCAAGATGGAGAACGTTGCTATCACCCAGGCCAAGTTCCCTTGTGACTTGCTGCAGACAATTGCCATCATTCCTCAAAAGATGGAGACTAGTTTTGTCTGTTCTAGAATAAATGCAATCATAAAAGTGGAACCTTGCGTAAAGCTTTTCTTTGTTTTTTTTTTTTTAAACAAAATGCTTTAAGATTCTGCAAGTGTATCCGTTTGTTCCCTTTTTATTGCCAAGTAGAAGCATGGTACAGTTTGCCTGTTGATGGAGACCTGGGCCTTTTTCAGCTCTTGGCTAGTAATGAAGTTGCTGTGAATGTTCTAACATTTAAGTCTGTGTACACAATGAGGTGAAAACAAGTTGCTGTGAACATTCTAATATTTAAGTCTGTACACAAGGAGGTGGAAAACACTTCAATGTGGAATTGCTGGATTGTAGGGTAGATACTTCCTTTCATAGGGAATTGCCAGATGTTTTCCCAAACTTGTTTTACTTGCCATCAATATTGGCTGTATCCATATTTGGTGCCCCTTTTTTTAAGATTTTTTTTAACATTTGTTTATTTTTGAGAGAGCACGAGTGGGGAAGGGGCAGAGAGAGACAGGGAGACAATCCAAAGCAGGCTCCAGAGCTGTCAGCACAGAGCTGGACACAGGGCTCAAACCCACGAACCGTGTGATCGTGACCTGAGCGGAAGTCAGACGCTGAACTGACTGAGCCACCCAGGCGCCCCTGTATTCGGTGCTTTTAAATGTAGCCATCCTGGTGGGTACATTTCATCTTGTTTAGATTTGTATATCCCTGATGAAGGAGTACCGTTTATATTTAAAAATCTATAATTTGCAGTGAAATGCACACAGATCTTGTGTTCAGTCTTGAAAAAGACTGTTTACCCATTCATCAAAATGCAATATTTTCCAGTCCGGGAAGTTTTTGCATGTCCCTTACCAGTCAGTATCTCCTCTCCCATGCCCAGAGAAACAGCATTAATCTGGTTTCTATTGTACGATATATTTGCACATTTAGGACTGCACAGAAGTTAAATCCTTCCGCCATGTACTTTTTGTGTCCAGCTGCTTTCAGCATGTTTTTGAGATTCCTCCACGTAGTTTGTATGAATTCCTTTTTGGTGCAGAGAACCCCGGTGTATATGTAGTTTACCTGTTCTGTTGATGGACATCTGGAGTTCTAGCTTTGGACTGTTAGGAATAATGTGGCTGTGAGTAATGTGTAAGCCTTCAGCATATAGTTTCGTTTCTTTTGGATAAATTTTGGAGCGGGATTGATGAGTAATACAGTGGACTATATATGTTTAATTTTTAAACTGCTGAATAGTGTTCCCAGAGTACCATTTGATGCCCTCCTAGCAATTTATGAGCGTTCTCGTTGCTTTTCCAGCATTTGCCGCTGTTGGTCTATTTCCTCTTACCCATTTTAGTGGGTGGGCGAGGTGGTATAACATTGAGATTTTAATTTGCATTTCCCTGATGACTAATGCTGAGCGCTTTTTTAAAAAAATGAACTTTATTTTGGGATCATTTTAAATTTACAGAAAAGTTGCAAAGATAGGGTAGAGCTCCTGTATATCCGGCAGTCAGGCTGCCCTAATTTCAACATCTTACATCGTTGTGGTGCATTTGTCAAAACGAGATGAACGTTGGTACATCTGTTTTACAGTCTGGTAGTTTTAACTTTGTTAGGTGTACAATTCATTTTGAGTTGGGTTTTTTTTTTTCCTTTGGGGAGGCAAGAGTTGAAATTCTTAAAAAATAGGAATACCATTTAATCTTTTATTTATTTATTTTTTTAATATTTATTTATTTATTTTTGAGAGAGAGCGAGGGGGAGGGGCAGAATGAGAGGGAGACACAGAATCCGAAGCAGGCTCCAGGCTCTGAGCTGTCAGCACAGAGCCCCACGCGGGGCTCGAACTCACCATGAGATCATGACCTGAGCTGAAGTCCGATGCTTAACCGACTGAGCCACCCAGGCGCCCCAGGAATACAATACCATTTATTCTAATGTGTGTTGAAAAGACTACTTTTCCATTGGATTACTGCCTCTGTCTTTGTAGGAACAGTGTATACACTGGCCCCATTACTATGTTTTTTAGTAACGTGTCTGATCTTAATTTTTGTCACTATGTATCGTAAGCTGACTAAAGATAAATTCTTTTTTTTGTGTGTGTAGGATGTTTTTCTTCCTTGAAGTTATTGTTGCTGGGTTTTTGGTTTTTTTACTTCAAACTCCATCTTATGTTAGAGGTTTTCTGATATTAATGTTTATTTTGCAAGAGCGAGCAAGGGAGGGGCAGAGAGAGGGAGAGAGAATCCCAAGCAGGCTCCACGCTCAGCCCAACGTGGGGCTCAGTCTCAGGACCCTGAGATCATGACCTGAGCTGAAATCAAGAGTTGGAAGCTCAACTGACCGAGCCACCCAGGTGCCCCTGTTCAAGGCTTTCTTAAACAAATGGAGGTTTTTGGTTTTGTGCTCCTGACTATAAGGGGTAGGGGATGAAGTTGTAAGCTCCGGGGGCTTTTCAACGCTGAGCTGAGCTTCACTGTGGGGCTGTTCCGTTGGGGAACCCCTGAGGCCAGCGCCTTTAGGGCTTTGCTCTTGGGCTAGTCAGATACCTCAAGGAAATCTTGGCCAAGATCCTACCTTGAGGGCGTAGGGGGTATTTACTGGTTTAATACATAAGGTTGGGGTTTTGCCGTATGGGTGTGTGGTGATTGGCCCCGTGCTTGCACACGAGGTCTGCCCCCCTCGGCAGCGGCTTCAGTGCCGCCTTGATGTAACCCATCTCCGGGTGGCTTGGAAGCGCTGTTCTTCGTCTTTCCATGGTGATGGGGAGGAGAATGATCTTTCCAGAGTAATGTTGGGGGAGAAGAAAGGCACAGTTAGAAATTTCTTCTCTGGCCTCTCTGTGGTGCCTGCCTCTGTTCTATTTTAGGCCACGCTCTCCTGACCTCCATCCCTGCTGGAGACTTACCTTCTCCAGTCTCTAGGTGTTTCTCACTTTTATCTAGACTATCTAGAATTGGACTTGGAACTCCAGCATTACCGTTTGTGTGGCCTCAGGCAATTTATTGAACCTCTCTGTACTTGTTCTCTCACCTGTAAAGTGGAGCTCATAGTATCCGTCTCCTAGCGCGAGGATTAAATGAGTTAATAGTGCCGGGCACATAGAAAATGCCGCCTAAGTGGTAGACTTCATCATCATCTGTCAATTTTCCTGTTGTGTGTCCTCATCCGGGCTGGATTTGGGGGAGGGAGCCCAGCACCTTATGGTAGAATCTTGTCAAGGACTGGAAGTCCCTATTATAAGCCAAGGTTCTTCCTTTTTTTTGAGTCCTAGTCATCTGTTTTTTTGGGGGACACTATGGTGATTAATCCATACAGGGCCCTTCTCATTTTATTTTCACATTTTATTCCCATTCCTACTCCCATTCACCATCTGCCCCTCCCCGGTGGGAAGCATCTAATGCATTTAATGGATATCGATGTTTTATATGCATGTATTTTTAATTGACTTAAACGCTACGGTATTTAAATATCCCTTCGTAACTTCCCATCACCGTGTTTTGGACACGTACCCGGCATCCATCGTGTCCGCTGCTTCTAAGTATAGTATTTAATGGTGTGCATCCCCCATAGTTTGTCTATCCACTTGCCAGTTTGGTGTGCAAGCTATTCCTTCCTGGGTCGTAGTGTATACCTGGCTGCCTAGAGCAGGCTGAGGTTTGACCGTAGTTACGGAAGCTCTTTGATTCCCAGACTGACTTGAGCTGAGAGTTACCGGACTTGGGCTTGTAATTGCTTCTTCGGAAGCTTTCACGTGAACTCCAAAGACTCCACCCAACGTTACGGTCTTTCTGGTCATCTTACTGGTATAAGGGTTAAGCAGCAAGCATTTGGGCGCTCGGAGCACGTGGTTCGGTTGGCACTTCCTATTAGTTCATCGTGATGCTCCTGCCTGCGTGGGTTACTGGCATCCCGTTTCCCGTGTGGCCGAAACTGCAATAAAGCCCAAAGGCATGAACAGACCAGTCCCCCAAATCCCGTTTTTGCCGGGTCCGTTTCCAGTTGCCACTCCTGGGTCTATGGCGCGGTTAATGCAGTATATGTTTAGGTCCAATCAGAAGCCACACGGTAGTTTGAACAGGGAAGGTTTATAGAAAGTTTAACATGGAGAGGAAAATAAGGGACTACTAAGAAAACAGCTCTTAAGAAGAAAAGAATACCGATATAATAGAACATGCAACAACATACAGTATACGCGTGATAACCGCTACTCCTAAGGCTGCGATGGAGTGAGTACTGCAGGAACCTCCCCCCCCACCCCCACTCCTGCCAAGAGCAGTGATCAAGGAAGAGCCCTGCCAGCACCCCAGGGCCAATCTCTACACCATGTTGGAGAGGCATGGCTGTGGCCTATGGAATGGGGGTCCCTCCCCCTGCCCCCAACCTACAGAACTTACTAGAACGATTTTCCAGGGTACTGGAGAAGGTGGTGCTCCGGTCTCACCAGAGGTACCTGGCTCTAAAACTGCCTGGGAGGCTTTCTGGGGAAGCCACTGCGACTGGAATACTGCAGGACCCGGACCCTGGACAGGCTCTGAGCACAGTTAAGGGCCTGAGGCTGGAGAAACCCACCCTCACTGCAGCAGCCAGACCTGAGGAGTTGCCCAAGCTGGAGAAGCACATCCTTCCTGTAAGAGCCTTCCAAGGAAGCATACCTGAACCGGGAAGCAAAAACCCTTTTTCTTCCTACAAGTGTCTCTTTAATGGCCTTTACCGACAAAACCTAATGTATTGTGATACATTAAGAAATCCATCTTTTGGGGGTGCCTGGGTGGCTCGGTTGGTTGTGTCAAGACTTAGTTCATGATCTCGCGGTTCATGAGTTTGATCCCTGCTTCGGACCCTCTCCCTCTTTCTTTGCCCCTTCCCCACTTGCACCTTCTCTCTTTCAAAAGAGATAAATTTTAAAACAAACAAAAAAGGCCTCTTTTGGTCTTTCAACTCTGGAGTGATAAAGGTAGAGGTTCATCTTTTGTTCTATTTGGATTTTGTCCCCAGTTCCTGAAATAGCTCCATAGTGATAAAGGAGAAGAGAATGCCTTTTGTTTATTCCTAAAAAGCCCCTTTCAACCACACCCAAGTTTGTTAAATTTATTTTTTTTTCTTTTTAAAGTTTATTTAGAGAGAGAGAGATTGAGCAGGGGAGGGGCACAGAGAGAGAATCCCAAGCAGGTTCCACACCATCAGCATGGAGCCCGACACAGGGCTTGAACCCATGAACCATGAGATCATGACCTGAGCCAAAACCAAGCCAGGCCTTTAACCAAACTGAGCCACTTAGGCATTCCGTTAAATTTGCTTTTGGAAAGTCCCTAAGAGGGGTGGGGCTGGTTGTCAGAGGAACTGACCACGTGATTGTGGAGGTTTGGAACTTTCGGCCCCACCCCCTTGACCTTGGGAAGAGGACGAGCCAATCACCAGTGGCCAATGATTTTTTCAGTCCTACCTACCTAAGGAAACCGTCAATTTGGAGAGCCTCCTGGCCGTGAACCCACGCAGTTGCTAGGGAGGGGGCGTGCCCTGCCAGAGGGCATGGATGTTTTTCAGTCCCTTCTTCGTCCCTGTCCCTGGCCCTATGCGTCTCTTCAGTTTGGCTGTTCCTGAGTCGTATCCTTTATAAGACATGAGTAAATAGTAAAGCTCTTCCTGAGTTCTGTGAGCCGTTCTAGCAACTTATCAATCTATAGACACACTTGTGATTGGCATCTAAAGGAGGGCAGCCTTGTGGGACTGAACCCTTCACTTGTAGAATCTGATGCAAACTCCAGATAGAATTGAACTGTAGGCCACCCAGCTGTTGTCAGACAATGGGTCAATGTGGGGGAAAAACCCACATTTGGTGGCCAGAGTTATTGAGAGTAGTAATAGGAAACAAGTTTTTCTTGTACATAATGTTACGCCAGCTGACAAAAGGAAAATATTTAAAGGGTTCAGATTCATTTTCACAGAGCAGGCAAAAAGTGAATTTGGAGCTGAGAGGCAATAAATCAATAATTGGTATGAAGGGTAATGCTGGCCTCATAAAATGAATTCAAAAATGCTTCCTCTGTTTTCTGAAAGAGCGTGTTTAGGATTGGTATTGTCTTTTTCTTAAATGTCTGATAGAAGTCACGAATGAAATCTTCTGGGCCTGGAATTCTCTCTGTGGGAAGAGTGTTTTTTTATTGCAAATTTGTTTAAAAATTTTTTTATACTTTTTTTTAATCTTTATTTGTTTTTGAGAGAGAGACCACGTGTGAGCAGGGGAGGAGCAGAGAGAGAGGGAGACACAGAATCGGAAACAGGCTCCAGGCTCGGAGCTGTCAGCACAGAGCCCGACGCGGGGCTCGAACTCACGGACCGCGAGATCATGACCTGAGCCGAAGTCGGCCGCTTCACCGACTGAGCCACCCAGGCGCCCCTGCAAATTTATTTAAAAATTTTTTTATACTTTTTTTTAATCTTTATTTGTTTTTGAGAGAGAGACAGCGTGTAAGCAGGGGAGGAGCAGAGAGAGAGGGAGACACAGAATGGGAAGCAGGCTCCAGGCTCTGAGCTGTCAGCACAGAGCCTGACGCGGGGCTTGAACTCAAGAACCATGAGATCATGACCTGAGTCAAAGTCGGACGCTTAACTGACTAAGCCACCCAGGCGCCCCAAATTTTAAATTATTTTTAAAAATTACATTTATTTGAGTGTAGTTGACCCACAGTGTTACATTAGTTTCAGGTGCATAACTTAGTGGTTGGACAAGTTTATATATTATGCTATGTTTACCACAGGTGAAGGTATTGCTGTTACAGTATCATTGACTATACTCCTTATGCTGTGCCCTTTATTCCCATGAGTCTTTCATTCCATAACTGGAAGCCTGTACCTCCCACTCCCCTTCACCCATTTTGCCCAGCTTCTCACTCCCTCCCCTCGGGCAGCCATCAGTTTGTTCTCTGTATTTATAGGTCTGATTGTGCTTTTTGTTTATTAATTTTTGTTGTTTTAGATTTAATTTCTTGAGTAGATACAGGTCTTTTCAGGTTTTCTACTTCCTTTTGTGTCTCTGGTAGGCAGAATTCCAAAGTGGCTCCCCAGATTTCTCTCCCTAATCCTCGGGGCTGTGGATAGGATATGTCACAGTCATGAGAGTATTATGTAGAAGGTAAAAGGGAGGGGCACCTGGCTGGCTCCGTTGGAAGAGTATGCGACTCTCCATCTTGGGGTTATGAGTTCAAGTCCCACCTTAGGGATAGAGATTACTAAAAAAAAAAAAACAAATTAGAAAAAAGGTAAAGGATTTTGCAGATATAATTAAGGTTACTAATCACTTGACTTTGAGTTAATCAGAAGGGAGATTATCTGGGTAGGCCCATTGTAATTATGGGAGCTCTTTAAGAACAAGGATGGTCTCAGGTAGCAAAAGAGGAAGTCAGAGATTGTTTTCAAAATTCTTGTTTACATTTCTTTATTTTTGAGAGAGCACAAGCAGGGGAGGGGTAGAGAGAGAAGGAGACACAGAATCGGAAGCAGGCTCCAGACTCTGAGCTGTCAGCACAGAGCCTGACGTGGGCTCAAACTCCCAAACCGTGAGATCATGACCTGAGCCGAAGTCAGATCCTCAACCGACTGAGCCACCCAGGTTGCCCCAAGAGGAAGTCAGAGATTAGAGCATGAGAAGGATTTCATGTGTTCTTGCTTGCTCACAAATGGAAAGAGGGCTGCGTGTCAAGGAATAAAGGTAGCCTCTGGAAACTGAGAGCAGCTCCAGGCTGTCAGCCAACAAAGGGAAGGAACTAAATTCTGCCATCAGCCTAAGTGAGCTTGAAAGCAGATTCTTCCCCCAGAAGAAGAACTTCCCCCAGAAGTTCCCCCAGAGAACACCCCAGCCCACACCTTGATTTTAGTCTTACGTGTTACTTTCCCAGCCCCCCCTCGCCCCTGGAAGGCCTGATTGGGCTTCTGACCCACTACCTCTCCTAGGTGTTCATTTGACTCCCTCCTTTCCCTCCCTCAAGTCTGTGTTCACATCTCACCCACGCCCTCCATGAGGCCTACCTTGACTGTCCTATTTAATACTCCATCTGTCCGTCCCGTCTCACCCCACTCCCAGCATGCCTGAACTCTTCCCCTGCTCTCGTCCCTCCCCCCAGTAATGCTTATTCCTTTCATACATACCATATAATTTACCTGCTTACTATATCCATTGTTTCTTTTCTGTCTTCCCCTGTTAGAATATAATCTCCATGAGATCAGAGAACTTCACCTGTTTGGTTTATTGATGTCTCCCCCAAAACCTAAAAAAGTGCCTGGCACAGTAGGAGGTCAACAAATGTGTGTCGGGTGAATGAATATACTTCACTCCTCAGAGCAATTCTTCCAGAAATGTATCTGCCTACCACACTTTATTTCACATATATCCGCCAATGTACTGCTTCACGGCCACCCCAAAGAAAGACCCCAAAGTTTGTGAATAATTACATTCAGCTCCTAAGTGCGGAATCTCTGGGCACCGATCTCATATTCTCTAATATATGTACTAAACGTGTTAAATTTATCTCCAAACATTCTTCCTTTTTAAAGATTTTATGTTTTATTTATTATTTTTTAAGTTTTATTTATTTATTTTGAGAGAGGGAGAGAGTGAGCATGAACGGGGGAGGGGCGGAGAGCAGAGAGAGAGAATCCCAAGCAGACTCCGTGCTGTCAGCACAGAGCCCGATGCGGGGCTCGAACTCCCAAACCATAAGATCATGGCCTGAACCAAAGTCAAGAGTTGGATGCTTAACTGACTGAGCCACCCTGGTGCCCCTTAAAGATTTTATTAAAAAAAAATTTTTTTTTAACGTTTATTTATTTTTGAGACAGAGAGAGGCAGAGCATGAACGGGGGAGGGGCTGAGAGAGAGGGAGACACAGAATCGGAAGCAGGCTCCAGGCTCCGAGCCATCAGCCCAGAGCCCGACGCGGGGCTCAAACTCACGGACCATGAGATCATGACCCGAGCCGAAGTCAAGTCGGACGCTTAACCGACTGAGCCACCCAGGCGCCCCTAAAGATTTTATTTTTAAATAATCTGTACATCCAACGTGGGGCTCAAACTCACAACCCCAAGATCCAGAGTCGCATGCTCCACCGACTGAGCCAGTCAGGCACCCCCATCTCCAAATATTCTATGTAAAGTACTGGGAGGAAACAAGAATGTTACAGAGCAGGGGGCAAAATTCGATTGTAATCTACAACACTTGCTTTGGTAACTGGTCACAAGACCATATTGGTATGTATAATGTTCCTTCTAAAAGATCCATTTTGGGGCACCTGGGTGGCTCAGTCCGTCGAGCATCCAACTTCGGCTCAGGTCATGATCTCGCCGTTCATGAGTTCGAGCCCCTCATGGGGCTTTGTGCTGACAGCTCAGAGCCTGCAGCCTGCTTTGGACTCTGTGTCTCCCTCTGTCTCTGCCCCTCCCCTGCTCACTCTGCCTCTGTCTCTCTCTCTCTCTCTCTCTCTCTGTCTCTCTCAAAAATAAGTAAACATTAAACATTTTTTTTAAAAGATCCACTTTATATTCCCTTTTACCTCTGTTAAGGGTGCTATTTACTTGGTGGTATGACCTAAACCTTTATTTCTGAGGGGTAAGCCCCCTTGGTGGTTCTAGCTGTATGTTGTACTAATCTTCCTTTAACTTTTTAAAAACATTAATAACATTGAAATATAGCACACAGAAGAGTAAACTAAGCAACTTCCACTTGTGATGATGATGGGAGTAATTGGTCCGAAACCTACTTTCCCACCGTAAACAATTGTACAACTGGACAAACGATAATGACACAACCAGGAAGATCCCTTTCCTTGCTCATCTGGCTTGTTGGCAGATTTTATTTCCTTGTGGGTTTATAGAACTGACGTCCATGTTACTTGCAGGCTGTAAACTGAGGCAAGTTTCCAGCTTCCAGAGGCTACTCATTTTGTTTTTTGGTTTATATCCCCCTTCGTCTTCAGAGTCAGTAAAGGGAGGTTGAGTCCTCATCGTCTTGCGTCCCTCTGACCTTTTCGGCTCCCCACTTCTACTTTTAAGGACTCATGTGGTTAGATTGGGCCTATGTGGATGATCTAGAATTCTCTCCCAATTTTATGTAAACTAATTAGGAACTTTAATTCCATCTGCAGCCTTAGCTCTTTTCCATGTAACCTAACATATTCACAGGGGCTGAGGATCAAGGCATGGGCATCTTTGTGGGGAGCCATTGTTCTGCCTACCACATTGAGTACGTTCTCTAACTGTAATGGAACCAAATTAGCAATCAGTAACAGAGGGGCGCCTGGGTGGCTTCGTCAGTTGAGCGTCTGACTCTTGGTTTCGACTCAGAGACTCATGATCTCACGGTTTGTGGGTTCAAGCCCCGCGTCCGACTCCACACTGGCAGTGCGGAGTCTGCTTGGGGTTCTCGACTCTCTTCCTCTCTCTCTGCCCCTCCCCTACTTGCACGTGTTCTCTCTCCCTCTGTCTCAAAATAAATAAACTTTAAAAAAAATCAGCAACAGGAATGCAGCAGGGAAATCAATGAACATTTGGAAATAAAACTTTAGCCCTGTTATACAATCCGTGGATCAAAGAGATAGTCTCAAAGGAAAATTTTAAAATACATAGAATTAAATGAAAATGAAAATCCAACATATCAAAATACGTGGGACTCATGTAAAGTGGTGCTGGAGGGGAAATGTTTTTTATATACTAGCCTCATTGAGATATAATTTATCCTTTACAGTTCCGTGGTTTTGAGTACATTCAGGGTTGTGCAACCATCACCACTAATTTATTCTCATCACCCCAAAAAGAAACCCTGTAACTGTTTGCAGTTACTTCCCATTCCTTCTGTTCCTCCCTGCCCCTAGAAATAATCTGCTTTCTGTTTCTATGGGCTTGCGTATTCTTGCATGTAAATGAAATCTTACGATATGTGGCTTTTTGTGACTGGGTTCTTTCACTTGACATGTTTCCAAAGTTCATCCCTGTTGTAGCATGTGTTAGTGCTTCGTTCCTTTTGATTTTAGAGAAGGAGAGAGTGAGTGGGGGGAGAGGGGCACAAAGTGGGGGAGAGAGAAGGTCTCAAGCACTCAGTGTGGAGCCGGATGTGGGACTCCATCCCATAACCCCGGGATCATGACCTGAGCCAAAATCAAGAGTCGGACCCTCAGCCAACTGAGCCACCCAGACGCCCCAGTGCTTCGTTCCTTTTATGAATCAACTAGTAATTATATTGTTTGGATATAACACATTTCGTTTATCCATTCAACAACTGGTGGACGTTTGAGTAGTTTGCGCCTTTTTTGGTTATCATGAATAATGCGGCTGTGAATATTCCTGTGCCGCTTTTTGTGTGAACATTTTTCGGTTCTCCTGGGTATAGACACACCCAGATCATATAGTATCTGGTCATATAGTAACTAGTTTTTTTTACCATTTTGAGTTAATACAAAATTCTTTTCCACAGTGGCTACAACCATTCTACGATCCCACGAAAGGGAACTTTTTAACACTAAATGCTGTTTACGTTAGGAAAGGGGAAAGTTCCCAAATCCATAACCTAAGTTTCCTTCTTTAAGCAACCAGAAAACAGAAAGCAAAATGAAACCAAAGAAACAAGAAGGAAGGAGCTAATAAAAATCTGAACAGAAATCACTGACACTGAAAAAGGGAAAACAGTAGAGAAATAAGTGATTTTAGACATGATTCTTCTAAAAAATCAATAACCTCGATAAACCTCTAACAAGTTTGACTGATCACAAGAGAAGACACAACTACCAATATCGGGAGCCAAACAGGAAAATCACTACGGAATCTCCAGACCCTGAAAGGATACAAAAGGGAGTGTCAGGAACAACCGGACGCTCCTACGTTTGACAACTTAGAAGGTAAGTACCTGTGATGGTTCATTTTATGTGTCAGCTGGACGGGGCTAAGGGATGCCCAGGTAAAGACACACTTGTGGGGGTGTCTGTGAGGCCCGCTGGAGCTGCTTGGCTCGTGCACGCAGAGGGCTGATAGTGCGTGTGAGTTCACATTCACCCTTGCACACCCCTCTTCCTCCCCACCTGCAAGCCGTGGACAGTCTTTACCCGATGACTGACTGATGTGGGGGTAGGAAAGCTCGGTTCCTTTGGCTCAAGCAGAGACAAACTCTCAGGCAAGGCAGAGTTGACACTCAGAGCTCCCCTATCGGATCGTGCCGAAGCGACAACCTTCCGCAAGATGCTGCCAGAAATTACCCACGTGTTTAGCTTCTTCCCCTTTCTTGTTCTGTTTCCTCCATTCTCGTATCAGGTTCTCCTGGGAGCACGTCTTTAAATTAATTGCATGTACGGGAGTTCTCATCTCAGCATCTGCTGCTGGGAAACCCACCCTGGGACAAGGCGGGTCACGTATTCCCCCAGTTTTCAGGTTGAGGGACATCTACTGAGGTAACACTCCAGGCTTCTGTGCCCCTCACTTACTCCCCCCCTGCCCCTGCCACGGGAGGAGGACCGACATGCTGAATTGTGAGTTGAGGACTAGAAATTTGGTGTATGTTGATAGATCAGATGTTCCGCGAACCCGTAGATAGTGATGCCAGCTGAAGCCTTCTTTGTGGGCAGGTAAGGCAAGTCCATACTTGGCACACGGGTCAGTCTCTGTCGGAAGGAACCACTGACCTTTCCAACGGGATGGGGTCAAATATAATCATCTTGGGACCAAGCAACTCGTTGCTATCCTCAAGGGATGGTGCCATTTTGGGGACTTAGTGTTGGTCTCTGTTGCTGGAAGGTCAGATATTTGGCCGCGGCCATGTGCAGATGAGCCCTGTAAGAGGAAGACGGTGCTGTTGGGCCCGTGCGTAGCCTCTATCTCTGCCGCTGTGGCCGATACCAACCGGCCAGGCCATCATGTCTCCCTGGCCATTTAGTGCTTCTTCTGCTCTCTGGTGGGTGTTAACGTGAAAAGACAAACCCCGTCACGTTGTGCCCATTCCCCTAAGTCCACCCGTATGCCTCTTCCTCAGACCTCCCTGACCCCAATCTTCCCATCTTTCCCTTTGAAGCCCCCGACCAACCAAGCTAACCATTCCCTGTGGCCATGAACCAATACGCGTTGTAACCCCAGGACGCTTCTTCCGCACAAGGTGGATGACCAAGGATACCACCTAAAGCTCTGCTCGTGTCTTTCGTAGAAATCCTCGAGTGTGGCCATGGGGAGGGGGGTGGGGTGCACACCTTCAGCCTGTGCCCAAACTGAGCCTACCCAACCACGAGCCAAGTTTGAGCTCTTTCCTTTTTACGTCACCGACGGTCCGTATGCCCATAGGTGTGAGTCGAGGGAGAGGTACCAGCACGACAGTGGCAGGTGACATAGGTGTCTGGACCACCTGCTCCTGCAGCTTGCTTGTGTCCCCTGGGCCTGCTTGAGCCTAATCCTGCTACATGTATCACTTTATCTGCCAATGGATTGCTGTTGGGTCTGTCCAACAATCTGCTGTTGGGTAGATCTCACAGAACCCAGCTCGTGATGGGCAGTTCTGGGAACATGATGTCACTTGATGTCCCAAGGTCGGTGCTCAGATCTCTACCAGGGCCCTTGGCATGTCAGGAGCTCCTTTTCAAATGATACATAGTTCTCTGCTTCTGGATGGCCTGGCCTTGCTCCAGAACCCTGAGGATCTGCACTGCCCTGCCCCTTTTTGGGCTTGCCAGTATTTATTTATTTATTTTTAAGTGTTTTAAATGTTTTATTTATTTTTGACACAGAGAGAGACCGAGCATGAGCAGGGGAGGGGCAGAGAGAGAGAGGGAGACACAGAATCCGAAGCAGGCTCCAGGCTCCGAGCTGTCCGCCCAGAGCCCGACGCGGGGCTCGAACTCACGAACCGGGAGATCATGACCTGAGCCGAAGTGGGACGCTTAACCGACTCAGCCGCCCAGGTGCCCCTGTCAGCACTTTTTTAAAGCCACAGATACCTTTTGGGACACCGGGCTGGCTCAGTCGGAAGAGCGTGCAACTCTTGAGTTCAAGCCCCACTTTGGGTGTAGAGATTACTGAAAAAAATAAATACATAAACGTAACCCCCACCCCCCCCAGATACCTCAAGTATTATGGAACTTTCTGGATCATATGACCAAAGTGGCAGGTTGGCATTTACTACAGCTTGAACTTGCTACAGAGCCCTTTCTTGCTCTGGGCCTCGTTCCAAACAAGTTGCCTTCTACGCCGCTCACTAAATGGACCGGTGCAGTGTTCCCAAGCATTGGAACGTGCTGCTTCCAGACCCGAAGAGGTCCACTTTTATATTCTTTCTGAGAGGTAGGAGATTCAAAGTTCAAAATCACTTTGGAGCAAATGCCTCAGCTTTCCCTAGACCCTAGATCTCTAAAAACTTCACTCATGTGGCTTATCCCTGCCTGAATCTTTGTGGGGTTTATCTCTGACTATCTAGAGTGCATATGTCTTAGAGCATCCAGGGTACTTTTGCTTTTTACTCATCAGATCGAATTAACATGATACCATCAATCTGAGGGATCATTATGGTGTTCTATGAAATATCCAGATGGCTTAGGTACCTTTGTGCTTTATTATGAGAGAGAACAGGAGAAATTACATAGCCCTGGGGTAAGATTGTGAATATATATTGGTGTCTGTTCCATGCAATTGGAAACTGTTTTTGATTTTTCTTCCTGGTGGGTATGAAAGAGTATATTTTCCCAAATCTGTAGCCACCTGCCACTTGCCAGAGGCTGTGTTAATCTGCTCTAGTAAAGATATCACATCCAGCTCAGTAAATGTAGTTGAGAGTATTATTATTATTATTACTTTTTTTTTTTTTTAGAGAGAGAGAGAGGAAGAAGGAGAGAGAGAATCCTAAGCAGGCTCCACACCCAGCCCAGCACTGAGCCCTACACGGGGCTTGATCTCACGACCCTGAGGTCATGACCTGAGCCGAAATCAAGAGTTGGACACTCAACCACCTGAGCCCCCCAGGCACCCCATTACTGGGACTGTTATCGGGCAGATGCCAGACTGATAAAATGGGGATGTGATGGGGACCGTGACTCTTGCATCATTGTATGTTTTGAGGGTGACACTAATTTTTGCCATTCCTGTCACCCCTGCCCAGGGATGTGATACTGGTTTTTATTTACTCTCTTGGTCATTGGGGGACTTTTTGTGAGGGGAAAGGTTTCGGGGGCTTCCACAGGACCTTTCCTATTATGATAGCTCTTAATCTGTAGATCAATGAGCTGATATATAAGGATTCTGGTAACTGCTAATATATTCATCCATTATTCATCTGGGAGCCACGTAAATGACTACTGGACCTACTGTGAGACCTGAGCCAATACTCCTTATCCTCCTTATTATTACCTGACCACTGTAAACCCTCTCTCTACCCACTTTGGGCTCAGTATCAGTGTCTCCTTCACTTCCTGGTTCCAGGAGACCTCAAAAGTCCTGTGTATATTCCCCTTTCCCTGGCTATCTGAGTAAACGGTCACAGATGCTTTTGGAGAAGGACAGGGGAAATCGCTACCGATGTATTTGTCATGTCATACCGTGCTTCCTCGTGGGAACCTGGCCTCTCCTTTACTGGGTTCTGTAAAGGGTTCTGGGGTCTGCAAACTGGCTTAGTTCCGGAATGGGGGTGTGACTTCCCATTGGGGCAGTTGACTTCTGTTTTAGTCTGTTTGGGCGTCTGGAACAAAACACGAGAGACCGGGTGGCTTATAAACTAAACATTTATTTCTCATGGTTCTGGAGGCTGGGAAATCCAAGATCAAGGTGATGGCAGATTCATTGTCTGTTGTGAATCTGCTTCCTGGTTCACAGGCAGCCATCTTTTCACTCTAACTTCACATGACAGCAGGGGCGAAGGAGCTCTCTGGGCTTCTTTTATAAGGCCCTCCCTCCAAACACCCTCACATTGGGGATTAGGTTTCTACATACGGATTTTGAGGGGGACACAAACATTCAACTATAGCCACCTCAGACATCTGCTTATCTAATTTTTATTAAATAAATATATTTATATATATTTATACGTGTATAAAGCAATACCCTTGTTGGCTGTTCTTATGTCTTGCCCCTAGGACACAATGTTTTATGAGTCATCTCATTACATACCTGTGGGTCAGGCCTACAGTCCTGGCTCACATCCCTCCCTCCCTCCCTCCCTTCCTTCCTTCTTCCCTGCCTCCCTCCCTTCCTTCCTTCCTGCCTCCCTCCCTCCCTCCCTCCCTCCCTCCCTCCATTCCTTCCTTCCTTCTTCCCTGTCTCCCTCCCTTCCTTCCTTCCTGCCTCCCTTCTTCCCTCCCTCCCTCCCTCCCTCCATTCCTTCCTTCCTTCTTCCCTGTCTCCCTCCCTTCCTTCCTTCCTGCCTTCCTTCTTCCCTGTCTCCCTCCCTTCCTTCCTTCCTGCCTCCCTTCTTCCCTCCCTCCCTCCCTTCTTTCTTTCCTTCCTCCTTCCCTTCCTTCCTCTTTCTGTTCCAGTAGCAGGTGGATCCGAAATCTTGTTTGCTTTTGCTTATGGGGGAGTCTGGGATTTATGACAAAGAATTCCTCAAGGGTTTTGAGACTCCCTACTGTTTTTTCTCATCATTGACAGGAAAACTTAGAGAAATTTGTTCCACTAGGAGGGATCTACAATTTTCAAAATGTAGATGGTTTGCTGGCAGCCTTAGAAGCCAAAGAACAATGGAAAACTGGTTGATGCATTGGCTTGGTTCTCCTTCTTTGCTTTACAAGGGCAAAAGGCCTCACTAGACAAGTCTCAGTATTGCTTATCTAAGGTGGAATATTTAAGGCGTCTGTTGTCAGCCGTAAGCCACAGAGTGTGACAATCTAGGAGGCCACCCGTTTTGTAGCTCAAACAGCCTCCTAAAAGAAAAAAAACTTAGACAATTTTGAGACCAGCACAATACCGTAGACAGTGGATTCCAGGCTTGGCAGAGTGTGTAAAACCTCGGATGAAACAATTGCATGATAATCCACCAGACTTCCTCGTGTGATGCCTAGAATCTGAAGAGACTTCTGGACAACTGAAGCTGCCAGCTCTCTCCCAGCTTTGAGGCGTCCAAATTTTGAAAACTCTGACCTGATTTATATGATGTTCTTGTTCCAAATGCAGATGTAATAATATTTACCAATGGGTAAGGTGCTGTGGCTAAAAGCAGCCCGCTTAAGGCCTCCTCTGCTGCGATGACTTAACATACGGCCCGGAAACTCATGTTTGGTCTGGAATTAAACCTGCGCAAGGCCGACAAGTTAATACCAGTTAGTTACACTACAGTTGCCATTTTTAGTTCTGGACTTAGAATCGACCTATAAAATCTACTAATACCAGATCTGTCTTTGGTGTCGGTCGTGCAACAGCACGACTGAAAAAAAAAAAATAGAGCATTTTTACTTTGTTGAGCAAAAGCATATCTCACGGAAAACAACATCTCGTGGATAACTTCCTACAGGAAGAAACTTGTGTTAACTAAAAAAAAAAAAAAAAGGGCAAAATAAATCATGTACTTCACCAAGGGAAAGGGGCAAACGGATTGAGAAAGAAGCTGAATTTGACTGGGCTATGGGAATTACCTGACGACACTTCTTTTAAAAATAATTTTGTTAAGGGGAGCCTGGGTGGCTCGGTCGGTTGAGTGTCCGACGTCGGCTCAGGTCATGATCTCACAGCTCTTGAGTTCGAGCCCTGCATCGGGCTCTGTGCTGACAGCTCGGGGCCTGGAGCCTGCTTTGGATTCTGTGTCTCCCTCTCTGTCTGCCCCTAACCCACTCGCATTCTGTCTCTGTCTCTCTCAAAAATAAATACATATTAAAAAAATTAAAATAATTTTGTTAAATTTAATGTTTGTTTATTTTGAGAGAGAGAGAGAGAGAGAGAGAGAGAGTGAGTGCAAGCAGGGGAGGGGCACAGAGAGCGGGAGACACAGAATCCGAAGCAGGCCCCAGGCTCCGAGCTGTCAGCACAGAGCCCGACGTGGGGCTCAAACTCAAGAGCTGTGAGATCATGACCTGAATCAAAACCAAGAGTCAGACACTTAACCGACTGAGCCACCCAGGCAGCCCTATCAGCAGAATTCTTTCCAGGCCGCTCCCAAGCTAAGCCCAGAAAGATCTCCCTAGCCAGATTTACCAGGAGCCTGGTGGCAGTTGGATTTCATGGAACTAATGCTTGCAGAAGGTAAGAGATTTTTTCTCATTATGGTATGTATGGCCTTTAGGTGGCCTGAATTTTTTCCCACTTGAAAAGGTGATGTTGCAGACAGTGGGAAAGGCTCTTTTAATGCACGTAACTCCCACTTTGGGGATCCTGCAGCGTATTGAGTGGGACAGAGGACGTCATTTTATTTCTCTTGTTGTCCAGGAATTACGTTTGCTGACGTTTGCAGGTTCCTGTAAGCCTCAGTCCTCTAGATATGCAGATCAAATGCATCAAACTCCTTGGCCAAGCTTCAGCAATCTACCAGGTTAAAATGACCTAGAGCCTTATTAAAAATTAAAGTGGCCCCTGGAAGCAAGCAGGGGCGCTCCCTTTGAACTTAGTTTTTTGGCGGGTCTGTGCATTGTCTTTTTCTTTTTTTTTTAATTTAATTTAATTTTTAAGTTTATTTATTTGTTTTGAGAGAGAGGGAGACAGAGACAGAGAGGGAATCCCAAGCAGGCTCCGCACTGTCAGCGCAGAGCCCGGAGTGGAGCTCGTGCTTCGAACCATGGGATCGTGACCCGAGCCGAAATCAAGAGTCAGACGCCGAAGCCACCCAGGCGCCCCTAAGGTTTTATTTTTAAGTAATCTGTACACCCAGCGTGGGGCCTGAACCCTCGACCCTGAGCTCAAGAGTTGCACGCTCTTCTGACTGAGCCAGCCAGGCACCCCTGAAAGGGACACTTTCAAATGCTGCTGATCACCCATATAACATTTACTGGGGTGCCTGGGTGGCTCAGTCGGTTAAGCGTCTGACTTCGGCTCAGGTCATGATCTCACGGTCTGTGGGTTCGAGCCCCGCATCGGGTTCTGTGCTCACAGCTCAGAGCCTGGAGCCTGCTTCGGATTCTGTGTCTCTGTCACTCTCTCTCAAAAAATAAACAAACATTAAAAAAATTTTTTTAAAAATCACATTTACTGAGAAGACGAGCGTTGTTACACTGCCTTTTCCTTCTGCGCTCTTAGTATGGACACGATCTGGGTTTATAAATCCAGCAATCTGATTATTGGCACAGTACAAGCGGGGCCGTCTTTCTTAGTAATTCTTGATCATAGCAAAGTAGACGTGGCCGGTATGGGTCTACATACATACTCAAGCTCTAAATCGAACACAGGAATGTTTCGTTAACTGGTTTGATTGGAAGGTCGATGCAGAAAAGCCAAACATTGAATTAACAGACCAACAGAAAGCTGGCATCTACAGATACAAAGTGCAGAAGTCAGATCTGATATCCCTAGATAATGCCCGAGGGTGCAATTGCTGGGTTGTATGGCAATAACCTGTTTAGTTCATTGAAAAACTGCAAACTACTTTCTGGAGCAGTTATAACATTTTACCTTCCCGCCGGCAACGTATGAGTTAGGATCTAGTTTCTCTGCATCCTCGGCAGCATTTGGTGTTGTCAATGTTTTTTATTCTAGCTCTTCTGATATGTGTGCAGTGATCTCTGACTGTGGTTTTAATTTTCATTGCCCAATGATATTGATCATCTTTCCATGCATTTATTTATCATCTATGTATTCTATTTCATGAAATATCTGTGTGTGTCTTTTGCCCATTTTCTATTGGATTCTTTTTAACTGTTGAGTGTTGAGAGAGATTGGTTTTTTTTATTTTTAAATATATATATATTTTTGAGGCAGACAGCGAGCAGGGAAGGGGCAGAGAGAGAGGGAGAGAGAGAGGATCGCGAGCAGGCTCTGTGCTGCCAGTGCAGAGACAGCACGGAGCCTGATGTGGGGCTTGAACCCATGAACTGTGAGATCATAACGTGAGCCGAAATTTAAAACATATATACCAAAAGGTCAATATTCTGACTATCTAAATATTCTGACGTCGGACGCTGTTACTATCGTAACAACAATGAACTGTATTGGGTCTCATTTGTCGCATGCTGTAGAAGAATAATTAAAAGTAGACTTCGGGCACCGGGTGGCTCAGTCAGATGAGCATCCGTCCTCAGCTCAGATCACGATCTTGCGGTTCGTGAGTTCGAGCCCCACGTCGGGATTTGTGCTGAGCACAGACCCGGCTTTGGATCTTCTGTTCCCCTCCTTCTCTCCCTTCCCCACTTGCGCTCTCTCAAAAATAAATACATATTGCAAAAAAAGTAGACTAAGCCAATGTCTGCTTCTACCCGTAAAAGATTATGTGGTATGGACTTTTTCCCCTAACATAAACAACTAGTAAACTGGACAAAGTATATGAATGAGCTCTTTCGAAATACTGAGACAACAAGCAGTGCAGAACGTTGGTCCCCAAGAGAAGGGAAACAAAGGATGAAGACCCCGAGGGTCACTCAGATTGTTTTGCCTCAAAACGAATTCAGTACTACGACCCCAAAGAAGGGCAAATTGATTGGATGCTGCTTTGGGGGGAAAAAAAATCTCTAAAAGACATTTTTAGGGACACGTGGAGAAATCTTAATATGGACTGAAAATTAGAAGGCATTCATGAACTACTGTTAATTTTCTTAGTTGTGATAATAGACCTTTGGTTACATTGAAAATGCCCTTAATTTTAGGAGAGGCTGAAGTGATATGATGCCTTCGGTGTGCTTGCACATAGTTTATTTTTAAAAATATAGCCACTGCACCTATGGAGGCAAGTGAAATATGGCAGAATGTTACTAATTATTAAATTTGGATGCTGGGTACAAAGGAGGTCATCATACTAGTCTTTCAATTTTTCAGTATGTTATAAATTTTTCCTAGTAAATGGTGTGTGTGTGTGTGTGTGTGTGTGTGTATCGTTTTAATTTCCCCTTCTTTCTTCCTGGTGGCTGAAATGCAGACATGGTTGGAGTTCAAGCAGCCTATTTTTTTTTTAACTCACAATTGCCTTTAAAAAAATAATAGCTTTGGGGCACCTGGGCAGCTCAGTTGGTTAAGCGTCCGATTTTTGGTTTCGGCTCAGGTCATGATCTCACGGTTTGTGAGACTGAGCCCTGAGTTGCTGTGAGCACGGAGGCTGCTTGGGATTCTCTCTCTCTTCCTCTCTCTCTCTGCCCCTCCCCTGCTCGCTCGTGTGTGTTCTCTCTCTCTTTCAAAATAAATAAGTAAACTTAAAAAAATAAAAAATAATGCTTTGGGGCCGCCTGGGTGGCTCAGTCAGTTGAGCATCTCACTCTTGATTTTGGCTCAGGTCATGATCTCACCGTTCGTGAGTTCGAGCCCCACATCAGGCTCCACGCTGACAGCTTGGGATTCTCTCTCTCTCTCTCTCTCTCTCTCTCTCTCTCTCTGCACCTCCCCTGCTCGTGCTCTTTCTCTCTCTCAAAATGAATAAATAAACATTAAAAAAATTTAAAAAATAACAGCTTTATTGAGACATAATTCAGAGAGTATATAACTCACTTATTCTAAGCATACAGTTTAATGGCTTCCAGCATATTCAGAGTTGTGCAACCATCACCAAATCGAGTTTACAACATTAACATTTTCCTCACCGCTTCCCCAAAGAAACCCTCATATCCCTTAGCAGTCACTCCCAATTTCCCCTCCACCCCCCACCCCAGTCCCGGGCAACTGCTGTCCTACTTTCTGTCCATTCGGACTTGCCTATACTGACCATTCCGTATAAGTGGAATCACACAATGTGTGACCTTTTGTATCTGTCTCCTGGCAGTTAGTACAATGTTTTCGAGGCTTATTCATTCATTGTCATGAGTAATATTTGATTGTAACGTTACTTATCCATTCATCAAGTGATGGATATTTGGGTTGTTTAAACTTTTTGCTGTGATTATTTGTGTACAAGTTCATAGGCGCACACACGTTTTTATTTTTCTCAGAGAGGAGTTGCTGGGTCATATTGTGACCGTGTCAACATTGTGAGGCACTGCAAAACTGTTTACCACAGCAGCTCAGCTATTTGACATTCCCACCAACAATGTATGAGGGTTCTAATTTCTCCACATCCTTACCAACACGAGTTATTGTCTGTCGATTCAGGTTTTTAAATTTTATTTTTTAGTTTTTTGAGTTTATTTATTCATTTCGAGAAAAAGAGAGCACAAGCAAGGGAGGGGCAGAGAGAGGGGGAGAGAGAGAACCCCAAGCAGGCTCCACACTGTCAGCACGGAGCCCGACGTGGGGCTTGATCTCATGAACCACGGGGTCATGACCTGAGCTGAAATCAAGAGTTGGACACTTAACCAACTGAGCCACTCAGGCACGCCTATCGTTTCAGGTTTTTTGTTTGTTTTTTTTTAATTAAAAAAAATTTTTTTTAAACTTCACGTGTTTGGGGTTCCTTTTAAAACATTGTTTACGGTTATTCATTTATTATTGAGAGAGAGGGAGCATGAGTGGGGGAGGGGCAGAGAGAGAGGGACAGAGAGAATCAGAAGCAGGCTCCGTGCACTGCCAGCATGGAGCCGGACGCGGGGCTGGATCCCATGAACCTCGAGATCGTGACCTGAGCTGAAATCAAGAGTCCGCAGCTTAATTGAACCACTCAGGTGCCCCCCAAATTTTTCTTTTTAGTAATCTTTACACCCAGCGTGGGGCTCGAACTTATGACCCCGAGATCAAGAGTCGCATGCTCTTCTGACTGAGCCAGCCAGGTGCCCCACGATCTGTCTTTTTGATTATGGCTATCCTAATGGGTATGAAGTTCAATGTCATTGGGGGGTTTTAAAAATTAATTAATTTATTTATTTATGTATTTATTTTTGAGAGAGAGAGGTCATGAGTGAGCGAGGGACAGAGAGGGAGTGAGAGAGAATCCTACCCAGGCACCAAGCTGTCAGCGAGGAGCCTGAAGCGGGACTTGAGCTCACCCGAGGTGGGGCTGGAACTCAGGAACCGTGAGATCATGACCCGAGCCGAAACCAAGAGTCCGATGCTGAACCGACTGAGCCACCCAGGTGCCCCTCACTGCAGTTTTGATTTGCATTTCGCTGAATGCTAATGATTTTGAGCATCTTTTCTTGAGCTTATTAGCTGTTCGTGTATCTCTTTTGGAGAAACGTTTATTCAGATAATTTGCCTATTTTTAGTTATTTGTCTTTTTATTATTGAGTTATAAGCGTTCTTTATATATTCTGCATACAAGTCCCTAATGAGATATATGATTGCAAACGTTTTCTCTCAATCTGGAGTTGTCTTTTCACTTTCTTGATGGTGTCCTTTGAAGCACAACATTTTCAATTTTGATGAAGACCCAACTTATCTTTTCTTTTGTTGCTTGTGGCCTTGGTCTGATATCTAAGAAATCATTGCCTAGTCCACGTTCACATAAACAGTCGTTTTGAACTATGAGGTGGGAAGTTAAGGATGGTGAGGTAGTGAGAGAGCAGAGTCTTGGGTCTCTGGTGACTATGAAGCTGCATGCTGGCCTTGGGCTGCCCAATTCTGGATTTATTTCACCCGAGACTGCGATAAAGTATCTTATTTTTAAAAATCAAGAACTTCTGTTTCCTAAAATACACCACATGTTACACTGCGAAAAAAGACAAGAGTACAGGAAGATATACACGGGGGCGCCTGGGTGGCTCAGTCGGTTGAGCGTCCGACTTCAGCTCAGGTCATGATCTCACGGTTCGTGGGTTCAAACCCCATGTCAGGCTCTGCGCTGATAGAACGGGGCCTCCTTGGGATTCTGTCTCCCTCTCTCTCTCTGCCCCTTCCCCACTCTCTCTCTTTCTCTCTCAAAATAAATAAATAAACTTAAAAAAGAAGAAGCTATGTACAAACACATATAACTAGCGTTGGTTTAGTATCCATTATGTATAACAAGCTTTTACAAGACAGTAATAACAGACAACCCAGTAGAAAAGTGGATGATGGCAATGAGCAAGTATTTGGCAGAAGAGGAAATATTATCAATCAACATATGATAAAATGCTTTAACCTTATTAGTAATCATAGAAAAGTAAATTTCACAGCCACAAACATAAAAAAACGTCGGAAATATCAAGTATTAGCTGTGATATGGAGCAATGGGAAATCAGACCCTGATTATTGAAATGGTATAATCGTTTTGGAAAACGGTGCTTTGAAGATCCCTACAAGGTTAAGGGCTAGTTGTAGTGGGAGAAACCAAACAAGCAGCTGGAAAGACGGTAGGTTGTGGTTAGAGACAGGTGATGTTTGAATTCACGATTTAGGAAGCGGAGAAATCTGTGATGACAAAGTACAAGCGGTTGGCTAACACGGAAGAGTGTTCATTGAAGGTGAAGAGGCGTGTCAGTCTGGGTCCAATCAGGACAGAGAAACCACAGCAAGCTTTGGACAGGGCTGTGAACAGTAACAGGGGATTGGAGTAACGAGGGATTGGCTAGTAAGAAGTAAAGGGAACTCGAAAAAAATGCAGCTGAAATCCAGGCCTTGTTATAGAAGCTGCCATGGGGCTGAGTCGATGGAACTTGCTGGACATCTGCCCTCTAGAACTTGCTGAAAATGTGCCCTTTACGGTGCTTGTTTCCTATTCATGGGGGAGGTGTCTCACCAAAGGCACCTTGCTTTAGAAACCGCCCCCCCCCCAAATTGGCTGCCAGGAGAACCTGCTCCCCACTGTGCACTGGAGGGAGCCAGTGTCATAGAAGGGGAGCACTCGGATGCAGAAGGGGAGCACTCGGAAAGCTGGAAACCCGGCAAGAGCCTGTGGAGCGAGCACACAGGAAACAGGAAGTCAAACCCCTTCTTCTGCAGCGTCTATCACCGGCTACCGCTACCGATAAAACTTCCTCTCGTGCCAGCTGGCAAAGTAAAAATGATGTAAAGGCCCAGGTCCGTTTTCACAGAAGGGCTGGAGGTAACCCATCAATCGCAAGTAGGGAAAGTCAAGGAACCGGGTGGTCGTGACCCAGGTGTTGGTGGAAATTGGGGTAGAGTGGAAGGTTATAAACCCACTTGTGTCTCCAAGTGTGACCTTGGTGTACCTGTGTCGGAATCAAGTGGGGTGTTTAGTAATTTAGATTCCGGTGCCTTAGGGCAGATCTTCTGAAGCAGGGTACTGGGGACTACGGCTCCCAACGCTGTTTTTGAAGTGCCCAGGTAGGTCCAAAAATTTAAACATCAATTATGAACGTTTCAAACGTGTAAAAGTAAACAGTATAACTGGTACCCAGCAGATATTAACACTGACCTTACTTCCTGCAGATCTTTTTAAAAAAAAAAAAATTTTTTTTTAACGTTTATTCATTTTTGAGACAGCACAAGTGGGGGAGAGGCAGAGAGAGAGAGAGGGAGACACAGAATCCGAAGCAGGCTCCGGGCTCTGAGATGTCAGCACAGAGCCTGACGCGGGGCTCGAACTCATGGACCGTGAGATCATGACCCGAGCCGATACCAAGGGTCAGACACTTAACCGACTGAGCCACCCAGGCACCCTGTCACTTAAAACCTTTGATGGGGGGCACCTGGGTGGCTCAGTCGGTTAAGCGTCCGACTTTGGCTCGGGTCATGATCTCGCGGTCCGTGGGTTCGAGCCCCGCGTCGGGCTCTGTGCTGACAACTCGGAGCCTGGGACCCATTTTGGATTCTGTGTCTCCCTCTTTCTCTCTCCTCCCCCACTCATGCTCTGTCTCTCTCTTCTCAAAAATAAATAAACGTTAAAAAAAAATAAAAAAAAACTTTTGATTGACTGTATGTATTTTGCTTCTAAGTATAATTACATCAGATCAAACATTTGGAGGTCAAATCCTTCTTTTAAAACTATTATTAGACAAAACAACATGAATGAATCTGAAAATGATACTGCTGAGTGAAAGAAGCCAGGTAAAAGGAAGTACCACAGGGGTGCCTGGGTGGGTCAGCCGGTTGAGCGTCCAAGTTCTGATTTCAGCCCAGGTCATGATCTAGTGGTTGTGGGATCAGGCCCCACATCAGGCTCTGTGTGCTGACAGCGTGGAGCCTGCTTGGGATTCTCTCTCTCCCTCTCTCTCTGCCCCTCCCTCACTCACACTCTCTCTCTCTCTCTCTCTCTCTCTCTCTCTCTCTCTCTCGCAAAATAAATAAATAAATAAATATACTTAACAACAAAAAAAGGAAGTACCATACTGTATGCTTCCATTTATATGTGATTCCAGAAAATGCAAACTAATGTACAGGGACTGAAAGCAGATGGGAAGGGAAGCGGGGGAAGAGGGGATTGAAAGGTCACAAAGGCCACATCTGAGGGTGATGGAAAGTTTTATCTGGATTGCGTGAGTGTGTATGTGTGTGGTTCTATCACAGGTATATACATATGTCAAAATTCATTATATCGTACATCTTAAATATGTGCGATTTATTATGTGTCAATTATATCTCAAAAGTAAAAATCATTGGCCAGGAAAAAAAAAACATGTTTGTCTTAAGACATATGTGCACATTCATTCATTCATTCATTCATTTTGGAACATCTACTGTGTCCCTGGCGCTGCTGAGAACGGCGTTAAACCAGACGGACAAGACCTCTCTCTGCTCTAGGGAGGTCGCGTTCTGGTGGGGGAGACTTATCAAAAAGTAATAATAGTAAAGCGTGGTTAAGTGTTAGGACAGGGCAAGAAGGGGAAGTTTTGAAGCTCATCTAAGCTGGTTATTTGGTGGTAGATGTCTAAAGCTGTGCTGAGAAGGATTCGGAAGCTTAGGAAGATCCTCTGCGTGAGGAGGGGTGGTGACTGATGGGGAGTACCGTGCATTGGCTAGTTTAAGGCTGTGCTAGATGGGGGGTGGGGGCGAGGGGAAGGTGGGTGATGGGCATGGAGGAGGGCACCCGTTGGGATGAGCACTGGGTGTTGTCTGGAAACCAATGTGACGATAAGTTATGTTTAATATAAAAAAAAAAAAGACTATGCTCTTCACACTGGCCTTATCGTAAGTTTCCCAATTCTATGACTATTTCAACTGGTGGTGACAATGTTTGAGGGTAACAAGATCTGTTATAGACCAGTTTTTTTTTTTCTCTTCTCAGAGCAGGATTTTTAATGCAAAGTGTTTCTTGTTGGGGAAAGCATGCACTTTCCAGACTGTAGTATAGACAGAGGACAAGGGCTCTTTTGTTCTCCAAAGTTCTGTTTTCAAGTGTTTTGGACCCACTTATGGGACTGTGTCTGAGCCTTTGCTAAGGGTACTGCAGCTGGATTGTGTAGTGGAACCAGGTCCAGAAAAGGAATTGCTAAAGAATGCAAGTAAACAGGATGTCAGATGTTATCCTTAGCCTATTTCCCTAAACATAGCTTTTTTGGCTGCAAAGTAAAATGCCATTCTTCTAGCTTCTGCGTATACACCGTGATGGCTGACAGCAGGCACAATCTTCATTCACTTGGCACGTTTTCTCAGCCTACCTTCCCCACGAGGCTCAGATCTGTCTGACCTAAGAGCCAGTTGGCATCTTCCTCCTGACAGAGGCCAGATTTTCACTGGGGCTAGACTATTTATTGACAGTGTTCTCCCAGACTGGCCCTTGGGTGTCTCATTTCCAAGGTCCTTTCTGTTTTCTGAGAGCACTTGCTTCCTACTCTCTCCTTCACTTCCTTCCCTTACAGCTTCTTACACTGTGGTTTTTTTTTTGGGGGGGGGAAGGGGCGGTGTTTGCGTGTGTTTCTTCTTCTTTTTAATCCTAGTGAATTTGTTTTGCAGGTTTTGAAAAAGAAGCCCAGCGTTCTCCAGGATTTTTATGCATTCGATTTCTACATCTTTTACGTGTGATCTCTGTGGCTTTAAGATCCCATAAGTTGAGTGGGCTCCCCCGTTATCTAAGAAAAGTTGTTTAAATGCTTTGCTCTGCAAGCACCAGCAGAGAACTCATAAAAACGGAAGACAGTAGCAGATGCAATCGCGGATGTGGCTTTAGTCTTTGCAGCTGCCCCAGAGAGCTGTTCAGAGCAGACAGTCCTCAGCAATGAATCCAGAAGAGCGAATCGTGACATGGCTTATATCCTTGGGGGTTTTAGATTCCCCCAAAAAGACCATCTGTGATCCGGAGGAGTTCTTGAAGTCTTCGCTGAAAAATGGGGTAGTGCTGTGCAAACTGATCAACAGACTTAGGCCTGGCTCTCTAGAAAAGGTAAGAGAAAGGCTCTTTGGCATTGCTTACCGCCAGAGAGCGGTAATAATGTAACTCTGGAGGTGTTCTATTGCCAGGGACTCTCCTACTTTTAATCGCTAAGAGTTTGGCATTCTGTCTTGTTGTTTTTCTACTTTGAAAAACTCTGAAAGTGAAATATTCTCCTTTAACGATTGGCCCCCAAATATAATACAACTGATACACCTTTGGTGCCAGGGGACAAGGCACCAAAAAATACTGCTATCATTTGTTCTGTCATAGAGATCCATGTGGTACCTCCCTGTGTATCAAAGGTATCTTTTGAACTTGGGGTCTATGTGAGTCTGTGTAATCATGGCATGATTTAGAGCAGATACTAATGGTGTTTATTGACAGTTTGACTAAAATCCATGGCGATTTTCTTCTCAAAGAAAGAAAATATCCATTGAAACAGAGGCTATTTAGCAACCGGGAGAAATAATCCAAAATGTCAGGAAAGCTTTGGTAAAACAATAGAAACCAAATACAGGTTTTGAATGCAACATGCGTTCAAAGCGAAACTAACCTTACTCTCTTCTAAACTCCAAAAGTTTTAATGTTGGGAACCCATGATCACGAGGATGGCTAATTTCTCAAGTAGGCACTTTAAGTGAGTTTAGAGGTCAAGTCCTCCTGTCACTTTCTTTAGGTTGGCAGGGAACATGACCGTGAGCGTAACGTGACTTCTTTTGCCTCCTTGAACCAGTTTGCATTTTTAGTGAGCCAACTGATTGACTCAGAAGTTTTCTGAAACTTGAAAACCAGTGCTGACATGGTGGTAAAACATACAGAACTATGACCAAATGTTGCAAACGGCCAAGGGGAAAGTATAATTTTAGATTAAAAGCAAGAACCAAGCTCGAAAAACAGCCTGGATCGAATTCGCTATCGCCACACTTTGGCAGAAGGCGAAGAAAAAGTTTGCACGCAGAGATAGATGGTTTGGGACTAGAGGTTTAGTGACATTTGAAACGGGACCGACCGTTTAGACTTTTACATCACTTCCTCCGGTGGTTAGTTCTCTTCCTGGATTGACAGCGGTGTTGCCCCTGCCTTAAAAAGCCTACCTCTCTGATTATCAGCAAATGAGGAATGTGGCGTGCTTGGCATGGGATGCCAGCATCCAAGTGACACTTGACTGTGTTTCTCTAGTTCTGTTTGGAGCCGCAAACCGAAGCTGACTGCCTCAACAACATCAGTGACTTCCTGAAAGGATGTGCAAGCCTTCAGGTGGAGGTAAGCCCGCCCAGGCCCTGCTAAGGAAGATGCTGTTGTACTAAAAGCGCTTGGTTGACTCTGACTCTTGAACAGAGGTAGCGCTTTAGGGAAACCGTGGTTAAGATTGGTGGTCTCCAGTGGTGGCTCGTCAGTCTGTCTTTTCCAGAAACCAGTTCCGAAGCAAAAGAAAACAAAATCTAAAACTCAGAATGTGATATATATATATATATTTTTTTTTAAATAGGGTGTTTTTTTTTCAAGTTTATTTATTTATTCTGAGAGAGAGGAGAGGAGGGGCAGAGAGAGGGACAGGGAATCCCAAGCAGGCTCTGTGCTGACAGCGCGGGGCTCGAACTCACGAACCGCGAGATCATGCCTGGAGCCAAAATCAAGAGTAGGACGCTCAGCTGACTGAGCCACCCCGGCACCCCGGAATATGATTATCTTTTAATACAGCATCCAAGCCTTGACCATAATCCCCCTGAGCTGGGAAGAGAGGAAAGTATATTGTCACTTTTTCCCATTAACACTTTAAGGGCATTTAAAAAAATGTTTATTTATTTTGAGAGAGGGAGAAAGAGTGTGAGTGGGGGAGGGACAGAGAGAAAGGGAGAGAGAGAATCCCAAAGCAGGCTTCCTGCTCAGCACAGAGCCCAGCTTGGGGCTTGATCCCATGAACCGTGAGATCATGACCTGAGACAAAATCAAAAGTCGGTCCCTTAAACCGACCCAGCCACCCGGGCGCCCCTCCCATTAACCCTTTAGAACAGAAGCCTTGGAAAGCTGAGAAAACGTGGGCCTGTGGTAGAAATTGTATATGAAATTACATCGCATTATGTTATGTTATATGGATCCTTACAGTACATATGGGGGCGTTGCTGGAAAGGAGGTGATACTTTGCCTGAGTGTTGAATTACTTAACTTTTCTGTTCCTCAACGTGTGTGTGTGTGTGTGTGTGTGTGTGCGCGCGTGTGTGTATCACGTCTTTATGTGCAGAAGCAAAAACCAGGGAAACAACGTCAGTATCTAGCAATAGGGGAGTAGTCAAATAAATAAATTATAGTACATTCAAATGATGCTGAAGTCTTATGCATTCATTTAAAAAAGATTGTAGTTTTGAAAATGGAAGTACAGTTGCCATATCATATTGTATTTGTTTCAGGCGTACAACATGGTGATTTGCCAATTCTGTGTATTACACAGCGCTCATCACTCTAAGTATAGCTACTGTTCGACACCATACAACGTTACTATCTCATTATTGACTATATTCCCCATGCTGTACTTTCCATCCTCGTGACTTACTTATTTTATAACTGGAAGTTTGTGCCTCTGAACCGCCTTCACCTATTTTACCCAGCCCCCCAGTTCCCTTCCTTCTGGCAACCACCGGTTTGTTCTCTGTATTTGTCGGTTTCTGCTTTGTTTGTTTTGTTTCTTAGATTCCACGTTATCACTGAAATAATATGATAATGGTCTTTCTTTGTCTTGACTTATTTCACTTAGCATAATGCCCTCTGGGTCCATCCGTGTTGTCACAAATGGCAAGATTTTGTTCTTTTTTTTTTTTTTTAATAAAATGTTTATTTTGAGAGGGAGAGAGAGAGAGAGAGAGCACGAGCAAGGGAGGGGAGGAGAGAGAGGGAGAGACTCCCAAGCAGCCGACGTGGGGCTTGAACTCATGAACCCTGAGATCATTACCTGAGCCAAAAATCAAGAGTCGAGCATTTAACTGACTGAGCCACTGAGCCACCCAGGCACCCCCATTCTTTTTTTAATGGTTCATATACACCTCTGTGTCCATTCTTCTATCAGTGGACACTTGGGTGGCTTCCATATCTTAACTATTGTAAATAATGCTGCAATAAACATATGGGTGCATATCTTTTTGAATTTGTGCTTTTCCCCCCTTTGGGTATGTGCCTCAGTATTTTGATCTGTACAACGGACACAATAATTACTACTTCATGGGGCTGTTTTAAGGATTAAATGAGATACTACATAATAATTTAGAACTAAGAGCTCCAACCTGAAAAAGATCTGTGAGATAATGTATGTACAGTCCTCAGCGGAGAACCAGGGACATAAGAAGTATAGACATGTATTAGCAGTGTTATTTGTGGAGAATTATTAGTAGTGGGTTGATCATGCCCTCCGATGCTGGATTGCTTGGGTCCAAATCTCAGTTCTCTTCTTACTAGTAGCTTTGTGGCTTTGGGCATGCTACTTGACTACACCTTAGTCTCCCCACCTGTAAAATGGGAAGGATAGCAGCACACATCTCATAGGATCAGTGTAAGATGCCAATGAATTCATGTCCCCAGAAGAGTGCCTCGTACATAGTAACTATCCTCCAAGTGTTAGCTATCGTTATTAGTAGTAATGCAAGTCGCTTTGCCCCGGATAAAACTTGGCTTGCTTCAGGATTTTTTCCTAAAGCTAGCCACAGCATCAGGCTACTCTTGTCTCAGAATATCGTGTTCCAGGTGTCCCTGTTGCCCAATTTTAGCTGCGTGTGTATGCACGGGCACGTGTGTGTGTATGGTTTTTGAGGTAAGTGGAGCCTGGGACGACTGTATGTATCTTCTAGAATAATGTCTTCTACGGAACAGATCATGGTATTTTCTTTTTTATTTGACAAATAAAAACACGGTGAGGGTGCCAATGATTTCTGCACTATGAAGCTGCCAGAAGGTATCCTGAGCTGCTTTGCAGTTCTAAGAATACTAGATGATACAGAAACACCTCCTGGGTCTAGCCGGCATTATTGGAGAATGAGTCGTTTCACAAAAGTGGATTTTTCTGATAAATAAAGCTTACTCCTGTAAGTACCAATGCTTAAAATATTTTCACCCACTTCGGATACAAATCTTTCTTTTTTTTTAAATGCTTATTTATTTTATTTTGAGAGACAGAATGGGGGGGGGGCAGACAGAGAGAGAAAGAATCCGAAGCAGGCTCCAGGCTCCGAGCGGTCGGCACAGAGCCCGACGCGGGGCTCGAACCCACGAACCGGGAGATCATGACCTGAGCTGAAGTCGGACGCTTAACCGACTGAGCCACCCAGGCACCCCAAGTTCGTGCCTTAAACCATATCGCTTTTCATCCCCCCACCTCCCCATCCCGTGGTAACTACCATTTTACTCCCAGTTTTTCGAGTTTGACTTTTTTAGATTCCACATGTAAGTGAGGTCACACACTACTTGTCTTTCTGTGACTTCTCTAACTTAGTGTAATGTGCCCAGGGGCCATCCGTGTTGTCACAGGTGGCAAGATACGCTCCTTTTGTCGTGGCTGAATAATACTTGATTGTGTATGTATACCACATCTTTTTTATCCATCCATCCATCCATGGACATTTAAGTTGTTTGCATCTCTCGTCGCTTCAGCTACAGTATCTCTCAGGCCTACCTTACCTAGCAACAGTGCCTAGTATAGGACATACTTAATAGATTTTGATTAATGCCATAAAGCTGTTAATGTACAAAACGCAAGGAGAGTAGGGCTTGACTGTTGCCCAGAACACATTATTATTTATCAAAAGAGAGAGTGCCAGTTTGAAATGGTCAGCTGGGAAATGCAGAAAAATGAAGCCAGAGATACAGCAGAATGACAGTTCGAGTGCTGGCTGTGGGGTATGGTGGCCCCATTAAAGAGTTGCTGCCTTCCAAGGGCGCCTGGGTGGCTCAGTCGGTTAAGCGGCCGACTTCGGCTCAGGTCATGATCTCGCGGTCCGTGGGTTCAAGCCCCGCGTCGGGCTCTGTGCTGACAGCTCAGAGCCTGGAGCCTGTTTCAGATTCTGTGTCTCCCTCTTTCTCTGACCCTCCCCTGTTCATGCTCTCTCTCTCTCTGTCTCAAAAATAAATAAATGTTAAAAAAAAAAAGAGTTGCTGCCTTCTGAATCTCTAGGGGTCCAGCGGGCCTCTCCAAGGGACCTCCGTCTTTGTGTGCTCATATGGCGGTAGTGTCCGAGGGTGTCTAGAAGATCGCACAGCTAGTAAGTGGTCAGGGAGGTTTGCTGAGACATCTAAAAAAACAAAGCACTCGCTGAAGCACCTCCTGACTTTGATAGTATCTGTTTTTTCAAGTTTTATTTATTTAAGGACTCTCCATCCCCAACGTGGGGCTTAAACTCATGACCCTGAGATCCAGGCACGCAGGGTCTTCCAACTGAGCCAGCCAAGCACCCCGATGGTATCTTTTGAAACACACAAGTTTTTTAAGTTTGATGAAGTCAGGGGCGCCTGGATGGGCTCAGTCAGTTAAGTGTCTGACTCTTGATTTTTGCTCAGGTCATGACGTCATGGTTTTTGAGTTCAGGCCTGCACAGAACCTGCTTGGGATTCTCTCTCCCTCTCTCTCTGGCCCTCCCTCCCCGCCCCTCAAAATAAATAAATAAACATTAAAGAAAAGATTCTCTAAAAAATTCGATGAAGTCAAATTGATCTATTTTGTTGTTGTTGCTTGCGTTTTGGGTGTCGTATCTAAAAAATCATTGCCTGATGCGAGGTCGTAAAGATTTACCCTTATGTTTTCTTCTAAGAGTGTTATAGTTTAAGCTCTTACCTTTAGGTCTTCGATTCGTTTTGAGTTACTTTTTGTGTATGGTGTGAGGTAGGGGTCCAACCATATTCTCTGAAACACTATTTGTTGAAAAGACCATTCCTTCCCCCACTCGATTAATGTAGCTGTGTAGTAAGTTTTCAAATCAGAAAGCATGAGCCTTCCAAATTTGTTCTCCATTTTCCAAATCATTTTGGCTATTCTGGATCCCTTGTGTGCCCATATGGATTTTAGGATCAGCCTGTCCATTTGTGAAAAACAAAACAAAACAAAACAAAAACCCAAAAAAACCCAACAACCCAGCTGGCATTTTGATAGGGATTATGTACAATCTGTAGATGGCTTTGGGAGTATTGCCACATTAACAATATTAAGTCTTGCGATCCATGGACACAGGATGTCTTTCCACTTATTTGGGCTTTTTAACATGTCATTCAACATTGTTCTGTAGTTTCTAGTGTGCACGTGTTGTACCTCCGTGGTCCAATCTATTCCAAAGTATTCGATTCCTTTCGATGCTGTTGTAAATGGAATTGTTTTCTTAATTTCATATTTGGATTGCTCACTGCAAGCGTGTAGAAATGCAATTGGCTTTTGCATATCGATCTTGTATCCTTCAACTTTGTGTAACTTATTTATTAGTTTGAATAGTTTTTTGGATTCCTTGTGGTTTTCCTGTACAAGATTATGTCATCTGCGCACACAGATAGTTTTACTTCCTCCTTTACCAATCTGGATGCCTTTTACTTCATTTTCTTGCCTAATTTGCCTGGTTAGAACCTTCAGAACAATGTTGAATAGAAGTGATTAAAGTGGACAGCCTGGTGTTGTTCTTAAACTTAGAGGGAAGCTTTCAGTCTTTCATCATTAAGTAGGATGTTAGCTGTGGGTTTTTCATCGATGCCCTGTATCAGGTTGAAGGAGTTCCCCTTCTATTCTTAGTTTTTTGAGTTTTTTTGAGTTTTGTTTTTTGTTTTGTCTTTTGTTTTGTCATGAAACGGTGCCGGATTTTGTCAAATGCTTTTTCTGTATCTGTTAAGGTGACCGTTGGTTTATTATATTGATATGTTGTATTACTCTGATTGATTTTCATATGTTAGTTCCATCTTGCATTGCTGGGATAAATCCCAGTGGGTCATGTTGTAGTATGTGCACATAGAGATAGATTTGTGTACATCTGTGATTATTCTTGAAATGTCTTTCTTCATAGAAATGGAATTACTGTGTCAAATTTGATAGCTGTTCTCAAATCCCTATAAAAACGCCCTGTGAAGTTATACCCCCACCAGTAGAGTAGGAAGTGCCTTCTTCCTCATGTCCCTGGCAGCACTGGGTATTATTTATCTTCAATGTTTGCTCAAATGTTGGGTGAAAATGATATTTGATTTACTGCTGTAATTTGAATTTCATGATTCCTGGTGAGTTGGGGCATCTTCTGACCCTTTTATGGTCCATTTGTATTTCCTTTCCTGTGAACCAACTAGATCTTTTTTTGTAGAAATGGAGAAGGCAGGGAAGACACTCAGGCCTCAAGAGAAAATGTTCTAGAGCGCATGGAAAAACCCTGATGTCTAGGTAGAGTGTCACTAATGCGACCAGGAAGTCCTTTGACAACACTATTCTAGCGATGGTAGTTTTATTTTCATTCTGCCTTTGAACTTGGGAGGTGTAGGGACAGATACAGTTTTTCCGATCATTTGAGAGTGGCCTGAGTGATTGATACCTGTCTGGGCTGTTCTTGGCTACGGCCTCTGTGATTTCCTCCTGGCCTCATCCCCCCCGCCCCCCGTACTCCTGCTTTGTCCCCTGCCCGCCTTACTACCAACCCATCGCCAGGTTTACCCTGCTATCTCCTATTTTGCTCCTGGGCCAACTCCACTTTTATTTATTTTTTATTTTTTTAAGTAGGCTCCACACCCAACGTGGGGCTGGAGCTCACGACCCTGCGATCAAGAGTTGCACGCTCCACTGAGTGAGCCAGCCAGGCGCCCCCAAGCCTACTTTTATAAAGAGATGTTTTGTTCATGAGGGATTTCATTGAATGTACATGTGGCTCACTTAGTGCGTCTTTCTCTCTCTCTTTCTCTCTCCCTCCCTTCTTTCTTCTCTCTCTCCTTCTCTTTCCAGTACCAGCTGGTATCAGTATGGTTTTTCTTTGCCCCCACCCCCTCACTGCCTCCTGTCTCCCTGAGTCACTCCATCTGCCTTGTCACTGGAACAGCCTGGGTGCCGTCCCCAAAGTGGGGCCTGTGGGATGGACGATTTGCCATTTCCCAGGGGCTGCTCTGCAGGGAGGCAGTTCTGGAAGGCAGGCAGGTCCACTGATGACCAAGAGTCAAGGCTGGCTCTCCCCTAAGAGCGCTCCAGCTCTAGGAGAGCAAAACCATCTTGGAGGAGTGAGGCATGAGGTCACGCCACTAACCAATAGCTGTAATGGGTATCAGACCCTCCCTCAAGCCCCAGTCTGCCACCACTGTGAAGTCAGAGTCCCCTCCCCTAGGCCTCGGTTGACTCATCTGTGAAAGAGGAGACTAGAGTAGGGACTGGTAACGTCTAACTGTTGGACACTCTGTTTTTAACTGGCCCAATTCCAGGAGTTTCTGCCCGGCAAAGCTTTGTATATTTAGCTGCTCAGTTTGTGCCAGTGGGAAGACTAAGGAGGATTTTGGTAAGTTTTTCTTTTTTGGTCTGTTGAGCAAATCTGACACTCCTAATGGAATTTCCATGAGTTACAGGAACTGACAGGGCTCTGGCCAGCCTCATCTTTTACCGACTGCATTGTCTTTCTGTAAAAAGACTTCGAGGAAGGCGGTAAATACCCCCCCCCCACCCCCCACCCCCCCACGAACGTGGTGAGGCTCTCCCGGAGGGACCATTCGACTTGGGTCCTGTTATCAGAGAGCCCGGGAAGGGCATCCAGGAGAGTTGGGGAAGGGACGGATGCCGAGGGCCGCCGGAGAGCGCTTCCTTTCTGGCGGTCTCAGCGGCTCCGCACGGCGCTGGGGGGTGGGGATGGGGGGGGGTTCCTGGTCGGGTCCGGGGGTGCAGGAGGAAGCAAGGCCACCGGGAAGGGCGCGTCCGGGAGGCCGGGACTCCCGCCCGAGGCCCCGGCGGTGGCCCGCGGCAGGCCGGGCGCCAGCGGGCCCCGGGCTCGGCCGGAGCAGGCGGCGGCCACACTGCGCATGCTGCCGCCGCTTCGCCGCGGCTTCTGCCGCTGCCACGGCTACCCGGGGCGGCGGCGGCGGCGGCGGCGGCGGCGGCGGCGGCGGCGGCGGCGGCTGCTGCTGCTCTGCCCTGCCGCTGTCACTTCCAGTTCCTACTTCGGCGATCCAGGTCCGGGTCACCGGTTCCCCGCCGCCGGCCCGGTCCCTCCAGGCCGCTCTCCCTGCCCGGCTCCGGCTCCGGGCCGGAGGGGCCAGCGCGCGGCGGCCGAGCGGGGTCCCCGGGAAGCCGCTCCCGCCCGCCCCGCCGCCCCGCGCGCCCCGGCCCGGCTCGCCGCCAGCGCACCCGGCGGGAGCGTCTCCCGCACCCCGCTCGGCGCCGCGCTCCTCCGCCCGCCGAGCCGCACGGCCCTGGAAGCAAGAACTTGAGGGCGAGAATCTGGCTTCCCTTTAGATCTTTAAAAAAAAAAAAAAGGCATAAAGAAAATCCTTCGGCCGGAGAGGTGGCGGGCGCGGCACGGAGTTTGGAGACGGGCGCCCCCTCCTCGCCCGCGTTCGGGAGCAAAGTTGCAGCCGCCCCTCCCCGCCCGGGCGAGCCGAGCCCCAGCTCTCCAGTTTCGCCCGGGTGGCGGCCGCGCTCCGCGCAGGGTCCCAGCTCCGGCCGGGGCGCGCGGTTCCCGCAGCCTTGGCACGGGCTCGCCCGCCCGCTCGCCGGCCCCGTGACTCGCGAGGGCGAGCCGCTTCCAGGAGGCGGCGGCGGCGGCGGCGGCGCGGCCGGAGCGAGCGAGCGAGCAGCGGGAGGAGCAGCGGGCAGCGGCCGAGCCAGGTGACCTGCCTGGGGGCTAGGGGTCAGGGGAAGGGGAGAGCGCGAGGGCCGGGGTGGTGCCGCAGGACCGGGGTTGCAGAGGAGCCGCCCTTCCTCCCCCTGCCGTGGCTCGCAGCCCCGGCCGCGGGGTCGGTGCCGGGCCAGGGCCTGGCGGTGCCCTGGGATCCCGGGGGCCGGGAGTGGGGGGCGGGGGGCGGAGGGCGCGGAGCGAGGACGCGCCAAACTTAGGGGCGAGTTGTCCGGCCCTGGCCGCCGGGTTTGCAGCGGACAGGAGTCCTTCTTCCAACCCCCGCCCCCCCCCCCCCCTCCGAACCGGGGCGGGAGTCAACAGCACTATTTTCGATACTAATTGATGCCTCCCCCCTCCCCACCCCCTCAGTCCCGGGCATCCGCACGTTTGGGGATATCTTTGGCGTCGAGTACACAGGTCTGTCGCAGGAAGGGTTTGTGGCTGTACTCTACAAGGTGTACCGACGTGCCCGTAGTTAATTTCGAGTTTTCATTTTCCAGTCATTTAGGAACCCAACAGGTATTTGAGCTATTTCGTTTCTTAGCTCTCGAGTGGAGAGCCCTCAAGTTTATCTCTTGTCTCTTCAAAAACCTTGTTTTCATTTTTTGGTTTGTTATTGTTTGGGGCTATAGGGGTGACTCACATGATTTGTTTTTCTTTTCTTAACGTGTAGCGGGAATAAAAATAGAATACGGGAATATATTTGTCTATGCGGCTACTTAGCTTTTTGTGAATAAAAAGCTTTATATAACCTAAAAACCATCACCGAAACGGGTAGATTTCGGTTGAGGTTCTGCAAAGTATTAACAGTTTAAACTGCAAGACCCTAAGGTGCAAACTGCCTTTCTAACTTCTATTTGCCTGGAAAGCCCACGATTTGTCCTTGAACTTCCTATCTTAATTTTGACATTGACCACGGTAAGGGGAGCTGGGATGACATCATTTGCTCCAGCCGCGGTCCTGGTGTTCTGGGACTGAGGGCACCTCTCTCCGAAACGTAAGGCCAGGGCCTGCCCTTGTACTTCAGCTGAGGCATTTCCAAGGATTTCTCTGAAGCAAAGTATTATGCTACATGCCAGGCGGTACCGCAGTTCACTCTTACATAAGCCGGCTTCAGGCTCTGGGTGTGTGCTTGGAGGAGTTCATAGCAGCGAGTTCTCAGCCTCCGGGGGTGGTGCTGGTTGGTGATTGGAGTTTGGAACAAAGTGAAATTTGCAGCTTGGATTCTCAGCTTGGGTTTCTTTGCTGCTTAATTTTTCAGAATGTCTTGTACTTAACCTTATCTGAAACTCGCCGTGCCCTTGGAAAAGCATGTAGGAGAGGTGGCATTACTCTTCGTTTGCCAGAGAAACGGAAAAGTTAGTTCACCGAAGTCATACAGACAGCTTACCCGTGGTAGCGTTAAAGCTCCAATATAGATCTTCTGCTCTCTACCCAGGAGTTTGTTTGGTTTGTTTTTACTAATAGAGGACATTTTAAAGCTAAAAAAAATTTTTTTTAAGTTTATTTATTTTGAGAGGCAGAGAGAGCAGAAGAGGGGCAGCGAGAGAGAGAGAGAGAGACAGAGAGAGAGAGAGAGAGAGAGAGAGACACTCTCAGGCAGGCTCCGTGCTGTCTGCGCAGAGCCTGATGCGGGGCTCGAACCCACGAACCGTGAGATCATGACCTGAGCCGAAACCAAGAGTCAGATGCTTAACTGACTGAGCCACCCAGGCACCCCTAAAACACTTTTATACAAAAGTGTTTCATTTGGCACATTTCATGGATGGTATGTCTTCTGAGCTACTCATTTTTTCGATTCTTTCTGCCAACTCACATCTTGGCCTTGTCTTTGCTCGCACAGGGCTGGCGCTGTGCTTAAGGGTGAGGACAGGAGTAAAGCTTTCCAAAGGAGGGTCTGTGGTTGTTGTATTTATCTGCTGCCTTTGTCCTCCCCATGCATCTTTGGGGACAGCAGGTGCCGAATAGAGTCAGCAAACCAGGGCCCGGAAATGTCCGATATTTGTTTGACATCATCAGTCCAAGTATAATATTACTTCAGTCTTTACAAAGAAACTCATTCAGGAGGAGAAATTGGAGAGCGCGAATTTGGTTCCTTTACAGCGGCCCGCTCATCACCGTGCTTAGGAACTTAAGATGCAAAGGAGGAAAAGGAGTGGAGTGCCTACCGCTTCTCAAGCACCTACTGTGTTCTAGGTACTGTGCTAGGTACTTTAGGCATATTACCTTGTTTAATCCTCCCGACAGTCCTGGCAGGGAGGTGGTGTTGTGCCCATTACACAGTGGAGGAAACTGAGGTTTGGGGATGATCCGGGCAAATGCGCCAATCAGAACGGCGCTGCTGATGGGCCTTACTCCAGGGCTCATTCCCTTTGCCATGTGCCAGGCTGTCCCCACAAAGGAGCTATTGATAAATATAGGAACACCAAGCTGCTTGGCTTTCAGATATGGCCGGACATCAGAGCCACCTGGGTGCTTCTACAAAATACAGACATTGTGGTCCCCCCAACCCCCCCCCCGCCCCCCGCTGAGCTTAATTGGCCTGCGGTGAGGCCCAGGCCTAGGTATTTCTTCTTCTTCTTTTTTTTTTAACGTTTAAATAAATTTGGTATTGAAGGGGCACCTGGGTGGCTCGGTCGGTTAAGCATCCGACTTCGGCTCAGGTCATGATCTCACGGTCTGTGAGTTCGAGCCCCGCGTCGGGCTCTGTGCTGACAGCTCAGAGCCTGGAGCCTGCTTTTGATTCTGTGTCTCCCTCTCTCTCTGACCCTCCCCCGTTCATGCTCTGTCTCAAAAATAAATAAACATTAAAAAAAAATTTAAAAAGTAAATAAATAAATAAATAAATTTGGTATTGAAATATTACATGAGTTCAGGAAACCGCACAAATCCTAAGTATACAGTTTGACGAATCTTTACGAATTGAACACATCCGTATAATCAGCACACCAATTAAGAAACACAACCTCGGGGCGCCTGGGTGGCTCAGTGGGTTAGGCGTCAGACTTCAGCTCACATCATGATCTCGCAGTCCATGGGTTCGAGCCCCACCTCGGGGCTGTGTGCTGACAGCTCAGAGCCTGGAGCCTGCTTCGGATTCAGTGTCCCCTCTCTCTCTGCCCCTCCCCCCACTCACCTTCTGACTCTTTCTCTCTCTCGAAAATAAATAAACATAAAAAAAATTAAAAAAAAAAGAAACACAACATTATCAGCACCCAGAAACCACCTTCAGTGCCCCTTCCCAGTCACCACCCCTCACCAGTGGGCCCCACGGCCCTGACTTCTAAGACAATAGATACATTTTTTTTTTCTGCTTTGGCACATTATATGAGTGGAATTATACAGCATGTACTCGTTTATATAAGGTTTCTTTCACTCAGGGTAACATTTGTACAAGTCACCCATGTTATGGATACTAGTGGCTCGTTCTTTTCATTGCTGGTACTGTCCCATCATGTGGACGTCCCATGGTTTGTTTATCCGTTCACCTGTTGGTGGTGGTTTCCAGGTTTTGGTTGCTGTGACAGTGCTGGCCTCGGGCATGTCTTCTGGTACGCGTTTCTGTGGGGTTTGTACCTACGGATGGCACAGCTGGGTCATCGGGTAGGTATATGTTCAGCTTGAGTAGGTACCGCCCGACAGTTTCCCAAAGGCACCGTGTCTTGTAATTATTTTGTTTCGAGAGGTCCCCCCAGTCGTTCTAATGTGCAGCCAGATTTGAGAACCGTTTCCCTGGTATATCTAGAGTTCAGCAGTCTAGCAACCTCCAGCGTCCGTCACCCAGCTGAGAACCGTAAAGAAAGACATGCCAAGCTTCTTCCGCAGCTTGAGAGCTTCTGGAAAATCTTCTCTGCTGGATTGGGGGACTATCATTCCCGTTCTCGTAATCCTTTGTGCCAAGCTATCTTTTTTTTAACTCAAAAAAATGTTTATTTATTTGACAGAGAGAAGAGCGCAAATGGGTGAGGGGAAGAGAGAGAGAGGGAGAGGGAGACAGAGAATTGCAAGCAGGCTCTGCCCTGAGAGCTCAGAACCCGACTTGGGGCTCGAACTCACCCACTGTGAGATCACGGCCTGAGCTGAAACCAAGAGTCAGATGCTTAACGGACTGAGCCACCCAGGCACCCCTGTGCCAAGCTGTCTTAATGCTGATGGGCCATTCTCACTATGGGGAACTGTGGACACGTTGATCTCTCTCCTAGTCTTGGTGCTTCTCGAAGGCAGGAACCTGGGTTTGATCATTCTTATAATCCCAGCCCTCAGTTTAACAGGTACGCGTAGCAGGTACTCAGGAACTGTTTATGAAGTGAGTGATCAGTAGAATGACTGAACGGTGAGGGAAAGTCTGGGCTGCAGAGAGATACCGCATCGTTGCCTTAAGGCTTACGCACTCTATTCCTGGGAGACTGCTTCAGGATCCCACTCGGAGCCTGATGACTTTTACTTATCTAACTGAGCTCGTTGGCATTATGGGTCATCTGGTTGCTCATCCCTAAACGGATTAGAAATAGAAAATTATATTAGATGAGATAAGGTTTGTGGAAGCACTTTGTAAACTGGGGAACAGCATCTGGATAGAAGGTCGTGATAAAGGGAGAAGGGGGGGGCTGCTGGGGACTAGACGTACCGGCAGGGGTAGAGAGAGTTCACGTCCATGTACCACATGGAGGCAATGAAGTCAACAGCGCGTCAGGGAAGGAGCCAGGAAAACTCTAAAAAGAGCAGACCCCCAAATACATAACCACCCGGGGCCTTTTGGCGTGGGGTCAGGCAACCCCCCCCCCCCAGTAGACGATTATTTGCAAATGATAACATTGCGTTATCAAAAAAAATTTTTTTTGCTGAAGTCTTTAGCCGTGTTAAGCAAAGTCTATTAAGAAGTGAGTCATGCTTTAGAGAGAATATCTTCTTTTGAAATCTTAACATTAAAAACAACTCGGATACAGGGTCGCCCGGGTGGCTCAGTCGGTTAAGCTTCCAAATCTCGATTTCAGCTCAGGTTACGATCTCACAGTTCTTGGTATCAAACCCCGCGTTGGGCTCTGCGCTGACATCGTGGAACCTTCTTGGGATTCTCTCTCTCTCCCTCTCTCTCTCTATCTGCCCCTTCCCTGCTCATGCTGTCTCTCTCTCTCTCTCTCTCTCTCTCTCTCTCTCTCAAAATAAATAAACTTAAAAAAAAAAGTAAAAACAAACAAAAAACCCAACTGGGACACAGGCAGGGGTAGACTGTGGCCTCTGTAAAATGATAGCTTCTCCCAGATTTCTGAGCTTTTACACCAGTTACTTTGAGAATTTAAACAGGGAGGAACCTTAAAACAGGAAAACAAAATCCAGCCATCTTGTTCCTTAGTTCCATGATTTATTGGACAGAGACCGCATGATTTTGGGAAAAAAACCTTTTTTAAAGGTTTTTTTTAAAATTTATTTTGAGAGAGAGGGAGAGAGAGAGAGTACCAAGCAGGCTCTGCACTGTCAGCACAGAGCACGATGTGGGGCTCCAACCCACAAACTGCAAGATTCTGACCTGAGCCCAAACCAAAAGTCAGATGCTTAACTGACTGAACCCGCCAGATGCCCCTGGAAAAGAACATTTTTTAAAAGTAAAGTTGGTGGTAAAATCTCCACATATTTTCTAATACTTAACAGCCCTCTTCTGAAGGCAAAACAAAGTTGAGCATTTTCTGGAAACTGTGGATGAATAGTGGCAGCCCTCCTTGTCTTTACCAGCAGACATCAGTCCTTTGCCCGTTATTAATATCGTTCATTCACTAATTGAAGTGCTTCTTCTTTTCACTTGTACTTGAAATTCTCTGTGCCTCACATCACAGAAAACAATTTGAATTTAGATGAGAGTGTGTTGAAGTGTGTTTAAAATTATTCCTATGTCCTATTTAATTTGTTTACGTATTTTATTCGGAAGGCTATGTGAAGACGGTTGAAATTTCTGTGATATCATGGCTCAGTGATATCCCCGGAGCAGAGGTCGGAAACGTTAACTGTCATTTCTGTCAATTTATGTGCAATCTTAAGAGTTTTATGAACTGGTTATGAAAGTTCACATTAAGGTCTCTGGCTGGTTGTCTTACTGTTGTTCTCGATGCTTAGCATGGCCAAGTTTTAACTGCTGAAGACAATTCGTATATGGTTTCCTTTGTAAGAACTCAGGACTAGAAATGTGTGTGGGGCTGTCATTCCAAGGAGGACCTGGAGAAGACAAAACCACCGAATTCTTCGGAGACTACGAATTATTCAGTTGTTGACCACAGGAACTTCCTCAGCCGCCATTTTGTGTGCGAGGAATAGAAACCATTTGGACGGATTCCTCTTGGAATCGAAAAAATCAGGAATGCTTTTCACTCTTTTCTAGTCTAGGCATGAGCTAGAAGAACGTGAAAAAGGAATATTTTCAGTTTCTCACATTGATTACCTGGAGGAGATAGTTTAACTTTTGTGTCTTTTAAGACCAACATATTCATTTCTTAATTACAGTAGCTTGAAACTTAAAAATACACTCCAGGGGCGCCGGGGTAGCTCAGTCGGTTAAGCGTCCGACTTCAGCTCAGGTCCTGATCTCACAATCTGTGAGTTCGAGCCCCATGTCGGGCTCCGTGCCGACAGCTCGGAGCCTGGAGCCTGCTTCGGATTCCGTGTCTCCCTCTCTCTCTCTGCCCCTCCCCTGCTCCTGCTCTGTCTCTCTCTGTCTCAAAAATAAAATAAAATATAATAATTTTTTAAAAAGGTTTAAAAAAATAAAAATACACTCCAGAGCAAGATGCTTGTTTTGTTTTTGTTTTTTGCTTGTTGTTTTAGTTAAACAATTCGACAAATGGCTTTCTATGTTTGGTGATGACTGACAAAAAACATTTTCCCTTGCCCCTGGGAAATAAGTAATAAAACTGATGAATTGGGCATAGTTGAAGGGGGAAATCAAAACCAATTGCCTCTATACAAAAAACCACGGTAGGCAGTACTTAAAAAGGAAGCATGTCATTTCTGAATTGGGTTGAATATATATATTTTTAAAAAAATTTTTTAAAAATGTTTATTTTTGAGAGACAGAGAGAGACATGGCATGAGTGGGAGAGGGGCAGAGAGAGAGGGAGACAGTATCCAAAGCAGGCTCCAGGCTCTGAGCTGTCAGCACAGAGCCCGTTGCGGGGCTTGAACTCCAGCTGTGAGATCATGACCTGAGCCAAGGTCCGATGCTCAGCCGACTGAGCCACCCAGGCGCCCCTGGGTTGAATATATATTGATAATACCAAAGGGAATGTGTTTTGTTAGAAAATTTGATCAATTGAATCTTTCTGCTGGGAGATATACAAGTTATCTTGTTTTAAATCTCACTCAAAAAAAAATTTTTTTTTTATTTTAGAAAGAGAGAGAGAGTACAAGTAGGGGAGGGGCAGAGGGAGAGAGCGAGAAAGAGAGAGAGAGAGAGAGAGAGAGAGAGAGAGAGAGAGAGAGAGAATCTCAAGCAGGCTTCACGCTGAGACCCTGTGGACGGGAAGGACTTGATCCCACACCCTGGAATTATGAGTTGACCAAAATCAAGAGTTGGACACTCAACTGACTGAGCCGCCCAGGCGCCCCTCTAATTTGGTTTTAACGTTGATTGTAATCCAGGCCGTTTCAGGGGGCAACAGAACACAATATAGCTCTTTACTAAAACCACACAATGTAGGCCAGCTATCCCCTACTCCAGCCCCCTCCTACTCTGGTCATATGTTATCCCGTAGCGGGAGCCCCCAGGGATCAGTGTGAGGGGTGATGACTTTGGAGTTCCTAGGGAAAAGATGCCCAAGGTCTGGCCTTTGAATTGCAAATGAAGAAGGGTGAGGGCACTTGCTAGTTTTTCAGGGCCTCTGCTTACCCGCTTTTTAGAGGGGATAGATGTCCACCCGGTTCAGAAGCTGCTCCATATCTGCATTTCATCTGGAAGAAAGACTTAGGGCACCAGACATCTGTCTGCTTAGCTCTGGGCTCAGGCAGACCCCGGCGAACTGGACCCCATCACACAGAGGGGTGTGTGGGTTCAGAGAGCTGGCTCATCCGAGAGAACATAGAGCCACCCATCATTTCTATTTGCCTTCTGGCAGAAGATCTACCTTCCTAATTAAGTTCTGCTTAGACAAATAGAGTCAAATCCCAGCTTTATACTTTCTTGGGAACTTGAATATTATTACAGAGATCAGCCGTATCAGTTGAGGGATTGAAAAGGGCAACAGGGAAAAGGAAGGATTAAATTAAGGGAAAGGTGGAAACAGCACTTTGCAAAGCAGTGAGTGACACGGTTATTAAGGGCTTGTCTCACCCTGGACAATAGCAGACACGTTTCTCTACCCTTGGAAGTGCGGACATCATTTTATAAGGCATGTTTAAGGTGTTAAGCTCTTAGCATCTTTTATGAAGAGCCCAGCCTGAGAAGCAGGCCTGAACATTTCATCTTGTAATTCGTCTATTTTTAAAAAATGTTTATTTATTTTTGAGAGAGAGAGAGAGAGAGTCAGAGCATGAGCGGGGAAGGGGCAGAGAGAGAGGGAGACACAGAATCCGAAGCAGGCTCCAGGCTCCAAGCTGTCAGCACAGAGCCTGACGTGGGGCTTGAACTCATGCACCGGGAGATCATGACCTGAGCCCAAGGCGGACGTTTAACTGACTGAGCCACACAGGTGCCCCTTCGTCTATTCTTCATGGCTAGGTCTCCAGCAAACAGGATATTTCCCAATAATTTGTGAGAAGCGTCTGGCAGCCAGTATTTTACCAACAAAAGAAATGTAAGCACTTCTTTGGGGGCACAAGTGTTGCGATAGCATTCCTTGAAGACATGCTGGTGTTTGGGAATGTGTTATGGATTGGGGAAAATTTTGATTTGGGATCGAAAAATTACTTTTCAGGAAAGACAACAGGATGGAAAACCATGGTTTCGTGCTTGGTGAGCCCATGCATGGGTGGCTTCTTTATTTGCTACATTTTACATACTATCCTTTTTGTTTTCATCCTACAACAAATGTCTCCCTTAGTGCCTGGCGTCTCCCAGGGGCTCAGTAAGTATTTGTCCAATGGAGAATGACCGGATGCGTGTTTTTAAAGTTTATTTTAGATAGCTTGTGTATCTAAGAGTCTGTATGTAAAATATCAGGAGTTGACTTTTATTCGGAGAAATGACTCTTTAGTGAGTGTAAGTAAGGGTAAGGAGAAAGCTGAGTCTCTTCTAATACAGTATCTACTCAACTTCTTTCTGCCAAGCTGGACTACCTGTTTCGTGGTTTTCAAAAATTAAAAAGAAAAAAAGAAAAGACAGTTAATGGTATGCGAGTTAGGTCCCATAATGTCGAAGGGAAGACCTTTTCTGCTTTTCCAGTCCTCCGCTCACCTCTTATTTCTTACGTTACCCAAACTCTCTTGATTTCATTGGGTTTTCAAGACGTGACGTTTGCACACATTAGGACTCGGTAACTTTGATTCTCGAATGTGATCCCAGGCGGTACCTTCGCTTCCTTCAACGTTCTTCCCTTCTCTCAATCACCATCTTCAAGGAGAAGAATCTGTTTTACCAAGCGATGGAAAATAAATAAGCCCCGATTTATCAAGTTCTGCCAGAAAAAAAAAAAAAAAGACCTTTTCTCTGTCTTTCCTTCGGGGGAAGGCATACCAAAAGGGCAGGTGTTTCTGGTGGAAGAAATACCTGTTTAGCTTTTAGGTGGAAAAGCAAAGACTAATGATCAGCAAGTACTTGTTCACTGTCTCTAGGGTGGGTGCTATGCCTGGCATTGTGGGAACTCGCCGCATTTAACAGCGATACCTCGAGGTATCCGGCTTAGTGATTCCAGGGTCTAGAACATAATACAGAGTTCAGAAGAAGAAGCCCATTGTAGCCTGAGGTGCCGTGTTTGGGGCAGACCCTGTGGAAGGGAGTGATGTTGTTCGGGCCCCCAAGGACAAGGGGGATTCAAATGGTTGAGGAGGGGCGCCTGGGTGGCTCAGTCACTTCAGCGTCCGACTTTGACTCAGGTCTTGAAATAGCGGGTCACTTGCTGTCTGTCTCTCTCTCTCAAAATGAATAAACTAAAAAGAAAACCAAACCAGACCAAATGGGTGAGGGAAGTTTTCCATCAGGAGACGTGCACCTGTCAGAGAGAGGCACGGTGAAGAACGTGAAGAATTCTGGGGCAAACGAGGAGACCATGGTGAGAAATGACGGGCTTGAGATGAAATGGCACTTGCAGGCGGGGTTCCGTCAGGCTGAGAGACCTGGGTGTCCGTGGAAAGCACCATTCCATCATGTGTCTGCTATGAGAGCTCGCAAACACCCACCTTGCCGTGCGTGGATTGTATCCCACGTGGACATCTTGCTTGGGATCGGGTGGAGGAAAATTAACTGATTGACGTCTGTTAGGACATTGATGGGGCATCTCTGAAAGGACCTACTTTTGAAAATGTGACTCGCATGTGGCCGTGAGCGGGGGGGGGGGCGTTGCCAAAAGTCTTTGCCAAGGATGTTGTGGGGGGTGATCTCTCAACGAAGACGGTAATCACTTTGGCACAACATCCTTCCTACCCTGATGAGCTGGTGGAAGGGGGTCTTCGGGCATGTGGATTGGAGGCTTTCAATCTGTCACGCCTTCTTGCTTCTCCTGAGTTCCTTCGGCAGAGCCCGTTTTAGAGCGAGGTGTGAAACAGGTGAGTGTGGCTTATGGTGTTTGTCATTTAAGCCATTGACAATGAAACAGTTCAAACGATAGAGCCAACGGCCAGCAAAGCGGTAAAACCCCTCAGCTCTTTGGTGCTTCCTTGCTGTCTGATTCGTAGGTCCTGGTGCTTTGTGGGGAGACCAAAAGGCACCGGTACTGGGACAGGCCAGCCGTTGCAGACTTTGCCCAGACTGGGCACAGAAACTCAGTGAAATCCACAAACGTGGAATTTGAAGTACGCAGGTCACCTCACAGTCGCAGGGCTTAATTTTGCAGACAGATACGGGTGTATGTTATTTTAGCCGATAGGTGTTTCCTGGCAAGTCATGTGGGAGTTGAGATTTTCTTCCTTAATCATCTGTCTTTTTATTTTTTTTATTTTTTATTTTTTTTCAATATATTAAATTTATTGTCAAATTGGTTTCCATACAACACCAAGTGCTCATCCCAAAAGGTGCCCTCCTCAATACAATCATCTGTCTTTTTTTAAAAAAAAATTTTTTTGTTAATGTTTATGCATTTTTGAGCCGCAGAGAGAGACAGTGTGCAAGCAAGGGTGGTGCAGAGAGAGAGGGAGACACAGAATCCGAAGCAGGCTCCCGGCTCCGAGCTGTCAGCACAGAGCCCAACACGGGGCTTGAACCCACGAACCTTGAGATCGTGACCTGAGCCGAAGTCGGACGCTTAACCGACTGAGTCCCCCTCGGTGCCCCCTGACTTTTTATATTTAATCGTATGCTTTTTTTTTTTTTTTTTAACTTTACCGTAATTTCGGCAATGCTGTTTCTTCAGTTAGGACTAATCATCGATTGGCAAGAGCTTCTCAACTCTTGTGAATTCATCAAATACGTATTAAGCGCCTGCTGCGTGACAGGCACTCTTCTAGACCCCGAGGATACGGAAGTGAAAACGTTTTTTTAAGCCCTGGCTTCATGGGGCTCACATTCGAGGCATCGTTTGTGTTTAAGTTTCTCTGCCAGCACTCCCCGTCGATCGGCCGATGCATGATCCCTTTTCGAGCGTCTCACATGCGTTGGATACCGGGCCGCGTCTGTGGGGCAGTTTGGACTCCCAAGAGCCCGCCTTCTAGTTGGAAACGCAGACCTGATCTTAACGCCCACCGAATAAACAGAGAATGTTACAGCGGTAGATGGTTGAGGGCTGAACTGTACAGCGTCCGTACGGACCGGAAGGCTGTGGCAGTTCAGAAGACGGAAGCCCGAGGGTAAGTGGATGTGGGACTTTGGGGGAAGGCAGCGGATGAGCAGGCCAGGGCGTGTAAAGCCACCGCACCGCGGTTCCTTTCTCCGCGGTGCTCCTCCCTGCCTAATCTCCGTGTGGGGTTCATTTGACGCCGGTGTCTCCGGTGCCTGGGACTCGTGGTGAAGCCGTTGATTCTGCTGGGCTGCAGGGCTCCCACCCTGAACCCGAGCGGACTCCTAGGCCAGCTGGGGCTGCAGAAGCCCTGTCTTCACATGTGCGTCTCCTCCTCAACTGCCTGGCCCGCCTAACAGCCAGGACTGGTCGACCGTTAGACTTTCGGAGGCTATTCTCACCTTCCTGTTGTATCCCTCGATTCTCTCGTTATGGGCAGTGCGGAAACAGGGATAGTGCTCGGGGTGTCTAGAGTCATCGTTCATCCTTGACGTGCGAGGACAGGGAGAAAGTATGAAGGATGTGGACGCTCGTCTGGGACCACACGTCCAGGCATTCTTCACCGTAAAGCGGGCTCTTTTCCGAAGGTTGATTTGCAAGTTATTGTTAGGAACCCGGAAGACATTTTTTTCCCCCCTAGAAACCAGGTTCTATGCAGGGATTATGTTTTCTGGCTGGCCCACAACAGCCTGTTTAATAAATGCGGTCGAACTATAGAATTCACCCTATATCTCTGGGAAAATGTGTTCCGCATTCCAATTTGGAACGCTAGGAAATAAGTCCCCTTCTCCGGAGGGGTGGGGGTGAGGAGCTTGGGGAGGACACCCCCAGGTCTGGCACCCAGATGTTTCTAGCAGCTGAGGAATCACCCGTCCGCCCCGCCCCTCAGAAGCGGCAGCCAGTGCGGCTCCTGCAAAGGCTCTGGTGACGGGAGTGCGGGAGGGGTGGCGGGGCGGGCCGCGATGGCGTCTGGCTGAACAGCAGCTGGTTCTGGGCGCCCTGCTTCCTGTCCTCGGCTTGGCAAGCCCTGTTAACAAGAGAGATTTCATCTTTCCCTTCCGCTGATGCCTACTCTCTTCTTGGGGCAATTATCCAAAGCCCTCTATTGTCTCTTTCTCTTCTTAATCCTGTGACCATCCCGGCCAAGATGCCTAGATCATTCCTCAGTCATCCCCCTCCTTCCCGAACACTTAGTCGTCGATTGATGATAACTCCCTGTTGGGGAGCAAAAGGGTCTTTTCCCCTGGAGGAGTGCTAACAAGGAAGATTGGAGGCCATGAGGTGTTGGCGATTCTGAAGCGGCCATCAGGATTTGGTGATGTTGTGACGAGACGTGAGCAACGAGGGGGTCACACTCCGGTCTTCGCTCCTGTCACGGGAGCTCTATGCAGCGGAACTTCCTGGCTCTGAACTCTCTAAGGTCCAGGCAATCGAGAAGCCCGTATTAGTTCTGGAGAACGACGCCATACAAATCCACAGAGATGCAAGGACGTAGATGGTCAAAGCTAGAGCCAGAATTTATAAGTAGGGCGTCTTTTATTTTTTATTTTTTAACAGTTTTAGTTTTATTTATTTTGAGAGAGAGACAGAGAGTGAGCCGGGGAGGGGCAGAGAGAGAGGGAGACACAGAATCCGAAGCAGGCAGCACAGAGGCTGATACGGGATTCGAGCCTATTAACCGTGAGATCATGACCCAAGCCCAAATCAAGAGTTGGACGCTGAACCGACTGAGCCACCCAGGTGCCCCAAATCGGTCATTTCTTTTTTTAATGACAGTTTGAACAAGTCCACTTGTAAACAGGTAGTAGTGACATTAGCCTGTGATCTCCCAGAACCCCTCTGCTTAGATGCTGTACTACCCAACAAATTTCTATTTCTGATTTGGCTTATCATGCGGATTTCTGTCTCGGGAGAGAGTGATACGCTGGCCATAAAATGGCAGTATCCAATCTGCTTAATGGTTTATTTCTTTTAGCAGAACTACGCAAGTTGGCCTTTTGGGGTTATGCATTGGCCTTGGGCGAACTCGGTTCGCACGAGTCCATTCTCCAGAGCCATGAGAATTGAAGAGCAGATTCTGGACCTTGGGGACGCGGCCGAGGTGCTGCCTCTGAGAGTCCCCTATTCAGATCATGGGCCGGCGAGCCTTTCGCTGTGCTGGTTTGGTGAAAGACGTCACTCACATCCCTCGTGGGAAACAGAGCCGCAGAAAAGTGGCATCGTTGCTGACTTTGTGAGTGCTTTCAGGAGGAGCCGCGCGGAAGCATCCCGGGTTCACAGAGCCAGGAGCAGTGCCACCCCGTGAGATATGACTAAGCAGCTCGGATTTGCTTTGCTCTGCTGCACCACGTAATGACATTTCCTCCAAAGTTCAGGGGTCAACAGAGGCAGCACGCTCAGCTGTGAGAACTGGAGGCTGTGATTCAAGATGGGCTAAGTGCATTTCAGATTTTACCCAGTAGGAACAAGGGAGAGATGGAATGTTCTTAAAACATTTGGAGTCTGTTTTTTTGTTTTTTGTTTTTTTTTTTTAACGGGCCCGAAACAGAAGCTGTGTCCATGTGGTTCCACTGAATCACTTGCTTTTTAATTGATTAGGTTTTAACAGTTGAGTGACGGAGCCTATTGGGATCACTCCAGACCCTAAATGAACTTCATTTTTTTTTTTAAAGTTTATTTCTTTATTTTGAGAGAGAGCACGCGAGCATGAGCAGGGGAGGGGCAGAGAGGGAGAGAGAGAGAATCCCAAGCAGGTTCTGCACTGACGGATGTGGGGCTCGAACCCCCAAACCGTGAGATTTGAGTCAGACGCTCCACCGACTGAGCCGCCCAGGCGCCCCCTAAATTAACTTTAAATGGAAGTCGATTGAGGGGTACTGAAGCCTCATGACATTGGAGACGTTACCCTGTTCCGACACCCTGTTCTATGGTGTGGCTTCTTCTCTTAACGAGGACGTGGCCGGAGCTGTCACTGGTTATGTCAGGTGGTCAGAGCGAGGTGCCAAGGAGTAGTTTAGGTTTGTCCTGTAACCCCGGGCTGAACCCCCGCCCAAGCAACACCTCACAAATATGGACAGCGGCTCACAAGGTGGAACCAGAAGAACACAAAGCGAGTGGCTCAGTGCAGCCCTTCCCTGCTTCCGGCAAACCTGAGCCGGTGCCTCCCGGGTCGGGGCTTGAAAGGAGAAGGCCAGCACGGGAATGTGGCACAGCCCCTGCGGAGACAGTCTGGTCCTGTGGGACATTTTCTCCTTGCCACGATTAGTTGAATTAGTCATCGTAGCGGTTGTAACGAACTTGTGTTGACAGCAGGCAGGGATTTCTTTTTGGGTACAAACCCACGGATTTCTTCCTCTTCTTTCTAGTGCCTCGTGACAGTGGGAAGTATGCAGACAGGGCTCAGATGTCCCCCAGAGCTCTCTCTCGTGTATCTGCATTGGTTCCATCACTCTCTTGCTCGGTGACGCAACCGCTCTGAGTCTCAGTCTGCTCATCTGTAAAATGGGGGAAATAAACGTGCCCACGTTTCGGGCTTGCTGGGAGAATCGTGTGCAGTGAATGGAGACATATAAATATCTCCAGGCACGGTGTCGGCGTGTCGCAAGGGCTCAGTAAATCAGTACAGTGTACCTGTAAGATTAGTGAGGGAACAGAGCGGCGGGGAGCGGGGAGGGGGGCTTGGAGATTTTCTTCTCATGTGCTTCCTTGCGCTGGTCGTTTAGGGAAAACATCATCGAACGGCGTGCAGATTGAAAGTGAAAACTGTCCCCAAAGGGTCTACTTGTAAAACCATGAAAATATTACATGTCTGCGTGGTTTATACTGCCAGATGCCCAACAGTCCAGAATTAACACCTGGTGTTTAGTGGACAGAAAAGAAATTGTGCGGTCATTGTGGATATCCGAAATGGAAAAATGCGAGGAAACATTTAAAAATTAAATGCCTTGGGGCGCCTGGGTGGCTCAGTCAGTTAAGCGTCCGACTTCAGCTCAGGTCACGATCTCGCAGTCCGTGAGTTCGAGCCCCGCGTCGGGCTCTGGGCTGATGGCTCAGAGCCTAGAGCCTGTTTCCGATTCTGTGTCTCCCTCTCTCTGCCCCTCCCCCGTTCATGCTCTGTCTCTCTCTGTCTCAAAAATAAATAAACGTTAAAAAAAATTAAAAAAAAATAAAAAAAAATATTAAATGCCTTGTCTGATTTCAGCCGCTGATGTAGTATTGGGCCTTATGTAAATTGACCTTATGTACATTGACCCGAAGCCTTACTGATAACATCAACAGCCCATTAACACACAGTTTGCATGTTAGATGTATTATATACTGCATTCTTACAATGAAGTAAGCTAGAGAATGTTGTTACCAAGTCATAAGGAAAAGGGGCGCGTGGGTGGCTCAGCGGTGGAGCCTCCGACTTCGCCTCAGGTCATGATCTCACGGTTCATGAGTTCAAGCCCCGCATCTGGCTCAGTGCTTGCTGCGCAGAGCCCGCTTTGGATCCTCGGTCTCCTTCCCTCTCTGCCCCTCCCCCGCCTGCTCTCTCTTGGTCTCTTTCAAAAATAAATAAACATTAAAAAAAAAAAAAAGAACTCATAAGGAAGAGCAGGTACTTTTACAGTACTGTACTGTATTTATCGAAAAAAGCCCATGTGTAAGTGGACCCGCACATTTCAAACCTGTGTTGTTCAAGGGTCAACGGCACTTAAAAAAACATCTTTCATGAGGTTTAATCTCGGTCTCCCCTGTTGCTTACCCAGAGTAGAGTAAACGTCCGTCATTGTTGTCCTTGAACCTCGCCCCCTCACCCCTCCCCGTTGCAGGAGGCGGGACCTTGAAAGCATCTCGTGGTAGTTCCAGAAGCCGCCCTTTCTTGTCTGCATCACAGTCGTGGTAGATGGAGGGAAGGAATCCTGCCGTTCATCCGACCTTCACAGACCCCACTGCGACTAACCAGCTAATTTCTGGACCCAAATGGTATAGAGCAAGTTCAGTTAATCCGGGACTCGGGCTCACGCGGAGTAGCAGACGGGGAGTAGTAACATCACGGCTTCCCGTCGGAAAAGCACCAACGCCGCAAATGTGCAAATGTGCGTTTCCTTTAACAAGCCCCGGGGCTCTGCGGACAGAAAAGGGGAATTGGCTCTCCATTTTGTGTGTGTAAATGGTTGGGATCGCTCCCAGGCAAACGGCCCCGTACTGCAGTCCAGTTCTCCTCGCGCTCCCCTACCCTCTCCACGTCGTCCGGCCGTTCTCCCTCGCTTTTTCCCAAGTTGGGCGCTAATGTCTTTACGTTTTCCACACCATCAGCTCTAAACTTGGTCTCATGCCTGTCATTTCCATTAAGGTCTACAAGACTGCTAACAGCTGAAAGCGTTAGGCTCCCTCCCAGTGTTTCCATTTTAGTAAGGGACCCATCTCGGTGCGCGGAAGAAAAGTCTGGGGCGGAATTTTTAATAGCATGCAGTTTGAGGTTTGGAAGGGTGTGGTGCGGTGGAGGGTGTTCCTGGCTATATTTAATCTTCCAACTGCTCTGAAATCATAACTCTTAGGCTCTGCTGTCTCTGCTACTCCCTAGAGGCCTCTTCCAGCTCCTTCCTGTGTAGTTGCTGCTGCTACAGAACAGGCTTGCAGGGAGAAAAACAGTGTCCGTGGGTAAACTCTAGCATATGGGGGTTTTCTAAAAAGGAAACCCTGTATAGTCCCGGCAGCTTCCCACAAGCACAGGCGGTGACTCTTGTGGATGCGTGTTTCGTTTTCTGATCGGGTTATTTGTCTTAATCTCAGTCAAGTGCCCTTGTACGGGTACGGGCCCCTGATGTGGGCCAGCATCTGCCGCACGTAGGCAGTCAATTCACCTGGATCAGGGAGCAACAGAAAAGGAAAGGGGGGACGTTTTTCTCACAGCTGTTGCTCTCATGTCTCATCCTACTAATATTTACTCGTGGTTTTTATTTTAGGCTGCTCATCCCCACCACACCTCCCCAGCACCCGCATCCACACGCGCACACGTATTCACGCTCCCGTTAGGAATCAGAGGCTAAAAACAAATGACCTTTTGGCTTGGTTACCATCGTGGCACCCGTGCCCTTAAGACTTCCCCACCGATGTGCTCTAAGGGAGATTCAGTGAATCTGGAATCCTCTGGGATACTAGATACGCTCTCCAGGGTCTGTTGTATCTTGTTCACCCAGGCTTTGGCAGACTAAAACAGAGTGCCTACCCCTTTATTCCTGGACAATTTTGAATTTCATATTGTGGGATTCAGAGACATATTTGGATTGTACTGTCATTTGACTCTTTAGTAATATTGGGATTACCCCTTTACTAAAAGTAGAATGAGTGTGTCATTTTTTTTTTTTTTTTTAGAGAGAGAGCATGAGCAGGGGAGGGGCAGAGAGAGAGGGAGAGAGAGAAACTCAAGCAGGATCCACAGCCAGCACGGAGCCCGACCTCACGAACCGTGAGATCACGACCTGAGCCGAAATCAAGACTCAGACGCTCAACCGACTGAGCCCCCAGGCGTCCCTAGTGCGTCATTTTTAGATGTGATTGGGCTCTTCAGTCATATTAAGTTTGAATGCGAAACATCCATTGGTTAAATGAACAGTATCATTGTCAATCCCAGAATACACAGACTTTTATAGGTTCACATTTGCATATATTATCTATATTGACGCCCTCCCCCCCGAAAAAAATGGATACTATGTGCCTTCATTCTAGAGACAGAGTTTAGGTCTTGGAGAATAGGTACACAAAGAAGATAAAATTGTGCCTTGACATGGCTTTCAGAAAACACGCAGATTAAGAATGAAACACATGGCTCCGTCTAATGGGACGGCCCACATGAAAAGGTACATTTTATTCCTGTCACTGCATCTGGGAAAAGAAGATTCAGACTTCTAGCCCTCCTGGAATGAAATGATTTTATTTATTTTATTTTTAATTTTTTTAATGTTTATTTTTTGAGAGAATGAGAGAGAGAGAGAGACAGGGTGCGAGCAGGGGAGGGGCAGAGAGAGGGGGAGACACAGAACCTGAAGCGGGCTCCAGGCTCTGAGCTGTCAGCACAGAGCCGGATGCAGGGCTCGAACTCATGAGCTGTGAGATCGTGACCTGAGCCGAAGTCGGAGGCTTAACCGACTGAGTCACCCGGGCGCCCCAAAGAATGAAATGCTTTTAGAAGGTGAACTTGCATCCAGAACCTGGGCATCTGGTTACCTATAGATATGTATATCTACATTGTGGGCTGGCTGGCAGATGAATAGATTGTGCCTGTGTTTGAGAATATTGCTAGCTTCAAATATTCATATATGAGACTAGAAGAATTCTATGTGCATTTTAATACATTGAAGACATTTACAAATCAACAATTAATTTGTATTTAAGACAACAACCGATAGGAGTCTTCACCAGGGACGGTGGCATACCGGAACGAAGGCGAAGTGAAATATCGTATTTATTTCATGTTTTGTTGCTGACACTTGCGGAGTACTAGGAAGGCCAGAGGTCACGTCTGGAAAAGTCACCTGAGGCCAGGAAGAGCCGGCACAGGTTCAAATCCACGACGATGAGCTGAGAGGGGCGAGGTCAAACGGCAGAAACCAGGAATCAAGGCTGGGAGCAAAAGACCCACCTGGAAAAGTTTGAGTGACCACGGAGTTGGGATCCCAGGCCGTTGGGACCCGGTGGGTGGCAGCAGGGAGGACAGCAGAGGAAGAGACAGCATGCCCCAGTGGCCCTCCTGAGTCCAGCGATTGAACGGTGCAGGTGGCAGCGTGTCAGAAGGGCTCCAGCAACTTCTTCGTGGGCTGGAAGGGCATTGTGTAGGTGGCGGGCACGAACTGTAACAGGTGCCTACGGGGCTCCGGTAACGGGGCCGAGCATTGACACGCTCAGGGCCGGAGCGCGCGTCTGCTGATGGGCTCAGCTTCTTGGCTCGGCTCTCATTTCCCAGCACTGCTTCGCTCTGACTCACCGAGGGCCCTGCCACATGTCATTAGGCGGCTCAGCTGCCGCTTTCACTTCTCGCAAGGCTCTACGGAGGTTTGGCTCTTGGCTTTTACATCGTTTTCTCCTGAGAGCTGGAGGGAGTGGCCTTTTCGATAGGTTGGTTTGCTGAGTTGAACACTTAACGGCATCTGACAGTTTCAATTTCCTTTCTCATAGGTGTTTGATCCTGATGACCTTTATGCAGGGGTCAATTTCTCCAAGGTTCTGAGCACGCTTTTAGCTGTCAACAAAGCAACAGAAGGTGAGCTGGGTTTGCCATTTGTGAGTCGTGCGTGACACATTTGGATCCACGGGCGTCTCATTCCCCGAGGAGCCAACTTTGGCCACGATTGTTCGATCGGTGCACATCTCTCCCCTCCCTGCAAGTCAACCCCAGTGGGTGTCAAATGCTTTTTTTTTTTTTAAATGTTTACTTATTTATTTTGAGGTGGGGTGGATAGATAGTGAGCAGGGTAGGGGCAGAGAGAGAGGGAGAGAGAGAGAGAATCCCAAGCAGGCTCTGCACTGCCAGCACTGAGCCCCATGCAGGGCTCGAACCCATGAACCGTGAGATCATGACCTGAGCTGAAACCAAGAGTCTGACGCTTAACCGACTGCACCGCCCAGGCGCCCCTTTTAATTGTTCAGAGTTTAGGATTTAAACACATCTATCACAGATGTTATTGTAATGGCCTTCATATAATGATAAGAACCAAGGAACTATTTCGTCCAAAGCTACAGAATACGCAACTGAGAACAACAAGACAGAAAATGAAAAGGAAAAGATGAGTTCCCCTTTTCATAAAGTTTACAGAAGATAGCAGTTACTTCCCCATTAGAGCCATGTTTTTCTCATAGATTTTTGTATGTGTCTGTCCACGTAAAAGAAGTTGTCAGTGGGGCGCCTGGGTGGCTCAGTCAGTGGAGCGCCCGACTTCAGCTCAGGTCATGATCTCACAGTTCGTGGGCTCGAGCCCTGCGTCGGGCTCTGTGCTGATAGCTCAGAGCCTGGAGCCTGTTTCGGATTCTGTGTCTCCCTCTGTCTCTCTGCCTCTCCCCTGCTCACACTCTGTCAATCTCTCTCTCAAAAAATAAATCAAATAAACATTAAAAAAAAAAAAGAAATCCACATACTTTAAAAAGAAAAAAGAAGTTGTCAGTGACCTTGCACTGGAAACGAAACCTCAGGGTCGTAGTGAGTGAAAGGAATATTTTTTATTTAAATGTTTAATACCCACCACATTGGAGGCATTAACTATAAATCCTAGCAAATGTGAAGAAAACGCCCCATAGCCTTGGAGTATAACCTTACTCCTGTGAGACAGCATCTTTCGTACAGCTGGGTGGGAATAAGCATAGTTGAGATGCACTGAGCCCTCACCATGGGTCTAAGCAATTCTAAGAATCATCGGTGGTCTCCTCTTTGAAATGACCCTGGGGGTAGGTATTATTATTAGGTCCGTATTACAGATAAGGGGAGTCTGGCCCACAGTTGCCCAACCGGGAAGTAAGTGGCAGAGCTGGGGTTCAAACCCACATCGGACTGACCGCCCCCCAAACATAGGTCTTGGTGCTCAGACTGTTGGAGAGTCCACAGGCTGTGTGCCCAGCACCGCCAGGTGCTACAAAGGAAGTGTAAGATACGGTCCCCGCCCCTGAGAAAATTACCATCTATTTAGGGAGACTCAACGTACCCACGTGAAACAATTAGCGCACGAGAGCAGACAATATAGTCGAGTGCCAAATAGAATGGAGCATCTAGGAAGCTATCAAGTAATTATAGTTTTAGTGAAAAGAGCTGTACATAATAGCAATAAATGTAAAAATACTTCTCTAGAGTTGTTCTTTTGCTATTTGGGAAAAAAAAAAGGAGGCTTTTGAGCTATTGCAAAGGCGTATAGCAGAAGTACAGCTAATTCGAGTAACTATATTTAAGACATATGACAACTAGCCAGTGCTAGGCAGGGAGGATCGTATCATTCTAGCATTATGCCATCCAAATTATACGTTCCTTTGCCAAACTCTGCTAGCAAGTTTTATAGTCTCTTCCCTTGCCGCGGATATTTATAAAATACAAGGAGGTGAAAGTTAAAACCCACAGCATCAAGGAAATTACTTGGATACTGAGCTTGTCGCCTAGGGAATGTTTGGGCTTTAGACTTTTGCAGTTTATGTCTTTTAAAAATAAACGGAGAGGAAAAAAGCCCTCATTTGAATTTGTCGAGAAGCCAGCATACGGAAAACACCCAGCTCAGCGCTGGTCTGATCGAATTTCACAAGGTTTCAAGGAAGAGAAGATTCTCGAGTGTAATTTTTGAAGATCGCATCTTTCCCAGACACACTCTGTCTCCGATTCTCCTTCGCCTCGCCCACCGCCCCCCGCCACCGCCGCACCCCCAGTTTCTGTGAGAATTTACATTACATACGCTACACATGTTACCGCATATGAGGAAGACAAGAACCACCCAGTTAAGGGCCAAAACACAAAGAGAGAAGTTTGAAATATTTCAAAGTAATAAGAGCCACAAACAGCTGTTTGGTACCCAATATAGTTCTGCCTTGGATAACAGGGCGTACTGTCTCAACCGGTTCAAGAGGGGAGAGTCGTAGGGAAATGGGTTAAGAGAAAATGTGGCTCTGTCGCTGTTTTTCATTCTACTGGACAGCGATGGCCAGTAAGACTATGAAGAAGTTGGCCACCAAAATGGGAGGCGGGGGGAGGAAATTCACTTGGCACGTTCCGAATGGTAACCGTGAGGATTACGGCCAGGGCGCCCGTGCTAATGTCCCGTGAAAGATTGTGTTATGTTCTAGACGTGCTTCTGACATGAGTGGCTCCCTTTATCTTGCCTTTTCCTCTTTTCACAGATCAGCTATCAGAAAGACCATGTGGACGTTCCTCTTCTCTTAGTGCTAATAGTTCTCAGACAAGCCCACAGGGAGCAGTTGTTAGCACAGCTCCAGGGCTGCAGAGGCAGTCAAAGGCAGTGGTAAGTATAGAAGCCAATTCCCCTTGCCTGTTTCACAGTCTGTCAGATGAAATCGATATCCTGGTTTCATCTCCCCGTGTGGCGAGATAGCCGTCCTGTGCGTTTGGGGCGTCGCCGGTGAAACTACTTTAAACCCAGCGCCAGTTCGGGCTGGCCCGCTGGCGCGCATCAAAGGCATGTGGGGCAGAGGGTCAGAAAATCGGGGCCGAAGTCCCAGAGTTCTTTCCCTTCCTGGGACCTAGTGACTCGTTTAGCGGAGAATGCCGTGCAAATGGAAGTCGTTAGAACGGCTTCCTGATGGCAGCTTGCTGGCATTTCCTCTACCTCTGGCTTATTAGGAGAACTAGATAGTGCCTGGCACATAACCGACAATCAATATGCATTACTTGCCATCATCATCGTTACTGTCATTTGCTTTTTCTCTGTGCCTTCCTATTGAGCCTGTGATGATGAACTCCCCTCGTGGGGTAGCCCAGTTAGCTCTGCATTTGGTCTTAATAGGAGCTTTTATTTGGGAGGAACCGCCTCATCCTCGGCTGGCTCTTTGGAGACCTTTATTCCTCGTCAAAAGCCACCCACTTGCTTTAAGCCATCAGGAGCTATTACTTCCAAAGCACTTTAATTACTTCCAAAGCGCTTAACCTTTTGAGATCACGGCTCCCTTTGGGGAGCTGATGAACACTACGCTTTACCTTTTGAGATCACGGCTCCCGGCTCCCGTTGGGGAGCTGATGAACACTACGGTTCCTCCGCGCCCCCTTGGACCCTCTCAAATTGTGTGCAGACCTCCTGTGCGGGAACTTGCGGGTGGTTTAGGTAAAGATCCCTGTGCGCATCAGCTTCTCAAAGGGGCCCGTGACAGGTTAACAACTCCGCCTTAGGTATCTACGGGATATTTGATGTTTGCATATGACTAAATCAGCCAATTTAAGATATTCTTAGCCATTGAGAGGTGGGAGGCAGATTTTATGTGTAGATTAGTACTTAATCTTGGCCCTATAATTATGTAAGACCGTGTCTGGGTGTTGGGGAGAGGCAGGGTGGAATAGTTTATCACTCTACTTTGTTTCCTGGCGCATTTAGCAAGTATCTTTAGGCAATTGGCGAGGGGAGAGGGGAATGAAAGCTATGGCCCCCTTCAAAATACACATTCTCGTAAACACAAAAGGTTGCATGCACTTCTGCGCCGTTTATTACCCTCCCCCACCCCAGCCCCACTCCTAAGTTAAAGACTCAAGACGGCTGTGGACCTGGGGTTCCGTCCTTGCGCATCCCACGTTATTTGCCTCAATTCATGTCATTTGTGCCCCTGCCCCATGTAGATGGGTGCTTAATCTGGTGTGGCTTTTATTTCCCTAGGAGATGATGGAAAATGGAGGCCACCAGTTGATAGTAAAGGCAAGATTCAACTTTAAGCAGACTAATGAAGATGAACTGTCAGTTTGTAAAGGGGACATCATTTATGTCACCAGAGTTGAAGAAGGAGGCTGGTGGGAAGGCACATTAAATGGCAGAACAGGCTGGTTCCCTAGTAATTATGTCCGAGAAATTAAGTCCAGTGGTAAGTGGATCTTTCAAAAGCCTTTTGGAACGTGACTCATGTACTCTCTTGTATTCCTACTGACAATCTTTTTTTTTTTTTTTTTTTTTTTACCGTTTATTCAGTTTTGAGAGAGAGAGAGAGAGAGAGAGAGACAGAGCGTGAGTGGGGTAGGGGCAGAGAGAGAGGGAGACACAGAATCCGAAGCAGGCTCCAGGCTCGGAGCTGTCAGCACAGAGCCTGATGCGGGGCTCGAACTCACAAACCATGAGATCATGACCGGAGCCGAAGTAGGACGCTTAACCGACTGAGCCATCCAGGCGCCCCCCTACTGACAATCTTGTAGTTTTAATTGGTCAACAGACACTGTTTGTATTTGCATTTATAAGCCGACAATTGGGGTAGGAGGGAACTAGGAAAAATCGGTGATTCGATATTTTGAAACGAAGTTGCATTTCGATTACATCAAGACAGCAAAAACCTAAAAAAGCTAAAGAATTCAAAGCTCAGACAACTGTTCCACCTTAACTATGTCCCCTTCCTGCCACTCTAAGAATCACCATGGTAGAAAAGAATAATAAGAGAGGCCATGTGCTAACTTCCTTTTTTTAGCCCTAAGCTCTTTAAGCAGACCTAAGTCTAAATGCCTCAGACATGTGTTCGAGAAATAACAATCATAGGGCTGCAGGAAGCCGTCTGGCTGCTTTGATTCTGAATAAAATTGCCCTTAACTCTTACGTACTGCTAACTGCTTATCCTCTTTTGTAATAATATCGGGAGAATGAAATCTAAGAATTCTTCAGTAGTCTTTCTAGAACTTTCTTAGGTCACTTCCTTGCCTTTTGTTATTTAAGCAAGGAGGCCCTGCCTATATCACCAAAAAAACCCTGATATATAAAAATATGTCACAATACAGATAAAGTAGTGTTCGGTTATTCACATTGTTATATCTCTTCACTTCCCCAAAATATTTACCCAAGGGCTCCTTTGAGTGGTTAGCTGCTCAGTGCGCTTTTTCTTTTGTAGACGTCTTCGTTGCTTTTTTAATGACTCAAGAGTAATACTATCGGCTAATATAATCATAGGCTCATTGTAAATAAATTAAAAAATTACAAAGATGTATAATATAGGCGATACAAATTCCTCTCTCCTTTGCATCCTCCCCCAGATAACCCCTCTTAGGAGCTTTTCCCGAGCGCATTTAAGAGAAAGTTTGGCTTGCACGCTTTTCTGTGTCGTGTGTTGGTTTAAGGCAGGGGGCACCTCCCTTAATGGAATAAATGTTTACTAAAAGATTTATAGTTATATATGTATGTGTAGACTTCTTAGCATTTTTTAGAAGATTTTATTTTTGAGTAATGTCTACACCCAACATTGGGCACGAACTTACAACCCCAAGGTCAAGACTTGCATGCTCTACCGACAGAGCCAACCAGGTGCCCCTTAGCTTTTTCTTTATTACTGGGAATTGAGATGTTTCTGTTGATCCCTGAAATATTTTCACAGGCCTTCTTGGAATTTCCTTGGTTTTGATGATTCTCACAGCTGATTTTTACCCCTCGCTACATCTTTCAGTTGCTTTGGTCTGGTTGTTACGGTCTCTACCTTTCCAGGTTCACTCTAGCTTTGTTCGTTGATTCAGTGTCTTCATCCCCCAGATCGAAAGCCACAGGTCTTGCCGCCTTGCCTGGGGATTCCCCAAGGCATTGTCCAAGCATTGTCGAGAGGACACCGGAAGTGGACAGACAGCATGCCTTCATCATCATGTCCCTCGCTGAGATGCCTTGTAGCACAGTCTGGCTGCTGCATTGTGGACTGCCCTGGGCTGTTTGTTCTGGGCTTTGGACCCTTCCCTTAGGGTTTGTTCTATACTCTCTTTGGTTTGGAGCTCAGTTAAGGACTCACGTGGCAATCTCTGGCTCTGATTTGAGCACCTAGGTAACCCTTTGAAGCGTCTTACCCAGCCATCAAGGATAGGTCTGGACAGCTGGGGCCAGGAAGCCTGCTACTTAAATTAAACCGAATTTAAACTCAGCAGCCAGAGTGATTCTTTCAAAATGGAACTTGGGTAATGGCTCCCCATCTCAAAAAGAGTAAAAGCCAAGGTCATCTCACTAGCCTACAAGGTCCTCCAGGATTCAGCTTCCTGTTGCCCCTCTGACCTCCTCTCTGACCTTTCTCCCCCTCACTCATTCCACTTCAGCCACACTGGCTCCCGGTTTCCTGTGCCAAACGGGCACCTACCTCACTTACTGATCCTCTGCCTAGGACGCTCCCTGGATGTATACCAGGGACATGTTTAACATGCCTGGTTCCCTCACCTCCTTCAGGTCTCTGCTTACTTGTCCGCTTTGCAGTAGGGCCTTCCCTGGTCACCCAAGAAAATTGAACCCTATCCCCATTGCCCCTCTCCCCCTTCCCTGCTCTATTTTTTGTTAACCATTTTTTGTTAACCATTTCTCTCCACCTAACATAGTGTACGTGTGCTTATTTACTTCACTTACCATCTGTATATTCCCATGAGAATGTAAGCACCATGAGGGCAGAGATGTTCTGTTTTGTTTAGGCTCTCTAAGTATCTGTAAAATGAATGGATACCGTGGGGCAGGTCATTATATTCTGTTCAGCTTGTTCACTGAGCATCAGTTAGATACTTGGTAGTAGTGGTGGTGGGGCTATAATAGTCTGTCCTCGGGGACCCTGCCTCTAATGACCTTACAGTCTAGTGGTCAAGATAGGTGTGTACATAGACAACTGTAACAGGGTAGCACGGGATAAGTAACGCAGACAAAGCTCTAAGTCTAGACAAGATGCTATTGGTGCAGGCAAAAAAAAAAAAAAAAGATTCTATGAACAATAACCTCGGCGGGAGGGGGGAGCACTTGAATCGGGCCTTGAAGGATGAAAAGACGCTTCTGACAGGTAGAAGGTTAGAGGGCATTAGTAAGTTAAAGCATGGAGGTAGGAAGATGTGGAGTGGGTGGTAGGGTGATTTGGGTTGAGGGTGAGGCACGTAAAGAGGAGTGGGGCTTCGGCTGGAGCTATATGAAGAAGGGTGTCAACACAAAGCAGGGGATAGTAGGGGACAGTATGTGGTTTCGAAAGCTGTTTCTAGTGGTCAAGTGGGGGCTGGATGGCAGAGAAGTGGTAGGGGTAACCAACGAGGATGTGGGGAAGCCAGTAGAGACTCTTGCTGAGATCTTGGCAATCCAGAGAGCCGTGCGGGCTGCTTTTGTGATAGTGGAGCGGAAAAAGTGGGCGGATGCAGTAGATACTGTTAAAAAACAATCAGGAAAATTTGCTGATGATTTGTGATGAGCAGAAGGGAGGAGGTGAAGATAATTCCAAGTCTAGGGGTCCAGCTTGAGGGTGAGCTCCTTAAGGGCATGTGGAGTCATGCACCCAGCCAGCCGGCGAAGGTTTCTTTGCCATGACTGGGATATCAGGCTCTGTCCCGGCACTGGTGAGGCAGAGAAACCTAAGACATGAGTTTTGTCCTCATGTTTATAGTCTAGTGACGGGGAGATCTCACTGAAGATGATGAGTTGCTTTGGACATGTTGAGTGGAGGCACCAGAGAGTCATCGTTCTGAAGATTTCCAGCAGGTAGCTGTCATTATTGATTTGGAGTCCGGGGCAGAGCTAATAGCCGGAGACGAAACTGACAACTGACGCCGTAAAGTGGTAGATGATAAAGCGTAAAAATACATAGCAGATTATCAGCGGACGGAGAGTGTGCTGTGGCTGGAGAGGTTGGAAGTGGCTTCGTGGAGGAGGTAGGGCTTGAGACATGTAGGCTGTGGATAGGTCCAGATGAGAGGGGAGGACAATCCAAGCCATAGTGATTGGTCAGGGAGGACCAAAGCCACAGAGGATCTGTGGTAGGACTGAGCAGAGGGAGCTTGGGGTGGTGGAGATCAGTTCGGTGTCATGAAAATGTCTTGTTGGGAAGGAGGTAGTGAGTCTTTGTTGACCCGAATTCTTGCCCACACCACCTCTCGCTGCCTCCACAGGGTGGCAAGTTGGCCGGAACCTATTTAGGATGCTGCCGAGGGACACGTTAAGTTCAGTGTTGTGCTATTTTATGTTTGGTGTAGAAAATACACCTGTCAACATTTTCTTTCTTTAAAAAAAAAATTTTTTTTTTAATGTTTACTTATTGAGAGACAGAGAGACAGAGCGTGAGCATGGGAGGGTCAGAGAGAAGGGGAGACACAGAATCTGAAGCAGGCTCCGGGCTCCGAACTATCAACACAGAGCCCGACACGGGGCTCGAACTCACGAACCGCGAGATCATGACCTGAGCCAAAGTCGGATGCTTACCCGACTGAGCCACCCAGGCGCCCCGCAATGTTTTATTTCTTTTCGTGAAGTTCATAGTGATGTATAAGCTTAGGGAAGATTTGTCTGTAAGGAGTTTGAAAAAAATGACTCCTAGATTAAATGCGTCTTTCGTTGAAATGAAACCATCCATTTAGAGTTTTAAACCCCACGGCCACACAAACTCTTGGGTCGTTTGGGAGGCTGAATCAGGCATGGAAGTCAAGAACTCCTGTGATCTCCATTTACTCTTGGGTCAAGTGGGTAACGCTGAGGTCACTTGAATAGTCGGTGATTCTGACCTTCATTCGTGGTAGCCTGGGGTACTTCTCATTCAGGCTGGTATTCCATGTGCCTCTGTATTGTCTTCAAAACGGAACAAAGCAACCCTGGCCCTGTGCAAACCCCCACCCTGCAGATTTTGGTGCCGTGGGAGGGCTGTGCCCGCTTTTCTTCCCTTGAGCCTGCTATGGACAGGAGCGCTTTGTGCTCTGGTAAAGTTGCCCTTGGGGAGTGACATGTTAAATTTGAGATTCCACTGTAACTTTTGTCTAGAAGATAATTATGGTCAAGGCCCTGGGGACAGCTTCTTCCCCCCCCATCAGGAGGAGACTGGTTTCAGAGGACCTGTGAAGCCACCAGTCTACTACCGTAGGAAGTGAGGAAGTAGAATGTTTGAGTATCTCGTGCACGCACACGTACACACGAGACTCCTTTCAACATGAGATTGAGGCTGAAGGTAGGGTAGGATTTGGTGACCGTGATAATAAAGGCCTCTCACCAAGAATGATGGGACCTGGACGGTGGTGACATTATGGAGCCATTGTTCCCAGTCCTGCTTGCGTACCTCTCGTTTTCTTGTTGCACGAGAAAAATAAACCCTTTTGAACAAAAACATTTTCTCAAAGATTTTGTTTCATGAAAAATATATGTATGAATCAATTAGGCATTATATAAGCATCAGAGGATATATTAAGGGCCTTTGCTCCTTTGTTTGAGTCAGATACATTATAAATAAGAAAATTAGCCATTGGTAACAATTTTCAGTCCTTTATTTAAAAATCAGTGGTGACCTGTAAATTAACATGTTATTTATGCATGAAAAAAAATTCCTGCCAATACATCAGTAACACCATAAATTGTATCTTTTTTTCGTTTTTGTCTTAGAGAAAAGCTAAGGACTTTGCATTAAAATTTTCCTGGCAAAATGTCCATGCCAAGGAAGTATTGAAGCAAGTATGATCAGAACAGATATTTTAAGCAAATTCTGTTTTCTGCAACTGGTTCCATTAAAGGGTCATTAAATCCTTCTAAGACTTTTTATCAGCAGGTAAATATAGTTATCAGATGAGGAGATGAGGTGGCTGGCTAATTAAATTTGTATTAAGGCAGCTTAAGAAATGACTCTTCCTGCTGATTGTAAACCAAAAGTAAGATTGAGCTTTATATTTAGACTTCCTGTTGTAATCCCCTGGGTATGTCACATAGACGTTTCATATCCAGAGAAACCCATTGTCACTAGATTTCTTTTTGTCCCATCACCACCAACAGGCAATAGGAATCTGTACAGCAGCGGGGGGGGGGGGGGGGGGGGGGGGGGGGCGGGGAAGAACCAAGCGTTAATTGGAAAAGGCTCTTTATATCAGGATTAGGAGGGTCTCTTATGGCTTTATCTGTGGGATAGTGCTGTTGTTGGAGTTATCTTATGCCAAGTAACCCATTTGAATTCTTCATGACCGTTGGTTGATGTCAGTGATTGAGTTGATTTGAATTGAATTGAATTGAGCTGAACTGAATTGAATAAGAGGTGGTGAGAGAGACCACCTTGCCTTGTTCCTGATCTCAGGGGGACCACGCTCAGCCTTACATCTTGTGCCATGTATGTCTACGCCAGCTGCAGGTGTTTGGTAGATACTCTGTATTGAGTTGAAGGAGTTCCACTTTATTCCTATTTCGGGGGGGATAGGAGGTGGGAGTTTCTTCCCCTTGAGGGATTGTTGAGTTTTCTCAGGTGCTTTTTCTGCACTGATGGGTATTATCATGCGATTTTTCTTTGTAGACTGTTAATATTGTGGGTTGCATTGATTGATTTTTGAATGTTTAACCAACCTGGCATCCATGGGGATGGATTCCATGGTCTACAATGCTTTAAAAATGTTGCGGAATTTTATTTGCTAATATTTTGTTAAGGTTTTTTGCATCTATATTCATGAGGGCTATTGGTCTGCAGTTGTCATTTTTTTATACTATCTTTGTCTGGCTTTGGTGTCTGTGTGATAGTGACTTCATAAAATGAGTTGGAAGGTTATCCCTCCTCTTATTTTCTCTAAGAGATTGTGAAGAATTGGTATTGCTTCTTCCTTAAACGTGTGATAGCATGCTCCAGTGAAACCATATAGGCCTGGAGATTTCTTTTTCTGGAGTTTCAAGTTTAGAAATTCAATTTACCTAATAGTTATAAGTCTGTTCAAATGGTCTAGTTCATACTGGGTGAGTTATGGTAGTTTTTATTTTCCAAAGACTTGGTTCGTTTCACATCTAATTATCAAGTTAATATGTGTAGAGTTGCTCAGAGTATTGCTTTATCATCTTTTTTTTTTTGTTTAAAGAGAGTGCGAGTAGGGGAGAGGGGCAGAGAGAGAGAGAGAGAGAGAAGGAGAATCTTAAGCAGGCTCCATGAGCAGCCTAGAGCCCGCCGGGGCTCGATCCCATGACTCAGGGATCATGCCCTGAGCTGAAATCAAGAGTCGGGTCGTAAACCGACTGAGCCACCCAGGTGCCCCTGTCATCTTTTTGATAGGTAGTGACAGCCCCTGTTTCACTCCTGATATTGGTAATTCGTGTCTTCTTTTGGCCTCTGTCAATCCTGCTAGAGGTTTGACAATGGTATTGATCTTATTTAAAGCACCAGCTGTTTTTTTGCATCCTGTTCAGCCACCCAGGAACCTCCATGCAGCCAGTCCTTTCTTTTCGGTTCATGTTTCTCCGTCCTACTCTGCATAGTTAACATTTTGTTTCCATTGCAATCACCCATTCCTGTGGCCTTTCCTTCCTGCTTCTCCGTCTTGGCAGGCTCTCCATTACTGTTTACCCTCCCGTTCAGCCTGGCTTTTGAAAGCTGACCCTATCTTGCCGGTATCTCTAGAAAGTTTCATTTTTATCAAGACTGGCTTACGTTACAGTCGCACAAAACGATTGTGCGTTCTTTTAGAAAAAACTGTTTTTAGGTTAATTGATTGATTGATTGATTGATTGATTTTGAGAGCGAGCGAGCAGGGGAGGGGCAGAGATAGAGGGAGAGAGAGGGGATCCCAGGTAGGTTCCGCACCATTAGCACGGAGACCAGTGTGGAGCTCGAACTGACGAACTGGGAGATCATGACCTGAGCTGAAACCAAGAGTCAGGTACTGAACCGACTGAGCCACCCAGGTGCTCTCGGCTATGAGTTCTAAGTAGAACCATTATCACTACGTTATAGGAAACTGGCCTCCTAAACACTGAAAGAATTTGGTAACTGTCAATTTCAAGTAAGTCTAAGAGTCCAACAGTGGTGCCTGGGAAGCACAGCCGGCTTGGTACAATACTTGATTTCAAGTCCTGGCTCTGCCACTTACAATCTTGTGAAGCCACCAGGTAGATCCAGGAGGATCTTGAAATGGCGTGAAGCTTCCAGCAACTGGCTGTACCCCACTTGTCATCATTCGGACGTGACACAGTTGGCCCAGAGGGCTGCCTTTTTGCCTTGTTTTCACCCTACCCAGCAAGGCCCAGCTGGACAATTGATTGGCACAGGAACAGTCCTGCCTTGAGCATTGCCATGTCTACAACTGTGCTTCTGGAATCTTCCCTGCCCAGAAAGTTCTCTACTGTTTTCTCTCCTGGTTGGAATTCTCACCACCCTCCAGGACTAGATTGAGTGCCTCCTGCCCAGCAAGGTCTTCTCTGAGCATCCCAGCTCAAACTGATGGCCTCTCTGAACGCCAGTAGGAATCACTGCAAATGCCATTGACCAAGCCCTTCTCGGTAGATTTACCTCTGGACATCATATTGGTTAGGAGCCCAGGCTCTTGTCAAGGCACACCTGAGCTTCAGTCTTGGCCCTGCCATGTCCTACATACATGCCCTTAGGTAACTAACTTCACCTCCCTGGACCTGAGTGACCTTCTCTGCAAAATGCAATCATCTCTGCCTGCTAGGGTCGTGAGGCTCAAATAAAATGTCTGAAAAGCTATTAAGTGCCAAATAAATAAAAGGATTATTTTAATATAATAATATTTTAAATATAACAATAATTAAAAGTCAAGGTTAAATGAGAAAATATTCATGTGATAATGTGATAGAATTACAGAGGAGCGCCTGGCTGGCTCAGTCAGTAGGGCATGTGACTCTTGACCTTGGGGTCATGAGTTGGAGCCCCACACTGGGGTTCGAGCTAACATAAAAACATAAGATTAAAGGGGTACCTGGGTGGGTCGGTCGGTTAAGCGTCCGACTCTTGATCTCAGCTCAGGTCATGATCTCACAGTTGGTGGGATCAAGCCCCACATCGGGCTCTGCTCTGATGGCACGGAGCCTGCTTGGGGCTCTCTCTCTCTTTCTCTCTCTCTGTCAAAATAAATAGAAAACACTTAAAAATAAGTAAATAAATAAGAAATGTTTAAAAAGGTTGTTAGGAGAATTACAAAACCATAAGTAAAGTAAGAAAGATCCCTCTGTGTGTGTGTGTGTGTGTGTGTGTGTGTGTGTATGTGTGTGTGTTCACAAATACATATATAAAAAGAGTGAGAAGACATGCTTTATAATGTTACTTTGATGATGGTTAACTCTGACTAATCATTGGTTTTTATGTTTTCTCTATAATTTGCATTTTTTAGGGTTGGGATGTAATAGATTTAAAACTAGAAAATATTTTTTAAAAAGAAAAATCAAGTGTGATGATATCTTATGAATTGGTTACTTATATATACTTGACTATACTTCAGAAAGAGTTTAAAGCAGCATATAATATAGCAAGATAAAAATGGAATGTAAAACAAAATGAAACAAAGGAGAAAATGAGGGAGGAACGATAGTGTTAGTGACACTGTTAAACATTTATCATCACCATCTTGTATTTTCCTGAGGTGGTTTTTTTTTTTTTAAAGAAAGAATGGGTTAGGATGTCTCTTAGTCATGAGTTTAATAGGTAAGATTAACTTGGTAAAAGAAAGGCAGCATTTTGTAGCACGATGTCATGATACTCAAACGATACATAAAAGAAAGAAGAATTTTCTGCTCGTTTTCAGTGTGTTAGAGATTCTGATTATTTTATTTTTGGCACAGTAGAGAGCCCCAAGAAAGGATGGCTGCTATTACCTATGTTATAATATATATCTATACTATACTTGTATAGTAACTTACAAGTTACAAATATGTGTATTTGGTTAGCATTAATTTGGCTTATCTGTTTTGAATGAGGTGAGTGGAGAGGCAGACTGGAGTAAAGAAACGAGCCCGAATGGAGTGAAGTTCTTGGTCTGGCCCTGCCATTCATTAGCTAGGCCTTAACTTCTCGGAAATTGAAGGGGTCTGGACAAGAACCCTAGCTTGGACCATCTAGAGTTTAGTAAAATTAGAGTGTCACTTGTCGGGGAATGTACATTTCCACTGATCCTTCCATTTGACAAAATTTATAGTATGTGAGTTGACTTCAGTTATAAAATGTTCATCTTAGATCTGTGTGATCTTAACATAATTTAAATGTCTATTCCACAGAGAGACCCCTCTCCCCCAAGGCTGGCAAAGGATTCGAAACTACTCCACTTACCAAGAACTATTATACTGTGGTGAGTGTTCAGATCAGAACTAACAAAATTTCTTGACTCTCTGTATGGAACCTTTTCACTTGCTGAGCCACTGATGTGTTGAGGTGACGCTCATAGGAGACTGGGTAAAGTATCGCAAGGGTCTAATGTCAGCTGTGCTACCGTGGAGCTCTTCTGCTGGTAGGCCTCTTACAGATGTCTAGAAGTTTTACATCCACCGTACTGAAAAATTCCAAGGTAGCCCAAAGATTTGGAGCAAGGCCTGTTAAACGGCACCAAAAGAGAAATTGGTTCATAAGTAGGCGTGATGGGGAAACCCAGCAGTTAGATATAGCCTTACCAGATATTAAGAAGGTGAGTTCCCACATTCCCCTAATGCTATTAGTTTTAAGTGATCGCATACTGTGATTTTATTTTCGAATCAATCAATCCATTATGGTGTCCTCCAAAATATTATGAACCTTGTATTTGAGGAGAGCCCGGAGGGAAGACTGCCCTCTGGCACAGCAGGAGGCGTGGAATGACTCTGGCTTGAACACAGACATGTCAAAATATATTAGCTATAAATAAGACAGATACAGTACTCAAAATAAGTTCCCATTTGAGAAAAAAAAATTGTATTATTCTCCTTAATCTTCCCTCTGCTTTCCTTCATGTCTCCTTTCCAGACTCGGCCCAATCACTAATGAAAAGGACAAATCATTGTAAGCTCTAAGTTTTCTTGTTTGAAATAGTGTCACTTTTGAGAGAGAGAGAGAGAGAGGGAGAGAGAGAGAGAGAGAGAGAGAGAGAGAGAGAGAGAGACAATCTCGAGCAGGCTCTGCGCCATCAGCACAGTTCTCACGAACTGTGGGATCGTGACCTGAACCGAGATCAAGAGTCGGGCACTTAACCGATTGAGCCACCCAGGTGCTCCTTAGTGTCACTTTTCACCCAATATTGGATGTGCATTTGGACTGCATACTCCTTTCATTTTGCACATGGATAATCTTGTTCAACATCTCTATATGTAGCGTTCCAAAAGTCAGAATTGCACCCTTCCATGAGTTTGCTCCATAATGATGACATGAGTGGTCGTGGGCATGAAAACTCAAGAAGCAGCTTCATAGGGGACATGGGCAATAATCATAGGGGACAATCTTGTCACTATTTTTCTTCTTACATTTCTTTTTTTTTATTTAAAAAAACTTTTTTTTAATGTTTACTGATTTTTGAGAGGGAGAGTCAGAGCATGAGCGGCGGAAGGGCAGAGAGAGGGGGAGACACAGAATCCGAAGCAGGCTCCAGGCTCCGAGCCATCAGCACAGAGCCCGATGCAGGGCTCGAACTCACGAACCGTGAGATCATGACCTGAGCCGTAGTCTGGTGCTTAACCGACTGAGCCACCTAGGCGCCCCCTCCCCACTGTGATTTAATTTTTAAAGAAAGTATGCAGTCAAATGGTGGATGAAAACGTTGTAGTAGCTTCTTCTCTCTTTGCATCTGGAGTATGCCATCACACGGCTTTGGAGCTGTCTCTGCCTCTGCTGATTCTATTTATTTTTTTAAGTTTGTATTTAAAATCCCGTTACGTAACATACAGTGTTATATTAGTTTCAGGTGTGCGCTATAGTGGTTCTACACTTTCATAAAGTACGCCGTGCTCATCACAACAAGTGCCCTCCTATCACCTATTTAACTGTCCCCCCCCCCACCTCCCCTCTGGTAACCATCAGTTTGTTCTCTATGGTTGAGAGTCTGTTTCTTGGTTTTCCTCTCTTTTATTTTGTTCCCCTTTGCTCATGTGTTTTGTTTCTTGATGAATACAATTGTATGCCGTTTGTCTCTCTCTGACTGACTTGTTTCTCTCAGCATTATGCTCTCTAGCTCCATCCGTGTCATTGCAAATGGCTCGATTTCATTCTTTTCATTCTTTTTTATGGCCGAATAATTTTCCAATGGTGTGTGTGTGTGTGTGTGTGTGTGTGTGTGTGTGTTTAACTCAAAGAGTTAAAAATAGAACTACTTTACAATCCAGCAGTTGTACTACTGGGTATTTACCCAGAGAATACAAGAACTAATCCGAAGGGATACACGTACCCTTATGTTTAATTGCAGCATTATTTACAATAGTTGAGATATGAAAGCCATGTGCATGGCTTCTCGTACCTTACTACTCTAAACAATTCTGCAGTGAACATCTTATACGTAGGACTTTGGCAAGGCATATAAAGACCTGTAGCTGGATTCCTGGAAGTTCAATTATCCAAAGGCCTGAGGGCCAGGAGAGCCAATGGTGTAAATTCTAGTCTGAGGGAGGAAAAGACTGATATTTTTGGCTCAAGAAGTCAGGCAGAGGGAGCAAATTCTCCCTTCTTCTCCCTTTTTGTTCTTTCCAGGCCCTCAAAAGATTGGATGATGCCCAGCCACGCTGGGGTGGGCAGTCTGCTTTCCTCAACCTACCAATGCCATCTGCAGACACCCTCCCAGACATACCCAAATAATGGTTAAGCTCGGTACCTTGTGACCTAGTCAAGTTGACATGTAAAATGAACCAATCGCATCCGATCAATTTGGGCAGGATAGAGACTCCTTGAATTTGCAAGTCTGTAGATTTGTCTCCCCCTTTTCAAGTTTCCAGGGGACTGTGTGCTGATTTCTGCCCCACCCGGGCCTTGATGCAAGTTCTCCAGTGTGACCAAAGTGGCTTTGGGTACCCAGCCCAGACCTGCATGTGCCATGAGCCACGTTCAGTGTGTCTAACTGAGGCTTGCCCACTCCTGGCCTGGTGCTTGGAATAGGTGCTCAGGATCCTTTAGGGCCGTGGCAGCCCAGAGGAGGCTTTTGCTGCCCCTGACCGTGGTTCCTTCCGCGTTCTCAAAATTCACTGCCGTTTGTTAAACTTCTCTCACTAGTGAGAAACATCATGCCATTTTTCTATCCATTGTTTTTCTAATAATCTTATGCTGCTTGTTGGCTTTCTCTGCCCTTCATAACTTGCTGTGACGTGCCAGGAGGCATTTAAAAATAAAGAACAACAACAACAAAGGAAAATGGTAACGATGTGAGGGGCTGGTGTTAATTAGCTTGACTGTGGCGATCACTGCACACTGCATACCTATATCAAAAGCCCAAGTTACAGGGGCCCCTGGCTGGCTCAGTCGGAGCAGCGTGTGACTCTTGATCTCGGGGTTGTGGGTTCGAGCCCCCTGTCGGGTGTAGAGATCACTGAAAAATAAAATCTTTCAAAAATATATCAAGTTATACACCTCAAGCATAGACACTTTTTATTTGTCAATTATGCCTCAGTAAAACTGAGAAAACAAAGAACAGGAAAAGGGATGTATGTGGCTTAGCGATCAGGCTGAATCTGTGCGCAGCGCTTAGCTCTTCGTGCCCATGGTCTGTCTCACTGGGAACGTAGGACAGACGTGACAGGAAGCCACGTGGCAGAGAATGATGCAGTTATAAAGTATCCTAAGATGGGCTTCTCAAAACGTGGTTGGGGGATCCTGCCTCAGAAGGCCCCGGGGAGCTTGTTAAAAGTGCACACGTCCGGACCCCATACCGGACTTGCTGTATATCAGAATCTCTGGCCATAGATCTCAGGAAACAGTACTTTTTTTTCATGTTTATTTATTTTTGAGAGAGAGACAGACAGACAGAGACAGAGCATGAGTGGGGGAGGGGCAGAGGGAGAGGGAGACCCAGAATCCGAAGCAGGCTCCGAGCTGTCGGCACAGAGCCCGACGCCGGGCTCGAACCCACGAACCGTGAGATCATGACCTGAGCCGAAGTCGGATGCCCAACCGGTTGAGCCACCCAGGCGCCCCAGGAAACGGCTGATTCTGCTGCTCACTAAACTGAAGTTGGAGAACCAGTAAAGGGAAAGGTTCAGTGGAAGACGGGATTCAAGCGTGTCGAGACTTAGCTAAGCAGAGAAGAGCTGGAAGGGAATTCAGGCAGGGGGGCTACATGGGCGCATCCCCCCGGGCAAGAGTGGGCGCGCCCGCGATCCCTCCCTGCTGGTCATAGAGTGGACTGCACTGTCTTCTTCGCCCGTCAAAATGCCCCCCGGGAAGGTGGAGTGCTGTATTCACACGCAGTGATCCGAACATTCGATTCTGGGCGCGAGCATCTATCCGTCTGCAGAGGGAGAGATGATCTCTCCCTACCTCCAAACAGGAAGGTACAATCGGTAGCGGCCAGCACAATTTATTTTTCTCCTAACTTTCTTCTACTTCATTGTAACTTGTGGCGGATGCCTAGAGGGTATGCCTTGGAGAACCCGTACGCAGTGGGAAAGGTGGGGAGTGTGTAACATGTGACCTCACATAAAAATCCCAGGAAGCCTCCCGCAATTTCTGCTCTTACCACCCACCTTCTGCTTACCCCATTTTCCCTCTTACTCATCTCTCTACCCACCTGCTCCCACCCGGAGTTTTCTCTACCTTTTTAGCGCTTATCCGCCCCCCCCCTCTTTTTTAAGACTTTATTTTACAGAGCGGTTTGGGGTTCACAGCAAAATCGAGCGGAAGGAACAGAGATTTCTCACGTGCCCCTCCCACCCGCACACACGCACAGCCTCACCCGCTCACAGCGTCTCCCACCAGAATCGGTGACCACTTGTGACAAGCGAAGGGTCTACACTGACACGTCATGATCTCCCAAAGTCCATCGTTTACATTGGGGTTCCCTCTTGGTGTTGTATGTTCTGTGGGTCTGGACGAATGTATAATGGCCTGTATCCATCATTATAGTATCACACAGAGTATTTTCACTGCCCTCAAAATCCTCTGTGCACCTTCCCCTTTTTATCTACCAGCCTGAACTACTCCCTACATCTGCCCATTTATTCCTTCTCCACATTCCCTGTACTTTTTTTTTTTTTTTTTTTTTACCTACCCATTTCCTGTCTTACTCATCCATATACGGTTGACCCTTGAACAACTTGGGAGTTAGGGGCGCTGACCCCCTGCACGGTCGAAGATCCACGTAGAACTCTTAACTCCCCAAGAGCTTAACCAGAAGCCTTACCGCTAACATGAACAGTTGATTAACACATATTTTGTATGTCATATGTATTACGTCCTGTCTTCTTACAGTGAAGTTAGCTAGAGAAAAGAAAATGCTATTTAAAATATCATAAGGAACAGGGGGTTCCTGGGTGGCTCAGTCGGTTAAGCGTCCGACTTCAGCTCAGGTCACGATCTCACGGTTCGGGAGTCCGAGCCCTGTGTCGGGCTCTGGGCCGACAGCTTGGAGCCTGGAGCCTGCTTGGGATTCTGTGTCTCCCTCTCTCTCTCTGCCCTTCCCCTGCTCACACTCCGTCTCTCTGTCTCTCCCTAAAAAATAAATAAACTTAAAAAAAAATGTAAATATCATAAGGAACAGAAAAGACATTTACAGTAAGCAGACCCGCAGTTCAAAGCTGTGTCGTTCAAGGGTCGGCTGTTTATGCATTTTAGCCTCTTAAAATAATTTCTTCATATTCTATGACTCTTTCCCTTTGGAAAAAAAAAAAAAGAAGAGTTATAAAAACGAACTCACTCTAAAGCCTTTCCAGGAAATGTGGGAAATATATTTTACTGGAAAATCAATAGCCCAGGATAGAGGCATAAAAGGCCGCCACCTGTTTTTCTATGGCTTCTTACCATCTGTCTCGCTCTGAATTTAGTCAAAGGTTAATTGAGCAAAAGAATACTCCGTCGCCCTTGTGAAGACAGAGTCAGGGAGGCAAAGGCAATGTCTGGATGCAGTCTATTTTAGTAAGTTTGAATGGATTTCATCTCGATCAAACTGTGCTGCTGTTTGGCTTGCCAAACCCCTTGCTTTCTGACTCACCACTGAGGCCTTCTGTTTGGGAACACATAGCCTCCTCTGTCTGCTTCCCTTTTTATCCCTTTACAGTACATGCCCTGTGGCCTGAAAAATAAAGAACCAGTCTCAGAAGTTCATCAGTTGGTCTTTTGAGATTGAGGAAAGCAATAAAAGCTCAAATGAATTTGAGAAAGAATCCTAAGTGTCCACCCTGATGAGCATTTCTGCTCGTCAGACCGCAGCCAGGGCAGCGCTATTTAACATGTTACCGTTCAATTGGGTTTTTGTTGTTGTTGTTGTTTTTTGCATTATTAAGTGAAGGAATCGTGGATCATCTCTGTCAGTTTAGTTTTGTAAAGTCAGCATTCAGCCACCCTCAAAACTTTCAACAATAAGAGTTAAAATATGTTTTCTGTTTAGCTCTGAAGGAGGAAATGTTTAGCTATGAAATTTGTTTCAGTTTTGCTCACTGAAAGGCGGCGGGAGATATCCGCCTGCTTCCCTCACCTTTGCCTTCTGCGTGTCCCAGGCTGGTGGGTCCAGCGAGAGTGGGACTTCTAGAAAGTGCGCCGCCTCACCTGGCAAATAAAGCCACTGGAGCAGGACAGTTGGCACCTTTCTTGCAAAATCCTACTGATTTCTTGTAAAGGAGCCCCAGATGATAGCGTTTTGAAGGACGTTGAAACAGTAACGCTGTTTCAGTGGTGAGAGGGAAGTCGGATTCAAACAATGCTGTTTAATTGTGTTAAGAATCACATTTTATGGGGCGCCTGTGGAGCACCGTCAATTGAGCATCCGACTCTTGACTGGGGCTCAGGTCATGATCCCAGGGTCATGGGATTGAGCCCCGCATCCGGCTCCACTCCGAGCGTAGAGCCTGCTTAAGATTCTCTCTCTCTCTCTCTCTCTCTCTCTCTCTCTCTCTCTCTCTCCTCTCTCTCTCTCTCTCTTCCTGTCTCCCCCGGGCACATGAGTGCACGCTCTCTCTAAAATAAGATAAAAAAAGTAAAAAAAGAAAATGAAAACCTCATTTTACGAGGTAAATAACGCCTGCAGTTTCTAATTTAAAAAGTTCCTTCGGGCAATGGGTGAGCGGATTCGGTTTGATTTTTTTTTTCTTTTGTTTTTCTTATTTTCAACAGACGTGGTGATTTGGGTAGTGTCACAGCTCTAGGCAACAGTGCTCGAAAGGAGGGTGAGGATGTGAGATGGCTCGTATCCAGACCCGGTCTTTTTAGAAAAATGTGAACAAAAGGAGATGATTAGATGATTTCATCCCTTCCTGAACATTAGCAGGAAGGCACGCTACCAGCCTTTTCCCACCCTTGATACAAATGCTGTAGACAAATAAATCTTGTTAATGAAGCAGTCTGCGTACGTTTTCCCTCTTACTTATAAAAGACGGTGCTGCTGAATTCTGGTGTAGTTCTCCCCATTTCTAAGAATACAAAATGAATATGAGTGCAACGCATTTATGTAAGCGATTATCTGAGGTACCACAGGCGACCCCAGCCCAGCTGGGCAGGCAGTTTCACTGATGGACAAACTAGAGTTTGGAAGGACCATCCTGGGTAAGGACGTGGGGTCAGGGAGAAAAAAACGGAAAGAGTTTCCATTAACAGATGAGAAATATGTGCTTTGAGTCTTTAAAATCGCTTTTTTGGCCGTATAATTTCCATACCACAAGACTCACCGTTTTAAACTTGCACGGGCGCGCCTGGGTGGATCAGTGGGGGAAGCGTCCGACGCTTGATTTTGGCTCGGGTCGTGATCTCACGGTTTGTGAGTTCAAGTCCCGCACGGGCTCTGTGCTGACAATATTTGTTCCTTTGTGTCTGGCTTCTTTCACTTAGAATAATATTTTCATGGTTCATCCATGTTGTAGAATATATCAGTGCTTCTTTCCTTTTTGCGGCTAATATTCCATTGTATAGACACACGAGGTTTTGTGTAGACATTCACCAGTTTATGGACCTTCGGATTATTGCCACTTTTTGGGTACTATTAATGACGCTCTGTGAAAATTCATGTGCAAATTTTTGTGTGGACATAGGTTTTCATTTCTCTAGTAATTGAACTGCTGGGTCATATGGTAACTCTAGGGCTATTCAAATCCTCAGCCAACTTTTTTTTTTTTTAATGTTTGTTTATTTTTTTAAGAGATAGAGAGACCGAGTGCAAGCGGGGTAAGGGCAGAGAGAGAGGGAGACACAGAATCTGAAGCAGGTTCCAGAATCTGAGCTGTCAGCACAGAACCCAACGCGGGGCTCGAACTCACGAACCGTGAGATCATGACCCGAGTCGAAGTCGGAAGCTTAACCGACTGAGCCACCCAGGCGCCCCCTTAGCCAACTTTTAATTAATTATTTTTACTGTTGAGTTGTAAGAGTTCTTTATATATTCTGGATACTAGATCCTTATCAGATATACGACTTGTAAATATTTCTCCCATTCTGTGGGTTGTCTTCTCACGTCCTCGATAATGTCCTTTGACACACATAAGTTTTTAATTTTTATGAATTCCAATTTATGTATTTTTTTTTTCTCTTGTTGCTTGTGCTTTTGGTGTCAAATCTGAAGTCGTGAAGATTTTCTCCTCTGTTTTCTTCTAAGAGTTTGGTAGTTTTAACTCTTGAGTCCATTTTGACTTAATTTTTGTATATGTTATAAAGTTGGAGTGCAGATTCTTTGGCATGTAGACATCCAGTGGTCCCAGCACCATTTGCTGAAAAGATTGTTCTTTCCCTATTGAAAGGTCTCGCACACTTGTCAAAACTCAGTTGACCAGGGGTTCATTTCTGGACTACTCCGTTGATTTATGTATCTATCCTATGCCAGTACTAAACTATCTTGTCACTGTAGTTTTGGAGTGTGTTTTGGAATTGGGAAATGTACCCTGTACTTTGTTCTTTTCTAAGATTATAAGAGTTTGTGAAGGATTGATATGAATTCTTTCAACTTTTGGGAGAACCGACCAGTAAGGCCATCTCATCCTGGGCTTTAAATGATGGGAATTGTTTCGAATGCTTTATTCAATGGCTTTGCCTGTTATAGATGTATTCAGATTTTCTATTTCTTTTTTTTTTCTTGAGGCGGGGGAGGGGCAGAGGAAGAAGGAGACAGAGTCTTAAGCGTGCCTCACGCCTAGCACGGAGCTCCATGTGGGGCTTAATCTCGTGACTGTGAGATCATGGCCTGAGCCTAAATCGAGAGACTGAGCCACCTAGGCGCTCCTGGATTTTCTATTTCTTTTGTGAGTTGGTTTTGGTAGTTTGTATTTTTATAGATTTTTTTTTTTTTTTTTTACTTTTTTGGGTGGTCGACCTAGAGTTTGCAATATATATTTAGAAGGAATCCGGGTCCATTGTCACAGAGCACTATACTGCTTCACAGGTAGCACAAGCACCTTATAATAACAGAGTATACCTAATTCTTCCTTCCCACCCCTGGCATCATTACTGTCGTTCATTTCATTTATACATAAACATACGTAGGTATCATATATATGCTTGTAGATAAGCATATATAATTGAATACATTGTTTCTGTTACTATTTTTTTTAAATTTTTTTAAGCGTTTATTTATTTTTGAGACAGATAGAGACAGAGCATGAACGGGGGAGGGTCAGAGAGAAGGAGACACAGAATCCGAAACAGGCTCCAGGCTCTGAGCTGTCAGCACAGAGCCCGACGCGGGGCCCGAACTCACGGACCTCGAGATCATGACCTGAGCCGAAGTTGGCCGCTTAACCGACTGAGCCACCCAGGCGCCCCATTCCTGTTACTATTTTGAACAAACTGTTATCTGTTAGATCAATTAAGAATACAAAAAAAGTAGATGGGGCACCTGGGTGGCTCGGTCGGTTAAGCGACCCACTCTTGGTTTCAGCTCAGGTCATGATCTCGTGGTTTGTGGGTTCGAGTCCCACGGAGGGCTGTGTGATGGCTGCACAGAGCCTGCTTGGGCTTCTCTCTCTCCCTCTCTCCCGTCCCCTCCTCCCCCTCAAAATAAATAAATAAACATTAAAAAAAAAAGAATACAAAAAATTCGAGTTTTTATTTTATTTCATTTTTTTTATTTTAGAGAGAGAGAGAGAGAGAGAGCGTGCAAGCGAGAGAGATGGGGAGAAGGGCAGAGGGAGAGAGAATCCCAGGCAAGTTCCACACTCAGCGCGTGACTGACGCGGGGCTTGATCCCATGACCCTGGGATCGTGACCTGAGCTGAAATAGTCAGATGCTTCACTTACTACTTCTCTTGTACTTTCTTTCTTTATGTAGATCTGGGTCTCTGACCTATATAGCATTTTCCTTCTTCCTGAAGAACCTTTTGGGAAACATTTCTTGCAAGGCAGGTCTACTGGCAACAAATTCCCTCAATTTTTATATGCCTGAGTTCTGAAGGAAAATTTCACAAGGTACAGAATGCCAAGTTGGGGAGATTTTTTTTTTTCTCAGCACTTTAAACATTTCTCTCCACTCCTCTCTTACTTGCATAGTTTTTGAGGATAAGTTGAATATAATTCTTATCTTAGCTCCTCTCTAGGTAAGCTGTTCCCAACCCTCCCCACCCTTCCCCCTGGCTTCTTTCAGGACTTTTCTTTATCATTGTTTTTTTCTGCAGTTTAAATATGATCTGCCTGCTTGGTGTTTTCTGAGCTTCCTGGATCTGTTGTTTGGTGTTTTTAACAATGTGGAAAAATTCTCAGTCATTGTTGTTTCAAGTATTTCTTCTGTCCCTTTCTCTTTGTCTTCTCCTGCTAGCCTCATTAAACATATGTCATCTTTGGTATCTTGTTCCATTTTCTTTAGTCTTTTTTTCTTTCCTGTTTGCTTTTCAGTTTTGAAATCTTGTATTGACATATCCACAAGTTCAGAGACTCTTTTTTTAATTAAAAAAAATTTTTTTTTTATTTTTGAGAGAGAGACAGACCATGAGCAGGGAGGAGCAGAGAGAGAGGGAGACACAGAATCGGAAGCAGGCTCCAGGCTCCGAGCTGTCAGCACAGTGCCCGACACGGGGCTCGAACCGTGAGATCATGACCTGAGCCTAAGTCAGACGCTTAACCGACTGAGCCCCTCAGAGATTGTTTTTTTAGTGGGCCAGTGTACTAATGAGCCCACCAAAGGCATTCTTCATTTCTATTAGAGTGTTTTGGACCTCTACCGTTTCATTTTTATTCTAAATATTTCTCTCATTCTGCTTACAGTTCCCATCTGTTCTTGTATGTTGTCTACTTTCATAGAGCATGTTACATAGTTATATTAAAGTCCTAGTCTCATTAATTCCACCATTCCTGCCATATCTGACCATGGTTCTAATGTTTTCTCTGTGTCTTCAAACTGCGTTTTTTGCCTTGTAGTACGCCTTGTTGCTTTTCGTTGAGAGCCAAACATGATGTACTAGTTGAAAGGGACTGCAGTAAATAGGTCTTTAGTAATACGGTGGCATGGCACGGGGGGGCAGGGGCAGTATTCTGGAGCCCGGTGATTAGGTCTCAGTCTTTTGGTGAGTTTATGTCTCTGGATTACGAACTTCACCAGTGCTTCTCAAGCAGCTTTCCTCCCTTAGGTGGGACAGGAAGGCTAGAGGGACTGGGATAGGGTATTTCCTTTCCCCTAGGTGGGTTAGGCTCTGACGAAAAACCTGATAGATCAAGCTCTGGTCAAATAGTTTCTCTCTTGAGGGCAGACCTTGTTAGGATGAACAGAATGCTGTGGCGTATTTCAAGATGGCTCCCCTTCCTTTCCCCCTTCTGAAGCAGGACGGAGATTTTCCTCCCACTTCACTGAGACAACCTGGTGGCTAGCGGAGGTAAAACAAAAGGTGGGCGGGCTGTCCCGTGACTGGGCCCCCTGGGGTTTTCAACTCTCAGACTGGGCTACGCTGAGCCCCCCAGCAATTCGGTCACAGTTCGGATTCTCCTGCCCTGCTGCTGAGTTCCGCAGAGGCCTCTGCTCATGGGTTTCTGCTCCAGCAAGGTTTGATTTTCTGTGTCCGCTTGTCTGTCTCTCCAGTTCTGGGGGTAGCATTGTCCCCTGTGACCTCAATTCCCTGAGAAGAAGAGTTAGGTTTTTGTTTTTTTTTTTTTTTCCCCCAGTTAGTTCAGCTAGTCTGCTGATTGTTAGGCTGGAGTAATGACTTCCAAGCTCCTTAAATGCTGGCCCAGAAACCAGAAGTCCTGTTGCTTATTTTTCGATAGAGACATTTATAGCTACATATCGTCTGCCTTAAGGGCATCCCGTGAGTGTTTTTACGTTGTGTTTTCTTTTTTTGTTCATCTCAGGGTAGTTGCTGACTTCCTTTGGGGTGCCTAAACTTTCTATGGGGGGGAGGAAAGCATCGCCAGCCCGTCACTGGATTAATTCCAGGGAGCGGTGGAACCTCCAGGCCCCGGGATTTGTTTCCACTAACACCTTTCGACAGTGGTTTCTGAGGAAGACAGGAACTGAAAGGAGACAGAAGTGGCTGAGGAGAAGGCCGTGTGACCTCAGTCCTCGCTTCAGAAGCCACCCTGTGGGCGGCTTCCCTCTAAAGCAGGGATTCTGACCTAGGGCCAGTATTGTCCCTCGGTGACACTGAACAATGCCGGGACCCGTGTGTCATCGCCAGGCTGGAGCAGGGGGTGGCTAGTGGCGTCTAGCATCTCTCGGGTAGAGGCCAGGGATGCTGCTAGGCATGCTGTAACGCACAGGGCGTCCCCTCACAGCGGACAGTTATCTGGTCTGAAATGGCAACAGCGCTGCCGTGGAGAAACCTTTTCTTGCCCCCTTACGTTGGTGGGACTGCCTCCTGCTCGCTTAGCACCTACCTGTCCAGTGTCTCAGTGCCTCTTCACAATGGTCCCTGAGGTAGGTGAAATGTCACAATCTGAGGTGAGGCGGGTGAAGCCTTAAAACTGTAGCCAGGCTGTCAGCCGGGGGCAGAGCCCGGACGACCACCCTCCAGTCCGGTTGTGTCCCCCCAAACGCCCACAGTCGCCCGGGCCTCCGCTCGCCTCGCTCACTCCGCCTTTCGAAGGCAGATCGTCATGGACTGTCCTGTGAGTACACGTCCCAGCTAAGAACGCCTCACGCTGTCTGGCCCTGCGAACGGAGTGGAAGCTCCCGGCAGGCCGCGCGGCATTCGGCCCAGAGTAGGCGTTCGGTACATGTTTGTTGAATGAATCAGGAGGTAGGAGAGAAAAGGTACGAAAATGTTAGCTTGCGTGTCTCGAGGAGCTTGGAGGGAAGGTTGGAGCTGCCCCCGGAAGAGGCTGGGGGATGGACCGGGCCCCTAGCACTGGTGGGGCAAGAGAGACGGTGGACCGTACGTGGGTTGTTTTGCCCAGAGGATTTTAATTTGGTTTTAATTCATAACACCGGTAGGCTTTGTTTCCCTTGCCAAATTCCTCACACTCCTGCTTCCTCTTCCCTTTGAATCGTTCATCCCAGCACCTTTTACCTTTTTTGAAAGACTAGGTTTAACTCTACTTAAAAATTCACCGTGGCCTCAGATGTTTGTCCACTAAAGGTCTTGCCAAAAACATAAAGACACTTGACGGCATTTGGCGTCCATTTTCATTAAATTATCCTGACATTGAATCTGCGCGTTCTAAGGCGGCTGGTCTCAACGTTCTCCTCCATAAAATGGGAATAACGATCCTTTGTTAGTTAACTGAGCCCTTTCCCGAGGATCAATGATTTAAGCACACAAAAGCATTCTCTCTCTCTCTCTCTCTTTTTTTATTAAATATATTTTACTGTCAAATTGGTACCCAGACAAAAGCATTCTCAACAGTACTGTGTAAATGGCCAGGCCCCTCCGGTTATGGGTGACTTTGAAAAATTGTATTCATATGACTTATGCAATATAACCGTAATCATTAAAATAGTTTGCTAGAATGAAACAAAGGGCATTCAGATTTTGTGCTTTTCACTTACAGTGCTAGCCTCATAATTTGGTTAAAAGCTCTTTCTTAGCTGGGACTGTCCTGACAAATACAAGACCCTGACCTTTGTTTCTCCACAGGTGTTACAGAACATTTTGGACACCGAAAAGGATTATGCTAAAGAACTTCAGTCTCTACTTGTCACTTACTTAAGACCCCTGCAGGCCAATAACAAGTAAGATTTACGTTTTAAACCCGTTGCTAAATAAAGCAAGATAATGTCAGCATCGAGTCATTACTCTTATGTCACTGAATAATTGATTTTGCCCTTTAGAAGAATTTCCACAGATCACAGGTTGCCAAGAAACGCGGTCAAGGCAACGGAAATTACGCAAGATGTTGCTGCTGGAGAGCTTGGCAGGAATGAGCGGATCCGCATTTGTCTGTCACAGTTTTTATCTTGTACATCCTAAAAGCGACACATGCGGTTTTACCTCGCCCCAAGAGGGCCTGCTGGTGTTTCTATGCAGCAAACATGTAAACTGGAAAGTTTTGTGCTCCCCGTGACCTTTTCTTGCCAGGGCAGAAACTCTTTCCCGCGGTCTGAGAGCGGAAAGAGTGTGGCATTTTGTGAATGTTCATAAGGGCGCTTCAAGCCTGTATTTCAGCCGGGCAAAAAGAGAACGATAGAGATGTTAAAATGTTTTTGTTTTTTTGTTTTTTTAAACAAAACATTCAAACCTTATTCCGGTCTTCGAAGTGACTGTCTGAGGCTGGAATTGAAAACTTAGTCTTCGTGAAAGAAAAATATCGACCGCTCATTTTGTGTGTGTGTGTGTGTGTGTGTGTGTGTGTGTGTGTGCTTCTAGAATAGCATATTAAACAGTGGCTAACTGCATTTGTTTGTGTTTATATCTTACTTGATTACACTTTACTGGAGATTACGATCTATAAGTCAAATAGAAAATGTGGCAGTTGGCCCATGTAATGGGGGACAAAAGCCTCCTCTTTTTCCTCGGGAAGAGTTTACTTTTGCTGGACAGCTGCCTAAAGTATTGGGCTTCAGTCAGGGAAATATGTTTCATATATTTCACGATTTTTCTCCCTTTTTTCCACATCATGTTTGCTAAGGCGTAAAGCCTGGCTGAATTTCCCAATTGGGAATTTTCCACGGCACTATGGGAATATTACTCCAGCGTGAAAGGATTTTATAGTCCTATGTTTTGTAAGAGCTTAAACGCGATCAACAACAAAGTGTCCTTTGTTATTATTATGTAAAGCACGAAGTGAATTCTGTGAATCATGCTTCTTTGAGCTGAATGGAAGGAACCCCAGTGAATCACTGGGTCCAGCGCCCGGGAAGAAATCACCATCTCCATTGAACACAGAAAACTCAAGTCCAGAAGGGCTTACTGCCGTACCCATCACGCAGCCAGGAAGTGGCCACGCTCGACCCACTGTGCCTCCTGCCACCAGTAACATGTGCCTTCCGTTTCGCGGAGGTGACAGGCAGAGGCAGGACACGGAGGCGGTGACCCTGGGAGGGGAGATGGTGAGATTTCAAATGAAGGAGTGACTGATTAGCAAGCTGGAAACAGTAAGAGGAAAGGGAAGCTGGCTGCCTGAAGGTTTTGCTTTTGACTCCCCATCATAGGGGTTTTCCAGCGTGTGGTTCAGGAGGGCGATGGGGGCAGAGAAGCTGGCAGCTTTTTATGCCCGAGGGGTTTCGGGTAGCGTTTGTTTGGGTGTTCCTTTTCTTTGTCAGCAAAAATGACTCTCTGGGAAACACGCCCCTGGTATTAATACATGAAGAAGAAAGGCCTTTAAGTCTTCAGAAAAGCCTCCTCCCCCAAACGGTCTAAGAGCATGGACTCTGGAGCTAGAACGTTTTGATTGGCATTCTGGCTTCACCCTTCACTGGCTTTGTGACTCCGGGCGATTTGCTGGACCTCTCTGTGCCTGGGTTTCCTGACCTGTAAAACGGAAGCAACAGGGGCGCCTGGGCGGCTCAGTCGGTGAAGCGTCCGGCTTCGGCTCAGGTCATGATCTCACAGTCCGTGAGTTCGAGCCCCACCTCGGGCTCTGGGCTGACAGCTCCGAGCCTGGAGCCTGCTTCGGATTCTGGGTCTCCCTCTCTCTCTGCCCCTCCCCTGCTCATGCTCTGTCTCTCTCTGTCTCAGAAATAAATTAAAAAAAAACACTTAAAAAATTAATTAAAAACGGAGGCAACGGTCCCTACCTCATAAAATTGTGGGCAGGTTACGATGCGTTATGTGTGAAATGCCCGCCTCCGTGTTAAGTGCCGAGTGAGTGTGGTTGGCGCTTCTTGTTACCACGTACTGTCTGGTAGGGGAGGAATGGACAGAAGTCACAGCGCGGAAGCTCTGGATAAAACTGTTCTGTTTGCCTTTTCTGCTCCGTTCCACTCCACAGACAAATCAGTACTAGTTTCTTCTCCTGGACCTCCTCTCCTAAACATTTCCTTTCGTTGATTTATGAGCATTGCAAATTGGGAGAAACTGGGTTTTGTGATTTTTCCCCTGTGCATTCTGCGAGCATATATACTATCCTTCGATTGCTCTCCCAACAGCTCTAGAAGACTCAAAATGCTTTACGTTTATCCCCCGTTGTGATGCATTTTGCCTATTAAGATATTTAGATAGTATGCAGTTGTAATTCGTTCACTCGTTGCACTGTAAAATGCCTAAATGGCTTTGATAAACCCTCGTTTGCTTGACGATCATTATTCTTACTGCAGGAAAAGAAAATCAAGGAAAGACACTTTCACTTTTATTTTTTTTAAGTTTATTTACTTATTTTGAGAGAGACAGAGACAGCGTCGGGGGGCGGGGCACAGAAAGAGAGGGAGAGAGAGAATCCCAAGCAGGCTCCATGCTGCCAGTGCAGAGCCCGACGCTGGGCTTGAACTCACGAAACCGCGGGATCATGACCTGGGCCGAAACCAAGAGTCCAACGCTTAACCACCTGAGCCACCCAGGCACCCCGAGTAAAGATGCTTTTACAAGTTGTTTAAGAACACGGACTTGGTGTAAATTAAAAAGCGAAAGTTAAAATCTAGGGGTTGCTTCCCTTGTCCCCTTTGCCAGTTATTAGCAAATCATCAGCTCACTAGACCAGAGATAGATAACTAGAATCATCCTTAAATTCTAGCCACTGAAACTATGTATGTTTTTTTTTTTTTCCAGTCTGAGTACTGTGGAGTTTACATCTTTATTGGGGAACTTTGAGGAAGTATGCTCATTTCAACAGACGCTCTGCCAAGCCTTGGAAGAATGTTCAAAGTGAGTGTCACATATTGCCATCAAGATAGCCAGCAACATCGCTTCCTTGGCGTGTTTTGTTTTCCTTTTAACTGTTGTCTTAGATTAAGGGCATTTTATGTTTACTCATTTGTTACAACTCTGATAAACGGTCCCGGTACAGAGAAAATACGCTAGGTGGTGGCATTCACAGGGCCAAACCATTAGTTGTATATATCAGGGCTCTACGTGCAGTAAATTGTTCCTGACTTTACTGAAAAATTGTATTGCTTTTACTGCTCCTGGGCAGTGTAAGAGCCAAATACGGTCTCGATCGACCGCAGATGATGCCTTTGACATTGATTAGATATTTTCTTTTGTACATTGCGAATGGAAAATTAGTCAGATGACTCATTTGGTTGCACAAGCTGCTGCTTCTCTTTAAATCACACCCAGGATCTTATCTGTTATATTAACAGTTGCAACTTGAAGAAGTGGGGAAAGGAAAGTATATCTTTGTGTGAACCACAATACATATTTGATGGCTCGCTCGATGGTTGAAGTGTTCAACTATGGAATGGGCTGTAATGATCATCAGGCAGTATATTTCTGTAGCAAGATTCATTTTCCAAGCAGCGTATCTTGGAGAAGTTGGCAGCTTTCATCGTCTATAGCGAAACTGGAGGGATTGCCTGTTTCTTGAGCTTTCTGGGACACGGGTGGTCATCCAGGAAGGAAGATGGTAAGAGCCCACACCAAAGAGACCTGTGGAGCCATCCTCAATGTGCATAGGGATCCAGCTTGTTGATGAGGGAAGAGAAGTCACCAGCTGAGAAGAGCAGATCACAAACTAGATTTGTAATCTTCGTTTTCCATTTTATAGAGAAAGAGGTAGGAGGAAGTCCAAGGAAAATGCCAAAATTATTATAATCCCCGAATGGTGGGGTTCTGGGTAATATTTTTTCTTTCTTGCACTTTTCTGATTTTTCTACAAATAAAAACAGGTGGCTTGTAACTTAAAAAAAATTAATTAAAAAAATCTTGAGGCCATCCTGCCTAGGGACCACCAGGTCACTAAGACTACATAATACTCTTTTGTGATATGTCGTTCTTGGAGTTGATTAGTTGTGTCTGTACTTGAACTTCATATAAATTAGCCGACAGTATTTTTGTGTGTGCCTGGCCAAAAACTTGAATATTATAATTTGAATAAATACCTTTTTTGAGAAAGAGAGAGAGGCACAAGTGAGCGAGAGGCAGAGAAGGAGAGAATCCCAGGAGAGGCAGAGATAGAGAGGCAGCCTCACCCAAAGCAGAGCTCGAGCTCACCCGATGTGGTCCTGGAACTCACGAACCATGAGGTCACGACCTGAGCCAAGTCAGATGCTTAACGACTGAGCCAGCCAGGTGCCCTTGAATAAATATCTTAAAAAAAAAAAACCCAAAACACCCTACTTTGTAATTCCAGGTAAGTACCTGACCTTATGCATTGGTGCTGTGTTTGGTGGTCAAGAGCTTACATTTCATGGAGGAAGTGATTATAATATAGTTTCTCTTTTAATTTTGGCAAAAGAATTCCAAAGGTTTGCACGTTGCCAGGTTTGATTGGAGCCATCTTCCTTTATTGCGTTTATTAGTTTACGTTCTGTGTTTCATCTGTTTTACTTACAGGTTCCCAGAAAACCAACACAAAGTAGGAGGCTGTCTACTGAACCTCATGCCTCATTTTAAATCTATGTATCTGGCTTACTGCGCAAATCACCCTTCAGCTGTCAATGTACTCACACAGCACAGGTAAATTGTTACCATTTCCCCAAATAGGCTGCTTTACAGTGAGATCCTTTCCTGGGACTGCTTCATTTGGAAGTCCAAGGTCGCCAGCTGAACTTTTGATGACTGAGCAGCTGCTGTGTGCAAGGTCCTGTCCTGGCTGGCGGGGATACAGCAGTAAGCAAGGAAGAGGAAGTCCCTCCCCTCAGAGCATAGACTCTTGAGAGCAATGCAGACGTGAAATCAAACACCATAACCATGTTGTAGGACAAAAGGGTAATGAAAAGGATGGTGTGAGACTGTGCAACATGGTATCAGCTTAGTGTGGGGGGAGGGGAGGCTCAGGGAAGGCCTTCCTGAAGCAAAACTCCATTGGGATCCTTTGGTGTAGTCTTCCGGTGCCCCCATGAATGGTTTTTCTGAGTTGCTGCCAAACAGCTCAAGTGCCAGGGGTCATCTCGTTTTCACTTTCCCTTTGTCTGGCGGGGGACGTCTCAAGCAGCGCTGTGACTGGAAGGCAGATATTTACTAACATGGAGGGTGGAAGGGCACGAGTGGTGGGAACTACCTGGCAGGTACTTTATGCAATTGGGCTGTGATAATAATTGTACAGGATTAGAAATTGTTTCAGATTCATGGCGAATAACAGAATAGTATCTCCTTTCAGAGGCCTCGCAAGGGACCTTGATAAATGCTTCTCTCTCCTACCCCTCCTGACCCTGGGGCTCCCTGTCCCTGACACATTTACCGATGCATTCATCTGGGCCAGCACGCTGTATGGTGGGTTTCTTTTTTGTAAGTTTATTTATTTATTTTGGGAGAGAGAGAGAGAGAGAGAGAGCGTGCGCACGAGCGAGGAGGGGAGGGGCAGAAAGAGAGGGAGAGGAAGAATCCCAAGCAGGCTCTGCGCTGTCAGCACAGAACCCAGCATGGGGCTCGATCCCATGAACCATGAGATCATGACCTGAGCCGAGATCAAGAGTCAGGTGCTTGACCAAGTGAGCCACTCAGGTGCCCCTGTACGATAGGTTTAAAGATGCCGTTTGAACTTTGAAATCATGTGCTAGAAATCTGACGTGGTGGGGACAGTAGCAAGTACAACACACAGAGTCTCTCAGGACTTAACCTGGAGACTAGATTCAGAATGGATAGGAGTTGTAGAGACTGCTCATGGCCAAAAGGAATATTCTTCTCTCAATCTGGCTCAGACTTGAACTCCCGGAGCCAGACTGGAACACTAGTCAACACCAACCCTCGGAGGTGGCGGAATTTTGGGTTTTGTCCTGCTCTGTTAGAAGCGTTATTGACTTCATAGAGCTGTTAAGTAAGGACATTTTTAAGGTAGAATTCAGTGGGTCCTACTCGAAGGTCAGTTTTTATTTCCTGACCAACGTCGTGAATTCTTGTAGAATAGCAAACCCGGAAGTTGACGTTTAAAGAAAGCGGAGCCGTGAATCTGAGTTATTTAGGCAAGTGGCTCAACTCCTTAGAGCTAATATTAGCTAATAATAGCACTGATAGTGTGCCAGGCACATGATGTAAGAGCCTATGAGGGAATTACTATTATTACCGTCTCTGCTTTACAGATAAGACGTTGGAAGGTCAAGGAATCTGCCCGAGAACCCGTAGCCGTTAAGCGGTTGAGTCAGAATTAGAACCCAGGTCTGCCAGACTTCTAAACAGATATGTTTGTTAAGATATATATTTTACCTACAAAGAATAACTTAAATGCAAATTTAAGGAATTGCAATAAAGTGAACACCCATGGTACACACCACCCAGCTTAAGAAATAAAACATCACCACTTCCTTTTTTATACACCAGGCTTACTGGGTTCGAATTCACATACAGTTAAATTATTCTTAGCATATTCAGAGTTGTGCAACCATCCCCACAATCAATTGGAGACCATTTTTATCACTCCCGAAACAAACCCATCCTAATCGCCAGGCACTCGCTGGCACTCTGGACATTTCATTTAAGTGGACTCACACAGCACAGGGCCGTTTGGGTCTGGCTTGTTTCCCTTCTCGTAATGTTTCCCAGGTTCATCCATGTTGTAGCACTTGTTAGCACCTTGGTCTTTATTTGTTAATTTTTAATTTTTTAAGTTTATTTATTTTTGAGAGAGAGAGAGAGAGAGAGCATGCAAGTGGGGGGTGCAGAGAGAGAGAGGGAGAGAGAGAATCCCAAGTCGCCTCCACCCTGTTGGAGCCCAATGACCCGGGGCTCGATCTCAGGATCCGTGAGATCATGACCTGAGCCAAAATCGAGAGTCAGGCACTCAACCGAGTGAGCCACCCAGGTGCCCCTAAGTACCTTGTTTTTTAAATCACCAAAAAAAAAAAAAAAAAAAAAGATTCCATTGTTTAGATACACAATATATAGCATACAATATACAATATACTATATGCAATATACAGCATACTGTTCTTCCATTCGAGGTGGTGGACATATGGATTGTGAATAATGCCTCTATGAACATTAGCTACAAGTCTTTGTGTGGACATATGTTTTCATTTCTCTGGGGTGGACACCCAGGCGTGAAATCGCTAGGTCATATGAAAACTTATGTTTCACCTTTAGAGGAGCTGTCTGACTGGTTTCCAAGGTGGCTGCACCAATTTATATTCATTCCCGCCATTTTTTATCATCAGCGTTTGTGATTGTAGCCATCCTGACGGGTGTGAAGTAATATCTCATTGTGATTTGCTTTGCATTTCCCTGATGAAGGATGCTGTTAAATATCTTTCATGGGCTTTTTGGCCATTTGTATAGCTTCTTTGGGGGAAATGTCTATTCAGATCTTTGCCTATTTTATTCGTTTTTAATGTTTACTTATTTTTGAGAGAGAGAGAGAGAGAGAGAGAGAGAGAAAGCGCAAGTGAGTGGGGGAGGGGCAGAGAGAGAGGGAGACAGAGGATCTGAAGTGGGTTCCGCGCTGACAGCAGAGAGCCCGATGCGGGTCTCAAACTCATGAACGCTGAGATCATGACCTGAGATGAAGTCGGACGCTTAACCGACTGAGCCACCCAGGTACCTCCATCCTTTGCCTATTTTGGGGGCGCCTAGGTGGCTCAGTCGGTTAAGCTTCCGACTTCGGCTCAGGTCATGATCTCACGGTTCGTGAGTTCAAGCCCCGCATTGGGCTCTGCGCTGACAGCTCGGAGCCTGGAGCCTCCTTTTCTCCCTCTCTCTCTGCCCCTCCCCTGCTTGCACTCCGTCTCTCTCTCTTAAAAATAAATAAACATTAAAAAAAATTTTTTTTAAATCCTTTGCCCATTTTTCATTTGGGTTATTCCTCTTTTCATTGTTGACTTGCAACACTTTATATATTCTTCTTTATATCCTCTTGTTAGATATACGATTTGCAGAAATTCTCTCCCACTTTGTGGATTTTCTATTCACTTTCTTGATGGGGTCCTTTTTTGTTTGTTTTTTGATGGTGTCTTTTGAATCACAAAAGTTTTAATTTCGAATTTGCCTTCTGTTGCTTGCACTTTTGGTGTTCTATCTAAAAAAAACTATTGCCTAATCCAAGTCATGAGGATTTTTGCCTGATTAAGAATTTTATAGTGTTATCTCTTACCTTTAGCTCTTCAATCTATTTTTAAAAGATGTTTATTTATTTATTTTGAGAAAGAGAGAGTGAGCAGGGGAGGGGCCGAGAGAGAAAGAGAGACAGAGAATCCCAAGCAGGCTCCACAGCTGTCAGCGCAGAGCCCGATGTGGGGATTGAACTCATGAACCTTGAAGTCATGACCTCAGCTGAAACCAAGAGTCAGATGCTTAACCGACTCAGCCACCTATGTGCCCCTGTTTAATCTATTTTTGAGTTAATTTTTCATGTGGTATGAGGTAGGGGTCCAACTTCATTCTTTTGTGTGTGGATGTCTAATGTCCCAGCACCTTTTGTTGATTTCTATTTTTATAAATTTGTTATACTGTGTTTTATGTCTCAGAATTGGGTCTATCTTGGTGAATGTTGCATGTGAGCTTGAGAAGAATTTATATTTTGCTGTGATTAGATGAAGTATTCTATAAATGTCAACTAGATCACTAGATTCATGGTGCTGTTCAATTCAACTATATCCTTACTAATTTTCTATCTGCTGGATCTGTTTATTGATAGAGAGATGTTGAGGTTTCTAACCATAATAGTGGATTTATCTATTTCTCCTGTCCGTTCTATCAATGTTTGCCTTGTGTATTTTGATGTTCCCTTCTTAGGTGTATTCATGTTAAGGATTATTTTGTCTTGTTGGGGATTGGCCCTTTTATCTCTATGTAATGCTTCCTCTTTATCCCTGATAATTTTCCTTATTCTGATATCAGCTTTTTCTGAAATTAATATAGCTAATCCAGCATTTTTAAAAAAAATTTTTAACATTTATTTATTATTGAGAAACAGAGAGAGAGCATGAGCAAGGGAGGGACAGAGAGGAGGAGACACAGAATCGGAAGCAGGCTCCAGGCTCCAAGTTGTCAGCACAGAGCCCGACGTGGGGCTCGAACTCAGAAACCCAGAGATCATGACCTGAGCCGAAGTCGGATGCTCAACTGACTGAGCCACCCAGGTGCCCTGAAGCCAGCTATTTTTTTGATTACCGTTAATATGATATATCTCTTGCATCCTTTTCCTTGTATTCTGTCTGTGTCTTGTAGACAATATGCAGTTGAGTCTTGTTGTTTAACCCACCCTGACAGTCTCTGTCTTTTAATTGGTGTATTTAGACCATTTACATTTAAAGTGCTTATTGATATAGTCAGATTCATGTTTACCATGTTTATAACTTTTCTATTCATTGCACTTGTTCTTTGTTTCTTTACTATCCGCCCCCCCTCCCCGCTTTTACTGACTTCTCTGATTTTAGTTAAATGTTTTATATGATTTCAGTTTATCTTCTCTCCTAGCATATTATACTTCTAAAAAAACTTTAGTGCTTTAGAGTTTATAATATCCATTTATAACTAATCTAACAGCACTTTCACTATAACACTTTACCATTTCATAGGTAGTGTGGGTACTTTATAAAAGAGTATTCTCAATTCTCCCTCATCTCTTATAACATTGTGCTCATTCATTTTATTTTTCCATAAGGTAAAACCACCTAATATATTGTCACTATTATTACTTTTAAAAGTTATCTATTAGATCCACGAAGAATCAGAAGAAGAAAAGGTTTTCTTTTACCTGCATTTATTATTCTCTAACACTCTTCCTTTTTAAAAATTTATTTATTTTGAGAGACAAAGAGAGTGTTCCCACAAGCCAGGGGAGAGCAGGAACAGAGCGGGGAGAATCCCAAGTAGGCTCCACATTGTCAGCACAGAGCCCGATGTGGGACTCGATCCCACAATCTGTGAGATCATGACCTGAGCCAAAATCAAGAGTTGGACGCTTAAGCAACTGAGCCACCCAGGCAACCCAACACTCTTCCTTTTGGATGTAGATCCAAGTTTCCTTCTCTCGGAAGAACTTGTTTTAACAATTTTTCCAAAGGTGGTCTATTGGCGATAATTGCCCTCAGTTTTTGTGTGCCTGGGGCAGTTTTATTTCTCCTCTACTTAATTTTTTTCTCTTTTATTTTTATGGTGACCAAAAAAAAAAATAATAAAAAACATGTAGCATGAGATCTGTCCTCTTAACAAACTTAAAAAAAATTTTTTTTAACGTTTATTTATTTTTGAGACAGAGAGAGACACAGCATGAGCGGGGGAGGGGCAGAGAGAGAGGGAGACACAGAATCGGAAGCAAGCTCCAGGCTCTGAGCCGTCAGCCCAGAGCCCGACGCGGGGCTCGAACTCACGGACCGCGAGATCGTGACCTGAGCTGAAGTCGGACGTCCAACCGACTGAGCCACCCAGGCGCCCCTTAACAAACTTTTAAGTGTAAAGAACAGCACACGAGAGGATTTTCCCCTGATCTTTACCGTGAGAACTTGCTTGGGCCCTTGGATGCAAAACCCACAAAAATATTTGGATCCTGAGACTGAGTTGCTGGGGGTTTTTTAATTGTCCAGGTAGTCCACACTTAGACTCTTTAAAAACAATTTTTTTTAATATTTATTTTTGACACGCAGAGCGAGACAGAGCATGGGCAGGGGAGAGGCAGAGAGAGTGCTGGGGTTGGGGGAGGACACAGAATCCAAAGCAGGCTCCGGGCCCCAACAGACTCTTAAAATTAGCATTTGAATGTTTCTGCCAGTTACTGGAGCCAGTGGTTTGTCCTTCAGGGAAACATATCTCTGTTTTAAGTCTCTGTATTTACCTGTCTTTCCAGATTTGGGGGTGGTGGTTTCCCTGTGATCCCAATTCCTAGTAGATCTAAGAAAAGTCATTGATTTTTCAATTAGTTTTTTACTTGGGAGAATAGTAATGATGCCTTCCGAACTCTACATGTCAGAGCTGAAACCAGAAGTCCTTCAGTGATTTGTTTTGTTTTGTTTTGTTTTGAATTCTTTCTTTGGTAGTTGCTCTGATGCTTTCCATATATATCTTATCAGAATCTCCTTTATAAGTCACACTAAGTTAATTCTAGTGAGATATACGAATGTGATTCCTGGTATAACTCTGTTTCCTCTTCCCTTTTTGGGCTACAATTGTTATACATATTACATCTGTAAGTTACAAGCCCAATAGTATATTGCTATAAGTATTATTTTATGTGTAATAATGAAAACGAGAGAAGAAAAGAGGGCAAGGATGTATTTATAGCATCAGTTACATTAACATTCTCGTTTACTATGTGTTTATTTCTTCCTGTGGATTTGAGTTACTGTGCTGTGGTTGTAAAATACATTACATTTCTATATGTTACAGGCTTTATGCAATTGTTTTTACATTAGTTAAGAGAAGAAGGAGACATATGTATTTTTACTGTCTTTTATGATAGGTCGGTTTACATCTCTCTTCTTCTTACAGGTAGATTTGAATTTACATCTGGATTTACTTGATTTTATCACGTAACTTTAGTATTTCTTGTAAGGTGGGTCTTCCAGCAAAGAGTTCTTACAGTTTTTGTTTATTGGGGGATATTTTCATTCCACCTAAATTTTGTTTTAAGTTTATTTATTTATTTTGAGAGGGAGAGAGAGAGAGAGAGAGAATCCTGAGCAGGCACTGTGCTGTCAGCATGGAGTCTTACTCAGGGCTCTATGTGGGGCTCGAACCCACAAACTGAGAGATCACGACCTGGGCCGAAATCAAGAGCCAGATGCTTAAACAACTGAGCCACCCAGGTGCCCCTTTTCCACCTAAATTTTTGAAAGATAGTTTGGATGGATATAGAATTCTTGGTGGGCAGTTTTGTTTCTTTACTTTGAGTATATCATTTCACTGCCTCCTTGCCCTTATTAATTCTTTTTTTTTTTTAATTTTTTTTTAACGTTTATTTATTTTTGAGACAGAGAGAGACAGAGCATGAGCAGGGGAGGGTCAGAGAGAGAGGGAGACACAGAATCGGAAACAGGCTCCAGGCTCTGAGCTGTCAGCACAGAGCCCGACGCGGGACTCAAACCCACGGACCACGAGATCATGACCTGAGCTGAAGTCGGACGCTTAACCGACTGAGCCACCCAGGCGCCCCGCCCTTATTAATTCTGATGAGAAATTAGCAGTTAATCTTATTCAGGTTCCCTAGCGCACCATGAATTGTTTTTCTCTTTCTCTTTTTAAGATTTTCTCTTTGCTTTTGTCTCTCAGAATTTTTACGATAATTTATATATGGAACTCTTTGCATTTTTTCTACTTGGAATTCATTGAATTTCTTGGATGTGTAGATTAACATTTTCCTCAAGTTTGGGAAAGTTTTCAGTCATTATTTCTTCAAATATTTTTCTGCTTCATTCTCTCTTTTGGGACTCTCATGATGCACGTGTTGTTGTGCTTAAAGATGTCCCACATTTCTCTGAGGCTTGTTCATTTTTCTTTTTTTCTTTTAAATGTTTATTTATTTTTGAGAAAGAGAGCAGGGGAGGGGCAGAGAGAGAGGGAGACACAGAATCCGAAGCAGGTTCCAGGTTCTGAGCTGTCACCACAGAGCCAGATGTGGGGCTTGAACTCATGAACTACGAAATCGTGACCTGAGCCAAAGTCAGAGGCTTAACTGACTGAGCCATCCAGGTGCCCTTCATTTTAATTTTTTAGAAAAAAATGTGTATTTATTTTTGAGAGAGAGGGAGAGAGCGCACACGCGCACACACACACACACACACACACACATGCACACACACAGGCACAAGCGGGGGAGGGGCAGAGAGAGAGAGGGAGACACAGAATGTGAAGTAGGCTCCAGGCTCTGAGCTGTCAGCACAGAGCCCGATGCAGGGCTCGAACTCACAGACCACGAGATCCTGACCTGAGCCGAAGTCGGACACAACCGATTGAGCCACCCAGGCGCCCCTCAATTTTCTTTATTCTTTTAACCCCCTTCTGTTTTCTCAGATTGCATTCTCTACCAATCTATCATTAAAGTCACTGATTTCTTCTGCCAGTTCAGATCTACCACTGAGCACCTCTAGTGAATTTTTAAATTTCAGTTATTGTACTTAAAAAATTTTTTTTAATGTTTATTTTTTTTTTTGAGAGAGAGAGAGTGCAACTGGGGGAGGGACAGAGAGAGTGGGAGACACAGAATATGAAGCAGGCTCCAGGCTCTGAGCTGTCGGCACAGAGCCCAGTGTGGGGCTCGAACTCACAAACTGAGAGATCGTGACCTGAGCTGAAGTCGGACGCTTAACCGACTGAGCCACCCAGGCGGCCCACAATGATTGTACTTTATAGCCTGAATTTCCATTTGGTTCTTTTTTTATAATTTCTATCTCTTTACTGACACTCTCTGATGAGACATTGTCATTATAGCTTCTTTTAATTATTTAAGCATGGTTTCATTTTGTTCTTAGAACACATTTATAATGGCTACTTTGAAGTCTTTGTTAAATCTGACATTTTGTCACTCTCACAATTTCTGTTGTCTCTTTTTATCTCCTGTGTATGGGTCACAGACTCCTTTTTCTTTGTGTGTTACATTAAAAAAATTTTTTTTGTTAACGTTTATTCATTTTTTGAGAGACAGAGCACGAGTAGGGGAGGGGCAGAGAGAGAGGGAGACAGAATCCGAAGCAGGCTCCAGGCTCTGAGCTGTCACCACAGAGCCCGGTGCGGGGCTTGAACCCACGAACCACGAGATCGTGACCTGAGCTGAAGTCAGACACTGAAATAACTGAGCCACCCAGGTGCCCCAGTGTCGTACATATTTTTTTTTTTTTTGAAAACTAGGCACTTTATGTAATTTTAGATTTAGCAACTCTGGATACGGATTCTTTTCTCCCCTCTTAGAGGGGGGTGTTTTTGTTGTTGTTGTTGTTTGCTTATTTGTTTGTTTAGTGAGTTGACTGGACTGTCTTAGTGGGGTCTGTTTTGCCCACAGCGTGCATCCGCTGAGGTCACGCCTCAGAGGGCACAGCCTTGGTCATGCACACACAGTCACCCCGAAATGACAGTGGTTTTAGCGGGGTTCTCTTTGGCCATCTCTCCCTGATTTTCCTGTTAAGCTGTTTACCCCAATTTAATGCCACATCCAGCTGATTTAGCGCCAGATCCACTGATTTCCAGCTGATTGCTCTAATGTTTCTGACAATTCCCTGGGGGCATAAATTGATCTGTCATCTGATCCAATTAAGTTCACGCAGGGGTTGTTTTTGAGACCAGTCTTTGAAGTTTGTTCTGACCGTTCTTAGCTGTCTCTTTCCTTGGTTGTGTCTAGTGACCTCAGTGGCCTATGGTTTACATTCTTGCTCTTAATTAAGAAAAGCTGCCAGCGCCCTCTCATTTGCTCACCACCAAAATCTTCATTGTTTTTGCAAGAGCCTTTAGGCTTGGATTTCTCCTCTCTCTTTCTTTCTCTTTCTTTCTTTCTTTCTTTCTTTCTTTCTTCCTTTCTTCCTTTCTTTCCTTTCTTTCCTTCCTTCTTTCTTTCTTTCTTTCTTTCTTTCTTTCTTTCTTTCTTTCTTTCTTTCTTTCTTCTTTTTAAAGTAGGCTCTGTGTCCAATGTGGGGCTCAAACTCATGACCCAGAGATCAAGAGTCTCATGCTCTACCGACGGAGCCAGCCCCGCTCCCCTCCCCACGCTCTTTTTCAACTAAAACCAGTTCCTTTGGGGAGAGCTCCAGAGCCCTCTGTTCTTGTAGGCTGCCCTCCTCCCCTGGCATAATCTTTGTGCCAGTGGTCTGGGCAGGGCACTAGCCTCTGCCCTTCTCTGCTTGCCTCACCCCGCACAGAACTTGTGCCCAACAGTGAGTGGGGGTGAGGGTGCGGGGCCCCGGTATTTTCAGCCTGCCACTCCTGGGGTAGAGCCCCCTCCCTATGTCTGTGGGGGTGCTGAGCACAGAAAGAAGCCTCCGGCCTCTCAGCCACCCTTGCCAGGAATTGGCTTTTTCAGTTCAACGTTGAAGCACATGAGATATGCTAGTGAGATATGGTGTCCTTGGATTGGAAGCGAAGGGGAGAGGGACACCTGTCTTCTTGGCCACTACGGTCTCTGTCAGGCTGAGCTGGGAAGGAAGGAGAGGTGAGGGGAGCAGGTCCTGGCTCAGAGGCCATGAACTCTCCCCGTTCTGTGTGAGTATAAGAATGTTTTCTCGAATACATATTTTTTCACTTATCATTATGCCATTAGGACAGTTTCTAGAGACCTTAAATGGTTGCTTTTATAGTTTCCACCAGCTTGCAGGTTTGTGGGTTAAGTGAAGTAATGTATACCAAAGTCTCTGGCTTCGGGCCCCCCCTGGCTGGCCCAGTCCGTCGAGCGTCCGACTCTTGATTTCGGCTCAGGTCCTGATCTCATGGTTCATGGGATCGAGTCCCACATTGGGCTCTGTGCTGACTGCACAGAGCCTGTTTGGGATTCTCTCGCCCCCACCCCCCGCTTTCTCTGCCTCCCACCTCTCTCTGTCTCAAAATAAACAAATTTAAAGCAAAACCAAGGTAGTTGTCACCACCCCTTATTTCGACTTTATTCATCTGCTGCGAGCTGCTAGTTCCTTTTTAGAAAAAAGGTGTGTAATATTTCCAGCACACAAAAACCAGAGATAAAATAAATCCCATCCAGGTAGCCACCATTCAGCTTATAAAACAAAATATAGCTGCAGCTGGAGTTCTGTGTGTGTGCTCCCTCGTATTTCCTGCTTCTCCCTCCCTCACCGGAGGGGACCTCAGTCCTGGATTTGTTTCTGTCATTTCCAGGAACGCTCTCATACTTTACCACCCATCTTCAATAAAGAAAAAAAAATGGTTCAGAGACATTTTTCTTGTGGCGGATACATAAACATCCTGTGTGTAAAAGGGCAAATTTCTTTTTTTTTAAAATTTTATATGTTTGTTTATTTTTGAGAGAGAGAGAGAGAGGGAGAGTGCGAGCAAGGGAGGGGCAGAGAAAGGGGGGCAGAGGATCCAAAGCAGGCTCTGCGCTGACAGCAGAGAGCCCAACGTTGGGCTTGAACTCACGAACTGTGAGATCATGACCTGAGCCCAAACCAAGAATTGGACGCTTAACCAGCTGAGCCACCCAGGTGCCCAAAGGGCAATTTTTTTAATACCAATAAAAAGAGATCCCTCTGGGGCGCCTGGGTGGCTCAGTTGGTTAAGTGTCTGACTTCAGCTCAGGTCATGATCTCACATTTTGTGAGTTCGAACCCCGTGTCAGGCTCTGTGCTGACAGCTTGGAGCCTGGAGCCTGGTTCGTATTCTGTATCTTCCTCTCTCTCTGCCCCCTAACTGCTTGCTTTCTCTCTCTCTCTCTCTCTCTCTCTCTCTCTCTCAAATATAAACTAAACATGGAAAAAAGAGATCCCCCTCATGTTAGCTTACCATTTTTATGAGCACATATTCTTTTCCTTTTAACCTGAGAGTAGCAATTCCAGAAACAGTGTGCCTCAAGTAGCAGACTTCTGTAGTGTTCAGAGAAGTTTCTGTTGTAACTGTGTGTTAAAATGTTACTGACTGCATTTCCCCATATTAGGAATTCAGTTTTATGCATAACCGTAGAAACTCCTTCAAACATTATGATTTAAAGTTTGTCACATAGTTAATTTAGAGGTTCTCAACTTTTGGGGGGGGATTATATCCGGTTTGCTTCCTTTGGGTTGGTGATGTTTTTTGAGAATTTTATACTATCCCTTGAAATGATGGAGGACTCATTGGAGTCCCATAGAACGGAATTTTTATCGAACCTTTGATTTGCATGTAAGGAGTGAAAATTAAATTGAAATACTTGGGGGGTTTCCCCAGACGTGGTTCTAACATAATCTCAGCTGTTTTACATGCATTTTGTGGCGATTTATGCTGACACAGTAAAGGCGAGGCGTAGTTGAATGAAATTTCCAGAAATTTCAGTCTAAAATCCTGTTTTAGACGAAGCTGTCAGCTGAAATAAGGACTCTGGTGGGTTTCTGTTCTTTGCCTGCCGAATCTGTGGATGGTCAGACGCTGGAAAATCCCTGGAGCCTGGGCAGGCCAGTCAGTCGAACTTCTCCCTTTCAGCCTGCAGGTGGCAGTATCATACCAGAAATGCGCCTGACAATGGGCCATGAGGTCTAAGGCTTTAAAATTCATGGCGTGTTAGCACCTGGTGAAAAATGCAGTAATGTATTACCTGAATTTGGATATAGAGGCAGACCCCCACCTTGATGTGTCCCCATATTTACATATATTTGAATGGCTGCCCCAGTCTTTTGTTATCCCCTGGTTGAGGTCTTTTGGGATTTCCCCTCTCTCTCCCCTTCAGGCTTATTACTGAAGCTCTTCCTTCTTCCTGGGATTAACCTCTCCCTTACAAAAATACCCACTTCTCTCCCGCGCTCTGGTGTGGCTCCCATCCTTTTGACGAGAGAGAGGGGCCCGGATTTAAAGAGAGAGCAAAGAGATGGGAGAATGAGCGCTAAGACAGGTCTGAACCCTACCTACTTCTGTCTCCATTGCAGCGACAAACACCGCTGGGCCCTTTCCCTCTTGTGAGTTTTCACCCTCTGTTTACCATGTTGTCAGCAATAGAAGACTTTGAGAAAAACCCAAAGAACTGTGTTGTGTATTTGCTTCGGGACAAGGAGCGTTGGGAACATTCTGAAAGTAGCTTCTGTTCCGTTTGTGTCTTTGAGGAACCGGGGAAGGGGTCAAGTGAGACTGGACAGAAAAAAAAAAGTGGTGGGAACAAAAAAGAAGCAGACAGCCTGGTCTGTGAGATGAGGTGAATGAAAAAGGAATAATAGGGATCCACCCAGCCCAGTTGAGCGGCATCCCTGGGATCTTCCACTGGCCAGACTCCCCACCCCCACCCCGGGGCCTCCAACAGAGTGATTTCCACGAAAGGGGAGTGGGAAGGAGGGGGCTGTGGAGGGGAGATCTCCGATCCTTTTCCAGCTGCTCTAGGTAGACCTCTCATCATTCAAAGTAGAAATCTCTGGGGCGCCTGGGTGGCTCAGTCGGTTCAGCGTCCGACTTCAGCTCGGGTCATGTTCTCACGGTTCATGGGTTCGAGCCCCACGTCGGGCTCTGTGCTGACAGCTGAGAGCCTGGAGCCTGCTTCCATTCTGTGTCTCCCTCTCTATCTCTGCCCCTCCCCTGCTCACACTCTGTCCCTGTCTCAAAAATAAATAAACGTTAAAAAATTAAAAAAAAAAAACAAAGTAGAAATCTCTGCAAAGATTCCACAGAAACGCTCTTATATGATGTGGTTAAGCTCTGTATAGGTACTATAAGGTAAGATAGTTTTCTGGAGCTTTCCAGCCCAACCCAGAATGTCCCAGAGCCCCATCCACCATGCATTCTGTGAGGTACACTATATGTTGAGTCTAAAACAGCATCCATACCTTGACAACTGCTTGTGTTTTATAGTATCACGTGTACAGAACATGTTAAGCTTGAAAAACAAGTCAACCCATTGACATTTCCAATAGGCTGCATAAAGTTAAAAACTGCATTTTCAAGACAGCTTGTTCTTTGGTATCACAATATATATTTGAGTGTTTCATTTTTGTATAATGATATTAATTTGTGCATTAAATTTATCGGGCTAAGTAAAATGTGTCTTTTAGGACCTATTAATTGTAACGGGCAGTGGCTTTATTAAGACCATTTTGTTCTTCCGTTGCACTCGTCAAATGTTCATTTCTTCCTGATAGCCGATGATCTCATGTTAAATGGAAAAAAAAATTTAATTCTCTTATAATATTAAGCAAGCCTAGAAGTTGGAGTGCTGCACGGAAAGTAATAACAAAGTACATGCTAGCATTTGCTTTTAATTGTTGTAACCCCTGTATCAATTAGAGTTAGAATATTGAGGATGCGGGCAATTCTGTAGTCACAGAAAGACTTGTTTACCAAATTGAAAAGAAATTAGGAAAGTGATTTTCTCTAAATTACATTTCTTCTCAGATGCATTCTCCAAATTCAAGTTATTTTCCTAATTATATTTTTTATGTAATGAATTTTTAAACCTCCTTGTGCACTTTGTGCTCTTGGTTGGAAACTTCACATCAATTGAGTTTCCATTAAGCTGGAAATCACAGCTTAATGGTAGTTTTTAAAGATGTGATTTTAGCAAGGTATTTGCCTTGGCATAGTAATAATAGTAATAAAGATGCATTTTCAGGCTGAAGTTTACAAACTACTTTTCTGTACAGAGGCAGTGTGGCATCATGGAAAGACTTGAGGCTTTGACCTCAGACCTGGGCATGAACCCCAACTTAGCTACTTACTTAGGAGTACTCTCTCTTCCTGAATCTCAGGTTTCTCATCTGTAAAATGAGGATAACATCTGTTTTGAAGTGTTGGCATCCATATTAAATAAGAATGAATGTGTGCAAAGATCTTAGCATGAAACAGTAGCCTTCTAAACCCCAATACCGAATCTTCAGAATTTTAGTAGGAAGTAGGGTTTTTTTTGTTTGTTTTTATCTTTTTTTTTTTAAGTTTATTTCTTTATTTTGAGAGAGAGCGTGAGCGGGAGTTGGGGAGGGGCGGAGGGAGAGAGGGCGAGAGAGAATCCCAAGCCCGTTCCTCACTGCCAGCGCAGAGCCCGACTACGGAGCTCAAACTCACGAACTGTGCGATCATGACCTGAGCTGACACCGAAAGTTGGACGCTGAACTGACTGAGCCACCCAGGCCCCCTTGGTTTTTTGTTGAAAATGTTTATTTATTTTTGAGAGAGAGAGAGAGAGAGAGAGAGAGAGAGAGAGAGAGCGTGGGCTAGCGGGGGAGGAGCAGAGAGAGAGGGGGCACAGAGGATCCAAAGGGGGCTCTGTGCTGACAGCAGCGAGCCTGATGCGGGGCTCCAACTCATAAACCGAACCGTTACTCACGAACCAAACCATGAGATCATGACCTGAGCCTAAGTCGGGCGCTTAACCGCCTGAGCCATCCAGGCGCCCCTAGGAAGTGGGTTTTATCTCTGTTGTACAGATGAGTCAGCTGAGGCTAGGTAAGCGATCCAGGGTGACCAGGCCTGTTTTATGACTGCAGGTCAGGGTACTTCTCTCCTCTCAGGGGCTTCGGGGGCCAGACTGCAACAACCGATGACAGTACTCCGTGTGGATTGTCAGGTGTGACCTCTCCCATGCGATCCAGCTTCCGTTAAGGCAGTGACTCCCAGCCCGTTTTCCCTGCACGGCATGTTCCTGGGACATCAGCTGAAACGCCATCCTTTTCTCTCTCACTCACAAAAGCCCAAGGAGGGACGGTGTCTATTAATAGGGGTGACCTGCCATGCATCCCCTCCCCAAGTTTCCTTGAACACAAGGAAGTAGGTCATTTTGTAGGAGAAGGTTCGTGATCGAGGGTGATGAGAAAGATTGGTGGGACCAGTAGGAGTCTACAAAGTTAAGGCTTGGTTTTGGAGGCAAGCAGAGGTTCTTGAGTGAGAAAGGAAGAGGCTTAGAGCCGTGGTCTGCAGGACGACTTGGAAGCAAAAAGGCCCGGAAGCCAGGAGACCAGTTGGGCTCTTGGAGTGAACCAGATGGGATGAAAGAAAGGTCCGAAGCAAGACAGTGGCAGCAGGAATGCAAAGGAATAAACGCGAGACTGATTGGATACGCCCGGGCAAGCAAAGAGGTAAAAGGGGCCAAGTAATAAGCAGAAGTTTCAGAATAGGCTGGCAGGTAGGCAGTGGGTGTCCTTCTTTAATTTCATTTTGCATAAATGAATATTAAAATGATCTTTCAGCCCCAGGCCTCAATATCACGCCGGGAGAAAGGAGACAATCCAGACGGTGCAAAAAGCAGAAGAAGCACGAGCTTCCTGGGCACAGTTCACAACATATGAATAGCCTTTTTCTTTTAACCGAGTTGTTGCCTTATGGGAATTGTCTGTGTCGCCTGCTGCACTGGTTTCAGATCCTAGGCTCCGTGACTTTGTGGTTAGTCACACAAACACGCAGCTATCCAAATTTTCAACTTGATTCTGAACATTATGAGTGGGTGCCCGGTGATAGGGAGCATGTGGTGAGTCGCTACCCTGCGCCTTTGACCAGCCAATAACTTGAATGTTTGCGGCGACTGAGAAAATACTTTTTAAAACCGTATGTTGGATGTTGGGGCGCCTGGGTGGCTCAGTCGGTTGAGTGTCCAACTTCGGCTCAGGTCATGATCTCACGGTCCGTGAGTTCGAGCCCCGCGTCGGGCTCTGTGCTGACAGCTCCGAGCCTGGAGCCTGCTTTGGACTCTGTGTCTCCCTCTGTCCGCCCCTCCGCCGCTTGCACTGACGTGCATGGGACAGCATTTGGATTAGCGCGACTAACTTCTATTTGGTTTTATATTGTACGAAATATAGGCAAATGATGCTTGGCTGATAATTCTTTGCATAGAACATGAAGCAATAGCAAAGCCATGTTCGTTCTTTTTCTAGCGATGATCTGGAACAATTTATGGAAAGTCAAGGTGCGTCCAGCCCAGGTATCCTCATTTTAACAACCAGCCTCAGCAAACCGTTCATGCGACTGGAAAAGTACGTTACTCTCTTGCAAGAGCTGGAACGCCATATGGAGGTAAGGGAAGGCCACGCATGGGCCTGTGCTCTGGAAGAAGCAGCCAGTCTCCTTCCAGACTAAGCTTGCCGAGGAATTCAGAAAAGGCCTGGGTTTCAAATTTTACCTGATTCAATCTTCCCACTTCCCTGGGCTTCTAGTTTTCCTCATTATGCAGCAAAATAAGGGGGGGGGGGAGCATTCCTTTATTTCCCCCTTCTGGAGATTTTTTTAAAGTTTTACTTAGTTTATTTAATCTTCCCACTTTTACTGGGGTCTGATTGACAAATAAAAATTGTGTATATTTAGGTTGTACATTGTGAGTTTTAAAGTGTTACAGTATGATGGTTTAATATATGTATACATTGTAAAATGATTCCCAGAGCAAGTGAATTCCATCACCTCACAGAGAGGATGAGAACACGCAGGATAGACTCTCAGTAAATTTCAAGTATACGACACAGTGGTATAAACTGTGACCACCACGCTGCGCATTAGATCCCCAGAATTTATTCATCTTATAACCAAAGGTCCCACCTCCTTTACTACTCAATATTCATGATCGTTCCCCTTCTCGGTCCAGCCGCTTCTCTCAAGCCCATGCTAACCGGTTGACTTAGGTTTTCTTCATCTGTAGACGGCAGTTCAATCAAAATCGACCAAGATCTTCCGTTGTTCCGGTATATGAACCAACCTGACTGTGGGAGACACACAGAGCAAAACGTCAGAAAATAGAAATACCGCTTTCACTCTAGACAGGGGTCGATATCTCTACAGCCCTGTGATCACTCAGCTTTCTGACCCTGGATGACACTGGAAGATTCTGGTATTTCCTTAAAGATTCATAGACGGGTCCAATATTAGTTTATCTGTCTACGCATCGTAGATCTACACCAAAGTTCCCTCACATTTTTGTTTATAAACTTCTAGTTGGCTTGCCCCAGCCGTGGCATAGCTATAATCTTCTTTGAATATTAAGGTTTGCACCGAGGCCTGATAACTGAATATTATTTCATCGAGAGGCCCAATCCTTTTCTTAAAAACCAATCAACAGGGATAGCTTCTAGAATTGTCCTTGAGCCATCGAGCATGGGCGCCGGAGGTGGTGTGGGTGGGAGAGGAGGGCCCTCTGGGGGAGGCTGCGTTTACCCTAGTTGCTCTTCCTGTGTCTGGGGAAAGGTTTTGAGGTTTTAAAGGGCTTGATTATCTTTAAAGAAAAAGGTTGCACACTGCCGGTCTCGTCAGCATTTGTAAGGATTGAAAGCATGTACTCTGAGCAAAACCACATTCTCAGGTTATTTGACCTGCCGGAAAGCTGGAGGCAGCGGGGAGCCCGTGAGTGAGTAAAGCCTGCCGGAGTGAAATTTCAGTTAGGGCTTGGGAAGGTGTTGACCTCTGGATGCCTTTCCAAAAGCTCAACCAGTTTGCCGAACCGTTTGAGGTTTGCCCCTCCTTGCTTATCACAAAAATCCAGAAAGCAGCGGCATCAGTTTCTGTTACTGCTCAGGGCTGAGGTACTAATATGCGCTCCGTTTGAGGAGAAGACTCCCCAGATGCCCCCACTGCCGGGATCCTCTCTCTTGACCTTCCTTGAAGTGGAACCCGTGTTCCCTCCTGTCTCCCTTTTCTGTTGCTTCCCTGCCTTTGGCTGCCTTCCATTTCCCACCATCAGATAACACGCACCCGAGTTCACCATCCGGTGAGACTCCTTCTCCAGCTTTCTCATCATTTAGCCTGGCTGCTGGCTAATGGTAGAATAGAACCTGAACTTGTCAGCTCTCCGCTAGTCTGGCTAAGGATACATCTAACTATGATGGAATACAACCTTTCTCCACACACGCGATACAGTTCTTGGCTTGGGGCAGACCCCTGGTCTGTTCAGCTGCGTTTTGTGACCCAAGGCCGGCCGAACGGCGGGTTTTCTCCTTCCATTTATTCCAGCTGAATTCCAAAGGTTAGGTGTACATATACCCCCAAGGTTAGGTACGCAGCTGCACCCCATGTGCCCCCCATGTTAGGTATACAGCTTCCCCAAGCATCACCCCTTTCCCTTCGTGGACAGTTACGGAGATGTGGATCCCTGCAAGTAGTTTTTGAAGCTGTCCACTCTTCGGGGTTGTAAGTACCATGGAATTGCAGACCATACGTAAGAACCTCGCTTGCAAAAGAACACACGGTATGGAGCTTGGAATTGTTTTCCCCGTCTGCCACGTTGAACCCGCCGAAAGAAAATGGAGGCATTTTAGGAAATGAGATTGGATTGATTTTTCTCCGACCGCTCCTCTGTTTCCACAACTCCCTACCTCTGGTCACTTATTAACAACATGGCCTGACGATGCCCCCCGCCAACTAATGGTTATTTCTTATCTCAAGTATAGCAGCAAAAGGGGAAACGAGAGCTCTTGCCCCAATAACCGCACCTAGTATGTTGTTGCCAAACCCATGATGTGTTACCGGCTGTCTTAATTTCTTGCTCGCCTGATAATCGGAGGTGCTGAGATTCCAAAGGCTCAAGTGCTGTTGTATTATGTAATCTTTAAATTTGTGTTACCACCGCCACAACGGGGATACAGAACGGTTCCATCATCCCCTCGGATTTCCTGTCTCTTTGCAGCCGCAACCCTCCTCCCCCCCCAACCCCTGGCGACCGCTGATCTGTTCTCCTTTAACATTGTTTTACAATGTATTCCTTTACTAGGATACGCATCCAGATCATCAGGATATTCTGAAAGCAATCGTAGCATTCAAAACTCTCATGGTAGGTGATGCTCTCAAATTATAATTCTCCGTTGTGTATGCGTTGTTCCTAAAAGAGTGATTTGTGTGTAACGTCTCTTTCCCAATGCAAAGGTCTTTAGAGTGGAAACAATAAGCTTTAGCGACAGTATCGCAGTGATTGTTTCATTTAATTTTGTCTTCCAAAAATCATGCTTACCTATGAAAGGTTGCCAGGCTGAGGGTATAAAGCACTCACATTTGAAGTCTCTGCCACATTAAGCATCGTTGTGTAGGTGGGGGGTTTCCTTTTGTCTCTTTGTCTTTACCCCCGTGTCGTTCACCTTGTGTCTGTGCAACTTGTCACTCACTGATTGCCATCGATGCTGGATTCATCTATTTATGCCAAAGGGTGTGAGTTTTACTCTTTGCGTATGAAAAAGAAATCCTTCATCAAATCTAAAAGGAAAAAAACCTACTAAAATGCAATTGTTTTGTAATCTTGTATCTTGAGCATGATTGTTAATGTCTTCTTGAACCCACTGATGTAAAAGCACTTGGTGGCCTTTTAGGAGAAAACAAAGCATCACTTTGGGTGATTGATTAAGTTTAGCTTCATTCTAGCCATTTCTTTTTTTTTTTAATGTCTACGTATTTATTTTGAGAGAGAGAGCAAGCAAGCAGGGGAGGTGCAGAGAGAGGGAGGGAGGGAGAGAGAGAGAGAGAGAGAGAGAGAGAATCTCAAGCAGGCTGTCAGTGTGGGCTCGAACCCACAAACGGTGAGATCATGACCTGAACTGAAACCAAGAGTCAGACGCTTACCCTAGTGAGCCACCCAGGTGCCCCCATTCTAGACATTAATGTAGCATTCCAAGGGATTGGGATCCATGGTTAGTTGTCGGTTCTTGCTATAAGGTTGTGATGCAACATTCGCCATCACCTCATTTTTATTGCTGTTGAAAGATCAGTACGTGATGCGTCCACAGGTAAACAGCAAGTTGAAGTCCAGAGTAAGGTATTACATTAAATACCTTTTGTTGTCATAGGTCACAGTTTAATCTTGGCAGTTTTACATGGCATTTATTACTATTTGCGTCCCTTTTATTTTGTCCTACGTAAATTGAATATAAAATTCCTTTTGACAACAATATTTCTTTCTGACCATAGTACATGTTGTGAAGCTTGCTTTGATGGTTCTAGTATATTTATTCCCACTTTAGATGCTTCAGAAACATGTGTCCAGTGAACTGATTTCTTCAAGTTTCCATTTAGCCGAAAGGGGCAGCAGAGATTTTATAGAAAACACAGCCCCCAGGGAACTGTGACATTTATTTGGAAACAGTAACATAATTAACCATATGCTTATTTTCATATTCAATTTGGAGTAAATACTGTTACATTTTTTAACAAATGTGTAAATACTGTTAAAAATTATTCTAAGATGACTTCACATTTTCTGAAACAGTGATCTATATCTATCTATATGTAGATAGATAGATAGATAGATATAGTATTCATACCCCACATTTTGTTTCCTGGTTTGTATTTTCACTTTGTATTCATAAAATTCAGTTGTATCTCTTTCTTACAATTCTTTTAGGAACAGAATTAATGTAGTATTTTTTTCTCCATACCAACCTACTCCCAGTCCCTAAACAAAGCATAGGCAGTGCCTCTGTTTCGTTGTAAGGTCTATTTGATTCACTGCAGCAGGAGAAATTTAGTTTTCCCTTTTTCTAGAGCCCCTGGAGTCATTTTGTGTTTGTTTGCTTTACTAAGCTGTCGCTTGGTTGGAAACCGAGCATGTGTTAGTAAAATAAAACGGCTTGGTGACGAGCTGGAAAGGGGCTAGAGCAGGGACCCCAGCCAGCCACTCGTCTCCTCATATACCTGCGGTGATGGAGAAGCAAGCCCGTTCTGCCATTTTGTCTCGCCGTTTTGGCACAGCGAAAGGTAGCTCTTCTTCGCAAAACCTCTGGGGGCCCCAGGCTAGAGCTTCAGGGCCGTGGGTCTCTCTGTCCGTGAGGAACGGATCTGGTGATGGGATTCGTGGTGAGGAATCAGGACGCTGTGGAAACCTGAGAGCCCAAAGCTTCCTCTAACTCTGCTCTTGTTTCGCAAGAATTCCTCTTCCAGTATGTTCTGCTTTGGTTCCATAGGGGCAGTGCCAAGATCTAAGGAAGAGAAAACAGCTGGAGTTGCAGATACTTTCTGAACCTATTCAGGCGTGGGAAGGAGAGAGTATTAAAACCTTGGGGAATGTTCTGTTTATGTCACAAGTAATGGTGCAGTATGGAACATGTGAGGTAAGAGGTTTCACAGCTCAACGCCATTGCTGCCATCTTTCTTCTTGTTCTTCTTTGATTCGTTCGTCCGTCCAGGCCAGGTTGCTCGAACGTGCCGGGAAACCGAGCGCCTCTTCTTTGCCCCACACTCTGCCAGGTGCTGTGGGAGAGAGGAGGAGAGACCACGCGATGAGCCGTGCCTTAAACACAGATGAAAACACAGGCTGCGGCCAGAAAACGAACCCAGGTAGTCAGTGTAGATGGTGCGCCTCAACAGTGGGTTGCACGGAAGCTCAGAGAAGGGAGAGAGCAAGGAGGCTGTGGAGAGGGGACTCGAGGAGGAGGGCCACGAAGGGAAAAGGCGAGCATTTCGTAAGGCAGAGGTCATTCTTCTCTCAGGAGAGAACAGGAGCGTGGCCTTTTGCTGCAGGAAGGCGAGGAAGCCGGGCTGTCGGGAGCAGAGGAAGTGTGTTGGGAGAGGGAAAGCCGTGGGGCGAGACAGAGTCAGGTTATGAGAACGCTGGGCGTCAGGCAAGAGTCGTTCAGATCCACCCAGCAGGCAACAGGGAACTGTTAGAGGCTCGAGTAGTAGAGAAACGGGAGCGAAGGGGTGTTTATGATACTTAACCTGACTACCACGTACGTCAGGTAAACAGAAGGACCGGCTGGGTTGGCAAGTGAGCAGTACCCCGCCCCCCTTCCCCACGAAGCTGGTGGCAGAAAATGAAACTTCAGGGCCAAATCTGAGCCCCATTTAGGAGGGAAAGCCGATAGGAGGCAGTGACCTATGGGCTGGAGGAGATGATGGCCGCCATCTTGGACCTGTTAACGTCCAAGTGACCGTGGGTCTCCAGGGGGCGATGTCTTGTGGGCGGCCATTAAAACAGTAGAGAAACGTGGGCGGGAGGTCAGAGTTAGAGGCAGGGATTTAGATGTCCCTGACAGATGTGCCTTCCTAGGAAGTAAGTATCCAGAGAGAAGCACGGAGGGCTGAGATGGAATAGGTCTTTTAGGAAGGGGGCAGTCCAGCGAGGGGGGAAGGTTGGTTATGTCACCTGGCCTGATTTATCGGCTGTTAGAATTGCCTTCCCCGTCCCCAGACATCTTCCTATACTCCCTGGCAGGTCTCTGTCAGAGATTCATTACTTTGGGTTAATGAGCAATCTCATTTAAGGCGCAGATACCCTGGGGAAGGTTGGTGGGTGCTGCAGAAGGTTCAAAGGTCAAGCAGTATGGAGACCAAGAAGAAGCCATCGGATTTTGCTAGAAGGCAGTTATTGATGGCTCGGAGACAGCGGTGGGGCTGCAGTTAGGGAGGAATCGATGAGGAGAAAAATGAAGGCAGCAAGTCATTTGGCCATAAAATACCGAGAAACAGGGTACTGACATACCTCGGGAGATCCTGGGGGTTTGGTTCCAGAGCGGTCTCTCGGTGTGTATAAAAGCTATCTCTGCGCTACGCAGTGGTTTATTAAGTGTGCAGTGCCATGTAGTCTACAAAACGTAAAAAATTCCTTTATTGCTACAAAATGCTAACCATCGTCTGAGCTCTCCGTGAGTCATAACCACTGATCGCAGATCCCTATAACAAATACAGTAATAATGAAAAAGCTTGAAATATGGCAACAGTTACCCCGACGCGACAGACATGAAGCGAGCAAATGCTGCTGGAAGCATGGCACTTACAGACCTGCTCCACGCAGGGATGCCACAGGCCTTCAGTCTGTTAAAGAACACGACTACCTGTGACGCGCAATGAAGTGGACCGCAAGGAAACAAGGCAGGCCTGTATTATATCGAAGGCGCCACAGGGGCCAGGGAAGGCCTGTTAGGACAGGAGATGTGCGTATGTTAAAGGCAAAAGAGGAAAAGCTCATTAAGCAGGCGACGCTGCTGGAAGGAGGAAGAAGAGATTAAGTGTCTGTAGAAGGGCATGGAGATAATTGGAGCTAACATGGCTGGACATGTAAGCCGAATGTAATTAAAAAAATTTTTTTTTATGTTTATTTATTTTTGAAAGAGAGAGAGAGACAGAGACAGAGACAGAGACAGGGAGACAGACACGGGGAGACACAGAATCCGAAGGAGGCTCCAGGCTCTGAGCTGTCAGCACAGAGTCCGATGCGGGGCTCGAACTCACGAACCGTGAGATCGTGACCTGAGCCACCCAGGCACCCCTGGATGTAATTTTTTTCGCATCTACTACGTGTGCATCTGTTTGTAGAGTTCAGAGAAGCCCTCACGTGTAAAATCTCCCTTGGTGCCATTTTCAAAAGGTATTTATTTCTTTGTTTCACATGAGTACGGTGGTTTTCATGTTCTTACTGATTAAAAGTAATTTTATGAATAAGATCTTAACACACATGCCAGAGCATAATACATTTCCTATTTCAGGCTTTCCTACCTGAAAGCCCCTTCTGTTTTGCTACTTTTCAGAGTAAAATCATTTTCATTTTGCGAACCTAGAGACTTGTGCTTTGCCTACAGCTTGCGTAGGAAGGCATTAACTGTGTGACTGCTCAGGCATACATACTTGGGAAACAGGCACGTTATTTGTATTTAACCGTTATGTATAGGAAAAAGAGGGATAAACTGTGGCTTTATATTCACTTCGATGTCGAATTCAACTAGTCTTGTGCTTTTAAGTTGGGTATCTTTTTTAAAAGGTCACTGTTCATGTTTCGTTGCCGTATATAAGCCCTGTGATGTACAACAGTGACTCCAGAAATTCTTTTTTTTTTTTTTTTATTTTTTTTTTCAACGTTTTTTTTATTTATTTTTGGGACAGAGAGAGACAGAGCATGAACGGGGGAGGGGCAGAGAGAGAGGGAGACACAGAATCGGAAACAGGCTCCAGGCTCTGAGCCATCAGCCCAGAGCCCGACGCGGGGCTCGAACTCACAGACCGCGAGATCGTGACCTGGCTGAAGTCAGACGCTTAACCGACTGCGCCACCCAGGCGCCCCAACTCCAGAAATTCTTAACAAACAAAATGTCCACTTTCTGTCCTCCACTTAATATTTTCCATTTCACTTTAGGAAAAAGAGGAGCGGTACCTCATGTTGTTTTCAAGTGTCTTGATAATGTTATCCGCAAGTCCTCGGATGAGTGGCTTTATCTATCAGGTCAGTAGATTTCATATAAAACAAACAGCAGGACCCAGAATGAAAACAGGTTTGCATCCAGTTGCAATATCTGTTCTATGGCCCTAAAAGCTCCAGCCAGAAAATGCAGAATGTTCTGACCCTTTGTTGTAATTATACAGCTTATAAGAGCAGATGTTCCTTAGATGGAAAACCTTTGTATTGCTGTAATGAATTTATCTTGAACGTCCATCGCGCTGGCTGTGAGCTAGGTTACGAATGTTCCGATAGAAGTCCTTCCACTCGTTGGGAAATCAAACTTCCTTCAGTCCGCTCCCCAAATATGGAGTGCTATAAGTTACTGTTGCCTATTATAGCTGGCCTAGCAATGACTAATGTTCATGAAACTGGAAACAAAATTTTTTTTTGAATCTTTACTCTGTTGACTGATTCTCCGGAAAATGTGTTAGAAAACAAGTAAGCCTGTTTGTAAATCCTGACCGTATGGTTTAGGATGTGTTAGCAAAACACAAGCCACATTGCCCCCTTGCTTTCTCGTCTGATCACATTTGAAAGCAGGGAAGCATGCAGGCCAGAGAAATATGTCGAGCCCTGAATCAGCAGTGATTTCCGAGAGGGTCAGAAAATCTAATAGACATAAGCCGGGGCACATCTAACCACAGAACTGATGGGAATGTTCCTTTTCTGATAGGGAAAAATACCAGTCGCGGGAATCGTGGTGACCAGATTAGATGAAATCGAAGGAAATGACTACACATTTGAAATCACAGGTAGGCACTCTTGTCTGTTTCAAGTAGCTACCTGAAATCCTTTTTGGAATGAAGTGGGATTCGAGTAAGTAAAAGCTATTATTTTCTGCTCTAAGTCCGTGAGCAAGTTTTACCTGGCCACAGCAAGGTGTCTTCCATTTTCTGGGATAATTAGGGTCCGGCGACAGAACCAAGTCTGGCCACTCAAAAGCCTCGGCGTGGCCATTGGTTTCAATCTTTTCTTGCATCGGAGCTACTTGTTAGAACTAACAGAATGGACTGACGTAGAGGCACAAATTGAGCAAAATACCAGGCCTGACCTTTTGGCCTACGGTCCCTTTTGCCAGGCCCGTGTGATTTCCACGTGACGTGATTTCCACTCTGCACCGAGAGGGCGCAGCAGCTCACGCTGGGATGGTGGCCCCGGGCCTTACCCCCTTCGTTCCCCAGTAGGGAGCCCGAGATCGGATGTTGGCCTTGCTTCAGCAGGGGTTTCAACAGGGGTTATCTCATCGCTGTGGACACTCATGGAAACAGACACCCCAGCCTTAGTTGCTCGACGTGTGTTTATGAATGAGGTGAACTCAAGGCCCTCCGTGTCTTTTGTCTCCAAATGCTCCCAATGGGGCAATGCAGGTAACCTAGTAGAGAGGACTGTGGTCCATTGCAACAACAGCCAGGACTTCCAGGAATGGCTGGAGCAGCTGTGCAGACTGATCAGGGGACCTGCCTCTTGCAGCTCATTATCCAAAACATCGTCGTCCTCTTCTGGTGCTCATTCCGTAAGTTGTCCACTTGTGCGGTCCGGGGACTACTGAGTCTCTCGTCACACCTGCCTGCAGAGGACTTACAAGAAGCAGTGAGCATGCCCTTAGTCTTTGGGTTGTCTATATTCGTAGGTCTTGAAGTACAGTTAAACCTCACTAATTCTGACTACTTGTGGAGGGAGGTCCGTCCAAATTAATGAAAGGTTTTACGTAGAGGTGTGCGGCTTTGTCGGACGGCGTTGAGGAGCTCCCGCCAGCTGCCCGCAAAGTTTTGTCTAATCAGAAGTCCCACTGAGATGTTTTAGCGGTAAACGAGATTTATTTTCTTTTCACTTTTTTTTATTACATATAGTTTATTGTCAAATCGGTTTCCGTACAGCACCCAGTGCTCATCCCAACGGGTTAATTAGCAGCCGTTATTCTCCTATTCGTTGTGTGCTGAGTCAAAAAACAGATAGTTTACCTGCCCAAGTACTTCACCATCTCCACGTAATCTCATTTAGGCTTCCACATTCACCGGGCAACCTTCAAGGGTAAACTTGCAGCCGCTGCCTTCTTCCAAGTCATCACGAATTTGGAATTCCTGGACTTGGAATTGATGAGGTTTTACTGTACTTGTTGAGTGAGAGCGAGGATTGCAGTGCTGTTAACACTCCAACCGGTGATGCCAAAATTCCAGTCTCAGGCACTGTGCGCTGTGGTGGGAAGAACAAGGGCTCCGGCATCAGATCTGAGGTCAAATCTTGGCTTTGTCAATTGCTAGCTAGTTAGTTACTTCACTTCGCTAAGGTTTGTCGTAGGCAGTTCTGCTGAGATAACCTATTTCAGCACCTGATAGAGTGCCAGGCACCCGACTGAAGCCATCCAGTGCTGACTCCACTCTCCTCTCTTATGAAGGAAAGCCACCCCTGACTTTAGTGAATCAAATTCCAGAAGAGAGAGGGAAGACAGGCCCGTAGGATGTTGAGTCGATTTTGTGCTGTTCCTTAGAGACCCCATCATCTGGACTTTTGTTTTCCCACCTTTCCTTTCCTGTGGTTGGCTTTGCTGATCCAATGAAACTATTGTTCTCTTGCCGTGCGGCACAAGGTCGGGTTCAGGTGGCAGATCGCCAGCATCTCATCAGACATTTTCCCAGTCTTTTAGCTCTACCGGACAGTCCCGAGGACCCTTGGAGCCTCCTCAGATTATAAAACCGTGGAGTTTAAGTTGTCTACGACCCGCACCTCCACTTAGACCATCAGCAGCACTAGGTTATAAAGAGGTAATTTTGCTACATATGGTATAAAATGTGTCTGTCAAGCTAATGTCACAGCTTATTCCGAAGAGTTCTGTGGGGATGTGCTAGAATTTATGCTAGGTGATACATGTCAGTCAGTCGTGAATCGTTAGACTCGGGGATGTTGTTATTTCTTAATTTTCCATTTCCCCATTGTCCCTGTGCAAATATTTATCCAGAAGGGTTTATGTGCACTGCCTGGGTTCCCCGGTCCCTTCCTGATAATTGTATATAATGTCCACACATCTTAAACAGAAGCCACTTCCTTGGAGTTCAGTTTGCGACCAGGCAGACCCAGTTCTGCATTTTGGATCATTTTGATCTATTAAAGCCAAATCAGGAAAGTCTTATGGGACCAAGCCATAAGTCTGAGCTATGAGAGTCTGGACCTTCTGCTGCAGTTGGAAAGGGAAAAGAATTTAATGAAAAGAATGTCTTTTCAAGTGAGGCTTCTAAGCAACATTGGATATTTGGGTAGTATGGGGACTTCAAGGTTCTTTCTGTTTTTTTCCTGAAAGTCACAGTCAGGAAATGTCAGTCACTGGCTTCTGTAACTGTGTGGAGTGTTAGTTTTTCCATCCAAACGGTGTTTTGTTTTGTTTTGTTTTGTTTTGTTTTGTTTCCCTAAGATGTTAATCATCATTTCAGCTTTCAGTAAAGAGCCTCATTTATAAGTGACTGTTCTTTAACTAGGTCTTCCTGAGTGAAGGTTTAAGATCGTGGCGGTTATGAGACGCATCTTAGAATTAGGGAGCAAAGACAGCATACATTGCCATATCGACTGTGTGTTTTGATGCGCGACACAGATTTAGCTCAATCTCAAGTTTGTTTTGATTTCAAACACTGTGCTACTGTCTCGATTAATTGTTGCCTCCGAGTGCGGTAAAAATAGAGCGGTATTGACACCGGAGGAATTTTTGATCGTTTCAACTGGGCATGACAGGAGAAATAATGCTTGAGCTGAATCCTTATTATGTACCTCTGTTCAGAATTGGGCCAGGAAACAGTCCCACGGGTTTGCTGTGGAAATCGACCCGGGAAAATCGTAGTTATCTGGGTCCCCTTTTTAACGATCGCTATTTTGTAATTGTCAGTTCCTAAGTTCGAATTCAGGTGAGCCTTGAAGGGTCCAGTTAACTTAATCCTTCGCAGAACTAATCCATTAAAACTAAGGCATGATCACGTTGTTTCTGCTGGGAGAAGAGAGCTATTAATATACTCTTAGCGTATAGTGTGTATTTCAGTTATTTTCAGTATTTGTTATTCTGCACAGAACTGTATTCCTTGGGCTTTCGCGTGACAATTTTGCATCTGAGACTAATGCGGGAAACATGATGATGTTCTGTGTAATTGATGATGACACTAACATTTGACTGTTGTTTTAGAATTACTGATAAATGGATTTGATCATTATAACCATCGACCTCTCACGCTCATTTTCTCTTTCTTTACATATTCACTTTAGAGGATGTCTTATATCTTAAAGGTAAGGGTAGAACAATATCTTTGGCTTACAGTGGCCTCATAATGCTGTGCTGTCACCTCTGATGAATGAAGCTTTTCCTTTATGCTTGTTTTGTCCCTTGTTCTCATTGGTGGCTAAAGTACGAAGATGCAGTTCTGACATGTAAGTACTTTCTTCAGAAAGCAGCCTCTTGTGAAATCCACATGAAAATGTTGTCTTAGACGCCTTGAAAATGCCTGTTTTCCCTGTGTCTTTTTGGTAAACGCTCTTTTTCCGATCCTTTTTGTCACATGTGAGTTTTCCATGTCCGTTTTCAAGTCTAAGTGGGTCGCTGTGGCTAAGTGGAAGAAATTCAATTGTTTTGTCCCATATATTTTAAGGTACTAATTATGACCCACACATCACGTATATACCTTGCATGGAACATTGGGATAAGACGGTCACTAGGGTCTGAGATTCTCATCTCTTTGTTTGGATACCTGATAATGAGCACCGGTTACTTATCCGGCAAAAGCAAATTCAGTAATCCATGGCTCTTTTGTCTGCTAATTAAAAATACAGCTTTCTGTATGTATATTTAAGCTTCGGTCTACACCCATTGTTCCTGACGCCAAATTATTTATCAGGACATCCCTCATTTGGCTCTTCTCTCTGAGTTCAGGGAAATTTTTTGGTCCCTTAATTTTCCCATCTGACAAATGGAAATTAATATTCTTCTTTGTGGGACTGTCACTAAGGAAAATGTATTTAAAAAGCTTTGAAGCTCCTTGAAAAGCAGTATGTACCGTATTAGTATTTACAACTGTTACTTGATTCCCTGGAAACTGTATCAGCGAGGACTATAAACCAAGTTAGGAATGCGGTTGTTTCCCTAGGATCTACACCCACTATTTTCTCTGTACACGGCACCTGTCCCTATGGCGATTGAGAGGCCAGTGTCACTGCCTCTGTTTTATGGAAGCTTTTAGAGTTTCTTGGAGCCATTTTTTATTGTGTACATTATTAAACTTTGATGCCCTTTTGGGACTGTCAAAATAAGAGAGAGCCATTCGGTTTCATTTCATTTGCTCTTTTTAATTTGTCTTGGGGGGAGAATTTTAATTCCTAAACAAACCTCCGTCCTTACAGGAGTCTAGTAAAAGCCCCAAAACGATGAAGAAGTTTCTTCATAAAAGAAAGACGGAAAGAAAGCCATCGGAGGAGGAGTATGTGATTCGGAAAAGTATGTGTTTTGTACTTTTGGAAGGTCGGTTATGGATGAACTAGCAGAAGGATTTTTTTGAAAGCAGATGATTAGAGCAGTTTGTCCTCCATACCCCCTGTTTCATGAAGAAAAAATGCATGCATTCAAGGGTTTGGTCACCTCTAAGATTTTTGAGTCAGCTGCCGCCTGTATGATTTCGTTTTGAATATTTTGCCCTGCCTGGTTGAGAACCACTAAAGGGACCTGTTTGCTACGGATACATTTTTTCCCTTAGTTTCTGATGCCCAAGATATTTTCCTCTACCAGGATACACTAAATAGACCTGAAGGCTGAAATCCTTCTGGAAGGTTAACGCTCAATGACGTTCTCTGAGTTAGCCGAGGAATCGGGCAGCTGCTGCATAGAAGCAGCTGGATTCAGAGTCAGGCTGCAGAGTCGGTCAGCCAGTGGATATGTATGTATTTGCCTCTATGGCTGGGAACGAGGTCCTTTGGGACACACATGAAGGAGTAAGTGATGTATCACCAAGGGGTGACGGATCTGTGCGTCCTGGCCAAAAATACAGTCTGGAAAGATCTGCTGGACTCCAGCTTCTGCATCTACCCCACCCCACCCCCCACCGGGATGTGCGCATCCGCCCGCTAGCTAGCAGGGTTTCGCCCTCCAGTCATTTCAAGAATGAGTTGGAGGAGGAGAGGCAGGAGGGGGAATCAATGACTCTGCTGGCTGGTTGGAAAAACGGGTGAGGTCTATGGGGGAAAGCTTCCTAGAGAAGGGAAGCCTTGAAGTTTGAGGGAGAGGCAGGTTGTGGCATATATCGGATGAGAACTGAGGCTGGTGCTGTCATTGCGGCCTCTAAGAGTCTAGTAAAAGCCCCAGGGCCGCCTGGGTGGCTCAGTCGGTTAAGCGTCCGACTTCAGCTCAGGTTGTGATCTTGAGGTTCATGAGTTCGAGCCCCGCGTCGGACTCTGTGCTGACAACATGGAGAGGACTCTGTCTTCCTCTCTCTCTCTCTGCCCCTTCCCGGCTCTCGCTCTCTCTCTCTCTCTCTCTCACACACACACACACACACACTCTCTCTCTCTCTCTCTCTCTCAAAATAAACTTAAAACCAAAAGCCCCAAAGTGATGAGGACATTTCTTCAGGAAAGAACTCTGGAAAGAAAGCCACTGGGGGAGGAAGCTTTCCGGTCAGGGAGCCCAGTCCCTAGCAGTTGAGTGCAGTGCATGATTCTGAGGGTCCAGGGGCGTAGATGTCTCTGCAAACTCATTGGTAATTAAATCTCACAGGTACGGCTGCTCTGGAAGAAGATGCTCAGATCCTGAAAGTGATCGAAGCCTACTGCACCAGCGCAAACTTTCAACAAGGCCATGGCTCAAGTAGGTTCCCCCAAACCACTTTCTCTAATGAGCCCTGTTTCTTCTTTACTGCTCGGCACCTCTTTGAAGAAGAGAAAAGCAGCCCAGCTGGGTTGCAGGGTGTGGAGAGCAGGTGACTTTGTGCCGAGGAGCAGCGAGCAGAAGAGCAGAACTGCATCTTTCCGATAAGGGGCTTTTAGCTGCCCGGCGGTTTGTTTATGCAGTGTTTTCTTTTCACCCGGAGAGAAAGAGACACGCAAGAGTAAAAAAGCTGGAGGTGATAGAAATGAAAACAAAAGAAGTTTTTTAAAAAGTCATTCTCCTTTGAAGTACGCAGATGCCTTCACCAGCACTAGTTAGGAATTAAAGAACCCAGAGAGTTCCTGTGTCTGTGAACTGATGCTAATCTCTTCTCATGGGCAGATTTGGAAAGGAAGTCACAATACTATCTCCGATCAGCTGCATATTTAAGCGAACAGTGCTTCACCAAGCTCAAGTTTCAAAGTTGCTCTGAAATTCTGGAAATGTAGCTGCTTAGCCGGGGCTGTTTGGAATGTGTGCAATTTACAGGGAGCTACAGGGGGGAGGGTAATCCCCCCCTCCCCGCACCCCTCCCCCCAGCAACTTTCAGGCACCAAAGGAAAGCAAGCGGATGTTTTCTGATTGATCCTTGAGCTTTTTTTTTTTTTTTTTTTTTTTTCCAAACCGAGTCACATAGACACGAGTCTTCCGTGACTATAGGCGTTCAGGGGACCACAAGTGAGGTGTCTGCTGTCTGCATTTGCTTAAGACACGAGTGCTCTGTAACACAGCCACTGCCCAATCACTTGGGTGTGGGGGGGAGGGGATCACTTTGGTGGGTTGCCTTGACCGATGCCTTCGGAGTAACTTGTCCCTAAGGCTGGCGGGAGGAAGACGTTTGATGTCGAACTTGACACGTTTGACGGTGAAGGGAGGACTGTCACACCATCTAGTTCACAGACAAATCCTGGCTGTGGCCTTGGGCATGCCCAGCTCTGAGAACAAGTTTCGAGGAGGCAGGAAAGGAAAGGGAAAGCAATGTGTGTCGTGAAAACTAGGAAAGCGAGGGGGACGGGGAGGCCCCAGAAGAAGCCTCCCTTGTGCAAAACCTGACCTCACCTGCTCCCCGAACCCGCTCTCTTCATGTCGACAGTGTCTGTAGATGTGTCACAGGGGCAGGCAGGTGTTGTAGCCTAAAGAGTCACGTTTCCACCCCTCCTGCCCAGCCTCCCCTGACACGTGGCAAGCGTCTAGCATCATGGTGACCTCCCATCCTCTGTCCCTCTCCGGCCAGAAGTCGTGCTTCCTTGGAAACGACTGCTGTTGTTTCCTGCTGCATTTAACTGATCAGTCGGTCCGCTGTCTCCTTATTAGGCACCTACCAAGTGCTGGGCCCTGTGGAAGGCAGACACAGGGCCACCTCAGCAAAGGGGAGGCAGTGAGCACTCATGACTTGAAGGAATTAGGCTTTGAAGAGAGGACGCCAGTGGCTCAGGGAGACTGAAGTTTAAGGGCTTGAGCTCTGAAAGGAAGGATCCGGAAGTGAGGGGGAGGTTGGACATACAGGAGAGCTGTTTGGCCAGGTCCCTTGTCTGTTCCGTCACCTCTTCTGTCCCAGAGCCTCGAGGCAGTCTGAGCAGAGCCCTAAGGATGCCCACATCTTTGAGATGATGTGATAATCCCCAACCCCCGCTCTACCCTTGACCAAAATGGCCTTGACTGACTGAACGCACCCCACCCCGGCCCCCCGCTTCGAGACTGAATCGGTGTATTTGGCCGTTTCCTCAGTCGGGAAGGTGTAGTCACCAAATGTTGGGTGACTGCTCTCTGGGGTGCAAGGCAGCAGCATGCCATCCACAGAGACCCCTCGATGACAACAGTGGACGGGGCCAACACCTAGAATAGTCTCCAGTAACTGTCCCCTTTCTGCCCTCTCTGAATCCTTGTTTGTAGGTGCTCGCAAAGATTCGCTTCCACAGGTCTTACTCCCCGAGGAAGAAAAGCTCATCATTGAAGAAACCAGGAGCAATGGCCAGACCATCATTGAAGAGAAGTGAGTAGAGCAGGCTGCTGTTTCTGATCTGTCTGGGGGCCGGAAAGAAGGTTCTGGCAGGGCAGTGGGTCTCTTGCAAAGCCTGCACCGAAGGATAGTCCGTCCTTCTCCGGGAATATAGCCCTCTTTGCTCTCATGCAGTTGGGAGCGGTGGGAGGGCTTCCCCCACCTCCCCGCCAACAAAGGGAAGGGGGAAAGGGAGGCCAAGTGGGCAGAACTCTCTGCTTGGTGGCTGCCCCTGGGATCAGCTCCCTCATACGGCACGGTGCTTCAGGGCACACAAGAATAGCACCCTAGATGAATCTAGATGGCGCTGGGGAAGGCCACAGCACCAATTTCCCTGCCCAGATGGATGCTTCTCATGCATACTGAGTCAAACACTGGACTTTCACACACTTGACCTATTTAGAATCCTACAGAAACCCAGTGAGATAAGCTTTATGTTCACCACTTCTATAGGCGCGGAAGCTGGGGTTCAGGGAGATGATGTCCCTGGTCTACCTTTGCACGGCAGTGAGGGTGACCTAACGGGCGAGAATCAGGTTAAGTACCCATGGGCTCATAAAATAAACACAAAGTGGCCAGCCAAATGGTTTGTTTAAACTTGAGTCATTTCTGAAGTCAGGCCTAAATTTGCCTAGGACAGCATATTTCAAAGTGCTTGACATTGTCGATGTGTTTTTCCATCTGGTACATGAAGTGATGTGGCAAAATGGTAAAGCACTTGGGCTCAAGGGGACAGCCCTGGTTCAAGTCCAAATTCTGCATCACGTTAGCTGTATGGCCTAGGTGCAAACCTCTTTACCTCTCTGTGCCTCAGTTTCCTCATCTGTAAATGGGTATGATAGTACTACTTTAAGGTTTGTTGTGAGGTTAGATGGAAAAATAAATACAAAGGCTAGCACATGGTAATCACTTAATAGATGATAATCATTGTCATTATAATTATTGTAGCTATATTAATCCCCACGATAACTTTGTGAGGTTTTTGGGGAATGTACTATTATCCCCATTCTGTCTGTGAAGAAAGTTAAGACAAGGAGAGGAGGAGAAAGAAACTACCCAAGGTACCCAAGGTTACCCAAGGTTGGAGGACTGGTAGGTGGTAGGATCAGAACTGGAACCCGGATCTCCAAAGTTCTTGTCCAGGAGCAGAGCCAGCCGGGAAGTGACTGTTCTGACTCAGCCAGGGCACTTTAATTCTCTTTTGGAATAGATGGAATCTTCCAGAAATAATGCCTCTGACTTTGTGTCATGTAGGGTCATGTAGGGTCAGAGAGATGAGAAGTGCAATGCCATGGCACAGATCTTGTAGGATAGGCAGGACCTCATGAGGGCCCTCATTGTATGTTCGGTGATGTTCATTCCTGCCCCAGAGAAAGAATCGAAACCTTTTGATGAGCCCTAGTCTCTTCTTTTGTGTTCACCCAGCTGGGAAGCAAGTGGCCAAGGAGGAGGGCAGTGTAGAAAAGGTGTAATGACATCGTGTTTGAATGACCACGTGCGCTGATGGTTGTTCACCCACAAAAATAGGGCCCCACGAGGACCGTTCTTGGCGGTTATGTCTCCCGACCAGCTGGAAAGTCCACTGCTTTTCAGGATCTGTATTTCTAGAAAGCTGCTTTTATTGTTACGTTTTGCTTAACAGTACTTCAGTGCCAGCTGTTAAACTCTGAACTTTATGTTCTAGGAGTCTTGTCGATACTGTTTATGCCTTGAAGGATGAGGTCAAAGAACTGAAACAGGTAATGAAATATAAAAGTCATTTTCTCAGCTCATAGAACAGGACCACGCACTGGTAGGTGTTCTCAGGAGAGGTCCAGGGACAAGGTGATGAGGTGGGGATTTTTATTTTCCTTGTGTCTTCAAGGTGGGTCTTGTTGGTTTTCCCATGTGGTCTTGGGTTTAAATTTCTCAGGATTGCTCATATACCTATTTAGCAGTTTACAAAAGGGTCCCCAACTTAGTTATAACTTTCATGCTCTCGGACATTTGTAAACGGAACTTTTTTTTACAAAGCTAAGTCATCCGTGAGTGGATAAGGGTAAAGAGAACCATAAATCTTGAGTTGTGGGCTCCTCTAGAGATGTGATCCGCTGTTTTCATGATGCACACTCTTCCCAGTGTTTGGGGACTGGCTGTGCCTGGTGACGGGGTAAAGGACGGACTGGAGGGGGGAGAACAGAGACTGGAAGAACACTCGGGAAGTTGTCACAAAACTCAGGGTGAGACAGAGGAGCACGAGAAAGGAAAGTACAGTCAGTGGTGAAAGCTGCTAACAGGATAAGCAGGAGGAGCCCTGAGAAGGGGCCACTTGGTTTGGGAATTGACAAGTCTTTTCCCATCACAGGAAAATAAAAGAATGAAGCAATGCCTGGAAGAAGAATTGAAATCAAGGAGGGACCTAGAAAAGCTGGTCCGGAGGCTGTTGAAGCAAACTGATGAGTGTATTCGGGCCGAGTCCAGTAGCAAGATCTCCATCCTTCCATAACCATCACTGTGCAGCTGGGCAGATGTTGCCTTCGGGACATCTTGAAATGTCCAGCTTCAAACGCTCTGTTTGCTCACTTCTTCGGTTTTCATTTTGTATCGGAGTCAGTCTCTCTTTCTCTCCCTCTCTCTCTCTCTCTCTCTCTCTCTCTCCTTCGCTTTCTCTCTCTGTCTCCCTGTTTGCTTGAGTGTCTGTTGGTTGGTTACTGGTTGGTTGTTTTCCTTCTGACAGATCCTTCTGACAGGTGGTAGAAATCTCCCCAGAGTCTTTTCCATCCGATGAGAAAAGGGAAACCTAGTGTAGGCAAGTGACTTAAATGGTCTTCAGATGGCCTTCAATTCATAGTGCCTCTTTACCAGCCATTACCCCTGGGTCACTCTTTTGCGGCTGGCTACCAGAGCAAAGTGGCTGGCCGTGGCTTAGTAAATGTGAACTTGACTTTTTCTCGAACGCTTTCTTGTATCTGGAAGCCCCTCAGTACCCAATTTAATGAAGGCGAAGCTCCCCGAGCTGTGACTAGGGTAGGGTGAGTAGAAGACTAGCACATTTGCCCAATGACCCAGCCACCCTTCCCCGGGTGATCATGTGCCACCCCTCAATGCACACTTTTTATTGTTATTATTATTATTGTTGTTGTTACCGCCCTGTGTTGTCTGTAGGGCCAAGAAGACAGTAGCACCCTTATTTCTTTCGTGCGGGTTGACATTTTCACTCTACGGGGCAGAAGCCCCACGCATCCATGCCAACACCAGACCCATTAGCAAATTGCACTAGACAATCTTCCCCTTCAGCAGCAGAGCTGGCCATCTTTCCCCAGCGCATGATAGGTTTCCTCCCCTAACCTTCTGCCTCCCGCGTAAGGTTTATGTCTCCCCAGTGCTTTAAGCCAACCATACCCACTGGTGCGTAAACTAGTAAGTGTGCGCTTTGCTTACTTTTAAAAAATACGGACTGTGAGCCGCTCCTTCATCCACACTGCGTATTCGCCTCGCGACTTCTCATCCTTCAAAACGATCTGCATCGAGGAGATATTGTGCCCTAGTAGACAGCTTTAATTCCCCGTATTGCTCTCCCAGATACGCTGTGAGAAGCTGTATGTTCATCAGCCTCTTCGAGTAGGGCTCGAAGCATCATTTGCAGAGATGTGCTATTGGTCCGGTTTGTATGTCCGGAAAGAAAGGACCCCTCCAGTGGTCGTGCGCTGGTTACTAGTGAAGCTGAGTATTTGGAACCGGTTTGCCAAAGTTGCCCTTTGAATCAAGTGATCGCCTCTGTAAGTGTCTCAGAAATGAGCACCACGTAAACCCGGTTTAGAAGAGGGTCACAGAAGAGCAGCATCCATCCGAACTCGACACAATCGAACGTTGGCATGAGGCCCCGGGACAGAGCAGCACAACCCGCCCCTCTCTCTCCCAAAGACAGGTGCCATTGGGCAGGCGGGGACAATCACTGGAAAGAGAGGCAAAGGGCCAATGGACCGGTCAAGGTTGTCTTCCAGATACGTTTGACGGGTGCCTATAAATGTGGGTTTTGCAAGTGTTGTCTAGAAACCAAACTTGAAGCTTGAACACCCCCAGCCTGCTAAGCCCGTTTTCCTTTTTTGGTACCGGGGATCTCAAGTTCCCACAGCTACACAGTACGGGGCTGTTGACCGCTTGCCGCCCGGCAGAAATGACACCATCCACGGGAAATGGACTATTCCCGCCGCCCACCATCAGCCAACCCCAGGCGGCCGTCTTTGGAAGCTGTGCGGAAGCCCAGCAGTCTAGATGTGCCGTCCCTCACCTAAAACTTAACAACAGCCACACAGATCTTAGCGTCCGCCCCGTCTGGGGTTAACCAATGGCTTGCAGTGAATGGCACAAACTGTACCCCTAGGGAACATTGTTGCGATTGCGAAATCCTTTAGTTGATAAGGTGTAGGATTGCTTAGCATAGTGAAAGGTCTTTATTTTAAAGTGACGTGTACATATGCATGTGTCTGGAACCCGGCCCTTCTCAGGAGAGGCCCTCGGTACGCTGGGTACTGAAGCTTGCGCCGAGTGATGTCCGCACTCGCACGTGAAACAATAATATAAAGGAAACGAAGCCATGTTAGCCCGAGAGCAGTGTCTCCGTAGTTGTGTTGTTTACAATACTCTATAAGTGGGTTCCTGTCACCCTGTAACTAAACCGCTGCCCTTAGAGGCTTTGTAGCTCTTCTTCCGTCGCGTCCCTTCTGACACAAGCTCAGATTTTCTAACTTGTTTTTATTTTGAAGACTTTTCAAACGGACATTTTCAATAAACAAGGATAACAGTGCTTTATAAACTAAGTCCTGTGTTTCTTTCCTTTTCTCCCCCCGCCCCCACCAGCTGGTGGCAGTTTCCTCCCGCGTGTCTTCACTCAGGGCAGGGGACGTTTGCTCCCCACTTTACAGAGATACTTCGTGCCATGGGACGGGACCTTCCTTAACCTCTCCGCCCCTCTCCTTCTGGCCCCAGCCTGCGACCTGTCTACACCATTTTCCGCCCGGTGTCGGGCTTTGGTCAACCAGTGGTAGCCTCTATCTTGCCCACAGTTGGAATGCTGGTGTCAGCAGTCACGGTGAAAATATTTGCTCCCCCTCGAGACTGATGCATCTGTTCCTGCCCCCTTAAATTTTTTTTTTTCATTTTATTTAAGTCCAAGTTAGTGAACATACGGCGTGGCATTGGTTTCAGGAGTAGAACCCAGGGATTCATCGCTTACGTATAACGCCCAGTGCTCATGCCGACAAGTGCCCTCCTTCAGGCCCATCTCCCCACCCAATACCCCTCCAGCAACCCTCAGTTTCTTCTCTGTATTTAAGAGTCTCTTATGGCTTGCCTCCCTTCCCGTTTTTATCTTATTTTTCCTTCCCTTCCCCTATGTTCATCTGTTGTGTTTCTCAAATTCCACATATGAGTGAGATCATATGGTACTGGTCTTCCTCTGACGGACTTAATTTCACTTAGCAGAATACCCTCTAGTTCCATCCACGTTGTTGCACATGGCAGGCGTTCGTTCTTTTTGCTCGCCAAGTAATATTCCACCGTGTATACATACCACATCTTCTTCATCTATTCGTCAGTCGATGGACATCTGGCTGTTGTCAACAGCGCTGCTATCAACATTGGGGCGCCTGTGCCCCCTCTGAATCATCATTTTTGTATCCTTTGGTGAAATACCTAGTGGTGCGACTGCTGGGTCGGAGGCAGTTCTATTTTTAATTTTTTGAGGAGCCTCCATACCGTTTTCCAGAGCGGCTGCACCCGTTTGCATTCCCACCAGCAGCGCACGAGGGTTCCCCTTTCTCCGCATCCTCGTCGACACCTCTTTCCTGAGTTGTGCCCCCTCTTATGTTTCTCCCCAGAAGCCTTAAAAAAAAAAGACCTATCCCAGGCTCCCTTGCAGCTAAGGCTCCGTATACAATGTGGGTGGTTCCAGGGACGTGTTGGTGGTTTCTGTACCCCAGCTTCCAGAGGGTGCAGCTTTGTGCATGGGAGACCGTACCAGCAGCAACCATGACCTTGAATCCATCCGTCCAATAGAAGCCCCCTGACTTGCACTTCCGTAGCCAGTGACTTTGCAGGCACCGAGTATTACCTTTCTGCTCGCCACGCCTTTGGCAGTTTACGTTTCCTACTCTGACGTCGTAGCTACGACGCAGCACCTCCCGGGTGCTAGGCTCTATCCTAAGTGTTTTACGTGGCTAAGCTCACAAAACCCTCCCAGCGACCCTATGGGGTATTGGTTATCCCCGTCTTACAAATGGACAGAGGCGCAGATGCTGAACAAGATGGCGGGGTGTGTGGAGCCGGGACGCGAAACCCTGGTCTGTCTGCCTCTTGGATCCATGCTGTCTCTACCACGTTTCCTCCTCTATACTTGGCACCTGCTAGGTAAGCTTCTGCCTCAGCCATCTACTCTCCTGAAGTCACTACTGAGCCTTTTTTTTTTAATATATGAAATTTATTGTCAAATTGGTTTCCATACAACACCCAGTGCTCATCCCAAAAGATGCCCTCTTCAATGCCCATCACCCACCCTCCCCTCCCTCCCACCCCCCATCAACCCTCAGACTACTGAGCTCGTAATCGGAAAATCCAGGGAAGCCTTTTCAACTCTTATCTTGATCTCTCCACAGTGTTTGGCCCTCGCCTCCTTGATAGATCTTCTTGGCTTGCGTGAGCCCAACTTTTCTGGCATTCGTCCAACCTGACCAACCCCCGTCTCCTTTGCTGGCTCTGCCTCCTTTGCCTGTCCCTTGAACATTGGCTGGTCCTCGACACTTTTCTTCTCCTCCTCCTTTCTATAGCCTCTTCCTGGACAGCCTTGTCTACTCCTGTAACTTCATTTATCACAACGCAGGTGACTCCCGCGTCCGCATTTTCCCATCGCGATCTTTCTCCTGAGTTCCAGACCCATGGATGCAGCTTTTTGCCGGACGGTCTCAGATCGGGTGTCCTTCAGCACCTCAAACTCAACATATCCAAAGCTGGACTCCTCATTTGCATTCCCAGGTCTGTTCGTCCAGTGTTTCCCATCCCAGTGAACAGCACCCCTGGCTACCTCGTTGCCCCAGCCAGGAAAATGGGCATTCTCCTCCACTCTGTCCTCTCCCTCAACCGTGTATAAGTTTATACATCAATGCTTTATAAGTCTAGCCATCCATCTTACCAGTTTTAACTCTCTTGTATCCTCTGAATTCCTCTCCATCCTCCCGACCATCGCCTATTTTTGGCACTTGTCACCTCCTTCCCTCTTGTGTCACCTTCTCCAGTCTGTCCTCTTTCGTGCCAGTAGAGTGATTACCTGTAAGATGTATGTCACTCATCTGTTTCAAAATTTAATCTCTCGCTATTTCCCAGCACACAGCAAAATTTAGTCTCCACGAATTTCCCCTAAGTCCTGTAATATGCCTTTTGTCCTTCCTAAAATCCCTTTCCCGTAACTGTCCATTGAGCAAATTCTTCCCTTTCCATTAGGGGGCAGCTCAAGTATCTATGTGAACTCACAATTTCTAAAACGCGTGCATATAGGCGTGTCTCTGCATGTGTATGTGTGTCTGTATGTATTACGATTGCCAGACAAAATACAAGGTGCTCAGTTAAATTTGAATTTCAGATGGGGCACCTGGCTGGCCCAGTCCGTAAGCATGTGACTCTTGATCTTGCGGTCTCGAGTTCAAGCCCCACGGAGGGCGTAGAGCTCACTCACTTTTTAAAAATTTGAGTTTTAGAGATCATGTCCCAAATTCGAGATCATGTCCCAAATATCGCACGGGATGTATGTATACTAAGGTTTTCAGTGTTTACCTGAAATTCAAATATAAGTGGGTCTCCTGAATTTTTATTTGCTAACTCTGACAGCTTTTGTATGTGTGCGTGTATATAAAATATATATTTATATTTCTTAGTTTATTCTTATATATATTTAGTCTCTCACTATATAATTAGTGTATATATACGTTTCCTGGGAGCAGTAAGCACTTCTACTCCGTGCTGAAAGGCAGCAGAGCTCCTTGGCGAAATGGCCGAGTCTATGGCTAAAGCAGGGAAGGTACTAGATGAGCCTGGAACATCTTGTTGTGCCAGAAAGTAACAGAATGCTAAAAAAAGAACCCGATGGAGCCATGTTTCAAAGACACAGGGGCCAACTTGAAGAGGCTCCCACTGGCCACATGAGGGAAAGTTTGAGCACCAAAATAAGAACAGTAGTGAATTAGAGAGCATTGAAAACAGTAGAAGTCTGTGAGTCCATACTAATCAATAAGTGGGGAGAAACAGCAAGCTCTTGGGTACAGACCCTGGTTAGTGTTGACTCGTAAACGCGCAAGGGACACCGGAGCGGGAAAGCCATCACGTCGCAACCAGCGTACTAAAGACTGATTCAGGCAAGAATGACCGTCAGGTGCTAAACGAAGGGGGAAATGATGATGCGAGACATACTTGCGTAGTCTCAAAGTGTCTCCCCCTAGGACTGCTTCCTAGTTACAAAGGGGAAAATGGTAACTATAGAATGGAGGCCTTGGACAACACCTTCACCGAGTGATCAAAATTCACATCAGCGATGAGAGGCTGATGGCCATCGTGTGCGTCCAGATGTGGTAGGAACCCTGAGAAGAACACAACATCGTGTATGTAGTTTTCCATCCAGGAAGGCATAACTGGAATTTAAGCATGAGGAAACATCAGACAAAATAAGGAACATTCTTTTTTTTTTTAATGTTTATTTGAGAGAGAGAGAGAGAGAGAGAGAGAGAGAGAGAATGAGTGGGGGAGGGGCAGAGAGAGAGGGAGACACAGAATCGGAAGCAGGCTCCAGGCTCTGAGCTGTCAGCACAGAGCCCGACGCGGGGCTCGAACCCACAAACCACGAGATCGTGACCTGAGCCTAAGTCGGTCGCTTAACTGACTGAGCCACCCAGGCGCCCCCGGAACATTCTTTTTTTGTTTTAAAGGGGAGAGATTGTTATTTAAAAATGTCAATGTCATTAAATACAAAGAAAGGCTGTGGAAATGTCCCAGATTAAAGGTGACTAAAGAGACATAACAACTAGATTCAATACCTGACCCCAGACTGGATCCTACTGGAAGGGAAAAATGATATTAAAGGACATTATTGTATCACTTAACAGAATTTTCAGGAATACAAATGGCAGATCAGTATCAGCGTTAAATTTACGGAAGTTGATTAAGTGTAGAGTTGACTCTTGAACGGCATGGGGGGCAAGGTCGCCACCTCCCCCGCACAAAAATCCACGTATAATTTTGACTCTCCCCAAACGAAACCAACAGCCTACTATTGACCAGAAGCCTTATTGATAACATGCAGTCAACACATATTTTGTATGTTGTATCATACACTATATTCTTACAACCAAGTAAGCTAGAGAAAAGGAAATTTATTAAGAAAATCTCAAGGAAAAGAAAATACGTTTGTAGTACTGTACCCTATTTCCTGCATGTAAGTGTGCCCACATACTTAAAACCTGTGTTATCTGAGACTCACCTGGGCTGTGGTTATAAACAAGAATATCTTTCTTCTTAGAAAATACACCCCGAAATATTCAGGGGCGAGGCCATGATGTACAAAACCTCAGATGGCTCAGAAAAAAGATACACTTGGTGTTTATATTAGTATTTTTGCAACTTTTCCGTAACTTTGAAATAATTTCTAAAAAAAAAAAAAAAAAAAGCTCAAGTATTGATTGCGTCCTCAGGGAATCCAGATTCCAACACCCCTTTTCCGTGTCCCCGCATTGCACTTCATCTGCTTGTGTCTTTTTCCACACCAAACGTGACGTACCTTAAGAGGAGGGCTTGTCTCCTTTCCTGTTCATAAATTCAGAGCCCGATACAGGGTCAAGTCCGTAGTACCTACGCCGTATGTGTTGAGTGAGTAAATGTTCCCAATAATTGGAGTGGGAAAACTGAAAGCTTGCCTCAGTGTCTATAGTGGAAGCCAACCGGGGGTCTAAGCTGTCTGCGTCCTCCGAGCCCGCAGGGTCTGGTCAGTGACCCAGCCTCCTGGCCGCTTCCTCACAACTTGCCCCGCCGGCCACCTGAGCCACGCTGTCGCGCAGGATGCCGTGGGAAGTCAGCCCAGACACCAAGACTGCCCTCCACACGACGCCCGCTGTGAGCTGACTCCGGCCCGCGCCCCCGGACCCTTTATCCACGTGCACACCTCTGCGGTCTTGTGTGCTCCGTGCTCTCCCCCGGGGGCTCCCTTCCTCCACCCCAACATCCTTTAGGACCCAGTCTGTGCCACCGCTCCCGGAGCTTGCACACGTGTCGTGCGGAAGACTGCACGTACCGTCGACCAGTGTTGGACGGGTGGCTGGATGGGTAACAACAACAAAAAGAAGCAGTAACCAGAAATGGGCATCAAATCTGAGTTAAAGGCTGTGCGTTCGAGACATTCACAGCAGAGAGGTGCAGGAGAGAGGAGTAGGGTTTGTGACGGATGATTGGACTCAAGTGGGGTTCAGGTCCACAGGAAAGCGTGCAGGAGAATTCAGAGGAGCTCCAGGAGCGGGCGGTGGGAAGTTCCCTGTGTATTTCACTGGCGTTCTTGAGAGTTGCCGCCTTGCCTGCTGGGGTTACTCAGAGGAGTGTGGTATGGAGGGGGTACATTTGCGTGCTGATGTCCTTTAGATTGGAAATCAAGGGTCGCAGACTTTTTTATTCATTTTTTGAGAGAGACTGTGTGTGAGCGGGGCAAGGGGAGAGAGACAGGGAGGCAGAGGATCGCGCTGACAGCAGCGAGCCCGAGGCGGGACTCGAACTCACAATGAGATCGTGACCTGAGCCGAAGTCAGGTGCTCAGCCGACAGAGCCACCCGGGCGCCCCAGATTACAGTCTTTTTTATTTTTTAATTTTTTTAATGTTTATTTATTTTTGAGAGAGAGAGAGACAGAGACCGAGCTCCAGAGACAGAGCAGCAGAGAGAGAAGGAGACACAGAATCAAAGCAGCTCCAGGTTCTGAGCTGTCAGCACAGAGCCTGACGCGGGGCTCGAACTCACGAACCGTGAGATCATGATCTGAACCGAAGACGACCGCATAACCGACGGAGTCACTCGGGCGCCCCAGATGACAGTCTTTTTAAAAAGAAACCTTCCTAGGGGCGCCCGGGTGGCTCCGTCAGTTGAGAGTGTCCGACTTTGGCTGAGGTCACGATCTCACAGTCCGTGAGTTCGAGCCCCGCGTCGGGCTCTGTGCTGACCGCTCGGAGCCTGGAGCCTGCTTCGGATTCTGGGTCTCCCTCTCTCTCTGCCCCTCCCCTGCTCATGCTCTGTCTTTGTCTCAAAAATAAATAAAAACATTAAAAAAAATTTAAAAAAAAAGAAACCTTCCTAAATACCCTCAATGTGGAACTGCTCAAGCCAAATGAAACATCTGGGACCCCCGGGCTTCCAAGGCTTCCTCGTTGTCAACAACGCTAGAGCCTAGATTAAGACTGTATCTGTCTGACTCCAGACACAATCATTACACGGCAGTGAGTATTTCTGCTTTAAAACATTTTTTTTTTAATTTGAGAGAGAGAGAGAGAGAGAGTGTGTGTGTGTGTGAGAGAGAGAGAGAGAGAGTCGGGGAGAGGGGAAGAGGGAGAGAGAATCCCAAGCAGGTGCTACGCTCCGCATGGAGCCCGATGTGGGGCTCGATCCCACAACCCTGGGGTCATGGCCAGAGCCAAAAATCGAGAGTCTGCGCTACTCAGGCTCCCCTCCAATTTTTTCTTTTTTAACTGGAGGTGTGTTTCACAGAGAAAAGAATTGTACTTAGTTTCATGTTCCGCGTTTCTGTTGCCTTCGTTTAACTGCGATTTCCCCGTACGAGGAGCACACTGCATTTTGTAGACATTTGCTTCCTACCAGGTAACAGAGATCGTTAATATTTCATACTTGGCTCATTTTCTCTTTCTTTGGAAAAAAAAAAGCATTGGTCATTTCAAGCCTTCCCTCCCCCAACCCTTAGAGGGAATGTAAAAGTAACATGTTTGTTAAAAAAAAAAAATGGAATGAAGTTAGATAATTTATAATCAGAACGTTATAGGTAGACCAGAAATGTCCTCAAGTCCTCCTCATTTAGTAGAACAACTTTGAAAATGTTCAAGTTTGGAACAACTGCATGTACTGTTTTGCGAACTACCATGAACTATATAATAAAAACAGATTCTTTATTTTTTTTTATTTTTATTTATTTTTAATTTTTTTAAACAGTTATTTATTTTCGGGGCAGAGAGAGACAGAGCATGAACAGGGGAGGGTCAGAGAGACAGGGAGACGCAGAATCGGAAACAGGCTCCAGGCTCTGAGCTGTCAGCACGGAGCCCGACGCGGGGCTCGAACTCACCGACCGTGAGATTATGACCTGAGCCGAAGTCGGACGCTTAACCGACTGAGCGCCCCCAGGCGCCCCATAGAAATAGATTATTTTTATCTACACTATAATTCTCATTCTCTACTCCCCGAGTACATTTTTTATCATAGAAATGTTGACATAAACTATTTTTACAGTATTGCATTTTTTTTTTTTTGCTTTACCCAACCCCCAGAATTATTTCATGAGCTATTTCACCGAGTGATAAGCAGCTGCATTTATTCATTTTTCCTTCATGTGATAAATAAAGGGCCAATTCTATGTCAGGCCCTGTGGTAGACACCGAAGTCACCATGAACAGGTGAATAGGACACAGTCTTGGTCCTCAAAAAGCTCACAGAATAGTAGGAACGTCTTCCACTTGGCTAAGAGCTGTGGGCGTGGTGGGGGAGGGGGAGGGGGAGGGGTGTTCCAAGCAGAGTAAACCACATGCGGTACCGAGGGTTGGAACTTAAGACGCGGAGAGGCATATTGGCAGGAGACGCTGAAGCAGGGGAGTGGAGAAATCAGACTTGGGTTTAAGAATTCACCTTGGGGGCGCCTGGGTGGCTCAGTCGGCCGAGCGGCCGACTTCGGCTCAGGTCACGATGTCATGGCTCGTGAGTTCGAGCCCCGCGTCGGGCTCCGTGCTGACGGCTCAGAGCCCGGAGCCCGCTTTGGATTCCGTGCCTCCCTCTCTCTCTGCCCCTGACCCACTCGCCTTCTGTCTCAGTCTCTCTCAAAAGTAAATAAACATTAAAAACAAAAAAACACACAAGAAGTCACCTTGGCTGTGTGTGGAGGTCAAATGACAGGGAGCAAGAGTGGAGGCGGGGAGGCTGGGAGCCTGGTGTAGCATTCCGGAAGCGAGGTGACAGTGACGCGGACTTAGGATAGTTGGCAGCCGAGATAGAAAGAAGTAGATTGGGGCGCCTGGGTGGCGCAGTCGGTTAAGCGTCCGACTTCAGCCAGGTCACGATCTCGCGGTCCGTGAGTTCGAGCCCCGCGTCGGGCTCTGGGCTGATGGCTCAGAGCCTGGAGCCTGTTTCCGATTCTGTGTGTCCCTCTCTCTCTGACCCTCCCCCGTTCATGCTCTGTCTCTCTCTGTCCCAAAAATAAAATTAAAAAAAAAAAAAAAAAAAAAAAGAAAGAAGTAGATTAACTTAGGAACTGTTTCAGAAAGAGAGCTGATTGTGTTCATGCTGGTGTGGACGTGGAGTGAGCACAGTGGGAAGGAGTCGAGCCAGGTTTCTGGCTTGGGGAGCACGTATCTCGTTGTGTCGGGGGAGGGGTCAACAGTTCCCTTTGGACCCATTGGGCTGGGGGGCCTGGGCCCACCATTTGGAGATGCAGGCAGTTGGGGACAGACTCCAGGGGGGCAGGTCAGGACTACAGGCATGAAGGTGGTGCTCGGACCCATGAGCTGGCAAAGCGGGGGAGATGGCCCGCTGCGAGCATGTGGGACAGGAAGAGAAGAGGGTAACGGGTGGGACCTGGAGTTCTTGGAAAGGACAGGGTGACCTCATGAGGAAGTACTCTGAGGGGGTGAAGGCAGTTGGCTTGGTGAGGCTGACGCTCAGGGGAAAGAAGGTTCTGGGCCGGAGCTACGGGAGGTGTCCTTTAGGGAGCAGTAGGAGGTATGAGAGCAGGAGAAATAGACTAGAAAATGTAGTCTTTGTATCTAGAGCGTTCCTCTGGTAACAGATGTCATCAGCAACTTGGTCGCCAGAGGCCAAGATAACGGGGAGATACCATTCCCAAAGAAGAAGAAGGTGGGGTGACGTGCAGGGGCCATGTTTAAACCCGGGGAGGTGAGGATACGAAGACTAAAAGTTTCGTCCAGGCTGGACGTAGGTTCCCTCTGGAGGAAGCCTACCAAAGGGGTGATGCCTCTCGCCCTCCCCCGCCCCCATGACCCCACCAGGCAAGTGTGGCTGTGCACAAAGTGGCACTGAGCTACCGCGAGGCAGGGAGGGTCATGGCCCGGTGTATGGTCTCTTTTCTCTGGACCAGGCCAAGCCCTCTTCTCAGCTGGACCTGGGGTCCTGGCCTTCCTACGGGAGCCTGACATCTATAAGAACCTCACGAGCAACGTCTCCTTGCTGTCATGGCCGCTGCCCCACCTCCTTCAAGCGTCCCATGCGGAGGACAACGCGGAAGCAGGATCTTCCGCTCCGGAGGACAAGGCGGCACTGTGGACGTATCGGTACGTGGGTCCCCGAGTCAACACATGTCACCTCTGCTCACACCAAAGTTCTCTCGTCGAAGAAAGTGCGCAGCCGAGCAAGTACAGCCACTCGGGGTCTCTTATGCGAAAAATCCCTCTATCGCAAAGGACAAAGAATGGCCCTGTCGGCCTCGGTGGAAGGATGGAGGGCCAGTTTCCCAGCTCCAGGCCCTCTCGCCTAAGGTAGAACCACCTAGGCAGCTATTAAAAAGGTAAAGCAGGGGCGCCTGGGTGGCTCAGTCGGTTAGCCGTCTGACCCTAGCCCAGGTCATGATCTCAGGGCTCGTGAGTTCGAGCCCCGCATCAGGCTCTGTGCTGACAGCTCAGAGCCCGGAGCCTGCTTCGGATTCTGCGTCCCTCTCTCGCTCTGCCCCTCCCCTGCTCATGCTCTCTCTCTCTCTCTCTCTCTCTCTCTCTCAAGAATAAATAAACACTAGAAAAAAAATTTAAAAATAAAAAGGTAAGGCAACTGCTTCTCATCTAAGCACCCCCCCTCACCTCCAGCCTCGCTAAACTGTGATTAATCAAGAGGAAAACAAAGTCTCTTTTTAATCCCCTGCAGCCTTTCCAGAGCAGGCTGGAGATAAAGACCCCGATTGCTTTTCCCTGAACGGGCTTCACATCATTCATCAAAGGCTATCGCAGTCCTCCGGGGACTGTGCTGTCACCGAGATACTTTGTGGTGCAACCGAGCTTGAGAACCGAGTTTGCGAAAACATCACCAAGGTCGGAAAGAGACCCCCTCGGAAAGATCCCCCCACCCTCCACCTCCCACCCCCGCCCCCAACCCGGCGGCGGCGGGCTCGAGGGGCTGGATCACAGCAGTAATGTTAAGGGCTCTTTATTATTCAAAAAATAAATAACAAGATAATCACAAGTTCACTCTGGAAACAATGGAGACTGCAGGTAGATACGAGAGATTTCCTTTAAATACAGTCATTTCGGGAGGAGGAGTGGGCAGGCTGAGAGCGGCTGCCTCTGCTCTCTTCCTCCCACCTACAGTGGTGGAGACTGGACAGGGTTGAAATAAGAGAACCGAGTAGTAACAGCCTGACTGTGTGCGGATGAGGGGGGCGGAGGAGGGAGAGAATGAGTGTGGGGCGGGGGGAGGCGGGGGGGGGCAGGGTTTTTCAGTTCTCCGCCGCAGCAGACTTTCTAGAGCCTGCCCCCTCCATCGTAGGGGCCGCAGGAACCCGGAACCAACGTCTTCAGTAATCAAAGACATCACCCACTGAAAGACACTGCACGCAAAGACACAAAACTAAACTTGACGAATTTTCTGCCGTTTACTCTGAACTCAATCTGTGCATAATGGTCTCGTCTTTTCATGGGACTCTCCGGACGGCTGCCTCGGGTGGGGGGGCGGGGGGGGGGGCTTGCCGCTTCAGACTATAGACGCTGACGGACCCGGGGCCTGCTTGGGCTGCTCGGCCCCGCGATTCGCGAGTCGCAGCCCTACGGGCCTGGGGGTGTATAATAAATAGTTCTCCGCGAGGAGGATCCTAGGGTTATAAATAGGCAGTTCAACAGGGGGTGGGCTTAACTGCTTTGCTAGAAGACCACCAGCGTGAGCTCAGCCGCGGCCTGCGAGGTGCCAGTGTTCAGAGTTTGAGCAAGCCAAAAGACGTGAAGCCCGTCCCGTGGCTCACTTGGCTCGGATCAGTCACGTTCACGAACACCGAAGCCCCCGGATGCAGTTCGAAGACTCCTCCCAAGTGAATGGATTGCTGCCCACAGGGTTTGGAGGAACTGCGGGCATTTGCAGCTCTGAGTAAGACTCTCTCGGATCCACTCGGGGAATGCAGGCAGAGGCTGGCTATAAACGGAGCTTGACTCGAAGCTTCCCGATTGGAACAGAAGGTGACTTGGGCGTAGATATAATAGAGTCCTTGTCTTTTGACGGCCAGCTGCTTCCCATTCTCGAGGGTTACCAAGTTGCTGCTTATGGTGTAGTAGCCTTTGGGGGCCCACTGGAGAACTGCAATGGAGAGGGGAGATTCACGGTGAGACGACGCGTACGTGGTTCGCATTCTAACACAACACAGAGTCTAACGTGGGGCCCTGGCTTCCTCTACGAATGAGAGTTTGGGGGGATAGGGGCTCCTGAGGACCCTTCCGGACCTCCGTCCACGGAGCAGCTACAACTCGGCAGCGGCTTCGGACGGAGCTGGGTTCCAATCCGGGCGTCGTGCAAGCCCGCACAGGTCACTTAACCTCTCTGAGCTTTTTAGTCCCTCCTCTGTAACACGGGGCTGGTAGCACAGCGTCTTTCAGAAACTTGTTCTGAGGATTAAGTACAGCCACTGTACTTAACGCGGTGAGTTTCCTTCTTCCTTTAGAGCTTTGGAAGCCGATTTGCCCGTGAACTTTAAGGTGTGAGTGATTTCAAAATTCCACGTCATAAGTCACGCACGCTAACCCGGTCAGACAAAGCCCTCGCTAACAGGAACACTGGCATCTTGCTCTCCTGGGATTTCACAAAGTCCGAGAGCTGCCCGTTCCACGTAGCTCAGCCTTAGCCCACAAGGGGAGAGACCCCATTTCTTCCTCCCTGATCGTGCTGTCGCAAGCCCGACCTGCCTCCCACAGCAAGGACTAAAATTAGGCAAGGAAGTATGAAAATAAACCTGTCATTTCACTGTGTGTTTTGATCTTCCATTGTAGTGGGGCGTCACCAACTTGAAAGTACCTGTGTTCTTGTGGCGAAACCTGAGTACCCACCAACAGTGTGCCATTTTCTCGGCTGAGATGTTGAGTGGGTTCAAAGTAGTGTGTGCGCCCGATTTCAAATCTCAGCTCCCACAGACAGCTAGACTGCTGGCTGTGGGGGTTGGGGAGAAGTGAAAGTATCGATCATTTGCTTCCTTGAGCTCTTTTTTTTTTTTTTTCTTAAATTTCCTATTTGGTGGTCTATCGGGGTGTCAGATTCAACCTGTCAAGACTCATCCTTCGGTAACAGGAAAGGCATCCTGAAATGTCTGACATTTCCTGGCCCTCCAGACCACTCCAGAAAGGACGCTTCATTACTGGGCTTTCACTTTGGGACCGTTTGACAAAACAAGGGCGCGGGTTCTCTATCTTTTAGTCCACCAACATTATTTTCCTAAGCCCTTTTACCTAATCTTTGTCCTTGCTGTGGGATCCAGGTCACGTTTGTGGCAGCATGAGCGGGCAGGAGTGAGGGCTTTGGGACTGGGGTGGGGTGAGGGATGTTACTGTCTTGGCACCTGATCGCCTGTGGGCCTCCTGGGATGCAGACGGGGAAATACGCTAGGACCAATATCGATCATGGGTCTTTGGGCAGAATCTGAGCGCGGTGGAATATATCCAAGGGCCAGCGTCTAGGTACAGGTGGACAAAGACCAGCGGGAAGCTACTCTCCTAGGTGGTGGCTCTGTTGCTGTCATGCAATCTGGATGTGCCAGTGTCATGTGAACAGCCACCCTGGACATGCCCATCGACTCGTGATGTTTTCCCATAAGTGTATTTTCTGAGAATGGCTACTTGGCAGAATTATTAAACGTTGTAGGAACAAGGGGTAGGAACGAAGGGCTTTACGCGGCTCTTCCGCCAGCTAAAGTACAGTAAAGTAAGCTCAGGAACGACACCTTGCATTTGTGGAGCACGTGGCAGTACAGCCCCCTTCCACATTGGCTGATGCGATGCTGAGAGCCACCCCGTGAGTCAACGAGGCAGGAAACAGCGGTGAAGGCACTGGCCCGAGCTCATCTAGCAAGTGGTAGTCACGGTCCTGGAATCTCAGGGTTCAAAAACTTCCTATCCGGTGCTCTTCCTTCCATATCATGATCTCCGACAATCATTTATGGGTTACACCCACTGAGACGCCCAAGCTGCCTCACATATGAGGTGGTGTCTCCTCTCCTCTCTCTCTGTCTTCTATTTCTATCTCTGTCTCTTTCTCATTGTGTGTGTGTGCGTGTGTCTCTCTCTCTTTCTCACACACACACACACACACACACACACACATGCTGTGTCGAACTCCATTCTGGAGCACTGTGCTGCATTTTTTCCCGAGGCGGTTTCACGCTCGTGTGCACATTTCCACCCATTTGTCAGATGCAACACACTCTCTGGCACTGCCTATCTCAAGGCACACGTTTGGTTGAAAAAGATCTCAGAGCCAGGACGATGGCAGAACACATATGGAAATAAAATCATTCGGAGTTGCAAGGATTACGGTGTGTCGTCTGTTGTTGCTTCATCGGAAAAGCTAACGTCCTGGCAACGATCGATCTTTGCAGAATGGTTTTACCTTTAATTTCCCCGGGGTTGGCCCCAGCGAGCCTGGGGTTAATCATACAGGGATTGACAGATGGCGGGAAATACCTCCGGAGGCCCATTTACGCACAGCGAAGAGGGCTTAGCATGAGGGATGCTCCCAGTCGGGAGGTCACTCACTACCTGCCATCTCTTCTATGTTGTCAGAATAATGGTCCCTCCACCCAGCAATTCATCATTTGGAATCGGCCATTGAACAAGAACATAATGAGGACATCGGGACTGCTTCCCACCTCCTTTTGTCCCTTCAAGGCCCATCTGTCCGTCGGAGCTCACTTTGAAGACAAAGGAGGGCGGACGAGAGGTGTATGGGTGGGTTGGTAGACTGGGCCCCAGAGGAGGAGAGGAACCTGCCCAGTAGGCCGTGTCGCTTCAGCATCCCCGCCCTCCCGCCCGGGTGCCCGACTCAGATGCTTTGGACTTACCGGACGCTGTGCTACTGCTGGCCTCACTTATGACATGTGCGGCAACTCGAGGATCCTGATCGCCTGAAATTGAAACCAAGAGCCAACTGTCAGGCCAAGAGCAATGCGAAACTGCCCGCAGAGCCATTGGATCTAGTTCTGCAGCCACGTAAGAGAGGCCGGGCTTAAACCGGTTACGCAAAAGGAAAGGTAAAGTGGTCTGAAGTCCCTGTCACAGGGACAGGTTGGTTTCTGGAATCTGAACGCCTGAACCGGCTCTTGGCACCGAGGCTGTTCCCCTAATGGCTCTTCGATACCCGACGCCTCTCTACCTACGTGGACTCCGGCTAAACTCCTGGTCTCCATGAAACATATTTGGAAGCTTTGCTTTTGGAAACAGCTCCCATCCGCTGGGGATCTCACTGGGCGCCCAGGCCGTGTCTGATGTGGTCAGGCAACAGGCCAAACTATTGTGCCTATCTCGAGTTGTTTCTCGTGTAGAAAGCTTGCTTTTTAATCAGATGTGCTGATCTCCTGAGTGCAGAGACTATGGGGAAGTTTCTCCCCCCCCCCCCCCCCCCCGGTAATGGGCCTGATGTCAGACACCTTGGAGGTGCCCTATAAATATTGAATCAAATTGCAGGACCTAGATAAGCAGTTTCGTCAAGTTGATCCTTTTCCTGCAGACCTCTAGACGGCATCCATGTGAACTGGTTCCTCAAATTTCACTGTAAGTAGCTGACACGATGGTACCACTCAACACATCTTACGGTCATTCTGAGGACAAAAACCTTGGTGGAAATCAGATGACCCGTTGCGAGCGCTGAGTACTCGCTTTGCCCCAGAAAACAGTATCTGTATCTCTGTCTGTACCTATTTCTCCGGGTGCATAAATTTGCAGCAGCCATAGCATCATTTTCACTGACTTTGTGAATGACAGTCTCTACCAACACCCGTCCACCAACACTCCATCTCTCCCATAGTCAGCTGCTTGGCCCACTCCAGGCATTATAGTGTTTGTCTTGGGGGTGTTATATACTAAGGGGAACAGGGAAAATTAGAGTGTCCAGAAAAGGAGGTGGCCGGGAGAGGAAAGGCCCTAGAAAGCATCGTAGGAGGAACAGTGGAAGACACTGGGGGTGTTTAGCCTGGAGAAGACAAGGCTCAGGGGCCACGGCTGCCATTTTCAACATCTGGACAGTTGCTGTATAAGAAGAAGAATTCTGCTTTGCTCAGTACGGCCCCCAAGAGCAGAACTGGGTCCAGTGAGTGGGAGATTACAGGAACGACTTTCAACTCCAGAGGAGGAAAGATTTCTCTCGAGCGGTATAGCGATCTTATTATCATTATTAGAGCCACTTAAAAATGGACCCAGATGATTAATGAGACAGAAGGTGCCTAGGCGTGTTGGATCAGAGGACAGATGGTCAGTGCCGTTGTGAAGGAGATGCATATGGTGTGGGTGGTGCTACATTTGAGAACCCTTCCAGTCAAGACCCTTTCCGCCCCTGAGGTGTTTGAGATGTTCTGACATCAAGAACAGGGCGAAGAGTAGAACGTCGTCACACGGTATCGTTCCTCGATCCCAGATGCTCCACTGGCCACGGTCCCCCATGAAAACCTGTTATCGCTGAGCGGTGAACGCCCCTGCTCCCAAATGATGACTTCCCCATAGACACGTATAAACAAAGCCTTCCCAAATCGCAGGCATTAGAGAAGGTGTCGATTTGGCCATCGTATTCCTGTTTTATTTCTAGGGCTAAAAGTTCCCTCATTCATCAACCGGGCTGTTCAGTGTCATCAGCCCAAAGCTTCCTTTTAGTTTTTAAGTATTCATAAAAATGAGTAGAGAGCAACCTACCTTTTTGCATTGCAACATTTTTTTCTTTCTTCATTTCTTTGTTTAGCATTATGTCCTAAAATAAGAATCATTGCAAAAGGTCATTTTGACAGGAAATCGGGCGTGGGGGTTTTAGAGGTATCATTCTTTGGGCGTCTGTCATTGCTTTATCGCCTGTTCCTGGTGAGGATTATCACACGGACTTAGATCCTGTCATTAATTCCATCATCCTGATTGGGAGCCCATGGCTCTGACAGATGAGCTGACAGCCCAGAAAGCCCAGGGGCGAACCTGGAAGCAGAATCTGGGCCTTATTAATCTCCGCTGTGGTGCTCTCTCCAGACCAGAGGCTGTGGTGCTGACCCTTCCTATGACCCCAGCCTCCCTGCCTCTGACAGGTATTGACAAATAATGCTGAATGGGGAGACCTTTCTACCCTGGGAACTAGTATATAGAATATTATTAAACACGAAGCATGGTGTGTGTCTATTGGAATAAAATTGGTCTGAAATCTCTTAGGAAATGGTAAGAGTAAGTTCGACCTTGGGAAGAAATTCCAGACTATGAAAAGACCCTCAGACATTTTTTTTTTTTATCCCTGTCAAGGGGATGAGGGAATTCTCTGGTTGCTGGTCGCCTTGCGTGGCCTGTATTTATTTAGAGTAATCAGCAGATGGGAAACACAGATAATCTCCCAGTGATGCCAGCGTTCAAAGGCAAATGCAACACTTCTTGAGGGGTTGCTTTTCACTTAGCAACTGGGGAAAGCTGGAGGTACTCAAAGAAGTTAACAGGGACAGCCCTCAACGCAAGCAGGAAGGCAATAATGGCTACGGCTGCCATTTTAAAGATCCTGAATACGAGGCCTAGAGGGCTTAACTGGCTGGCATGAGGTCACCCAAGGGGTCTGGGGTGGAAGCCAAGAGCAGAAACCGTGAGATCACATTCAGAGGCCGACTGAGCTCACACCATCACTCTGGACTCTAAATACAAGGGAGGAACACAGTAGTATTTTCACATCTGATCATCAAAGTCCCATTACCGGACTCCATTTTCTATAGGGCCCTTCCTTTTCCGTTCTTCCCCAGAAGGAATCCGTGGCAGTACTGTTGAGGGTCTCGTAGGCTCAGCTCGGTTGCCAGATGTGAGGGTGTAAGCCACAGAGCCCTAGCGGGGAATCTGAGCCTCGAAATGCTCACAGGGGCCCGCAGGGCTTTAACTTTCCACTTGAGCTAGATTGTGGCGCTGAGAAAGTGCGGTGACAGGAAAATGTTTGTGAGACAGCAAGTAAACAAATGAGCATTTAGTGTCTTTTCAAAAATGGAGTGTGATGATCGAGGGTGAGATACTTTTAGGCTACGTGAAAACGTGAAGTCAGCAAAGTTTGTCTTTTATGTGCCCAGCCTTGCCTTTCTGTGAACTTTCCCTCAGCCGCACTCCCCAGAGCCTTTTTCCCCCCTTGCTTCACTCCCCACCTCGACCGAAAGACTTCTTAAAGTTGACTTTCAGAAAATCTGGGACTGGTTATTTCTCTCTTAGTGGGAAGTCTATGTGGCAGGGACGGACAGGCGGACCTTTACCTTGAAGAGGAAATGCTTTGACACCTCAAAGACGTCTCAGGCCTCAGTGGGTAGACGACCCTGGAACTGACCAGTCTAGCGGGGTGGGGTGGGTAGTATGTCTTAGCGTGAAATTACACTATTCAACATGCTGCCTCCACTTACCCTAGCATAAACCCTGAATCCCATCCCGTCCAAGGGACGGGTAGGTGTTCCCTGCCTCAGGAGATAATGAGTTGCCTGTTACTAGAGGTGTCCAGAGTTTGGTGACCTCTGGGTAGGGATTACTGGGGAGAAAACTGAAGTCTTGGGTTGATAATTGCATCTGGTGATTTCTTTCTTTCTTTTTTTTTTAAAGTAGGTTTTATGCTCAGCGTGGAGCCCAGTGCAAAGCTTGAACTCACGACCCTGAGATCAAGACCTGAGCTGAAGTCAAGAGACAGACACCGACTGAGCCACCCAGGCACCCTTAGATCCGGTGATTTCTAGGACCCCTTCAAGTCCTATGATTTGGAGCCCCCCAAATCAAACCTTAGGTTGCCCTGGACCAGTCAGACCGTGAACCCCAGAAAGAAAGCCTGTTAACGCTCACTAAGAATATTAAAATCCAGTTTGGGGTTACTATGCGGTTGGCCTGTTGGATTTTTTTTAAGATTCCAAAATATCGTTTAGAATGAGAAATTTGGGAGAACGGATATCGGAGAGGGGGTCGGTCTTGGAAAAGGACTCGTTGTCTCACCACTGCACGTATCATACGTAGGTACACAGGGCGCCGCCTTGGATCCCGCCCCTGTGGCAGGAGAGGCAAGGGGCTTCCTCTGTTACACGCAAGGAGCCCTGGGTGGCATGTTGAGAAGGTCTGCCTTTCTAGCATGTGAGACTTTGGAGCTGTCACTATTTTTAGGCAAGCAGCTGGAGAGGCCAAGCCGGCTGTCCTCCTCGCTCCTATCCTGGGAGGCTGGCTTGGGAAGTTTTACACATCTGACCTAAAATAGAGCCGTAAGCCATGGGCAGTGGAACTGTAAAACTCTCAGTAAGAAAGAGGGAGGAGAAAACCCAACAGCCACTCGCACTGCCTTGGAGGGAACGCAAGGCTGATCGTATAATTACAGGACGGCAGAGCAGATAATCTCAGCCCTCTCATTTACAGACGAGAAAACAGGCCCAGGGAGGTGAAGTCACTTGCCCAAGGTCACACGGCCAAGCGCATTAAGTAGGCCAGTTGGATGACTGTTGTTCTGAAAGTGGCTTTAATTTTGCAACACCTCCCAATGCCCCGTGGTTCTGGAGAGAATCCTTGAAGAACCAGACAAACTCAAGTCATGAGAAACTCAAGACATTTCCAAGCCTGGCAGAGAAAGAGGAGTCTCCATCTAAACCCTAGGTTGCCGTAAAGAACGCAAAAGCCAGCAGCAGATTCGGGCTGCGTTCTGATTCCTGTAGGTGACACCTTCATAGGCTTCGGAGTCTTCACTATTGGATTAAATTCCACCTCAGGGACAGTGCAGGAGGACAGGCGTAAGCTCAGGTTGCATCGTAAGCCCTTTACTCCTGGGTTGAATTGCAGAGCATGTACGTATGTATGTATGTATGTATTTATGATTATTTATTTTGAGACACAGAGAGTGCGAGCAGGGGAGGAGCAGAGAGAGAGGGAGAGAGAGAGAGAGAGAGAGAGAGAGAGAGAGAACCCCAAGCAGGCTCCACGCTGTCAGCACAGAGCCTGATGCGGGGCTCGAACTCAGGAATCGTGAGATTGTGACCTGAGCTGAAATCAAGAGTCGGATGCTTCACCCACTGAGCCACCCAGGAGTCCCTAAACTATACATCATTTATACGTGAGAACCAACTCCTGTTGGCTTATCTAGATACCGCCCCCCCCCAATTGGCACAAAACTGCCTTCAATGTGGGGAGCTGCTTCCTATTCACGGTCCCAAAGTGAGCTGAGGGCCAAGGGTACTTAGTGTTCTGAGAGCAGAACAGGTAGAAAGACTTTTTAATGCTCTGCCTCAGGAGAAGGAGCTTCTAGACTCCTTGTCCGTGATGATGGAGTCCATGTTGTAAATGAAATTCTAAAACTTCTTGTTTGGGGTACCCTTTAGAGGCCCCAGTGACTGCAGTGATTTCCTGCTGGGTCCTCTGTCCGTCTCAGGTGTTGCCCGGCCCTAGGGTGGACTGGCTTCACCAGCAAGTGGTGTTATGTAGGGTCTGGTGTGAGCGGCACCGAGAAAGTCCATCCCCCTTTCCCCACACCTGTCCCCACGAGCAAAGGAAAAGACCTCCCTTTGGTGGCGCCTGAAATTCTGTCACTGGAGAAGCATTCCTTCCAGTGTGAGAGCATCAGCCTTGCGAAGTCCCTGGTACCCACCGTAGCCACCTAGCGTGGTGAAGGCAGGACCGTAACGTGGCCACAGGTCCCCAGTGAGAAGGCATCGAGGTTTGGATGGAAAGACAAGAAAATACCGGAGGACAGAGTCGGTGTCCTTTGTCACGTTCACAGAGGCGGCTGCATGTGTGAGCCCATGATGTGTGCGAATGCGACCGTGAGAGCGCATAATGTCCCCGGGAGAGGCCTTTTTGTTCTTCTCAAGAACATTCTTATGAACACGCACCCTTCCCGTTCTCCTTTCCCTTTTAACATGGGATCTCGGCTTCATTTTTCCTTTCCTTTTTTTTTGGGGGGGGGGAGGGGGGAGAGGGGGATACCTTTACCCACGTGTATGTATGCACCTACGTATGTAGGTATATGAAACAAATGTCTACGCTTTTACATTGCCAGGTTTCCGTCTCCCGACCTAGCAAAAGCAGTAAAGCGTTTCGATGACACTTTAATGAACAACTGGGCTCCTTACCTTGAGAAAGGCTTCAAACCGGCTTTTAATTTCCTCACAGTTCAGTAAGGATAAGGCCCCCTCTCCTTTGTTGCATTTCTGTAATGTTTTCATGAACACAAAATCTTCATAAAGATTCCTTTCGTCTTCTATCTGTGAAGGAACAGGGACATGAGAAACATAATTCTGGAACATGCAGCTAATGACGTCTGTCAGTGTAATAACCAAAGGCAGCAATTAAAACGCCATATTATCTGAAAGTCCAGGTAGAAATCACAGCCATTCTAATAAACTTCCATCACATTTTGTCCACGTATGATAAGCAGCAATATTCTAGAATGATCTATCCCTCATTGGTCCAGTAATGATCGGTCACTGTGAGCCCAGTCTATAAAATAGTTTTCTGCTGAGCTCGTTTGCCTACTTCATTTTAGTTTGTGCATTTGACTGAAAGAGCCCACCAGGCCAAACACAAACAGACCCAGAACCCCCCTCTTTTTGCAGCCTTGAAAGCTAAAACTTGACTAACCCAGTGGATGGCCTCGACCATCCCTGCCCCTCCTTATCCTGATGGTAACCTTCACGGCCTCAGTTCTAGGCTGGCCTCCCAACAGAGGGCATTCAAACATCCCTGGGAACATGCAGCCTCCGGAGGCCGAACACCCACCATTCCTACACCCGGACTTTTCGGACCAGCCAGATAATTGATCAAATTTCTCCTCTTCATATATGATCGATGTTTTGTTGGCCCGGCCGGCAATGCCCCGCGGGGGAAGTGGGTAGACACACGGAGACAGGATAAATCCTAACGGTTATTTTTCCCTCGGGATGCAAAACCGCCTGCTAAGTTGCTCCACTGTTCTGTTCCTGTTAAGTCCAGCCGCTTAAGAAGGTAAAACCCCTCAGAGGGAGACTGAGGGGCTTGCAGCTACCAACAGCGTTTGAAGAATTATAGAGAGAACGCCACGTTTGCCGTAAATGTGCAAATTCTGGGACTTAGCCGTGTCTGCGCTGCTCTGAAGCACTAGGACGTTTCAGATCAAATTCACACTCTCCTCTAATCGGCAATTAAAAAACAAAAGTTGTCTCTAGCAGAAGAAAAGTGTAGTTTTTAAGCAAAACTTGAGCGAATAACCACAGCTAATGTCCACATAGTGTTTACTTTGTGCCAGGCTCTGTTCGAAGCTTGCTACAAAGGCTAAATTCACTTAACCTGCGGGGTGGACACTACTCTCGTCCCCATTTCTCGAATGTGGAAACTGAGGCCTAGAAATAGAAAATGACTTGCCCGGGATCACGGGGCCAATAGGGAGCCGAGTCGCGGTTTGAACCCAAGCAGTCTGACTCCAGAGCCCAGGCTCTCGCCCAGAGACCAGAAGAGGACACCTTGTCCTCCAGGACTAGGTGCCGAACGTGATGCCACAAGACCACGTCTCTAGTTGGGTTCCTACCATTGCCCATCGGGGCAGAACGGACCCCAACCGACCCGCCCGGCGGTAAGGACCCCCACACGTAATTAGTAAGGGCTTGTGGTTCGTCTTACCTTGTCCAGTCTTCTGTGAAGATACACAGCAAAGAGTGCTGACCCAATCATCTGGGTGATGAGAAACACAGTAAGTAAATACATAAAAATTTTCATACTGACGGGTGGTCCAGGGGCCACGGAGCGGGGAGCAGTTTGGCTATATGTTTCGATCATGCTGTGTTAGAGTTGGAACGAGATCTTCAGACCGAGGAGGTGGCAGCAGCAGCATGAGAACACTGTCAAAGTGGCCACCTTACTCAGGATTAGTTAAGAGCGCACAATCGTTGCAGCCCACACTTCCTGGAAATTGTGTTTCGCAGTCTTCTCTCCCAGCAAAAAAAAAGTTACGTAAAGGTTTTTCTTTTCTTTTCTTTTTTTTTTAATTCTACCCATATCATTCCCTTCCAGGCTTTCCCTTTTGTTAGTAAAGAAGAAACAAGTTTCTTCTTCCATACATTCATTCTTGCCTTGAAATGTCATAGGCTTCTTAACAGACAATGGCAGTGTTTTTCCTATCGCTAACTTTCTGGGTTCACCAGTTTCAAGGAAAGTGACAAATTCATCCACCAGCAACCGACTTATTTCAATTTCAATCTTACTAATACCACCCAGGAACCTGGCGTATGGGGAAAGAAACAAACGTCAACAAAAGTTTGGATTGATTTTGTGGCTGCTGGGCCACTGGCGAATTGCTCCTCGAGACTCCTTTCATCTTTAAAACCCAACGAAATCCCAGAAGCTTGGCCAGTCGGGTCTGCATGGCATAAAGCACAAAGGAGGACTGACAGTTATTAAATAGAATTTAGCTGGAAAGGTAATTAGAGAAAAATAAATTTCTCCAAGGCCAAGAGGAGTAGGGTCTTGAAAGAAATCAGTCCCAAACTCTGGGATCGAGGTTAAAGTGGGAATCTTGGCTTGACTTAGCCGGATTGCTTGTCTACGCTGTTCTAATCTGTCAGATAATGGCTCGGAATAGAGACAATAGGCTCCAGTTAAGAGACCTGAATTCTAGTCCTTGCTCCACCAACAAATCGCTATGGACCTCAGACAAATCACTTGACCTCTCCAGGTCTCAGTTTCCCCATCTCCAAAGAGCTGCCTTGCCTAGCCTACAGGCTGTTGTGAAGATCAAATAAAAACGTGCACAGGGGCGCCCGGGTGGCTCCGTCGGTTAAGCGTCCGACTTCGGCTCAGGTCATGATCTCACAGCTCGTGGGTTCGAGCCCCGCGTCGGGCTCTGCGCTGACAGCTCGGAGCCTGGAGCCTGTTTCGGATTCTGTGTCTCCCTCTCTCTCTGCCCCTCACCCGTTCATGCTCTGTCTCTCTCTGTCTCAAAAATAAATACACGTTAAAAAAAAAAACTTTTAAAAATGTGCACAAAAGATCTTTGAGACGTGTTAAGCAATAGACAAACAAGTCGCCCTGAATTTGGGGGAATTGGTTTAGCCGAAGAGAGTGAGTTTTCGAAATAATTGTTACCTCCTTACACGCTAGTAAAAACCAAGAGAATAACAACATCAAAAACACCCAAAGTTTTGACAACACATTGAATCATTGAGGGGTGTAGGATTATGCATTTCTCAATGGTTTTTGTGTCGTCTTATCAGATTGCCTTCAAAATAAAAGCAGCTGTGGAAATCCCTACCCCACATCCCAACCTGGTCAAGAAACCATGATGAGATCACTTTGGTGATTCCTATAAAATTGTTTTGAGAGACAAATAGGAAATGTAACAAAGTGCTCCGGCAGGCACACTCTCTGTATAGTTAGCACCTGCTCTCTTCCCCTCCCACGCGTCAGCATCCTGTCCCGGGCCCAGATCTGTGCAGCTCCTCACTGCGTCTGCCAAGTAGGTGGCTTCGATGCACATGATAAACTTCCATCCGTCAGGTCAGAGGCTTCAGTTCTTAGACAAGTAACCTCCGTTCCACTGAAGGAAAACGATCACGGGCGCCAAGAGAGGGGCTCGGGGACTTCTCCAAAGCCAGTTTCGTATGGTTACCAGATCACAGAATGCCAGAACGGCGAGGGCCCTGCCAAGATCAGCTCGGCCAACCGCCCAGGGGCAGGACGCCGAAGGGACCCCAGAGATGGGGGCAACGGCAGGCTTCATTTCACGTGACCGCCTTTAAGAAAAAGTTGTCCGATCTCCCTGCTTCCCGCTTTCTCACCTTCAGCCTCCTGCAGTCTGACTTCCACTCCCAACATTCCCCGGGAACTACCCACACCACTATTAGCCCAACCGTCTGGGCCGAATCCTTTCTTAGAGTGCATTTTGCGTGACCTTTCTATTAGTCTGTTGACCTACGATTCTGTTGTCACCCTTCTAGCGTTGCCCACTTGCCTCTCACAATACTTCTTCGTGTGAGCCCCTTTTTTTCTTTGTTCCCCTTAAAACTTTGGTATTCCCTATCCTTACCCTCCTCTCCTCCCTGCGCCTCCCCTCCGCACCCCTCACTCTACACGTTTTCCTTGGGCGATTCCCATCCACCCTCAGGGTTTTCACTATGACCCTCACTGTGGTGAATCCCAAGTCTATAACCATGGCCTTGAATCTCAGGTTTGTAAGTATAGCTACCGCTCAACGTCTCCACTTGGGCATCCCAAAGCCACCTCACATTTGCACACCCCTACCCTTGACTCCACTTCCTGCCCAGACCCGTTCTCCCTCAAGGTTCTTCCTATCTTGGGGAAGAGTGCCGCTACACCCATCTAACTGCCTGGGTCAGAGACCTGGATGCCAGCCACGACTCTTCCCTCCCTCTTGCCCAGATTCCTCCCCAATCCCAGTGGCTTCTTCTTCCCCAAAGCTTCTCGATTGCCATTACTCTTTTCCTGTCAACATCTGAGTCTAGTCCCACATCCCCTCTCTCCTAGATTACTGACTTGCATTCTCCTAATGTATCTCCTTGCTTCCCTTCCTGCCCTGCCCCACCCACCCTTCGTACTGCCAGCAGAACGTTAATTCTGAATCTTGTAACTGACCATCTCATCTAATCTGACCTGACTCCCTCAGACTGTGCCCCAGACCCAGGGAAACAGATTGGCAGAGCCCTGGCATGTTCAACATGGATGGGATTAGCTCCAGAATAGCTTGCTTGCCCTTCAGTCCTGGAAGCCTCCTCTTTCTTTCGTCCTTCTTCTGCCTGGTCCTCTACAACAATTGGCTGCCTTTCCGACTTCCAAACTTGAGCTCTAGTCTCTGATTTCTGATTCTGTATCAATTTGTCCTTTGTGTCAGGACATCCCACACCCGTCTCTCCTCCAAAAAAGAGTGGCCTTGCCCTGGTGTTGACCCCCTTTAAAAATCTTCGGCTGCCTAGGGACGCCTGGGTGGCTCAGTCAGTTAAGCGTCTGACTCTCGATTTCAGCTCAGGTCATGATCTCCCGGTTCATGGGTTCAAGCCCCACGTCAGGCTCCGCGTTGACAGAGTGGAGCCTGCTTGGGATTCTCTCTCTCCCTCCCTCTCTCTCAGAATAAGTACACATTAAAAAAATTCTCCAGCTGCCTAATGCATCCAGAAGTGATTCTTAAACTTAGTTTCCAAGAGATCCGTAGATCTCTGGAGCGCGCAAAAGTGCCTACAACCAAGGTCAAATGATAGCCATCTTTTTCTGAATTCACAGAGAGCATTAAGTTAATAGGTTGGGTCACTTGTCAGTTTTTCTTATGCCAACTTTTCTTAAATCTCTGTCCCCTTGTTTTACTGCCGCTCTCCTGCTAACTAGTGACTGCATTGCCGCGAATAAGTACCAAGGGAAAAATTCAGAAAACAATGGATCATACCTCAACAGTTTGTCTTTGGTGTGAGTATGCTTGTGGTTGTGATTATATATTGATAACCTAGAACACCGTCATAGTTTCTGCTAGGAAAATTATTTCCAGTACATATGAAAGAGTTAAATGTTATCAGCATTTTGTTTGTTCTACAAAGGGCCTCACACGGACTCTTTGCCCTGAACATGTCTGGAAAACCCTAGCCTAGGGCACGGCATCTCAATTCTTAGCCCAAAACACGACCTGTCCCCTGCCATGTCAAGCCAGGTTTATCCCCCTAAACGTGCTGTTCCTGCTCAAGCTGTTCCTTGTGCTCATGCTGACTCCCTCTGCCCTTATCCATTAAGGTCGAGGAAGAGACACCCCTTCTGAAATATCCCCTCCCAGCAGACAATGTGGAAAGTTTACTCCGTCTTAATCTATCTTCTGTGCTTAATCTATCATTGCATGTGCCACGTTGCCTCATAACTGACTCATTTGATTTCCCTACCATTGGCTCCTAGAGCAAAGAGACCATTAAAAACTCAAAGCTCAGAACCCTTGCTTCCTGACCCATGGCAAGGAATTAGTGAATGCCAATCTACAAAATTTTTTTTAAGGGCATAGAAAGGGGCGTTGTTCAACATTCTATCTAATCTGATAGAATAGCACTGGCGAGCTTCTCTGGCGATAGAAGTCATAATATATTTAAGTTTTCTTCTATTCCTTTAGTTATCTTTCTTTCCTCTGGGGTCAGTTCCACTCGTTTATTTTGGTTCTTCTCTTTCATGTTGGTGGTTCTCCTCAAATGCCTGATGACCCTTAGTTGTCTGGTGATATTTATGAATGAAAAACTATGTTCATTTTTATGGGCAGACGGCATGGGTTTCCTCTGCAAATTGCATTGATCTGTTTCCCCCCACAAACCCTTCTCCGGAATGGGAGGGCTGGCTGCGGGTTCTGTTTCAGTGGGTAGAGCCTGTCAACAGGCAGGCTTCCCTTTAGGTTATGTGGGTGGAGAGGCAGGAAGGCCAGGGACCCCCACAACCGATGAAACCAGGAGGGCTTTTCTCTGGGGTGAAGCCCTGTAGAGGGTTTCACTCTTGACTGATGCTGGTTTTTCTTTTGTTTTCTTTTTCCTGTCTTTCGTGGAGGTCTTAGCACCCTCCCCAGAGCCCTCCTGGGGCAACTTTAGCCTGAGGGCAAAGGCCAAATGCTGCTGCTAAGGGTTCATGGGGGAAGAGGGAGAAGGGGGAAAGAGCCCACCTGTCCCAGCTGTTTCTGCCGCAGCTCTTTAATGAGTTACCATGATGGTTACCTCTCAGCCTACCCCTGCTCTTTGCATTTACTGTCTCTGAGCTTGATGTTTCCTTGGGAAAACCCACTCTCGCCTCCGAGTTCTTGCATTGCAGTGCAATGCTCTCATCTGTCTGCTAGTCCAAAGTCATTGGCTTTCTTACTTGTTCGGATTTCTCAAAATTTATTTCACTTTTTCTTGTTCCCCATGGTTGCTGTGATTTCATTCTTTTTACATTTATTTTTGGCCACATAATACATTCACATGGTTACAAAGGTAAATGGCGTAAGAGAACGAATGTGCAACGTAAAGTCTCCCGTCCACTGCTTTCTCCCAGTCCTCCATTGTCACCCAGTGTTGTCAGTCTCTTAGATCTCTTGCAGAGATGCTTTTACATGCATTCAAGCAAGTACATAGATATTCTCCTCCACCCTTACACACAGTAGTATACAATACATTGTTCTACATCTTTGTTTTTTCATTTAACAATATATTTTGGAGATCATTCCATGTCAGCAAATGCTTTTTTATTCTTTCTTTCTTTCTTTTTGTTTTTTACAACCGCATAGTATTCCACTGTATGATGATATACCATAACTTATTTAACTAGTTCCCTATTGACGAACATTTAGGTTGTTTCCAGTCATATGATACTAGACAATGCTGCAACAACAACAAAAAACCCGTACATATTCATTTTTTACAGTTTCCTTTCAGACATTTCTGCAAGATCTGGAAGGCAAAAAGAAATCACACTTTTTAAAACATTAAACAATCAACATGTTGACCTAAACACATCACACTAAAAGGAAGATAATTTAAAAGTCATGGTTAATTTTCTATTAGCCAATGGAAAATGAAAATTTCCGTTATCAACGCATAGCAAATTATTTGCGGTATACATCTTCTTCAAAGCCAGACATTGCATTTTCAAGCTTCCAATGCAAAGCCCTACCTGGCCTTGAGAATCTTTGTTGCCCCATGTGTGATTCTCCATGTAGATCTGCAGCAAAAAGCCAGAGATGATGTGTTCTCTGGTGCCTCCATCCACAACGCTGCCGTTGTTGGCTAGATTGGTAAGAAGCAATTACAGGAGACATTTCTTTCTATTAGTTCATTTGCTCAAATCAACATTCACTGTCTGCTGCGGGCCAGGTGCTGAACTGGATGCTGGGGAGACAAGGATAGAGATGATAGCGCCAGGGCGCCTGGGTGGCTCAGTCAGTTGAGCGTCTGACTCTTGATTTCAGCTCAGATCGTGATCCCAGCGTCGTGGGATTGAGCCCTGCATCGGGCTCTGCCCGGAGCATGGAGCCTGCTTAAGATTCTCTCTCTCTCCCTCTGCTCCTCTCCCCGCCTCGTGCTCTCTCTCTCTATAAAATAAAATAAAATAATGGTGGTCCCTACCTTGCCAGGAGCTCCCAGTTCAGAGAAGCCAACCAGTACAGGAGCAGACAAACATAAAACAAAGTGAGAAGTGTCACAGTAGAGGGGAACACAGACTGCTGTGGGAACATTAAGGAGGAGTACCTACCCAGCCAGGGGGCTGGAATAGAAAGAATATCAGAGAAGCTTCCCTAGGAGGAGAGATCCCTGCCATCACTTTGTATCCTGGCTTCTAGCACTCCACTGACAAATCCCAGCGTTCAACATCCATCTACTGTCCTTGGCTTTTCTAATCCAGAACCTCCTATCCTTCTTCATTGTGCAGCCATCTTCTAGTTGACTATATTGACTCTGACACTCCAAAGGCTCAGGAGGAGTAAGGTAGGAGGGGGTTCGGGATAATCAGCATTGACAAATGATGTTGGGGACAGGGGTACTTGGAAGGTTGGCCTGGTTGTAGGTATTAGTTTTGCCAGCGTGACCGTAATCCTCAATCTCTCTTCTTACCAGCTGCCTATCTCCATCCCAGATCCCCAAAGTGAATTTTGTTGGCAAATTCTTGCTCCTTGTTTCTGACTTGGGAGGCACTTTACCTCCGTGCCCCATTTGTGTAAGAAAAATAAAGCTATATTTATCTATATGCCTAGGTGGAAAAGGAACACAGGTAACACCGATTGCCACTGGGGAGTAGAACTGGAGGCTGGCATGATGTTTACAATGAGCGTATTTTGCTTTTGTAATAACTTAGTTTTTAAAAAAAATTTTTTTTTATTTTTTTATTAAAAAAATTTTTTTTACATTTATTTGTTTTTGAGAGACAGAGATAGAGCACAGGTGTGGAAGGGGCAGACAGAGAGGGAGACACAGAATCCGAAGCAGGCTCCAGGCTCCGAGCCATCAGCACAGAGCCCGACACGGGGCTCGAACCCACAAGCCGGGAGATCATGACCTGAGCCGAAGTCGGACGCCTAACCGACTGAGCCACCCAGGTGCCCCCGTAATAATTTACTTTTCCATAAACTTTTTACTTAAATAAACCTTTACAGACAGAAAAGCACACAACTCATAAGCTTAATGAATTTTCATGAAGTGAACACGCCCGTCGGAATCATCACCCAGATGTAGACCTTTACCTCTGAAACCCCCCTTCTCAGTCACCTCTACTTCTCACAAAGGTAACCGCTGTGCTGCCTTCTGTCACCAAAGATAGCTCTGGCCGGGAGTTCTAGTTGCTTCTTATCCTTGCTAGCACTCGGTACCATCTGTATTATTTATCTAATAGGTCTGTAATATTATCTCATCAGAATTTTGATTTGTATTTGCCTGATGGCTAGTGATGTTGAACATCTTTGTATGTGCTCATTTGCCACCCATATGTCCTCTTTGTTGCTAGCATCTTTCAAAAACATAGAACGTGATCATTTAAAACAACAAAAATATAGAACGTGGTCATTTAAAACAATTGCTTGAAAATACTAATGCCATTAACCTGACTAGGGGTCTTTAAGTGTAACAATCCTTCTGAGGGGCGGATATGGGGGGTGGGAATAGCCAGAATTCGGTAGCAGATATTACAGACTACTCTGCTTGCTGTGGCATCTTGGGTAAACTATTTAACCTTTTGGTTCCTTACGTCGCTTTGTCTATGAAGCAGAGGTAACAATAGTTCCTGCTTCAGAGGGTGGTCCTGAGAATTAGACGAGAAAATTATATAAGGCAATCTGCTCCATGCCTGACACGGTAAATGTTCGTCCATGTTCTCTCTACCTATCTGGCCGAGCCTGGAAAGACAAGGGAGAGAAGTTCGTCCTTGAGGCAGTCAGCAGCTTAGTATCTGATGGAGAATGGGTGAGTGATCCCTCTTTTTCTGGCTCTAAGGAAAAAAAAAAAAACCCTTCAGAGTTGTGTTCTGGATGCAGGATTCTGTCCCCTCACTCCCTGCTGTGCTCCCCACCCCCAACCAGCACAAGGAAAATTCTAGAAGAAATTTCTAGTCACAGCTGGGCTTTTGGAAGCTGCTGCGTCCCTCGTATGAGTTTAACACCTCCTGCTGTGCGTCTAACAGAAAGACACAAGTCCCATGGACTCTTTCCGTATGATTCCACAAAGGTCTTCCCATTGATGTCTCCTATGGCAGGACTGCCTGAGGTGCCTTGTGGCTGACACCAAGTGGTCAACATCCATGTAGCAAATATTGGCTCAGCACTTAGCAAGCGCTGGGCTCTCTGATAGGTCTGGGGAACTAAAACGAAGAAGAAAGAGCTACTAGTTAAGGAGATAGGAAAGCAAGGAGTCAACCACAGTGCGCTGGGGAAGCATCAGAACAAGGCAAGTAGATGGGGTTGTGGGAGCACGCAGGAGGAGTGGGGGTGAAGTGTGAGAGGGCCGGGGAAGGTTCCTGGAGGAGGTAATGTTAGAACCCTGAGGGAATTTTCTGGGTGCCCTCCAGGTACAGGAAATAACACACGCAAAGACCCGGAGACCGAGCATCTTTCTTCTCGTGAGGCTGCATGCCTGGGACCAAACAAAGCCTTGCTCCGGGCTCTGCATAGCACCTCAGCTTCTTCCAATGGGCCCTTAAGGTGGAGCACAGGCTATTAGGGCTTTATAGGTAGACAAAGTCCCCTCTGCTCCAGGGTGAAGATCAGGGATCAAGTACTCCCTGGGTGGGTATATTATTGGCACCCGTTTTCCTTTAGAAATCAGCCTGATATGAACATATAAGGCTTGTCTGTGTGGTTGAAGCCCATTTTTAACCTCCTTCGTTCTGGTCTCAGCTTGCCTTCTGTACCTCCCTTAGAGCTCCAGAGCCCTGGTAGGCTGGCCCCAAGCTCCTGTGCACCGAGACCCCCCCGCCACACAGCCTTTCCTTGGGCCCCTCTTAATTTACCCCTACCCAATCCTTCTTGACTTCACAGGTTCAGGGTTCTCTCCTGTCTTTCTCATTCTGTCTCTCCCCAACTTCTAACTACTACTCTCCTGGCTGCCCTCTTTAGTCCCGACCCTGGGCTCCAGCAGTCCCTCTGCCCCGTCCTGTGGTTCACTCCTGGGGCTCTTTCTGAAACAGCACTTCTGCTCCCCACTCATTTCCTAATATCCTCACAGGAGACTGTCTTCTTGGTGGGGACCTCACTCAGAGAACCTCTGGTGCTCCCACAGGGTCACCTGGGGCCGGCCCCATGGTTTCATAAATGGGGAAATTGAGGCTCGGAGAGAGGGGACGACTTACCAAAGTCATGCGGCAAGTTAGTGGCAGAGCAGAGACTAGCCCAGGCTTCCAGACTTCCAGCCAATGCTCTTCCCCGGGAATCAGGCCGCCCCTTCACAAGGCTCAGGTCTTCTAGCCGACATTTGCTCCCACCCACTGACTGCACGGTACAGCATTTCTGTAAGCACTTCCTTCCTGAGTCAGTTCATTAAGACTGCAGCTGGCCCGTCCAGGCTTCTGACTCAGCAGCCTCGCAAAGAACATCCAACCATGTCTGCATACCATTAAGGAAATGCCAGGGGCAGGAAGCATTTCTTTTTCCTGGCAGAGTGGAGGGTACAGAAGGAGATGAAGAGATTCAATTAAATGGTAAGATGTCAGGGACCACGGTAGGGGTGGGGTGAGGAGGAGAAGGGCTGTATCAAAGGATTTGGGATTAGTAGTTAAATACATTTTGGTCCCAAAGTAGAGTTACTGGTGTAGAGGGACCCCTGTGATACACTGTTAGTACAAATGTCATGGCAAAAATAGAATGTTTCCACAGTTCCACTTAAGACTGCAAAGTAAAAGGAAGGTGAGAGTGTCCCCAAAGTGCCTATGAGTACTAATTAGAAATGAGCTGTATGTTCCTCTCCATTCTCTGCACCCATGTTAATTTTTATCTACAGGTTGGTAGCTGGAAACAATTACCACAACCTTTGAGATCCGCTGGGGCTCAAGCATTCACCTGCCAATAAACGGAGTTGAGAACTTTTCTCCTTCACAATGTCCCACAGTGAATGGTGCCATCTTGCTAAGTGTAGACTTAGAACAGCTTCCACCAGAGCACATCTATATCTCATCCAACATCTAATCCTCAAGGATTTTTTTTAAAGTAATCTCTATGCCCAACGTGGGGCTTGAACTCACAACCTTGATATCAAGAGTTGCACGCTCCACCGACTGAGCCAACCAGGTGCCCCTCCAACCAAGGATTTTGACGTCAAGATGTCTTCTGACCCGGAGGGGCAGGAAGCCCTGACACCCCCTATTGTGACAAGGTCGTGGATGCCTGGATACCTCTCTCCCAAATTGGGAGAACCAATCATATCTGAAGCATGTTCCAGTAAATAATGGGGGGTGACACTTGTACACGGTCGACTAGCATCCACCCAAAATTCTTGTCCACGGGAATCTGTGAATGTGACTTTATCTGGAAATAGAATCTTTGCAGATATTAGTTAAATCCAGATGAGGCTATGCTGAATTCGGGTGGGCTCCAATCCAATGACCGGTGTCCTTATAAGAAGAGGACAGTTTGGCCACAGACATACACTGATGCTGCCAGAAGCCAAGTGACATCAAGGATTGTTGGCAACCGCCAGAGGCTGGGAGAGGCAAGGAAAGATTGATTCTTCCTTAGAGCCTTCAGAGGGACTGTGGCCCTGCTGACACATTGATCTTGAACTTCTGGCCTCCAGAACTGTGTGAGAATAACCTGTTGTTTCAAGCTACCTGGTTTGTGGTAGCATATGTGTGGAGTGTGTAAGCTTGCTGTAGGGTTATGGAAGCCACTGGAAACAAATACAACACTTATATGGAAAAAGTTGGCCCCATCTTATGAAAGGCTGCGCCAGTTGTGACATGAAAAGAAAGATGCTCCTCCCCAGAGGACGCGCCCTCAAGCATAAGGACTGGGCGGCCCCTCTGATTATGCTGTGCACTGCTCTAGAGAAATAAGCCTGGAAGGTACCAGAAGACTTATCTCTGAGTGATAAATTCTGGAATATTTCTCTCTGTTTGCTTCAACTTGTCTGTATTTTCTAAGTTTCCTACAACGGGTATGTGTGACTTTTGTAAAATATAGGTGTCTCAGGGCACCTGGATGGCTCAGTCGGTTCAGCGTGTCTGACTTGATTTGAGCTCATGTCATGATCTCACGGTTCTTGAGATCTCTGTGCCCCCCTTCTCTCTCTCTCTCTCTCTCTCTCTCAAGATAAACTTAAAAAATCTGTGTCTCTACCTTTCATCATTTATCGATCTACCTATCTTTGATTACTAGTACTCTCATGCACTCACAGAATCCTTCTAAGTGAAAGAGTCCCAGGGTGCCTTCATTTCTTGTAGGCCCATGGTGAGGAACTACTCTCTAAAAACCCTGGAAGGAGTGAGGGTAGACAAAAACAAAACCATGTATTTATACGGTATTTGACACTCTTCAAAGAGCACACTTGCATATCCATCAACCCATTCAAACTTATACCCTTCTGATTGATAAGAATTCTCAGGCTCGAAGAGTTGTTAAAGAACTCCTCCCGGGTCTCATAGCTAAGAATTCATGGGGCTGTGACTAGCACTCATGGTCCTGACACCTGGCCCAGTAGAAGTTTCTAGAATGTAAGATCCATAAGGATAGCACTTTCTGTCTGTCATGTTCCCCAAGCACTTATATCTCCAGCATTTGGAATGGTGCCTGGCATACAGTAGGTCATCGGTACATTTTATTGAATGGATGTGACAAATGCAAGCTTCTCCCTAGAAGAATTTTCTGCCATTAGGGATATTTTTATCCAAGCCAAGCTGTTGTGCTCTGCAAAAAGCAGCAGGACTGCTGAAGGGGTTCCTCTCTCTTCTCAGTCTCTGTCCTTCTACAGCCTTCTCCTCCACCTCCCACTCCCCAGGCAAAGGATAGCTAATTTCTGGAGATGACCTCTCATATCGCCTACAAGGAGGCTCCTATGTGGTACAATTCAAGGTGAGTTTGAAAAGTCAGTTTCCACAGTGCAGTGGTTATGACGTTCACCTCATACAAGGTGAGTCTAAAAAGAGCTCCTTATGGGGCATTGGGGTGGCTCAGTTCAAGTGTCTGGCTCTTGATTCTGGCTCAGGTCCTGATCTCATGGTTTATGGGATTGAGGCCCACATCAGGCTCTGCGCTGATGGCACAGATCGTGCTTGGGATTCTCTCTCTGTTTCTCGGACCCTCCCCTTTGCGTTCTCTCTCTCTCTCTCTCTCTCTCTCTCAAAATAAATAAATAAACTTAAAAAAACCTTTTTAAATAAAAAGAGCTCCTTGGGCACCTGGCTGGCTCAGTCAGTAGTGCGTATGACTCTTGATCTTGGGGTTGTGGGTTCAAGCTCCACGCTGGGTATAGAGATTACTGAAAAAGAAAATCTTTTAAATACATACTAAATAGGGTTCCTTGTCCAAAATTAGCACCCCCCAGGAAAAACAGATCCAGGGTCAAGGGGAGGGTAGGCTCTGCAGGTTGGTGGGCTTATCAACAGCAGAATGATTTATTTGGTTCTGGGACGGGGGCAGGACACGTCAAGAGACACAGAGACAGACAGAGAGAGAAAATGGCAGCAAAGTGGTTGGAGAAAGGTCTCAGGTCAGGAACAGAACATGAAAAGTACAGAAAATGTCTAAAAGTCGATCAAAAAGGAAGACTTGTTGAAACAAATAGGAAAAAGGAAGTGGGGTGGGGCAGGCAGACGGTACCTCCATCCCTGGCTGTCACCCTGGCCCAACCTCCAGTTCTCACGCCTTCTCCTAAGAATATCCCCCCATCTCCCATGCAGGTGACACCTTCCCACCATTCCCACCAGGCCCTTTTGCGGGGGTGGGGAGGTTCTCCCAGAGGGCAAGCTTTGTACCCAGGTCTTCCTTTCAAGTCCAATTTCCCAGGAAGCTTTAAGGTTACCTCATGCCCCGCGTGGGGGTGCTGGGGGCCGTGTGGCTACTCTCAGTGCCAAGGATTGGGTCTCTGGAAGTTGGGGAGCCAGCCAAGAGATTGGAGAAAAGGAGGGAGGGTCAGGGGCCTCTGAGCACTGGGGTGAGGAGCAGAGCTCTGGGGACCCCGTAGGATTTCATAATTGTTCCCTTTCCTGGCCTTTTCCACACCCCCCGGGACAGGAAGGGCAAGCTTAAGGAGGGTTATGGGCCAATTAATTGTAGGGAAGGGAGTTGCCTTAAAAAGGAAAGCTCACACCACTATCTTAAGGACCATTACTGGCTAATTTGCTAGACAAGGAGAGGGTGCAGTTTTGATAGCAAAAGATTTTGAGAGAGGCCACATTTCTGTGTCCAGGTAGAGCCACATGCATTCTGGGAAAGGACGTCTTCCAGGCCTTTGAGCTACCTGGACACAGAAATGTGAGCTTTCCTTTTTAAGGCAACTTCCTGGCTATACGTGGGCTGCACCTGGGAATTCATACATCTTGCCAATGACTGATGTTCCTATTTTCATAATTCTTAGCAAAGACCTATCTCAAAATCTACTCCCACCTCAGAGCAAAATGTCCATTTGCAGCTTAGGGCTCCAGAGAATTTTCTATCAGTGAGGTGGGTTTGGGGGGTATCCTTCACAAGGTCGGTGAACAATGAAAATGACTGCATCTTCGGAGTTCGCCCCTCTGAAACCGGAAATGTGTGCAGAGCTGACTTAGTACTGATACTTTCTCTTACTCCTGTAAGAAAGAGGAAAGACTGTGCTCAAGGTAGCAGTGATGTGCGAAAACCACAGTAGAGGTTTTGTAAAGAAGAGCAATTGTGGCTTTTGCACAAATGATTCCTAAACCGAGGCTGGGGACGGCATATGACACTTTTCAAATGAGGTAGCTTCTGGACTGGTATTTCACTGAAATGAAGACGATCTTTGAGCAAGACCGGAAAGCCAAAACTCTACATTTCATGACCTCTGCAGGAAAGTAATCGTTGCATTATGGAACATTCTAGACTGGCAGGCTCAAACCATGGCCCGGAAGAAATGTAGGCCTTTTGGGGTAGGAGGGGGGAGGCAGGGAAAATTTAATTCCCAATGAAAGTTTCTGATCGTTTTCCACTCTCTTTAGTCTCCTCCCCTAGCACAGGGGATCTGATTCAATAAATGGGGAAAAGGAAGTAGAGAAAACAGCAGAAAAATTAATGTCAGTCTCAGGAGGTCCAGACATTCTTAACTCAAAAGTTGCCTGCAAATGCTAGCAGAAAGGAGGAAATCACACAGATTAGAGAAGAAATAAATGAAATAGAAAATCGATTAAAAAAAATCAACAACACTAAGTTAACTTTTTGAAAAGGTAAACAAAATTGATGAACCTTAGCTAGACTAACTAAAAAAAGAGAGAGAGAGAGAAGACTCAAAATCAGAAATGAAAGAAGGGACAATACAACTGATGCCACAGAGATAAAAAAAAGATCACACAAGACTAATATGAAGAAGTACACACCAACACACTGGACAGATGAAAAGAAATGGATACATCCCTAGAAACATACAAGCTACTAAGAATGAATCATGAAGAAATCGAAAATCTGAACAGACCAATATGAGTAAGGAGATTGAATCAATAATGAAAAACCTCCCAAGAAAGAAAAGCCCAGAACTGGATGGCTTGAAAATTGTACCAAACATTAAAGAAGAATCAATACTATTCATTCTCAAACTTTCCCAAAAACAAAATGAAGAGAAAGGAACACTTCCAAACTCATTCTGGGATGTCTGCACAATGATACCTGATTCCAAAGCCAGACAAAGACACCACGAGGAGACTGTAGGTCAGTATCCCCAATGAATATAGAAGCAAAAATCCTCAACAAAATACTAGCAAACTGATTTCAACAGCTCATTAAAAGGCTCAAACACCACGACCAAGTGAGATTTACCCCTAGGATGCAAAGACGGTTGAATATACACAAATCAACCAATGTGATACTCCACATTAACAGAATAAAGGGTAAAAATCACATGATCATCTCAATGGATGCAGAAAAAGCATTTCACAAAATCCAACACCTTTTCAGGATAAAAACTCTCAGCAAACTGGGAATAGAAGGAAAGTACCTCAACATAATAAAGGCCATACACAACAAGCCCGGAGCTGCTATCATGCTCAATGGTGGAAAACTGAAAGTTTTCCCCCTAAGATCAGGAGCAAGGCAATGATGTCCACTCTTGCCCCTTCTATTCGCCATTGAACTGGACGTTCTAGCCAGAGTAATCAGGCAAGAAAAAGAAAGAAAAGGCATCCAAATCAGAAAAGAAGTAAAATTGTCCCTGTTTACAGATGACATGATTTTATATACAGGAAACCCTAAAGAGTCCTTTTAAAAACCTGCTGGCACTAATAAACGAATTCAGTAAAGTTGTAGGACACAAAATCAATGTACAAAAATCAGTTGCGTTCCCATACACTAATGACAAACTCTCTGAAAAGGAAATCAGGAAAACAATCCCATTTATAAACAGCACCCAAAAGAATAAAATACTCAGGAACCAATTCAAATAAGAAGGTATAAGTCTTGTCTACTGAAAACTACAAAACACTGATGAAAAAATTAAGCAAGATAAAAGCAAATGGAAAGACATTGCATGTTCATAGATCAAAAGACTTAATAATGTAAAAATGCCCATAGTGCCCAACGCAATCTACAGATTCAATGCAGCGCTAACAAAATCCAATGGTACTATTTACAGAAATAGAAAAAAAAATCCTAAATATCATGTGAAACAACGAAGGATTGTGGATAGCCAGAACTATCTTGAGAAAGAAGAACGAAGCTGGAAGCCTCATCCTTCCTGACTCGAAAATATATTACAAAGCTACAATAATCACAACAGTAAGACACTGGCATAAAGACACCAAATAGACCTTTGGAAATGAATAGGGACCCCGGAAGGAAGTCCACATGTATACTGTCAACTGAGTCACAAGAGTGCCAAGAATTCACAGCAAGAACGGGACAGTCTCTCTAACAAATGCTATTAGGTAAACTGGACATCCACACGCAAAAAGAATGAAATGGGACCGTTATCTTCTACCATACACAAAAATCAACTCAAAATGAATTTAAGACTTAGACAATAGACGTGAAACCATAAAATTCCTAGAAGAACATTTAGGTCTTGGTAATGATTTCATGGATATGACACCAAAAGCGTAGGCAACAAAACCAAAAATAAACAAACGAGACTACATGAAACTAAAAGCTTCTGCACGGCAAGGGAAACATTCAACAGAATGAAAAGGCAACCTACAGAAAGGGAGAAAATATATGCAAACCATACATCTGATTAGGGGTTAGTCTCTGAAATATATAAGGAACTTGTACAACTCATAGTTAAAAAACAAACAACTGACAACCCAATTTAAAAATGGACCAAGGACTCAAATAGACACTTCTCCAAAGAAGACATAGAAATAAATGGCCAGCAGATATATAAAAAAAAAATGTTCAATGTCGCTAATCATCAGGGAAATGCAAATCAAAACCACAATGAGACATCACCTCACACCTGTCATGACTGCTACTATATATATAAAAAAAAGGCGACAAGTGTTGATGAGAACATTGGGAGATTAGAACCCTTGCACATGTTGATAGGACTTCAAAATGGTGCAGCCACTGTGGAAAACAGTACGGAAATTCCTCAAAAAAATAAAAATAGAACTATTATGTGATCCAGCAATCCCACGTCTGGGTATTTATCCAAAAGAATTGAAATCAGTATCTTGAAGAGATAGGAGCACTGCTGTGTTCATTGCAACAATAGCCTAGATGTGGAAACAACTCAAATGTCTATCGCCAGAAGATTGGATCGAGAAAATGCAGTATATACATCCAATGGAATACTATTCAACCTTTAAAAAGGAGGGTGGGTGAACCTTGAGGAGAGTATGCTGAATGAACTAAGTCAGTCATGAAAACACAGACAACCCCTGCATGATTCCACTTAGGTAAGGTATCTAAAATAGTCAAATTCATAGAAGCAGAAGACTGCAATGGTGTTTGCCAAAGGCTGGGATGGGGGAAATGGGGAATTCTAACCAACAGATGTAAATTCCCAGTTTGAGCAAGATGAATAAGGTTGAGAGATCTGCCGTACAGCATCGTACCTATACCCACAATAGTGCATTGTGCACTGAAAAGTTTGTTAAGAGGCTAGATCTCAGGTGTTCTTACGATGATAAAATAAAATGTAAAAACCCGAAAAAGAGCATAAAAAATTAAACTGCCTATCATCAGTCTCATGTGGAGTACACTAAGGAAAAGGATGTACCACCATTTTTCTTTTTTCCTGATTTGTAAAATTTGCACCGGTGGCTGTAGGATGTTCTTCCTGCTGCTCTAGCTTGTGTTGACTCACGCATGGTCTCGTCAGCAAAGTAACAGTGCACACCCCTCCGTGCTTACTCCTTAGACCCCCTTAAAGGAAGACTGTATTCATTGGCTTTATTGGCATTAACCCAAAGGTTCCCAGTCCTGGCTACACATGAGAATCACCTGAGCAGCTTTCTCACGTGCTTCTGCTGGGTAGCTGGAATTGCAAACTGGCGCAGTAGCCATTTGTCTCCGAGTACTTTCTCTCCGTTTTACACAAGTTGACATGCATGCCATTTGATTCTGAGATTAGTTGTGATTCATTACTGACGCTTGATCGAACGACTCCCTAATACCCTAAAAGACCACCCATTAGAGTAAGTGCACGTTCAGAAAGGAGGAGGCAGAGAGGAAGTAGCCAGACCTTGGGAGAGTCTCAAATTGAAAGAGGGCAGAGAGGAAGTAGCCAGACTTTGGGAGAGTCTCAAAATGAGGTAAAAGAGAAAAGAGAAGCAAGGAGGCGTCAAAAGAACAGAGAATCAGGACTGGGTGATAGCATAGAAACCAAAGAGGGGGAAAGATGCAAAAGAACTAAGCCCATCCTTCTGGTTTCCCCTGGAGCACTGCCCGCCTCCCCACCCAAGGAAGGCTTTTTCTGTGCTAATCAGCTAGGACTGACCGTCAGCATCAGAACCACACGGCCCAGCTTCCCAATTTCACCATTCTCCAAGCCCACAACATCACAGAGGTCAGTAAATTTGCCGCATCTCTAGCTCATCAGCTACAAAAGAGGACAATGGCCTCTGCTCCTAGGACTATAGTGAGCCCTAAACAGGCACCCAGAACAGCACCCGGAGTTGGGGCACCCGGGCGGCTTGGTCGCTTGAGCGTCCGACTCTTGATTTCAGCTCCGGTCATGATCCCAGGGTCGTGGGATCGAGCCCCACGTCAAGCCCCTGTGGCGGGCTCCACGATGAGTGTGGAGCCTGCTTAAGATTCTCTCTCTCTCTCCCTCTTGCCCCTCCCCCCCTCGCACTTTCTCTCCCTAAAATAAATAAATAATAAAATAAATTTTAAAATAAAAGATAAACTTAAAAAAACAGCACCTGGAAAATAGGACATATTATGTTGAGTGTTACCTATTGCCGTATATATATACAAATGTGTGTATATATATAGTTAAATATCCCCTTTGCAGACCTTCTTAGCACCCCACATTCCCTTTCTGTAATGTTTGTGCCAATGGTCATCTCCCACTTTTTTTTTTTTTTTTTTTTTTTTGCTTTTTAAGTCAGCTCCACCGGCAGAATCTCCCTTTTGAGTAACTCAAAGCCAACTGATTTGGGACCTTAAGCACATCTGCAGGGTCCCCTCCCCTTGGCCATACTATGTAACCGAATCACAGGAGTAATATCCCCATCGTACTCATGGGTCCTGCCCACCTGCCAGGGGAGGGGACGGTACAAGGCATGCGCGTCAGGGTGTAGGAATCTCGGGAGCCATCTTAGAATTCTGCCTACCACAGTGCCTATTTGATTACCCTCTCTCGCACTGGACCACGACGTCCACAAGGGCACGGGCCATTCCTGTTTTGTGGCGTGAATGAAGGGGAAACAGTTGTGGATATGTGTGTTTCGATTCATCGAAAGCCTGACCATTGTGTTCAAGAAGTCGAGGGACCCCTTACAGCTTCACAAAAGGTTCTGGAAAGCCGTGGAGCGTATAAACCAGGTAGGCATCAAAGCCGCACCCCTCTTTGGCGCTTGTCATGTTACCAGAGGCAGTGGGGACGCTGCCTGGGGCCTCTGCTGGCCCGAGCGCTTCCCAAACCACAGGTCTCCACGCACCCACCCGGCTAGCTCTTTGCCAGCACCCGGAACCTAACAGTTGGCACTTCTAACACAAGGGGCACCGTGTGAGCTCAACGGTTCATGACTGCCGCTCACCGGCCCCGCTCCTCTCCTGGCACCTGGGCCCCTGATCTGGGCCAGGACCCAGGACGGGCCCTGGGGCCCTCGGTACTTTTTACAACACTTTTATCAAGACGTAAATCCCATAATTCTTCCGTTTAAAGTATACATTTCAATGGCTTTTTAGCACATTCACAGAGTTGTGCCAACATCACCACGATCCACTTCTGGAACATCCCCTTTTGCGGTCGTGCCCTCCTCCCCCCCCTCCCATCCCCACTCAACTCTGACAAAGGCAGGACCCTGCCCCCAAGGCTCTCTCAGTCTTGTGCCACATCGCTGCGCTCTGGGCGGGCAGAAGACTGAGTTCCTAGCCCTGGCTGTGCTGTTGAACAGCTGTGTGACTATGTGGCCTCTTCCCCTTCTGGGTCTCGGTTTTTTTAGATGTAAAATGAGGGGATTGGACCGTAAAACGTTCCCTGAGGGACCTTGCTGTTCTGCTCACAAACTACTGCTGCCAGCACCGTATGAGTTTAGGTCAACAGCCCAGCATTCTTACTGCGTCCACTATGCCTCTCCTTCCATTCACCTTCCCTGCAACCCCTTCCACTCCTTTGTACCTCCCCACACCCGTCTCTCCAAGACTCAACTGCAGCTGTACCTTCTCCAGGAAGCCCCACAGGAGTCTCTCTTTTATGTAAGCTCCTGCGGCAACCGAACCGTCTACCACGCAACGCGGCCCTTCCTTCTAGAGAGAAAGTCTGTACTTCTTGTGGGTGGCTAGGAATGGTACGAAATGTTTGCACTGCCTCCCACATCACCATCCCCTTTTGTCCACCCAGTGCCTTGTATGGCCGTTTCTGTGGTTCTTTCCTGCTCGACACCTGGCAAGATACCACAATACTTCAGAACTTGAGGTGACGTCGGGAAGGGCACAGGATGGGACCAGCATCGTTTGGGCGCTTACGATATGCCCGGTCCCTGCCAAAGATTTCGTACGCTTTATCTGCCCGGAGGCTCCCAACGGTAGCCTGTGAGGTAGAATGGAAGCTGGGAAGGGTCAAGTTACTTGGCCAAGCGAGTAAGCAGCACCGAGCAACATGGAAATCCGAGCCTGATTCCTGTGTTTCTGCTTTAACCTCTGTTCTATGAGGGCTCCCGCTACGGTAAGGGACGCTGGAGGGGGCATGGTCAGATGAAACCCAGATTTCTCTCGTAGCTAATGGGGGCTGAGCTCACTCACAACGGAGAGGAGAGATCCCTGCAGCCCCATCACACCCGGTGCAATGCTGGCCATACCGTAGGCCCTCAGCTCCCGCTTGCTCGGGCCCTGGGTGAGGGGGCAAGATGCTGAGATATTAGGGCAAGTTTGTGTATGTGTGTGTGTGGGGGGGGGGGGATGGCTGCCGCATTAGATCTCAGCAGAAAAAAAGTTTACCTCGAAGAGGCCTTAATTTCTGCGAAGAATTCATTTTCACTTAGCCAAAGATTTCTCTAAAATCGTTCTTAAACCCATTTTATTATTGTCACGTAGGGCCCTGTGTTTTAGAATGCTTCACCCACCAATGCCTGCTGGAGCTCTGGTTTTCTGATGAGAAAAGTGATAAGTGCTCGTTGTGGGAAACTTTAAAATGCAGAAAAATATAAATAAGGAAACAAAAAGCACCCACAACCCAAAGATAAACACTGATAACATTTTGGAGTATTTCCTTCTAGGCTCACTGCCTTGCATGCACTCTCTCTCAATAAAGAAATAAATATACATACCTTTTGCATCACTGGATTCATACCGGCCATACAACTTCATACTCACTCTCCCCTGAACACTGGGTGGAGTGAGCATTTTTCTAAATTTCCCCCCCCCCCATTCATCCCTATTGGGAACTGGTTTTGTAAACGAATAAGATGATTTTAGCGCTGGTTCTCAGAAGCACGTTCCATCACTATTAAATAGCAAATCCTAATAAAGGCAAACAGCTCCGGAGCCCAGAAGGTGGCAGAGTAACTTGGAGTTTGTTCTAGTAGCCTCGGAGTGGTCTTCCATTCACGTTGTACTTACTTATGTAGCACCAGACGCTGGCACTTAACTGTTTTTCGTCTCCTCAACAAACACTACGTATTAAGCTTCACTCCCCATTTTCAAAAAAAAAAAAAAAATTGCGGGATTGATTCAAATGTGGTTTTGATAGAGTGTGTGTGTGTGTGTGTGTGTGTGTGTATGTTTGTGTCAAGGTAGTAAGCAGCCATCCCCCAAAATATTTCGGTGAACCTGGTGATTCACTTGACGATCTGTGGGGACAGGGAAAGTTCTTCAGTGGCAAACTTGGCCACAAAGGTCATCTTCCTTCCAAGGGAGAGGAGGCCCCATCTCGTACCCAGCATGCTCCATTTCCCTTTCCCAAGTTCCGGGCCCGTCCACACTGAGCCAAAATCAGGGCTTTCCAGCTGCCCTTGATCCACCTTGAGACTCAGCTTTCTGAAACCACTCTGGTAGGCACGCATAAGAATGGGCTACGTGATGGCCTCGATTTGAAAGGACGGTCAGAAATGAGGCTGCTGGCTCTTTTTCTGGGATGACTGAGAGTTTCTCTGGGCTTACTTACTGAAGCGAAGAGCCCAGCGGAGCCCCTCTCCTGGGCAATCTTTTTAGGATGAACAACGGCTCACCCCACTGAGTCTCAGTTTCTGGAAGATTGGGTTAGGCAAGGAGGAAAAAAATCAATTCATGCTTTCAACTTGGAAACTTGTAACTGAACAGAAAGCCCTCTTTGAAATACAATTCTGGAAAAGTGTTATCTAATGATGTTGCCAAACGGAGAGAAAAGGAACAAAATTACCCGTAAACTTACCTTTCTAGCATAACCATCGTTGTTATATCTCTTTCTGGTCTCTCCCTCACATAAACCTTTTCATAGTTGTGATTATAGGATCTAGGTAATGATTGTATCATGCTTTTTTTTTTCACTTAGCTTTCCTTCAGCTTTATCGAGGTATCATTAACAAATAAAACGGTAAGGTATTTAAAGTGTACATCGTGGTGATTTGATGTACATACGTGCCATGGAAAGATGCCCCCATTGAGTTAATTACCACATCCACCATCTCACAGTTACCTCCACTTAGCCTTTTCTTTTTTTTTTTTAATTTTTTTTTAACTTTTTTTTTTTAATTTATTTTTGAGACAGAGAGAGACAGAGCATGAGCGGGGGAGGGGCAGAGAGAGAGGGAGACACAGAATCGGGAGCAGGCTCCAGGCTCTGAGCCATCAGCCCAGAGCCCGACGCGGGGCTCGAACTCACGGACCGCGAGATCGTGACCTGAGCTGAAGTCAGACGCTTAACCGACTGAGCCACCCAGGCGCCCCCACTTAGCCTTTTCTACTAAGCATCTGACATTGCTCTACGTTCTAGTAACCACTGTTTTAAAAGGCAACAGAACAGAATTTTTTTAAGTGTTTATGCATTTATTTTGAGGTGGGGAGGCGCGGAGAGAGGGAGAGAATCTCAAGCAGGCTCTGGGCCGTCAGCACAGAGCCTGATGCGGGGCTGGATCCCACGAACCGTGAGATCATGACTTGAGCCGAAATCAGTAGCTGGGTGCTTAACCCACTGAGCCCCCCGGGTGCCCCTAGAAATGCTTTCTTTTTAATAACATTGCATCACTGTCGTATTGCGGGTTTTCTCCTGCTTGTCTGCAAAAGGCACAAGGTTAAGAGGTTGGAGATGTGGCTGGTGCCCCCAAAGAGCTATTATTCTATTTGGGGAAGACAGTCATTTCTTCAAAGACCCTTAAGTTGGGGCCACCAAGCATGAGTAGCATCAAACTGAGGACTGTCCAGAAATTGTTTTTAATGTTTATTTATTTTTGAGGCAGAGAGAGACAGAGCATGAATGGAATGGGGGAAGCAGAGAGAGAGGGAGACACAGAATCCGAAGCAGGCTCCAGGCTCCGAGCCGTCGGCACAGGGCCCGACACGGGGTTCGAACTCACGGACCGCGAGATCATGACCCGAGCCGAAGCCGGACGCTCAAGCGACTGAGCCACCCAGGCGCCCCCAACTGAGGACTGTCTGAACAGATACCCCTCCGTGAGCAATGGAGCACGTATGGGAGCAATCGGATGAGTCATTTTCAGCGGCTCAAGTTTGCCACCCTCAAACTCAGATTCTGTGTTGGCCCCTGTCTCACCTACTCCTAGCTAATGTCATGTTTCAGTGGCCTTGATGTGGAGGCTGCACATGTGGAGGCCTCTCCCACACCCTTTTAATCTGGTTGGTTGGTTTGATGGAGAGGGTACCCTGATGGGTTTACACCTTACCTCCGTGGTAACCAAGTGAGAAGATTCTAGCATCTTGGAAGGCATCAGACGAAATCCTAAGGTAATAAGCAGAATCTTTCTGGTTCTAAGTGGCTCAGCTGACAGAGGTGTTACCCAGACTCTAGAGTCCGGATGGGGGTTCCTGCATCCTGTCGCACTGCCGAAAAGTTCTAACCCTGAGCTTTACTTAGGGCCCCGTAAATGTTTGGAAATGTTTACCATCCATAATTTGTCCTTGTTGATTTGCACAAGCATTATCAATCCAAATCGTTTGCACTGTGAGCTTCTTTTATAAGTATAGACTCTCTTTATTATCCCGGATTCCATTAGAAGATTTTCTTGTATCAAGATCCAGCGCCAGTGTATTCTCAAGTGAAAAGAGCCATTTGAACATTTGGCGGCTTTACCTATCCTGACTTCTATATAGGGTACCGCTCCTTTAGCCAATACTCAGCTTTTCTAAAAATGACTTTTCCAACCATTTCCACGGTACGTGTTTATGCCCAACCCAAGATCATGTGTGTCTGTGAAGTTCCCATTGACTTTGATTAAAAGTACCTGGGACTAGTCGAAACAAGGCTTTCCTTGAGACACCAACCCAGATCATCTGGAAATAAAGGTGGAAGCCCTGAGTTACAGGAAGATTGTGAAAACAGATGTCAGAGGAAAGCCCAGGAAGTCATCCTTCAATGCCATTCCCTACAGCCTGTGGGAGAGAGTCCCAAATATTCATATTGTCTCCTCTCTTTTCAAAAGTTTATTTATTTATTGAGAAAGAGAGAGAGCAGGGAAGGGGCAGAGAGAGAGAGAGAGAGAGGGAGAGAGAATCCTAAGCAGGCTCTGCACTGTCAGCACAGAGCCCCTGCAGGGCTCATCTCACGAACTCTGAGATGATGACCTGAGCTGAAATCAAGAGTTGGACGCCTAACCAATGGAGCCACCCAGGCGCCCCTCTCCTCTTCTTTAAGAATATCTTCTGGGCATTTCTCTGCTAAGAGATGGCAGGTTGTACCTCACCATTGTAAAAAGACATTTTCTCAATGTAATTACCTAGTTGGCTTCCTCAATAAAAGATTTCAGTAGTTTTGTCCACAGACATTAATCTTCCTCTAATGGCTCTGACTCAAATGCAGACCAACTTTGTGGTTGGAAATGTTGTGACATTACCAAGAAAGCTCAGTCAGTACCAGGACTCTTGTCAAACTCCTGTCTGCAAACCCAAGGAAAGACCTTTAGCAGGAAAGGCCAAAACAGTGATCTGCAAAATGATTATGTGATGTTTGGTAGAACTCAAGTGATTAGTGAACCCTTCTCTCCGCCGTTGTTTTTTTGTTGGTTGGTTGGTTGGTTGGTCAAAGGAACCAGTTCAAGGAAATTTTCAGTGAGGTTACCCACTGAGTATTTGTGTCCATGAGAGACAAACAAGTTCTGGAGGATCAAAAGCAACACAGTATCAAAAGTTTATATTAAACTAGTAGTTTCAAACTTAATTCCCACCAAACCTTTAGTTTTACTTTTCTCCTCACTTAAAAGTACAAATAGGGCTTCTATAGCTGATAGCACTTGAGGACACCACCAGCTGCACTAAGGATCAAACCAGCAGCTAAGAGTAGCAAGGGGTCCAAGCAAGAAAGTGATCCTAGTTCTAAACAGATGCCAGGGAGGGGCAGAGTGGATAAAAGGTCATAGGCTCATGAGATGTTGAGTTGGAAGGGACCTTGGAGCAACAAAGTTTCTTGAAATGCAGATTCCGAGGCCCCGAGGTAGGAGATTCTGATTTAGTGGGTCTGGGGTAGGGCCCAGGATTTCATGGGCAACAAGTATCCCAGATGATTGTGCTACGGGTGGTTCATGTTGATCCCACCTTGAGAACCTCTGTCTCAGCGGGAAGGGGGTGCAACTCATTCATTTTACAGGTGTAAAAAAGACCTTGAGAGGCTAAGTAACTTAGAATCCTTGAGACTCAGATCAAGAAGCCAGGTTTTGCAACCCAGGGCCTTTCCCCTTCTGCTATGGTTCAAGACTGAGCTCTTTTTCCTTCTTCTGTGCTCACCACCTGAGCCTATGCCAATGACCAAGGCAGTCAGCCCTATTGTTTCAAGTTGGGGCTGGTAGCTCTTTTCACGACAGGCCTCAGACTGCGTGGGCTGTGATGTTAGCGGAGGGGCATCCACAAAATGGATGCCCCCTTAGCTTGGTTGTTCCCCCATAAACAGAGCGAACTGTGACACAGGCTCTCCTGCTGCCAGAATGCCAGACTGTAAGGACAAAGTGCTGAGGTCTATAATCACTGTTGGTTAAGCCAGCCAGCTATTTCACATCGGTGACCCTGAGCTCTGGAATACATCTGTCCTGTTGAAGACTTGCCCCAGGATACATGGCCCTTTGGCATATACAGGTTATTAAAGATTTGCATGCTTGATCACCTTAAGTATCCAGAAAGAGTAGTATTAATTGCCTGTGCAATACAGTGTATTCGTTTGTTAACACTGATGTAACAAAATACCACGTATTGGGTGGCTTAAACAATAGAAATTTAAGGTCTAACAGTTCTGAAGGCTAGAGGTCCAAGGGGTGGTTTCATCTGAGGCCTTTCTCCTTGGCTTATAGATGCCTGCTTTGTCCCTGTGTCTTCACTCCATCTTCCCTCTGTTTGTCTCCGTGTTCTGATCTCCTCTTCTTGTAAGGACACCAGTCGTATTGGATTAAGACCCACCTCTATGACCTCTTCTAGCTTAACCACCTCTTTGAAGACTCAATCTCCAAATACGGTCATATTCTGAGGCACTGGGGGTTGGGGTTTCAACATTTGAATTTTTACTTTTTTATCATTATTTGTCTTAATCTTATTGATTCCTTAAACTGTGTAAACTCTACACCACACATGGGACTCGAACTCAGGACCCTGCGATCAAGAGTCGCATGCTCCAATGACTGAGCCAGCCAGGTGCCCCTCAACAGTTGGACTTTTAAGGACACAACTCAACCCATAACATGTTGTCTTTGTTCATTTCTGTAATAAATAGAGATGGGGTGGGATGGGTAGGGAGGAAGGGGTGGAGAGGAGCAGAAAAGTGGACAGAAACCTAAGCGTAGGGCTGCCGAATGAAGGGAAAAGTGTTTGTTCAGTAAGAGAAGTCAGATATCAGGGAGGCATTGCCATCAACTCATTGCCAAAGTCATGTACCATATACTTCCATTTGCATAAAATCCAACATTTCATAAGGACGGATGAATGTTTCATGAAAACTCTCTGCATGCATGAATTGATCTTATATTTTACTGATAAAATGTGCTCTTCTGAATAAAAAAAAGGGGCAATCATGCCTTTAATCTTTTGGAGATTTCTCTAAGTATAAAGTTGCCCAAATCGCTTAGCTCTCAGAGGAAAATCGTTAATAGATGACCTCAGAAATTTTACAAAAGATACAAAGTCATCCAACATTTCCCTCCCGAGGACAAGTAGAGATGCTATAGACCTATTCTGATGCTCCCAAGATGTGGTTTGCTATGGCCGACTTTGAAAAAAGGAGAGGTCCTAGCTATCAAGGGTGGCCTGGCAAGAGGAGGGAGGACATCCTGAGCTAGGTGGAAACACCAAGCCATCTTGGATCAGTCCTGCAGATCACTAATAAAGATTAGGGAGCTATTACGGATGGAGTGTATCTGTTTTGCGAATGAAGGCTTAGGCCATTCGAATCCAGCTAGCTACTCAGATGTAGGTTGTACTCAATCAGAATCTGGTAGGGAAGGACTGGAGCCCCAGGCCAATAACCTGTGGGATGTCTCTGCAAAGAGTCCTGCCCGGCGAGGGCTCCTACTAAAGGCCCAGAGTGCCTGGGAGATTGGAGGAGGGAGACTCCGAAGGAAGGAGCGAGAGGGGCCGCCCAATGTATACTGACAATATCATTAGCTGTTGTGGTTCGGGCTCGCCTCGGGCTTAAGTGCTAAGGGGGAATTAGAAAGTGAGCGCTGAGTCACCCACGCAGAATTGCTAGAAGACAGAGGTGGGCAACTCTGAGTGTCGGTGGTCACAGAGTGTGGCTTCTGGCGGGCCACGGTCTAACTACCCTGGAGCCCAACAACAAACGGCGGAAAGAGGACAGAAGTCCTTGGTGCACGGAAGTTTTACCTTCCAGGCTTCGCCTTCAACCGGCTGCTTGTACTTTGTCTATTTGGTGGCCTGTCCACGAGCCAGTTTGTCATCATGGGGTCATTTCTTACTTGAAGCAGCACGGCAGTTCATGCAGTGTTTCCTTTACGCCAGGTTCCGTTTTAAGTGCCTTACAAATAATAACGCATTTAATGAGTGACAGGTGAGGAAATAGGGGCACAAAGACGAAGTGACTTGCCTGAGATCATAGTGCTAACAAGTGACGGAGCCAAGATTAGAACCCCAGCAGTCTGACTTCAGAGCCTGTGCTCCCAGTCGCCGCAGCTGACTGCCGCGTCGTCACTGCGTGGGAAGGGAGGACAGTGGGGGCAGGCAAGCCCAGCTACCCAGAACCGACGGGGGCAAGACTCTTCCAGAGAAGCCCATTTCCCATGTAACTGAGGGCCGGCCCTTTACGGGTGGGCGCTTACACATTACAGTGTTGTCGGAGAGAAATCTTTCTAAAATAGTACTTCCCGACAGAAGACTCTACACACGCGGTCCCCCTTCCTGAAAGGTGCAATGGCTTCGTTACCAACATGACCGGTGCATTGGCTGCACCCTCACTGAGAGCCTGTGCCGTTATGTGGCTCTAGATGCCAGTGGTGATTGCGTGGGGCTCTGGCTGCATGAGCTTTCTACTGTGTGTGGGATGACAGATCCCCAGTGCTCTGTTCCGGTGCTGGTGGGTACGTCTTCCGCTGGAAGGACAAACGCCTTGCGGTTGACCCCACGGCGAGGCGGACCCAGGTGACTCGTGTTCAAGTGGCTCTGCCGCTTATTAGCTGCGTGACCTTGGGCAGGTCAGGGAGCTTCAGTTTCCTCATCTATAAAAGGGGGATAAAGAGACTTCCTGCCTGGAGGGTTATGAGAACACGGTGAGATAACACAAGGGAAGCACAGTGCCTGGCCCCAGACTGAGCCTTGTGATCGCCAGCCAATCGGAAGGCCCCTTTCGTTCTCTACAGGAAACCCAGCACTCTTAAGCACTGTCACCACAGAGGCTCTGGTCCTCCCAGCCCAGTTCATTTGTGACTGTGTGCTCAGGGGCGGCCTCCAGGCCATCGGAGAAGACTCCCAGTCCCGAGCTAAGCAAAGCCGGGCCTACCTGAGTGACAAAACTAACGTGGGCTATTGGTTGACACGGCTTGAAAACGAGGCCGATCGAGACCAGGCACTCGGTGAGTGGCGCCTTGAGCGGAATACACAATAGGTCACGTCGTCGGTTCACCCACCTTTGCTGTGTCTCACTTTCTCCACCTGCATGGAGGCCTAATAATACTTGCCACCCACACACCTTCCTGCTGTTGTCGGGGAGCAAAGACTCCTCTCCCCTTCGAGGGTCCTTCTAGCCGGACTAAGAAGCCATTGGCAGGAGACAGATGAACGGGAGAAGGCCGAATTTAATACCATACGTACAGGGACTCCACGCGGACGTGGAAATTCCAAAAACAGGCAAAGGGAGATGTATGTGTCATCCCGAACTAAGGACAAGGGGGCAGGGGTCTGGGACTTGAGAGGGAAGAAAAGTACCTCACAGGGCGATAAGAAGAGCAGATGTTGGTAGTTAGATGTGTGCCTGCCGTACAGATGGGTCACTCGGATAAAATGTATCTCCGCTAATAGCCCTTGTTCTGGAAAGACCCTCCAACTTAGATTCTTCTACGCAGTTAAGGGAGGCGCAAGAGTTTCTCTTGAGCCCACAGGGTCTCGATTTGCCTTCAGCTCAAAAGAATCCGCACGCCAGAGTGGCACACCCTGGGGGCGCCGGGGTGGGGGGGCCTGTCCCAGACCCCTTCACTGTCGTGAGGGTTATCATAGGCAAATGCCATGGAAAGCGAGGAGTCATTATCTAACGAAGTAGAAACTTTGAACTTTCGGGGCTGTGGGGTTATCGCGTGGAGACCTGTTCTCTTCGCCTTTCAATCTCCTCTTCAGCACTTCGATTAAGATGAAGTGTTCCCATCTTGCCCCAGGCTGGTGTAAACATCCCGAGGAGAGCGTTCTGGCCTCTGGCAGCCTGAATTCCACCTTACCCCTTGCCCAACATCCTTTGAGGGACAAAATAACCGATGCCTCCTAACACTGCCACAGCCCCGTGCTATCTCGTGCAAAAAAAAAAAAAAAAAAAAAAAATCACTTCAGTTCATTACTCCTTCATTCACTTCACAAGTATTTATTGAGCACCTATTAATTACGTGACAGACACTGTGTTTGGCCCTAAAAGCTACAGGAGTGAATGAACCAGACACAGCCCCGGTCCTAATGTACATTACATTCTCAGGAGGGTGGGCCGACAGTCATCAGATAAATAGAGAAACTGACAAGACCATTCCAGATCGTGATAAGGCTTATAAAGAAAACCAAAGGGGGCCATTGGTTAGAGACTGACCAGTGGGGGAGAAGTGGTTTAGTTGGGATACTTGAGAAAAGTCTCATCCGGACCAGTTCATCTTATTCTGGGGCTTGGGGCCTAGAAGTCACAGGGCTGGGATGTCCGCCACTTAGAGATTTGTTACCCTACCTGGGACTCCCTTCACAGTTGCACCTACTACCTAGAAATACTACCTAGAGGGGTCACACTCACGACTGCTAACACCTTGATGTGAATTCGGTGTCAAACCCTTTCCTCCCCATCCTGAGCGATGAAACACCTGTGGGCCGCGGGACGGAGTGGAGCATAGGATGAGGTGGGGTGGAGAGGGAGACCTTTGCAGTTTCTGTGTCATCGTTTCCGCCTTCACATCAAGGTGCTTTACCCCTCAGGAAAAATCTTTAGATGACGAGTGACTAGAAATTGGTTTGCGAGGTTTCCAAAGCCGTAGCTCTTGTGATCGCTGTTGCCATATCTGCGTTCTTCCCTTCCTATCAACAAACACTGGAAAAGCTCTGATTCATGGCGTCGGGCTTGCCATGCGGGCCTCTTGTTCTGAGTCAGAGTGGAAGGGCTCAGAGGCCTTCGGTTGGTAGGGCTTAGTAATGAGGAAGGAAACGGTTACTAGGAAATGAAGAGTTGCACTCATCAAAGTGCTGGGTAACCAAAGAACGGTGACTTGGTTCTTTGTTACATGGTGGAATAGAAAAGAGTAGGTGTGTGACAGAACCAGGCCCAGATGACCCCGCACGGCTCAAAGGGCCAATGCCAGCTTCCTATGAAGTCGCCTAGGAAGTAGGTGGGGACGGCCCCCATTGTATCTCCATAGTGTTTGCTTTTGCTTTTCCCGAAATAAGCAATTTCAATCTTTCATGTCCATGTGGAAACGCTCCCACTTTCCCCTGCCCCCCCCCAAAGGTGGGTGTGTAAAAGGACTAGACTTTGCGGGAGGTAATCGATGACCTGAACTCGGAAGTTTTCCTCATAGCAGCTGTCCTCTCACCCACCTTTGAATTGCCCCGTCCTTAACGGCTGCTCACCAAACTGGCATGGCAGCTGAGGTTGGTAGAACATTCTAGAAACATTTAGAACTCAGAAACGATAATATAGAGCACTTGGCATGTGCTTAGGCGTGCTGTTATAATTGTCTATTTACCAACACATATACTCTCGCACGAACCCCCTGAGGTAGCTATCCTGCTATTATCTCCTTTTTATAGATTAGGAGACTGAGGCCCAAGGAGGTTAATTAACTCGCCCAGCTATGGAATGGCATGGCAGGTTTAAGTCTAGGCAGCCCACTTCCTCTGTCTGTCTCTTAATCCTTATGCTATTCCTGGGGCACCTGGGTGGCTCAGTCGGTTAAGCATCCGACTTTGGCTCGGGTCATGATCTCGCGGTTTGTGAGTTCGAGCCCCACGTCTCTGTGCTGACAGCTTGGTGCCTGCTTCAGATCCTGGGTCTGCCCCTCCTCTGCTCATGCTCTTTCTCTCTCTGTCTCTCAAAAATAAAGAAACGTTAAAAAAAAATCATTATGCTATTCCTGTTCTGTCCACTGTCTGTGACAAGTGGTACCCAGCTCTCAGTGTTACTGGCTGCTCTGTGTGTTTCCTTAATCTCTGCCCCTGCTGTTCATTCCATGGATTTTCTCCTCCCCACTGCTTCCAGAAAAGATGGGAGGTAGTGACTTAGCCCCTGAGGGTTCAACCCATAAGTGGGTTCTAAGGAACACTGGTTCACCGGGAGACCTGGGTGGCTCAGTCAGATGAACTGATTTTGGACTCTTGATTTCGGCTCAGATCATGATCCCAGGGTCGTGGGATCAAACCCTGTGTTGGGCTCCGTGTTGAGCGTGGATCCTCCTTGGGATTCTTTCTCTCTCTCCCTCTTTGCCTCTCCCCCCTGCTCGCTCTCTCTCTAAAACAAATAAAAGAAAGAAAAAAATCTTTAAAAGAAGGACAGTAGGTCACCAAACGTTCACCAGCTGGCTTATAACTAGTTACCCACACACATTTCCCCCAAGTGTTTTTCGTACCTGTGCCTTCCTCAGAGAATCAGGGCTGTGAACTTCTAAAGCCCAAATGAGCACCATGGTATTATCTGGACACTATGAGTTGGGGGGCCCCATGCCCAGAGATGGCCCTGGCGGATATTCGACTTCAGAGATGACTGATTTCATTTTCAGACCCAGAGCCAGGCTGAATATCGGGATGGGGGACCAGAGTTTGGTTATTATATACCGTGAGAAATCCTGTCTGGGGCCCTTGTGGAGAGCGGTTGTGTTGATTGCTTACTTGGCTTAGTTGTGCCTAGTTGGCTGGTTGAAGCAATGTGCTTACAGCAAGAGGAGTTTGCTGTGGTGGTTGGCTATGGTTTGCATCTTGCCCCTCGGGACACATGCTGAGGGGGACAACCTGAAATCTTCAAACCAAAGATCCATGCACGTTCCCAGAGGAATGAGACTAAATGGCGTCAGGAAGCTAGGTGCCAGATTTGTACTTATGTACCGTAATTCATGGCTCAATTTCAAGATGGCTCCCATAAAAGACAACCGTGCAGCCTCGGATTCTTTTCCCCCTTCCTCCACAGAGATCTCTCACCACTCAGGTCACCCGGCAGTTTTGTCTCCCCTCTTGACTACACTTTTCTTCTCAAACCCCTTCGTTTCTTACTTTAAAAAATTGTTTTAATGTTTATTTATTTTGAGAGAGAGAGCATGAGTAAGTGGGGGAAGGGGCAGAGAGAGGGGGAGAGAGAGAATCCCAACAGCACAGAGCCCGACCCCACGAACCGGGAGATCATGACCCGAGCTGAAACCAAGAGTCAGACGCTTAACCAACTGAGCCACCCAGGCGCCCCTTCTCAAGCCCCTTTTTAAAATTCATTGATCCCATGCTAATAACCCATTAAAAGGGTTTCTTTTGCCTAGGGGGGGGATTAAAAGCTTGCCTTCTTTTCCACAGAGAGAACAAGAGGACATAAGCTGACAGTTAAGAAAAGGGGATTTGTTTGATTACCACAGATTGACTCCCAACATCCTCTCCCCTCGTTAATTAGGTCTCACTTTAGCACTTGAATCGTTAATTTCCAGCGTGCTCCTTGGCACATGGCCATCCACTGCTTCAAGATGGCAGTGCCTGACTTTTTAAAGTTTTTTTTTTTAATTTATTTTGAGAGAGAGAGCATGTTCCTCCACCAGTGGGGGAGGGGCGGAGACAGAGGGAGAGAGAAAATCCCAAGCAGTCTCCACGCTGGCAGCGTGCATTCCATTCGGAGGCAGGGCTCGATCTCACTAATCCATCCACTGTGAGATCATGACCTGAGGCAGAATCCAGAGTCAGCCTTCTAACCGACTGAGCCACCCAGGCGCCCGGCAGCATCTGATTTTTGTTTGCTTGAGTGTTTGCTTTTCCTGCCGAAGTCTTTCCGGGCTTCCCGCAAACCTGGGTCAGGTTTGAGATATTCAAAAAAGTTGAGCGACGTGAAACAAAAACCTAGACGTGGTTTTCCAGTCTTAGCAAATGTTACCCATTCCCAGCTGCCACAAAGTTGTGCCCGGTTTGCGGTTGCCAGGGTTCTCCGGGCAAATGGCGGCCTTGCAGTGGGCCTTTAGGCCGCTGTGTGCTCTAAAGCACTGAGAAGAGTCTAGAAAGCTTGAGCCAGCTGAGGGCTGGCGCCGTCCAAAGGTGCTAGTCTTCACTGCATAAGCACCACCCCCTTCACTAACCGCCGAGGGGAAGGCCCTTCATCGGAGCACTCCCGGAAGTCAAACGAGAGATGAAAATGGTCTGGGGAGACTGAGATTGGACTGTGGGTACTGTCTCACCACCCGTTGGATTTCCTTGATTCTAAAATAGCACTGGGGATCTAAGGCACACCGTTGGTTTAAAGATAGCTTCGGGAGAGAACACTAATCCCAGGGTTCTGGCAAACTGGATGCCAGGGTCATGGTTAGGGTCACGACTCGGCACACCTCTGCCTCTTAATAGGTGCGCATATGTGACACCTTGCAAGACGTACTTCACCTTTTTTGTGCTTCAGTTTCCTCAGCTCTCAAAGAGGGGATCATCCCTGTACCTAATTCATAGGGTTATGAATAAGTTGTTACAGATAAGGGACTTAGAGGGACACCTGGCTAGCTCTATTATATTATATTATTATTATTCTCCTCATCGCCTCCACCATAATTATACACCCTGATTTCAGAAATAATCAAGTGTGAAGAATGTTTTTTTTTTAATTTTTAATGTTTATTTTTGAGACAGAGAGAGACAGAGCATGAACAGGGGAGGGTCAGAGAGAGGGGGAGACACAGAATCGGAAGCAGGCTCCAGGCTCTGAGCCGTCAGCACAGAGCCCGACGTGGGGCTCGAACTCATGGACCGTGAGATCGTGACCTGAGCCGAAGTCGGACGCTTCACCGACTGAGCCACCCGGGCGCCCCAAGAATGTTATTTTTTAAGAAGTCTATTTATTTTGCGAGGGAGAGAGTGTGCACGCATGTGTGTGGGTGGGGGAGGAGCGGAAAGGAAAGGAGAGAATCACAAGCAGACTCCATGCTGTCAGCACAGAGCCCGACGTGGGGCTCGATCTCACGAACCGTGAGACCGTGACCTGAGCCGAGATCTAGAGTCACATGCCTAACTGACTGAGCCAACCGGGCACCCCCCAACACGTGCCTTTTTTAAAGTGAAGAAACACAGTAAAGATAGCGATCCAATTCCATGACTGCTGGTATGGATTCTGTGGGTTGTTTTATAATTTCGTCATCGATGTGACCTAAGCATTAGCATCGTTGATGTGACCTAAACGTTAGCCACTTCTGCCACCCCAAGGGTCTTCCTAGGGTCTTTCTTTCTCTGAAATCCTGGGGAAAGGAGGTTTTGCCCCCTCATATTTTACCTCTCCGTCAGGTGTTCCGGAGCAGCCGCTTCTCTGGGTTGGATTCCCTCCAGGCCATTCTCTGAGATTCTTCCATACAGGCCTCCGCTCGTGGCCGACCTTGTCACCACATGGAGCTCCTGCACAATGGTCCTTCCCAGGGTGCTGCTGCATCTCTGCGTGGGCATCGGCTCCAAGCTGGGCAGTCCTCTCAGACTCCAGCACGCAGAGTCTTATAGGAGTTCCAGACTTTGTTGGAGGGGTGGGGTAAGGGTAACTGGAGAGAATTTCAGTGAAGGACAGAGGATGCAAACCATACATTAAATGTGGCCCTGGGTGGCTCAGTCGGTGAAGCGTCCGACTTCAGCTCAGGTCACGATCTCCGGTTCGTGGGTTCAAGCCCCGCGCCGGGCTCTGTGCTGGCAGCTCGGAGCCTGGAGCCTGCTTCGGATTCAGTGTCTCCCTCTCTCTCTCTGCCCTTCCCCCGCTCACACTCTGTCTTTCCCTCTCTCTCTCAAAAATAAACATTAAAAAAATATTTTTAAAAAATAAATGTGGCTTTGCCTTTATGTTGTGCAACAAAAAAGCATGAAAGAATTAACTCCTACACAAGGGTCTTCTGTGGACACATCGGGTTCCTGGCCTTACCCTCTCCTATTGAAGGCTGTGGACTTCTCTTCTCAGTAAGGTCTCCATTTTCAAGGTGGGGACGACTACTTTCCTTTCGGGAAAGCCTACCTCAAAATAGCAAACCCTAAGCATTCACTATATGTCGTGCGTTGCTCTAAGCGCCGTATCAGTGTTAACTACTGCATTTCTTTGATTAGGAAACGTGCACATTTAGTATTTTAACATTTCTGAAGCCAGGATGTGTCAACATCAAGATGTATAGAGCTCAAGGGGTAACTTGTCTTTTCTTTTTGAGAGGTACATAAGATAATGGTCTATCCTACAGTCGATGATGTCTTAGATCATCTTAGATTCAATGAGATATGGCCATTTAATCCTCACAACTCCATCATCGAGAGATTTTTTTTTTTCCTTTGGATGTGATTTTGAAGTAATCTCTACACCCGATATGGGGCTCAAACTTACAACCCCAAGATCAAGAGTCACATGCCGGGTGCCTGGGTAGCTCAGTTGGTTAAGCGTCCAACTTCGGCTCGGGTCATGATCTCACGGTTCGTGGGTTCGAGCCCGACATCGGGCTCTGTGCTGGCAGCTCAGAGCCTGGAGCCTGCTTCACATTCTGTGTCTCCCTCTCTCTCTGCCCCTCCCCGGCTCGTGCTTTGTCTCGCTCTGTCTCTCAGAAATAAATAAATTAAAAAAAAATTTTTTTTTTTTAAAAAGAGTCACATGCTCCACCAACTGAGCCAGCCAGGTGCCCATGGAGGGACTATTTTTATCAGTAGTTTTACAGATGATGTATTTGAGGCTCAGAGGGGTTACCCAGCTAGTGATGTTAAGGTTGCTCAAAGTCCCACAGATAGAAAATGGTAAATGTGAACCTAAGCAGACTGACTCAGGGACCTATACCTTTAGGACATGATCTGATCCTCGGGGATCAACACGTCTCCCATGGGGACCCATTAATTATTAAGGACTGTCGGGTCCAATCCAAAGCGAGCAATAGAAAGACTTCCCAAAGGGTCACAGCACCTGCCAGGCTGGCCCTGCCAAGTTGTACTGTTATGCAAAAATGAGTGACAGTGTTTTGTTTCTCCTGTTTTCCCACTGTGCTCCAGAGGCATACGAAGTAAACCGATCACAGAGCCTCCTGCCCCAGGAGCTCGCAGAAGCTTTGAAGTAGAAAATTTCTTGCTTTATTTTGGAGGCTAGGTCAACTTCTAGTGCAGGGCCACCCCCTGCAATCTCAGAAAAGGGAGACTGGGTAAGGATTTACTAATTCTGTGCTTAGCACCGTCTCTGGGGTGAAAAGGCGAGGAAATGGGCAACGGTTGTCTTTCTGGTTCCACAGACTTGGGATTATTATTTATCATATCTTGTCTATTTCATGTGTATATTTCATCCACTCATTTCCTATGAACTTGTGACAGAAAGGAAGAAGTTTGACGCCAGAAACACAGATGTAGGTCTTCAAACTGGGTCTGCATCAAGCAAGCAAGAAGCCAGACTACTTCAAAGTGAAGATGGCCTAGCCCAACCCCATTTCTAGAAATCAGAGGAAGACAGCTGTAGAATATCAAATAATTCATGAGTTTTAGAGTCTCCAAACACTGCCAACCGTGCACTGTGTCTTTTTCCTTTTGCAACACAGACCCTTGTAAAACAGGATTTTCGTATCACCAGGTAAGAAAAAGCAAGTTAAGAAATAAACGTAAGGGATGCCTGGGTGGCTCAGTTGGTTAAGCGTCCAACTTTTGATTTTGGCTCAGGTCATGATCCCAGGGTTCGGAGCCTGCTTGGGATTCTCTCTCTCCCTCTCTCCACCCCCCCAACCCTCCGCCTGTCCTGTGCACACACTCTTTCTCTCAGAATAAATAAATAAACTTAAAAAAAAAAGAAATTTTAAAAAAAGAGATAAACTTAATACTACATCTGGCATAGAGATCAGGAAACTTCATTCCTAATATAAAGTGAGTGTCGTAGGGGAGTTATTTATTTATTTGTTTATTTTAATTTAAAAAAAGTTTTTAAGTTTATTTATTTATTTTGATAGAGAGAGAGAGAACCAGTGGGGGAGGGGAAGAGAGAGGGGGACAGAAGATCTGAAGCGGGCTCTGTGCTGACAGCAGAGAGCCCGATGCAGGGCTTGAACTCACGAACCTTGAGATCATGACCTGAGCCAAAGTCGGACTCAACTATTTTATTTTTTATTTTTAGAGAGAGAAAGTGTAAGTGAGGGAGAGGGGCAGAGGGAAAGAAAGAGAGACAGAGAGAGAGAAAGAGAGAGAGAGAGAGAGAGAGAGAGAGAGAGAGAGAGAATCTTAAGCAGGCTCCACACTCAGCAAGAAGCCCGATGCAGGGCTCAATCCCACATCCCTGGGATCATGACCTGAGCCGAAATCAGGAGTCAGATGCTCAACTGACTGAGCCACCCAGGTGCCCCTAAGGGGAAGTGTTTTTTTTTTTTTTTAGAAAGAACACCTCACTGTTCTCATTCTTAAATGTTTTGTGATACATATCATATTTTATACAAAAATGTAAATATGAATTGCTTTACTTTGCTCTGTGTTGTACTTTTTAGTGTCAATTAAAGTGACTTAATTCCCTATTTTAAAATTCTGTAATGAAGGCTAAATAAGCAAATGAATCATAGCTTGGCCGTTTTTTTTTTTTTTTTTTTTTTTTTTTTTTAGCACCACCTAATTGTGAAAACCACGTTTTGCTTTTTGCTGTTTGAATGAGCTCTCGGTGAGCCCATGTCGGTGTGCTAGCAATAGGCTATAATTTCTTAAATACTTAGCGGTTAAACACATTTAAAAACGTCTAACAGGGACACTGAACTTCTAAACTGAGATCTAAGTAACATAAGTTAGCTTCTCTGAAGGTCAGACTTGAAAAAGTTTACTCCACGGTTGGTTCTTTCCTCTGTGACACACCCTGTCTGCCCTGGTCTATTCGCTTATATTTCTTTCCTGTTATTAGTTTTGGAAACACACACTGCTCTGCTTACCTTTAAAACTACTTTGAGATGGGGGCGCCTGGGTGGCTCAGTCCGTTAAGCATCCGACTTCGGCTCAGGTCATGATCACTCACTCCATGAGTTCGAGCCCCGCGTGGGGCTCGGTGCTGACCGCTCGGAGCCCGGAGCCTGCTTCGTCTCCCTCTCTCTCTGCCCCTCCCCCACTCGTGCTCTGTCTCTCTCTGTCTCTCAAAAATAAATAAAAACATAAAAAAATTTTTTAAAAAATAAATGCAACACTTCCCACAAGTGGAAGCAATTGCTCTGTTAGCTGTAACGACTCTTTGCAAAAGTCTAATACCATCACCCACACATGCATCCCCTCATGCTGTTATCCTTAAAACGAGTGTGGGAGAATCGTGCGCCCTGGGTTGGAATTTCACTTCCACGCTTGACCACCTTTGTTGGGGTTTGTATCTCTGCGTGTGCCATGACTCATCTCACGATGAGGCAAAATTAATTGGAAGTTACAGTGTCTCGTATTTTTCCTCCACTTGAACGGTTTTTCACTAGTCTGAGACAAAGGATTTTTGCATTTCTGCCATTTTGAGTTTCCGAGAGACGTGAATTTTAGGATATTCGCAGATATATGCAACGATCGCCACAGGTTTCTTCATTCTTTTCTTTTCTTTTCTTTTCTTTTTTTTTTACCAGAGTTAGTTTTCGAAATTTAGAATTCTCATAACCCGAAAAAGAAACTCTGTACCCTTTAGTCATCACTTCCCTACCCCGTCCCCACCTCCAGTCTTAAGCAGCCACTAATCTTCTTTCTGTCTCTATAGATGTCTCTATTCTGGACATCCATATGAATGGAATCATATAGTATGTGGTCTTTCGTGACTGGCTTCTTCCCCTTAACATGTTTCCAAGGTTCCTCTGTGTTTAGCATGTTCGAGTACGTCATTCCTTTGCACGGCTGAGTGACATTCTATATTATGAATACACCACATTTCGTTTCAATGAAGGGATTTAAATGCAGGCAGTGGGGACCAGGGAGCAGGGACCAGGACAGGTGTTAGTAGGCTGAATGAACCTGAAGACCTGAAAATTCTGGGAGTCTCTGTGAATAGACGAGACACATGAATATCATGTAGGATTTGTAAGTCCTCGTAGGTAGACAGAGCCCTTTGGTCTGGGTTTTTAATCAGACCACAGTTTCCGGGCCTGCCGTACCAGAGATGCTTATAATTTGCCTGCGCTTCCACAGGGATCTGCACGTGGCTTCCGTGACCCGAAACGTCCCTGAGACCCCAACCCTTCCCAGTGGTGTCTGATGGCAGCATTTGGGCGTTTGACCAACGGTGGCTGTTTCATAGGGAGGTTAGCGCTCTTTGGAGAACTCCTGTGGCCTGGCTTAAGAAGGTAAACTTGAGCGATCAGATTCCTCTCTTGGGAATATGGTATAAGGAAGCCGAGGGTCTGAGCCACAATCTGAGATGAGAGTGAAAGGTTATAAGACAGATGGGGTTGGGTCAAATATGAGGGACCGTCTATGAGCAAAAGTTAAGAGGAAACCAGCCAACAGAGAGAGGAGGATGGGGCAGATATGCAGAGCCGATCGGAGATACGGAGAGAGATCCCGGGCCTTTGGAGGGAGTGCCAGAAATTGTAGCTGCCACACTGCCCGTTCCGGGTCCCGCTGCTGTGGCTCTCTTGGGAACGCCATAAGACCTCCATCTCCTTACAACGGCCAGTGCCCCACTCTCCTGTCCCCTTACACACTTTGTTGTTGAACCAGCTTGAGCGGGTCTCTGTTCCTTGCATAATGGAGCTTTGACTGACATACACGCAGGGTCGGTAGAGAGTTGGGAGCCGGGAGTGAAAACGTAAGAGTGTTGGGGAAGCAGATGTCCAGCAGGATGGTGGACGTGGGCCAGGCCGCACCCGTCAATGGGTGGGGAGCAGCACGGGTGGGGTGAAGGAAGAGACACCTGGAGACAGGGTGAAATACAGAGGGCCCAGAGGGGTCTCGTGAGCTTCCTGTCCGGAGCTGGATGTGTGTGCGTGTGCACGCATGCACGTGAACACACGCGTATGTTTGCGTGTGGCAGGTGCGGGCAGGGGCACTACCAGCAAAATCATAACCCAAAGGTGAGATACGCACATAGATCCTAGAGGCCAAGTGGCACAAGGGATGGTCACGCTCAGCTGGCTGCCCCTTTCGTCAATCACTGGTTTATGTGGGCAAGGACAAAAGAATCCTGCTTCAAAATGCCCCTGGTGAGAGCAGCTGCTATAAAGCAGAAAAAAGCTTGGGGAGCTGGGGAAGGGAAAAGTGTCGGATGAAAATTCTTTTTCTAGAATTTTCTTTGACTCTGTACCTATAGAGATGTGGTTTTATAGAGACGGCAGTTGTGAACCTTTTAAAGCCTCGACACGGGAACGCCAAACTCCTCAGCTGGGAAACTCTCGGTCACCTGAGGCAGAGGTGATTCCACAATCTACGGACGTTGGTAAGTTTGCCCAGTTTATTGTCCCATAGTTAGCTGGCGGCATTTCCTTGGGGCTCTCGTGGGCAGAGAAATGCTATAGAAGCCTTCTACAATCTAGAGCCGGGGCAGCCTCCTGCTTGGGGACGCAAGACTTGACACCTTTAAACCAAAATGCTCCTCTTTCCCCCTATTCCACGAGTACTACGTGTTCATCATGGAAAAAAAAAATCAAACTATACACAAAAGTGCAAGGAAGATTAAAAAAAAAATCTGCCGTAACCTCACTGCCAGATATAGTCACTGGTCACATCACGCTGTGTGTTAATTGCAGCCTTTTTTTTTTTTTTCCGTATTCACACCACTCTCCCTGGCGTTGTGCCAGCACCAGGCCACATGCCTGTGGGCTCTGATGTTCACCAGCCTGGCAGAGAGAAGAAGTTGAAACAACCCTGCCACCTGCTGCCCAACCTGATCTCCTAAGCGGTTTTTTTTGGCTCTGTACAGCTCGTTTTCTTTTTAAAACCGCTACTGTTTCTATTTTTCTAATTACACGCGTAATGCGTGCTTGATTGCTATAAAAATTCAAACAACAGGGAAGCTGATGTACAAAATGTAAGTCCCCTTTCCATAACCCCACTCCCCAGAGGTACCACTATGCCAGTTTAGTGTGTATCCATCCTCATTCATGCGTTTACATGCCTATATATGGTTCACTCATTCATTCATTCATTTGTTCAAAAAAATGTTCCCTTAGAGCCTCCTGTGGCCCAGGCTAGACACCAGGGCTGGGGCTGTCAAGAAACAACAACAAAATCTCTTCCTTGTTGGAGCTTACATCTTAGCGCAGGGAGACAGGCAGGAAACAAACTAACAATGGATCTACAATATGCTAGGTGACGATAGGGAGAAAATAAGACAGGGTTAGAGAGCTGGGGAGTGCCTCGAAGGGTGTAGAGGGAGTCGCTATTTTACACAGAAAGAAGGACTCGTAAGGAAGGTGACATTTGGGTAGGGACCTTAAAAGAGTGAGCAAGTAACCAATGTGGTTATCTGGGTCAAAAATGAAGGGTGGAGGCAGAAACAGACCTGAGAAGCATCAAGGAGGCTTGCTGGCCGGAATAGAGTGATCCAAGGGGGAGGGCGATAAGAGACAAGGTCACAGAGATCACAGGGGTGAGGTAGTGGCCGGTGATTCCTAGGCCTGAAGCTACAGGGAAGGAAAGCAACATTACAGGAGCCCCACACGAACTGGAGCGATGGAGGAGGGACCCTGTGACTCCAGCCATGAGAGAGTTTTGAGGAGAGGAGAAGAAGGCATGATCTAACTTAAAAGTGTTAAGGGATCGCTCTGGCTGCTGTGTTGAGAATAGACTATAAAAAATGAGAATAGTAGCAGGGAAATAAGTAAAGGTAGAAAGCAGAGGTTGAGGCTGGGGCACTCCAATGCAAAAAAAGACAAAGGGAATCAAAGGGGCCCAGAGGTCTGTAATTTTTAAAGAAATATCATGGGTAATTCTGATGCAGGTGCCATTCCTGCCACTTTTATTCAACATAGTACTGGAAGTCCTAGCCAGAGCAATAAGGCAAGAAAAAGAAATTGAAGGCATCCAAAGAAATAGTAAGAAGTAAAATGAGAAGTAAAGAAGTAAAATTGTCTCTATTTGTAGAAGACGTGATATTATACATGGAAAACCCTAAAGATTACAGTCAAAAAAAACTGTTGGAACTAATAAAGACACTTAGTAAAGTAGCAGGATACAAAATCAATACACAAATACGTCAGTCAGAGATAGACAAGTATCATCTGATTTCACTCATATGTGGAATTTAAGAAACACAACAGATGAACACAGGGGAAGGGAAGGAAAATTAAGATAAAAACAGAGAGGGAGGCAAACCATAAGAGACTCTTAAATACAGAGAACAAACTGAGGGGTGGTTGGTGGAGGGATGGGTTAAATGGGTGATGGGCGTTAAGGAGGGCACCTTTCAAGGTGAGCACTGTGTGTTATAGGTAAGTGATGAATCACTAGATTCTACACCTGAAACCAATACTATACTGTATGTTAACTAACTTGAATTTAAAAACAATAAATTTTTAAAAATCAATATAAAAAAAATCAGTTGTGTTTCTATACACCAACAACAAACTGTCAGAAAATGAAATTAAGAAAACAATATCATTTATAATACCTTCAAAAAGATTAAAATACCTAGGAATAAATTTAGCCCAGGAGGTGAAAGATCTGTACACTGAAAACTATAAGACACCAATGAAAGAAATTGAGGAGGACGCAAATAAATGGAAAGACATTTCATGCTCATGGACTGGGAGAATTAATATTGCGATAATGTCCGTACTATCCAAAGCAATCTATAGAGTCAATGTAATTCCTGTCAAAATTCCAATGGTATTTTTCATAGAGCTAGAACAAATAATCCTCAAATTTGTATGAAACCACAAAAGACTCTGATTAGCTAACTTGACTTTTAGAAAAAAGAAGAAAGCTGGAGGCATCAGACGTCCCGATTTCAAACTGTATTACAAAGCTGTCATAATCAAAGCCATGTGATACTGGCATAAAAATAGACACATAGATCAATGGAACAGGAGACAAAGCCCAGAAATAGACCCACGCATCTTTGGTCAATTCATTTTTGACAAAGGAGTTAAGACGATACAATGGGGAAAAGACAGATTCCTCAGTAAATGGTGTTGGGAAAACTGGACAGCTACATGCAAAAGAATGGAACTGGACCCCTGTCTTACACCACACACAAAATCAACTCAAAATGGATTAAAGACTTGAACCTAAGACCTGAAACATAGAACCCCTAGAAGAAAACATAGAATAAGCTCTTTGACATTGGTCTAGGGAATGATTTTTTTTTTTTATTTGACAGCAAAAACAAAAATAAACAAGTGAGACAACATCAAACTAAAAAACTTTTGCACAGCAAAGGTAACAGTCAACAGAAAAGGCAACCTAGAGAATTGGAGATAATATTTGCAAACCCCATGTCTGATCAAGGGTTAATATCCAAAATATACAGGGAACTCTGACCGCCTAATGGCAAAAAAACCCAAATAACCCAATTTAAAAGTGGGCAAAGGACCCTTCCAAAGAAGACGTACAAATGGCCAACAAGGACATGCAAAGATACTCAACATCACTGCTCATCAGGAAAATGCAAATCAAAACCACGATGAGATATCACCTCATAGTTGTTAAGATGACTATTATCAAAGAGACAAAAAATAAATAAATACATAAATACGTAAATAAATACATAAACAAACAAACAAACAACAAATGCCGGTGAGGCTCCTGGTGAGTCCCCTTGCACGCTGTTGGTGAGAATGCAAATTGGTGTAACCACTATGGGAAACAGTATGGAGGCCTTTCAAAAAATTAAAAATAGAATTACCAGGTGATCCAGCAACCCTACTTTTCAAGTATATGTCCCAAGGAAATGAATCCATTATCTAGAAGAGTTATCTGCACACCCGTGTTCATTGCAGCATTATTTACAATAGCCAAGGTACGGAAACAACTTAAGTACCCGAATGGTACGTAATGGATGAACGGATAAAGAAAACATGGCATATATACAGATATAAGGGAATATTATTCACTTTTTAAAAAGAAGGAAATCCTGGGGCGCCTGGGTGTCTCAGCCAGCTAAGCATCCGACTCTTGATTTCAGTTCAGGTCATGATCTCACGGTTGTGAGATCGAGCCCCGCAATCTCTTGGTATTCTCTCTCTCTCTCTCTCTCTCTCTCTCTCTCTCTCTCCTTTTCTGCCCTTTTCCCTTGCATGCTCACACATGCTCTCGCACTCTCTCTCTCTTTCTCTCTCTCTGAAAAATAAATAAACTTAAAAAAATAATAAAATAAAAAGAAGGAAACCCTGTAAATACTACTTGGTATCACTCATACGTGGAATCTAAACAGAAGATGGGGCGCCTGGGTGGCGCAGTCGGCTAAGCGTCCGACTTCAGCCAGGTCACGATCTCGCGGTTCGTGAGTTCGAGCCCCGCGTCAGGCTCTGGGCTGATGGCTCAGAGCCTGGAGCCTGTTTCCGATTCTGTGTCTCCCTCTCTCTGTGCCCCTCCCCCGTTCATGCTCTGTCTCTCTCTGTGCCAAAAATAAATAAAAAACGTTGAAAAAAAAATTTAAAAAAAAAAAATAAATAAACAGAAGAAAAAAAGAAAAAAAGTCAGACTCCTAGAAACAGAGATCAGAGTTGGTGGTTGCCAGGAGCTGGGAAGTGGGGGAAATTGGGAAGGATTGGCAAGAGGGTACAAACTTTCAGTTATAAGATGAATAAGTTCTGAGGATGGTGACTATAGCTGATAACACTGCACTGAAATTTGCTAAGGGTAATACTTAAGTGTTATTGCAAAAAAAAAAATCACTATGTGAGGTGATGAATGCGTTGATTGATTTGATGGTGAAACTCCTTTCACAATGTATATCGAATCACTATGTCGCACACTTTAATCTTTTTTAATGTTTACTTATTTTTGAGAGAGGGAGAAAGAGAGCACGAGCAGGGGAGAGGCAGAGGGAGGGGAGGACAAAGGATTTGAAGCACACTCCGCGCTGACAGCAGGGAGCCTGGTGCGGGGCTTGAACCCACGAACTGCGAGATCATGGCCTGAGCTGAAGTCGGATGCCTAACCGGCTGAGCCACCCAGGCGACCCTGTACACTTTAAATATGCTACAATGTAATTGTCCATTATGAAAAAAAAGCAAGCAAGCAAACACACACACACACACACACACACACACACACATTAGACATTTGTGCTGTTTTGCAAGCTTACATTTTGTAGCAAAAAGTGCTGCATGAAGTTATATTCTGCGCCCCCCCCCCCCCGCCCACAGCAAATGACAGGGAAAAAAAATTGCCCCAAATGGAAGGGTAGTAAAAAAATAAATGTTTATTTAAAGACCAACGAAAAGGGATGGAATGAGCCATATTCCCTCCCTTGACTTCATCAGCATGTTTATTATGTATATCTGAATTTTGGGGACATGGTAGGTCACTCTGAGTGGTGCTCGGGGCTTATTTTTGAGTTCTACTAGTTGTTTGAGGGGACACAGGCAAGGTAGGTTGATTCAGAGTGGGGATACTCAGATTCGTGTCACAGCAAAAAAATAAATCGTTCCGGTCAATGAAATAAACAATCACAAACCACCAAAAACAAATGATTTTCTGTTTTCTCGCCTGGCGTGTTTTTGTACGAACCCTAATCTGTCTGGTGACAGGGAAGAAATAGGTTTGAAATAATTGTCGGTACAAAACTTTGCCCAGGAATTACGCGTAGGCTCGTTCCTTATTCAGTGAAGTGATTTATCTGGTAAATTTGGGAAGAACAAACTGGACGTGCTTAGGTTTTGTTGTTTTTTTTTTTTTAATTACTGATAATAGAATTTTCCCTCCACACCAGAACTTGAGCAGACAGAAGGGTTTCAACACTTGCCTGAATGTCTCCCAGCCTTCCCCTTGGGATATGGTGACAGATTTTTTTTGTTATCACGAGGCAAACAAAACAGATAATCCTGAACAGAAAGAAGTTCTCCAGATGAGCTAAGGGGCCCACGTTTTCATCATCATAATATGATTTTAAACTCCCATCACCCCTACTTTACCCAAGATGGGGGCCTTTGGTATATTTCCCACCACAAACAGCTGTCTCTTTCTCGAGGTTTCCATGTCAAAGATGAAAGCAACGGTAAGAAGGCTTTGCTCCTTCGGTAGCAGAGCTGTGCAATCTTCACCTGGCCTCGTGGACTTTCAAGGAGCCACAGGATGGGGGAGGCTTGGAATCGGTAGCTTATTCAGAGAATCCCACATCAGCTGGTCTCAGCCTGCAGGATTCATAACAGTCCTAACCAATGACCATGCAAATAAGATGGGCACTGGAATTGTGTCAATAATTGGTAATTACTATGATTATTCGATTCATTGATTGAGTTGTGCCATGGTATTTGCTTCCAAGAGTCTTCTCCCCAGTTGATGAGATCAGCTACGTTTCCCTTGAAATGACGACGATTCCCAGGCTGATGTTGCCGGAAGCCGGCTGGTATGTTACTATGTGGTTTGGTAGAAAGGCAAAAGGTGGGGAGGGGGCAACCCCGAAATGTCTCGAGAATCGACTAGTTGACTCCAGGAAGAATCACTAACATGATCTCCTAATGGGAAGCTGTCAACACATTCCCCACTTGGGTCAGGATATGTGCAGAAGTAATTCGTTAAAATAAGATGAGGTCATACTGGATTAGGGTGGGGCCCTGGATCTCAGGAGTGGCGTCCCCTGAGAAGAAGCTCATGTGAGGACACAGACGCACACAGGGAAGATGGTGTGTGATGCAGGCACAAGCCAAGGAAGGCCAAGAGTTGCCAGCCAGCGCTGGAAGCTGAGAGACAGGCACGGGCCTGATTTCTCCCTCAGCACCTCCAAAACAAGCCCCCCTGCTGGGACGCCTGGGTGGCTCATTTGGTTAAGCGCCCGACTCTTGATTTCAGCTCAGGTCATGATCCCAGGGTTCGGGAGGTTGTGCCCCACGTCAGGCTCTGTGCTGACAGTGTGGAGCCTGCTTGGGATCCTCTCTCTCTCCCTCTCACTGTCCCTCCCCCACTCACCCTGCCTCTAAACAAACAAACAAACAAATAAAAACTTAACAACAACAACAACAACAAAAGAAGGCTCCCTGCTAACTGTGATATCAGACTTCTGGCCTCTGGAACTGTAAGAGAATCCATTTCTGTTGTTTCAAGCCACCCATTTCGTGGTAATTTATTGTGACAACCCTAGGAAACTAATGCATATGGTTGGGGGAGGTGTTGGGGGGGAATACTAATGCCTGATGAACAAGCCACTTCAACCTTACCCTGATCTCATTTCTGCACTCATCTGATGTTCTGCTGGGTTTTTTTTAAGTGAGTACACCTTTATTCAATTTACAAATGAGGGCAAAGACCCAGGCAGCGTGCTTTGCATTGGGACTTATTTTTTTATATATATATACAACTTATTGTCAAGTTAGCTAACATACAGTGTATACATTGTGCTCTTGGTTTGGGGGGTAGATTCCTGTGATTGATCGCTTACATACGACACCCAGTGCTCATCCCAACAAGTCCCTTCCTTGGGGCGCCTGGGTGGCTCAGTCTGTTAAGAGTCCGACTTTGGCTCAGGTCATGATCTCGTGGTCCGTGAGTTTGAGCCCCGCGTCAGGCTCTGTGCTGACAGCTCAGAGCCTGGAGCCTGCTTTGGATTCTGTGTCTCCCTCTCTCTCTGCCCTTCCTCTGCTCGTGCTCTGTCTCGCTCTGTCTCTCAAAAATAAATAAATGTTAAAACAATTTTTTTAATAAAAAATAAACAAGTGCCCTCCTCAATGCCCATCCCCCGTTTCCCCCCTCCCCTGCCTCCCCATCAACCTTCAGTTTGTTCTCTGTATTTAAGAGTCTCTTATGGTTTGCCTTCCTCCCTCTCTGTTTGAAACTATTTTTCCCCTTCCCTTCCCCCATGGTCTTCTGTTCAGTTTCTCAAGATCCACACATGAGTGAAAACGTATGGTATCTGTCTTTCTCTGACGGACTTATTTCACTCAGCATCACACTCTCCAGTTCCATCCACGTTGCTGCAAAAGGCCGGATTTCATTCTTTCTCATCGCCACGTAGTATTCCATTGTGCATATAACCCACATCTTCTTTATCCCTTCATCAGTTGATGCACATTTGGGCTCTTTCCGTAATATGGCTATTGTTGAAAGCGCCGCTATCAACATTGGGGTACAAGTGCCCCTGTGCCTCAGCACTCCTGGATCCCTTGGGTCAATTCCTAGCAGTGCTGTTGCACTGGGCGTGCATTCTCCACCTGGGCCCTCCCATTTAGGCAACTCGATTTTTGAATTTCTATTGAGATTAGAGTTGTTCAGGGTTTCACGGGGATTCTGCTGTCAAGGATTCCGCGGGGAGGGCCACACTCCCTTGACGTTTGTGATCATCCCCCAGACACAGGACAAACACGTAGAATAATGTCAGGAAGCTCCGCATTCCCGTTGTGCATGAATCTGGGTGAACAAAAACATGTGTGCCACGGGAGCCTCAGTGTCACCTTCCACTCTGTGTTCACCCTGCCGGGATTGGAGCCACCCCTCACACAATTTACCAGGTGCCTCCGCCAAAAATAAAGCAAAACTACAGGCTTTCTGCAGGAGGAGGGCTACTCAATTGCTGTTGTGTTTTTCTTCTACCTGATTACATTTTGAAAAAGACATGAGGAAGACTTGCACTCAAGCAAAAAAAAAAAAAAAAAAAAAAAAAAAAATGACGGGGGCTAAACTTAAGAAGTAGCAATGGGGTGGCACCTGGGTGGCTCAGTCAGTTGAGCGTCCAACTTCGGCTCAGGTCATGATCTCACGGTTCGTGGGTTCGAGTCCCGCGTCTGGCTCTATGCTGACGGCTCAGAGCCTGGAGCCTGCTTCGGATTCTGTGTCTCCCTCTCTTTCTGTCTCTAAATAAATAAATAAATAAATAAATTTAAAAATTAAAAAATAAGGAAGTAACCATAGGGGGTGTGGTATTGGATTTCAGAGATGAGCTTGTAGCACTATGAGGCTTTGTTGATTAATTTGCTTAGTGGATATTATCAAAAGGTGAAGGGGGAAGAGTTAAAAAAGAAAAGACTTTGAGGTTCCTTAGCCAGGGGGACCTGAGAATATAGTGATATATCATCAGACATAAGCTGTACGAGAGGGACATCAAGTTGTAGGCAAGGAGCAGGGATGTGATTAGAATATCCTGCTGTTTTAATTTTTTTTTTAATGTTGAAATGTTTAAATCTCTAAACCATTTGGGGAGGTGCTTTAAGTCACTAAGCTGTTACAAGATTAAATCTGACAGATGCCTTTAAAGAAAATATGACAACAACTGTTGACTTTTTTAAAGCACAATATAAAACGTGGTGGAAAGTTTTCCGATTGAGAAATATAATTCACTAAGAAATCGAACAGAAAACAGATCTTTTCTGGATCTATTATGCTACCCAATGGACTATTCCACTGTATTTTTTCTTTCTTTCTTTCTTTCTTTCTTTCTTTCTTTCTTTCTTTCTTTCTCTCTTGGGACAGGACAAGTTCCTAAACCCACATTGATGGTGATCAGATGTTAGGATGATGGGGTGGAGGGAGGAGGGAAGCCAAGGAAGGACAAGGCCCGGTCGATCCCCTCCCACCCCTAGGACAACCATCTGTACAAACTGGTTTAAAAAGAATGTCAAGGGGCACCTGGGTGGCTCAGTCAGTTAAGCGTCCAACTCCGGATTTTGGCTCAGGTCATGACCTCCCGGTTTGTGAAATCAGGCTCTGTGCTGACAGCATGGAGCCTGCTTGGAATTCTGTCTCTGCCTGTCTCTCTGCCCCTTCCCTGCTCGTGCTCTCTCCCTCTCTCTCAAAAATAAATTTTAAAAAAACACTTAAAAAGAAAGAAAGAAAAAGAATGTCAAGGTCAGCTTCGATGGGGAGAAGACCTCACAAAAGACCAGCATAGTCTGAGGGATGGAGAAAGGGCGGCGTCCAAGGGCTTGAGTGGACAGTGCATATGTTGATTTGGTGTATTTATATGTCTCAGGTTTTTGTTTTATTTTGTTGTTTAACTGTAGCTAGAGCCTTCTTCTCCATCCCACTGAGAAGTGGCTCGGAATAACTTGCCCATTGGTTGAGCCAAGAGCTCTTGATCTCAGGGAACGTGTCCCTAACCACCGTCATTACCGAGCCAAGCGCGGCAATCCCCTTTCTTTTGTGACATTTACAGGTGGCAACGTGGCCTAGTTTGGCGAATGAGACAAAGGAGAAGTCCGATGGTGGGGGGAGGTTCGGGGAAGGGTTTTCCTCTCTGATCGAAGAGAGAGGCTTATATTAAGAGAAAGTCTCCTCCCTGCACCCACTTCCTGCTTCTGGAAGTTGTTGGGTGACGATGTGATGCCAGGAGCTGGTGAGAACGCTGCTGAGCGGGAGACTTTGCTTACCCACTTGCCCACTGAAGGTGGTGGGGTGGAAAGAGAGAGCGAACTGGGGGCTTGAGCTGCAGTCCCTTTTCTCGAACTATCTATCTCCAAAATTTTTATTATGTGGGAAAATGAAATTTGTTGTTTAAACTGACGTTAGTTACGCTACTGCATGAAGCCAAAAGCAGCTTAAGCAACAAGACGCAGATAAACCAAAATGACACAGGTCACAGGGGGCAACGCAAAGGGTCAGATCTGGAACGAACATGCAGTTTGGAAGTAAACAGACCCAGGTTTGGATCACTGATTCGCTGTGTGCTCTAGAACAAGGCACTTCGTGTTGCTGGGCCTGTCTTCTCCTCTGTAAAATGGGGGTAAATAACATAAGGGTCCACCTCATGGGGCTGTTGTAGGATTAAGTGCGATCATGTGATGTGGCCGATAGTCAATGAATGTTTTCTCTCTTCGGCTTCCTGCCTGACGCAGCAGCCCGTGCAATCTTTGTTTTTTGACTTAATTAATTAATTAACTTTTTACATTTACCTCCAAATTAGTTAGCCTATAGTGCCACAATGATTTCCGGAGTAGATTCCTTCGTGCCCCTGACCCATTTAGCCCATCCCCCCTCCCACCACCCCTCCAGCGACCCTCTGTTTGTTCTCCATATTTCAGAGTCTCTTCTGTTTTGTCCAGTGCAATCTTTTTGCTTTGTTTTAAAAAATGCGTTTCCTTTAGAAAATCAACTCTAAGAGTTTTAATGCAGTAAAAACGTTTAACTTGTTTTTTTGTTTTTACAAAATGCATTTGAAACAGCACAATCTGTTGACTGTCTTGTCTTTCCTTTAGAACTATTTTAGCGGCTGGATTTGCACGATATTCGTTATACACAATGGCAGAGGACCTAAAAGATTAATTTTACTTCATTGTAAACATTTTTGTACATTTACAGTGTGCCTCTTCTCTGCAAGTGCCCCAAACAGAGAGCAGTCCCTTAGTGACTTAATTACATTAGTATCTAGAAAAGTTTCTGCTGAAGATCTGTTATCTCTCGCTCTGAAAAATAATAGACTTCTGGAACTCTGATGTGTCATCTTGAAATCTTTAAGTGCTTTTTAAAAGTAATCCTTAAGTCTCTGTATGTCGATGTTATTTTCAGCCCTTATGACAAAAGCAGAGGAAAATAAGGAGTGGGGTCAGTTGTTCCTGTGAAAGAAAATGTTATCTAAATAACAGTGATTTAAAAAGCGGTCACAGTGTCTCTACAGCACAGATGTGGACAACCTCACCGATGAGCGAATGCACTGTGCTAAATTCGTCCCGGTTGGTATCACCTTAAATTGTCCCCAAAACCCTACCTGGTAGATATAATGGCTATAATAATAATAATAATAATAATATTTCTTTATTATAACAAATATCAATATCAATATCAATTAGTGCTAATTATTAATGTTAGTATTAATTATTAACAATATTGATTAGTAATATTCACATTAATTAATGACGCTGATGTTGAGTACTAACTGACAGTGTGAATTTTAACTCTCATTTAAAATGCTGGTGTTATTTATTAATTAATAGGGTTATTAATACATGTATTGCTGACTAAAAATTTTTTTTACATCTACTCATTTTTGAGAGACAGAGACAGAGTGTGAGCAGGGGAGGGCAGAGAGAGAGGGAGATACAGAATCCGAAGCAGGCTCTGGGCTCTGAGCCGTCAGCACAGAGCCGGACGCTGGGCTCGAACCGCGAGATCGTGACCTGAGCCGAAGTCGGACGTTTAACCGACTGAGCCACCAAGGTGCCCCTTCCATGTATGGTTTATTATAATAACTTTACAGATGAATAGAGTGAGGGGCAGCGGTTGGCTGTAACGTCTCCAGGTTTGCACAATCAGTAAAGTTCATTTAATTCCACTACTGCCTGATTCCGGAGCCCGGGCTCTTTCCAGCCTTCATGTGGCTTCCTAGTGTCAGGAGAGCAAACCGCCGTGGGAAAGCTGCTGAGCATTTCAGATGGAAAATGCATCTGGAACAATATATTTTAAGTGTCTCAAGGGCCTTACTTGTTTTGTTCCCCAAGTAGAGCAGTGCTAGGTACCTCCTAGACACCAAACGATTGACTGATCAATCAACCAAGCGATCTATAGCCAGCAATATCTTACTTGTGCACATTTCCCTCTGAAGAAATATTTAAGGGCCTGACAATGATGTGAATCTCATCATCATTTCCAAAATAGCTATTATATTTTCTCCGTGGCTGCGGGATCATTTCACAGCAATGACAGTGCCATCAGTTTGTGAAAGTCTTGAGGACACAATTACCAAAACGAGAGCTGGTTCCATCATTTTTTTAAAAGGCCAAATATAGCAAGTAGTTTTATACGAGGAAAAATAAAAAGACGAAGGACCTGATCCCTTCATTAGGCTTTCATGCCCAAGTTGAGAATTGGATATTAACCAACGTAGTTTGTAGAACTAACATTGCGAGTGTCGTGGCCATAACTTTCGAGCAGATACAGAGCTTGAAATTCTTGACATTTTACATAGTCGTTAACTTGAAGGTATAGAATGAATGGGACCAGAAGTTGATGCATACATCGCTAATTTACTGTGTGACTTTGGGAGCATCATCTGTCTTTCCCTCTCTGGAGCCCCATTTCCCCAACTGTATGAGGAAGGTTTGACCACGTGATCTGCAAAGCCCCTTTCGTGTGCCAGTCAGCTCCTTCTCTTTCCTTTTATCCCCCAGGTTATTGCCATAGGAGGAGGAGTGGATGTTCTTGAGAAAAGTCTCTTTGATAGTTAATACGGTGTCTCATGAATCTGGAGGACATTATGTAAAGTGAAATAAGCCAGACACACAGAAGGACAAATACTACATGATCCCACTTGAATGACGAATGTAAAATAGTCAAACTCATAGAAGCAGAGAGTAGAATGTTGGTTGCCAGGGGCCGGGGGGGGGGGGGTGAAACAGGGAGATATTAGTCAAAGGCACTAAGTTTCAGTTGTAAGATGAATAAGTCCTAGAGATCTATGGTTCAGCACAGCGCCTGTAGTTAACAATACCATATTGTATACTGAAATTTTTGCTAAGAGGGTGATCTTATGTTTAAGTGTCCTTACCACAAAATATAATAATAATGACAATAATCATAAAGAAGGTAGGAGGAAACTTTGAAGGTGACGGATATGTTTATGGCAAAGATTATGGGGTGGGGGGGGGCGCCCGGCTGGCTCAGTTGGAGAAGCATGTGACTCTTGATCTTGGAGTCATGAATTGGAGCCCCACAGTGGGTGTAGGGATTACTTAAATAAATAAGCTTTTAAAAAGAAAGATTATGATGATCGTTTCACGGGGGTGTACTTATCTCCAAACTCATCAAGTTTTATACGTTGATATTTAATGGACAGCTCTTCATATGTGAATCATATCTCAATAAAGTGGTTTGAAAAAGAAAAAAAAAATACCTCATCTTGGGCTGAAAGTCCTTGGTGACTGTGAGGTTCCTCACTCATTTCCAGAGCCGCTAGCCCGTCCATGTGGATATTACTCAGGATTCTTATGGTGATCGGTGACTTAACCCCAGCTGCCATTTTGCTTCTGGGAAAAAGAGAGACTTACTGGCTCATGTCACCGAGCCATGGGAAGGGCAGGGACAACTGGAACAAAGGACTCGAAAAACTGACAGGATTCTCTGTTTCCCTTCTCCTCTCCCTTTCTTTTTCCGACTCCCATCTCTGCCTCTCCGGCAGCTTCGTTCTCTCAGACATTTCTTCCGCACGGCTGGATGCATGGCGGCTGGTCGGTTCTGTGCTCACACCTCCCAGAGTTCCTGCCACAGAGGAATTTCTACTTACTCTTTCTAATGCCGAGTATTAAAAGATCCCAGGAAGGCTTGGCCCACCTTAGATCCCGTGCCCGTGTCTATGCCAATCGCTGTGTCCAGGTAACAGAGTTCTCTAAGAACATAGCTGTGGTCCTTCAAATGGGTGGTTGGAGTGGAGAAGGGAGCATTTCCCAGAAGGGGGAGTGCTGCTCTGAGTAGACAGAACACTGGACAACCACGGCAGTGCGGCTCCATGGTCTTTGGTGGAGGTCTGCTGAGCACGACCCACCATGACACCGAAAGGTTCTATGGCATTTTTATAATCAGGAGATGCTATGGACTGAATGTTTGTGTCCCCCTCAAAATTCTTATCTTGAAATCCCACCCCTTGATGTGATGGTATTAGAAGGTGGGACCTTTGGGAGGGGTTTAGGTCATAAGCATGTAGCCCTCATGAATGGGATCAGTGCTCTCATCAGAGACCCCAGAGAGATCTCCCACCCTTTAGCCATGGGAGGACACAGCAAGAAGACGGCCATTTACGAACCAGGAAGTGGGCTCCCACCAGATTCCAAATCTTCCAGGGCCTTAATTTGGGACTTCCCAGTCCCTGGAACTGTGGGAAATAAGTTTCTATTGGTTATAAGTCACCCAGTCTATGATAATTTGTTAGAGCACCTGGAATGGACTAAGGCAGGAGACTCTTAGAAAAGAAAATACATTGTTACATTGAATTCAAAGGGCTGAAGGATTGGATATGCTTTACCGGCCTCTTTTCTCCAATGCAGATAATGACCTGTAATTTTGAAAGAGACATCCATTTTTTTTTTTTTTACAGTGCCACTCAGGGAGTAAGCAATAGAAACTTCATCCATTTTTTATTATTCATAACACGACTTGATACTTACATAGTATGGCATTTTCATCAAAGGATTTCAGAACATACAATTAGCAAGTATTAGTCAGTTTTCAGATGGGAAGTCAGAGGTGCTGAGAAGGCAAAGCCCGGCACTGTGGGTCTGCCCGGGATGGTGAACTTCTGGAAAGTACCTTTTCTAACCCTAGCCTAGTAAGTCAGTTCAAAGGTGCATGCCATCCAGTTCAGCAGCCCCATTCCAGCCAAGAAGGAAACTAAAGATGAAAGTCAAGCTTTCATAGAATCAGAAACTCTTCAGATTTGGAAGAGGACTCTGTGGCCAGATGCAGGCCAACCTCCCACCTGTGCATATCCTCTTTCTAGAATATCACTCATAATGAGTGGCCATGCAGCATCTAGAGACTAAACACTATTTAGTTCACTAAGCAACCCATTTTGTTGTTGGAGTGAGCAACTCATCCTTTAAGTTGGAACCTGTCTTCCTCAGGTCAGCCATTCTTTTTTTTTTTAGCTCGCTCTTGAGGGCCTGGCCTGTGAATGCCAGTCATCTAGCACAGGGGGATTCAGAGGTAAGACACGGTCCCCATTCTCCAGGATATCAGCGTCCAATGGAAGACACAGACATATCTGTCTATGGTGTGTTCTTTAGTGAAGGTGTGAACAAGGGAGCCCCAAAGTAGAAATGCTTACCTCTCTCCAGAGAGGTCAAACAAGTTGTCCTAGAGGAGCTAACCCTAGAACTGATTTTTAAAAAGATGGTTAAGAATCTGCCGGGTGAACTACAAAGGCTCAGAGGTGAGCAAGAGAATGGCTCCTGAAGGGAAGCACAGACCGTTTAGCGCGACTGGAGACCGCGTGTTGGAGGTTTAAAAGCTCAGGCTGCAGAGCTAGGTAGCGTCATAGGATGAAGGGCTGCTGTATCGCAGCAAAGGAGCAGCATTTACGCTATAAACTAGTGAGTCTTAGCACTTGTAGGGCCACAAATTGCTGAGAATCTGATGGAAGGCTAGGAGCCCACTCTCCAGAGAAACGTAGGGACGCAGATGCACATGTGCACGTGCACGCGTGCACACACACACACACACACACACCATATTTCTTACCATTGTGCAGATGCTTTAAAATCCATCCACGGATTCATTCATTTGTTCATTCAGTATTCATCAGGGGAGTTGGACACCCAGAGCCAAGGACTGTGCAGGGTGTTAGAGATAGAGCCGTGTTATGTGTTGAACCGTGTCCCCCTTACGGAAGATACACTGAGCGATACTCCTACTACCCCTACTATTTCAGAATGTGGCCTTAATTGGAAGTAGGGTCTTTAAAGAGATGACCGTTAAGATTAAGTCATTAGGATGGGTCCTAATCTAACATGACAGATGTTCTTATAAAAAGGGGAATTGGGACACAGAGATACGCTCACAAGGAGAACACCATGTGAGCATGGAGGCAGAGATCTGTATGATGCATGTACAAGCCAAGGAATGCCAAAGATTGCCCGCAAGCTTCCAGAAGCTGGGGAGAGACCTGGAGCAGATTCTTCCTCCCAGCCCTCAGAAGGATCAACACTGCCCACACCTTGATCTGAGACTTCTAGTCGCCAGAACTGTGAGACAACGACCTTCGGTTAAGTCACCCAGTGTGTGGTACCTAGTAACAGTAGCCTTAGCAAAGTAATACAAGTAATGAACAAAGTAAATCTAGATTCTGCCTCATGGAGCTTATACTTTAGTGAGGGAGAGAGATAATCGGACAGATACAAAAATGTATGCCATACATTGTGAGAGCAAGAGCCCAGGGGTTTATGGGAATACATAGAGAGGGGCCTAATTTAATGTAGGTGGGCAGAGAAGACCACCTAGAAAAAATGTCCTAAGGAATGAGTAGAAGTGAGGCATGTCACTAGGGGGATGAGGTGAGAAGTGAATTGGGAGAAGAGAGAATATCCATGTGCAAAGGTGCAGAGGTGAGAAAGAGCATGACGATGAATTCCAGGAACAGAAAGAAAGTCACTATGACTGCAATCTAATGTGTAAGGGTCAGGGATGAGGATATAAACTTAGGATCAGATCTTGGAGAGTCTTATAGGCCAAGTTAAGGAGTGCAGACTACATTGTAAGAGCAATGGGGAATCACTGAATGGCTTTCAGTAGGGGCATGAAGATCAGATTAACCGTTTAGGAAGATGACTCTGGCTTCAGGCTCAGGAATGGATTTGAGAACACCGAGAGTGGCCGCAGAGAGACCAGATTACGAGGTTTTTACAAGAGTCTAGGGAGCGATGCTGATGGCTTGGGCCAAGGTGGTAGCGTGGAGGTGGAGAGAAGTGAATGCATGTGGGATAAAATTTTGAGTTACAGCCAGTAGGACCTCCAGGTGGAGCTATCCTGCAGGTAGTTGGAAATATCTCTGGAGATTCCCTCTTCAATGCATCACCAGTCTCTCCCTTTCTACTGCATCAAGGCCTTGAACATACAAACATACTCTAATAGTTCCTGTCTTTAAACAATTCTCTTTTGATCCTATATGCCCCACTTGCGGTTCCCCCTCAAAGCAAAACTTTTGCAAAGAACGTTTGCAAACAATTGTCTATACTCTCTTTCATTTTCCATTCACTCTTTTTTTTAATATTTTATTATTTTTGAGAGAGTGTGTGAGCGTGGGAGGGGCCGAGAGAGAGAGAGAGAGAGAGAGAGACAGAGGATCCAAAGTGGGCTCTGCGCTGACATCAGTGAGTCCATTGTGGGGCTTGAACTCACAAACCATGAGATCATGACCTGAGCCAAAATCAGACACTCACCAACTGAGCCACCCAGGCGCCCCTCAGTCTTTTTTTAAAAAACAGCTTTATTAAAGATATAATTCACATATCGTACAACTTACCCATTTTAAATGTACAGTACAATGGTTTTTAGTATAGTCTTGGAGTTGGAACATTTCAGCTTCAGAAAGAATTCTGTACCCTTTCCTATCACACTCTAAACCCCTCTCATCTTACCAAGCCCTAAGTAACCTCTCATCTGCTTTCTGTCTCTGTAGAATTGCCTATTCTGGACACTTCACATAAATGGAATCATATAATATGGGGTCTCTTGTGCCTGGTTACTTTCATTTAGCATCATGTTTCGAGATTCGTCCATGTTGTAGCATGGATTAGTATTTCATGGCTGAATAACTCTCCATTTTACAGATATTCCCCATTTTGCTTACCCATTCATCAACTGACCCATCTATTCTTCAATATTGTCTAACTGGGCTTTCATTTCCGCCACTTCTCTGAAAATACATTTGTCAAAGTCATTAACGACTTCTACGTTACTTAATTCAACAGTCACTTTGCTATTCTCGTATTATTCAAACTCTTAAGCATTCAACATGATTGAACACTCCTTCTTTTTTGAAATAATTGCTTCTCCTGATTTCAGTGACACCATATTTTCCAACCTAAAATGCTTGTTTCCTTCAATTTTGTTGCCGGGTTTTCCCTTTAATCCCATCTATAAGTGTTGGAGTGTTCTAGAGTTTGACCTTGAACTCTTTCATCTACCTATGATTTCTAAATGATTTCATCCAATCCCATGGCTTTATATATTATCTATGTATGTTGATGACTCCAGAGTTTTTATCTTCAGTCCAGACCTCCTCTCTGAGCTCCACATTCATATACACTACCTCCTGCTTAACCAGTTCTTTTAGATGTATAACAGACATCTCAAATTTAACATGGCCAAAGGACACCTGATTCGCTATCTTCTCCCCCCCCCCCCATCCTCACAAACACGATCCTCTCACATCCTTCCCTATCTCAGTTAATGGCACAATAGTCCAATAGTCATTCAAGCAAAAACCCAAGAGTCATTCTGGATTCTTCAGTTTCTCTTCATCCCTTACATTCAAACCCTCAAAAATTCCAATAGACTGTATCTAAAAAGTATATCAAAATTTGACCACTCTTCATCATCTCCACCATTACCCACCCCCCTAGTTCAAGTGTGGTCCAGAGAAACTAGTCATCCTCATTTGGGCCACTGTAATAGCATCCTCATTGCTCTCCCTGACTCAATTCTTGGCTACATTCCAATTCATTCTGTACATCACATCCAGAATGATCATTCTAAAATGTAAATCAGATCATGTCTTTCAAAATCTTTTTGAAGTTCTCCAATGCCTTGCTACCTAGCTGCGTGGACTCCCTTATAATGAATTCCAAAGTCCCAATTATGGCCTGTAGGGCCCTCTAGTACCATCTCCTTGTATTCTCTTGGATCTCATCTCTTATTACTTGTCTCCTTGTTCATGCTGCTGCAGACACACTGATTTCTTTGTTGTTCCTCAAACACCCTTATCTTGTTCCCATCTCAGAGCCTTGGCACTTCTGTTTTCTTTGCCTTAGAGGCTATTCTCCCAGGTGTTGACATAGCTCTCTTCTCATTGTATCATCTCAGTTCAAATGTTACCTTCTTTAGAGATGGCCTTCCTTGACTGTCCTGTGTAAAATTGCACCCACCATTTTGCTTATGATGGAGAACAAAGTAATTTTTAAAAATGAGAGTATGGGAAAGTTATATAGTATTGCTCCTCTTACTCCATCAGAAAGATTATCCTTGAAAATTTTTGAGGTTAAGATGTATTTGTTTACAATAAATATTCAAGATGAACTACCATCATTTCATGAAGTTGACAGAGGGATAACTGTTTCAGAGCAAATTCTGCAAAAAAATCTCTTAGTAGGGAAAAAGTATACACATGACATGTAGGAAGGTATACTTTTCAGCATAGACCAACTTTAAGTAGAATGGGCAAAAATATCACAATTAATGTGAGAAAATCCTCTTTTGTTAACATTATTTACTGAAATACTGGCAGCTATAGCATCAGAAAAGTGGGTTTTGAGCTATATCTCTATGGTCTTAGAAAATTCTAGTTGAATAGAAACCCCTTGGACTTCATAGAAGCTTGGAACACTAATCAGTTTTCTTCAGGAGTTTCTATTTTTTTAAATTTTTTTAACATTTATTTATTTTTGAGACAGAGAGAGACAGAGCATGAACGGGGGAGGGTCAGAGAGAGGGAGACACAGAATCTGAAACAGGCTCCAGGCTCTGAGCTGTCAGCACAGAGCCCGACGCGGGGCTCGAACCCACAGACCGCGAGATCATGACCTGAGCCGAAGTCGGCCGCTTAACCAACTGAGCCACCCAGGCGCCCCACTTCAGGAGTTTCTAAAATCTTGAGAGATGGCCTAAACCCAGAAAACATGCCTAAAGGATGATGGCTTCCAAAGGTTTAGGAAACTTACTTTTTATTGGCCCTGGAGCCCACATACGTAAGCCAGAACCCACACGTAAACTAAGTGGGGTAATACATGGTAAAATAGAAGACTTAAATAAAATTAAGAGTGTCCTAGCATAATAGTCAAAATGTACAGGATTCAATAAAAAAAATCACCTGTCATACCAAATCCAAGAAAACTAAAATCTGAGAGAAAAAAAAAACTCTACAGTCAACTGATACCAATACTGAGATGGATTGTACATTGGAATTATCTAATAAGAATTTTAAAGCAGATGTCATAAAAATGTTTCAACAATCTATTAAAAATTCTCTTGAATGTACAAATTATCTTGAAACACATAAAAAACATTCATATTGTATGAGTCCCAGAAAGAGAAGACAGAGAGAGTGGGACTGAAAAAACATTCAAAGTAATAATAGATGAAAACTCCTCCAAACTGACAAAAGACATAAACCTACAGATTCAGGAAGTAGAGCAAACTTTAGTTAGGATACCAACCCCCCCCCACCCCCGCCCCCCCCCACCCCCCTCAAATTCACGCCAGGACACGGCATCAGGAAAACTTCTGAAAAGTGAAGACAAAGAAAAAGTCTTGAAAGCAGCCAAAGAGAACCACAAAATTGTAGGTAATTCTATAGGGAACATTCTATAGGGAACATCCTATTTGAATTATGGTAGGTTTCTCAGATGACATCATGGAGGCCAAAAGGAAGTGTCATAACAGCTTTCAAGTACTGAAAGAAAAGACCTGGGAGCCACAAATCCTCTATCCATTGAAACTATCCTTGAGGAATGAAGGGGAAATCAAGACATTCTCAGATAATGGAGAACTAAGAGAACTTGCCACTTGCACACCTACCCTGATGGTATAGCTGAAGAAAGTTCTCTAAAGAGAAAAAAATGATAACAGAAGAAGGCTGGAAACTTCAGAAAGGAAAGCAGAACATGGAATGGGTAAAAATAGAAGTAAACATTATAGACTATCCTTCACTTCATCAGTTTCTTTAATAATATTTTATTGCTGAAAAATGATACAACACCATCTGATATGGAGCTCAATGCATGTAGAGAAAGTATTTAAGACAATGATATTTGAAAATCAAGGAGGGTAAAAGGATCCAAATGGAATTAAGGTTTCCATACTTCACTCAAAGTAGTAAAATATCAACATTAGTAATCTGTGATAATGTGTATATGTGTGTGGTAATGCTCAGAGCAACTACTTAAAAAAACCTTAACAAATTTAAAAGAATTTAAATCATGTAGAGTTTGTTCTTTGACCAAAGTCAAACTAGAAAGCAATAACAGAAAGATAAAAAGAAAATCTCCAAACACTTGGAAACTAAGCAACATACTTAACAATCCATGAGTCAAAGAGGCGGTCTCAAAAGAAATTTAAAAGTACACAGAACTGAATAAACATATCAACATGTATGAGATGCATCTAAAGCAGTGCTGAAAAGGAAATTCATAGCATTAAATGTTTATAATTTAAAAAGGACAAAAGTCTCAGGGGCTCCTGGGTCGCTCAGTCAGTTAAGCACCCAACTTGGGCTTTGGTCATAATCTCACGATCTGTGAGTTCTAGCCCCATATCGGGCTCTGTGCTGACAGGTCAGAGCCTGGAGTCTGCTTTGGATTCTGTGTCTCCCTCTCTCTCTCCCCCTCCCCCACTGATGGTCTGTTTCTCTCTGTCTCTGTCTCTGTCTCTCTCTCAAAAATAAATAAACATTAAAAAAAATTAAAGAAAAGGACAAAACTCTCAAATCAATAATCTAATCTTCTTAAGAACCTAGAAAAAGAAGAGCAAGATAAACCCAAGGAAAGCAGAAGGAAGGAAATAATGGTGACAGGAACAGAAACCTATGACATTGAAAACAGGGAATCAGTAGAGAAAATTAATGAAACAAAGAGCTGATTCTTCCAAAAAAAAAAAAAAACTCAATAAAATTGATAAACCACTAGCAAGTTTGAAAAGGCAAAAAGAGAAGGGATACAAATCACCAACATCAGTGGGACGCCTGGGTGGCTCAGTTGGCTAAGCCTCCAGCTCTTGATTTCTTGATTTCGACTCCGTTATATGATCTCAAGGTTCGTGAGTTTGAGCCCCACATTGGGCTCCATGCAGACAGTACAGAGCCTGCTTGCAATTCTCTCTCTCCCTCTCTCTCTGCCCCTCCTCCACTCATGCTCTCTCTCAAAGTAAAGAAAAAGAAAACAATAAAACACACAAATCACCAATATCAGGAATGAGATAAGGATATCACAGCAGATGCTGCAAAGGATAATAAAGGAATACCACAAACAACTTTATGGTTCTAAATCCTTATGCAAGAACTTGTACACAAATGTTGGTAACGTCTTTATTCATAATAGCCCAAACTGAAAACCACCCAAACATCCTTCAGTAGGTGACTGGTTATACAGACTGTGATACATCCACCCTATGGAAGAGTACTCAGCAATACAAAGGTAATGCACCAAGTTGTAAATGGGACAACTTGGGTGAGTCTCTAGGGAATTATGCTGAGGGAGAAAAAGCCAATCTCAAAAGAGTACCTAGGGGCACCTGGGTGGCTCAGTTGGTTAAACATCCGACTCTCGGTTTTGGCTCAGGTCATGATCTCATGGTTTTGTGATCTTGATCCCTGCATCAGGCTCTGCATTAAGTGTGCAGAGCCTGCTTGGGATTCTCTCTCTGTCCCTCTCTCTCTGTCCCTTCCCTGCTTGCACTGTCTCTGTCTCTCTCAAAATAAATAAACTTGAAAAAATTCAAAAGAGTACCTACTGTGTGAGTCCATTTACATAACATTCCCAGCATGGCAAAATTGTAATGAGGGAAAACAGACTAGTGCTTGCCGGGGACGAGGGAGGGGAATGGCTGTGGCTACGGTGTAAAACAGGAGAGCTTTGTGAGGATAGTATAGTTGAGTGTCTTGATTGTCGTGGTGGTTGTATAAATCTTGACGTGTGATAAAATTGCATAGAGCTACACACGCACACACACACACTCGAATGCGTGTGTACAACCAGCAGAATTGGAATAAGCTCTGTGGACTTTACAAATGTCAATTTCTTGACTCTGATATTTTTCTAGAGTTGTATCAGACATCAACATTAAGGGAAGCTAGGAGAAGGCTGCTTAAGATTTCCTTGGGCATTTCTTTGCAACCTTCTGGAAATTTATAATTATTTCAAGATAAGATGTTACAAAAAACGTTTGGAGACCAGATGAGAGACTCCGTATATGAAGTCCATCGACTGAGAAGGTGTGTAATATATGCTCTTTTCTAGTGCTATTGTTACCTACCTTCCTGATCCAAACTTGTCCCCATGTATAACAGCCCCAAGTAATATTGCCAAAGTGAGCAGCTTTGCCCATTGCGGTCAACCCAAGGAAAACCAAAATTATTTTTTCAACCTAGCTACATCATGGGGTCCTCTATCAGGCTGCCTCCCCCTCGTCCTTCCTTGCTACCAAGATGGGCAAGAAAACACATTTTTATGAACACAGTAGGAAGCACTTGCATAAGGGTGGACTTCATGTCTAGTCGGAACGAGAGTTAACAAGAGTGCCGGCATCCTAAACGTTAGAGAGTATATATGTATATATAATTTGTATATATAAGAGGTATGATACTTGGCATTAATTTACAGGAATCCAGACACGATGACCCTCTGCTCCTTTGCTTTGGAAATGAGCTTATCACGAGTTCAAATATTTCCCACTCTAGCCGACCCCGGTTGAGAGCACAGGCATTGCCAAGGTAAATGTGCGTCCAAATCCCAGCTCTGACACTCACGGGCTGTGAGAATGTGAGCCATTTGTGCTGACTTCTCTAAGCCTCGTCTCCTCACCTGTAAAGTGGGGTCCTGATCGTAACTACCCCAGACGGTTGCTTGCACGAGCCAACGAGATAATAAAAATGCTTAGCATGACATCTCCTGGGCAAATAGTAAAAGCCCAATTCACAGTGGTGCTGCCAGGAGTCCATGAATAATGGAGCACCATTATCACTCTTTCACCACCCACCCCTAGTGGTAGCCAAGGCCTGAGAACCTATGGTTTTACATTTCACTCCTTATTGCAAATCTGAGTAAGGCTGGTCCTTTCTAACTGCACCCCCTCAAAAACTTTTGAGAAAACCTTCAGGTTTCAAGTAAACCTTTTCTTCTTTGGGGTCTACACTGTGGTTTTGGCTGAGTTGCACTCTGCTATTTGGGTTCAGACAAAGGTGGAATTCAAAGTGAAATGTAAAGAGGAAAAGGCCCTCTTTATGCAAATGTAACTGAACAACAGTTTCTGCAAAATGGAAAGTGCTGAGTTTTGCACAAAGCTGAGGTCAGTTGGCTTTCTTAGGTTAGACCACTCTGTTGTCTCTGGGAGAGAACTAGCTGAGGGGAGAGAAGGGGCCTCCTCCTCTACCCAGGAGTTGCCCCGGGGGTGACAGAGAGATGGCTGTAAGAAAGGGAAAATTGGGATCCTGCTCAGCGGCTCGGCGTCTGCTGAGGTATCGAATCACCTTCAGGAGGTTGCTCGTAGTCGCTCTTAGAGGCGAGGTGGATGGTGTGGGTGGGGCTCAATGCAAAGAAATGCCTTCCCTCCAACTTCTGAGATGGCAAGTAACTCCAGAAACATGGTAGCACTCTCAAAAGCACACGATACCTGCCACGTAAAGTATGAAACCCAAGACAATGGCGATATTAGTTTTACAGCCCTAGGAAAATAAACGGTTGTTGCAAATGGACTGCATGTCTGGTCCCCACTCCCCAAATGTATATGTTGAACCCTGACCCCCAAATAGGGTGATAGTAGGAAATGGAGCCTTTGAGAGGTCACGAAGTCCTGAGGTGGGGCCCTCATGAACGGGGTTAGTGCCTTTATAAAAGGGACCCCTCACCCCTCCCACCGCGTGAGGACACGGCAACACGTGCTGTCACCAAGAAAGGGGCTCTCACCAGACACCGCATTTGCTAGTAACTTGATTTTGGACTTCGCAGTCTCCAGAACTCTGAGAGAGAAACCTCAGTTGTTCGAGCCACCCAGTGGAAGGTATTCTGGTAGAACAGCCTGAATGGACCAAGACCGTTGTTTGTGAAGACAGAGGATTAAGTTTTAAATCCCATAACGTCCTGTGTAAATAATTAGCACTCCCGGGGCGCCTGGGTGGCTCGATCGGTTCAGCGTCTGACTCCCGCTCAGGTCATGGTCTCGCGGTTTGCAGGTTCGAGCCCCGAGCGTCGAGCTCTGCGCTGACAGCTCAGGGCCTGAAGCTTGTTTCAGATTCCGTCTCCTTCTCCCTCGGCGCCTCCCCCACTTGCGCTCTTTCTGTCTCTCTCTCAAAAATAAATACACATCACCCCAAAATAAAAATTAAAAAAAAATAATAATTAGCCCTCCCACAACCGTTGGGTCCTATCATTCCCATGACTAAGGCCATCCATTCACCGACAATTCCTTTCTAGGTTGCCGGCTGGGTACAGTGCTGTACCTGCACACATTTGAGATGCCCTGCGAAACAGCGTTCTGTCAGGAGTATCCAAGGAATAACCCCCTGGGGAAATGGAAGATCCGGGAACATAACTGAGCATTCTTGTTGAAGGATCCTGCAAGTGCAAAATAGATTTGGAGGATTATTTTTCGACACCGTTTCTGAGTTTTAATTTTTCAATTTTCATGCTGAGTTTGGACCAGACGTGCCTCCTTCATCGCAATTGAAAGCAAACTCCTGTTTCCAAATATCACTTTTTTTTTTTTTTATTGAAGTGTAGTTGACATGCGATATTATGTTGGCTTCAGGTGTACGGTATCGTGATTCAACATTGACATACATTATGAAGTGATAAATATCACTTCCTTGGGGGAGTTTTCTTTGACCCCTTCCTCCAGTCCCACTAGGTTGGGCCCTATGGGATCTCACAGTCTCTCCGGTCCTTTCCTTCAGAGGGCAGTTCACACTTAACGGTTCCATAACCAGGTGTGTGATTGTGAGTTTAGTGCTTGCGTTTTCTGCTAGACGATACCATCTCTGAGGACGGGGGCCGTGTCCCATCCTAGTCACTGCTTATCAGGGACTCCTCGCTCAGAACCTGGCATACAGCCGATGCCAGGATGAATTCAATTTCCCCACCCATCCTTTATCCGAGCCAGGCTAATGGGTTTCTGTTCCCTGCAAACAAGAAACCGGAGTAGAATGCAAAGGAGTAAATGACAACTCAAAGCCTCGGCAAGAGCTGAGCCCAGGTTTTCCCTCCAAGAGTTCACTTGCAGAGGGATTAATCCTGTTTGTAACACAAAGGGCGGACATTTCACCTCTGGGTGCTCGGATAACTCGCTCTGCTTCCTCTCGGCATGGACTAAACTGGTACACTACTCCTTGCCTCGCCTCCATTCTACTTTCATTTTTCGGGTGGTAATCTGACCTTTAGTTTTTTTTCTTTTTTAAGGCACCAAATGCAAAGAGATAGTAGGTATTTTCCCCAAGTGACGTTTATTACCAAAGTGACACAACATCATTTCTTAGATTCTCTGTAGTTGGGACCCGTTCACAATTCAAGGTGCCTGACCCTCACACATATGCCAGAATATTCTCCATCCTTATCCCTGGGCCAATTTTGCTTGTTAAAGTTAGGTTGCGGTGTTTATAAGAAAGTATATTATTAAGAAGAGAATGGCGTGGCTTATGCTTTGTCCATGAAATCCAAGGGCTTAGCAAACACCAGAGCTTTGAATATGGGATTTAGTATATACTCCCCTAAACAAGGGAATCGGTCCCATTTAGGTCAGAATTCAACAGACACACCCAATTTCCCCAGCTCCGCCCTCTGCCCACATTCAGGCAGAAGCTGGAAGCCTTCTGTCAGACCTGATATAAAGCAAAGCCCTATATCGGGTGGGAGAACAATAATTACTCTGATATCCCTATGGAGAATATGTTGGTGACATATTTTAATATGTAAGAAGACATTACTTTTCTACCTCCGTTTCCAAGAGAGATGGCTACTCCTAATTATCTTTTGATCTCAGCGTAAGATATCACATCATGGAGGCACGTGACTGGCTCGCTCAGAGGAGCTTGTGACTTTTTTTTTTTTTTTTTTCCCCCATGACCCAGCAATAGCACTGCTAGGAATTTACCCAAGGGATACCGGAGTGCTGATGCATAGGGGCACTTGTACCCCAACGTTTATAGCGGCGTTTTCAACAATAGCCATATTATGGAAAGAGCCTAAACGTCCGTCAACTGATGAATGGATAAAGAAGATGTGGTTTATATATACAGTGGAATACTACTTGGCAATGAGGAAGAATGGAATCTGGCAACATTTGCAGCAATGTGGATGGAACTGGAAGGTATTATGCTGAGCAAAATAAGTCAGTCAGAGAAAGACAAATACCATATGTTTTCACTCATTTGTAGATCTTGAGAAACTTAACAGAGGACCATGGAGGAGGGGAAGGGGAAGAGAGAGTTACAAACAGAGAGGGAGGGAGGCAAACCATAAGAGACTCTCCAATACAGAGAACAAACTGAGGGTTGTTGGGGGTGGGGGAGAGGGGAAAGCGTTGAGGAGGGCACTTGTCGGGATGAGCACCGGGTGTTGTATGGAAACCAATGTGACCGTAAATTATATTAAAACGAGATTTTATTTATTTTTAAGCTTATCTATTTATTTATTTACAGAGAGAAATAGAGAGAGCATGAGCGGGGGAGGAGCAGAGAGAGATTGGGAGAGAGAACCCCAAGAAGGCTCCGTGATGTCAGCTCAGAGCCCGACGCGGGGCTCGATCTCACAAACCATGAGACATGACCAGAGCCGCAATCAAGAGTTGGATGCTAAACTGAGTCACCCAGACGCCCCTTATTTTATTTTATATTTGGAGAGAGAGAGAGAAAGCACGGGAGAGGAGCAGGAGAGAGAGAGAATCTTAAGCAGCCTCCATGCTCAGCATGGATGGAGCCTGATGTGGGGCTCGATCCCATGACGCTGGGATCATGACCCGAGCTGAAGTCAAGAGTCAGACACTCAACCAACAGAGCCACGCAGGTACCTCTAAAATTTTATTTTTATTTGATCTCTACACCCAACGTGGGGTTCACACTGCAACTCTGAGATCAAGAGTCGCATGCTCCACCAACTGAGCCAGCCAGGTGCCTTGGCATGTGAGCTTTGATCTCAGGGTCGTGAGCTGGGGACCCATGTTGGATGTACAGATTACTAAGAAAATAAATAAACTTAAAAAAAGTAGTTCAGCAGGGCGCCTGGGTGGCTCAGCCAGTTAAGCATCTGACTCGGTTTCGGCTCAGGTCATGATCTCACGGTTCATGAGTTCAAGCCTCGCATTGGCCTCTGCTGACAGTGGGGAGCCTGCTTCGGATTCTGCGTCTCCTTCTCTCTGCCCCTCCTCTGCTCACACTCTGTCTCTCTCTCTAAAAAATAAATCAACAGGGGCGCCTGGGTGGCGCAGTCGGTTAAGCGTCCGACTTCAGCCAGGTCACAATCTCACGGTCCGTGAGTTCGAGCCCCACGTCGGGCTCTGGGCTGATGGCTCAGAGCCTGGAGCCTGCTTCCGATTCTGTGTCTCCCTCTCTCTGCCCCTCCCCCGTTCATGCTCTGTCTCTCTCTGTCCCAAAAAAAATAAATAAAAAACGTTGAAAAAAAAATTTTAAAAAAAAATCAACAGTAAAACAAAATTTAAAAAAAAAAACAAAGGAAAAAGTTCAGCAAAATTAAAGAAATTATTTTTTGAAAAAGAAATCATATCACCTCCTCCAGGAAGCCTTCCTTTACCCCCAATAACAGGGCGCCCTCCTCTGTGCTTCAAGAGCGGCCCCAACAGGTCCCAACAGGGCACTTGACCCTGCATTTCCTTCCATCTGTTTCTTCCTTTGTCTCTCCCACTGGACTGAGAGCTCCCCGAGGGCTAGGAACACATCTTATCCATTCCATCACTTCTGCTCTATCTTGCTTCTGGGCCTTCATCCTAATTATCCTTCAGGGTCTTATTTAAGCAGTACTTCCTCCGTGAAGCCTGCTGTGATAACTTCGTCACACTCCCCCATCCTACACCGAAATCCCATGGGTCCACTGGATTTACTGTGATCACCTATTTGCTAGTCTCTCTCTGGTACTGTGCTGGTAAATGTTTAATAACTTGTTTCCTGGGGGAAAAAAAAATCCTAGTTTATAATGACTGCCAATTTCCAGGATATAAATACGCCTACCGTGGCCAATCTCAGGCTACCAGAGTGATGCCACGCAGCACTAAAGCTGGGAAGATATGCCAGCGGCACCGCATTATATATTATTATATATTATTATATTATATATATTATTTTCACCATACAGATACAGTAGCAGTAGATTGCCTCAAGAGCAGGGAGAATAATAAAAGGCAAAAAAATGGTTAGGAAGTGATAAGCTTTGAGGACTTATTACCTTTGGTTTTTGTTTGTTTGTTTAATTTTTTTTTACGTTTATTTTTGAGAGACAGAGAGAGACAGAGCACAGGCAGGGGAGGGGCGGGGAGAGAGGGAGACACAGAATCGGAAGCAGGCTGCAGGCTCCGAGCTGTCGTCACAGAGCCCCACGCGGGGCTCGAACTCACCGACCGTGAGATCATGACCTGAGCCGAAGTCGGACGCTCCACCGACGGAGCCACCCCGGTGCCCCTACGACCTTTGTTTTAATTATGTTTTATTTAACAGTCAGTCTGCATAATTTTAGTTGTCATAATGACGTGTTTCGCAGTCTGTTTGCAATGTTCCTGAACATTTATCAAATCTCAGGCGCCAGCAGGAGTTGGCTACAGCCTGTAACCATCTGTGTCCCCAACTCGAGTGTGAATTTGGTGAGGACTTAGGCTGGGACTGTCCAGCGACCGAGCACAGAGGACACTCCCTAACGTTCACTGCAGCCAGCCAGGCAAAAATCGATCCTTTTGTCCTCCCGACAAAGAAGTTCAGAGAGAGCTCGGTGTGCTCTTCGACCACAAAGGCCACTTGGCAAAGGCTCTGGAGGAAGCCGATGTGACCTCAGCTAAGAACAAGGTCAGAGCCCTGTTATATATAGCACCGCATGACCAACTTCCTTCACACTGAGCTGAAGCGCCGCTCCCTGTTGACAACAGGGCAAGGCGGTATAGGTCTGGTCTTACTGCGAAATCCGCACCAAATTTCCCGTAGAGCAAAAGAGAATTCTCGCCTTTCCAGGCCTCAGACACGAATCCAGTTATTTCGGGAGCCAGCAGAGCTCACTGGATTCCAGCGCTCTCTGGAGAATGTAGGCCTTTCCCTGAGGTTTCCGGCGGTGCTTTTGACCACACCGGAGCGCCAGGCCCGCCGCCGGCAGGAGGCAACCGCGGGAACACTCACAGGGTGTTTGGGGCCAAGTCGGCCATCAGTGGCACCCTGGGGACGTGAACTTGCATTAATCAGAGCAAATGCCAACATGCAATGGGTGCTTCCTACCTCGGTGCCAAGCACCGTGAGAGGCCATCTCTGCAGACCGATTCATGAGGCCTCACCTAAAGTCCTCAACCGCTGGCACCGTCATTGAGATCGCCTCTGTGCTTGCCCATCCAGTGAGATCAGACTGGTTGGGATGGACAGGTTCTGCTTCCTGGTCTCCGTGACCGTTTTCCTTGTCTCCAGGATGGCGCCATTCACACTGGCCGGAGTCACTCCACTGAGAAGCCTGGGAGGAAGAGGTCCCGCGGGCTCAGCTTTGACCCTCTCTGACATCCGTTCAGAGAGCTGAAATCCGTTGGCTTTTCAGGGCACTGGTGACACTACCCACGGTCCCCTCCAGATCTCAATAGGTTGACATTTCGCATCATTTGAATAAATCAAAGTGACAGAGGGCCATTAACTTGCTGAGCTGGGGAGATGATCACAAAGAAGTGAAAAAGACATTTTCTTTTTTTTTTTTTTTTTTGCTGATGAGCGAAATTAGTAAATTTTGCAAAGGAAGTGGGGTGCTTTGCGAGAGGAACCTTCTCGAGGAGAAAGCGGCAGTGCCACGCATCAAGGGCACCCTAAAGACCCGCTGTGTGGAATCCCCACCCTCCCCGAAAACAAGAGAGCCCTGATTTGGCAAGTCCTGACCTTGGAATACAAACTCGGTGTCATGTGCAAAACTGAATCCCGTTTCCCACAGAAGGAAAAGGTTTTTCTACCCCCGGTGGAAACACAAACTTAGGTGCTCTTCTGTTGGCGTGCAGAAACAGCCTAACTCTGCCTTGAAGCTGCTTTGTTCAAAATGTGTTTCAGGGATTTGGCAAGTGGAAAAAAAAAAAAAAAAAAAAAGCAGGCACACAAACAACAACCCTAAAGTGTCCGGCAATTTGGGTCAGAAGTTGAAAAACCCAATTGTGAGGCCGCATTCAGGAAGGGAGATCTTTTTCATGCTAATCGACTACTAATTATAAAATAGGTGATAGCAGGCAAGTGAGGAACTAAAAAGGAGGGGGTGGGGACGGTGCTAGTTCACAATTTAGTCACCCTTGATTGGAAAGTGGGCGTTGTAAGGTTCTTTGGCACCCCCCCCCCCCCCGCCGTGAGTCACTCTGCGGCATGGGTTTCTCTCCCTGTGGGCTTTCAGTTTGGACACAGAAACAACGAGCCAAAAATTAAAGCCTGAAGGGCTGATTTTAAAAGGCCAAGCTGCAAAGAAGAGTGGGTTTCGGGCTCCTTTGCCAAGAGAGGTGGAATAATGGGGAATAGGCTCTTTTTTTTTTAAGTCTATTTACTTATTTTGAGAGAGTGCACGAGTGCGGCAGGGGCAGAGAGAGAAGGAGAGAGAATCTCAAGCAGGCTCTGCACCACCAGCAGGGCTCGAACCCATGAACCATTAGATTGTGAGCTGAGCTGAAGTCGGACGATTAACCCACAGAGCCACCGGCGGGGCGGGGGAGGGGGGGAGGGGGGGGCGGGGGGCCAGGAGGGAACTCTCAAAGGCCTGAGGGGAACGAAACCCAGTGGAGGTGGTCTGGATTGTGTCCAGCCGAGTAACCTCTGTGGTCCTGGGCATAAGAGGAAGTCCAGGTTCGGGGACATTCTAAGACTGAGTCAGAATCATAACATTGGCCATGTCAACATTGGCTGGGGTTTTCCACGTGAGGCCGGGAGGGGTAAGAGATTCAGATGAAGAGGTGCTGGGGGGTGGGTCAGATGGTGAAGAATCTGAGGATGATGTTAACGACCTGGAACTCTAGCCTATGAGCAACAGGGAGCCATGAAAGCAGCGTTTCTCCAATTTGGCTACATATTAGAATCACTTGGAGGGCTTGATGCCTGGATTCCCAACCCCCAAGATCCCCATTTAATTGGCCTTGGGTGCAACGTGGGCATCAGGATATTAGAAATCTGTCCAGGTGGGGGCGCCTGGGTGGCTCAGTCCGTTGAGTGTCTGATTTCCGCTCAGGTCATGATCTCGCAGTTCGTGGGTCCCAGCCCTGCTTTGGGCTCTGTGCTGACAGCTCAGAGCCTGGAGCCTGCTTCGGATTCTGTGTCTCCACACCCCTCCCCTGCCCCTCCCATGCTCTCTCTCTCTCTCAAAAATAAATAAACATTAAAAAAAAGAAATCTCTCCAGATGATTCTGCTGTGCAGCTAGGGTTGAGAGCCACTGCATTAAAGGGTTTCAAGCAGGACCACGATGGTGTTAGGCACCTGTTTACTAGAGCCCATTGTGACAGCAAGTGGAGGACAGAAGGCAGAGGCAAGAACCAGTTTGGAGGCGATTGCAACGGTCCAGGCCAGAGATGATGTAGCATGGACCAAAGCGATAGCGACAGGACAGGAGACGAAGATACAGTTGTGAGAGATGTTCAGCTTGTTAAATTGCCAAGACTTCGGTGACTGATTGGCTGTGTGAGCTCAGGGACAGGGAGGAATCAAGACTGAGTCCCAAAGAAATTCGACCCTCCCGGAAATATGTGACTGGTGGGGTATAACACAGCATATTCATTCACTTTGGAAAATGCTTCGGCAGTTCCTTAAAAACCTAAAGATAGATTATCGTACGACTCGGAAATTCCACTTCTAAATATGCACTCAAGAAAACCGGAAATACGTGGCCACACAAGTGTCCATCAACTGACGAATGGAGACATCAAATGTGGTACGTCCATACAATGGAATGCCGTTCAGCCATAAAACACAATGAAATTCGGATTCATGCTACAACATGGTTGAAGCTTGCAAACATTACGCTACGTGAGAGAAGTGAGACACAAAAGACCACGTATTTTATGATCCCATTTATATGAAAAACGCAGAAGGGGCACAATCCAAACAGACAGAAAGCAGATTAGTTGTTTTCAAGGGTGGGAGGAGCTGGGAATGGGGAGTGACTGCTAACGGGTAAGAGGGATCTTTTGGGGGGTGATGAAGTGTCCTGAAACTCGATTGTGGGGCCAGTTGCACAACTGTGAATTTACTAAAAAGTACTGAACTGAACACTTTAAAAGGGTGGATATGCAAATTATATCTCAATTTTATTTTAAGTCTATTTATTTATTTTGAGAAAGAGAGAGAGGGAGAGCCCAAGCGAGGGAGGCGCAGAGAGAGAGGGAGGGAGAGAATCCCAAGCAGGCTCCTCATTGACAACCCAGAGCCCGACATGGGGCTTGATCTCACAAAGTGTGAGATCATGACCTGAGCTGAAATCCAGGGTCAGACGCCTAATCGACTTAGGAGCAATCACCTCAGTCATCAGTGGTCATTGATGTTATGGAAAAGGATGCATGTAGGAAGAGGGTATAGTGTGTGAGAGCCTTGGCCAAGGAGAAATCCCTGGGGAGCGCAAACACTTAGGGGATGGTAGAGAAAGAGAGGTTCATGAAGGCGCCAAAGAGGAGCCTCGGAGAGATTTGAGGAGAGGAGAAAACTGGGAGGATGGGTTGTCATGGGATCCAGAGAATTAAGTCCTCGCCCCGCATTCCCAGGACCAGCTTCTAACGACCTCGTTTTGCAGGTATGGATCAGATGAATTTTGTCCGATGACAAATTGTCTATGATTTAAAAACCTCGTGTGAGAATTTCTCAGGGTTTTTTTATTCTTTTTTTCCCCCTTTTGCTCCAAAATGCATTTATTCCCAGCCAGATAAAATTCTCCAGCTGCCTATGTGTGTGCGTATCACACGGACCTTCTTGGACACATATCCTGTTAACCGGAGCCAACCCTTCGTATTAAAATGGATCTGAAGCATCTTTGTCTCTTAAAATATAATTGAAACAAACTAATATCATTACACAAACTAATGTGTAAGTCCGGTCCTTGACGTGATTGTCATGCGATTCCTCACTGGTGAGTCCAGAGCAGTATGGACACATCACCCACTCGCTGAAGACACTATTTTTATTTCTTTTTAATTTTTTTAACGTGTATTTATTTTTGAGGCAGAGAGAGACAGAGCATGAACGGGGGGAGGGTCAGAGAGAGAGGGAGAGGCAGAATCCGAAACAGGCTCCAGGCTCCGGAGCTGTCAGCACGGAGCCCGACGCGGGGCTCGAACTCACGGACAGCGAGATCACGACCTGAGCTCGGACGCTTAACTGACTGAGCCACCCAGGCGCCCCAACATTGTTTGTAACAAAAAATATTTTACAAGTCCCATATCCCCTGGCGGTTCCCCCCCTGCCTACGGAGCCTGGAGGAACGAATTCTGCCCCGGAGAGGTGACCGCTGCTACTTTCTTCCCATTTAAAAGATGGGGGAAATGAGGCGAAGAGAAGTAATTTGCCTGAGGCCACACAGCTAGGCAGTGGGAGGACGCCGGAGCCCTTGGCCTTCACCGGTACTCCTCTGAGCTCTCGGGCAGCGGCATGAAGCTGTGTGCCACAGCAAAGGGAGTGGGTGGCAAGTCACAGTTAAGTGCGAGCTCTGTGCCCTGCCAGCCGGCTCCGTTCCATCTGGCGACACGTGCAACCCATCTGCGCCTCGGTTTCCTAATCCATGTAATGGGGATACTCCCCTCGGCTCTGCATCCCTTCGCCAGTTTGTTGTGCCGCCCAAATGAGATGGGCGCGAAGAGGACCGCGACAACAAGGAAGCTCTGTGCCCAGAACGTCACTTGGCAGTTGACGCAGAGTGGGAGCTCAGTGCCGCCGGTTAAAAGAACACAGAGATCCTGTTCGTCGCTCTCCTGTGACACTACGCACTTCATTGTGATTCCCTGGGAATCTGCCTTCCCCGCGACACCGAGTTTTCCAAGGACAAGGACGAGAACTTGTCCTCTCTGTCTCCGCGGCACCTCGCTCGGGACCTCTCGCAAAATGGCAGAGTTGGTGGAAGTCACAGCGCTCCCGGCGCCGCCCAGCCTCGGGGCAGCACCGCCAAGTCACTTCCTCGGCGTCTACGGCACCGGCCTGCGGCCAGCAGAGGGCAGCAGAGACCCCCGAGTCCAGCCCCCTCCGCGTCCGGGCCGGGCCTCCTTCCATCTCTAACCTTGCACCGCCTTTGGCTTCTCTCCAAAGGGGTGGAAATCGCGCCCGGTTTGACTAAAATGTTTTTCCCCAACCTAAGCAGTTTGCAAATTTCGGCCTGAAAACTAGGGCAACCGGAAGTCACCAAGGCCATTCCCAGTGTTAACTTTAGGCGCAGCATCCAGGAGGCCCGAAACTCTCCCGGGGGGCGCGGGGGCGGAAGGGTGGGGGGAGGGGAGGGGAGGACAGCTTACCCCTTGAATGCGTTTGACAAAAGGTCTCACAGAATTTGGAAAGAATTCCTGGCTTTGGAAGATTTGAGAATTAGGGAGGGAGGCAAGCCGTAAGAGACTCTTAAATACTGAGAACAAACTGAGGGTTGTTGGGGGGGGGGGAGTGGGGAGAGGGGAAAGTGGGTGATGGGCATCGAGGAGGGCACCTGTTGGCATGAGCGCTGGGTGTTGTATGGAAACCAGTTGGACGATGAATTATATTTAATAATAAAAAGAAGAAGATGGGGAACTGGAGACTTCTGCTTCTTTTTTTCTTTTTCTTTTTTTTTTTAATCGTGCTTTCAAAGGTCCCTTAGGGAAGGCCGCCTATCTACATATAATTTGATGTTCCAGAGCGAAGTAGAGAGCCAAATGAAAGCCGCACAAGCCCAGGTAGGCAGTCATTAAAGTGGTTGAATAGATGGTAATTATTTTAGCTAGCAGTAGGAGGAAGGGCCCAGCATACTGGTAAAGTGGGTTGCCTGCTTCTGCTAACTGATGGGCCCAGCTTATTATTTTTTCCATTTGACACCAAGAGCTTGCTGGAACTAATGGCCTTTCAAGAGAAGGCAAAAGCTTTCTATTTATTTACCTTATTCTCTGGCTTTTACAGGGTTCCACCTTAATGCCCCTTAATTACTCTGCAGCAGCTGAGTGGAGGGGTTAAGAGAATGGGCTTTGGAGTCAGACAAAACAAGGCTTGAATCCCAGCGTTGCAACTTACCACCTGCGTGGGCTGGGTCATTCATTTCAGCACTCCGAGTTTTATTTTCCTTGCCTGCAAAAGAGTGACTCTGATTCCCGAGGGGAAGGGTTATTGTGATGATCAAATGAGATGATGCATCTAAAGCACTTAGCCCGGAGCCTGGGACGCAATGAGCACTCGGTAAATCGCAGTGCTTATTCCTCGAACATTTTAGGAATTCTAAACACACACACACACACACACATCCACAATTATGAATTCACCTTGAGGGTAGTCAATGGCAGGGGTGAGATGCTCACAACAAACCCCGGTAGAGAAACAAGGCCTTACTCCTACTTGCTAGAAGCGAGCCTCCTCTGTCAACTTTGTTCTAGAGGGACAATCTCTTCTTTCCTCCAGCCTTAGATCTCTCCGAGCCCTGGGGTAAGACAATGCCCTGAGCCCCCTTGACGAGCTGTCCCCAAACCAAGCACTCTAACCGAGGCTGGCTCCCAGAAGCCAAGTTGCTTGTCTAATGTCACACAGTTGGCTGAGCAAGGAAACCTGACGAAGGAGTGCTAAATCCATCATTCCTTAGCCTTGACCTTGTACTTCTGTACCATAGAGTACCATTAATATTGCATGCATGCTGTCATCCGGGGACGTGGCACTGGGGGGTGTGGTGATGGTCAGGTCACCCGCAGCTCGCTGTCTGGCGAGGAACACAGACAAGGAAACAAGCCATCTCGGATAAACACGGAGTCGCCTTTGCCGTGATAAGGGAAGTCCAGGGAGCTGTGGGATCCTTGGGCGGGAGTGAGGACCGGGGGTCCAAGAAGGATCCGTAAAGTTCATTTGCTGTCCTCGTCAGCCAGCCGACGGTAATGGCGATTGGTCAGTGGCACAGTGCTATTCTCATTCATTTGTTTATTGAACAAAAACTTACGGGACGAGGCACTGTGCGAGGCATGATCAAACAAAGCTGACTCAGACGTGAGTATTGCCCTTCCCAAAGCTGGCTCTTTTCTTTCAGAAGGGGTGGCAGGGATGCCTTCCAGTTTATCCAGGATCACCAACCCGATGAGCACCAGGTAATGTAACGGCAACTACGTCTGAAGGTTTCCTTGGCCAGATTTCTGCCTGACTGAAACATCCACTGATGATTTGTTCCGCTGGCAACACAAAATGCGTTGGTTCGCACGCAGGAAAGTGCACCCGAATTTCCAGAACCTCCTGGCGTGGCTGTAGGTTATGGCATTCGCCAATGGAGTCTTGAAGACTGACCTTCGGCTTTTGAGGGTGAAATCAAGCTCAGTGTCAGCGGTACGAGCAGACGGAGGTCTGTCTTTTCTGCTTTTAGAACCTTGACATTTTACACCATAGATTTGTTCCGCCTGGCTGTCGTGTTTTTTGTTTTTTGTTTTTAACTGAATAGAAACGGAATCCTGCTACTTCCCCTTTTGGAACTCCAAAGTATTTCTTCTCAGTGCAAATGACAGTATACTTTCAAGGTACTGAGGTCTGCCGACCTCGAAATGGAAGGAAATGCTTCTTTCATAATTTCACTTAATTTTAGAAGCTGCTGAGGTTAAGCCAGTTAGAGTGGACATATCACCAACGCAGTTAGGTTTTGAGACACAGAATCCCAGCCAAGGGGTTGGAAAATTTTGAAAACGGATCCCAACTGTTTTCCCAAAAGTGCTTTTTTTTTTTTGTCATTAGCTGGTGGAAAGCAAACTAACAGAAAATGTGAATGTGATGCTGTTTTTTCCAGATGTTACTTCACTTTCCAGCTTCATAAAGGACGCACTCCGAGGGCTTCAAATTAAATACTCTGCTGTTGCCTTCACACCATGAGCAAATCACTACCAGAAATCTAGGTTTTTGTACCATCTAGTGGTGCGTCCAAATACAGCTGACGCGTACATGTTTTTAAGTTAACGGTTCTTTAAGAGAATCTCTGAGGGCTCAGATCGGTGGGTTGTTTCATATATAGGTTATGTGTGCGAGGAGAACATTGTTTTAAAGTTCCCAGAACTCTCTAAGAGGTTTTTATTTTTATTTTTTTATTATTCTTTTGTAATTTTTTTTAATGTTTATTCTTGAGAGAGAGGTAAAGAGAGACACAGAGAGAGAGACAACGCAGGAGAGGGGCTGAGAGAGAAGGAGACACAGAATCCGAAGCGGGCTCCAGGCTCTGAGCTGTCAGCCAGAGCCCGACGTGGGGCTCAAATTCACAAACTGTAAGATCATGACCTGAGCCAAAGTCGGACGCTTCACCGACTGAGCCACCCGGGCGCCCTTATTTTTATTTTTTGGGGGAGGCTCCACGCCCCACGTGGGGCTGGAACTCATGACCCTGAGATCAAGAGTCCGACACCCTACCGACAGACCCAGCCGGGCGCCCCTCTCAGAGGTTTTTCAACCAATTTTTTTTTCCTGTGGTACAAAGCACATAACATAAAACTGGCTGTCTGAACCATTTCCAAGTGTGCAGTTCAGTGTGTTCATTTTGTGAGATGGAACCTCAGTTCCCGTGGATAACAGGTTTTACCAACGGATCACTCGAGGGCGCACATTTCTCTTTTTACCGTAATTATTAAATTATAATATAATATAATATATATATTATTTATATATAATATATTATATATAATATATATTTTAATATAATATAATTATATATAATATATTATATATTATATAATTATATATAATATAGTTATATATAATATATATTATATAATATATTATATATTATATAGTTATATATAATATATATTATATATTACATAATTATATATAATTATAATTATATTATATATAATATACAATATAATTATATATAATTATAATTATATTATATATAATATACAATATAATTATATATAATATATATTATATATATTATATATAACGAGGTAAACGATAAATAATTGTCACGAACAAGCAGTCATTCCCACAAAGACAAATGGCCTTCTCCTTTTCCCAGCCTACTACTTAGGTAACAAAAGAAGGATTCTGAAATAGTGTCGCCTTATCTTTTGCTAACCAAATCTCTGAGCTGAGGTCCTGTCGGCCAACCACCCTTGCTCCCCGAGGGCTGGGAGAATGAGTTTGGAGACCTTTAAACGAAGGATTCTGTAAAAATAAGGGGTTAACCTCTTGCACTGTTGGTGGGAATGCAAATTGGTGCAGCCGCTCTGGAAAGCAGTATGGAGGTTCCTCAGAAAATTAAAAATAGACCTACCCTATGACCCAGCAATAGCACTGCTAGGAATTTATCCAAGGGATACAGGAGTACTGATGCATAGGGGCACCTGTACCCCAATGTTTATAGCGGCACTCTCAACAATAGCCAAATTATGGAAAGAGCCTAAATGTCCATCAACTGATGAATGGATAAAGAAATTGTGGTTTATATACACAATGGAATACTACGTGGCAATGAGAAAAAATGAAATATGGCCTTTTGTAGCAACATGGATGGAACTGGAGAGTGTGATGCTAAGTGAAATAAGCCATACAGAGAAAGACAGATACCATATGGTTTCACTCTTATGTGGATCCTGAGAAACATAACAGAAACCCATGGGGGAGGGGAAGGAAGGAAAGAAAAAAAAAAAAAAGGTTAGAGTGGGAGAGAGCCAAAGCATAAGAGACTGTTAAAAACTGAGAACAAACTGAGGGTTGATGGGGGGTGGGAGGGAGGGCAGGGTGGGTGATGGGTATTGAGGAGGGCACCTTTTGGGATGAGCACTGGGTGTTGTACGGAAACCAATTTGACAGTAAATTTCATATATTAAAAAATAAAAAAAATAAAAAAAATAAAAATAAAAAAAAAATAAGGGGTTAAAATATTTAGTGATGGCATTTGGAGGTGAGGCCTTTGGGAGGTGATTAGGTCCCAAGGGTGGAGCCCTCAAGAATGGGAAGGGCTCCAGAAGGCACTCCAGGGAACAACGTCCTCGCCCCTTCCCCCTGTGAGGACCCGGGCAAAGAGGCGGCCGCCTGCGAACCAGGAAAGCGGGCTCTCATGAGCCACCAAATCTGCCTGTGCCTTGAACCTGCACTTGCAGCCTCCCGAACTGTGGGAAATCAGTTTCTGTTGTTTATAAGCCGCCCGGTCTGTGGTAATTCGCCATGGCACCCCGGATGGAGTAAGACCGTGGCCTTGAGGGAAATAACCGAAACTCGGACAGCCTCTGTTTCCCCATCTGCAAGATGGGGATAACAACACCTTCATAAGCACCTACTGTGACCGGCACATAAACGCTCATTCCCTCCCCTCTCCCATTTTGGCAATATGTTTACACCTCCCTGAGCCTCAGTTTCCTTGTCTGTCGATTGCACAAGTGGCTGTGAGGTTCAACGTGCGGCAGGGCACGTGACGGTAACTTCGGAACAGACGATAGATGTTGTTAAAAATTCATTTTTCTGTCTACAGAGTTGTAAGTAATCAAGAGAGAAAATACTCATTGAACACAGGTCATTAGTATTTCTCGAAGAAGGTTATTAATAGTTTCCTGATAGGCAATGATTTGTCTTGAATCCCTTAAATAATGTATGCATCTGAAGGCTGCGTCTGCCCCCAGGGGTGTTACTACTTTCTTCCAGGCTCACGAAAGGAACGAGGAACGGGCCTCAGAAAGAGGATTGGTCTCTGTTATCAGACAAGCTTTGAAAGAACAGAACCTATTTTGCGGTTTCACAATTATCACTCCGCTCGGAGATAACCCCTGTTCATTTTCTAAAAATTTCCTGCATAAGACACATAGGAAAACTATTTTCTCATGAAAATAATCCATGCTTGTAAAAAGGTCTAACGGCCCCAAAGGGTGTAACGTGAAAAGTAAAATTTCCTTCACATCACCAAATACACACGACACCCCACGTCAGCTCCCCAAACCCACCCCTCAAAGGAAATCACTGTTGCTGGATTGCCTGAGATTCTCCCAGTATCTCTGCACTTCCTAGGCATGTGCAAATACGCATATGCTGGATACACACACACACACACACACACACACGCATATACATATACATACATACACCTGGGTTTTGGAGAGAGCCTTAGTCACATAGAATATGGTGATGGGGCGCCTGGGTGGCTCAGTCGTTTGAGTGTCTGACTTCAGCTCAGATCATGATCACCATCTCACAGTTTGTGAGTTCGAGCTCCACGTCGGAATCTGTGCAGAACCTGGAGCCTGTTTCAGATTCTGTGTCTCCCTCTCTCTCTGCCCCTCCGCTTCCCTCTCTCTCAAAAATAAACATTAAAAAATTTTAAAACAAAAAAGAATATCGTGATAGAATGTGACTGGTACCCCTGGAATTTTGTGGCACTGTGCAAAGCAACAACCTCCCCCCGACCCCAACACACACACACTAACACCTCCCTTTCCAAAAAGCACGAGGGGATAATACCGAAGTGGCTGTTTTGTAACTGCCTTTCTCAATTAATGATACAGCTTTCCATATCAGTGCGTATAAATGTATCTGATATGCAGATTTGCTAAACAGAGGTCCTCAGATATGATGGCCTCAGGGGGAAACCTTTACATCTGATAGGTAGGTTGTTTCCAGACCTGATGTGGCCGGCAGGATAACAGCCCCAGGGAGGCCCGCGGGGCTAATCCCCGGAACCTGGGAATGTGTTCTGTAACACGGCAAAGGGGAACTAAGGGTGTAGATGGAATTAAGGTTGCTAATCAGCTTAGCTTAAACCAGGGGGATTATCCTGATTATCTGGTGCCCAACGTAATCGCAAGGATCTTTGACCCTGGAAGAGGAAGCAGGCACTGAGAAAGGGCTAGTGGTGTGAACTTAGGGGTTGGGGGGGGGCCCTCCAACCTGTGAAAGATACAAGGGGGGAGGAAGCAGAGGTGAACAGGGAGAGACGCAGACCGTGATGGGGATCTGACAGTCTCAGCCCCTTCAACGGGAACCTGGAACAAATATTGCCCCTTAGAGGAGCCCCACGGTGGGCAGAAATGGCCAGGCCCTCGTACCCCTATAATGCTCAGTCACTGGCTGGGGACTGCCCACAAACAGCAGAGGCTAAGGCTCCGGCCTGGGGAGGCACTCACTCGGGGATCCGCACTCCCTGCTGCCGAAGGGCAGACCTGAAGCCTCCAACGAAGGCCATCAGAGCTGGAAATGACTCCAGGATCACCTCATTTTCCAAAGAGAAACTGAGACCCGGCCAGCTAGGGGCCGGGACTGGAACACAGAGGTCCTCAGTCTATGTTCCCAGTAGCATCAAGAAAAGTCTGCTCCGGGTGCCTGGGTGGCTCAGTCAGTTGAAGGCCTGACTTCGGCTCAGGTCATGCTCGGTTCACGTGTTTCGTGAGTTCGAGCCCCGCATCAGGCTCTGTGCTGTCAGCACAAAGGTTACTACAGATCCCCTCTCTGTCCTCCTCTCTCTCTGCTCTTCCCCTGCTCTTACTCTCTCATGAATAAAGAAACAAACAAATAAATAAATAGGCGCCTCGGTGGATCAGTTGGTTAAGCATCCGGCTTCGGCTCAGGTCATGATATCACAGTTTGTGAGTTCGAGCCCCATGTTGGGCTCTGTGCTGACAGCTTAGAGTCTGGATCCTGCTTCGGATTCTGTGTCTCCTTCTCTCTCTGCCCCTACTCCACTCACGTTCTGTCTCTCTCAAAGATGAATAAACATTAAAAAATACAAATAAATAAATAAGTAAATAAGGCTACTCGTTTGGAAAGATTGGTGGAGGGTCACAGTTTTTACCAAAAAAGTAACCGTAACTGCTGTAAATTAATAGACTTGACTTGCTTCAAAGCATACAGAATGATTAAAAGGACAAAAATAAATAACCAGACTTCACTTTGAGAAGATCTTTGAGGCTTCATTTAATCTTAATTAAATTTATTTTAAAAATTGCGATAAAACCACCATCCTACAAAAATTCACAGGGACATATGGTTTTAAACGCTTACACAGTAGGGGCACCTGGGTGGCTCAGTCGGTTAAGCGGCCGACTTCGGCTCAGGTCATGATCTCGGCTCAGGTCATGATCTCGGCTCAGGTCATGATCTCGAGGTCCTTGAGTTCAAGCCCCGCGTCGGGCTCTGTGCTGACAGCCCAGAGCCTGGAGCCTGTTTCAGATTCTGTGTCTCCCTCTCTCTGACCCTCCCCCATTCATGCTCTGTCTCTCTAGGTCTCAAAAATAAAATAAATGTTAAAAAAAATTTTTTTTTTAAAAATAAATAAACGCTTACACAGTAAAGGAATTGAAATGGGCCATCGCATTATTACTGCACATTTGGAAATACAAAACGGCTTACTAGATTATTTTCAATTAATTATATCAAGAGGGAAACCATTATTGAAAGGGCAGAGATTGTTTATATGGGAGAGAGAGAACTGTTATATTCTAGTTAGCATTTGTTTGTGGAGGGATAACTAATTTCAGTGTCAGCACGGAGCCCCACTGGGGGCTCGAACCCACCAACTGTGAGATCACGCCCTGAGCTGAAGTCGGACGCTTCACCGACTGAGCCACCCAGGCGCCCCTCCAGTTTCGGACCTTGATCAATCTGCTAATTCTACACCCCTCACCCCCTAACTCGCATCTCAGAAGATTATCAACTTCTGACGGGGCCAGCCGCCCCACCTTTGTGTGTGAAGGGTGGCCCCCATCTGGTGTGCATTTTTCATTCCAAGAGTCAAATGCCAAAAGTAAGTTGAAGAGGTGCTTTTCAAGTTAGCCTTTTGGAAGTGAGGCGGGAAAAGAAACAAAGAATGGGTAGAGAAAACCGGAAATCGAAGTCTGGGATTATGTAGGAGTTGACCTGGGCGGGGATTTACCGGTCTGTCGGAGGAGCAAGGGTCTCTGAGGAAGGAGGCCTGGTCTTCCCTCTTTATTAAAGTGGGAAAATCGATTACTGCTTTCAGCTTTATTCAAGATAGAGCTTCCGGGCTGAGGAATTTGTTCAGGAAACGTTATCCGATTTTACCAGGCTACGGAAGATGCCAGGCTTCTGGGAATCATTTCTTTTTCCTTAAACAGTACATTAGGAGTTCAATCCTAGTGGTACATATTATCTTTGAACACTGATGAATCTTCCTGGCGTGAGCCAAGGAACACACACTTGCATAATCATGCATCAGCCCTAAAAAAGAGCATGGCTTTTGAAGGTAAATAACTTGGACGAATTGTACTGGCCGAGTTTCCTTTCTCTCCCCAGATGTAGGAAACACATGTGACACACTGGGAAAAAAAACTGTTCTTGAGACAGGAGAATGAGTGTAATTCACTCATGCAAGAGCTGTGGTCTTTCTTCACATAGCAGATGGGAGGAAAAGTATGGAAGAGCCACCCCGATGTAGTGCGGTGGGGACACCGTGGGCAGGTCATTTGGCAGCCCTAAGCCTCAGTACCCACATATTACACGGAGGTAATAATGCCAGTCCCAGGGTTGCCGGGAAGTTGGCCTGAGACCACGGATGTGAAAGAACGTGGAACGGAGAACAGCGTGATCCGAAAAAGTAGTTTTATTATTCACCCCCTGAGCTATTACACAGGAGCAAGTGGGGGCTGTGTGGACGGGGAACATGGGCAGCAAGGCCTTCTGGGGTTGTCGCAGGCTAACTGCCAAGCTCACGCTGGCCTCAGGGGCGTCTGGTAGATTAGAGAGATGAGATGAAGGAGTTTGGAGAAATTTGTCACTTTATCTGGAACGATCTGCAGGGAGGTCCTGCTGCCATGGCTTGGCCCAAGCCTTGTGTTTCCCCACCAATGTGTCTAAGACGCCGTGGGTATCCCCATGGGTGGCCCCAGCGGCTCTGTACCGAAAAGACAGATAATACTTCCCAGATGCCCCTAACAGTGGAAGAGCCGAAGGGAAGGTTTCATTGTTTGGGGAAGCCAAGCGGGCCCCGTGGCAGGCCGTAAGGTGTCACCAAGGTCCAGGGGGACACCTGTGGGGCGTCAGATGCCAGAATCCTCATCCTCGGAGTGAGGGCAGGAAGAAACTCTTGGAACTGCAACCGACCAACGCTCTTGGCACAGAACTTACTCCGGGTTCGGCTTGGGATGGGGCTCAGTCAGTTGATCGTCTGACTTCGGCTCGGGTCACGATGTCACAGTTTGTGCGTTCGAGACTCGCATTGGGCCTACGGCTCTCACTGCAGGGCTCGCTTCGGATCCTGCCCCCTTCTCTCGCTCGCTCACACTCAAAAATAAAGAAAACATTAAAAAGAAAGTACTTCATTCAGGACAGCACGTTCATTTTGCTTTTGGCAGAGGCCGGAGCGCAGTGGCCCACAGTCTGGGTGAGGCTAGAAAGCTTCAGGATGTTCCTCGGATCTCCTCCATTCGGTTGGCAGAGTGGGGCGGCCCCGTACGATACCAAAGACCCTGCTGGTAGAGGGCAAGGGCGCTATGACTTCTAAGGAGGAGAGCAGTTGGGGGCAGGGAGGGTGGGATGAGCCTCTATGGTCCCCGTCCCTGAACTGCTCTTTTAAACATTTCATACGCTGGGGAGTCACTGAAGTTTGAGAACTCCTGCCACAGGACATAGGTGCCAAGGAAGGGAAGCGTAGAATTTTAGGGAGAACAGAAACTTGCTCCTGGCGCAACGCTCTCTAGTGACGGAAAGGGAAAAGGACGGTGCAGTCTCCAGACCCTCAAGATTCACAGTAGAACATCACAGGCAGGTTTGGGAAAAGGAATTCTCTTCTTCCGACTGAAGTTCAATTAAAAAAAAAAACCACCACATTTCTTCTCTCTGGAGACTGGCTTTCTGAAAAACAAGATGAGCACGATGAGGAAGAAGCTGGCTCTGGGGTCAAATGAGCCCAGGTTTGAATCCTGACTCCATCACTGCCCAGTTGTGTGACCTTGGGCGAGTTACCTAGCCTATCTGAGCCCCACTTTCTCATCTGTTGAATGGGGCTACAAGCGATACCTACCTCTTAAGATTCTGGAAAGGATTAAGTGAGTTAAACCCACATAAAGCTCCTTCTCACAGTGCCTGGCACATATCTGCTCCATAGATATGAACTACTATCTTGTTAAAGAGGCAGTGTCCTTATACGTCGCAGAGTAGAATTAGCCTCGTAGGGAAGCACAGGACTTCGGAGTCAGAGCAAGCAGACTCTGGCACTCACTCACCTTGACTTGGGGCAAATGATTTAACCTCCCTAAACTGCAATTTTCCCATCCTGTGAGTGAGGATAAAAATAGCGCCTACCCTGTAGGTCGCTGCTGGTTCTCATTTTGCTTCACCTCTGTGAATCTTATCATTCTTCTCATCTCTAATGACCTTTCACTTCCTTCTACCTCAGCCAGCCATTCCCGTGGTCATGCGCTAGACTCTGTCGTCACCTACACAGGTAGCACCCTTGCCATTTCAACTTCAAACGCCGACTCTCCACCCACCACCTCCCGTGTCGTTGGCGTAAGTAGTCTTATCACTACATGTTTCCATAACCTAATCCTCCGGTCCCTCAACCTCCACCTCTACCCCGTCCCCCTCCATCGGCCTCCATTTCCTGCCTTGTGCAGGTCAGAGACCAGGCCCCGCTGTTACAGTCACTCCATTTGCAGATACCTTGGCCCCTTTTCCTCCCTCCCCATCCTTCTCGCTCGCCCGCCAAAGCCTCCCTCCAGATGAACGTTACCATTTGCCCTCTGTGCATCGCACTAGCCAAACGGCACTGAGCAAAATCACACAACCCGGCTGGTTCAACCTGCGACTCCCGACCTCGGACTTCCGCTGGGCGCTCAGGAGGCTGACTGCCGACTTTCACACTTTCCCACTTTTCGACACCGGCATTCGCGCTCTCGCCCCAGAGTTGATGGAGGAGACAGAGATCGTTTGATCCATACTCTTCTGACTCCCCGACAAACAAACCAGCCGATCGATTCGCATCTGTGTCCCCTATTCTCCTTCTGTGCACTTTCCATGTTACGACGTCCCTCCTCCTAGCACGTGTCCTTGTGTCCACGTGTCCCTTCTATGGGCTCAATGAGCTCCCCCGTGAAACTTTGGAGAATCGTGAGATCATGACCCGAGCCGGAGTTGGACGCTCAACTGACTGAGCCACCCAGGTGTCTCAGGGAAAACTGCTCTTAACAAGGTTACCAAAATTTGATGCCGCATCCCATAGAAATTTCCTGCTTTTCTTGGATCTCCCGGAAGCCTCTGACCCAGCGGATCGCTCCCTGTTTTGACACATTCGCTCCTACTAGTTTCTTTCGGTTCTCCTCCCACCACACTGACTGCTCCCCTCTGCTGCTTCCCCTCGGCCCCAACCTCGGAACATCGGCACGCTCCTGGACACTGTCCTCCACCCTTCTATCTACACCCTCTGCCTCGAGCATCTAAATACTGTCCTTTACGCACCGATCCACCTCAAAGTTTTCCTTGGGGTTCCCTTCTGAGCTCCTTGCTTACATACACAACTGTTTCCGACATCTATCCACTTGGGAACTAGAGCGTATTATCCTAAGTGAAATAAGTCAGTCAGAGAAAGAGAAGTATCATATGATTTCACTCATATGTGGAATTGAAGAAACTAAACAGATGAACTGAGGGAAGGGACGGAAAAATAATATAAAAACAGAGAGGGAAGCAAACCGTAAGAGACTCTTGAATACGGAGAACAAACTGAGGGCTGCTGGGGGGGGGGGCGGTTGGGGTAAATTCTTCTCCTTTCCTCAGAACTCCCATCCGGACCATTGCCAAACCCTAAGAGCTAAACACCCCACGTAGAGCTCAAATGCATCCACTTTTTTTTTTTTTTCTTAAGTAGGCTTTAGGCCCAGTGTGGAGCCCGACTGGGGCTTGAACTCATGATCCTGAGGTCAAAACGTGAGCTGAGATCGAGAGTCAGACGCTTAACTGACTGAGCCACCCGGGCACCCCAAATGCATCCACTTCTATCCGTCTCCACTGCAACCACCTAAAGCAAGCCACCATCTTTTCATGCTTCTTGTCTCCTTACTGATCTGTTTTCCTTCTTGCCTTCCTCCAGGGTATCCTGTCCATGACGGCTGAGGTGACCTCAGTTGAGTACAACGTGGATCACCTTTAAAATCCTCCCATGGCCTACCAAGTCACTCACAACATAAAATCCAAACTCCCAACACGACCCATAAGACCCCGTGTCACGTGGCTCCTGTCTACCTCTCCAGCGTGGTCTTGTGCCACGCTCCACGCTCCGTTGCCCGCTGCACTCTGGCCGCACTGATCTTTCTCCATTCCTCACAGGCCTCCCCCACCCCCTCCATTTCCATGCCAACTCTTCCTAAAGCTGGCTCACCCCCCTTTATTCGGGCCCCTGCTCACCTATCACTGCTTCAGAGAAGCCCCCCTCTGACCGCCTCGTCCAAAGTTGGTCCCCACTTTACCCCTATTTCAACACCCTATATATTTCCCTCATGGCACTTATAAGTTGCAAATGTTTTTTCCCTTTTTCGGGACGTGAGGTCCTGCCTTCCCCGCTAGATTGTTAACTCTATGGGGGCAGGGACAGAGATAGTTTCATTCACTATTATATCATACATGTGTATCATAGCACCGTGTCTGACAAATTGCAATATCAATGAACGAGATCAATGTATCGTTATCCGGTAGACATTAAAGGAACGCACAGTGTCTATTTCTACAACGCCCCCCCCCCCATCAAATTCCCTAAAAATTTTGGCACCGAAGTGCTTTGGGACTCACCCCCACAGGGGTGTGACGGGCAGCCCAAGGGGACTGGGCCCGTATTGGAGGGCCAGGAAGAGACCCTACCTTCCTTCCTTTGATAAATATTTATCTGGGCCTTCACACAGGAAATCTTTCAGAACTACTGAAATTCCTACTGAAAGATTCATCCAGTTCACTTTGAAACCAGGTTAATATAAAATATACAAAGAATCGAATGTATACAGGTGACTGGGTTCCGTGCCAAATCTTACAAAACAGGAAGCGAGGGCGTAGAATCTGCGCATTTCACAAGCTCTCCTGTGCTACTCAGCATCAGCCAAGACTGGGAGGCGGGCGGCGTGCTTAAGAGCAGGAGCTTTGCTGGGGTTCCTGGGAGTTACCTCCTTCCCAGTCCCCATGCCTTGCTGCCCCCCTCTGCCCAGAGCTAATAGCCCGATGCGGGGTTAGAACTCACGAACTGCGAGATCATGCCCTGAGCCAAAGTCGGACGCTTAACCGACGGAGCCAGCCGGTGCCCCTTCTGCTGTGTGATCTTAAGGCAAGCCCTTTCACCTGTTTGAGACTCACTCTCCTCATCCATAAAATAAGACTGTTTACTCATTCAGTCAATCCCTGTTTACCGAATACTTGTTGCGTAAGGCACGTACACAATTCACAAGGTCACTGTGGGGCCGGAGCAGGATGATGTGTTTAAGATCTGACTCGTAGTCCCCATCTGTACATGCTGCTGTTAGTTTTGGCCTATGAATAATTTAAAGCATCAAGTTTTCAGTAATTCTAAGGCTTGACATTAAATATATATATATATATATATACACTATTTTTTTAATATGAAATTTATTGTCAAATTGGTTTCCATACAACACCCAGTGCCCACCTCAACAGGTGCCCTCCTCAATATAGATATACACTATTAACAAGTACTTAGGAGACTTTATAATCCTGACGTTCATTAATTAATGTTCTGTGGTTTCTAGCATTCAGTCACTCATTCAACAAATACGTATTGACCTCTGGGCCAGCTCTGTTGCAGAAGCTAGGATGTGAGGGCACACACTTCAAAGTCTTGGCCCTCAAGGAGCGAACATTCTAGCACGGTCTACTACTGCCCTCACCCCACTCCTCGCTAGATTGTAAAGAACTTGACAACTGGGGCTGTGGGAGCCTTTCCCCCCCCCCCCCCACACACACACACAGCCCAGAGCACAGCCTGAGGCACTCTTCCCAGAAGTCACTCTTTGATGGCCTGCTGTGGGTTTGGTGGCTTGCTTTCCCCCAACGCCCCCTTCACCGTGGCTAACTTACATTGGAATGTAAATCCTAAGCATTTACATATATTATTTCGTTTAATCCTCACAGAAACTCAACGGGGCTCACGCTATTTTAATCCTCATTTTGCAAATGAGCCGAAGAATGGAGGGGTTAAGAAATGTGACCAAGTTTCTGAAGCTAGTAAGTAATGGGAACCCAGGCCATAAAGAGCCTCATGCCTTTCCACCCAGATTGTGCCCATTTGGATGTTCTTACTGACACCATTTTTTTTTTAAGATTTTTTATCTTCACATCATCCCTACACCCAACGTGGGGCTCAAACTTACAACCCTGCGATCAAGAGTCACATGTTCTACGGACTGAGCCAGCCAGATGCCGCTGACACCACTTTCAAATTGAGCATGGAAGGCAGCCTGGGTGGCTCAGTCGGCTAAACATCTGACTTGGGCTCAGGTCATGATCTCACGGCTCGTGGGTTCGGAGCCCTGCATCGGGCTCTGAGCTGATAGGGCAGAGAGCCTCCTTGGGATCCCGCCCCCCTCTGCCCCTCCCCTGCTTGTGCTTTCTCTGTATCTCTCAAAATAAATAAATAAACTTAAATGGTGCTTAAAAAAAAACTGAGTGTGGAGCCCAGAGTCTTGGCCTTTGGCCCCAGGTGGCATTTTCTTGGTCTGCAGAGTCCTGGGGTGGCCCGATGTTCTAGCCTGAACACTGAACTTCTGGTACAGAGCAAACTAATCCTCATGAATTTCTTCATTTTGCTGAGTCACCTGGGTTGAATCTAGCTCAGGTAAAAGAACTCAACCGAGCTGGGAGGATAGCAGCGTAAGAAAATGGTCAAGACAGCTCAGAGCCCGGAGCCTCCTTCAGATTCTGTGTCTCCCTTTCTCTCTCAAAAATAAAAAAAAAATTAAAAGAAAATGGTCAAGACAGTTCATGAGGCAACCAGAGCATGGGTTCCTTGAGACAAGGATGAAACAAATTCCGGCTCTGAAAATACTCAATAGAAATGAAGATCTTTTCAGCTGAAGAGCCTGGTTTGCACACTCCAGTCCTCTCAAGTTTGTTCTCAAGATACAAAGAACAAACTTGAGTTTGATAGTGTGTTTCAAACAAAGGCAGAACCAGAGACATACTTTCACTTGCAACGAGGGCATTGATTAGACAACAAAGCTCCAGGGACCCCAGATGGTCTGCCCCTCAGTGTACAGACACGGGGCATATTTTCCCTTTTATCAGAAGTTACAAAAAAACAAACAACAGAGAAGCTTCTGTTTTGAAGGGACCTTGGGCCTTGCTCCCATCTTACAGGGAGCATTCCCGACTTCCCCAGCAGATCCTAGACCATCAGGCCAAGTAATACCACTGACATCAACGTTCGGAGGAGAGTGTGGAGTGTGCAGTTATCGTCAGACTTGGCGATAAACATTGGAGGATGTGTCATCGTCATTTTGCCCCGATGCGCCCGGTGTGTAGTAGATGCTTACCAAACATCTGCTGAACTGGGTTTGAACCGTCTAGCTGTTATGTTTGGGAGGCGAGGATCTGCGCGAGCCGTGCTCTCACTAACTGCTGAAACAGAGCTCTGCTGTGTGTACGCACAGGCATACGTACAAACACAGTTGGCCTAATTCTTCCTCTGGATCCGGTACATTCTTACTCAAACTCTAGAAGCGACAGAGCGGTTATTTTAATGGGAAATGTGTTTTCGACGTTAGGCTGGAACGCAGGGCCTGACGTAGGTTGGCTACGCTGAACAGGCCCTTTGTGCCCTGTATGTGTAGTTCAGGGTAAAGGCGGCTTCTAGCAATTCCTCTCGGGCGTGGGACACTGGAACTACAGATAGGTATGGACTAGGGGGCTGTAAAAGAAAATTCGTCCAGAGTACAGAAGGCCAGAGGATGCAGACTTGGCCCCATGAAACTATCAAATATATGTTATTACCAGTATTTACCCTGAACGGCAAATTTTGTAGCAGGTTGAGTTGTCTTGTGGCTGAAAGTATACTTCGGGCCAATTCTCCCTCAGCCTTTTACAAAGAAGGGAGTCTTGGTTCCGGGGTAGGTACTTTACATCTCGTAGGCACTAATGAAATATTTGTCGGGAGAAAGAGTGACCGAAGGAGCGAAGGAGCCTTAAGGGGGTTTTAGTTCAGGGGGAGGGGTGGTGGCCAGGGAGCGGGAACCCGAGGGAAACCGATCAGGTTGGGGTCCAGCGTGCAAAGCACAAGCCACGGACCGCCGGGCTCTACAGTGGCTTTGAATTTTAATGTTTGGAGCAGGTGGTTGGTATAGATGGCCCTTGGTTTTGCCCGGGAACCGGGCGTCACTGCGAGTTGCCAGCCTGTTTTACAGCCGGATTCTTTGGCAGCTTACAGCGAGGTGAATGCAGAACCCTGTGATTTTTTTTTTAGGGCGCCGCCGAAATCATTTTCCTAGGGTAAGTCCCGAGTCAACAGACTGGGGTCAATATTCGGGGCCAAGCCCATCTGGCTGGCTCCCTGGGTAACCCTGAATCATTAAGCTGTGACCCTCAGTGAAGCTTAGCAAGTTCACGTAGACTTAGGTCTACGGAACTTTCGAGCACAACGTCCCATCCCTCAGAAGCCCCACGTCTGGAGTGGGAGCAATGAGTCTTAGCACCCCATCTCATGCCCACTCCCTCTCAACTGCGACCAATCGGAAGCCAGCCCCCGAGCGTCCGGAGGCGTTTCCTTACAGTGGGCTGAGCCGGCAGGCAAGTTGAAGGTCAATCCCGTGCTTCCGGCTGTCGGAGCAGAGCTGCAATCCTCCCACACCGCAGCTTCCTGAGGAGGGGCTAGGTATCGGTCCTGCTGGAGGAGGCTTAGGAAAGGCTCATACTTCCCGTCAGGCTGGGGCTCGGACGGCACGTGCCCGCCGGAGTAGGCGTGAGAGTAGCCAGGCTCCGAGGAGCTGGGGCTGGCCGGGGAGGGGTAAGGCCACGGCTCGCCAGACGGAACGGAGGGGCTCCCCGCCAGGGGCACCGGGTAGTGATCCATAGTCATGAGACCGGGCCCATGGAAGCTGCAGTCGGTGGCGCCGTATGCAAAAGATGCTCCGGGCTCTGGCTTTGTCCACTGAGAAGAGAAACGCCACCGATTCGGAGGCATGTCACCATCTGGGAAGGAAAGATTCGTAAGACATGTTAGGCGTTCATTGTTCGCGACGTGGAAGGAGCTTCATTTTTTCCTGGTTAATACGTACTCTTTTTCTGATCTGAAGAAAATGTAGAAAAAGTGAACCCACAAAGCCTTAACCATCATCACCACAGACCATCATCCGCCTTCTTTCTGGGATTTGTTTCCATTCAGGCCCGCGCGGCTTTCACATCGTGTATATGATTTTGAAGGCTGCTTTTGCATCATTAAACACATCCCAGATATCCTCCCATAGTGACAAACGGAGCCAACACCAGCCTTTTCAATAGCTGCCCAGTATTCCCTCCTGAGACACTAATAATGTGGCCAATAGACATGGTATTTGTGGGCAACTCAGTTATTTCCATCGTTTCAATGATCTCAATGGCACCCGTGGTGGAACATCTTTGTATATACATCTTTGCATCTATGTCCAAAGAGCCCCTCCGGGAAACTTTTCTAGAAGTAGAATTGCTTGATTAAAGGTGATTTCTGTTTGGTTGTTGCCGGCTGGCTTTATTTTACAGCTGGTGGTTTGAATGCACCAAACAGAAGGACCCCACAGAACTTTATGAAGGGTTTAACATTTGCCTGTGTAAGTCACTCAAAGAAGTCGAGGGGTTGAAACCCCATTTTCCAGAGGGATCTGGGGCATGGGGATGTTAAGACTGGACCAAGCGAGCGGAGCAGATTAGCCAAGCAGGGATCCGAGCTGGAGCCGTAAGTGATGGGTACAGAAATGGTTGTTTGCACCTCTTCCCGCAGAAGCAAAATGCTCAAGGTCAAGGGGTGACTCGGTGTCTTCTTGCAAAGTTCTTGCGGACCAGCTAACGAGGCCGGAGCCTCCTTCGGTCTCATAGACACTGTTCTAACTGTTCCTATGGTAGCAGCTGAATCTGAGTGTTCAAAAAGTCTAGGACGGCTCAAGACACGGATGGATGTTTTCTCTATTCGCAACACCCACTCAGGCAAGAGGGGAGGAGGGAGAGAGGTCTGGCACTCATCTAGCCAAGATAATGAAGGGGGGCGTGGGCGTGAGACAAAGGAAGATCGGAGGGCTGGAGAGACTGGTCCCCTTCTCTCCTCCTCCCCGCCCCCCTGCACATGTGCCTCTCCCAGCTCTCCTGAATGTTCCACTTGCCTGGATTGTGTACAAGACAAAAACAGCTGAGTGGTCTGTGCAGTGACACTGGAGCCTCCCCCCTCTTCCCGTCCTACCTTTTCATGTAATATAGATAAGAGCAAAATAAGCCCTAACTTACGCGGCACAGACATTCTACCCAACGTTTCGCACCACTCACCGTGAGCAACGGCCCGATGGTTGGCCTTTCAGCGAAACCAAGGGCAAGGGAACATATTAAGATTTGTTCTTGGGGATGAACGCCACTTTGGAAAATTGATACCTGCAGACCAGCAGCGATTCAGGATCCCGCGTGGCACAAATAGAGAAAGATTACGCTGACTTAGTATAATCGCTCTGTGTGCTTGGTGTGGAATAAGGTACCACATGTCCTGAGTACACGTTAGAAACAATGTGTAGCATCTGACCCAGGCACTGAATGCTTGAAATGTGCAAGGCAGGGCCCCAGGGTCTTTGGAATATTTTGAGAGAGAGAGAGAGAGAGAGGAAGGGAGAGAATCTCAAGAAGTCCCCATGCCCAGCATGGAGCCCAATGAGGGGCTCGATCCCACGACCGAGATCATGACCCGAGCTGAAAGTAAAGACTTGGACGCTCAACCAAGGGGGCTACCCAGGAGCAGGTCCACTTGGTCACTGTGCTCAGCTTGGATGGCAGCGTGTGGGGAGGCACAGTGTCCCAAATCCCACATTCACAGCAGCCCCACAGTGGGCCTTGGGGAGCCCGGGGAAAGCCGCCTTTCTAGAGCAGGCATGGGTGCTGCTGTCCCATGGAGTTGAGACCCTGAATTCTAGTGAGCCACTCTTCCCCGCAGCCACAGACCCCTACCCTGTGAACCGGGAAGGCATCCTGAGCCACAGTCCTGACTGACTCAAGGTTGCTGCTGCTGCTGCTGCTGCTGCTAGAAGTGACCCTGGTGACAGTTTCTTACCCAAGGTCCCCCCACCAGTTACCTCTAGAGATGAGAGAGGGAGCGCCAAGGAAGACTGAAGTTTTATATAACCCCAAACTACATTCACAAGCAGAGACCAGTCAAGGGACATGTTGGTTCTGGGACACTTTTTAGCAGTAACCCTCATCTGCAATGTTTCCACTCACTCACTCACACTTGCTCTCCCCCACTAGCCAGGAAGCTTGGAGAACACAGAGATCAGGGCGCCCGGGTGGCTCAGTCGGTTAAACATCTGACTCTTGATTTTGGCGTGGGCCATGATCTCACAGTTCCCGGGATCGAGCCCCAAGCCTGCTTGAGATTCTCTCTCCCTCTCTCTCTGCCCCCACCCCACTCATTGTCTCTGTCCCTCAAAATAAATAAATAAACATAAAAAAAAAAAGAACACGGGAGCGCCTGGGTGGCTCAGTTGGTTAAGCCTTGAACTCCAGCTCAAGTCATGATCTCACAGTTCATGAGTTCGAGCCCCGCGTCGGACTCTGTGCTGACAGCTTGGAGCCTGGAGCCGGCTTTGGATTCTGTGTCTCTCCTTGTCTCTCTGTCTCTCCCCCACTCATGCTCTGTCTCTCTCTCTCTCTCTCTCTCTCTCTCTCTCTCAAGAATAAATAAACATCTAAAAAAAAAGGAACACGGAAACCATTTCTCTTTTGTTCACCATCACACCCTCAAGGACTTGCATAGCACCTGGCTGTGGCTGTTGTTGATTATTACCAATTGTTATTGGGGGCTCACATTCACACGCTTCTTTCCTGGTTTGGAACTCTCCACGTGGATCCACCCAGGGGAAAGCACAATGGTAATGGCATGAGGCCGGAGGGTACCCCCCGCCCCCCGCCGTTGGCCACCTGGTGCCAGGGAAGCAGAAGCAGGTGCGTGTTCAATGTGGAGGATGGCGTAGACAGTGGCTGCGGCACGGGGCTCGATCCCACGACCCCGGGGTCATGACCTGAGCTAAGATCAACAGTCGGACGCTCGACTGACAGAGCCGCCCAGGCAGCCCTGGAACAGTTTCGTTTATTGAGCACTTATTATGGGCCAGGCACCTTGCTTAGCACTCTGTGTGCGTGATCTCACGTGATCCGCACAGCAAGCCAGATGCCACGATGGCGCTAAGCGGTCTGATTGCCAAACTCGTGCCCTAGGCAGCTATGTCTCCACAATATTCCAAAGAACAGAGGGAGCTGGGTGTTTTCAGGAACTACTGGCGTTGGAAGGGTGGCAGGCGGACACAATATCTCTGTGGGATTTGTATGCACCCTTTGATCCAGTCATTGCCCTTAGGGCGATTTGGGGGTAAAATCAATGAGGGGTGCAAAAATTTAGCTACAAAGATATGCAAAGTGATATTTAGAATACGGCGAAAAATTGACAACAATCCAGTGTCCAAAAATTATAAGATTCCATAGATCTTTAAAAAGCATACTCCTTTGTTTTTGAGAGAAAGAGAGAGGACGCAAGTGAGAGAGGGGCAGAAAGAGAGAAAGGGGCGGGGAGAGAGAGAGAGAGAGAGAGAGAGAGAGAGAGAGAGATATTGAGAAGTGGGGCTCACCCGGGGCTTGTGTTCACCCGGAGCAGGGCTCGAACTCACCAACTGTGAGATCATGACCTGAACCAAAGTCAGATGATTAATGACCGAGTCACCCAGGCGCCCTAAAATGGATACGCTTGAGCCATTAAAATGATGTAGCAGAACATGTAACGGCACGGGAGAGAGAGATACGCGATTTATGTCCAAAATGATGATACGCTATAAAACGTAGCAGGGTGCATAGATGCTCATTTTGAAAAGATAACAGTACTTTTGTGATGAGAAAAAGTTATTTTAAGTAAAAACTGGGAAGCCACGTGACTCAAAGAATTCGAGTCACAGTTGTAAAAGATCGATCCATAACTGCCAGATTTCCTTCTGTCTATCCTTTCTTCTCTTCCTCTTCCCCTTTCTGTCTCCGCCTTTATTTTTGAGAGACAGAGACAGCATGAGCAGGGGAGGGGCAGAGAGAGAGGGAGACACAGAATCCGAAGCAGGCTCCAGGCTCCAAGCTGTTGCACAGAGCCCGGCGCGGGGCTCGAAGTCACGAACCGCGAGATCATGACCCGAGCCGAAGTCGAACGCTTAACCGACTGAGCCACCCAGGCGCCCCTCTGTCTCCGCCTTTAATACAAATCCTGCTTTCTGAAGAAGTTAAAACGAAGCACCCTCCCAGCACACACGTCTTGCACCACGAAAAGTCCAACCTCTGGCCCTGTCCGATCTGTACGCATGGACGCTCCCTTCTCTGCCTTCTTGGCTAGTGGCGCTGGTCTCTTATTCATTCTCCCCAGAAACAAAGAGGATATTGTTTGTATTAGCCGAAGTTGAAACAACACCAGGGACAGCTTACAGGACACGATTCTGCTCCAGGCCTCTGAGGCGACCTGCTCAGTCCCACTTTCCGCCTTATGGTCGCCTCCCTGGGGTACCTAGTCTTTGGCGGGTTATCCAGAACCTTTTCCCTGGCGAAAATGAAAATGAAACACAGAACGTGGGCAGTATTTTCAAATGGCTAAGAGCTCAGGATCTGTGTCAGATCAGCCTGGTTTCAAATAGACACTAGTGATCACGTGGCTCTCTGAGCCTCAGTTTCCTTCCCAGTGGATTATGGTTGAGGGGAGAGAGAAGAAGGTGGGATCTTTTGGGTCTGGCTCCCAAGGCCTTTGGGTGCTCAGGTATACATCCACTCACCTCTCAGCAGCCCTTGAGCAACGTCGCCCGGCCTGGGGCTGGGACTGTGATGGGAAGAATACGGAGCGGGATGTGCCCCGGGACCATGTCTCCTGCCCCGGAAGTGGTTAACTACTGAAGCTTCTCCGGTTACCGACTCTGAAACCCAGGAGTCTTTTTAAAAGGGGGATCATTCAAAAATAACTTCACCCTGGGTTTTCTTTTCTGAAGTACGGCCAGTATAAAAATATACATAGGTAAATTAAAACAAGTTTGATTTGGGAAAAGCAGCCAGGAAGTTCGATGGCATTTCCTAGCCATGTGGGTCTCCGTGTTTGGGCTTTGCATACTTGGCTTGACAGAGCACCCTTAGAAAGCGGCCGGGTTGGTAGTGAGAGCCTGTGAATGGGCGCCTGTTCTGTCGGCCATGGTTCAGCCAGGGCCGGGCAGCCTGGGCCTGGCCCGCAGGGGCTGAGACACTGCTAACGGTCAGTCATGAAAGGCTACTTTATGGATTTGCCACCACTTCCGAAGCTGCCTGTCTCTCACACAGCACCTCTTGTGAGAACCACTGGGGGGCCGCCCTTTTTCCACGGGGCCTCCCCTGAGGCAGCAAAGCTGGTGAAACACTTGACTCCTCACAGCAAGGAGAGGCCTTGAGGAGGACGGGCCCTCATTTGCTCAGTCAGCTGGGTCAACATTTGCCTAGCCCACCCCACGGTCTGTGTGGAAGACATCTTGACAGGCGAGGGCTCTGGGAGATTCTCACAGGGAAAACGCAACTGGGAAGGTAGTGGGGAAGATGGCTGCCTCTCTGGTTGACCTGGGAAGGTTGGTTTGGACAAGGAACAGGGCCACGTCCAAGTTCCCTTCACGCACAGGTGTGTCACAGAATAGAATGAAGTCAGAAGGCATAGGAAACCGTACAGCTGCCACAGAGGGCCCAGAAGTCCCTAGAAAACGTGCAGGCTTCCGGGTGAGGCCTGCTGCTCTGTAGTCTTAATGCTTTGAACACAGGCCCTCATACCCACACAAAATAACACCTACATGGCACTATGTGCCAGTGGATATGCATTATGTCACTGACTCCTTCTATAGTTCAATAATACTCAATTGTAGAGATGAGGAAACCGAGGCACAGATAGAGGAAGTGATGTGACCGGAGATCACGTTGTTAATCAATGGTGGAGCTGGCCTGGGCCCCAGGCTATCCGGTTCCAAGGCCATACATCACATGGTGTTCACTCTCTTCAGTGGCGCCTTCTATGGCGGACATCAGTAGCCTATGATCCAAATCACAATTTCATTCATTCAAGCGATATTTCCTGACCACCTTCCATGTGTCAGGCATTGGGCTAGCTACTTGGGAAGCAGCAATTAACACAGAGTCCTTGCTGCCACGGAATTCAGAGTCTAGAGGATGGGAGGAGACAAGAAAGAAAACGTATAATAAAAATAAAATATAAAAAATAAAATAAGATAGTGTAAGATGACAGAGGTTGACGGGTTGCGGGGGGGCTTCTATTTTTTAAAGAGATTGTGCAGAGAAGGCCTGGACGAAGAGGTGACGTTCCAGGGGAGACCTGAATGAAGAAGACGGAAAGTCAGGCAGTTATCTGGGGAAAGAGCATTTCAGGGAGAGGGGAAAGCAAGTGCAAAGGGCCCGAGGCAGGATTGTACTTGGCACATCCTACAAATAGCCAGGAGGCTAGATTGGATTGAGTGAAGTAGGAGGTGGGAGGAGATGAAATCAGGAAGAGAGTGGGGCCCCATTCAAGACTTTGGGTTTGATTCCAAGACACAGGAAGCTACTAGAAGCTTCTGAACAGAAGAGAGATAGGAGGAGATTGTCGTTTTAGTGATACCATTCTGATGGCTACCTTGAGAACAGACTGAAGGGGAACAACGGTGGAAGCAGGGAGAGCAATCGGGAAGCAAAAATCCAGGGGTGAGATGATGGCATCATAGCAGCAGAGGTGGGGAGAAGTGGTCAGAACTTGGATATATACTGTTTTTCATGTTTATTTATTTTGGGAGAAAGAGCACGTACATACGTGCACATGAGCGGGAGACGGGCAGAGAGAGAGAGAGAGAGGGAAAGAGGATGCCAAGAAGGCTCTGCAGCCCCAGTTCAGAGCCCAACATGGGGCTCGATCCCACGGAACTGGGAGATCATGACCTGAGCCGAAATCAAGAGTCTGACACTCAACTGACTGAGCCACTCAGGCGCCCCAGAACTTGGATATATTTTGAAGGTAAAACTGACAGAATTTGGGGGCACCTGCGTGGCTCAGTAAAATAAGCATCTGACTTTAGCTCAGGTCATGATCTCGCCGTTTGTGGGTTCGAGCCCCACGTCGGGCTCTGTGCTGACAGCTCAGAGCCTGGAGCCTGCTTCCGATTCTGTGTCTCTCCCTCTCTCTCTGCCCCTCCCCTACTGGTACACACACTCTCTCTCTCTCAAAAATAAATAAACCTCTTTTTTTTTTTTTTAAAAAGGAGTAGTAACCAGAGAGGAAGGAGGAAAGCCAAGAGAGTGTGGTGTTACGGAATCCAAATGAAGGAGGTTTTTTCTAATTATTTTTTATTTTAGAGAGCTTGAGCGGGGGAAGGGGCAGAGGGAATCTTTTTTTTTTTTTTTTTTTTTAGAAGTTTATTTATTTTGAGAGAGAGCTCAAGCCGGGGAGGGGCCGAGAGAGAGGGAGACACAAAATCTGAAGTGGGCTGTGAGATCCTGACCTGAGAGCTGAAAATAAGAGTTGGATGCTCAACTGACTGAGCCACCTGGGTGCCCTGTGAAAGAGGGGGCAACCAAGTGCCTCGGATGACTGGTCACACTCATTCCTGGTCCGCCTCTAAGTACTCATCACACTGTTGGACGGCACTCCCCACTCCCCGCCCCCTGCCCTTCGCGCCCACGGCAACAGCAAACTCTACATCCTGCCCTTTGGTGTCCTGGGACTCGGGGAAAATCACGTTGCCTGGCTGGAGAAATAACTCCTAGAAAAGCACTAAATGCTGCAAAGGTGAACACATCAGATATACACCGCGTCCGCGTCCAGGCCCAAAGAGCAAAGCCAGAGTGATGGATTCTGCAAAGAGGGGACATCTTCCCCCGCAGGCAGAGGCCCCACTTGGCAGCTTTGCAAAAACAAGCAACCAAGGCCCAAGGGGGGGGCCGGGCATTCGATGTGGGTGCTGGGCAAGTACAGTAGAGAGTTCCTCCCCCTCCCCCAATAAAGAGTTTTTAAAATCAACCAGGCCCTGGTCCACTGCACATTTCAGAATGGTGTTTGGAGGGGGGCGCCTGGGTGCCTCGGTCGGTTAAACGTCTGACTTCGGCTCAGGTCACGATCTCACAGTTCATGGGTTCAATCGAGCCCCATGTCGGGCTCCGTGCTCCCCCTTTCTCTGCCCACCTCCCCTCCCCCACTCACACTGGGTCTGTCTCTCTCTCTCAAAAATAAACAAACAGCAGGGGCGCCTGCTGTGGCTCAGTCGGCTCGAACTCACGAGATCACGAGATCACGAGATCACGACCCGAGCCGAGGTCGGACGCTCAACCGACTGAGCCACCCAGGTGTCCCGATTTTGACACGAAACTTCTAAGAAACGGGTGCGGCTTCTCATTTACAGTGTGACTCGCCTGCAGCAAATACACGCGTGTGAGCACAAAGGCATCGCAGAACCGGTCTTTCCGTACAGCCTTGATAGAAACTTCCAGCTTCCTCCCACCCAGCCTGCTCACCGTTCCTCAGGATCACATCTGCACTCTGGCTCGAGGGGCTCAGTTGCTGGGGCCTCTTGACACTGCTCAGAGCCCTGGAGAAGTGTTCGTCCACTACGCTGCCGATGTCCCCTTGGAAATAGGTGAAAAGGACGCACTGAGAATTCCACTCAGTCTTTATGGGTCTCTGCAGCTGGATAGCGGTCTTCCCCGTTTCTTCCATCGTGAGGGACGCAGATGACAGCTGCAGATCGAACACAAAACGTTACTGGCACCATTTTTCCGAGCGGCTTGGCTATCGTTTGGATGAGGGGCCCCTGGGGGGCAAGCACCCCAAAAGCTCTCACGATGCTTCCAGGGAACCCGGGCCCCTGAGCGGCGTCCGGGAGCTCGTCCACCCTGCTGCGCTGGTCTGAGCACCAGGAGAGGAGCCCTGTGTGATCAACGTTCAGGGACCAAGACAAGAGTCTACAAAGCGCCGAAGGGGTCCTCAAGAGCCTCAGATGAGGAGGATCCGGCAACTCCACTACAAGAACAGCAGGGAGTTAAAAAAAAAAAAAAAAAAAAAAAAAAAAAAAAAAAAGGCCACTGAGGCCCAAACCGTAACTTGCCTCCTGGGTTAGTGCCTTCCTCCTGCAAAACAAAGGAGTCAACACTGACCCGGAACTGCATGTGGATCCCCCTCCCCGGACAGCTTGACTAAGCAATCCAGTGGGTATTCGAAGATTCCACTTTTCATAACAAGCATTGCTTTCCGCCTTGACCGCTTTCGTGCAAGGGAATGAGACACATCAAATTCTCCCTGCCCCCTGATGCTGTTGATCCTTGCACCCACCCCCCACCCCGTGCTGGACACGAGCAACTAAAAACAGCACCGGTCCTAAGGCCTCCGGACACATAAATTCTGAACCAAACACACATCTCAAGAACGAACATGCTTTACACTAATATATATGGCAACGTTGGTGAAAAGCTTTTGAAAGATTGCCAGGATGTCAACCCCGTTGGCCGCCAGATGCTCCACACCTAGAACAATGCCCGGGACGCCGTAGAAGCTCGATAGCCCTTTGCTGAATTGCCTTAAACTTGGCTTCCATCATTGTATCCTAACCGTGAGCTCCTTTGGAGCAGAGACTGTCCTCTCGCACCAAAGCCAGGACTGGGCACACAGTGGGCACTCAAGACCTCCTGCGTGGCCTTGCTTTACTAGAGAAGTAGCCTGTGCTTCTTAACCTTTGGCCCCCCCAACCCCACTTGCCAAGGTGCTCTGGCTAAAAGCACTTTTATTCATTCTTGTGAATATGATGGAAATGATTACAGTTCAATAGCTATGTTCTGTGTTCTTCTCTAGTCACTAAACAATGGCCGAGTGCCTCAATGCCATGTCATGCAGAGAAAGCACAACGCAAGGCAATCATACCAATTAGGAGTCAGAAGACCTGGGGTTTTCCTCAGCTGTGTGATTTGGGGGGAGGCACATAGCCTCTCTGGGATGCAGATTCCTCTTGAGTAAAATTAAGAGGTTGGAGACGATGAATTCTGCAGCCCATTCTTTTAGGTTCCTGGTGTCAATCGATTGTGATGAGCAGGGGACCCTTCCAAAAAGTTCTCCTTTCCGACTCATTCTGGCCCCAGTCATCACTGGGCTCTGCCGCCTTGAAGCCTTCATAACAACACAGCTTTCAATTGAGCACATCGTTCTGTTTCGCCCTGGTGGACAGCCACGCTAAGTAAGCATCACCAGGCCCGACCTGAAAAATGAATCCTTTGTATCCTTATTAAAAAAAAAAAAAAAACACGCCAACAACCACTCTGAAACAGTGTTCGGCAGTTTCTTATAAAGTTGAACATATGCTTGCTATATATATGACCCCGCAATCCTACTTCTAGATACATAGAGCCAGGAGAAATAAAAACATATGTCCGTACAAAGACTTGTATAGGATATTCATAGCGGCTTTATTTATAATAGCCAAAAAGTGGAAATGAGCCAAATGCCCATCACCAGGATTATAAATAAACTAGCTGTGACGCTATCGTATAATGGAATGTCATTCGACAATGAAAAAGGAAAAAACTACCCATTCACACAACAGCATGGAGAATCACAAAAATACTATGTTGGGTGAAAAAAAAAACACCCAGACACAAAAGACCACATATTGTAGGATTCCACTTACACGAGACTGGCAGAAATAACCTGTGGGGGTAGAAATCAGAATAGTGGCTGGCTGTAGGGTGGAAATTGGGAAGGGGCACGAGGAACTCTCACGGGTGTTCGAAATGTCCTACATCTTGAGGGTGAATGTCCTATGTGGGAGTACGCGTTTGTCAAAATCCATCAGATGGTACGCTTAAGATCTGCGCATTTCACTAAAGGTAAATTATTCCTCGATTAAAAAAGGCACATGCGGGGCGCCTGGGTGGCTCAGTCGGTTAAGCGTCCTGACTTTTCGGCTCGGGTCCTGATCTCACGGCCCATGAGTTCGAGCCTCGCGTCGGGCTCTGTGCCGACACCTCAGAGCCCAGAGCCTGCTTCGGATTCTGTGTCTCCCTCTCTCTCTGCCCCTCCCCCGCTCATGCTCTGTCTCTCTCTGTCTCAAAAATAAATAAACATTGAAAAAAAAACTTTTTTTAAAGCACGTGCTATATCCAGATACTCAGCATTGCAGAAATAAAACAAAGGTGTTATCCTTGAGCACATTATGAGTTTGGGATGCTGACTACGAATAACCCACTGTTGACCGGAAGTCTTACTGGTAACGTAAACAGTCACTTAACCGCATATTTTGTATATGTATTATGCGCTGCATTCTTACACTAAAGTCAGAGAAAAGAAACGTAAAGAAAATCGTAAGGAAGAGAAAATACATTTACAGAGCTGCACTGTAAAAAAAAAAAAAAAAAAAAGACTGCATAAGTGGACCCACGCAGTTCAAACCCTTGTAGTTCAAAAGTCAAGTGTACCGTATAATATCACTAGTGTGCGGAATTTTAAAAAGCCAAACTCATAGAAACAGAGATTCAAGTGATGATTACGAGCGGCTGGGGGGCGGGTGGGAACCGGGCAAGTCTTGTTTAGGATACAAAGTTACAAGGAGTAAATAAACCCCAAAGACCTGAGACCGTGCAGAGAACGCACACACAACCCTATCGCAGTATAATCCTCCGATTTGCACAGACTAGAACTAAACTATTCCAGCTGCCGAATAGAAAGTAACTATGTGGGGTTACGCATGATCACTAGAGGGGCCATCCTATGACAATGTATACATTTATCAAATTAACACGGAACACCTTAAATGGACACAGTTGTATGAAAACACAGCAAAAGAAAGGAAAAAAAAAAAAAGGAAAGCAAAGCTGTTACGGAGCATAAGCTCATGATAAATGTTGGGAGGCAGCGCTTTTTCTAAAGCCGCGGTTTACGAAATACCTCCTCGGTGCCTGAAGCTATACGGATATTCTCTCCAGTCTTTACAGCCCTCGGCGCAGGTACTATTACCCCATTTTGCAGATGAGCAATATGGGGGCCCAGAAGGGGAAATGAACTACCCGGGCCGCACAGCTAGGCTTGTGGCAGGCAGAGCTGGGATTTGAACCCTCTCTAGCTTCAGTGTCTGTCCTTTCCCCACCGTCCCTTACCTGGTGGGACTAACAGTCCCCTTCTGTGAGCCTCCGTCCGCCCCAGTCTACCAAACGTAAAGGCTTGGCTTCTGATATCTAGGGAACCTGGAGCCAGGCCCTAAAGCAGCCACCTGGTTTCCTTTGGGGGATACAGGCAGAACATCTGTGCACCCCTTCCAGGCGCCTCCGTAAAGCCTCTACTTGCGAGGGCTGCTTCGCACCTTTGCAGGACTCACGGCTTTACCCCTGGAAATGCCAGTGGCCACTGATCTCAGCTCAGGCTTGACACAGCTTGCAAATCTGTCTTTGCGGAGTCTCCCTGAAGCCACAGCCGGCTGGACCCTTGGGGACATCAGGGCCCCGGAGCACGGCCCTCGTCTCCTCGGGTAAAGAGCACAGAGACCACAGGCCGCTGGCCACAGCCAGGAAAGGTTATTGAGAGAGCCAGAGGCAACGCCTCATCCCCATCATCTTGGAAGGATCAGACCTTACGCAAGTGGGATCTTGAACAAGCCACAACTGCTACCTCTGCCCTATCTCGTCCTCCCCAAACACACGGACGCACGTCCCCAAGGGAAACCATGGGTTACGTCTCTGCATCTAGCTCAAGGGCAAGCGTCCGGCCGGCACCCACACCTCTGTGGGAATGTTCGTAGCCCCCTCGGAGGGCTATGAAATTCAGAGTAATGTTACCATCTACAGCCTTTGCAAAGCTGCATCTCACGGCACCTCGGGAGGAACACGGGCAGTTCCATCCCCAAATGACTCCAGGAGTGAACTGGGGTCTGGCTGAAGAGAAGGGGATACTGCAAAGCTGGAACCCAGAGAAGAGCAACGAGGCGGAGAGAGGGTGGGACCTTCCGGGAGACGGCCCGGTCCCAGTCCCCGGCTTGTAGCAAAAGCCTCTTGCAGACAAAACCCTAAGGTCAAGCTTTGCCAGCTGTGCGGCTAGAATAGCATAATCACAAAAGTACCCTGGTCGCTTGCGATGTCCCCAGCACGGAAACGACAAAGGCGCCAAGCGCTCCAACTCAACCTCAAAATAATGGCCAAACTTCTGCACAAATACTCCAACACGGACTCCTATGCCAGCGGTCTGCCTGCAGGGACGCGGTTCCCACCCGTCTGCAGAATGGTACCAGGCACCTCGGGCGGGGGGTGGGGTGTCGTGTCAGAGAGGTCGCCACTTGGCACGAAAGCCCCAAAGGGACCAGATCGTCTATCAGTGAGCAAAGTGTGGGATGCTCACCGCTTCCCCGCCCCGATTCCTTCACGGTTGAATTTCCATCACTCCTTGCCACCCCCCCCCCGCCCCCCCAAAGTCACCAGCTTCTCTTACCTTAACTCCTGACCATCAAACTGAGACAGCAAGATCCCAGGGCTGGGCAAAGGTGCGTAGGGGTGGTCAGAGTCGCCTGGCCCACTTTGGAGCAACTCAGGGCTTGCGGAAGCAGGGGCTGGGGATTTTGTACCCTCCCCTCGCTACTTTCTACCCCTCCAGCCCGGGCTATAAGAGGCATTTCCTGCTGGCTATCTATTAAGAATGCAGAAAATGCACTCCGACAAGTCCTTCGGGTTGGGCACCTGCAGGAATGAGGAACAGAGGGAGCTCTTTTTTATTTCTTTCTTTTTGCATTAAAAAAAAGCACTTAGTGATATTGTCTCTTAAAGGAGGCGGCCAGTTGTTTGCCGGAAACCACACACGGAGTCACCGGCGTCTAGAACATCAGTCACCTTCACTCTCAGGGACCGGGAAAGTGTGTTCGGCCCATCCCAGCGTTCTCCCTCTCTCCCCGAGGGAAGAAGACGGGAGCCCACACCCCGAGAATTCCGGACGTGTCACGGGCTTCCGTGGGCCCCAGAGGGAGACCAAATCTCCGCCGTCATGGAAGGAATACACACCCAGCTTACGTGCCGGGGTGTTCACAGACACGTGTGCGGCGTGTGTGTGTCAGACGGCAGTCAGTGCCGCCAAGAGCAGTGAGCCGGGAAAAGGAAGCAGGGAAGGGGGACGTACGGGACCACGGAGACAGGATTCTCCGACAAAGTGACATTGGAGCAGAACCCTGAGGGAGCACACCGTGTGCGTTTCCGCTTTCCCTGATATCCGAGGGAAACCAAAGGCAGAAGGGGGGACTCGTGCTTGGTCTGTTCGCAGAAGGGGCTGGAGAGGAGGGAGGCGAGGGAGACGGGGCCACATCAGAGGGCCCCACGGGCCACGCTTGGGCTTTGACTTTTGCGCCAAGTGAAAAGGAAACCCACTGGAGGGTTTGGAGAAAAACACATCAACGACTCCCGCAAGTTCTACCTTCAAAATGCATCGCTTTCCCACCACCTCCCCCAGGCTCGCCCAGGTCTGAGCGCCCATCCTTTCTCCTCAGCACCGCCCCGGAGCCTAACGGGGCTCCTTCCTTCCACCCGTGGCCCTTCTTGGTCCAAACACCTCAAGACAGCACGAGGGATCATTTTAGAACATGCGTAGAATCGAGTCACTCCTTGTTTAGAAGCTTCTACTGGCTTCTCTTCCCACGTCCCGGTGACAAGGGCCCAAGGGAGGGAACTGCCCCCCCCCCCCCCCCCCCCCCCCCCCCGTTCTCGGCAGGGCAGCTCTCCCCACCCTCCCCTCCCTTAAGCTCCAGCCCTGCAGGGTTCCCGGCCTTTCCTTGAATGGGGTCAACATCCTCTCCCTGGGATGCCCAACCCCCACACGCCCTCGGGACTTGCCCTCTCGTTACCTCTCCGCTCAGTCACTTTGTTACTTTTTATTTATTTATTTTTTTTTTTACGTTGAGAGAGACAGAGAGAGCACAAGTATGGGAGGGGCGGAGAGAGAGGGAGAGAGAATCTTAAGCAGGCTCCGCACTGTCACACACCGTGAGATCAGGACCCGAGCCAAAATCAAGAGTCTGGGGTTGGACCAACTGAGCCACCCAGGCGCCCCCACTCGGTCACTTTGAGAAGGCTTCTGAAGTGCCCTATCCCACGTCAGCAGCATCCCGTATTCTCTGTCCTATTAGCCCATTTCTCAGTTCTTCATAGCACTTCTTGCTGCTTGACGTCATGTTGCATATTTATTTGTTTACAGTTTGCCTCCCCTTCTAAAATAACGCCCGCTATACAGTAGGGGCTCGGTGAATATCTGCCGGATGAAGGAATGAGTGACGGGGGAGAGAGAAATGATTCAACTATGCACCAAACGAACGCACATCTGCAATGGTAATAAGCCAATGTCGGGGCACAGAAGCACCACTGATAAGCAGCTCTGACTTCATCAGGGAACGCTGTCTTCCTTGGGGAACTAACGCGGGACCTGAGATCTGACAGGCTGAGAAATGGCGAACCACCCAAAGCGGGGCTGAGGGGGGTTGGGGGGTGGTCATAGCTAGTGCAAAGGCCCTGTGGTGGGAGCGGCCTGGCAAACAGAGGGAAAGGGGAAAGGGCAGCAGCATTCGCAATGGAGACAGTAGGGGGAGCACCAGGTGCCAGAGGAAGTGGAAAGCCGAGCAGGGGTCTGGGCCAAGCTGCGCTTTGCAGGCCACGTTGAGATAGTTTGCATTTTTTCCTAGGAATAAAAAGAAGCTATTAAAGGATTTGGTGGAGGTCTGTGTGGAGGAGTGTGGGGGGAGTGGGGGGAGGGGAAATGACCCAATCAGACGTGTGCTGAAGCCATCCGTCTTGGCTGTGATGTAGAGAAAGCGTTGCAGGATCAAGGCGACACGGACTGACCGACCGGTCAGAGCGCTGCTCAAGTAGTCTGGGGGAGGTATGGTGATAGCTGCATCTGGGGGTTGGGGGGAAGGAGGTGGATGTAGAGAGAAGTGAACGGATTCAAGACGTATTTAGAAAATAAAATAGATTTGGTGCTGAATTGGATCCAGAGGGGGAAGGGGACCAAAGATAACCGCTGGGTCTGGCTAGTGCATCACTTGATCGATTGGTGTGCCTCTCACTGAGCTATGAAACATTGCAAGAGTGTCTTCTTTGGGAGAGAAAAGAAAGATTGCTGTTTGAACGTGTTGATTTTGAGGAGTCTTTGAGCCGTCCGAGAAGACACGACACCGGTCGGCGAGGAGAGAGGTCCGAGGCGGGGTAGTCGCCATGAGCCAGCAAACATTACCCCCAGAAGGAGCGAGCGGGCAAGGAAGCGGGATAAAACTCAGGAGGGTGTTAGCGTCCTAAAGCCCAAGGGACATGTTTCAAGATGACATGCAGATCACATGTGATCTTAAGGAGGGATGTGGCCAGAGGCAGATGCGAGTGAGGTGGGACAAGAGGAAAAGACTGGCAACGAGGAAGTGTTTTGCAGGAATTTGGAAGTGAAAAGGGGAGGAGAGATCGAGCAGAGTCTGGGGGTACGGGAGGGGGTCCAATAAGTTTGTTGTTCCTTTTTCTTTTCTTTAAAGATGTCATTTTATTTTATTTTTTAATATTTGTTTATTTTTGAGAGAGAGAGAGAGAGAGAGAGAGAGAACCAGCAGGGAGAGAGGGGGACAGAGGATCCAAAGCAGGTTCTGTGCCGACAGCACAGAGCCCGATGAGATCGTGAGACGCTCAACCAACTGACCCACCCAGGCACCCCAGTCTTTGCTCATTTTTAAAGACTGAGTACTCTATTAGAGGGTCTCTAGGATTTCCTATGGCTGTGCTATTCTAAGTAAACTAAGATATTGTGAAATTCAAAATGGTAGACAATTAGCCACCTAGAACGTCCATTTTTATTGTTTTCAAATGCAAGTGCTCCCTTCCAGTTCAAGGTGATGGACAGAGTTCACATATTTAATCTCGTCGTCCTTCCAAAATCCTGAGAAAATGCCAGAAGAAATATAAAAAGAAGGACAAAAACCCAGAAAAGTTACAATTATTATCTAAATTGAAAGATGAGTAAACAGAGGGGGATGGGTGAAAAGGGCAAGGGCTTTAAAAGGTACACACTTCCAGTTACAAAATAAGTAAGTCGCGGGGCTGTAAAGTACGGCATAGGGAATATAGTTAATAATATTGTAACAACACCGGATGGTGACAGATGGCAGCTAGATTTATCTCAGCGATCACTTCATAATGTATATAAATGAATCACTATGTTGTCCACCTGAAACAAATACATTCTTATGTCAACTACATTTCAATAAAAAAGAAAAAGAAGGGGTGCCTGGGTGGCTCAGTCGGTTGAGCGTCTAACTTCGGCTCAGGTCATGATCTCACGGTCTGTGAGTTCAAGCCCCGCGTGGGGCTCTGTGCGGACAGCTCGGAGCCTGGAGCCGGCTTCGGATTCTGTGTCTCCCTCTCTCTCTCTGCCCCTCCCCCCTGGCACTTCCTGTCTCTCTCTCTCTCAAAAATAAATAAACATCAAAAACAATTTAAAAAGAAAAAGAAAAACTGTTTGCTGATTCTTGGGCTAGCCCAATAAGGCAATATCAATAAACTAGACTTTAACACTGGAAAAACAATTAGCAAACAGAGCCGCAGAGAGGTTAAGAGCTTGTCCCAGCCAAGCCGTCTGACTCTAGAGCCGGTGCACTAAACCACGGTTATGTGACCTTTCAGGAATAATAAAGCAACTTCTGGAAGTTATAATGTGGAACCCACACCCTGCTAACACGGGGATGAGAGAAGGAATATGGGAGAAACGACTGGGAATCTTTCAAACAGAGCCCCAGGAAAAGCTCTGAATTCGTAGAGGCTAGAGTGAGTCATGGAGCAGAAAGCAGAGAAGTTAGTTATAAGTCTGCCAAGGCAGATGGGCCGTTCTCCAACTCTGTGCACAGTGTCTTGCTGTAGTGTTCACCCCTGGCTACAGCCAGTGAGAACAGCTTTATAAATAAAGCACTTCTTGTGCCCAGAGACGGAGCCCCGCTTGGACTTTGTGGTCGGAGACAGTAGGGAGTGCCCAGGTAATTGGGGGGTCAGCCATGAGAATGTAGAGACAAAAGGCATCTTGGCAGAACATCCCCTGAAACTCGATACGTCCGGTCCGACACCGATGGCAACCTCTTTCCTATGCACGCTTCACAAATGGGAACCCTGCTGTGGGCACACCCGTCCCCCCCCCCCAAACGTTCACTTGCGCAGCTCTGTCGCTTTCAGAGAGAAAACCCATCAGGTGAACAGTGCCTTTCACAACTGCAGAGGACCCCAAACCCGGCGCCAAACTGTAGTCATCTAGTCCTTCAGATGAATGGCCAATCACCAGACGTTGAAGCAAAACCAACAGCGTGACAGAGAAACACTAACATGAACAAGCAAACGAACTGACTTTGGAGGGGAAAGTTAATGTGGAAAACGTTTCAAAACTTCGAATCGGCATTTTGAGACATGTCCAAGAGAATCTTGCATCCATAGAACAAAATCATTCTGCTATGAAAAAAAAGGTGATCGGAGAAGAAGAGTTTTCACAAACTGATAACGTAATTGCTGAAATAAGACAGGTAAATAACAGGGGTGCTTGGCTGGCTCAGTGAAGCGTCTGACTCTCGATCTCGGCTCGGGTCATGATCTCACGTGGATTATTCGAGCCCCGCGTTGGGCTCTGTGCTGACACCGCAGAGCCTGCTTGGGATTCTCTCTTTCCCTCCCTCTCTCTCTCTCTGTCTGTCAAAATAAAAAAAAAAAAAAAAAAAAAAAAAGACGGGTAAATAGCAATGACTATAACTTGCAAACTGACTGGGAACAATGTGTAAAGCACATGGGGGAAAATGTCCTCTTTTTAAGATTTCAAATCAATAGGGAACAGCAGGATTCATCAATTGATGGTACTGAGACAATTGCCTATTCATTTGGCAATGAGTCGAGTGAGGGGCTCATCTTAAGCGGTTACCCCTTTCCCTCCCGCTTCAATTTCTCCGTCTCTACTGGCTCGTTTCTATCACCAAATATGCCCACGTATCTCCCATTTTTGTTAACCCGGCCACCTCTATTTCCATTCCTCTGTTCCCCTTCAGCAACACTCCTTGAACGTGAACTCCTGGAACAGCTGGTCACTGTCTCTACTTGCCCCCTTTCTTTTCACTCCTAAAACCTTCTTTTAGGGGCAACCGAACACGGTCACACACAGTGGTGCTGAGTGCTGGTGTGACTTCCACGTTTCTGGAGCATAGTTTGGCAACATCAATCAAAATGTCAAATACATATGATTTATGATGCAGGAAACCTACTTTACGCCATCTATTTTTTTTAATGTTTATTTTTGAGAAACAGAGAGAGACAGTGCATGTGTGTGTGCACGTGCAAGGGGGAGAGGGGCAGAGAGAGCGGAGGACAGAAGATCTGAAACGAAGTGGGTTCTGAGTTGTCAGCATAGAGCCCGATGCGGGGTTAGAACTGCGAGATCATGACCTGAGCCAAAGTTGGACGCTTAACCAACTGAGCCACCCAGGTGCCCCTTTATGAAGTCTATCTTTTCAAAAAAATTTTTTTAACATTTATTCATTTTTTGAGAGGCAGAGAGAGACAGAGCGTGAGTGGGGAGGGGCAGAGAGAGAGGGAGACACAGAATCCAAAGCAGGCTCCAGGCTCCGAGCTGTCAGCACAGAGCCCCATGTGGGGCTCAAACTCAAGGACCTCGAGATCATGACCTGAGCCGAAGTTGGATGCCTAACCAACTGAGCCACCCAGGCGCCCCTATAAAGTCTATCTTAAAGAAATACTAAAAGATATGTAAAAATAAACCTGCATTTAACAAAAACAGATTTTTTATTTTATTGTTTCATGTATATATATATATATGTATATATATATATATATATATATATATATATATATATATATATATATTTTGTTGTTGTTGTTGTTGTTGTTGTTGTTGTTGTTGTTGTTAAGTAGGCGCCATAGCTAACGTGGGGCTTGAACTGATGATCTTGAGATCAAGAGTCACATGCTCTACTGACGGAGTCAGCCAGGTGCTCCAAAAGCAGATTTCTGATTTTTAACAAGATCATTACAAGGCAACTGCGAGGTTTCAACATGAAGACTGTTCATCTGCACAAGCCTCCAGAGGGACTGGTAATGCTCTTGGTTTTTGCTTAGTTCAAAAACAGAACAACAACAACAACAAAAGAAAAACAGAACAAAATTAAGCCGAACTAAAGAATGTCAATCTATAAGGAAGTACAGTAAAATTCTCTCTTCATCACATGGGTAGAGGCTGCAGCTATTAAATAAGCAAAGGATGTCTGGAGGAGGTAAGGTGGATATTTATCTAAAGTATTTATTAAAACTTTATTATATTTTATGGCAGGAAACGAAACACTCATGTCCCTTCTTCTCCTCTTTTATAAGTGAATTAGGGGTGCCTGGCTGGCTCGGTCGGAAGAACATGTGGTTTTGATCTCAGGGTCATTAAGTTCGAGCCCCACATTGGGTGTAAAGATTACTAAAAAAATAAACAACTAAAATTTTTTTAAAGTGTTATAAAGGAATTAGGATTCCCATAATCTAAATTTGCAGTACAGAAATAGCCAAGGGTCATTCAAATCTTTCCCCATCATATTTATTTACTGAAATTAACACATCCATTAGGATTGCATTACCTGAGGTCGGTATTTCCTTGGAATGGTCGCCAGCACAGCAGATGTGTTCGTTACAGTTGTGTTAACAATGTCAATTGCCACATGATCAAGTTAGCTGGAGCTGTCACCACCATGAAAAACGAGTGCCCTTCGACGACTCCTGTTGTTGGCAGGCCCAACACATCTTTACATCCATGCATCTTTGCAGCTCACATACCCTTCCTATGAAGCCTTTCCTGACCTCCACTGAGAAGGAATCAGCCTCTCTGTGCCCCACTTCTCCGAGGCCAGACTCCTATGGAGACCAGCAGCGACAGTAGCCACCTGGGAGCTTGTTAGCAATGGCAGAATCTCAGACTCTACCCCAGACCTACTGAATCTGAGGCCCAGACCTGCTAATGTTTAAGAAGCACCACCCTAGGAGCACGTCACCGGAGCCTCTTGGGTTCCTGCGTACGAATGAGATCACATTGACATTTAGTGCTCAAATGATCCGAGCTCCGTTGATCACCTACATTCGCAGGTCTCCTAAGTCCTTTTCGGGTCCGCTTCCTGCCCCCCCCCACCCCGCCCCCGCCCCCGCCCCCGAGTGTTTCTGGGAGTCCCGAGGGCGTGTTCACACGTGCTCCAGAACCGATCAGGGCTGCCGCTCACCTCTGCAGTGTGCCTGATTTCCGCTGCTACTGAATAGGCGACTTTTATGTAGACAGTTCTGCGCAATGCACTTAAAAGCCAGCCCATTTCCCAAAGCGAGCACGAGTACGGGATGTGTTTGGTCCCGGTAGGATGAGGTTGGGGAAACTGCTGGACACAATGTTGTGCCAGACAACTCGCAGCGATCTATCAAATTACGCAGCCAAAGGCCACCTGATTGCATCCGTCCGGGTGAACTGGCCCCAGAGTCTTTTGAATATTTTGAGACAGAGAGAGAGAGAAGCAGGGCTGGGCCGCAAAACCGGACGTGTAATTGACGCATTGCTGGAGGCTCAGCGTGGACACGTCTGAGACACCGAAGGCTCCAGGGGGACCCGATCACTGGTGGCTCCCCACAGCTTTGTGAGTTTTAGCTCTAGGAGCTTGGCCAGCTTCTCACACTGAATATCCGAGAAAAATGCCCCCTCGTGTTTCTGGCAGGGCGAATGGGGGAAACGAACCACTGGGAACACACCAGAGCATTCTGTGTTTCTTAACAAGGTCTGCCTTCAAGAGAAATGAGCTAGCCCGGTTTTTATCAGAGCCTAACTGACCTGGAGGAAGGAAACTTCACTCTTGAACACGGGTTTGAACAGCACGGGGCCACTAATACATAGATTCTTTTCAATAAATACAGTACATTCCTGGAATGTAATGCATTTTCTCTTCCTTGTGAGTTTCTTAATAACATTTTCTTCTCTCTAGCTTTACTTTATTGTAAGAATACAGTTTATAAAATATATACCATACAAAATGTGCGCTAATTGACTATTTTATCGGCAAGGTTTCCAGTCAACAGGAGGCAATTAGTAAGTAGTTAAGTTTTGGGGACACCAGGGGATCCTGGCTGGCTCAGTTGATGGAGCATCAGACCCTTGATCTCGGGGTTGTGGGGTTGAGCCCCACATTGGGTGTGGAGATCACTTAAAAATAAAATCTTTAAAAGAAGAAAAGAAAGGGGCACCTGGGTGGCTCAGCCAGGTAAGCGTCTGACTTCAGCGCAGGTCGTGATCTCGTGGTCCATGAATGTGAGCCCCACATCGGGATCTGTGCTGTCAGCGCAGCGCCTGCTTCAGATTCCCTGTCCCCCCCTCTCTCTGCCCCTCCCTGACTCGTGCGCACTTTCTCTCTCTCCCTCTCTCTCTCAAAAATAAACATTGTTTAAAAAGACAACAGAAAAGAAAAAAATGATGAGACATTAAATGGCAAAAACCAGTTTGAAGAGACAGAGCAAACAGAACCAGACGTGGCAGGAATGTTGGAAGTCGCTTCATCCAGTCTCCCGCCTTTAAATATCGTCTATATTCTGATGTCACCAAATCGAAACCTCCAGCTCTGACTCCAATCCTGAGCTTTAAAGACATATCAAACTGCTCGTTTGACATCTCGTGCACATGTCAGATAGACATCTCAAACCAGGTGGCTGAGACAGAAGCCTTCGGTTGTCCCCCCACCTCCAAAATATGTCCTGAACACGATCATTTCTCACCACTCCTGCAGCTACGACCTTAGTCCAAGCCACCATCTTTGCTTGCTTGGACGACCAAGACAGCCTCCTTTCTGCTCTTTCTTCTAGTTCATTCTCTATGCAGCAGTTAGAAATATCCCTTTGAGGGGCGCCTGGGTGGCTCAGTCGGTTAAGCATCCGACTTTGGCTCAGGTCGTGATCTCACAGTGAGTGGGTTTGAGCCCCGCATCGGGCTCTGTACTGATGGCTGGGAGCCTGGAGCCTGCTTCAGATGCCATGTCTCCCTGTCTCTCTGCCCGTCCCCTGCTCGCACTCTCTCTCTCTCTCTCTCAAAAATAAAAACATTAAAAAAATTTTTTTTACTTGTCTTTAGGAAATCACCCTGATTTGATTTATTTCCAGCACTATCTGAATCTATCTTTTAAAAATATATGTGAGACACTGGGGTGGCTCAGTCAGTTAAGCATCTGACTTCCCCTCAAGTCACGATCTCATGGTTCATGGGTTTGAGCCCTGCGTCAGGCTCTCTGCTGTCAGCACAGAGCCTGCTTTGGATCCTCTGTCCCCCTCTTTCTGTCCCCCTCTCTCTCTGCCCCTCCCTCTGCTCGCACATGAACGTGCTCTTTCTCAAAAATAAACATTAAAAAATAAAATAAAAATATATGAGTATTGTCTCTTTCTCCCTCAATTTCCTCTTGTTAATCCCTGTATTTCCAGACCTAAAAACCTGTCTGGCCCATAGTTTGGATTCACTGAATGAATGAGAAGATGAACTAATGCTTCAGAAAGTTTTTCTTTTTTTTTTTAGATTTGTTTCACAGGAGAAAAATAAAATTTAATAGGGATACATACAGGGAATCCACGCAAACATGAAACTACCATTAAGATTTAAAAAAATTTTGTTAATGTTTATTTATTCTTGAGAGAGAGACAGAGCATGAGTGGGGGAAAGGCAGAGAGAGAGGGAGACACAGAATCTGAAGCAGGCTCCAGGCTCCAAGCCATCAGCGCAGAGCCCGACGCGGGGCTCGAACTCACGAACCATGAGATCATGACCTGAGTGGAAGTTGGAGGCTCAACCCACTAAGCCGCCACCCAGGTGACCCCCATTAAGATTTTCTTTTCAAGTAATCTCTATACCTAATGTGGGGGCTCGAACTCACAACTCCGAGGTCAAGAGTCACATGCTGCACCGACTGAGCCAGCCAGGGGCCCCGCTTCAGAAAGTTTGATAAACAAACTCCCAATGGCATGGGAGGCAGATGAAAAAGTCTAAGACTTGCAGACCTGTTCTCGTATTCCATGGATATACTCGCACGCTCCCGCTGATTCATTTGAAGAGGTGTACTGACTTCACCATTATCCCTGCTACCATCATTCTGGGTGATTTCCACACCCAACTAGAACTGGCCTTGGTGTTAAGACTGAATTTGTAACAGAAATATTGGTAAATACATACACGAAATACAGTCTTCATGCCAACTGGTCCAAATCCCTACAGGGGTGCTGGCAACTGCATTTGAATCCGGCTCTCATTTCTTCCTTGTCATCAAAGACGGAGATCATTCGAATGGTTAACGGGACCGTGTCTCGTCAGATTGGAAGGGACCCAAACACATTTGTAAAGACACACAATTTTGGTAAACTTTTCCAGTTGTTTGCAGAGCAGGTAGAGAGAATAAATGACAGGGAAGAAGAGTGTAAGGAAGTCAGAGAACAAGTCATATTAGAAATCAAATCAAGGTGGGGGTGCCTGGGTGGCTCAGTCAGTTGAGCGTCCGACTTCGACTCAGGTCATGATCTCAAGGTTCGTGAGTTGGAGCCCCGCGTCAGGCTCTGTGCTGATGGCTCAGAACCTGGAGCCTTCTTCAGATTCTGTACCTCCCTCACTCTCTGCTCCTCCCCTGCTCACGTTCTCTTTCTCTCAAAAATAAATAAACATTAAGAAAAATTAAGAAAAAGAAGAAATCAAATCAAGGTGTTTTCCCAAGGAAATTTGACATAATTCATTTAAGAAAGACATTTTACATCCAGTAAGATTTCCAGAAACGTGGATTCCATAGGCTCCCCTCTGAGATGTCCTGGTGATTAACTGTTAGAAAGTTTAACATATCTTACCAAGGCCTTTTTATTATAATTCAAATCCAGTTCCCCATGACGATAATGAGCAAGGATGTGATAAAACTGCAATAATATAATTTTTATGTCCCCAAACAGAGATTAACTCTACCTGTGAGCCTTGTAGTTGCAAAATATTATCTCGTTGGTTTTATATTACAGATAACTGTCATCACTCCCCCTTCCCTTGTCCTACTTGAAGTTCCGCACGTTTTGCTAAAAATATGGAGTTCTTTACAGAATACGACACCTTTGGATGATTCTTCCCAGTCCCGAAAAAGTATTTGTTTATCACGTGCCAGTCACCGCTCTAAGCATTGGAGAGACAGCAGAGACCAGGAGAAAGCCTGGCTGTTACGGAGCTTGTACACTGCTGGGTGGGGGGAGGTGGGGACAAGACAAGCAAACACACAAACACAAGATAGTGTTAGAGTGCATCATTGCTCTGAAGAAGGCTCCGGGATGAAGGCATGGAAGGACAGCTGGGTAGGGAGGAGGGGCATTGTACCATGGTTAAGATGGTCAGGCATTCTCAGTAGGCGATACTGAAGCATTCTGAAGGATTACAAAGGTGCAGCTTGGCTGGGGAAGGAGCATCCCAGGCCAAGGCACGTGCAAAGGTCCTGAGATCAGGATGAGAAACAACTAACCCGTGTGACTGAAGAGTGGTGCACTGGGAGGAGGCAGTCTGCTATGAGTCTGGAGAGGCAAGCAAGGCCATTCAGAGCTCTGTGGGCGGGTCACAGCAAGGAGTTTGGATTCTATTCTAAGTGCTATTGGACGACAGTCATAGAACACTGTCAGGGCATTTCAGGCAGTGAAATTTTTTTTTTAATGTTTACTTTTGAGAGAGAGACAGAGCGTGAGTGGGGGAGGGGCAGAGAGAGAGAGAGAGGGAAACACAGAATCCAAAGCAGGTTCCAGGCTCTTAATTTCGGTTCATGTCATTATCTTACGATCTGTGAGGTCAAGCCCTGCATCGGGCTCCACGCTGAGTGTGGAGCCTAAGATTCTCTCTCTCCCTCTCTCTCTGCCTCTCTCTCTCTCTCTCTCTCTCTCAGAATAATAAACTTAAAAAAAAAAAGAATCAGGGGCACCTGGGTGGCTCCGTCGGTTAAGTGTCCAACTTCAGCTCAGGTCATGATCTCACGGTTCGTGAGTTCCAGCCCCACATGGGTCTCTCTGCTGTCATCACAGAGCCGGCTTTGAATCCTCTGTCTCCCTCTCTCTGACCCTCCCCCACGCTCTCTCCCTCTCAAAAATAAACATTAATAATAATAATAATAATAATAAAAAGAATCAATCACCAAAAACCAAGCTCATGGGGCACCTGGCTGGCTCAGCCAGCAGAGTGTGTGACTCTTGACCTTGGGGTCCTGAGTTCGAGCCCCACGTTGGGTGTAGATTACTTAATAAAAAAACAAGGGCGGTAAAAAATACTTCAAGAAAAAGAGAGGTCAAGTTATCACATTTTCAAACTTTAGACATACAGTTGAGTCTAGAAATTTGACACTGATGATGTAGATTTATCATCACTTTTATTTAAATCTAAATTCTATGAATAAGTTGGAAATGGCAAATGAAAACATGCTTTCTCTTTAAATCTATTTCTTCTTTTATTTTTTAACGACCTTTATTTTTTTTCTAAGTGTATTTATGTTTTTGAGTGATCGCTACACCCAGCATGGTACTTGAACTCGGGACCCCGAGATCAAGAGCTGCGTGCCCCTCCGACTTGTGCCAGCCAGGTGTCCCAGATTTTATTACTTTTCTTTTAAGCTTTTAGTTCCAGTGTAGTCAGCATAGTGTGTTGTATTAGTTTCAGGCGTACAATATGGTGATTCAACACTTGCGTCCAGTACCCAGGGCTCATCACAAGTGCCCTCCTTAGTCCCCATCACCTGTTTCAGCCACACATACACCCCCCCACCTCCCCTCTGGTAACCATCAGTGCGTTCTCTGTAGTTAAGAGTCTGTTTCTTGCTGTGTCTCTCTTTTTTTCCTTTGCTCATTTTTTTTTTTTTTGGTCTGTTAAATTCCACGTATGAGTGAAATCATGGGGTATTTGTCTTTCTCTGACCAATTTTGCTTAGTATTATGCTCTCTAGCTCCATCCATGTCATTGTAAATGGCAAGATTTCATTCCTTTTTATGGTTGAGTAATATTCCACAGTATATATATATATATATATATATGCCACCTCTTAAAAATTTTTTTTTAATGTTTGTTTACTTTTGAGAGAGGGAGAGAGAGAAAGAGTGCGCTTGTGGGATGGGCAGAGAGAGAAAGAGAGACACAGAGAGAGAGAGAGAGAGAGAGAGAGAACCCGAAGCAGGCTCCAGGCTCTGAGCTGTCAGCACAAAGCGGGATTCGGTGCTTGAACCCATGAATGCGAGGTTGTGACTTGAGCCGAGGTTGCACGCCCAACTGACTGAGCCACCCAAGCGCCCCTATGTGACCTCTTCTTTCTCTGTTCATCAATCGATGAACACCGGGGCTGCTTCCATATCTCGGCTCTTGTAGTTAGTGCTGCTATAAACATGGGCATGCGTGTATCCCTTTGAATTAGCGTTCTTGTGTTCTTCGGGTAAACACCCGGTACTGGGATTGCTGGATCATAAGGTAAGTTCTATTTTGAATTTTTTTGAGAAACCTCTGTGTTGTTTGCTACGGTGGCTGCACGGGTTTGCATTGCCACCAACCGTGTGGGAGGGTTCCTTTGTCTGCACGTCCTCACCGACACCTGTTCCTTCTTGTGGGGTTGGTTTTAGCCACTCTGACAGGTGTGGAGCAACGCTTGCTGCTTAGAGCCTTGGTCTTCTCACGTCATCATGGCTATTTCAGCAGAGGCATTAGGAAGTGGTGTGGCGTCAAACCCTGGCAGCAGCAAAGCCACCTCCGTGCCACTGCTGGTCTAGTTTTCCTTACCCAGCCCGGGACCAGGACTGAATCTTAGCGTCATAGTCTGGAAGTTCTACAGAAAACTAGTCACAAGCTGCCCTGCTTTTTGCTTTCTACGTGCGTGTAACGCGTGTGACCTCCCATAGCATCACAACCCTCTCGGTTCCGAGTGAAGAGACAAATCCGTGCGACTCTGAACATCTGAAAGTAAACGTGAGACCATGAAGGTTTTTTTTTTTTTTCTCCAGCAATTGATCCCTAGGACACCTGGTGTCTAAGAATTTAGCCTATTTATTTGCAGTGACTGCTTTGTGATTTTAGAAAGGACTAATTGTAATGTTTTTTTTTTTTTCTTACGTCAGGTTAGTATTTTATTTGGGTATGAATTAGCCAGACATGTAAATGAGGTGTGGGTAGAGGCAAAAATCATCAGTCGGATTTTAAATGATGTGACTGTCTTTTAAAAAGGCACGTAGTTTGTATCGGAGACTCAATAAGGAAAAAACCATCTCTAAGAATACTGACAAATCCTTACAAGGGACATATTTATAAGCCTTTTCCTGTTATCCAAGCCATGGCTTTGCTCAAATGAATTAAGAGCACTTCTCAGCATTACACTGAAAAGTTTAGTTTACTTTCCAAAAATAAAAAGATAATAAGATTCACATCGGGAAAGTCGTATTCAGAAAATCAGCTAACTCCTACCTCTTCTCCAAGCCTCAGAATTCCCAAATAATTCATACCAGAAAAATAGATTCCCTTTTTTTTTTTTTTTTTAAATTTTTTTTCCAACGTTTTTTATTTATTTTTGGGACAGAGAGAGACAGAGCATGAACGGGGGAGGGGCAGAGAGAGAGGGAGACACAGAATCGGAAACAGGCTCCAGGCTCCGAGCCATCAGCCCAGAGCCTGACGCGGGGCTCGAACTCACGGACCGCAAGATCGTGACCTGGCTGAAGTCGGACGCTTAACCGACTGCGCCACCCAGGCGCCCCAAATAGATTCCCTTCTTAAAAGGAAGAGGCAGTGGCTTCTAAATCGACCAGATTTGGCCGCTCGGGGCTTCAGGAAGAGCCCACAGTTATCATGAATGGAGGAGGAAAACAAGAGACCTCTGGAACATATTACTCCGATTTTGCCCTTATCAGGTTTCTTCTGCAGAAAGCAGTTAAGAATTTCAAGTATCTCGTGAATATTGCCAAGACCCCTAGTACCTTTATCTTCTAACATGGAGTTTCAAGTTTATTATTAGAGACTTGAAGGCATCCCCGAAGCCACTTCTGGTTCACACATTCAGGGTTAAGTACACCACTTGAGATTCACGTAAGCTACGCCGTCCTAAGGAACATTAAGCTTAGACGTTGTCAGGTAATCGTGGAGCACTACTGTGCTTAAAACCCACCCCTATATCGTTCTTTTCTTTTGCTACCAGCACATGTTGTTGCCTCACAATCAACTCCACCGTCTTGGTCCGACTACTTAGTGAACAGGCGACTGTGCGCATATGCTTCATGCTTTTTCATGTGTTTGCCGACACCATCTCGCAAATGACTTCCCATTTTACAGCTATGTGTGACTTTTGCTTCCAGGGTGTTCAAAGAAAATGAGCATATTTGTTATCAGCCAAATTAATGAGCAGGGGAAAAGAAGAAAGAAAATGGTCCCCTTCTAATGGCCTTGGAGCTGGTCTGTGTTGTAGTTCCACGTTCCAACCATTGTGTATGGAAGATAAACGTGACCTGACGTTCAGGAAACCGGTAAATATAGTGTTAAATGCTTCTGGCTTACCTTTAAAGGAAACGCTATTATGGCTTGCAACTTTATTCTAGACTTGTTTCTTTAGCTCTTGTTAAGTTACTTTTATTTTTAAATGTTGCTAATTTGTATTTATTTATTTTGAGAGGGCCAGCGAGCACGAGTGGGGGAGGGGCAGAGAGAGGGAGGGAGAGAATCCCAAGCAGGCTCCAGTGTCAGCACAGAGCCCGAGGAAGGACTTGATCCTGTGAGCCACAAGATCATGACCTGAGGCGAAATCAAGAGTCCAATGCTCAACCGACTGGGCTCCCCAGGCGCCCCAGTAAATTTCTTGAGCTCTTTTACCGATTTATCCCTGGTGAAAATCCTGAGATTTAAGAAATCCCAGACATAAAAAAAAAAAAAAGAAATCCCAGACATCAACTACAAAATTCTCAGCTTTGGCTTGAAACGGAACTTTTTTTTTTTTTTTTTTTTGGTCTCAAGAGGGTAATGATTACACTTACAGACGGTATAATGAAAAAGCACCAAGGCAGTTTATTTTAATGCTTCTAATTCACGAGAGTAACTTCTTAATACTACATCAGAAGTCAATTCACCAATACTGAATCTGGAAAGCACAATGAAGAAAGACTCCAATTTTTATTGGGACTACACAACTGAACACAGTACTAGCCACCATGAATGTAGAACAAAAAGCCGAAGTATGCATGACAAAAGTAGATCTTAAACTCCAGGGGATCCATAAACCTCTGAAAAGTGTATACAAAAAAAGCCGTGTAGTGTGTGCATACATTTTTTTGGGGCAAGGTCTCATAACTCTAATCAGCTTCTAAAGGGGCCCCAACAGTACACAGATTTCTAACCTCCGTATTTCCAATGAATGGAAGCTGTGGGCCTCAGGAAGTTCATTTTCGCACATCTACGAGTCAATTTCCGGGGGAAGAGGGTGAAAAACGAAAACAATTATCAAAGTAACTTGCAAGGACCGGGCAGGGAAAAACTCCAGAGTGTTATCTGCTTTATAAGTTTAGTAACATGTTCTGGTTTAGGGAGGGGAAGTGGGGACGTAAGTTCTAGCGTAAGCGGGAAGCAAGACGACTCGTACGGGCTTTTTCAAATCCTCACAAAAACCACACTTTAGTAAGAATTAAGCAACAGCGAGAATTTCAAATGCAATGTAACGCCGAGTCCTCTTATCAGTTTCAGCATATTAACAACTTATTTTTATTTTTGAGTATCACAAACTTCAATCAGAATAGTTTAAAAAACATTATTCTGCATGCAATTAACAAATCAGACAAAGGACAAAGTACCCAGCTTACTTGCAGTATATTATGAAGTTTTAACTCAACGGCCAATGGACACAGATTTAAAATCATTGAGTACAGGTACGATGAAAACGTCACTGCATTACTCTGATGGCATCCTACCACGAGGCACGTGTGCATGTAACACTACTAGCAACTGCCCTGGAGCACAGGCAGAATGGAGCCAGGGGAAGCTCCCTACAAAGCAAGTGTAAAGGATTAAATGTCGTCTTCGACGTCGTCATCGCTACTGAGGACAAAGCTGCTGCCTGTGGACAGGGGCCCCTCCTCCTTTGCGTTCCCCAAGCCCCTCGCTGTCCCTTTCTCGTCAGAATCGTCGAACAGCTTCTCGTTGGAATCTTCATCTTCAAAGAGTTTCCCATTGGAATCATCCTCTTCGAACATCTTTTCATCCACGTCTTCATCTTCCTTTACCTCTACGCCCTCCTCGTCTTCTTTGTCGTCTGAATCTTCAAACATCTTCTCGTCGGCGTCTTCGAGGCCCTTTTCGTCGGCATATTCCTCGTCCTCTTTTTCGTCGGACTCGTCGTCAAAGACCTTCTCATAGGTGTCTTCCCCTTCTTCCTTTTCATCGGACTCTTCGTCAAACTCTCTCTCGGAGACTTCCTCGTCGAACACTCTTTCAGAGCTGCTATCTCCAAATTCCGATTTGTCAGAGTCATTGTCTTCGAACTCCCGGTCGAGAATGTTTCCACTGAATTCCTTGTCGGAGCCCTCCTCTTCGAAATCCTTCTCGAGGCCATTCTCTTCAAATTCTTTTTCGGAGCCATCTTCAAACTGCTTTTCAGAGCAGTCTTCTTCGGATTCCCTTTCGGAGTCGTCTTCTTCAGACTCCTTTTGGAGGCTCTCCTCCTCCTCACCCTCCTTGTTGGGGCCATCTTGATCGGACTCCTTTTCAAGGCCGTTGTCTTCGTAATCATTTTTGAGCCTCTTCTTTTTGGATTCCCGTTCGGGGCCATTCTCTTTAGACTCTGTCTTGGGACTACCCTCTTCAAACTCCTTTTCAGGACTGCCTTCTCCAGACTCTCTTTCGGGGTAGTCTTCCTCACGCTCTCTCTTGGGACAGCCTTCCTCAGACCCTGTTTTGAGGCAGCTTTCTTCAGATTCTTTCTGGGGGCAGCCTTCGGCCTCTTTTTCGGGGCCACTTTCTTTGGCACCTTTCTCAGAAGCATCTCCTTCAAATTCTCCCCCATCTTCGGTTTTTTCAAACTTCTTTTCATCTAGAGGCTCTTCAAATGCCATTTCAGTGGTGGCCTCTTGTGCATTCATCTTAGACGTGCTAGGGTGCTCTGAAAAATGCCTTACTCTGGAAGGCCCTGCCCTCTCCGAAGCACAGATGGAATTTGAACGCCGAAGGCCTCGGTTGGCCTCGGGAGCATTGAGGAAAGCCTCCCATCCTCTCAGCCTTTCCTCCCTTTCTCTTGTGGTCTCTTCCACCTGTGGAGAAACGGGAACTGCCATCAAAATAAGTTTTAGGCAAAAAGAAGTGACGATCTCTCTGCGTGCTTCTGATAGTGACGCAAGTACCCGATTTTACAAGGCGTCTCTTCTTAGGAAATCAGAGCATTCCTCTATCTCCGGTTTGCAAAACTTTAACGTCTTGATTAACTAGAGTTGATTTTAACATCGCTTGAATAAATGCCCAACACCACAGTACTCCAGAGAGGTCTCATCAACGAAACCGGTAATATTTGAACTCTGCCTGTACTTCACTTATCACTATTCTGAGCACGCCTCCAAATTTTAGGCTTCTAAACTGAAAGACTAAAATGTTTTTCTTTCGAGGCTCTGAATGCAAAGTATTATTTAGAAGAAGTACTGTTACATTAAACAGATTAAACGGAACCCAAAGGACCACCAGCCCAGTATTTGTTGGTAATGAAACAACTGCTGTGCCCTTGACAGTTACGGAATTTACCTGATAATCTGTAGTCCCATCCCACGCTTGCGCAGTGATCTGACGGCCGCCAAACCACCTTCCATCGAGAGTCTGAATACAATAATCAGCTTCCTCTGGATCTCTGAAGGACACGGAGGCCACACCATCTGGGTGTCTCTAGAAAGACAAGAGAAGGAACGAGACAATTAAAAATAAAACGCACACATTTGACAAAACAGGCGCGTAGTGGTGGTGGTGGTGTTCTGATAACCTGAGCTTAAACGTTTTCTGTACGAAGCCTTTCTTCCTTTGGGCCCCAGCCAGTGACCTGAAGCTAGCGGCTGCTTTAGCTTAATCTTGTCTATCAAGAACCGAGCAGGATGTCCTTGGAAATGTTTCTACTGACAACCCTGTCTAAAGAGAGGCAAGATGGCAGAGCTGTTAACGAGTGTAGACTCTCAAGTCAAATAGTCCCAGTGGGGCTCTGCCACTTAGCAGCTGAGTGACCTTGAGCAAGGTGCTCGATCTAGCACCTATCACCCATCTACCGCAAAGGATCATGAGGGATTAGGCGAGGGAACGTGTAACGTAACTCGTGTGCAATCGATAAATGGTGACTCTTTTCATTATTCTGTGTCACTCTTGGACGTAAAAAACGGGTAACAAGGGGAACATACCGAAAAATATTTTGCTGGATTGCTCTTCGAATATGGAGGAGAATGATTCACAAAGAGGCGGAAATAAGGGCAAACAGGAAACCACCAGGTCTCACACATCTTTCTCGTGCTTTCTTTCATCTGACAGTATCTGACCATCCAGTGAAGCCCTGCCTTGCAATCCAAGCTCATCTAATTATTGCTAACAGATGACCACCACTAGATGGCAGCCACGAGTCTAAGATTTGGGGCCCGCTGACCTCTGGGAATAACTTACTAAACCGAAAGGACTTACATCAAAGAGAAGGAGCTTCCTAATTTGTCCGAACTTTGCACACTCCACTCGAAGGTCTTCTCTGATCTCGTTCAGCACCAGTGGATCGTCCTGCAAGAAACACACGCGATTAAAACGGGCTTTGCCCCCTTCTGTAAGTACACATGCTGAGAATCGAATTTCTCACTCTGACCAGCCAACAAACAAACAAACAAACAAACAAAAAGAGGTTTTGAGTAAAATTAGCTATTCTTGTCTAAGGTCTACAAAATTCTAACAAGTCAAATGCCACCTCAGGCCGGCCCAGCTTTAAGACGGCTGGACCAATGCCTCTACTTTACTGACCGAAGGAAATCAGGATTCTAGTAAAAACATACAAAAACTGGTTCAAAATATTTAATACATTTAGGTGGGATCCCACTGTTGGGGGTACGGGTGGGGTAGGGGGGGAGTAGCATCCTTTTCTTTATTTCCATAGCAAAGTCTCGGGCCTTTCCTACGAGGATATCAAATTTGAGCCAAAATCTTCCTGTATCTCCCTTTTCATTGATACCAGCTTGAAAAATGAATATATCCTCACCGCTGTGTAGTATCCTGAAGCTTAAAGAGAACAGTTCCCTCTCGTAGGAAAACTCTTTAACAGAACTGAAAATGGAAATTTTCAAAAGACAACGCTTGGCAGGCAATGGGCTGGAGACTAAAAAATCAGACTGATGCACTGAAACCTTCTGCACGACTTTCCTAACTTTTTCCCAGGGTGGTGTTTTGTTTTCCCAGGAAGAAATAAACCATATTTCTAATCTAAACCTACACTGGCCAAGACGGTGGCCACTAATCACATGTGGCTACCGAGCACTTAAAATGTGGCTAGTTCAAACTGAGCTGTGTTCCAAGTCTGAAATGAACACCAGATTTTGAAGATTTGCCACTAAAGGGGGAAGAAAAAACCGCACAATGTAACCCATTGATATTTTACATAACATGTTGAAAGTAAAAATATTTTGGATATATTGGGTTAAATAAATTCATCATTAAAATTAATTTCCCCTATCTCATGTTATATCTTTTTTTTAACATTTATTTATTTTTGAGAGACAGAGAGACACAGAGCGTGAGCAGGGGAGGGGCAGAGAGAGAGGGAGACACAGAATCTGAAGCAGGCTCCAAGCTGTCAGCACAGAGCCCGATGTGGGGCTCAAACTCACAAACTGCGAGTTCATGACCTGAGCTGAAGTCGGGACGCTCAACCGACTGAGCCACCCAAGCGCCCCTCATGTTTTATCTTAACTGTGGCTACCAGAAAAATTTAAATCACACATGTGGCTCACATTCTATTTCTATTGGACAGCGCTGGTATACATAATGAGAAACTTACATCTGCATCGAGATTTTGACTCGTCATCTCCTAGTATTCAAATTTGCCAGGCATTTATTTATTTACTTATTTATTTTTTGAGAGCGAGAGTGAGTGAGCGTGTGTGAGCAGGGGAGGGGCAGAGAGAGGAGAGAGACAGAGAATCCCAAGCAGGATCCACACTGTCAGCACGGAGCCTGATGTGGGGCTCGAACTCACGAACCATGAGGTTATGACCTAGGCTGAAATCAAGAGTCAGACACTTAACCAACGGAGCCGCCCAGGTGCCTCTATCTATCTATCTATCTATCTATCTATCTATCTATCTATCTATCTATTTTTCCATAATGTCTACACCCAACATGGGGCCTCAAACCCACCACACGGAGCTCAAGAGTCACACGTTCTTCTGACTGAGCCAGCCAGGTGCCTCCAGACATGCATTTTTAAATAAGGCTTTGGAAAAAACAAACCAATAAATAAATAAATAAGGCTTTGAATAAAATACCGGAGACCCTCTGAAGTTACGTTAAATATCTTAGTCTTCACATTGTTCACCCTGATACCAAAGAGTATTTTTTAGGCAGAGTGTTTCGAAGAGCGTGCATGTGTACATGTGTGGTTTTTAAACATTTGCCATTATCACTGCAAGCCTGAAGCAGTTCTGCTCTATTTCAAGCTTCTCCAGAATTCTACTCAGAAGAGACATCGAACGTTACGTATTGCCCACGTGTCTCCCGAATGATCTCAAAAGATACGCAGACCCCACAGGTGCACAGTGAACCCCGTCACATCGCTATCGGCTGGGCTGGAGCTCAACAGACCATTCCGGGGTCCTCTCGGAGGGGGCTACAAGGAAAGGGCCATTCTGTTTAAATGCACAGAAGGGCTTTGGTTGCAACTGGATCATTTGTAAACCTGGAATTTTACGTTATGAATGTTTTTTTTTTTTCTTCTTCTGTAGCTTGTTATCTTTCCGTTTGCTTACCTTTTTACCTGTCACCTTTCTCTACCTTATGTGTAACTGGTTATCATGAATTTCAGAACCCAGGCAGGGAATGAAGAAAAGTTCTTTCACAAACGAGCCCACGGGTCTACGCAAGGAGACGACGAGAACAGGAGGCGGGACGCGGCACGAGGCGGCCCGGTTGGCGAGGCTATGTTTATTTGCGGTTCTTAGAATTGTACACGGGCGTTAGGTATTGCAAAGTCCTCCTGATAGCCACGGAACAATTCTGTCCGAGTTGCGTCTGGAAGAACAAACCTTCCCTACGTCAACACCGGGAGCTGTATTTCCTTAACCTGACGTTTCTTGAAGGATCAGACTTTCAGTACCAAAGCGAGGCAGGTGCTCATTTCTGGGTGTGAAATGACGCCCCACCCAGAGCAGCCCGTACTTGCCGGACGGCGCTCAGAATCTACAAGCAGCGCCCGGAAATCTTTCCGTGATTATATTTTTAATGATTTCCCGTAAGCAGGGAGCTGCCACCTGCAGCCGCAGTGTGGGCGCCCCCTGGGAGACAGCTAAGGGAGCCCTAGGCTAACCACGGGAAAATCCGAACACCGCGGGGGACTCTTGGCTCCGTCTTCCTACCTTGCCGACCGCGTGGACGCAGAGGGTGCGGCACGAGACAGACGGGGCGAGGGGAGCTCTGGGTTCCCTTGGGGACAAACAGCACAACCAGCGTATCCATCAGTGAGAATACCGCCTCCTACCTCAAAATCCATTGGATGGAACATATTCTTGATGATGACAACTCGTTCGTGGCGCATTCGGGACGGGCCAGCTGTTCTCTCGGGTCTCCAGTCCAGCTGCCTGGTGCAACAAAGCAGTAACAAGAAACTCAATTTTGTTTCGTACGAGAAACTCAATTTTGTTTCATACTTGTGGGAGAGAAGACGAGGAGTTGTTACAGTAATCCTCTACGGCGTATTTAAGGACGTTAAAGATGTGATTCCACAACAACAGTCCTATTCAGAGAACTGTCTAAAGTAAAAATAACGGGTGGGTCAAAGACGGACCCAGTGTCTTGAAATCCCCAGGACGTATCTTTTTTTCAGAACTGCTGTCTGGTCACAAACATTCCATGGAGACTCCTGTAAAAGTGCTGGCTATTGGAAAAAGTGCTGGCTATTTATAACTATCCAGTATTTACGACTATGCTCTGAGGGCAAGAAACGTGTTCAAATCCTATTGGTTTTTAGCCGTTTTATGATGGCGAAGAACCAAATGCACTGAAATATGTGAACATAAAATCTGTTACAACCTTAAATTTTATTGACAGTTTTTATAAAATTGGTAGGTATTTAGTCCACCCATTCCCGTAAAAACGATAGGACATCACAACTAAATGCTTTCTTGATCCTTTTACCGCTGGTGTGAGCGTAGTGTTAGAAGCGTTATCAGAACTCACTCTGAGAAAACAAAGCACTTATCCTTTTGGCTAACTTCTTAAAACTAGCAGATTTCAAAAAGCATATTCCCCAGCCAATTGGAGTGGTAGAAATTTGATGACATCACGTATACACCACGGACAACCACACAGTAAATATAGTGATAAAAGCTATTGTTTCCTGGGGCGCCTGGGTGGCTCAGTCAGTTGAGTGTCCGACTTCGGCTCAGGTCATGATCTCACGGTCCGTGAGTTCGAGCCCCGTGTCGGGCTCTGTGCTGACAGCTCAGAGCCTGGAGCCTGCTTCGGATTCTGTGTCTCCCTCTCTCTCTGCCCCTCCTCTGCTCTGTGTGTCTCTCTCAAAAATAAACATTAAAAAAATTTTTTTTAAAAAGCCATCGTTTCTAATTTCCAACGCCTATCAACGAGCCCATAGCCTACACATACCGCGCTACCTCCTAGTGTAGCTGATGTCCATTCGCACCAAAAGTGAACTACTGGCTCTGATAGAGCAACCTCAACTGCTTTATTTAATCCGATGTTCAACTTCTTCCAAAGGGTCTCACTCAAGCTCACGTCGTATTACGGATAAACACACCAGAAGATAAAAACACGGCCAGATCATCCTACCGCACAGATCACCGAAGCCCTCTGACAATCTAATTAAGCAATAATTCAAAGGTGTATTTGATGGAAGAAAACTAGGTGGCTCTACCAAAAACGTGCTCTCGGATATTTACAAGAAATCTTTCAAAAAGGAAAACAAAACCACAAACTTTTGCTGCAGAGACAGCTTTTTCTTGTAGTCTTTGCACTTCTTCTTCTTCTTTGAGGCATCATATTCCCCCTTCAGCTGAAACGTTGCCACTTCGACGTGTAGCTTGTAGCCTCGAATTTCATCTTCATCCAAAAGTTTTAATGCGAGATCCACGGACTCCCTCTTTATAAAGGTAAAATGAGACAGTCAGGAATTTGCACACTCACCCGAAACCTCTGGGAGCTTTTCTTGGTGAATGAGGACTACACACACAATCAAGGTTTCATCACTAACTACCTCCTTTGAGGTAAAGAAGCAGAGAGAATGCCGTATGAGGAAACCTGCACTCTGGACGCGGCTGTCCCCCAACCAGCTATGTGAACTTGGGCAAGGTATTCAATTTCTTCATCTGTAAAATGGGAAGAGAAATGCCTTCTTTGCAGGGTGCTTGATAAAATTAAGAGGAAGGATGCACATAAGAGACAGGGACCGGCATGGAGTGGGTGCTCGATGAATCACGTCGTTATTGGAATAGTAAGTAGTGCTGTCCCGTGGAGTCTCAATGTCTCAATGAGGCAAATGGACCCGCGTGACTTCTAAGGTACCTTCCAGTTTTAAAATGCTAAAACAGTCCTCCTTAAAAGGCTAGATGCCTCAAGAACTGGGAAGAGCACAGCCAGCCGTTAATTTTTTTGTTCACCAGTTAAAATGGAGGTCTGTGAGACAGTGTGAAGGTGATTATCTGACAGCTTGGACATTGAATACGTTTGCGGGTTCTGGGCAAAGGGGGCGGCCGGCGGCCCTACACAGAGTCCAAGATCTGAGGACCTGAGGAGGAGGACACGAAAAGTAACTGAACTCAGCCGCACAATCAAGTGCGGATCCCAGAACAGTGATTTTTTTGGAGCTTAATTTACTGGTTGGCCAACCTTGCGCTGTTACGGATCCTAAAACTGTACATACAAAGTTACTCAAAACCTCGTTTTTCTCTTTAAAAAAAAAAATGAAAAATCCAATCCAACTGGGGCGCCTGGGTGGTTCGGTCAGTTAAGCTTATGACTGTTGGTTTCGGCTCAGGTCGCGATCTTGCGGTTTCGTGGTTTTGAACCCCACGTCGGGCTCCGGGCTGCCAGCGCAGAGAGAGGGATTTTCTCTCCCCCCCCCGCCCCTCCCCCACTCGTGCTGTCTCTCTCTCGAAGTAAAGAAATAAACAAAAAAAAAATTTTTTAAGAAAATCCAATCAAACTCTAAGAATCTGTTTACAGATTTTTAATAACCCTTGAAGAACTCGTAAAACCCTCAGGTCTCCTTGTATTTGAAAATTAATAACTGCCTATAATGGTCATACTCTATGACCCCGTCATGTTCAAGAACCAGACCCAAAACCTATCTTCCGGAGAGCTGTCAGCTTAACCCTCCCCCTCCCCCCCGTCTGATTTCACTGAAATGTTGCACACTCGCAACACACGTGTGGTGTTGATACTGTTGTTGGGTCACTACCATTTTACTGCGTTAATTATTTTTCCCCTTCCATGACATGGGTACCGGTCATCAATGTGCCCACTGCTTCTGTACCCTGCAGTCACGTAGAACGCGTGCCCCTAAGGTGAGAGGCGTTCCAGAAACAATGACTACCTTTGACTCGGGGCTTTCCCTGTGCAATTTATGCTACCACGGACACATCAAGTTCTGCAAGTTTCTATCAATACCGCCCTCTCTTCGCTCCCATCAAAAATGCATCTCAAAGCAGTAAGTGGACCCCACCATCTCCTTTAGGGTCTAATTCAGGGCTCAGAAAACTTCTGCAAAGGGCCAGCTGGTCGATATTTTAGGCTTTGTGGGCCACGTGCTGTGTGCCTCAACCACTCAACTCTGCCGCTGGAGCCTGAAGGCAGCCACAGACAAATGAGGAAACGAATGAATGAATGTGGCCACGTCCCAGTAAGACTTTATTTACAGAAACAGGCAGTGGGGCTGGAGTCTGCCAAACCTTGGTCCAATTCATTCCAGGGGGCAAATAAAATGTTACTGGCTTTCTTTTCTTTGTGGATTTTTAAAATGTGTTCTGAGCAGACTTTATGCCTACACTCCTAGAGAGATCTCTGCAGTGAGAATCCTTTCAAGACAAAAGTAGCACTTCAGTCACAGGACTTACGTAACACCTTGACCTGGTAACGTACTTTCCTAAAAGAACAATAACCTCGCCGACGCGATACACACAGGCGCAATCTGAAATTTCAGTTTTCTTTCGCATCCTGTTTTGAATAGTTCTCAGGCCTGGTTCCTGAGTTACACATGGAACGACGAGAAACTTGACCACATAACTAACCTTCAAATAACAGCAAAGACCATCTCCTTTAAGATTTCCTTGGTTATCTTTGTAAAGCTTGACCTTAAATTCTTCTGTTTGAGGATCTCTCATAATAATGCCAAACTTGGACATGAGCTGTATAAATTCATCCACTGTAATGTCTGGAGGCAAACCTGTAACATGAGGGGAAAAAATTACAAAGGCATGTACAATGACAGTGAGGGCTATGTAAGCATTCCACCAGCTAGAAATCTACAACTCAAAAAAAAAAAAGAAAAGAAAAAAGAAATCTATAACTCAGATGAACATAATTTCCTTTTTTCTTTTCTTTTTTTTTTTTTTTATAGAAAGAGAGAGCGAAAGCGAGAGTGGGCCAGGGAGAGGGGCACAGGGGGAAAGAGAGAGAGAATCTCAAGCAGGCTCCATAGTCAGCAGTGCCCGATGCGGGGCTCCCGTCCCATGACCCTGGGGATCGTGACCTGAGCAGAAACCAAGAGTCAGAAGCTTCACCGACTGAGCCACCCGGACGCCCCACAATTTTGATTTTCTAAATGCATGTAAAAAATCTCCCAGCTACAGAATTGAGGAAATTTCATGTTTTCATGTATTCAAATATACATTAAAATCACGGTTTGCTTAAGCCTTGTATCGCTGAAGGGGCAAACTGTTCTAAGTTACGTAAAGCAGACCCAAAGCATGCAAAGTTACACACAACTTAATTTTTCTCAGCTCTGTAACTAACAAAAGCCAAATTCCTCACAAATGCAAGCAGTCGAACAAAAAAGTGACACAATGATAAAAAACCAACAGATTTTAGAAAAGCAGAAAACTAAAGAGCACTTTGTGAAAAAAAAAAATCTCAAAACCAGGTATTTTCTTTGCTTTGTTTGAGGGTATACGTACCAGACACATACACATTTGTATTTCTGTCTTCTTCAACATGAAACCATCCTAAAAATGAAAAAAAAAAAAAAAAAAAAAAAAAAAAAAAAACACATGCAAGAAAAGGTAAGAGTCACACTATGAAACCAGGACAATGTGGCAGTTTCTTGAAACTTCCAGGACTCTTTTCTTATCCTTAGCACAAGAGAGACCGACTCAAATCACTGTCCAGCTTTCAAAGTACTGGATCTTTTGACACACAGTTCCAGAACCCGGTCTGAAACAGTATGGCTCGTTATCTCGGTTCTTTATGCTTCTCATACTGCCTTAAAAAGACACTCATCCTCGAGCTGACTTTAGGCTGGGGCATGTGTAAGTTGCTTCTGACTCCAATCTCTGTGTTAGACATGGCCAAGCTGAGACAAAATTGCCTTGAGTTCAATTTAACTCAAAACGTGTAACAAAATTACCTTACAAGCAGAACCTTTGATAATCCCCTAACAATAGCTCTAGTTTGCAGAGGAGGAAACTGAGGCACAGAACTGCAACAGCCTACCCAATGCCCACGAGTTAGTGCGAGAGCCAATATATGAACCCAAATAATCGTATTAAAAACCCCTCATTTTATGCCTCCTTCAAGCTGGTATTATTCTCCCAACAGTAACTGTATATGCACATAACTAACATCAAAATTTTTCACATTCCTGTTTTGCAAGTTAAATCCACTTGCCTGATTCGGCCTTTCTCTTTTCTCCCCTCTTTTTGGGATCACTGGGTTCAGGGGTTTTTCTTTGAGGAGGTTCTTCTGCAGTCCTGGCAGTGGCTTCTTGTGCATTTGCAGTGGAGCTAGACGCCCCATCGTTAGAAAAGCCATAGTTGGCCTGATACGTAGCAATGAAATCTTCAGTGATCTAAACAAAAAATTCAGCACACACACATACAGAAATTCAAAAATGTTTTCCTCCCAGAAAAAGTTTAATATTGTGTTAAATGGCAACATGGTTATACAACTGGACCCAGAAGTGTTTCTGCAGATAACGGCTGTAGTGATTACAGTGTAAATACAAGAAGAGTCACCTTACACAGAAAAGGTGCCTAAAATGATTAAAAAAACAAACAAAAAAAGACACAGGCACTTGGGTTATCAACGCGAAACTCTGAGACGCTACTGGCATTTTAAGTGATGTTGGCCCGGTTTCTAGTTGTTTCATTTATAAATCACTACCTCTCTACGGTCTACTTGCTGAAGGCTAAAGTACATACAACAAAGGAAGGACCTGATAACAATAAGACAGAACAAAAACCAACCGTCAACTAAGAATCTAACAACGGAATCCAGTTTTCTTTTGCTACAGAGATACACAGAAGCGAACGCACACCAAATATCTGAGTATCTGCGCGCAGAGAGGACGCAGAATGGGACTGATTCGCTACACAGAGAATAAAGCTAACAATTATAAAACCAAATGCTTATTTTAACTCACTAATGAAATCACACGATCATTTAGTGCCAGACCAAATTAAGAACAAATTCAGCTCACATCTACCCTCCTGGCTTTTTTTTTGGGGGGGGGGGGAGCACAGGCGCACAACGAAAGAAATGAGAGTTCTATCTTCATTCTGATCAATGTTATGCACATTTAAAACTCCAAGTCTGAAGAGGTATGGGCTTCCATAACATAAAGAGACAGAGTCACAAATGAATCCATGATCAGACTATTGTGAAAAGTACTCAGAAACCAAATCTGCACTGGCATTGGCACCGCAATACAAGCAAAATGAGAAATTTAACAAGGTTGAGGGAATGGAATATATATACACAAATACAAAATGGAAAATAAAAAAGTTGAAATAAGTAATTTTAAGAATAACAGTCAAATTACACAGTGGAGACACGGTTTATATTACCAGCCTGCAAGCTGATTCGTTTGCTTCTGGTATCTTTTTCCACCCCTAGGAGACTTTGATTAACAGGATACTTCGACCGAAAAGTTTACAGAACAAAGTTAACACCAGTTATGTTACTTCCAAGCTGGGATAAGATACTTAATTTCCAAGCACTCTACACAAATTGACACAGATCTCCGTAACTATTCTTTGCCCCTCTAGTCCTATTCCTGTGGCTATTCGGTTCAAACACACATGCCCAGGGACACAACTCAATAGGAAGGAGAGTTACAAAGTTGACTCCAAAAAGAGACACAAATGGCCACTTCTCCACCCCCCCCCCCACCCCCAAAACCAAGAAGCTGCATTTTGCACACAATACATCAGCGGAACAAACATCTGAATTTCCTAGGGTAAGTGAGGTTGCCTATCTTAGATTAACAAGTACTAAATTTGCTCTTGGTGTGTTTCCTCTTTGCAATAAAAAGCAGTCACCGATGCAATAACCAACTGTGACCTTCACAGACAAAATTCATAAGACATAGAAAAGCCTTAAGAATTAAATTGCATTTAAGGCATCTCGTACCGATTTACGTTTCTCTACACACCGGTTCTGCAACAGACACAACAAAAAGAAACGTCGCGACCCGTGGCGGAGGGGGGGGGGGGCGGGGGCGCTAACTCGGGACCTCAGCGAAGAAAACGGAAAAGGGACGCCCCGCGAGGGCTGGCCAGGAGGGCCCGCTCTGCAGTGGCGCCCGCGCCACGCTCCTACCTTGGGGAACCAAGCCTTCTTGTCCAGGTCCCACTCGTACGGGGTGTCAGCCGGCTGCTGTCCGAAAGAATCGGGCTGTCCGTCGGGTTCCTTCTGGGTGTCAGCGTCCTTGGCATCGCCGTACAGTTCTTGCATTCGCAACTGCTCGTCAAACTCGTCGTTCCCATCCAAGTTGTTGCCGCTCATGTTGCCGACTTGGGAAAGGGACGGTCCCGGCGAGCGTGGAGGCCCAGATGCTGCCGGAGGCTACAGAGAAAGGGAGGGTCGGCCGCGCTCGGCCCGCGCCCGCCGCCCCCCGGCACGCCTCCCCGCGGCGCCCCAGCAGCCCCCGGGAGATCGGGGCCGCCCGGCGCCCCACACCGCCCCCCTCGCCTCCCGCCCGCTGCGCGCGCCGCTCGCTGGCCGCCTGGCCGCGCCGCCGCCCACCTGGCTCGCTCCGCGGGGCCTCGGCGCCGCGGCTCGACCCCGGCTGTGGCAGGAGCGCGCACGCGCACGCGCGCCGCCGCCGCCTTCGCCGCCGACCCGGTCCGAGGCGCTCGCGGCCCCCCGCGGCTCGCGCGGCACGGTCTGGAGCTGGCCGGCCGACTGGGGCCCGCTCAGGCTGACGCAGTCGCCATTGTTGGCGCGTCGCGACGTCGCGGGTCGCGCCGACACGCCTCCGGTGGCGTCAGAAACCGCCGACGCGGACGGGAGGGCGGGCGAGCGGGCAGGCGGCTCAGGGGCCCCGGAGGCGGGGCGTCAGGGGGCTCGCTGGTGTGGCGCGCAGCCGTCCCGCCCCGCTGCCCACCCGGGCCTCCTGGGCCGGCGGCGCGGGGACTGCGGGGGGCCGCGGCGCCTCGGGACCTTGGGCTCCGCGGGGGCCGCGGCGGGCCGTAGCGGGAGGCGTGGGAACGTCCCCCCTCGGCGGGCGCCATCTTGGGAGAGTGGATGGGGCGGGCGGGGCGGCTCTGCGTTGCTGCCAAGAAGACGGGCCTCCTTCCCCTCTTCCGCGTGGGAAACGTGGCTTTGGCTCGTGTCTTTATGATTTCCCCGGGATCGACGCCGGCTCTGGTTCATCTTCGTAGCCTAAGCTATCCTAGCACGGGGTGTGGTGTCTAGTGCGTGTTGAATGAGTGAGCGAATGAATGAATGAACGAACGAACGAACGAACGAACGTACGAACGTACGATGGATGGGGACCAACCTTCTTTTCCCCGCCTCAGGCCCCTCCTTTAATCTCTCCGGTACCTTCCCAGGCTGGAGGTCGACTCTATGGAAAGGGAGGGCGGGCAGTAGATCCCTGCCCCTTGTCCACCGGGATTCAGAGATGCTCAGCTCCAAACCTTAAACAGCCAAGTGTAAGCACCAACTTTACCGGCCCACTAACTTCGTTGTTTTGTTTTGTTTTGTTTTTTGCCTGTTAGAAAAGCACAGAATGTTTTTTCCTCCGTACAGTTTTTTCTCAGAAATGACATATTTACCGTAGAAAATAAAGAGCGCGCTCGCTCGCTCTCTCTCTCTCTCTCTCTTCTTATTGGGCAGATACTTGTTGAGCCACCAGGTACCAGGGACTGCTAGGCTCTGGCGAGCCAGCAGTCAACAAGACAGGCTCGAATCGAGAGAGACACGCTTGTTTATGTAGATGATTCTTACCAGTATTTGTTGCACGAGAAGCAACCGTTTGAAAGTTTTTATTAATTCCTTTAAGAACAACAGCAATAAACTCATTATGTGTACACATAAAATTTTATAAACCAGACCTGAGGGTGGGGAAAAGCTTACCAGAAGAAATTATTTCTGCTCTTCCAGGGACCTTTTGATTCTAAATATAGCAGTTGCGCATGGGCTCTAGAAAATCCTAACTCCCCACATACCAGCTGTGAGGACATGGTTTCAGCCATAAACGGTGACTTTTAAACAGTAGCTTGGGTTAGGGTGGGTTGGTTTTTGTTTTTGTTTTTGTTTTGCCAGTTACATTTCTTTTTCATGAAGTTCTCGTGCTGTTGGGGACCATCGGAGAACTGGAGTCGCTTGTGTTCTTATGATATAGACAACGTGAGTTTTATTAGGCTCACTTATTTAAGCGTTGCTAAGTATTTCTTCCTGGATCCCAAAATAGTGTACACCTGTTTTCAGCAATGTGTTATTGGGGTCCGATTTCATTCCTGAGTTCACAGCATAGGTGATAATATGCTACACAGCCCTGCTACGGCACGTGACCCTCTGGATGCCTGCTGTATCCACGGGCCCCTCTGAACAGGTGGCCAAAATGGTTCCTTAGGCCTGGGTCCCCTGTGACCCAGCCAGCGTGGCCCCCAGGCTGCCCGGTGACCTGGCAGGGGAGCCCTGCATTCTAGACCGAATTTGGCCGTATGAGCCAATAACGACCTCTCCCGGGGACAGGAACGAGTCCGGAACGGGCAGGGACACGGTCAGAGTAACACGGAGGGCGGGAGGCCCACACAGGGAAGGTAGTGGCACAGGGGCCTGCTGTGAAGTTCCCCAGGAGCGGGAGGAGAAGCTGAGGCAGTGACACAGGCTCACCGGGTGACCGCGACAGTGCAGCAGTGGTGTTGGGAGCCACGCACCCTTGTACCTACAGTGGCCTTCTGTTCGGCCACGAGACCTGACCGTTGTCTTGTTTCGTTGTAACCACGCTGTTGTCTCTATGAGGCCTGGTTCCCGGTTCTTAGTTCCCTGTGTGCTCGTAGAATTGACTCCCTGGTAACTGAGGGAATCTGTAAGCATCTCTGTGTTTGTGACCCGTCTTTTTCAAGCTTTTTTGGCAAGTCATAGAAACACTCAAGGTAACAAGCAAAAAATACCTATCTATGATGAGGAGGAGGATAGCTCCTGAAGTTCCAGGGTGGGAATGTAGCCGGGTCTCACGAGGGAACCAGGAAGAAGCTGCTGGACCCAGGAAGCCGAGCCAGTTCTCAGGACCCAGACAGCCGGCTTCTCTCTGAACGTCTTCTTCATCTTTTTAGGGGCGATCTGTGCTACACTCTTGGCCTAATAGGTCATGGCCTTCTTGGTGGATAAGAATACATTAATTTGAAAAAGCAGACTTCTCAGCCGGAGAAATCTCCTACCTGGCCCAGGAACTCTGGAAAATTACTGGCCTATACCAAACTATATCCATATTTTTTAACGGCCTCTTCAAGCTCGCTCTCTTCAGGAGGTTTCCTGTCCCTGCTTCCTGTAATCTCAACATACAGTGGAAATAAAAGGAACTCCTTTTGACAAAAAGAGTGATGGATCCCTGACCTGCGATGGTTGACACTGCAGAAATCCTTCTAACCCAAATTTGCTACCTTCGGTGGGTATGCCAGTGTTAAATGTTTTCTGGCACTTTCAACGTCAAAGACAAAGACTTACCATTGCACATTTTGGTTATACCTACGTTTGTGACTTTGTTTTCCTGCTTTGTAGCGTATTATTGTGGTTGTTTATTCGAAGTCTTGGGTCAGGGCACACCCTGAGCAAAATTGGGAAGTATACAGAATTTGTTTTTCATGTACCCCAAGCTTTTCCCCATTTGGGACCCTCTCCAGAGAAATGAAGTCTTCCATAGTAACATTCCTGGAACCACAATAGGCAGTGTGAAAGAAATTGTGGCTATTGGGATCTACTTAAAAGGTTAGCTCTGATAAGGATCATCTGTTAGAAACAGAGAGAGAGGGAGAGGGAGAGAGAGAGGGAGGCCACCCCCTCCAAAAAAAAAATCAAAACAAAGCCATGGATTTTAATCTCAATTCCCCAACTCTGGATGGGGGGCGACGCCCTATAAAAGCATTTAGGGAATTATTTTATATCAGATCCCTGAGTCACCCCTGAATTACTAAGAGTGAGGAAAATGAACGTTCTTTGAGTTCTAGTTTCACCAACTGCTAAACAGCTTTCTTGGCTTTTGTTATCTGGTACTTTTATCAGTTATTTCTAAAATGCCATGCTTGGAAGAGTAAAGACGTAGTTTTTACTCAAGAGTGAGGAAATCGTAAAACATCTGGGAGTTTTGTGACATGCAAATAACTTAAATTTTCTGATTAAAATGGGTTCTCAGTTATATTCCTCCAGAACTATTGTTTTTTTCTTACTTGTATTTTGTTTTTTAAGTTTATTTGAGACGGAGAGAGAGAGAATCCCAAGTAGGGTCCACACTGCCAGCACAGAGCCTGACATGGGGCTTGCACTCACAGACTGCGAGATCATGACCTGAGCCGAAATCAAGAGGCGGATGCTTAATTCACTGAGCCACCCACATGCCCCTGTGAGAACTATTGTTTTTAAAATATAAACTTACACAGAGTCATTTAAAACTTTATTTGATATTTATTTCCCACCACTTATTATGATGTCCAACTTAACACTAACACAATATGGGCACCCCCCCCCCCCCCAAGTAAAACGATGTTACACACATGTAAAGTTTAGTGTTGATAACACGTTCCCTTTTTGGAGCCACATCATCAGCAAAAGTTCACAACTACACGAGCCATTTACAGAAAGCTCAAAACTACCAAAAGCACACTCCACAATCAAGGCTTTGGAGATACGGATTTAACTAAAGGGCCAAACATATCCTTTAATTTGCCCCAAGAAAACATTTTCTAAAACCACAAATCTAAATCTGACACATCTATTGACAACAGTTTGTTTGAAATAACAGTTCTTAAGCTTAAAGCGTTAGCAAGTAGGAGCAGAGGACAGAAATTCAGAACCTTCTATCTGATTTCCAAGGGCAGAGGTTAATCAGGCCACGCTCTTACAGGACTCAGGCACCCATCGGGTTTAAAGAAGTCAAGCAGGAAGATGATCTGGGAACAACTGCACGCCCAGATGTAAAGGATTTCGCGTGGTACTTCTCCATTTTTTAGAAAGAGGGCACTGCTTACCAGAGAGAAATGAATTTCCTTAAAGGAAGAATTTCAGACACTGGCTGGTCCACGGGGTTTTCGACAGGGGTCCTTCTCTGGGGCCTTCCGATGACAATAAGCATGGCCACTTATCCTGCCCGTGAGTACGGCGAGTTCTTCACAATATTTGTGAGAGACATGTGCTCCATTATCGATCGATGCTGGTTGTAAGTGGAACTAATAAGTCAGTAAGTGTTGACCCAGTCAGACAAACACCCTGCCCCAGATCCTTACTCGGTACGTTATAGTCACTGATCCCAAAACATTTTCACTGGAATCGCAGAGTTTTAGTTACGATGGGACAGAGATTAATGGAAAAGAGCAGTCAAAAACACCTGCGAAGCTTTATTTTTTAAGGACTTTGTTTTGCAAGAAAACTGCAGACGTTTTATTTCTATCTGATCCCCTTTTCATACACAAAGCAGAATCTCTAGATTTGCACCACATACTGAACACAGACACAGTGTTATGCAAATCACAGGAGTATACGAGAAACGAGAAGCGTAGATGTGACGGGAACACGTTGGATTTTCCAGTGTCATCCCGTTTATTTCACCTTCTCTCCCATCCGAGGTCCCGTAGGACCTGCCGACATACAAACGTGTCTTTTGACACCTAGTGGGGCTTCATTTTATTTAGAAATCCCGGTAACGTTAACGTTTGTACATTGAAAAAAAAATATCATGGTTTGTCCTTTCCTTTATAAGGATCTCTCACTCCTAGGATTTCAGCACAATGCACAAACAACAAAAATCCTGACACCATCCACCTACTCACAGCTCAGAGTCGGATACTCATGCTGGGAGGAAAAATACCATTTTTAATTGAAAAGCTAGACTCTGTCATCTTCCTCCTTCGCACTACACCCAGTGAACAAGGTCACGCTAATTTCAGACACCTGCGTGCTCGTAGCGCCGGGGACCCTTCCCATCACTGCCAGGTTGTTAAGAGGGGTCTCGGCAGGAGGAGGGTCGGGCAACCCTGCCTTGCAACAGAATAACTGAGCTTTGAAATGCCGCTGGAAGGTTTTGCTCAGCCAGTACAGAGCGAAGGGGTTTACACAGGAATTGCTGAAAGCCAGAACCCGAGAGAAAATGGTGACAATGAAATGAATGGCAGAGGGGTCCACGTAGGTTTGATAAGTGAATGAGTGGTAGAGATACAAGAGGTGATTCGGCAACCAGCAGAGAGCAAACAGGGCCACCAGCACCAAAACAGTTTTGGCAATTCTCTTCCGGGACTCAATCTGTAGGGGGGAAGAAAAACGACCACAGGGGGGAAAAAAATCATTTAGCTGGCAGAGATTTTAACGAGCCACGCTCTAGATTTACATAGACATGAACAGTTAACAGGCTGGCATCCCTTTGAGCATGCGTTTGTGAAATAACGCGTTGGTTGGGATCTGTGGGAAGGCAGCCCGTGCCTATAGAATCCAGCCAGTTAATTGGCATGGTAACCCATGATCTTGGTCTCATTAGCTCTAATTCAGAGACTCCCAGCCCCAGTTTTGAGATACTCTAGGTCGTCTCCGATTATCTCAAGGAGCGTTGTGGAATTCTTGAAATTTTAATTTAATTAAAAACAGAGAGATGCTATACGAAACTGCTTTCACTGCCTCAGCAGAGGCTGGCTAGGTTAGGGTGTTCTTCCGGGGTTTATGAAAGTTGCCAAAAATTATTTGTAGTCTGTAAGAATTCTGACCCTACAGTCAAAGGAATGAAAACCAATGTGTCATCCTACCTATACCTGTGAAAAGTATGCTGCCTACACCTGTTAATGAAGGAAATGAACCAGGTTAAGTCCCTGTGGTCACAGAGTAAAGAGAACTGTTCACACGGGCACCAAATATGCAACTTCAGCCTCATGAGCACCCCTGTTGAACCAACTGAATGGACTGGTCAAGAATAGCCCCCCCCCCCCAGGAAAAATAGAAATCCTGTTGGTGTGTTTTTAATCAAATTGAACAATGTTTTGGCAACAGTCTTTTTATTCTGTTCATCTTTATGGAAGGAGGCACACTGGCTCTTGCAATGGTCTTACTCAAACTTCTGTGAGTCACTGTGTTCTCTTGCCACTGGCACTTACCTCGTCCCTTGAGCCCTCGGCTTGCTCATCTGAATAAGCCGGTTGGTTTGCAAGTGGTTTGCATCGAATAATATCAGGGCTCCTTGCCAGTTCTATCATCCTGTGTTTTTGTCATTCTGTTACACTTTCTAAAGCAAAAGATGCTTCACTTCATAGTCTCACCTTGTGTGCTGTTCATCACTACTCGATGGTGTAAATAATTTTGATGGCTCCCAAACTTCAGCTGTCCCCTGTCTAACAATAGCAATCCCACCACTTATCAACTGCTGACGATGCACCGGGAACTATGCTAAGTATTTCGTATACTTCACCCAGCCCCCATCTTCATTTCACAGGCAAGGAAACCGAGGCTCAGAGAGGTTAAGTCACTTGCCCAAGACTGCACAGCTAGTACGTGATAGAGCCAGAATGACAGACAGTCTGACAGACTCCAGAGTCCGTGATCATAGCAAAATTACTATCCCGCTATCGTAGTTATTGCTCGCAGGTGCAAAAGTAGGAATTTCATTTCTAAATTCATGCATGAGTCCTGATTAATACATACCTGCTTGCGGGCATGGCTTTGTTCCTCAGTAGGTATGTTCAGGGTGCTTTTGTAAAGGGTCCTAGCAATCAGAGAATAATAGACAGAGATAATTGAGAGTGGGATAATGTAGAACACCAAGAAGCACAGCAGAGAATGTATCTCTTGCATGAGCTTCTCGGAAACAGGATAGGAGGTACACGCTTCAAGTGACATATTTTTGTTGGGATCTTGAAAAGTATACACGTTTGAAAATATAGCCTCTGGTAGAGCAATGATCATGGACACGATCCAGACGCAGCCAGCTTTGGCACAGGTCTTCAGAATGGCATTGGAGGGCTGTCGCTCTAGGGGCTTCACAACTGCTTTGTATCTGGAAACAAATAACCATAGGCAAAGGTCAAAATACATATCAAAACTACAGTCTTAGGGCTAAAAGTGATCTCAGTGGCCATCCAGTTCTGCCTCCTATACACATGTATATAACCAGGTCAACATTAAGCAACTGAATGAGTTATGATTTCAATAACTAATACACAATACACCCCAGGATTTTATGTTTCTGCCAATCATCTTTTCTCTTATTCACTAGGAGGAACTATTTCAGATTTGCAATTTTATAATTTTGTGTGTAGATCCTCTATTTAGGACGAATACATTTTTTTCAGCATGATTTCTTTGTATGATTGAGAGTAACTCATTACCTGTGTATCACCTTATGGGTTCTAAAAGATTTCCTTTTTGTATAAGTGACTGAGGTTAAACCTAATTCTCCTTCCTTCGTGAGTGAGCAGTCATCAACCTTCCTAGGAAAGAATTCCATGAGTTTGTGCGGTAAAGAGAAGAGGGTTAATTTCTCCCCTGTTCATACGTGCTTATTTGTTGCCCGAGCTGATCTGTAGGTAAATTTAGAGCAAGGCAAGGGTGAAATTGGACACCCCGTGCCCATGCAAAGATGTCTTTATGCTGACAAATTCGCCTTAAAATCTACAGCCTTTAAGTAAATCTGCACTTGAATAGGATATAAAAACAGTCAAAGCAAAAATCCATAAAAGACACAGGGAAAGCTTTTCCTCTTCTCTGATTCCAGCATCTGAACATTTGGAGCCTCAAAAATTTTTTCATGCTTTCACAGTTATTCTACAATAGGAACACAGAAAAACACAGTACTTAGACTGAAAATATCCTAACGGAGCCGGAATACCCTGACTGCCGGAGGTTCTCACACGCTCTGTCCACAGAGCTCTAAAAGTCAACCGGATTAAGTTATTTCTCCGGAAACAAGAATGTCATTGACTGCCTATAGAGAAAACAAATACAATTAGGTGGTGACATTACATTAAGTTACCAGGCAGCCGAAAACCTCACCGTTTTCTGCCATTGGTTAATTTGATGAATTTCAAGTAAATTAAATGCATGTGTATGTGGTCAATTTCACACCTATGCTGATGTTTTAATGTTGACCATATTGTACCACTAGGCTGCACTAATGTATAAAGCATGAATTGTTTTTCTTTTCCACCTGGAACAATTTGCCTTACTTAATAAATAAACTGAATGGGGGGGGGGTGGAAACACACACGGTTCAGTATTGTTTCAAGCAAACAATTACACTCCAAAGAGAATAAATTATTCCCAAAGCATACAATTCCAGCCTTTCCTCCGATGCTAACCCAGGAATTTTAACCTTCTCACACCAACTTTTTTTTTAATTGCCCCCCCCCCCCAGTCCCCGGTTTTCCAATCTTACATCTAGGTTACAGACTGTAAGAAAAGCAGAACAGTAGCCGGTGAATGCTGAGTACAAGCTTTCCTTTCTTTCTTCTTCTTCTTCTTTTTTTTTTTTTTGGTTAATTTCACATCCTAGCAAATAAAACTGAGAAAAGAAACCCACCTGTCAGCGCTGAGAATTGTTAACGTGAACACTGATACACCGACAGAAGTGAGCCGGATGAAAGAAAGCACCTTACAGCCAATTCTTCCGAACAGCCATCCTTCCGCAAGGTAGTGTGTTGCATCCACCGGCACACAAGTTAGCAGAAGTAAAAGATCTCCAAACGCCAGGCTGGTGATGAAAATATTTGGAACTGTTTGCATGGATTTAGTCTTGAAAAAGACTTTGATGAGAATAGCATTTCCAAGGATGCCCACTGAAATGATCACAGCATAAGTGATGTAGATAGCACACAAAGCTTCTATTCCTGGAGAGTTGTCTCCGGTCCGTCCTTTATTTGTGGTATCATTAGGAACGACAGAGCTTGATGAGTCTGTGTCATTTGTGATTGGAATTAAAGTCTGATTAGGTGACTGAAGCTGTCTTTGAGACATTTCTTCTGAGGGCTCTGCCTTTGATATTTCTTCTGCTCAGTTTAAATGTGGCTGATTGTCACGTCTAATGCCTACGTCTAGTAACGAGATGGTAGAACAGAGCAGAATGGCAAGCAAATCCAAGACACCCGGATACTCCTTTCCTTCAGTTGTTCTGTGTCTCCCAGCATGCTTGGCTAAATGCTTACCGATCTGGCATTGAAGGGTGGGAGGTGGAGGAGTTTTATTGGCGTTTCCGTGACAGAGGGAAGGGGGGTTGGGGAAATGCTCTGCAGTTGCTTGTTCTTCCCTGTTGGGGAATCTTATGAATAATTAGATATTATAAAATAATACTTATAGTTTATTAGAATCACCTTGTTTCCATGTCTGGCCACGAAAATCTACATGGGCGTCGTCCGTTTTCTCCCCGGGCTCATTCGTTTCTCTGCAATCAGAAGATGGTCTACTGCATGTTCCTTTACGTGAGAAATAGGTATGTGTGTCCTCTGAAGCACTAACTTGAATCCACCCCTCTAGATTTAATATCAGAGAGGCGCTGAAGCAACAAATCATTCCCACTTTGACAGGGCTGATGTCATTTGCAAGCAGGAATCATTCAGGCGACCCTAGTTATCGCCCAGCTCTGACACACAGTAATTCCCCACCATGCACATTACGGGGGCCGTGCCACAGAATATCCACGCAACCTTTCAGAGATGAAAAATCCAGGCAAACCACCAGTTGCTTTGTCTCTAAATGTCCTAATCAAACAGCTTTAGCTGTTTGACTGTCTGTTTTAATGCCCCATACGTTTGTAAATGCTGTTGAGGGTTTCTCTCTTCAGAAATGGTCATAATGAACCTGCCTTGTTGCAAAACAGAGTAATACAGGACGCTGCTCAGAGGTCCTGACACAAAAGGACTTGTAAGAATGAGAGTCATTCATTTCAAATGTAGGAATGCTGTGGGTTGCTCCAGAGATGACAGGCAGGTAGATGATGTTTCCATCAGCTGGAGGAAGAAGAAAATTAAGGCAATCACCTTAGTACCAGTAAGAAAAGCCCCTCGTTGCAGACAATGTAAGTATGTGATTTCCGTGTGTGTATGTGTGTGTGTGGGGGGGGTGTTTGGTAGTGGGAGGTCAGCCATTTGAAGGCATTTAATATATCACCTGCTGAGAAATCGTCTCTGAAATGATCCAGTGCAAAGGATGATCTCTGGCTATGAGAAAACTCTGTGTAGTGAGGTTTTTATAAATATGCCCATATCAGAGGTAGTCTGGGAAGTGAAATGAAAAACAGCAAAGTATTTGGCTAGCCAGTGATCAGGAGGGGCAAGTCAGGATTGCTCTTTATACCTGACAGAGTACGTGCAATAAATCCTACAGGGAAAGCGAACCGGATGAATTGAACCAATTATCTGGTTAATTCGGGTCCCCCAAACCACACCAGTCCCCCCACCCTTTGTGAAATTACCTCCACAGCTTGACTTACTCAGCCAAATAACTGTTTCTGATGGCAGTGGGGGAGGGGAAGTGTTTGGATAAACCCAACCCCCTTAGCTTTTAAGAATACACACAAGTAATGTCATGTGCTGGGCTGGCTCTATACAGTTGGTCCATATCTGGTTCTCACAAGCCAATGACAGAATCTTTCTGGGATTCCTGTGTGTCATGTGGCAAAGAGCAAACTATCTTCCAATTCACACCTCGGCTGATGGCCACACGGCACTGGGTAGTAAGAAACAAACTCTTGGCGTGTGATTGCCAAAATTATCTGAGTTCCACACATCTCAGGCGTGCTTTCAGGAGGCTTCAGCTACCAGCGTGCCTTTCTTCTTCCTGGTCGGGAGAGGTTAGGAGACAGCAGTGGTGTTGGGGGCACTGCCGGAGCAGTGGTGTTCTTGGATCTCTAGAATTCCAGAATTCCAGGATGTCAGAGACGGGAGCAACCTTGGCGCTGATGAAATCAAGTCCTCTAGTTTTCTCAGGAGCAGAATTGAGGTTCAGAGGGGAAAAGTATCTCACGCGAGGGGTCACACAAGCACTCAGTAGCTTACAGTTCACCCACCAACCATGGCGATGTCTAATTAATTGTTCCTAGTTAAAGTTGCAGGGCACTTAGCCTCTACAAAAGGGCGAAATCCTTTGTTGTTTGTGTTTAGTGCATACTTGGTCAACATAATCATCCAAGTTTTTCAAATCCAACTACTTGTTGGAGATGAAGCCACTGCAATCCGATCCTAATGTCGCCTTTTGACTCAAAGTAAATGTTGGACATTGAACAAACACGTTGCCAGTTTTCTGAAGCTGGGGTTTCCCGGTTCAGCCCAATTCAGTAAGTGTTGCTAAAATCTTTTTTTTTTTTTTTTTTAATCTCCACGGATCTGGGAATTCAAGGGTGCTGCAGAACTCTTCTCTGCCTCTAAGGTGGTGGGAGATGGATTAGAAAACAGTTGCTGGAGATAGTCTGCAGTTTCGGCTCCGATGTTCTCAGGCATCAGTCGAGCTGGACAGTGGTTTTCAAATTTTGTCTTGTGTCCAAAATCACCAGGAAGGCTTATCGAAGCACATTGCTGGATCTCACCTCCAGAGATTCTAATTTGGGTAAGTCTGGGGTGGGGCCTGAATATTTGCGTTTCTTTGTTTTATTTTTTTAAGATTTTATTTTTAAGTAATCTCCACACCCAACGTGGGGCTCAAACTCACAACCCCGGGATCAAGAGTTGCATGCTGTACTGACTGAAACAGCCAGGCGCCCTGAATATTTGCATTTCTAACAAGTTCCCAGAGGATTACTGGTGCTGTTGGTCAGGGACTACACTCTCAGAACCACTGATGCAGGACAAGAATAAGCCAGCTGTTCAAGAGAAGTATGGCTTTTCCTGATACTGAGGTCAGAGACATATTTCTGTGGGTCTTCATTAAAGGCAAGGGAATCTGCAAGGTGATGGATACTTCAAAAATCCTGCTTGGATAGGGGCGCCTGGGTGACTCAGTAGGTGAGGCGTCCGACTTCGGCTCAGGTCATGATCTCACGGTTCGTGGGTTCGACCCCCACGTCGGGCTCTGTGCTGACAGCTCAGAACCTGGAGCCTGCTTTGGAGTCTGTGTCTCGCCCTCTCTCTGTTCCTCCCGTGCTCTCTCTCTGCCTCCCAAAAATAAATAAACGTTAAAAAAAATTAGTTTTTAGGGGCATCTGGGTGACTCAGTTGGTTAAGCATCCGACTTCAGCTCAGGTCATGATCTCACGGTCTGTGAGTTCCAGCCCCGTGTTGGACTCCGTGCTGACAGCTCAGAGCCTGAAGCCTGTTTCAGATTCTGTGTCTCCCTATTTCTCTCTCCTCCTCTGCTCATGCTCTGTCTCTCTCTTCTCAACAAATAAAATAAAACGTTAAAAAAAATTAAAAAAAAATTTTTTTAAATAAATAATCCTGCCTCGATCTCTCAGTCCCCGGTGAGCCAGAGTTCCTGAGCTCTTGACTACCTATTTCCAAGTCACCCAAAGGACTTGGGGTGATTCTTCCCATTGGGAGAAAGATGAAGTGGGTAAACTCTTTGCTGACTACTCAAGCACAGTTTGTGTATTTAAGAACTGACACATGAATAACCAGAATTCTCAGCCTGTAAGTCTCTAATCACAGAGACTCCTTTTTAAAAACTAGTCTTATGCTCGGGCGCCTGGGTGGCTCAGCAGGTTAAGCATCCGAGTCTTGACTTCAGTTCAGGTCATGAGATCAAGCCCCTCGTCTGGCTCCATGGTAACAGCACAAAACCCACTTGGGATTCTCTCTCTCCCTCTCTCCCTGCCTCTCCCGTATGCACACTCTCTCTCTTTTTCTCAAAATAAATGGCTAAGTTTTTTTAAAAAGTTTAAAAACTAGTCTTACGCTGGACAACAGGATGGAATTCCTTGTTATTGATTAACTGGGCTAGATCCATTTTAAGAGGACACAATTTGACTTGTAGATGTATTTGGATCTCCGCAATAGTGATTCCTGTGGTCATAGTTCTCTGTTCTCCCTCAAAATTTCTTGCTTCAAAACTTTCTTGGTCCAGTTTCATATTTGAAGGGGACACTGTTCTTCAGAAGGAACTTTGCAAAGACTAGGTAGAATAAACATAACTTATGCACTGCTAGGCTCTACAAAAAATAGGAATTCCAATTGGCTCTTTTAAATGGAATTTCTTGTCAAAGCTAATTCTTGTCATGATGGAACTTAACATTTTTTTTAATGTTTATTTATTTTTGAGAGAGAGAGAAAGCATGAGCAGGGGAGGGACAGAGAGAGAGAAGGAGACACAGAGTCCGAAGCAGGCTCCAGGCTCCAAGCTGTCAGCACAGAGCCTGATGCTGGGCTCGAACTCACAGACTGTGAGATCATGACCTGAGCTGAAGCCAGACGCTTAACCGACCGAGCCACCCAGGCGCCCCAAGGTCTCTTTAAATCTTAAAAGTTCACATCACAAGAAAAAAATGTTTTGGGGCGCCTGGGCGGCTCGGTCGGTCAAGCTTCCGACTCTTGATTTTGGCTCCGGTTATGATCTCATGGTTTGTGAGTTCAAGCCCCACACCGGGTATAGAGATTAGTCTAAAAATCTTTTAAATCTTTGGAGAAAAAGTGTTTCGTAACTATCTGTGGTCACGAATGTTAACTAGACATTTTTTTCATTTTTAAAATCCCTTTTCCCCTTTTATTTATTTATTTTTTAAAATGTACAACATCGTGACTTCACAAGTCTACATGTTACGCTGTGCTCACACAAATGTACCTGCCATCTGTCACCATACAACACTATCGCGATACCATTGACTATATTCCCTATGCTGTACCCCTACTCCCTGTGACTTATTGATCCCATTAGGCTTCTTTTGGTGATCATTTTTCAATATATACAAATATTGAATCATTATGTTGTACACCCGAAGCTGATATAATGTTCTATGTCAATGACACCTCAATTAAAAAAACAAAACAAAACAACATCTCTTGTCTTTCAACATCCCTCTCTACACACTCAGTTTTGGTAGAAAGAATTTTCACAGTTCTCCTCCTTAAACAGACCCAAGAATCTCCACAGTCGCGTCCACGTAGGCACACATCAGTCCTTTATTTGTTCAATCCAGTCCGCTGGGCTATTGGCAGCTTAATCTTGCCTCTTGAGACGAACTTCACAACCGGCCACATCAAGGTGATGCCACTTACAGCTCTCAGTTGGCTGATTCAATTATCCCCACTACTTAGGAGCCAAGCTGTTGAAGCCAGGTCCCTGGTTCCAGAGTCGGTGTTCCTAACCACTACCCCCAGCTGGACTCTGATTACCAGTGTGGATCACCCAACCACATTCTCTTTCAGTGGCAAGTCTCCCCTCAGAGGACCCTCCTTGGTCCTTCTCTGGAATTTGGCCTCATTTGGGACTATCCCAGGCCATTAGACATCGTTAACGCCTTTGGACCTAAGCGGGCTGTATTAGGAAGAGTCAGGATCTCATTCCCTTTGCCACCACGAGACTCCTTCCTGGATGCAAACAGGTGCCTGGCTAGGACACGGACATGCATCCAGGGAGGCTGGGCTGGGGACAGATTCAGATGAGAGCCGTCATAGTGTACCCCAACTCACTGCTTCCTCAGACTTGGCCTTTAAAAATAAACAGCACAGACACCGGCGTGGGAGCGCATGGGGGCGGGTTCGGGGAGTAAACAGTCCAGTGTGGTTGAAATGTGGGTGTGAATGGGAAAGCAGGGTGGATAAACCCGGCAAGCAGGTTGAAGTTAACCAGTGGGAAACACCCGAATGCCGTGGGCTGAGGCTGCACTTCATTCAGTAGGCAATAAGAAGGTATTTCGGGCGCCCTCTCCACAATCTCAGACCAGATACCCAGGGGCATTCTCGTAGATTCTTGGTTAGCAAATGAGGGATACAGCAGCCACACTACACTTGTGGCTGGGCTGTGCAGTTGGGCAAATTCAAGGGGGTATCTGGACGATCTTAACTTCTCTAAAAACACATAAGGTGGGGGCACCTGGATGGCTCCGTAGGTAGAGCATGGGACTCTTTTATTTAAAGATTTTTTTCTTGTTTATTTCTTCATTTATTTGAGAAAGAGATGGGGGGGTGTAGAGAGAGAGAGGGAGAGAGAGAATCTTTAAAAAAAAATTTTTTTTAAGCGTTTATTCACTTTTGAGAGACAGAGCGCAAGTGGGGAAGGGGAGAGAGAGGGAGACACAGAACCCGAGGCAGGCTCGAGGCTCTGAGCTGTCAGCACAGAGCCCGATGCGGGGCTCGAACCCACAAACCGCGAGATCATGACCTGTGCTGAAGTCGGACGCTCAACAGACTGAGCCACCCAGGTGCCCTGGGAGAGAGAGAATCTTAAGCAGGCTCCACATTCGGCACAGAGCCTGAAGCGAGGCTCAGTCTCACAAGCCTGAGATCATGAACCTGAGGCCAAAATCAAGAGTCGGTTGTGTAACCGGCTGAACCCCCCAGGTGCCCCGAGCATGTGACTCTTGATCTTGGGGTTGTGGGTTCGAGTCCACGTTGAATGTAGAGACTACTTAAAAAAAAAAAAACTTAAAAAAAAAATACAAGGCATACCTTGTCCCTCAAGAAGTGCACTGAACTGGGGGCACCTAGGTGACTCAGTCAGTTAAGTGTCCGACTCTTGATTTCGTGTCAGGTCAGGATCCCATGGTGCATGAGTGAGATGGCCCCCATGTGGGGCTGTGTGCTGGCCGTGTGGAGCCCGCTTGGGATTCTCTCTCTCCCTCTCTCTCTCTCTCTCTCTGCCTGTTCCCTGGTCATGCTCTCTCTCAAAATAAATAAACTTAATTTTTTTTTTAAGTGCACTGAACTGTACCTAAGGAGTATACTGTGGCAGACCGGTTGTGTCCCCGGAATTATTTTTTTTTCTTCAGATTTAATTTTTTTCTGTAATCTCTACACCCAACGTGGGGCTTGAACTCATGACTTTGAGATCAAGAGTCTCATGCTCTACCAACTGAGGCAGCCACTGCCCCCCTGGCATCACTTTTGAACATCACCTTGACCTGCCCGTGCATCATCTTATCTTTGACCGCACTGTCGCCTTACTTGGTTTTAAGATGTAGTCTCGTTTTGCGTTTCCAGTTTCCCTTTTTCTGGGTCCACTCAGCACAAGCAGTGCTTGTTGCAGTACAGCGAAGGGCTGGGCGTCAGGAGGCACCTCAAAGGGGGTTCCTTAGGCCACACTGAAACACAGAAAGGCCCATTTGCTGGAGCTGACGGTGGCGGGGAGAACCCATATAATTGTGGAGGAAAGTGTTCTAGCGAAAACAAAAAGAGTCACTAGGTAAAAATATAAAGAACAGAATATGCGTTTCCTTTGTCCTCTTATTTGACCACAGCGAGCCTTACATTAGGTGGTTTGATCTCAGGTGAAATGACAGCCGCCGTGCACTTAAGCACCTACTGTATGCTTGGCGCTATAATGTATTCTTCGCATATGTTATCTCTTTTGATCCAGAGATGGCTTTGAGAGGTAGATGATATGCTTCTGCTTCAGTGGTGCAGAAACTAAGGCTTATAAGGTAGAGATAATTGCTTAAGGTCACACACATTTGTAAGTGGAAAAGCCAGAATTCCAATCCAGAGCCTGCTAGTATGAAAGTCTATTTTCTTTTTTTTTTAATTTTTTAATGTTTATTTATTTATTTGAGAGAGAGAGAGAGAGCAGGAGAGGGGCAAACAGAATCCCAAGCAGGCTCCACACCGTCCGTGCAGAGCCTGATGCAGGGCTCGAACCCATGAACTGTGAGATCATGACCTGAGCCAAAACCAAGAGTCGGATGCTTAACCCACTGAGCCATCCAGGCGCCCGCAAAGGTCTGTTTTCTTTTTACTCGTGTACAGGGCCGAGCAGAAAAGGAGGAAGCATAAATATGAGCTGGAAGCGAGACAAAATCAGGTACAAGGAATGCAGGCTGGTAACAGTTGTGTCTGTGCTAAGGCATCCTTTTTCTGGGCAGATACCTGGTGCACAGTGTGGGGGCAGGTGTGGCTGTTTAAAGGTTCTCTAGGATCCTGCTTTTTAAAATTTTTTTTTTTATGTTTGTGAGAGACAGAGAGACAGAGCATGAGAAGGGAAGGGGCAGAGGGAGAGAGAGGGAGGGAGACACAGAATCGGAAGCAGGCTCCAGGCCCTGAGCTGTCAGCACAGACCCCGACGCGGGGCTTGAACTCACAAACCGTGAGCTTATGACCTGAGCTGAAGTCAGATGCTTAAGTGACTGAGCCACCCAGGCACCCCCTCTAGGATCCTGCTTTGTGAGTAGTGACCCGAATGGTCTTTAACTGACATTCCTTTGGCACTGTCTTGGGACCCTCAGTCCCTTGTGGGAAGTTTTGAGAGCTGTATCTGACCTGGCTTCTCTGAGTTGGGCTCATAATTGGGGAAACAGGTAGATAATAAAGCTATAAGGAACGAGTGCTTCTTCATCGACTCTAGGAGGAAGGAGAGTTGTGTATCTCAGAGAAGATGGGGTACATAAAAGGGGGAGGATGAGGATTGGTGATCCAGAGCTATTTCAGGGATTCTTCCAGAACCTCATAGTAACATTTCAAACCTATGATTCACCCACCTCCACCCCCCCACCAAGAAACAAGAGAACTCCCATGGAGGAAGGAAAATGAAAGTTACTTGATAAATTATCAAGAGCAGGATTGGGTCCCATGTTTAGAAACGTTGAGGTTATCTAAATTATATTTTTTAATGTTTATTTATTTTTGAGAGAGAGGCAGAACATGAGCGGGGGAAGGACAGAGAGAGAAGGAGACACAGAATCCAAAGCGGGCTCCAGGCTCTGAGCCGTCAGCTCAGGGCCCGGCGTGGGGCTCGAACTCACAGACCACGAGATCATGACCTGAGCCGACGTCGGACACTTAACTGACTGAGCCACCCAGGCACCCCTGGGGTCATCTAAATTAAACGCAAAGGTGGAGCCACAGCAGTGAGAAAAGAAGCTTGAGGCCGAGCCCAGAACGCTGGCCTGGAGCTTTGCCTCAAAGCCAGTACTGCTCTTGTGAACCGAGGGTTGGGACTGAATGCACGCGGGGGGGCCCACGGTCCCAGGAACAGTCTAAGAATGTGACAGGATCTGCTATTCCCTTCTCACGGGCCACAAGAACCACTTGAGAGTCAGGTGCAAGAAACAGACTTCCGTGGGCAGTGTGTACTCCCAGAACATCCCTGTCTCAGAAGAGGGACATCGAGGCGAGATGCCCACGGTGTCTTTACCGCTGAGTAGAGGTACACAGGACCTGAATAATAAAACGTCACGTACCGTGAGAAGAAGCAAATACCAATCCTGGGAAAGTAAACAGGTAGATGAGCTGAGATAATAGTCGCGAGTGCTAAAGCTGGCTTGAAGCTTGGGAGAATGCACATACCTAACCACCAGTGAACCACGGACTCCTGAGAAGCAAATCAAATTGCTTGGCTTTGCGAATTGGTAATTATGCTTCCATTTTCTTTCTTTTGTTAGTTGTAAGATGCCATTCCTTCGGATCGCACGCCATCCACTTTCTTTCCAGCAGGATGCTGTGGTAAATAGCTTCTCTGTACCACTCGGCTGTGTAAACGCAAAGGGACCCGGCCCCCTTCCCATCCCCAGGGGAGAGCGCACGGCCCCCCGCACCAGCAGGTTAGGGAGGGCTCGGCCAGGCTGGCGGCTCACCGCTCTCCTGGCCTTTACCATCCAAAGCCCACCTCACCGGGGACCTGGCTTCCCGGGGTGCTTTGTGAGGCAGACCCAAGTGTTCATTCTTCCTTCCCGGTTGGGATTCAAGTTGGCCGGGCCCGCTCCTTGAAGTGGCATGGGACCGGTCTGCGTTCCGGCTGCCCCTCGGCATGGCCGCATTGTATTTCATCACCAACCTGAGCCTCACGGCCCTTAGCTAACTAACTAGGGGTCCACGGTGGACACGAGGTTGGGCAACCAACATCCCCAGATTAACCCGAGATTGGTTAACAGAGGCGGGGTCAGAAAAAGGCTGCCCGGGCAAGACGCAACTCCCCACCACCCCCCCCACTTCCAATTTCCCCATCTTCTAGAGCTTAATAAGCCTGCCTTAGTAATTTTTGTACGAGGGTAATGAACTGTTTTATAAATCCCTCTCATACACACGTTGGCGTGCACATCAATATGCGCGGTTACTTACATCATCTCGAAGATGATCTCTCGGAAGACTGTGAAAAAGATTCTGTGATTACAACAATCACGAGTATATAAATAAAAGGAGTGGTGTTCGGGGCTTTGCTGAGCTAGAGTGAAGGATTTAGGTAACGATTTCCTCTTTCTGCCCAGTCGACTATGGACAAGTGGACCCTATCTCGCTTGGTTTCTAACATGAACGAGCCAGGATGAATTTTTGCATCTTTGGCAGTGACTCGATGGAGTGTCAACATGAAAGACAGGTGGTCACGAGTTTCAGGAGGAGAGAAGCAGAAGCCAGAAATCAAGGATTCAGACTCTCCTAACCTGACTGATCCTCTTTCCCCAAGGATCAACACACTGTCTACACACTCTCCTGCATTCTGTTTTCTCTCCGCCCTGTTCAGTCTAGACTTCGGGCTCTCCGGACCCCTGGTCTCCCTTGGATGGATGGGGGTTCTTTAGCTGCCACTTGCGTCTTCCCAGAAGCTGGGAAGTAGAGACACCGGCAACGTTTCCATTTCCCGCGACCCTGGCCTATTTTCCGTGGAGGGAGTCTGACATCAGGGCGCTGGATAAAGAGTCATCCTCCCCAGGGGCGCCCGGGTGGCTCAGTCGGTTGAGCGGCCGACTTCGGCTCAGGTCATGATCTCGCAGTTCGTGAGATCGAGCCCCGCGTCGGGCTCTGTGCTGGCAGCTCGGAGCCTGGAGCCTGCTTCCCATTCTGTGTCTCCCTCTCTCTCTCTGCCCCTCCCCTACTCACACTCTGTCTCTCTCTCTCAAAAATAAATAAACATTAAAAAAATTTTTTTTAAAGTCATCCTCCCCTTGCTTCATGGGCAGAAGGCAGCCCCAAGGGAAAAGCAGAAGGAGAGCTCATCCAGAGAGAGCAAGTAGCAAAGGAGGAAATGTTGCTGCCCTGTGAGGTCTAGAACCTTACTCACAGGCCTCTGCGGCCACGTGCCTGTGGTCTCTGCAGCCCTCTCCTCTCAGAGATACTGAGATTGAACAGTTGCCTTAGACTCTCTACGGAGGCTGCGAACTGGAAATACCATCAGCTTTCCCGTGTTCCCAGAGCCCGATCTATTTCCATCGGAAGCAGTTGTGCACTGATTAAGGGGGGGACGGATCAAGATACACCCTCCCCTTGCTAGGCGGCTAACAGGAAGCCCAGAGGGAGACGGCTGAACGACCCAGACGGGGAGATTCGGTCCAGAAAAAAAAAAAGGTGGAGGGGCAGAGACAAATTCGCTGCCCCGTGCACGCTAACTCCCCCTTCATAGGTGTTGCCCCCATAAGAGGGGGGCTCAGTGGGAAAGATCCATGCAGGGAGCTCTGATATTGGCCGTGCAGGGTATGGTAGGCACGACGGAGAACACATTTCAGCTTTGGACCAGCGGGCGCGGAGACCCCCTTTCTGGGAGGCAGCAGCTGCGTTCTTGTCTTTACAGAGGCAGGTGCCCGGAATTACTCACAGCGTTTCTATCATCTTTGAGCGGTAGCTGTGTGGACGGGATACGTGTGGGTGGTGATGTGTGGTAGAAGATTTGCATCAATAGTGATCCTTGCCTTGTGCGGTGGGCTGCAAGACAGCTCGGGGGCTGGTGTGCCGGGAGCTGGTCCTGTGCAGGGGCCTCTGGAAAAAGAGTTGTGGCCCTGTCCCCACTAACGCCGCCTTTCCGGAAGACTTCTAACGAGCCAGTAGACCCACTCACTCGACACCTGCCTAGCTTGCTCATTTTACCAGCTCAACTGGGTTTTGGCCCTATAGACGCAGGGCCCTGGAGCACCTAATGCCCTTTTCTGTGTGTTGCTTCACAAGGGAAGTGGATCGCTTGGCAGATGACTTCTTCTAAGGCTTTCGAAAGGGCCCAAGGGAGGCAGGAGCCCGGGGATACTTGAGGGTGTAGCTCAGGACTGAATCGGCAGCGGTGGAATCCAAGTGTGGACAGGCGGTGAAGGTGTGGTCGATCCGCGGTGCACAGAAGTCTTCTCAAAGCGCGCCTCCCCGGAACCCACAGAGGCCACAACTCTTTCTGACGCCGGCCGTGTGGAGGGGTGGCCGTGCTTCCCTACACTCTCACCCCGTCCCGTTTTATCAGAGAGTCTCTGAAACTAAAACCAATCAAGAGGGAGAGGGCCGCGCTGCTCAGAACCTAGTCTCTGGTTGCTGGGGAAAGCCCTGCGAGGACCCTCCCCTGCCCTCCCCTACACTACTCCCCCACCCCCCAACCCTTTCTGATAGGTGGCTCCCACTATGAAGCTATTCCTACTTGGAAGGAGGTGTGGCCTAGGGGCCAGGGGCGAGGTCTCCCTTCCCTAACCTCACCCCACACCCAGTCTTGCCTCTCTCCACGTTAAAGCTTTGGGGAGCAGGAAGGGAGCATTCGCGTGGGGCACCATGGGATCTGGCTCAGGGACTAGCCTCTGGGGACCCTCCTGCCTTCAGGTTTGCTCCGTGCCCCGCCCCCTTCCGTGAGAGGTACTCGGCCTCTTCTTCTCAGGGAAGAACCCCAGCCTCCACGGACTATATCTGATAGAAGGGTTGGTACCTCTTGGTACCTCACATTCCGTGGCTGACCTCTCCCTCTCCTTGCTCCCCTCTCCCTTCCTACCACTCTCCTTCCCTCTCTGCCTTCTTTCCTCCCTCTTCAGGTCTGTGAGGCTGACCCTCCTAGAACAACAGGCTGTGGTTCAGGATTAGGCTTTGGTGCCTTGCCAGGGGCCCAGGGGCCCAGAGGACCGCCTCAGGAGAGTGGCTCACTTTCCCTGGTAAGGGTAGCTGTGCCGTCTGCCTTAGCTCCTGTTGGCTGCTGCGTGGCTGGTGGTCTGGTCACCGAGCCGAGAGGGACCTCCTGTGGGTGGGTGGGGCCTTTCTGCTTTAAAGGGGGCCTTCCCTGTCTGGCTTCTTCAGGAACATTTCCTGTTCCCAGACTTGGTGCCGACGTCACAAGGAGCAGGGGAAGGGGTGGGAGAGTCCCATAAGGCTTGGCGTGTGCCGACTCTCTGGGTGTGCTTTAGCTGTCCTGAGCTGTGAGGGTCCGAGGAGCACCATGAGGGGGACACAGCGGGAGCAGGTAAGGCCAGAGACCGTCCGGAGCAGGAGACACTTGGAGACGTTTGACGCAAGCATCTGTGTTTTCTTTACGTGTCGGCCTTGACGAAAAGGCCGGACGAGCGAAGAATGACGACAGATGAGTCCAAGATTACTTTGAAATTAAAAGACAGAGAGAGAGAGAGAGAGAGAGAGAGAGAAGAAAAAAGGGGCAGGGGAGGGGCCTCATCCAGAACCCGATGTTCCCTAAAGGGGGACCTTCTCGATCCCTCTCCTACGTGGGGTTTTCATGGCCTGAGAGCCCACCCCACCCCACCATGTTGGTACTCAGTACCAAGTACCCTTACTAACTAGACCTCATTAGAAGAAGGCAGACAGCTGTTGAGCAGAATAATACGGGGTTCTTGCTTCTCCTAATTAGGTAAGCAGCAGCTGGAAAAGGGACCCTCAAGGGATTAGAGTTGCAGGTGGCCACGAGGCTGTCCCTATACCTCAATCTATCTAATGCAAGTGCAAAGGAAGCCCTTTGAAGTAAGGCACAAATAAGGGCTTCTGGGACCAAAATTGTAGGACTTCCGGCAGACGCACTGGTTCCAGAGACTTAGAAATGTAGGCTCCCCCGACCACTAAATCTCAGTAACGACCACCTCAGAATTGGCCACACACGTTGCCTGACAGACGCACCGCCCACCCCAGTTGACGATACAACTACAATTTCACGCGAGGTGCCTTGAGCTCACACGGACCTTTTCTCCTGGGTGACGCCTGCACCCTGGGGTGGCTGGCCGTGCATCTTGTTCCGGGGTCCCTCCCGCTGACGGGTGGGCTTACATGTTGAGCCAGGCCTGGCAAACCAGCGCCATGCACGTGTAAGCACACTTCCAAGGGTGAATGGTGGGTTGAACGCGCTAAGTCACTCCTAGGAGATGCCATCTCATCAAACCATTTGTGCCTGTCAGGTCAGAAACTCAGAACGCTCAGCTGTACCCACTATGCCCAAGAAGAGCCTTATAAGATAACCTGATTCTGTTGATTTGCCCCCCATCCCTGCCCCACACCAGAATGACTGCCCCAGCATTATTCAGTAGGTAGGCTCCTGTCCCGTGTGTGTGTGTGTGTGTGTGTGTGTGTGTGTGTCCCCAGGGCCAGATACTCTTTCTTCCTCTGCCTGAACATCACAGGGTCTTCTAACCAGTGGGTCTTCTCACCCAGCAATAGGCAAGAGCAAGGGGAATCCCTAGGTGGAGCTGGGGGCGAGGTGGGGACGGGGGGAGAGAGAGAGAGAGAACATGAGCACTGGTTCTGGGGACTTACATATAACAATAAACCTTTGAATTACTTGAGATCACTGGCTCTGGTGTAGTGTATTTTGACATCCAATACCTTTAAGCAGGAGGGAACAGCACACCCGGCGATGAGCTGGGTTAGACCTTGATGCCCAGAGTCACTGGCAGAACACCAGCCTCAGGCTTAGGTCCAGTGTCTAGGACAAGGGACAAGAAAAGCCTGGACCTTGGGACAGAGAGGCAGAGGATGATTTTGCAGGCTTTCCATGCTTCCAGGGCATCTGTCATGTGCCGGTACAGGTGCTGAGCTAGGTGTTGGGCATACAGTGACAGTTAAGACAGGACGGTCCCAACACTTGTGCCGCTGGTGGACAGAAATAGCTTCAGCTCTACTAGCTGTGTGATCTTGGACAAGTCAAAATAACAATGTGTGTAAAGTACTTACTACAGTGCCTGGCGGGTAGAAGGTAGAACCTTAACAAAATCCAATTATACAGTTTGGTCCACAAAGAGTAGACTTACACCACCACGATAAGCAGATTGGGCTAGATTTACAGTGGTTCTTAGTTCTCACTATGCCCCCAGAATCACCTGGGGAGCTTTTAAGAGATACCTATGCCTAGGCCCCAGCCTCAGAAGCCCTGAATCAAGTGGTCTGGTCTAGATCCCTAGCAGGTGTATTTTTTAAAACCTCACAGTGATTCCTAGCATGCAGCAAGGGTCAAGATCAACGTTAGGGCCTGCAGATATTGCTAAGTCTATAGCTGGTGGTCAAATGATCATAGCCTAGGAGCAAGGCAGTCCTGCAGCCCTGGGAGTGAGTCAGAACCTTCAAAAGTAGGGGTCGGAGGGATGGTAAGTGACCACGTTAATCAAACCGTTGGGTGTTCCCTTTCCTTTCTTTTCCTTGTGAGATAGAACATTGTGTCACGAGAAGTCTAGCCACGGTGGTTTTTCTCATGCTTTTCCCAGTGGAAATGCCATAGCAGAAGATACTTTGGGAATCCACTGGTTAATGGAATGCATAATTCAATCTTCAGGAAATTAGAAGCAGCACAAACATACTTTTTTTTAAATTTCTACTTTGAGCTCAAGATGTTGCTTGGCAAATGCATTTGAGAATATATCTATCTTGTTTATTTCTGGGTCCACAGCATCAATTCCACTGACTTACACAGAGTAGGTTCTCAGTAATTATTTGTTGAATGAATGAATGAGTGAAATGAACATGGCTCCCCACACTGGTCAATGGAACGGAGCTTAGCTGCTAAGACATATACTAGTTTAGCAATGCATACATGTGAGGCAGGTCTCTTGTCTTTCTGTCAGAGAGTTAATGTTAACTTAAAAGTAAGTTATTGTAACTAAGAATTCTCATGTGCGCTGCCACCTTCAGAAGACAGATTATTGGAAAAATACTTGGGTCATAGTCTAGAGAAAACACCGAGGAATTGATGAAAAAGGCTTGTAAAATTGTTGAGTTAGCAACGTTGCAGGACACAACACGCAAGATTCCATCACCCCTTTATATAGTAGCAACACGCATGTGGAACGAAAATTAACAATATAATACCATTTTAGTCACCCCAAAGAAAAGCTAATGCTCAGGTATAAATGCGCGTAGGACCTCTGCTCTGAAAATTATGAAGTGCTAATATAAGAAATGAAAGATTTAAATAGATAGACATACCTTGTTCATGGACTGGGAGACCCAACATAGCAAAAATGTAAAATTTCCCCCAGTTGGTCTATAGGCTTAATGCATTTCTTATCAAAGGCCCAGCAAGATGTTTTGTAGATATAGACAAGATTATTTCAAAAATCTATATGGAGAAGCAAAGGAGCTAGGATAGCTGGACTCATTCTCAAAAAGAATCAAGTGGATGGAATCATTCCACCTCATGGTAGGACTTCGGCAAAGAAATAGACACATAGATAATTGGAACAGAATAAGGATCCTAGAGTAGATGAACTCCAATACAACCAATTGATTTTTTTTTACAAAGATGCAAAAGCAATCCAACGGGGACAGGATAGCATTTTCAATAAACGGTGCTAGAACAATTGGAAGTCCATAGACAAAAACGAAATGAATCTCAACATAAACCTCATGTCACACAAAATTTAATTCAAAATTAAAGATTTAGATAAAAACATAAGGGGCGCCTGGGTGGCTCAGTCGGTTGAGCGTCCGGCCTCGGCTCAGGTCATGATCTCCCTGTCTGTGAGTTCAAGCCCCGCGCCGGGCTCTGGGCTGACAGCTCAGAGCCTGGGGCCTGCGTCGGATTCTGTGTCCCCCTCTCTCTCTACCCCTCCCCCACTCATGCTCTGTCTCTCTCTGTCTCAGAAATAAATAAACATTAAAAAAAATTAAAAAAAAAACCCAAAAACATAATCTTCAAACATTTTTAGAAGAGGAGCGCCTGGGTGGCTCAGTCAGTTGAGCACCCGACTCTTGATTGTAGCTCAGGTCATGATCCCAGGGTCGTGGGATCGAGTCCTGAGTCAGGCTCCGTGCTGAGTGTTGAGCCTGCTTGAGATTCTCTCTCTCTCTCTCTCTCTCTCTCTCTCCCTCTGCCCTTTCCCCACTCTCTCTCTCTTTCTCTAGGAAAAAAAATTAAAATAAATAAAAACATTTTTTAATGTTTATTTTTGAGAGAGAGAGAGAGCGAGAGAACAGGCAGGGGAAGGGCAGAGAGAGAGGGGGACAGAGGACCCAAAGCGGGCTCTGCACTGACAGCAGAGAGCCCAATATGGGGCTCAAACTCACAAACCTCGAGATCATGACCTGAGCTGAAGTCGGATGCTTAACCAACTGAGTGACCCAGGGGCCCCAATAAAAACATTTTTAGAAGAAACCGCAGGGGAAAAATCTTTGGGGTCTAGGGCTAATAGACAAAGAGTTCTTAGACATGATGATAAAAGCATGATCCAGAAAAGAAAAAAACTTAATAAATTGGACTTCCTCAAAATTAAACCTTTTTTTCTGGAAAGATCCTGTCAAGAGAGTGAAAAGACCAGATACAGACTGGGAGAAAATATTCACACACTGGACTCTTTTCTTAAGGTTGCCACAACAAATCACCACAGACTTGGTGGCTTAAGGCAACAGAGATTTATCGTGTTACGGTTCTGGAGGCCAGGCGTTCAAGACAGAGGTACCGGCAACTTTCTCTGAAGGCTGTAAGTGAAGGATCCTTCCTTGCCTCTTCCTGGCTTCTGGTGGTTGCTGGCACTCCTTGGCTGTAGACACATCACTCCAATCCCAGCCTCCTTTGTCACATGATGTTCTCCGTGTGTAGGGCCTCATGCCCAGCATAGAGCCCAATGCGGGCCTTGAACTCACAACCCTGAGATCAAGACCTGAGCTGAGATCGAGAGTAGGACACTTAACTGACTAAGCCACCCAGGCACCCCCAAACTTCCCTTTTCTTATAAGGACACCGGTTATTTGATTGGGCCCATCCTAATCCAGCATGACCTCGTTTTAACTTGATTATGTCTGCAAAGACCCTCCTTCCAAATAAGGTCACATTCATAGGTATCGGGGGTTTAAGACTTGAACATATCTTTTCAGGGAACACATTTAGGCCCACAACACAAACCATACATTCAACAACGGCCTTATAGTCACGATGTATAAAGAATTTTCAAAACTCAAGAGTAAAAATGTAATCCACCCAGTTACAAAACGGGCAAAAGACATCAACAGATATTTCACCAACAAAGAGACATATATGGCAAATAAACACAGGAAAAAGATGTTCAACATTATTAGCCACCTGGGAAACGCAGATTAAAACCACAAGGGATTATCACTACACATCTATTAGGATTTTTTTATTCCTAAAAATAGTGAACAAAAAATAGTGATAATACTAAATGCTGGTGAGGATGTGAAGTTGGACGACTCACGCACTGCTGGTGGAAATGCAAAATGGTGCGGACACTCTGGAAAACAGGTTATCGATTTCTCATAAATTTAAACATACACTTAAACCATATGATCCAGTAATCACACCCCTGGGCCTAAATAAGTGGAACCTTACACACACACACCCACACACACACACACACACACACAAAGTGTGCATTTTTTTTCACGTTTTTATTTTATTTTTGAGAGAGACAGAGTGTGAGAGTGAGAGAGAGAGGGAGACACGGAATCCGAAGCAGGCTCCAGGCTCCGAGCTGTCGGCACAGAGCCCGACGTGGGGCTCGAACTCACACGCCATGAGATGGTGACCTGAGCCGAAGTTGGATGCTTAACCCACTGAGCCCCCCAGGCTCCCCACGAAGTGTGCATTATTATTCATCGCAGCTTTGTTTGTAATCACCAAATACTGGAAATGTTCAAATGTTCTTCGGGGTGATGGTGGCACAAATTCTAGTCTATCCATATAGCAGCATTATGTTTAGTGGGAAAAAAATCAATCTCAAAAGGTTATATTCTGTCTGGTTCCATTTATATAACATTTTGAAACAGAACTTAAGAGATGGAGAACAGACTAGTGGTTGTCATGGGACAGAGATGGGGATGAGCTGAGAGGAAGCTTCCAAAGAGGAAGCGTCAGGGAGTTATTTTGTGTTAACGGAAACAGTTCTGTATCTTTGTGGCAGTGGTTGCAGGAATCTACACTTGGGGGAAAATGCACACATAAATGAATTCAGGTTCAAAAATTGCAAAAACTGAATGAAGCCTTTAATCTAGTTAATGTTAGTATAGCAACATCAATTTTCCGATTTGGCTATCATACTACAGCTATATACGATGTCACCATTGGGGGAAGTTGGTGCAGGGTACTCAGATCTTTCTGCTGCTTTTGCAACTTCCTGTGAGTCTATGATTATTTCAAAGCAAAAGGATTTTTTAGGAGCACCTGGGTGGCTCAGTCGGTGAAGCATCCAACTCTTGATTTCAGCTCAGGTCATGATCTCATGGTTCCTGAGATCGAGCCCTGTGTCGGGCTGTGTGCTGACAGTGTGGAGCCTGCTTGGGATTCTCTCTCTCTCTCTCTCTCTGTCTCTCTCTCTTTCTCTCTCTCTCTGCCCCTCCTCCCCACACACTCTCTCAAAACAAACAAACAAACAAACAAACATTTTTTAAAAACATTTTTTTTAAGGGCACCTGGGTGGTTTAGTCGGTTAAGTGTCCAACTTCGGCTCAGGTCATGATTTTGCGGTCCATGGGTTTGAGCCCCATGTTGGGTTCTGTGCTGGCAGCTCAGAGCCTGGAGCCTGCTTTGGATTCTGTCTCCCTCTCTCTGCCTCCTCCCCGTTCACGCTCTGATTCTCTCTCTCAAACAAACAAAATGAACATTAAATTTATTTTTAAACAAAGGTTGTTTTTTTTAAAGGTCTGCATTCTAAGTGTGTGGTTTCTATCAAAGTACTGTAATCATCTTTAGCAGGGTGATCAGAGGTATTACACGTTCTGTGTGGCAATAATAAAGATTTATTGACCACTTAGTATGGGTGAGCCACTGTACTGAGCATTTTACACTCATCATCCCATTTGATCTACGCCAAAGCTGGAAGAAGTAGGTAGAATTACGTCACCTGCCTTTTACAGATCAGGAAACTGGAAATCAGAGAAGTTCGGTAACTCGCCCCAGATCACAAGAGTTATAATTGGCAGAACTCAGTCTTGTGTCTAGGTCTATCTAACTCCAAAGCTTGTGATCAAAAACACGATGCCGTCATGACTCCGTCTTTGGGCGGTTGTGAGGCCAAAATGAAGCCTCATGTGTCAAGTGCCTGGCTCTGTGTCTGGAACGTAACCAACCTCCGGTGATTCACACGTGTTTCACTCTCATCATCTTCAACATTATTCACTGACCGTGGTCTCACCCTTAGCATCGAGGGTCATCTGGTCCTCACGCGCAGGGCAGTGTGAATGTGCTGGAAGAAAAGTCAGATCCTTATCTGTGAAACCATAAAAATGCCTACCACACAGGGTTATTGTGCGCGTTGAGTAAAATTAAAGGTGAAAATCTATGTGGAAAGTGCTCTGTAAACAGTAAAGTTCGCCGCGTGCTAGCTGCATTGCATTTTGTTCTATTACCTTGCCTCTAGATTGGCAGCTAAAAAGCTTTTTTGCCTCTCAGCCATGCCACAATTCACAAGCTCATCACCCTGCTCGCTCGCTGTGTGTTTCTATGGCATCAATCACCATAGTTTCTAGATTCTCTGACGAAATATTAGGTGAAAGGCAGTGTGACAGAAGGAATCAGTGAATTTGATTCAAAGAACTCTATTCTTTCCACCTTAAAGCAGTGTTTAGCTGAGCAGCAGTGGGTAACATATTCACCGCTTCCCCATTCACTGCTTCCAGAGTCCTCTTGCAAAACTTAAAAATAAAGTGACGGATTTAGAGTTGTTTGTGAGGCTTTCAACAATTGATAGGTGTCTCTAAAATCAACTTTGCTCCCAGGACAGAATTTGACAGTGGTTCTTTTATATCAGCGGTTGGTAAACTATGACCCAGGGGTCAAACTTGACCCTGCCCTCTGTTTTCTGTATGGTTTTCAAGCTGAGAGTGTGTTTAAATATATTTTTTTTAATGCTTGGAAAAATTGTCTAAAGATAAAAGAGCAGTATTTCACAACACATGAAAATTACATTGAAATTCACATTTCAGGGGCGCCTGGGTGGCTCAGTCGGTTAAGGGTCTGACTTCAGCTCAGGTCATGATCTCACGGTCCGTGAGTTCCAGCCCCAAGTTGGGCTCTGTGCCAACAGCTCGGAGCTTGGAGCCTGTTTCAGATTCTGTATCTCCCTCTCTCTCTGACCCTCCCGTGTTCATGCTCTGTCTCTCTCTGTCTCAAAAATAAATAAACGTTAAAAAAAAATTTTTTTTAAAGAAATTCACATTTCGGTGTCCTTAAATAAAGTTACGTTGGAACATAGACTCTCATTGTTCAAGCAGAATTAAGGAGTTGTAAAGCTGAAAATATGTACTATCTGATCCTTTCCATCTGAAGCAGGCTGATCCCTGCTCGACATTAACAAGAACATCAGTGACCCAATACGGAGGCCGAGAAAGGCCAATTAGGTCTACTTTCAACCTTCACTTTTCCATACCCCTTACCCTACACACCATTCTCCCCTTCACACACCCCCCCACTCCCATATTTTTAAACATACCTATCTCCCACATTCTTTTTCTTTCATCTTTATCCGGCAAGTGCTTAACCCAGAATTTCACTCTTAGAGTAAAGAAGACCTTTCTAAATATGTCAGAAAACCCAAAACCACACACCCACACACACAAATGGAAGCATTTGACCACACAATAGGAAAGAATTTCCTGCATGGCCAAAACCACCTAAACAAAATAAAAAGACAAACAAACCGGGGGGAGAGGGGGTTAATATTAGATAAGGAGCAGATTTCGCCAAAAGAATAGCCTTTACAAGTTAATGTGAAAAAAGACCCACAATCCTGATAGAAAGATAGGCGAAGATGAGAAGGCAGCTCACAGAAGCTCACAGCTCACAATATCTAATACAAATGGCTATTGACACATGAAAAGGTGTTCAGCCTCAGTAATAACAAGACAAATGCAAATTTTTATTTATTTAGTTATTTATTTATTTATTTATTTATTTTTATTTACTTTTGAAAGAGAGAGAGAGAGCATGAGCAGAGGAGGGGAAGAGAGAGGGAGGGAGACACAGAATCCCAAGCAGGCTCCAGGCTCTGAGCTGTCAGCACAGAACCCAAGGTGGGGCTCAAACTCATGCACCGTGAGATCATGACCTGAGCCGAAGTCGGACGCTGAACCGACTGAGCCACCCAGGCGCCCCAAGACGAATGGAAATTTAAATTCCACCAAGGTATCATTTTCAGCTCTGACACTGACAACGCGTAATGGTACATTTCATTGACAAAGCTCTGAAGAAACAAGTACTCTCATGCGTTGTTGGTGGAAATGTAAATTTTCTCTATGTAAAAATACACATGCCTTTTGACTGAACTCATCCAGTGAACCTAGCATATATATATATATATATATATATATATATATATAATTTACATACAAGGTGCAGCATTTTTTACAGCAGCAAAATATTAGAAACGACCAAAATATACACCAGTAAGTGACAGGTTAAATAAATTGATGTTACATCCATACGATACAATATTTGGCAGCCATTAAAAAGAATAAGGGAGTGCTTTACAGACCAGGGACAGGAAAAATGATAGAGTTTTCCATGTATCAACTTTTATAAATTTGGAATTTGTATCACGTGAGGCATTACTTACACGAAACTAAATTTAACTTTTAAAGCATGTGTGGATACTTGCGGGTTTGTTTTCCATTCCTTATACCTATGCTATACATTTCTATCGATTCAGTAGTTAATAAAGCCTGTTAAAAATAAATGTCTCTTTTGAAGGGTGAGGATTTGTTAATGTAGGGAAGACTATAGGCTGTTGGTCATAAATGTTAGCACATAAAAATTGTGTCTGGGGCTTTGCAAAGAAAATCAAGGCTTGTGAAAATATAAACATATCTTCATTTAGTCGCAGGCCCTGATGGCAATGAATACAGGCCAAACCTCTCACTTATAGTGAATCATTAATTTTGACAATAGAAGTGTAAATAGCACCATAAATAGAATTTCCAATTATTCTCCTATGCCAGATACATCAGATAGGGTTTAATCATGACATATTTATAACGAGTGATATTTCTTCCTTATTTTCTGCACCCTGTTCTGTGAAGCCCAGTATTGACCATGAAAACGAGGGGCTCTGCATTTCCCCAGGTCTGTTTGGTTTGTTATCCTTCCAGACAAATAGCAAACAAATTGGGATCATTAATGGCTACTGCATGAGCTAATGAAATGAGAAAAACTCTTTCTTCCCTGAGTGTTTTGTTTTTAAGGACGGGATCTGATGGAAAGCACATCTATCTGCATATAAAATGAACTCTTATCATCGTAATTGACTTTACTTACACTAAAACTAGGGGTGAACTTCTTCCAGGTCCGGTGTAAACCTCCAGTATCCAAATAATAGGGTACAGAGTTCCAAAACTCTAGGACTAGCCCATGCTTTCCTAGGACACTAACAACATCACACCCTCTTGTTTCCGGTTTTGCTGGTCTGTCTCCCCTCCTAGCTTGTGTGCTCTGTGAGAGCAGGAATGAGTGCATTTTCTCATTCTTTCTGCTTCCTCCTCTAGGCTCCCATCATTGTTGTCGTGGAGTAGATGTTCAGTCAGTTGTTGGATGAATGGGTAAATATCCCCTCCCTGTTGTTTCCTGCCACATTTTTAAAAGCAAGAGTAGAGACTCTATTGTGTCGGTTTGGGGGTAAAAGTACTAGGCAGAGGGCAGGCAGGACTCCCCAGGAGTGCTTCCCTGTCCTTAAGAGCCACTGACCAACTACATCCTAAGTCATATCATGACTACGAGCACTCAAAAAGAATCGAATAGAAGAACCCCGAAGAATAAATAAGCCCTAAGTTTGAACCGTTGCACTCTTGGCTCCCACGCTAATTTGTGCCTTGATAATTTTGCTCTGGTTTTTGCTGCTCGACTCATTCACCAGCGTGCATAAAACAGAGCCAGGCAACATCCAACAGAAAAGCTTAGAACTCAGACGAAGTTGTTTACGGAGCAAACCTCTGCTCATCAGTTTAGTGGAAACTAAATGCTTCAAATGCATTCGAGTACTTGCTCCTAACTGGATTTACTGCTTGCATTCATTTTTATCTCTAAGGCTCTTGCCACTCTATAAACCAGAAGTTGGCCAACTAGGACCCAGGCACGCATGGGCCAGTCACCTGTTTTTGTAAATAAAGTTTTAGGGGAACACAGACACAACCATTGACTTTTGTCTGGGGCTGCTTTCACAGCAGAGCTAAGTAGCTGTGACAGAGACGGCGTGGTCCACAAGCCAAAAATATTTGCTACCTGGCCCTTTACAGAAAAACTTCACTGACTCCTGCTATTTCTACACGATCCTATGACTAAGGATCCAAAGGAGGGTACTTTTCACTCAACAAACAACGAATATTTAACCGAACTCGAAAATGTGCCAGACACTAGGAATTAAAAGATGACAAAGACCCTGAATGGTGTTTGTTCAAGACATACTTTCCACACCAAGGGAGGTACATATTCTCATTTCAGATGACAAAGTAAACAATGCCGCGTTTGAAATCTAAATGTTACAGCGAAAAGCCACCAGACAGAGGATGGGGATCTGAGGCAGACTCATCTGCTCTGCCCCTCACAGAAGCAGTTATATACTTTCTAGAAACCTGGAAAATGTCATTCATTCCAGCTACATTCGTTGAGAACTACAGACTCAACTGACCAATGTCCTGGGAAGCGCCTGGGACCGAAAGTAGGGAGGCTCTTAACTCTGCCACTAATAATAATAATAATAATAGCTAACTCATACGGCGTGTATTCTACGCCAGGCTCACATCACATACGAACTCACCCAATGCGCAGAACAACCCTAGGAGTTCGGGGCTCTTTTAACCGAAGTGTAATTAACATACAATGTTACATTTGTTTCCGGCATGCAACATAGTGACTCAACGATCCCCTACATTGCTGGGTGCTCCCCACAATAAGTGTAGTCCCCATCTGTCACCAAACAGCATTATTGCAATGTTATAGCCTATATTCCCCATGCACCCCCACTCCACACGTGAGGAACTGAGGTGCCGAGAAGTGAAGTAACTTGCTCAAATCACACAGCTAGTGAGTGCTCGTAGGGATTTGAACCTACATCATTTGGCTTTGGAGACTAAGCTCTTCGCCATCAGTATGGCCTTTAACTGATTCTGTGACTTTGGACCACTCACTCAATCTCCCTGAACCTCAGTGTCCTCTTTATCTGTAAAATGAAAATGATGGTCTTGATCTCTCAGGTTCTTATAGCCATAATTATTGTTCCAGGATTCTTGGTTCTTTTTTTAAGTGTATTTATTTATTTTGATGGGGGGGGGGTGTGGGAGGGGCAGAGAGAGGGAGAGAGAGAGAGAGAGAGAGAGAGAATCCCAAGCAGACTCCACACTGTCAGCGCAGAGCCTAATGTGGGGCTCAAATTCACAAACTGTGAGATCATGATCTGAGTCAAAACCAAGAGTCGGACTTTTAACCGACTGAACCACCCAGGCGCCCCAGGATTCTTGGCTTTAAGAAACATTTACAGGGGCGCCTGGGTGGCTCAGTTGGTTGAGTGTCTGACTTTGGCTCAGGTCATGATCTCACAGTTCGTGGGTTTGAGCCCCCCCTTGGGCTCTGTGCTGACAGCTCACAGCCTGGAACCTGCCTCAGATTCTGTGTCTCCCTCTCTCTCTGCCCCTCCCCCACTCCTGCTCTCTCTCTCTCTCTCTCTCTCTCTCTCAAAAATAAATAAAAACGTTTAAAAAATTAACAAAAAAAAAGAGAGACATTTACATGTCTCTAACACTGACAATTACAAAAGACAATAGAAGACACACAGTTATTCATTCAACAAACAGTTAATGAGTATCTACTATGTACCAAACTGTGTTTCAGGCACTGGAGATACAGGGGTGAACAAAACAGAAATCCCTGTTCTTGTGGTGCTGACATTCTAGTGGAGTGCAATAATGATGCTGACAAATGCTTGTAGAGCAATGACCCCGTGGCTTATATTGTGCTATGTCATTTATATGGGTCGTCTTATTTATTTATTTATTTAAAAAAAATTTTTTTAAGTTTATTTATTTGAGAGAGAGAGATTGAGAGAGGGAGCATGGGCAGAGAGAGAAGGAGAGAGAGAGAGAATCCCAAGTAGGCTCCGCCCCATCAGTGCAGACCCCGATGCGGGGCTCAAACTCACAAACTGTGAGATCATGACGAGCTGAAATCAAGAGTCGGATGCTTAACCGGCTGAGCCACCCCAGCATCCCAGGGTTGTCTCTTTTACTCTTCACAGCAGTCATGAGCCCTACTGTATGGACGAGAAAACTGAGACTTGGAGAGGTTAGGTGCTTAGCAGAGGTCACGCAGAACCCGGATCTGTCTTCTCGCAGAGTTCATGTACTAACTCATGTTATGCTGCTTTCCTTGTAAGGACTTTATAACCAATTAACTGGCGAACATACAGTTGTAGTGAACTGGCTTAAAAGGAATCGCTTGGTCTTTTGATTGCTTTTAAAAAGTGCGGCAAGTAATCTACAAAGTCACATCAGAAACTCTGAGCTGCCCAGCTGGAACATAAGGATTCCCATCTATAATGATCTCCGGCCTCTTGAGAGAAATCACAAAAGGGTTTAGAAATTGACAGTCTCCCGAACAAGGATTAAAATTCTGGGTTAAAGCAGGAAGGTGAAGAATGCCCTTCCCTCTAGTGGAGTGGGGTCATGCCCCAGGATGACAGAGGATTTACTCTAAGGGAAAAGAGAAAAAAAGCAAGCGAGAAAACATACTTAACGGTGATTTGGATCTTGAGTCTGAAGTCATCAGAGAATGCATTTGTGATCCAAAGTGGTCTGGGTCAAATGCTCTCTGCCCAGATCCTAGAGGAACTCGTTCCTCCACAGACTACACAGCAAAGCAGGGAACGGGGGTGGGGGGGGCTTGCAGTTTCAGGAGCAAAACTGCAAGCATTCAGAGCCCAATTTTGTGAATGTCCTAAAGTTTGGTGGGGCATTAGGAAGCCGTGATTACAAAACCTGAGTAAATTTGACCCTTCATGGACTTGAGGAGGTCTTGAGGTCTTTCATACTTGTGGGTATACAGCAAAAGAAAAGCCAGAGGCTGTGAAACTATCCAGTGAATGTAAAACATTACACTGTATCAACCATTGTAGGAATGTCTTAACCATCAATTGCTGCACCAATGGATCCGATCAGCTGGGTAGATGGTAGGATTTGGCTCTGTCGGCGGGATGCATGTGCGGGGGGGGGGGGGGGGGGTCATTCAGGTTTGAATCTAAGTGAGGACTCAGACACGTCTACATTCTTTGACCTCGTTGAGACCTGTAATCCACTGTTCATCTTCCTCTCAACCTCCCTGGTCTCTCTCTCTCTCTCTCTCTCTCTCTCTCTCTCTCTTTCCTCTCCTCTCCTCTCCTGCCACCATAGTATTCACCCGACAAAATCCCAACTCTGATTGAACTCAGCACCTGAGCCACTAGATGATTCTGGAAATAATCACAGAATCGGGGCGCTTGCCTTCACTTTAAAGTCATGATCACCAAGATCAAACACCACTTAATACCACCGGGCCATCCTCGTACATGTCCCGGGTAAATTCATGTTCTCACTCTCCAGAACGATTATGTCATATCTTCTCCTCTGTCTCCTCAACCCTCCAACACACCTCCTTCTCAACTGATGACCTCACTTTATATTTCACTGAGATAATAGAAGCCATCCTGAACCATTCTTCCCTCATATTGTTTTAGGTCTCTGCTCCTCAGAGAGGCCTTCTTTGGTTCCCCTTTAAAAAAGAACCACGTTGGGCACCTGGGTGGCTCAGTTGGGTAAACATCCAACTCTTGGTTTCGGCTCAGGTCACGATCTCGCGGCCTCATGGGTTCAAGCCCCGTGTCGGGCTCTGCGCTGGCGGTGTGGAGCCTATTTGGGATTCTCTCTGCCTCTCTCTCTGTCCCTCCTCCACTCGTGCTGGCTGTCTCTCAAAATAAACTGTAGAACCATCTTTACAAAAGAGGAAAGAACCGCTTTGCTGCCTCATACACACAAGTACCCACTAACTCCCTTGGCCTATTTCCTGGCGCTTCATCGCGCTGCCCTCTCGGAAATTCTGTTACATATTATGTGTTTTTAATTCTTCATTATATGTCTTCTCCCTTCAAATGAAAACTCCATGACTTGAGAGTAGTGTCTTTGTCTATTTCACGGCATCCTCAGATAGAGCCTAAAAGAGCACCTGGTGTGTGTTCATTGAATGATTGAGTCTCCTCATGACCGAATTCACTATTCTAATCTGCAACCCCCCTCCTTCCTCTTGATATGATGAAAGCCATCTCCCTCTTCCGAACAAAGACCAAACTCAAGTGTGGGACCTGTACCTCAAGTCTTCCCACCCCGTCAAGGCTTTGGTTCCTCTACCTATCCCACTCTAGTCCACATCTTCTGTCTCTCCATCTCTAGTAGAACATTCCCATTCGGCATTCGAACATCCTCTATTCTCTGCCTCGAATAATTTTGGCAACAATCTTCACATTCCCAAATTCAATGGGCACTTTAGAGGCCTCACGTTGCTTGACCCGCCAGCAGTGTTTGAGACCACTGACTATTCACTCCTTGAAACTCTCCCTATTCATGACGTCTGTGAGTGAAACCAGACTTTCTGCTTTCTCTCCTCTCTTACTGGTCATCCTTTCTCAGTGCCCAACCTCTAAATGTTGCAGTTCCTCAGAGTTTGGACCTAGGCCCTGTCTCCCTATGTACACTCTTTGACTAGCGTGACATTATCCGGCCCCATGGCTTTAGCGACCATCTATGTGTCAATGAGAGCCTTTGGAAGGCATTTGGGGCTCACTAGCTCTACTTAAGTCCCCCTCTGATAGGCTGAAACAACAGAACCAAAAGAGAAGAGAGACCTCTTTTCCCACTGGGAAGCCGTGCGGTGTAGTTTTGGGACTCTAGATGCCGTAGAAGATAGCCGTGACTACTACGTATTCTGTACTTGGTGCTTTTCAGGATATTGACATGAGTGAGGGAGGGGCAAAATCTGTGTCGCACTCTATCTTGCAAGAAGCGTTTCTCTCTACTTGCCCGGCACTACTTATGAATAGAAGAGAATGTCAGTCACTTTGCAGTCATTATTCACTTGAGGAAAATTAAAGGGATATGGTCAGTTGTTAAAAAATAGTTATATGAGTCAGTACATTTTTGTCCATTAGTTTGCAAAGCCAGATATAATTATATCACCATTCTCACCAGTGGCTTGTGATTTTTAAAATGGATATTTTTGAGTCTAGGAGGTTTCTGTAATTTTATCTAGGGACCAATCACCTGGGCCAAATTGGTTTCCTTAAGGCAGAGAAGCAGTTGTATCAGACAAAAGTCACTGCAGGCACTCTTAGATGAGAATACAATAGAGAACCAACCTTTTGTGCAGAAATCCAAGGGGTATAGTGACAGCTCCCTTGAAACTATGGGGCCTTAAGAGGTTACTTAAGTAACTCTGGCCAATGAAACAGGTAATTCCTATTTAAGTCCAGAGTATACTTGTCCTGAGCTTTTTAGGTATAAAGGGGGTGGGGTAAGTTTGGGGACACATCATTGATATCTTTGGGCATCCATCACTCCTGGATGATCTCTTGGGGATAATATCAAAGAAATAAATGGGAACTAGACGGTCAACGGCTGTTCTCTAACAGGTGTCAGTGACAGTAGTGAACTTCTAAACAGAGATGACCAGTGACCCTTACACCTGCTTCAATCTGCTGGATCTCTGAACCTCTTTGTCTTCCTGTCTGAACACGTCGCTCTCTGTCCCTCCTTGCCAGTAGGAAAGTTGGGAATGTGGGCAGAGGATCAATGGTTGGACTTGGATCCCAAGGGCTGGGAGCTAAGACAGGGAATTCTCCAAGGTGGCCAGGAGTAGAAAGTACAAGTCTGAAATGGGTCCTGAGAATCAGACTAGGGAAGAGGGTGCAGTCATTGTAGACCACCAGCAGAGAGGGGAGGAATCCGGGAGCCGGAACAGAATGGAAAGAAGGCCAGGAGCTAATCGAGAAGGTCCCCAAGGGCTGAGTAGTGCTTACAAACACCTTAGTTGGGCATTCTAGGTGCTCCAAGTTCCTTTCCATCTCCTCCCTCCCCTTCCTCCCCTCGCCTAACCGCAGGAACCCAGCAAGCACTTCGGCACCTCTTAGGCTTTCCGTAGGCTGTTCCCTCAACCTGGAATACCTTTCTTCCACACCTCGGTCCAAATAAACCCGTTCATCTTTCAAGAGTCTACTTAAAAGCCGCCTCCTCTGTGAAGCCCACCCCATCCTCCTCAACTAAGAATTAGTCACCACTGCCCCGCATCTGCCATCATCAACTTTAATTGTATCCTTCACAGCATACACATCATATGGGATATTGCAGTTATTGTGAACATGTCTGTGTCTCTTACTAATATGTAAGCTCCCCAAGGGTACTTTGTTTCTCCTTTATACCCAGTTCCTTGAGTACAGGGGCTTTTTAAAAATGTTTTATTTTTATTTTTAAGAGAGAGAGAGACAGAGAGAGAGAGAGAGAGGGAGGGGCAGAGAGAGGAGGGGACAGAGGATCTGAAGCGGGCTCTGAGGTGACAGCAGCCAGCCAGATGCAGGGCTGGAACTCACGAACTGCGAGATCATGACCGGAGCCGAAGTCAGAGGCTCCAATGACTGAGCCACCCAGGAGCCCCAGCAGGAACTTTACATCTTGATCCTGTTTGTCTTTGTGTCCCCAGGGCCTGGCAAAGGACCTGGCACAAAGTGAGGCTCTTGCTAAATGTTTATCGAATGAAAGGCTATTGAATGATGAGCTAATGAATGAGTGTTGGAGACAAACCATGGCGTGTGAAAACACTGAAACAACAGACAAGACCAAAAAACCCCCCCAAAACACAAACTTGCTTTCTTTACACACATCTTGCTTCCAAAAAGAATTTGACATAGGGGTGCCTGGGTGGCTCAGTCAGTTAAGCGTCCGACTTCAGCTCAGGTCACCATCTCACGGTTTGGGAGTTCCAGCCCCAGGTCGGGCTCTGTGCTGACAGCTCGGAGCCTGGAGCCTGCTTCCGATTCTGTGCCTCCCTCTCTCTCTGCGCCTCCCCTGCTCCTGCTCTGTCTCTCCCTCTCTCAAACATAAATCAATATAAAAAAAAAAAAACCAAAAACTTAAAAAAAGAATTTGACGTAGCTTGCAAATCATGTATATTTAGATCAGGACAAATATCCAATTAGGACATTGCTGAAGAAGACAGCAAGTGAGTGATTTTGTTGTAACAACGAATCTCCTGCTTTAACAGTAAGAAAGAAAACTCCATGTTCAGAATCCCATTTTCTGCTCTTTCACTCTTGGTAGAGGCACACCACGGTCCACTCTGTTGAGTGAGTCAGCTGGCTCTAACCTAACTTCAAAACCAACTTAAACCAACGTCCAAAGAAGATTTGAAGGGGCTTACTGTGTGTGTGTGTGGTGAGAGAGACAGACAGACAGACAGACAGAGACAGACACAGAGACAGACACACACAGAGAACATATACTGGGATCAGTTAAAGGAGAAGGAAAACTCAGCAACTCCATCAGGAAAGGAGGAACGGAGTCAGGGCTGAAGGGAGGGAAGTTACTGCAACTAAAAGCTGAACTTGTGCTGCCTTTCCTGGCAATCAAGACAGTAATTCACAACGGGCTACAAATCTCTGCTTGTCTAAAGAAAATGTGGCACGGAGACTCATCCACTCTGAGCTATTCCCCGCCGCCCCCCACCAACCCCCCCAGCCCCAGGGTGAGGTTGGCTGTGTTTGAAGCCCTCCCCCACCTTGGCCAGTGTGCCCTTTGTGGGCTGTGACACACACTGCCAGCGTTGGCTGTGATCTCGGGGGCTGGGGGGAAGCCAGGAGGCCTACAAGGGACCGCACGTTGTTGGCGTCACGCTTCCTACCCACTGAGCTGCCCAGCCACGGACTTTGACAAGTGGTAGATAAGAAGCATACCCCTGGAGAAGCGCATTTTTAAAGCAAAGATGAATATTTCACACACACACATTTAGATTATTTACCTTGGCTTCCGTTTTTAAACAAACTCTTGAAAAATCACGGCGATGGTTTATTTCATTTCTCCATTTAGAAAACCTTTTCAGAATACAGAGAAGTAATAACTAACATTTTCTATTTCTTCATTAACTTTCTCCATTGCCAGCAGCTTAAAACTAATCCCCTCCTCCCCAGAAAGACAAGTTACTCATCTCCCCCTCCTAATTGCCGTGTAGGAGTAATTCTGTGATTCTGGAAGGAAACTTCAGTGAATAAATGAACGACTCTCTCATTTGCTATTTGGAAGTTATAAAAATTACAAGACATCATTCCATTATATTCTCTCGTTTCCTTGTCATTGGAAAAGGTTCCAACCTTTCATCATATTAAAAAGCAATTATCAAAATGTTTTATTCCATAATAAGTTTGACTACGAAGAGAGAAAGTGTTCAGAAATCAAAATAACGGGGTTCTTTTTAGCATATAAACAGGTGAGTCAACCTTCCAAATTTGAGAAAAAATTCTCAGTGAAAGATTGCCCTTAAAAACCATCTCTTTGGAACTTGGTGTCTTTAGCTCGGTGCTTCTCTGCTGCCTACTTCTCGGGAAGCCACCGGCGCCGTGCTCCAGATGTTGGCCGACGGCGCTGCGTGCCGACTTGTAGAGCTGAGTGGCAGCCGCTTTACAAGTCGGCTCGCAGCGCCGTCGGCCAAGGTGAGCTGGGCTTCGTTAGAAACAACGTGGAGACGGTCCGGCTCCTGCTGTCGGTCAACCAGTAGTGAGCTCTGAAGCCACCACGGGCGGGGAGAATTACAAAGGGATTTAAAGATTCGCCACCTAACCCCTTCGTAATAATCCTTAACATTTGTACAGAACCTTACAATTTACAAAGGGCTTTCCCCTAGGTTATCACTGTGATAAATGAGGAACCAAGGCTCGGAGGGTTTATGCGCCCTGCCCGAAGTCATGAAGTGAGTGAAAAAAGGAGCCGTGTTCTGTGACGAAGAGTACAGTGCTCTTTTACATCCCGAGGCCTCTCCCAACAAATGCAGGGGCACACATCCTAGCGGCAGAGCAAAAGCCGATTGTGCACAGAGTCACCAACCCGAGCGATCAGTCAGAAAGGAGCAAAGGATAAAGGGTGCAGTGGGCTGGGGCATCGCCCACGGCCACGGCCGCTAGACCATAGGACATTTTTGTATGAATTAGAAGCTGCTTGCTTCTACGGGTGCAGTCCTGGGGGTGCGCGTCGCTCACGGAGCCTCGGTGGGACACAGAAACAAAGGAGCGAAAGTGCCCCTTCCTGGCGGCAGGGGTGGCCGGTACCAGGGTGCGGGGCTTGGTGGCCAGGGTTCAGATTTCAACCCTCACTATCCTCCTTGGCTGGGTTCCTCGGTACGGCGCATCGCTGCACAACTGTACCCGGTTGTACACGAACTCGTGAACCGCGAGATCATGACCAGAGCCCAAGTCGGAAGCCGAACGGGCTGAGCTCCCCCACCCCCACCCCCGGTGCCCCACCGGCTCGACTTCTTGAGGCGCTGCGTGGGCCGCCGCCTGCGCCATCTCTGGCGCGCTCAGCCCTGCACGTCTGAAGCTCGGCGTGTCCTAGTCCCTGTCCTCAAGGAGGTCACTGTCCGGAGATAGGACGGAATGTCCAATCCAGTGCAACCAGCACCCTGGTGAAGTGAACACCAAGCACTGGGAGAGCACGGAGGGGCGGCTAATACCTCTGCCTGTGACCTCTGAGTGGGGTGTAGAAACACGAGGGATTGCCCGGGCAGAGAAGGGCGTCTCTCCAGGCCGAGGTGTCTCACTCCCCCAGTGGACTCTAGAGCTTTTGTGGGCACTTGCTCTACGGATACGTCCCTCCCCTTCCCCAATCTCCGGGCCTTGCAGGGTGGTCAACGTGCAGCTGTTACTCAATTAGTGCTTGTTAACCTTGTTAATAGACAGGCCGACTGAATAGATGAGCGAATGGCTTTGGAAGGAGGACCCCGGCAAACACGGGAGGTGGAGAGAACTTATAATTGCCCAGGAGTGCGGTAATTAAGATCTCCATCGGGGTGATGGCCGGAGAAGCGAGGGAAAGAGCTAAGAAAAACTGTGCTGTGCTACCATCTCGGGCCGGAAAGAAAAATGTAACAGCGAGACAAAGACACTTCTAAAATGCACCTTTGTTAAATCTGAATACTCCTTAACAATGAGCTGAGCGAACCGCAATCAGAATCATTCTCTCCGAATGGTTTGAGTGGAGGGCACTGGGAAGGAATGCTGTCAGGAATTAGACCTGCTTTTTCCAGCTCGCCGTGGGGTTCCCTTTTTCATGGGGTGAGAGGATGGGCATTTTCTTTTCACACATGTCCATGGCACAGAACAAGGCAGCCCCCCCTCCACCTCAATGAAGTCCAGTAATTAGTCTTTCTTTTATAATCTGCATAATACTTCCAGGGAGGGGCACCGGGAGGTGGTCCCCGGGGCCGCTGACCCAAAGGGGCTGGCTCCTCGGGGGGCCCTGTTAGTGCAACAAAGCACATTGCAGCCCACCAGCCGCAGAGCCTCCTTGCACGGAATATGCACTTATGTAGCATAATTGGCTTGGAGACTGCATTTACTGTAGGCTGAACACAGATGGCATTTTCTACAGCGTAAGAAATACATTGCAGAAATGTAAGTAAGACTCTGCTCCTTAGTGTAAAAGATCATCAGACATTTGGGGAAGGGCTATGTAGTCGAGTGTAGTTCAAGTCAGTAGAGTCTGGGGGCGGTGGGAGGGGCAAGAGGGACTTCATGTGAAAGGTGTAGAGACCCTGAACCAAGCCCGTGGTACGGGGTGGGGGAGAAGAGGGAAGTGAGGATTCCAGAGTCATTTCAGACCTGGGAACAAATTAAATGTGGGTGTCCAGACATTGGAGAGAACGGAGACAGACTCCCAGCTTTCCAGTTTGGGCAATGGCACAGGCTGGGGCACAGGGGATGAAGCTAGTAAGTATGGATGTGAACACGTGTAGTTTGAGGTGTCTATGAGTCATTTGGGTATAGTTGGCCGATGAAAGTTGGAAATACAGGGCTGGAGTTCAGTAGAGACCTTTGGGCTGCAGACACAAACATGAAAGTTACAAGCATGTTATTGATAACAAGAGCCCCGGAAGTGAAGTCTCTCTCCCAGGGAGAATACACAAAGCAAGAGGACAAAACAAAGGAGAGGACCCTGGGAAAAGCTGAAAGCCAGGACTGAATAGTGTCAAGGAAGCTGAGGGAGAACGAAGTTGCCACATGGACGGGTCGTCACTAATTTGGAATGCTACAAGAGGTTGGAGGGGATAAAGGTCTGAGAGGAAGTCATCAGACTGGACCAGTAGGTCCCTGGTGATCTTTGCCAGAGCAGTTTCAGTGGTGCAAGAGACAGAAGAGTGGGAGACCGTGAGGGGTTTGGTGTTGGCAGAAAGAAGATGGGGTGGTGGCTTGAGGAGGGGTCAGGATCTGGGGAAGGAAGTTTAGTGCGCCAGAGGTTTGGGCATTGTGAGCAGAGAGGGACAGACTTGTGTCACAGGTGGAGGTATGTCGCTGAGGAGGGGATGGGGGGGTGTGTGTTAGAAAGGAAGAACTCCTCTTCTTTGAAACAGGAAGGAATTAACAAAGAAACACACACAATAGAATGTGGTGTTTGGGGACACACCCTCATGATCAGTAGAAACATGAGTGCCTGGGGGCGCCTGGGTGGCTCAGTCGGTGAAGCCTCGGACTCTAGATTTCCCCTCAGGTCATGACCTTGTAGTTTCGTGAGTTCAAGCCCAGAGCTGAGGAGTTGACCTCGGTGCTGGACGCCCAGAACCTGCCTGAGATTGTCTCCCTTTCTCTGCCCCTCCCCCACTAGCGCTGTCTCTGTCCCTCCCCAAATAAATAAATACACTTAAAAAAAAAAAGAAAGAAACTTTAGTGCCTGGAAAATTAACAGAGTTAAGATGCAATCAGACTTGGCTGTCTAAACGAATAACTAATTTGAATCACTGATGCCAACAGCTCTCCAGTTCGTCCTAATTAACCTACTGCACCCTAACTGTTCCGTATACTAATACATACTTGTCAGGGTAACTTCATCTCCAGTTATACTTTGTTTCATGACTAAACTCTCTTCAGGACTCTCAGTCTTTATAACTTGTAGCTTCGGCCTTGTTACACTCAAGACATGCTCGATAATGGAGATGCTTGTCCCATTTTGAGAGAAGATTGTGTTTTCGAAAGAAGCTTTTTTTTTTTTTTTTCATAAGGCCTCCGGTAGTTACATATAATTACGATATCCTAGGGAACACAAATGTGATGAAAACTTAGCAGATGTGTTCTTTGGAGGTCATCTTGTGAGATGTGGTTTGATGTGCATCACAGCAAAACTTATTCCGAGATTTTGTTTTTGTTTTTGTTTCCTTCACACAATGACTCATCTAAGGCATTGGTCTGAGACATTAAAATCTGTATTATTCTAAAGGTGGGGGCGCCTGGGTGGCTCAGTCAGCTGGGCATCCAACTCTTGATTTTGGCTCAGGTCATTATCCCAGGGTTGTGGGATCCAGCCCTGCGTCGGCCCCACGCTGAGCACAGAGCCTGCTTACGATGCGTGTGCGCTCGCTCTCTCTCTCTCTCTCTCCCTCCCTCTGCCCCACCCCTGCTCTCTCTCTTGCACATGCATGCTCTCTCTCTCTCTCAAATATAAAAAAATTAAAAGGTGTCAGAGCATGCTTTTGATTCTAGTGTAGACAACATAAACATAATAGCTACCATTTATTGAATGCCTACTGTGTGATAGATATGTTATGTATACGATCTCAGTATGCAAAATCTTTTTATCGAATCTCAATTTTTTCAGGAACACCGAGAGACAGGCAAGGCTATTAACCGTTTTTTACAGAGGAGAATGCTAGGGCGTCCTTTCGGCTACCACCCATCTCTTTGTTCCCATTCACAGCACACATCATTAAAGAGTTGTCTCTATTCCCTGTCTCTAATTTTTTTTTCTTAGAGTCACTCCAGTTAGGTTCGTGCCTCTGCTATTCCATAGAACCCGCTCTGGTTAAGTCACCGATGACCTGCACAGTTCCAGTCCCCGGGTCAACCGTCAGTCATAATCTTTCTTGGTCCATCAGCAGTGTTTAAGAAAGTGGGTCACCCCCTCTTCCTTGACGCACTTCCTTCCCTTGGCTTTCAGGACATCACACAGTCTTAGTTTTCCTCCAACTTCTCTGATACGCCTTAGTCTCCTTTTCCGGCCGTGCCCCTCCTCTGACTTCTGTATGCTGTGGGGCCTCAGGGCTCTGTCCTTGGAGCTCTTCCCTTATTTCCACTCACTCCTCGGGTGCTCGCATCTAGCCTCAAAGTAATCTCTATAGCCGTGATTCCCAAACGTATACCTCTAGCCCAGTTTTCCCCCTTGAACTTGTGTGTCCAACTTCCTACCGAACATCATCTCCACTAGGATTTCTTTTTGTTTTCTCTTTTTAATGTTTATTTTTGGGAGAGCGCAAGCCGGGGAGTGTCCAAAACACTGCTCCTGATGAAAAAGTAAGAAAAAAGAACCTGCTCCAAACAATACCCTTTATCAGATGTAGGCTGGATCTCCATTCTTCTCGTTATTCAGGCCAAAAACCTTGGGGCCACTCTTGCCATCTTTCTTTTTCTCGATCACCATACCCCATCTGTCATGAAACAGGATGGATCCATGTTCAAAATATATCCGGAATTCAATCATTTTTCACTGCTACCTCCAATACTACCTGCCTGCTCCTTGATCTTGAGAGGGATACCTCTGCCGACCACAGAGGCTAACTCCCTTGTTCTCTTTGTTAAGATATCACCTTCTCTATAAGACCTACCCTGATCACCCTATTTAATATTGCCACCTGCACCCTCTCCCTGGCAACCCAACGCCCAAGTATCCGCCTCACCTTTTTCTTTAGCCCGTGACACTTACCACTTTCTACCACATCACATAATTTACTTATGTATTACATGACTTACTTGTTGTCTATTTCCCCCTATTAGAATGTCGGCTCCGTGAGGGCAGGGCTTTTCATCTGTTTGGTTTGCTACCATACCCTCAAGCACCTAGAACAGTACCTTGCATAGAGCAGACCCATCAATGTCTGTTGGATCAAATTAAAAAGCCTAAGTATCTTGCCAAAGGCTGGTTACACAGCCACAGGTCTCGTGTTTAAACTCTGGAGTCTCTGATACTAAAGCCCATGCCCTTGACACCTCCTTTCCACTACCTCTCATTGCAGCGGGGAGCAGTGGTTCTCAGCAGGTGAGTTTTGCTACAACCGAGCATACAATATGTTACAATGATGATTGTCCCAGGAAACATTGAGTCGAGTAGGTCTATATGCAGTTTAGAATAGACCCGAATTCAATTTGTTGCAAGGGGGACGAGGCGTAAGGCAACACGAAATAACGTCAAACAAATGTTGCAGAACAGTAGACTCTAGGCCTCCAGAAAGTTTTCCTGTTCACTTGCCTCATGGGTATATATGTGAGGGTGGTCAGGACAGGAAACTGTTCTACTCAAACTGTCGCACAAAGTTGACATGTGTTGATAAGCACCTCGATCAAAATCATTATGCCTCCTCGGGCCTGTGAGGCATTGTTATAATGCAGAAGGGACTGCATTGTTATTATTACTGACTTGTTTAGTAAACTTTTGAAACCCCCTGAAGCATGCTGTCAAAAATTCTGGTTTTCAACAGTATGCCGTAAATTTAAAAAGAATAATTGAGAACTCTTGCAATTAGCTAAGTTTCACTGGCTTTATATGTAGGCAGGTCAGGGCAGTACACTTTTTTCCCTGCTTTTATTTTTAAGTTAAAGAAACAAATCTGAAGGAAGCAGAAACCAGGGGATGGAGTCGAATGCATTTAAGAAGCAAACAACAGAACAAGGGAGAACCGTCCTCGGTGGATACACATGGTCAGGAGAAGCGAGTCCTGGGCGCAGGCGGCCTGGGTCTAGTCTAAGCTTTGCAACTGAGCGTGTGACTTTGGCTTGGTCATTTCTCTTCTCAGGGCCTCAGTTGCCACATCCCTAAAATAAGTGCTGGGGTGAGGCACAGGCACTCCTCCAGCTTGATCCTGTGTGAGCCCATTCTTCTGGGTTGGAGATAAAGGTGTTGCTTGAAACAAAATCTTCAAGAGGCTCGGAAGTGTTTTAATTCATCTCTTTTTTTTTTCCTTAAAGTTTATTTATTGATTTTGAGAGAGAGAGAGAGAGAGAGAGAGAGCAAGGGAGGGGCAGAGAGAGAGGGAGAGAGAGAATCCCAAGCAGGCTCCGCACTGTCGGTGTAGACCCCAGTGCAGGGCTAGAACTCACAAACAGTGAGATCGTGACCTGAGCCAAAATCAAGAGTCAGATGATTAACTGACTGAGCCTCCCAGGCACCCCTCAATTCATTTCTTTACCGCATTTAGTTAGTGCCTTAGGTGCAGAGGGTTGAGTTAATCAAAGCCAGCTCATGACGCATTTATCATCATGGGTCTCTGGCTTAATTGATTTATTCCCTGTCACCCCTATGCCCCATTCACATTCTCCTCTCTCTCCCTCACTGGCAACCGTGCTGTTCTGTTTGATCGCTACAGTTTTGTTTGTATGTGTTCTTACAAAGTGCGTATTGTCATTTTCAGTAAATGCCTTTTTAGTTTCTGTAAATGATATTACTATGTATATTATTCTGTCTCTTGCTATTTTTTTTTTTTCTCAGCGTTATGTTTGAAAAGCCCATCCACGTGGCTCTGTGTACGTCTACTCCCCTGGTCCTCATCGTGCAAAACTGTGTCTCCACCACAGTTTGCCTCTCCACTCTCTTGGTGACGAAGGCCAGATTACCTCCGACTTTGCTGTCACCGTAAATAATGCTGCAGTAAGGAGCGCTCCAGTTTAGAAAAGAACTATAGATGTGGGCATGACTAAGAAAGGGGTGCTTCTGAGCTGTGACCGGAGTGCCAAGGCGCTACCCTTGGGGGGTCTCCTTTGCTCCAACACGCCACCGGGAGAGCCTTGGGTGGCGGGGGCGGGGGGCAGGGGGGGATGAGTGCCGGAAGCTTCAGCTGGGGCAGTAATCAGAACTGGGCCTGTCGTGGTGACTCCATTACCCCAGTGGGTCAGAGATTTTGACGTTGTGCTGACCCTCCACCTCTCCCCTTACTCCCCGGAGATGGCGTCCCACAATCCCCAAATGATGCAGCCCATGGTCCTTGACTACAAGGGGAGCTTTAAGGAGGCCTACACATTCTTCTGTTTCCCTCCTCAGGGCCTCCTCCTCTTCTCCATCTTGTCACTTCTCCTCACACTCTCAGCAGGTTCTATCACCTCCTACTTCGTAGAGAAAATAGTAGCTATCAGATGAGAGCGCCCTTGAATTCCTTTTCCCAACTCTATCAGTTTGCCTGCACCTACACCCACCCTCTCCTTCCTTCCTGTGGAACCCATCGCCACCTTCCTTGCTCCGGTGGCTAAGTTACTCCCTCTCCCCCTCAATATTTCAGTCTCCATGGTTCTCCCAGCTACTTCCCATCACCGTGTCCGTGTGTTCAAGTCTTCCTGATTTTAAGACTATATTTTGAAAATCTCTCTCTGGGGGAGCCTGGCCGGCTCAGTCAGTAGAGCGTGCGACTCTTGATCTCGGGGTTGTAAGTTTGAGCCCCTCGTTGGGCGCAGACATTGCTTAAAAATAAAATCTTAAAAAGTTATGTAAAAAAACCTCTCTCAGCCTCGGTCCCTTCCAGTGACCGTCACCCCCACCAGCAACTCCCGCAATTTAGCAACTCAATTTATTGAAAGAGCTACATTTGCCCCCATTCACACACAACCTCCTGGGTCTCACCAAAGCTTTCTTGTCACTAAATCCAGGACAAACTTTTCTCTCTGTATTGTATGTCCATTCACCCCGGCATTTGTCACCATGGAGTACTTTGTCCGTCACGAACCTCTCTCCCCTTGGCTTGCGTGACACCTCATACTCCTGATTTTTCTTCCTACCTCTCTAGCCATTCCTCCAAGGTATGCTTTCCAGGCCCATCCACTTCTGTCTGCTCCTTGGGGTTCCTCATTTCTGGGTCTCTATGCTCTCCTTATTCGTCTCCATACTATCCCTTTATAACCTCATTCATTCCTATAGTGGCTTTGATTGCCATCCATATCCCCAAATCTCCATCTCCATCCCTAATCGCTCCCCTCTGCCCCAGGGGAGCACACATCACCTCTCTTCTAGACGTCACCACCTGAGTGTCCCACAGGCATCTGAAAATCAGATGTTCAAGACTGAATTTATCATCTTTCTCACCAACCCCCGCTTTGATCACCTCCGCTATTACTGTCTCGGTGAGTTAATGGCATCGTCAGCCATTTGATTTCCCAAGCCAGGGAAACTCACAGCATTGCATATATTTTGATCATTATGAACATTTTAAATGACAAAAGATAGAAATGCTTGTTATAAAAATTAGAACCATCCGTAAGTATATAAAATAAAAAATGAAAGTCCCTACCAATCACTCACGCAAGAGGGAAGCCACTATAAACAAGGGGGTGAGTATCCTTACAGACTTCTTTTGCTGCATATATATGGGTAGGCATACAACAGAGTTTTGTTTTTACACACACCTTATTATACTATATGTACTATTTGGCAACTTGCTCTGAAGCATAAAACACTGTGGGTATCTTTACATTTTTAATCATATTGATATAACTTACTCCTTTTATTAGCTGTATATTATCTCAAATTATGCATGGGCCACATTTATTTAACTATTATGATATTGCTGGACTTTGTTCCCAATTTTCACTCTTCCAGGGTTGCAGTAAATAACTGCCCACGGACAAAATAGATAAAGGGGATTGAGAGGTACAAACTTCCAGTTATAAACTAAGTGAGTCGCGGAGATGGGAACAGAGGGAATACAGCGAATAATTTGTAATAACATTGTGTGGTGACAGATGGCGACTACACCTGTCATGGTGAGCACTGCATAATATATAGAATTGTTGACTCACTATGTTGCACACCTGAAACTCATAATAACGTTGTATGTTGACTGTATTCAATCAAAAAAATTAAAAGGGGAGGAGATGAAAAAATAAAACAAACACACCCACCTTTGTCCATAAATCTTTGTATTCCTGTGCTGGGTAGAACATTGGAAAAGGGTACGTATATGTGCATCTACGCTTGACGGATACCGCTGTCAAAAAAACCGGATGGCTTTCCTCCTCCACTTTTGCACTGAGACGTAGCATACGCACGGTAAATGCATAAAGTGCACTATTTCAGGGGTGCAGCTGCATGCACCCTCCTATGCATGCATGCCTGTGCCACCACCATGCAGATCAAGATACACACCATTTCCAGCACCCCAGAAGTTTCCCCCTTGCTCCTTCCCAGCACGTAGCCCTCCCCCGGAGACCAGCGCTATTCCGACTCGTGTAATCATCGGTTATTTTTGCCTTTGCAAATAAAATCGTGCAGTATGTACTCTTTTGTGTCTGGCTTCTGTGACTCAACATATTGTTTATATTTATCCATGTTGTGCGTAGCCAGAGTTCATTCTTTTGTCGCTGTCGGGTAGCATGGCATTGTACGGGCATTTCGCCATTTGTCCATTCACCTGTTGGTGAGTCAGTTCAGTTGCTTCCCCTTTCTTGGCTGTAATTGAGTAAAGTGGCTCTGAATATTTGTGTACAAGTCTTTTTGCAGTCATATTGTCTGCATTTTTCTAGGAGTGGAATCGCTGGGTCATAAGGTATGCTGAATTTTTTATTAGAAGCTACGAAAACGATACTCTCGCACACTGTGTTGTGCTTGCACATTTCATTTTCCCTCTCCGCAGACAACTGTAGGGACTGTGTCTGTCTTGTTCGGCACCCCGATCATAGTGGATGCTCAACAAGTATTCGTGGAATTAGATTTATAATCAAGTGGCTACTGTTTATTAGGCCTAAAGGACTCCAACACACAATTTGAAGAGGTAACACATGTCACTGTGGACAAACTGTTGCAGGTGTGGATGTTTTATTACCCCAAGAATGGTCCCAGCTCGTTATGGGTAGAACTGTGGCTTATTCACTGTCATATCTTCTATGGCATAGAATTGAGCACACGAAGTGCCCTATAATGCCCAGCGTGTAGTACTTGCTTAGGTAACAGATTAAAAGAATGTCAGGCCTTCCTCAAAACTTGACTTTCCTGACCGGTCATTAGCCACATAGCTACTGGCCCCGATACTAGGAAATATCCCCCAAACCTCAGGTCCACAACCTGGTTTCTGGGAGTTTTTCCCACATGTACAAGGCTAAGTGTTGCAGCCTTTATTTGAAAGAGCAGAAGTTTGGAAACCATCATTAGGGAATCTGTTTACAAAGCTATGGCAGAGCCATACAGCGGCCTACAATGCAGCCTTTAAAAAAGGCAGCTCTTTAAGTCCCAGTATATTGTTAAATGTAAAGCAACAACAAGGAAGTCAAGGCACAGAAAAGTATGTCTATCATTCTCCCATTTGCAGTTAATGGTAGGAGAGAACTGGGAAGAGGAACATCCCAGACTGGGGAGAGGGGAGAGAACCGGGGAGAGGAACTGGGAAGAATCTTTTCTGGACGGAAGAAACAGCTGGGGTTTAATCCAGTTCACCCGTCAGTCTTCACAACCTGATTTCTTAGGTCCGCGAAAGACCCGGATGATGTGGGCCGGGGGAAGTCTGACCCACTACAAAGTCCTCCCCTATGTCTCTACCCCTGAAAGGGCCAGTGCCTGAAGGTTTCATGGAGCCTGGTACACTAGGGCTTCATTCTTCCCCTGTAGCTGCCTCTAAAGTTTTCCATTCCTCTGGGAATTTGTGGGCTGAGGATTTTTTAACAAATCTTTCTTGCATGAACCAGGCCTTCGTCAAAATTCACTGCAGCTCAGATTCATTTCCATTTCTAGTCCCATTGCTGCCCACAACCGACTAAGCATGATGGATGAGCTGGCTAACATTTTGAAAGGAAAAACTATCATCTATCTATCGATCTATCGATCTATCTATCATCTATCTATCTATCATGTATCTATCTATCTCTTGTCTATCATCTATCTATCTATCTATCTATCATCTATCTATCTATCTATCTATCATCTATCTATCATTTATCTATCATCTATCAATCATGTATATATCTATCTATCATCTATCTATCATCTATCTACCATCTATCTATCCACCCATCCATCCAACCCTGTTAACGTAACATATCCTTCAGTCTTGCCTCCCCCGCCCCATGTAAGTGCTATGGGGTGTAAGCAAAAATCCTCAACCTTGTTTCTATGACGAATACTAGGTTAACATAAGTAAATCTTGGAAACTTGGGAATTTGCCAGTCCCAACTTTTTGTTTAATTTACATAATCATTTGCATAGGACTGCATATGTTAAGGAAACATCTGTAGTTTTCTTATATATTTAGATGAGATGAATTTTTTCAATATTCGAAGTTATCACTTACTAATTTCTTTTGGGTCTTTTTTTTTTATACTCACACCAGAGTCCTCCAATGCAGGGCCCCGAATGCCATATGCCTCCCCCATTTTTATGAATCTCACTTTGTGAATATCATGCCAATAGCATGGTGAACTGGAGGATGTAAGCAGCATTACTTCTCGTTTTCTTCTCAGACAACCAAGCCCTTCCGAGTCAGAGCTGAAGGGTCCTAGAAGTTGGGGTGAAAATATATTTTCAGGGGAGCGTGGGTGGCTCAGTCAGTTGAGTGTCCAACTTCGGCTCAGGTCATGATCTCATGGTTCATGAGTTGGAGCCAGATGTTCAAGCCCCAGTGCAGAGCCATCAACCCAGAGTCCACTTTGGATTCTCTGTCCCCCTCTCTTTCTGTCCCTTCCCCGCTCATGCTGTCTCTCTGTCTCTCAACAATGAATAAAGATTTTTTAAAAAAGAAAATATATTTTCAGATATTTGGGGGAACTTTTACATTTTAAAATTATTTACTTATTTATTTTTTAGAGAGAACGAGAGAGTGGGGGAGGGGCAGAAAGAGAAAGAGAGAGAGAATCTCAAGCAGGCTCCATGCTCAGCACAGAGCCTGACTTAGGGCCCCACACAGGATCCGACGAGGGGCTCAGTGTCACGTTCATGAGATCATGACCTGAGCTGAAATCGAAAGCCAGGCACTCAACAGACTGAGCCACCCAGGCGCCCCTGGGGGAACTTTTAGAAAGCCGTGTGGTGAAACAGCTTCACAAAAGACTGTAATCAGTTGTGAAGTCTTCAGGGCAGATGTGGGAACGCCACAGACAATTAAGCTCATTTTCATGTATTGATTTTCCTTGGAGTAAGGTCAACCTGTGTACCCAAGATCTCAAAATCATCATTGATAACAGCACTCTTCTCCATCATTCGGGGATGCTTATTTGGAACTCTTCAGCTCTCTCAACACGTCCTGATATACCCTAGCCTTTAAAAAACAAGTGAATATGTGAATAAGGCATGGGAGGAACCTCTTCTCCCAAGCACTGTTGCACCCTCATTGAAGAAGTACGTCACTGAACTAGCCATTCATTCAACCAAAATACATTCAGTCTTACGTCGTGTGTCGTGGGCAAATGTGGGACTTTCCCCTCGCCTATCTGTCCATTCTTTTTTTTTTCCCAATGTTTATTTATTTATTTATTTTGAGAGGGAGAGAGAGAGAGAGAGAGAGAGAGAGAGAGAGAGAGGGCACGAGTGTGGGAGGGTCAGAGAGAGAGGGAGAGAGAGAATCTCAAGCAGGCTCCATACTGTCAGTGCAGAGCCCGACGTGGGGCTTGATCTCGCAAAGCGTGAGACCACAACCTGAGCTGAAATCGAGAGTCAGACACTTAACTGACTGAACCACCCAGGTGCCCCCTACTTGTCCATTCTTAACAGTAGTCTCATTTCTTTTTGCAGAATGACTTCTTTCCTGGTGTGGGTTTTCCCGGCGGGATGGTAAATCCAAGCTCCTGTGCTACCACTAGCAAAACCAAAAGGCTCCCTGAAGGTTTCTTCTGCCATATCCCTTATCTGACTGCTTATTACAGCACAAAATTTAAGCTCGGCTGATCAGAAGCAGTCTCATGAGACTCTGAATCGTAAGCTAATAACATGAGGATAGAAGAAATTGCTCTTTATTTTTCCCAGGATTGACGTCATTTCAAGACTTTTCCTGGCTAGAAAGTTACCCCTATGGTTCCTGGTTTGTAGGTCTCTCTTTTTTTTTTAGTCCTATTCTTTAACCTTCCCATTAATTATTTGAGTTCCCCAAACCCTTTTAGCCAACTCCCTTTTCCTTGGGTAACCAGAACTGACAATATTGTCAATTTAAAGGCATTTTGTTTCTGTCGCTGGCAACCGAAGAACCTTGACTGAAACATTGTGCCAGGCACTGATTGTACAACAATCAACAAGACAGATGTCGATTCTGCCCTCATGAAGCTTACATATTAGTGGGTAACATAGGTTTACTCAGCACTAAGAAACCTGAGATAAGGAAGTCAGCCATTGCTTTCATAGACTCTGTATTTTAGATCATTCATTCATTCATGCACATGTTGAATATTTATGGAGGGCCTATGAGGTGCCAGACATTATAAGAATGAATTTAATCCATTTCATTTGTTTTGTCTGATCAACAGAAGTATGTGACTAGGTCTTTCCTCCATTGCACCAAACTCATCATGTCCCCTAAAGGCTTGAGATTCAAGACCAGAAAGACCATCAATTAACCTTAGGTCTGAACTTTTGGAAGATACAAGGCTTACCTCCTCTTACCCTTTCAACAGCCCACCTTCCCGTATTTCTAGGTTCAGGGGAGGTGGACCATCACAGACGGTCACTGTCACCTTTGGGACTTCATAAAGAACATTTGCCTATGGTATTGAGAAATGAGATCCTGCCTTACCCAAGCTGCCCCACTCCAAACCTAGAACATCCCACCTTCAGCTTGCCCAAAGACTGTGCAATTTCCTGCCTGTGAAGCACGACTCTTCCCGCCATACCCTTGCTGCTTAAACCATTGACTATTCCAGTATGTGTATCTGGTCTCCCCAGGTGGACAGTAAGCTGTTGGAGGTAGTGACCTATGGATGACACGTCTGAATCTCTCTCTTCATGTCAGGGCTCAATGGGGTAGATTGTTGATTGAAAGCAACACAAAGGTTCTAGGGCCTCTTTTCCATAATCACATGGGCCTGCCTTCACACGAGGGTCAGCCATTTTGTGGGCCCAGAAAGAGCAAACCAAAGGATGCCTGAAAGATGTTTAATCGGTGTTTTCCCCATAATTTCCAGCTGTCATCTAATTTGCAGAAAACCCATATTTTCACTAATTAGTAGGAGGAGCCATGACAGGAATCATGAACTTTTCTTTTTTTTTTTTAATTCTTTTTTTTTAACGTTTATTTATTTTTGAGACAGAGAGAGACAGAGCATGAATGGGGGAGGGTCAGAGAGAGAGGGAGACACAGAATCCGAAGCAGGCTCCAGGCTCCGAGCCGGCAGCACAGAGCCCGACGCGGGGCTCGACCTCACGGACCGCGAGATCATGACCTGAGCTGAAGTCCGGCGCTTAACTGACTGAGCCACCCAGGCGCCCCAGGAATCGTGAACTTTTCTATAAAATAATGTTTCTTTTGCTTGACAGCATATCAGGTCATTAGAGATGGGCTGTACATTCATCACTCCAGCCGCAGCAGAACAATCATGGGCATTTTCACAGCCAAAATGATCCCCCAAGTCAAAGCATTTGCAGAATGCATATTTTTGTAGATTTGCTAATTATACCCAAGTCCTGTCCCTAAATTTGTTTTTGAATGAAGCTGACAATATTGTCAGTTCAAAGATATTTTCCAACATTCAAGACATTTCGTTCATTGTTTATGTTAGTCCTTTCGCACGCACGTGCACACGTGCACGCACACTCACACTCGCCTTCCCCTACAAAAAGTACACATAAAGAGTTATAGAGAACAATGGTTGTAGGATTGCCTCAAGAGCAAAAGCCCAAAGGCAAGGGGGCTGACTCTGAGGCAGGTACGCAGGGGCCTAAGGGCCTACCTACATCTTTACGTTACTTCAGACGGCAAAGGGGGCAAAGGGAAATCGAGGAGCTTTATACCGGTGACTGGCACCAGTGTTCCAGTCTACGTAGCAGTCAGCATTAACTCTTGCTTACGGGATCCGATGTAGTGCCTTTAATGGGGCCGATATGGCGGGTGGGCCATGAGGGGCTGAGAGGCATGCGGGTGCTGGAAAATTTGTAGACGTCATCTCGTTTCTCACTTGAACTCTATGATGAATGTACTATTGCCGTTATTTCCCTGGGTCTCGATTCTGGGAAGCAACAGAGCTGCGATTTGAACCCAGCTCTGCTGTCTCCACAGCCCGCGACACCATACATATTCCCAAGGATGATGGGGGACTTGATTTATACTATTGAAACCCAGGAGTCTATCTTTCTTCCTCATTGGAAAGGTCCAGTCGTCCTTATTTACGTATTCATTCATTTATTGCCTAAAGAGTAATACAGTCTCTCAACACGACATTCGAAGGAGGGATAGGGTGAAGAGTCCGTCTTCCTTCTTCCCAAATACCCGGCTCCCCTTCTTCAAGGCAACCACTGATGGCAGCTGCTGTGCATCGCTCCAAAACGTTCACCTCTTCACTCCTTCCTACCCAAGGTCAAATGTGAGCAGGCTGCGTGGCTCGGAAGCCTCAGTGGCAATATTTGGAACAGGATTAAAAAGGCCACACGTCGTGCTTAGCCACAGAGCAAAAAGCAGGCAGAATTCATCCTCGGTACTCACTCTGTTGCCTTTGGGTGACTCTCTCCACCTCCATCCCTGTACTTTCTTACTCACCCTAACTTGTCCTCTCCTCACTAGAGAGAACCACCCGCTTCAAACAGCTCCTGCTCTGTTACGTTCCTCAGAACCCTACTCGCTATGCACCCCCCCCCCCAGGGGCTGTCTTGGCTGAGAAACTCATCCCCACTAAGGAGTTCTTGGGTGTCTGTGGACTGATGAGGCACCCTTTTCACAAAACACGTTTCCACTTCAACAAGAGGATTCAATCAAAGAGTGACTTGAATAATGGGGATTTCAGATACTTTGTCATGACAGGCCAACAGGATATTATTTTTTCCAGTCTGACTCTTCCTACTTCCCCTGTGGGTGTCAAGCCAACTGGGTGTCAGAGAACTTTGGCCACCCGAAACCGTTCCATTCCCAGTGCAGTAAGGACCCTGATCTTGATTTTTTTTTTTTTTTCTTGCACGATGGGACACTTAGAGTTTTTGAAACCAAATCTCCAGTGCTGTAGACATTTCTCCCCTAATATGTCATAAATACAGGCTCAAATCTTATCTAGAAAAAGAAACAGCTACAACAATGAATAGGAGAATTATGCTGACTTTAATATCCACTAAATGCTATTTGATTCTGCTCCTTCCAAAATAATAGAGTTGGAGCAAAGTTGGAGCAGATGGCTTCACAAACCCAACATTTTTCCCTAATCTGGGGGTAGGGGGAGGCGGGTATCTCTGCTGGGAATTAGTGAAGAAATCCTTGTGAGTGGAATTCATTTGGACGTCCACAGGTAATATTCTTTTCACATGATTAGACACAACTTCACAACCCCAGGGAGAGAAACACTAGGGATCTTCATCAAAGCCACCTGCATTAAGGAAACAAAGAACATTTTCAGCCACGGCATTGGGAACTTTGCACATAGTAGAAGCATAAGACGTTTTTTACCGAACAAAGGAGCATATAGAGGAATTAGAAAGGAAGTCAAGGTAATGGTGCTTCCCTTGGATAGTTCATACAGATCCAGGGCAAAATAATTCATCCTGCCAGTACTGTTGAGGCAATTACAAATGCATGTGTTCGTCGTGCATTGAGAATAACAGGCTGTGTTCTTCAAGGTAACCTTAACCTGGGGGGAGGAAGTTCACGCCCAAACCTTGAAGGTCTTCAGGAAGAGACAACATAAAATGGTAACACACACATACCTACGTCCCCTGAAATTCTTACCCGGAAGGTTTAGCGGTTTCTCAAGCCCGAGGCATAATTTCCCTCTGTGCTAATGGAAATTAAGCTGCTGGCTCTGACTGATGGCAACATCCATTCCGCAGATTTAGAACATGTGGCCCAAGAGGCTACACTATCTGCCCCACCAGATGAGTTACCATTGCAACTCCAGGCCCCTTGGCTCCCTGGATCTATTGCTTGGTACAACATTAAGATCCTGGACATGGTATTAAAAACAACCCCCAAATCCTGGACGTGGCGGGATAGTAGAGACATGTACATTTGAGCCATATTTTTGCTAATGAAACAATATCCCCCAGGGACAGAAGGAGAGCCAATACTAATTAACTCTTTTGCAAAAATGATGTTTCCCTGTCAGCCTCAACTATTATCTACTAAGCGGCTTCCACCGCTCCTGCCCTCTCTATGCTATGGCTCCCCAGTGCCTCCATATGAGCCCCGGCACGTATTTGCACATCAGCTTGCCAGAGTGATGGACCCTTGTGAGCACGGAAAGAGTTGTTTCCTATGACCAACTTTCTCGTACAGAGATGGAGACCGAGATTGTACACTAGCTAGTCAACCGGCCTAAACTGGAAAACAAAGCTGCCCCATATAGTCCTGAAGCTGGTAGGCGCTTTCGAGATTATCTCTCCGAGCCTCCTCGTGTTTAAGGTAGAGAGAATATAGCTCTGAGTAGAGGAGGGATGTGCCTGAGGTCACAGGGTTAGTGACCGAGCTGGGCCTTGAACGAAAGCCTTTTGACTCCAAGTTTGGTGTTTTTATTTTACTTTTTCAAATTTATTTATTTATTTATTTATTTATTTATGTATTTATGTTTAAGTGATTTCTATACCCAACGCAGGGCTCAAACTCACCATCCCGAGATCAAGATTCACACGTTCTTCCAACTGAGCCAGCTGGGCACCCCTTGGTGCCTTCATTTATTTATTTTTTTACCCACCATACTGACTCCAGATTCACTTTAGCCTCTGGGAATAAATCTGCTGTGTGGAGCCAACACGATGAAAAATGCAAGTGGACCAGGCGGGTCTATAACCAGCACCGAGAAGGTGGGAGGAGGCCTACGGCCAGGCCTCCAAAGGTGTTCTGGGTATGTGAACTGGCATCTCCTTCGGTCCTCAAGGAAGGCAAGCAAACGTCATTGCACCATTGTCCAACTAGAAGCACAGAGTGGTCACGGCAGCAGCCTGAGTACCTAAGTCCTTGCTCCCTTGGTCTTTCTCCTCGCTTTGGGCCTCTGGATCGATCCTTTCCCTACATTTTCCCTCCCAATACCCGTCTCCACCTCAAAAACTCTCTCTGGACCTAGAAATTTGGCTTCCTGGGGAAGAAGCTGAGCATCTAAGAGTGTAGCGCCGCTCAGTGGGCATTCTTGGTGGTGTGCGATGTGCACTAGTCTGAGAGCCAGGCGACCTGAGTTCTGGCCCCGGTTCTGCTGCTGATGGCGAGTGAGTGTCTATAAGGCATTTTTCTTTCCCTGCTTAAGGTTCCTCATCCGGAAAATGAGGGGATCACACTAGACAATGTCGAAGGTTCCTTCTGGCTTTAATAGTCTCTGACAATTATTATTATTTTTAATCCAAGTTAGTTAACATATGGTGTAATAATGATGCTGGGAATAGATTTAGTGGTTCATCACTGACTTATAACACCCCGTGCTCATTCCAGCAAGTGCCCTCCTTAACGCCCCTCACCCATTTAGCCCATCCTCTCACCCAACACCCCTCCAGCAACCCTCAGTTTGTTCTCTGTATTTAAGAGTCTTTTATGGTTTGCCTCCCTCTCTGGTTTTATCTTATTTTTGCTTCCCTTCCCTTGTGTTCCTCTGTTTTGTTTCTTAAATTCCACATATGAGTGAAATCGTGTATTTGTCTTTCTCTTATTTCACTTCACATTATATACCTTCCAGTACCATCCACATTGTTGCAAATGGCAAGATTTCATTCTTTTTGATCACCAAGTAATATTCCGGTGTGCGTGTGTGTATGTGTGTGTGTGTGTGTGTGTATGTGAGAGAGAGAGAGAGAGAGAGAGAGAGAGAGAGAGAGAGGCACTATCCCATCTTCTTTATTCACCAGTTGATGGCCATTTGGGCTCTTTCCATTCTTGGGCTATTCTGACAATTGTTTTGAATTACACATGAATCTGTTTTGACCTTCTGTCTCTTCCCTCCCGCCTTAGTCTAATAACCCACCAGATTTGCACATACTAAGTTCACTAAGTGCTTCCTTTTTTATTTATTTTTTATCTGAGAGAAAGAGAGAGCATGAGCAGAGGGGGAGGAGTAGAGAGAGAGAGAGAGTGAGAAAGAGAATCTCGAGCAGGCTCCACGTTCGGTGTGGAGCCCTATCCAGGGTTCAATCCCATGACCCTGGGATCATAACCTGGGTTGAATTCAAGAGTCGGACGCTCAACCAACTGAGCCACCCAGGCATCCCTCACTAGGTGCTTCTATACACACTTTCTCAGCCAGGAATAAGCCCAGGTATATACCTGCACGTGTGCCTTTAGTTTTAAGGAAGAAGTATTTCCCAAGACCATGTATGTGGTCACTAATTCAGTATTTCTGGAATGTAAGTGTAGACAACATGCCTTTGTCTCTCCCCATTTGGGAAGCTTGTTTCTGAAGGAATGCATTGTGCGGAGCCTAAAGATTTGAAAGTAGAACTGGTTGCAGGTGACTTGAAGGATGGTGAAAATACTTTGTGCTGGAAGGTTTTCTTCAGTCTCTCTTGTTTGTGCCTAACCTGCTGTCCACACCTGCTGTCCCCATCTGAAATAAAACCAGAAAAGTTAAAAACATAAAACTCACCAAATTCTACACTTAACATGGGTGAATTTTATGGTGTGTAAATTGTACCTCAATAATCCTCTTAAAAACATAAAGTTCAATGCACAGAGTGTCTGTTCTAGGCACCTCAAGGAGTCAGCTTTTCTATGAAGTTGTGAGAAGTAAGTACCACACTGTAATGTGTGGTACAGGCAGGCCCATTCACTTGCCAAGGATGCCTGCTTTCCCTAGAGCCCGGTACAGGGACCAGCAGGTTACTGACATGCCCAGTACAAAGAGGGAGACCTAGGGGTGCCTGGGTGGCTCAGTCGGTTAAGCGTCCGACTTCGGCTCAGGTCACGATCTCGCGGTCCGTGAGTTCGAGCCCCGCGTCGGGCTCTGTGCTGACTGCTCAGAGCCCGGAGCCTGTTTCGGATTCTGTGTCTCCCTCTCTCTCGGACCCTCCCCCGTTCATGCTCTGTCTCTCTCTGTCTCAAAAATAAATAAACGTTAAAAAAAAAATAAAAAAACAAAAACAAAACAAAGAGGGAGACCTCTGTGCTGCTACTTACAGAACCTTTGAGTCCAAGCACTTTCCTTCCCTAAAAGAAACACACTGGGCTTTGCATTGAGACTGAGAGAAGCTGTCTGAATCGGATGGAAGGGCCTTTTGATACATAGGAAATCAGTTGTCCTGGACTGGAGATATTCTCAGAGGCAACATCAGGGTCCACCACATGTCGCGCTGTACAGGATGGGCCATCGCTCCACCCAGCCTGGCTTCTCCTGCCTCCACTATCACTCCTTGCTTCCCACATCCACTCAACCCACTGTTGGCTATGGGCCAGAGAGCCCCTGTGATCCGGGGCCTGGAACACAGTAGGGCACTCAATCAACATTCTTTTAATTGAATTGAGATTGAGGTGACAGCAAGGACAAGCAGTCCAAGGAATCTGGGCCAAAAGACAAGGTTCACTAAGTTAAAATACGGTCCAAGTCGCATTCTTCGCTTGACTTCATTCATCTCGGCACGAAAGTACAAATCATTTTCATGACATGGAAATAGCCGCCATTTTGATGCTGAGACTCTATAAACTCAAGTCAGGTGACAAGTTAATCGGATCAGTTATATAAAACCTATAAAATTCAAAACCTTACCCAAACGGGCATCTTACCAGAAGAGTTATCCAGTCGTAACCACCCACAACAGAGATGTGTCTGCCACTGCTCCCGCACACTCTCCTTCATCATGCAGTAAAACACGAAAATGAGGAATCCTACATCAAAAGAAGAAGGCCAGTCTTCTTCAGTTTCTTTCACTAGCTGTCACCAACACCCAGACCCAGGTCTACTCTTGTCACCATAGATATTCCTCCTGAGGAACCCCAGGGCCATTCTGGCTTTCCGAGCTCATATTTCGAGCTTCCCTTTCAAAGGCAGTGATGGTAAGAAGGCCTCTATCAAGACTTCAAATCAACCATAGTTTTCGTCTTGGGCTGCTGTCTATCCTAGAGCTTGAGACATCAGCTCTGCAATGGTAGCCACCCTCCAAGATGGCTCTCAATGATCCCTATGTACTGGCATCTGTATCCTTGTGTAGTCTCTTCCCACACTGTATCAATAGAATATGGCAGAAGTGATGGCATGTCACTTCCAAGAATAGGTTGTAAAATACATTGTGGCTTCTTTCGTCAGTCTTTTTTTTTTTTTTTAACGTTTATTTATTTTTGAGACAGAGAGAGACAGAGCATGAACGGGGGAGGGTCAGGGAGAGGGAGACACAGACTCCGAAACAGGCTCCAGGCTCTGAGCTGTCAGCACAGAGCCCGACACGGGGCTCGAACTCACAGACCGCGAGATCATGACCTGAGCCGAAGTCAGACGCTCAACCGACTGAGCTTTGTGGCTTCTTTCGATCTCTGATTACTCCCTCCAAAGGAATCCCAGTGTTATATCTTAAGGACACCCTGCGGTCCTGTGGAGAGGCCCACATAGTGAGGAATTGAGGCTCCCAGTCCACAGCCATGTGAGTGAGGCTTCCTGGAAGCGGATTCTCCAGAGCCAGTCAAGTCTCCACATTACTACAGCCTTGACTGACAGCTTGATTGCAACTTCGTGAGTCCCTGAGCCAGAAGCACCCAGCTAAGCAGCTCCTGAGTCCCTGATACACAGAAACTGGGTAAGATAATAAGCGCTGTTGTTTTAGGCTGCTAAAATTTGGGAACACTTTGTTACACAGCGATAAATAACTAATACACATGCTCTTTGGCACAATTACACCACGTGGAAACCATACATTTGGATGCCGTCATTTTTCACTGCCAACCCTGATTTTGCCCTGAAAGTGGGATAGACAGAGAGAAGCTGATGGTATCCACCAGCAGTGTTGGCAATTTCTCACCCCCATCCTCTAAAATACCTCCTTGTGGGGCGCCTGGGTGGCTCAGTTGGTTAAGCATCCGACTTCGGCTCAGGTCATGATCTCGTGGTCCGTGAGTTCAAGCCCCGCGTCAGGCTCTGTGCTGACTGCTCAGAGCCTGGAGCCTGTTTCAGATTCTGTGTCTCCCTCTCTCTCTGACCCTCCCCCGTTCATGCTCTGTCTCTCTCTGTCTCAAAAATAAATAAACGTTAAAAAAAAATAAAATAAAATACCTCCTTGGGAGAGAAAAGTAGGACTTGAGATTATCCTGATGGCAAATGCTCTGGAGGGCCAATTGGATTTCCTGAAGTTTGGAGGCGGAATTGGCAGAAATAACTCCCATCGTCAGCCTGATGTTTATTTGTGGCCCAGGCTAAGTGTCTTTTTATCCACCAAGCCTTTCCAACTGCCTCAAACTGGAACTCATCCTTTTCATTTCTGAGCTCCCATAACACTCTGTTTCTTACACAGTTTGCTACATGTGGCCACTTTCCCCATGGATTGTCCATCTCTCCACCCAGCTGTAAAGTCTTTTCATCTTCATATCACATCTCCCTTTGTTTCCAGTACTATGTGTGGCAGCCCAGCAGATAGATGTTTGTTGACTTGGCCTCCAGGGCACTCGATATACAAACTCTCACAGTTTTTCCGCAACCTTCGTAATATCTTCCTGGGCCTCAGAATCTTTCTTTTGTCTCAAGTGCAGGTTGTCACCCTTTGTTCGCTACACAAGGTTTGACTTGCCCCCTCACTGGCCAGTTGTGCTGAAGTAAATGATCAGTGACGGATTGAATCTGTCTCGACTCATTGCAAGTTGAGCATGAGCCAATGGTAAATGCCCCCAAAGCTCGCTTCAGCTATAGCATTTAGTGGAAGTCAAGAATCTTTCTCATTGCCACGTAGTACTCCATTGTGTATATAAACCACCATTTCTTTATCCATTCATCAGTTGATGGACATTTAGGCTCTTTCCATCATTTGGCTATTGTTGAGAGTGCTGCTATAAACATTGGGGTACAAGTGCCCCTATGCATCACCACTCCTGTATCCCTTGGGTAAATTCCTAGCAGTGCTATTGCTGGGTCATAGGGTAGGTCTATTTTTAATTTTTTGAGGAACCTCCACACTGTTTTCCAGAGTGGCAATGAGAAAGAATGAAATATGGCCCTTTGTAGCAACGTGGATGGAACTGGAGAGTGTGATGCTAAGTGAAATAAGCCATACAGAGAAAGACAGATACCATATGGTTTCACTCTTATGTGGATCCTGAGAAACTTAACAGAAACCCATGGGGGAGGGGAAGGGAAAAAAAAAAGAGGTTAGAGTGGGAGAGAGCCAAAGCAGAAGAGACTCTTAAAAACTGAGAACAAACTGAGGGTTGATGGGGGGTGGGAGGGAGGGGAGGGTGGGTGATGGGCATTGAGGAGGGCACCTTTTGGGATGAGCACTGGGTGTTGTATGGAAACCAGTGTGACAATAAATTTCATATACTGAAAGAAAAAAAAAAAAGAATCTTGGCTGAGGTGGGTGAGAGTCTCCTGCCATCTTGTCCTCGTTTCGACCTTTCTCCTACCAGCACCGTATTCAGTTTGGGCGGCTTTGTTTTGAGACGATGACAACAAATCGAAGTACTCGAGAATAGAGAAGTCTTGGAGTGGGAACACAGGGCAGGGAGAGATGGTAGCTATGGCTACAGATCTGAAGGGGCTATCACGAAAAGAACAAATTAGGCGTGTTCTGTGTGGTGGCCAGGTCAGAACTGGGAGCAGTGGGAGGGAGCCACGGAACAAGCACGCAGTAGCACATCCCAGCTAATCTTTACTAGGTAGTGTAATCATAGCCATTATGCTATTCGTCTTGTTTTTACAGATGAGAGACCCCACAGTCCAAGAAGTCTAGTACATTTGACCCAGTCACAGGGCTAATGTGAAGGTGGCCGTGTCTAGACCAAATGCGGGCAGTCTGGCTGCAGAGCCCAAGGTCTTAACCACGGCCCTATGGACACCACCCTCAAGAAAGGGCGACCGGGTGAGATGTGGAGCCGATCGGAAGCTTCAGTGGTAATCATATTACAATATATCAGTGTATCAAATCAACATGTTGCACGCCTCACATTTACACAGCTTTAAATGTCAAGTATATTTCAATTAAAAAAAGGAGAAGAGTTGAAGGCTCTGCTTTATGGAACGGTGAGCTCTCGGTCCCTGGAAAGTTTCAGGGGGAGGCACGTGGCTTCCTGTCACTCAAAGGGAAGTTGGATGGGGAAGATCTCGGGTCCCCAGCCCCAGCCCCGAGACTCTCTGAGTCCAGGTGGGAGGCAGCAATCTGGAGGCTAAACGGAAAGACGTGTCTCACCAACTCCCCTGAGGGCTTTATCTCCATGTAACCAAACAACGGTGGTGACGAATCGAGCAGCGTTCACCCTTTCTGAGCAGCAACCACCTGGAAGGCGCTGCAGCAAGCTGGTGAGAGCAAAGCCCGGTCTCGGAGCAGGTAAAACTCCTCCAGCTCCAGCACAAACGAGGGGCAACAGTGACAGGAAGCACCTATTACCGTTCTGATTTCCTGCGTGGCGTTTAGTTTGTTCTCAGACTTAAAGGTTATTATGTGAATTCCAATGAGCTGCCTGCCAGCTCTCCCTCTCTGCCTGACAGCCTTCCCTTTTCTTTCCAATAACAGATTGATCTGCTTACTCACTAGAACACAGGCATGAGGGAAGATGTCAGGTTTTTGTCACCTGCAGTTTTATTTGTGCATCCCTCCTTCAGAAATGGCTCATCAGGCGCATAATTTTTTCACGCCGGACCACAGGGCAACCCCCTTCAGCCAGAATTGCAAACTTGCCATCTGTCTTGTAAAATGGCTAATTTGTTCACTTGTTTCACTGCATGCTTGTTCCGGGTGTGTGTGTGTGCGTGCGTGCATGTGTGTGTGCGTGCATGTGCGTGCGTGCGTGTGTGTGTGCAACTTGAATTTGAAACTCAGGGCTCTGCAACCCCCTCCTCTGCAAGATGGCACATTCTATCTTGTGAGGCAGGACTAGGAACTGGAGACACTTGGTGCTTGATTGACATGAAGCGTATCTGACAGACAGAGACAGCTTGACTCTGTTGACGCTGGATCTGTGGGACTTTGGATTTAGTCCTCAGGAGATCCCCAGTTGGATTCTGCTTCTAAGCCATGGAGACTTCCTGCTTAGATACTACTTTCTCTTTCCACCGCAGGAATGGAACACTTGCTGGTTTGAAAACACCCCTCCTTCCTTTCTAAGCTCTAAACTGCTTTGCTTTCTCATTCTTTTCTCAGCTTCCCCGTTAACCCCTCTTTCCAAACGGTGAGTGTGTGTCTCTCCTCAGAACTAGTGGGTGGGGTTATTGCCGAGGGAGAAATCCGCCCCGGCATCTGGTTCCTAACCCACTTCTGTACACATTCTACACCGAGGCATTTTGTGTCTTCTTACGTCTCGATCAGAACGTGCTTGGAAGATTCTGGTGGGACAGAAAGTCTCAGCTGATACACTTCATTGCTCTAAAATGAAGATGGTTTCTTGAATTGTATGTAAGACGTGAGAGCAAAAATTGTGCCTTATTCTAGATTGCTCCCCCGTCTCCCTGAAGCACCTTGCAAATGCCTGGCATAGAGCCACTACGTACCAATTCATATTTCCGAAGATTCCTCAGGGGTTAAGAATCAGACGACAAAGTGTTCCGAAGTTATTTAAATGCTAGGTTAAAATAAATTTTAAAGTCCCCCCCCCCAGCAGAATTTCTCAGAAGTTTTTACCTTGGTAAAGGTAAAAACATGTATTGTGCCATTTTAAGAATGGGAGAATATAGTTTTCTGCACTTCCCAAACTTCTTTGGCCATAGAACTCTTCTCTTGCTGGAGGATCCTATGGACCACCCACGGACTGGAGTTCGGTAAAGGGGCTTATTAAACAGATACATAGGAGCAGTAGGCGAGACCCTAACTCAACACACTGCCCAAGTTCACTCACAGCTGCCCCAGTAGCTCAAATGAACTGGGCCAAACTTGAGTATAAGAAGAACACAGAGCAGAGTTTTGAGAGTCCCAGGAAACCGCTCTGCGTGCCTCTTGCCCCCAAGATTTTTAATAGGCCAGGTCAGGTTAAAATGAACATCAACAGTTACTCAGGGGTATGTTAACCAGATCCCTGGTTTTGGCCTCCCATTTAATCACTTCATTACCATTTGCTCCATTCACCAGAAAATCAGAGTGAAATTAAAGAGCTATAGAAACACTAGCTTAGGATCATCTAATTCAACCAGTCGTGGTGACTTTTTCAAGGTCAATGTGCAGCAATACCAGAACCTTGACCTCTCACCTTGGCCCACTGCTGTTTGCACCTCACCTGCATTCCTTCGTGACTGTCCACTTTCCTAGCCCGGCTCCTTCCCACAAGATTAGGATCTCTGATGTAGCCAGAGCCTAGGGGGTCAAAAGTTTAATATTTCTACTGTCCAGTAATTGGTGTATTCAACTGGATTGCGCACTTAAGAATGTCAATGCAAGTGTGGGTCTGTACACTTATGCACAATGTGTTGATGCAACGAAGACTGTAGAAAGTATTACCAGTCGGTGTTTGATATAAACATCGCCAACTAGCTGGGGTTGAATTAGCTCTCTGGGCTTTTCTTTATATCCCCAAGCAGGAGGGAGCTCATTCAATGAAGTCCCGATGGCTAGCTAATGTTTCCAATGGCTGCCTGTCAATTCTTTTCCTCCTTTCAACCCCCAAAAGGTGAGATTATCTTCCCAACCAGCAAAGCTTTGGTGGAGGTCTGGCTAGCCAGAGAAAGTACAAAGAAACAGATGTTACCTTGCAACGTGTTGAAAATGGCAAAAAGATATAAGAAAAAGATCCTCACAGGTCCCCAGGCAAAGAAGGCAAACCCCCAGGTGAGGCCAAGTAAGAAGGTCAGGCTTGTTGTGCCTTTGAGGTCACGCAGGATTATCTTCCGCCGGGTCCTCTGGCTTTGGGAGTTCATGGAATTCAGTTGAGCGAAAACAGCGCAGAACATGGAGAGATTCATTAGAAATATGAGGCAAAAATAGGCCACAACTGAGGTGTAAAAGATAGAATCATCTTTAATCCAACAACTGTAAGAGACAAAGAAGAGAGGGCCGTTGTCAGGTAGAGAAGCACAAACTTGCATTTTGTGGTGAGAATCTGAAGATCACCTCATCGGTTTTATTTCACCTGAGAGCACCTGCCCCTGGAGAGGGGAACCGGTCTGTCTGGCAGGAGTTCACTCACTGGGGACACACTGGGGCTGGAACCCCAACCTCCTGAGCCCCCAGCCCAAGGTTGTTTCCAGCGCCAGACATCCTAGAGGCTTTGCAGGAACTTCTCAGTCCGAATCCCCAGGAGGCTACTCTGTTTCTCAGCAGCAGAAAAACAGATTTCTTATTTTCTTCCAAAGTGGCTTTCCACCACCACCCCACCCCGCGCGCCCTCCCCCTCCACCTTACACCTAAGCTTTTATTTGCAGGATGGATTCTGCTTTGCATGATAAATATCACAGTAAAAGGACATGAGCAATGACTGCTTTTCTGAATGTTATATCAAACAATGACGAGATCATCAGTGTTAATGAAAATGCAACAAAAGGAGAGCAGCTCCGGTCGCATTGCTTTCAAATGTGATGTATATGTTAAACCTCTCTCCGCAGTCTCAGGTTTGGTCGACAAAAGGGAACACTGGCCGCTGGGATTGATTAATGAATGGCTCTACTGTTTCTATTAAAGAAGAAATATGTGACGATTCATAAGAACAGATACTTCGGCTAATTAACATTTCCAATGACTAGAGGCGGTATCTCGGGTTGTTGAACACGGACAAGCTTTACTAATTTAACTGTGTGTCAACTTAGCCGAGATCTCTTTTCCAGAACCAGGAAAATCCTTTGTGATGATATCGTTCGCGTTGGTGTGGATATTTTCACGTATGTGAGTTTGTGTGTGTTTGTGTGTGTTTGGAGGGAGGGAGGGGAGAAAACATTTGATTTCCCTAATGGAGTCTGATACTTAGGGTTGCCTGAACATCATCTTCAGCCTTAAATGAGGCTACCGAAGACATTTGAAAAGGGGCAGCGCTACATGTTTGGATACAGAATCATCTCTAAGGCATATTGTTAAGTACCAAACAGAGTACGTCTACCATAACAGAGTGTGCAAGAGAATATCTACACAGATCTGATTGCTGGTAATAAGAGTTGCATCAAGGGACAGAGACTGTGTGGCTAGAGGTTGGGAGCGGGGCTTACTTTTCATCCTCTATCCTTTTGTACGTTTGAATTTTGTAGTGTGTGCATGTATTACTTCTTCAAAATATAATTATAAACAAAGCTCTCAGAGCACTCTGCCTCTTACTAACCAATTCACATATGAAAGAGCTCTTTTCATGAGTGGAGTTGGTTTTGTTCTGGTTTTTGCTTTTGCTTTTGATCTTTGAAGAAGAATCTCCATTAGGTAGACACTGGGGACCCTTTAAGCCATGGAACAGGCATGGAGGAAGGACAGAGGAGGAGACGAGAAGGAAGGGAGGGGAAAAGGGAGAGAAAGGAAGGGTAACAAGAAATTAGAACTGGAAGGCATCTGCTGAAGAGGACAATATAATTCTGACCCTCTGGAAACTGTCGTCTCAATAGGAAAGATGGGGGAGTCTGGGGGTCCAGACCTCCTACGTTTGATTCAAGTCCAGTGGGAGAGGAAATCTGTAGTAAAAACAAAAACAAAAACAAAAACAAAAACAAAAACAAAAACAAAACAAAACCAACTTGAGAGGCAACAATGAAGACAATGAATCTGCATAAGTAAAAAAGCAATAGTGCCTGGCTGGTTCAGTTGGTTGAGCGTCTGACTTTGGCTCAGGTCATGATCTCATGGTTTGTGAGTTTGAGCCCCACACTGGACTCTTTGCTGTCAGTACAGAGCCTGCGTCAGATCTTCTGTCTCCCTCTCTCTCTCTCTGCCCTTTCCCCACTCGCGTTCTCTCTCTCTCTTTCAAAAATAAATAAACATTAAAAAGAAAAACCCAATCAGAAGCATGAAATGAAATCATGCAGTCTAAAGAACCACATGGTAACTAGCTATGTGCCTATAAAAGAAGGTTCTGGAAATGTAAATGGCTACCTTCTTGGGGCTGTGGATGAGAGCATCAAAGAGATTGGGCTGATACAGTAAGAAGAAAACAAAAGATGATGAACACAGCATGATGTATAGACTCATCAAATCACTAAGCTGTACACCTGAAACTAATGTAATGTGGTGGGTCTACGGTACTCAAAATAAATAATAAATAAATAAATAAATAAATAAATAAATAAATAAATAAATTTTTTTAAAAAAAAAGAGAAAAGAAGAAAAGAAAAACAGGACAACAAATCTGAGCCAATTTACAAAGGAAAGCAGTGGAGTGTTTTTCAGGGGAGGCCTTTGTGGAAAGGTGGAAAATTTCCTTACAGTGGCCACGATAACTCCTTCCAAGTTCTGTGAGCTTTCTAATCATAACTGCTGCAGGTTAAGTAGCCCTTACTATGGAACAGGCCCCATGCTGAGCACTTTATATACATGATGTCATCTTAATTTGCACGCTACATTGACAGCAAACATTATTGTTCCCATTTTCCAGTGGAGGAAATGGAAGGAAGAGGTAAAGTAAGTTGCCGGAGGTCACACAGAGAGCAGGCACCTAGCCATTATATGAGTGCGCCCATGACTGAGTTTAAGCCAAAAAGGCTGAGGCTGAGTCCCCCGCCCTCCCACCCCCCACTGAAGCCAGCATCAAGACTGAGCCGCAGGTCAGAACACCTCCCCGCACACCCTGATGGACAAGAGCATCATCACCTGGTACTTACAATGGAGTCGTTGAGCTTAGGGTTCCGTATAGGTCTTTTTTCACACTGAGTGTGATCGCCACCATGATCCCTGGGATTCCTAGAGTGGGGAAGCAAGCCAAAGGCATTCCATTAGGAAGCAAGGAGCGGTCCTGATCATGGACTGTGGGCCCTGATACACCAAGACACTGTTTAAATGAGCCACAGATGTGCGGGCATCAAAATACCATTGTTTGCAAAATGTTTGTGAAGTCTTCCAAGTTAAACATTTCTAGGAGTTCTCCAATCTGCTAAACTAAACAGCATGCCAAAGGCTCCAATACAACGCCCACTGGTTATTAAAAATAGCTCAAGCGCCAAAAAATCAACTTGGCAATAGAAGTATCTAGTTCGGAATGCAGGTTCATATCAAGCACTTCTTCCCAGATGATGGGCTGCCAATTTTTTCTCCTTTTCCATAGAGCCCCTGACTTCCCGGGACCTTTTTGTCTAGGTCACCTTGGAGGAAGGGTGCAAGCAATCAGTTGCAGCCTTCAGTGCTTTCTGACAGGGGAGCTGTTTCCACACTCGCTACTATTTGACATTTTGACTAGATCGACCAGTTAACGACCAGTCAATTCGGCCAGACTATAATAAAGCAATCAGTTCAGTCAAAGTGGTCAAACGTGACCCGAGTGTAGACACAGGATCGAAAAATCCAATTTCAGGTACATTTGCAAAATTTAAATGATCTCTTTATTTCTAACAATGTATTTCTCCTAAACTAAGAGCATTACACCTGCACACATTTTAGGGGTTTTTGTGAGATACTTTGCAAGGCTGTTCTAAACCCCAGAGTGCTAAGTAGGCATCTTGAAAAACCCTCTACTGTCCGATTCTGTGAGAAACGAGACAGTCCCTTTTGATTGGTGTATCACACACTTAGCGCAGTGCCTAGCATGATGTAGATATTTACAAAAACACCTGTTGGGGAAAAAACACCACAGGAACAGACCCGTAAATATGAGGAACAAACTAATGGTTGCCAGGGCGGGGGGAGAGAATGGGGGATGAGCAACTTAGGGGAAGAAGAGGAGGAAGAACAGGCTTCCGGTTATGGGATGAATAAGTCACAGGGCTGGAAGGCACGGCGTAGACTCGTCCGATCACTAGGTTGTACACCTGAAACTCATGTGACATTGAGTGTCCACTATACTGCAATTAAAAAAATGTTTTTAATCTGTGAGAGGCCAGAAAGGAGGGATGGAGGGAGCTCTCACGCTCACGATGGAAGTTGGGAGGTGGTCCCCAAGCTGTGTTTACACTTCGGTAATTAACAAGTTAATAAATTACCGATTAACAAACAAAAAGATCCCGACTGGTTGTTAACAAATGTGGACCGATCTGCTGCCCTGGACAGGGATTTAAATACAGGAGTAAAACCTTGTCAACAGGTTGCAGAGCAGGAAGCCGATCTGAATCTGGGCGGCACACCCCGTGAGCCCGCACGACTTTGAGAAGACCGCAGGCACAGGCCTGTGAGGAGGTGCTCTGAGGCCATCCCCTACCCGCCTCTCTATCTCCTGAGTGGGGTCTGTCACGAAACATTTTCTCATCCCTCCCAGGTTCGGAGGAGGTGTGGGGCTTTGCGCCCTGCCCCCTCAGAACAGAGCTGCAGGATATAGAACCGCATAGCCTCAGCTCAGAGCTGGTTCTTCAGCGACAGGGAATCCCTCAACTCGTGTGGTAGCCATCTGTTCCCTTTTGTCCTTCTTTCATAGCGAGCGGGACGAGGCCTTGGCAGCTGGCACCTTTAGCTACTCTTCCGTCCACCGTCTATGTAAGTGATCAGCTGAATCTGGAAGCAGCTTCTAGCACCGTGACGGGTCGAGCCAGTCAGGCCGTGGCCTTGGCTTGGGTGTGTACTTGACACTCCCGAAATGTATCCTGCCTCCAAGTACCGAGTCTTATTTAGCCTTTCCTGCCTCTCCCGGTACACCAGCAAGTGCGTGTGGGCCGAGAAGATCGGAAAGAGAAGTGAGCTCTGGAGAGCACACTTAAGGAGCAGGTGAAGCCGGAAGGGGCTGAAAAGGAAGCTGAGGATGACGACGAGAGAGGAGAAAAGCCGGGACCAAGCGCTTTTTACAGCCCGTTTACTGTTAGCCATCTGTGGGTTATCTGCGTGGGGGGTTATCCATGAAGCCCCTCCCATATCAGTTTTCAATCCCTTGGTTGACTTGAGATGAAGACTTCCAGGCACAGGAGGAGTATACTGACTGCTTTTAGCTCCATGTTCCTGATGGATTCTAACATGTACTAAAACAATCGTAGATGATGCTTTGCTTAATATTTGCCTGTCTCTGCCCCCCGACATTAGCATGGATAATAGCACTGTGTATCCAATGAAAGTGTGTGTGCTATGTTAATGAGCTCATTAAAAGCAGGAGGAGCTAATTGGGAAGCTGTTGTCTTTACAAGGGCGGCGGAAGATAAAATCTATCCTCACATGGATCCGGGGCATCCCACTTAATATACATCTTCTGTGTATCCAACACATTCTCTGAAGTCAAACTCTGGTTTGAATAGGCAAAGCGAAGGGACAGGAGCTGGCCTGACCGTGTCAGAAATACAGGGCGGCAAACCAATTAAATAACATTTAAAAGAGGGAATAGTCATGCTGGGTTCCCTTCCTGGCTTTTTCCATAGAGAAGCAGTGACCGCCAGGAGGTATAGGGGGAATCGGGGCGTGTCTGACCCCGCACCCCTCCCCACATTGCACGCGCTCTGTCCCTTCAACAGCAGGGCTAGGTCACAGAGGTTACATGTCCAAACTCCGGAGCCAGATACCTGCTCCAAATCCTAGCCCTGCCACTTACCAGCTGTGTGCATTTTGGCAAATCACCTAACGTCCTTGTGCCTCAGTGTCCTCACCAGTAAGTGGTTATGATGATGAAATCTTTCTCACAGAGATATAAGGAGTGCTAACTAAGTTTGCAAAACACTTAGAACAGTGTCTGGCACGTGTAAGTGCCACCTACAGAAGTACTACCATACGTGTAAGTGTTGGCTATTACATCAGTAAGTATTTGTTGGGTTTTAACTTCTGTAGAGAGAAGGATAGCATCTGACAGGTTCACCGCGGTAGGTCCTCCATTTAGCACAGTACACAGCAGGTGCTCAATAAATATTTGTGGGCCAATTCCTCACCATAGAGGTGAAAAATTGAATTTAGGGGCACCTGGGGGGGGGGTCTCAGTTAGTTACGCACCTGACTCTGGTTTTGGTCATGATCTCACGATTTGTGGGTTCGAGCCCTGCATGGGGCTCGTGCTGACAGTGCAGAGCCTGCTTGGGATTCTCTCTCTCTCCCTCTCTCTCTCTCTCTCTCTCTCTCTCTCTCTCTCTTTCCCTTTCTCTCAAAACAAAGAAAATAAACTTAATTTTTTTAAAAAAAGTTGAATTTATAGAGCAATACAGGCAGAAAGAGAGACGCACAGCCAAACACCAGTGAGCCAATCCTTAATCCCTTACTGATGCTAATACCAGAATTTGGTCCTGAATAATGCATCTCATGAAGCTTGAATTAGAAATACGCACAAGGCTTCAAACAGAGACCTCAAGGCCAATGGCAGATACACTTACCCCAACCAACTAGACAAAATTTAAGGATATAATTGGGAACGTAGATGTTGAAGACTCGGACCAGAGAGATATACATGTGGACCCCCTCCAGGCCCATCCAAGTCAAAGAAACGAGCAGGAAGTAATGAAGTGCCCCTGCGGCTGTGATACACAGTCCCGCCTTCTGAAATGACGCGGACCAGGAATTGACCAGAAATGCCAGGTTTAGCATCAGTAGTGCTGTGCACAGGTTGATCAGGATTTTGGAAGGATGATCTTTTCGAAGTTTGCTAAAAGAAAAGACACAGTGTTTAGTTAGGTAGGGTCTCTGGTTTGAATCAAGCATTGCCACATCTGATCTGCCTAATAAGTGAAAGAACAAAAGAAGTGACTGTTGAACTTGCTCGTTCTACCTTACACGTCTGGATTATTGAGCTCCCCACCCTCTTTCCAGGTAGTCAAAGTATCCTAAATACGGTGCCCTTTTCTAACAGGAATAATACTAACCTCAGGCAGCTAAGCAGCCCCCTTTTATTTTTCTTTTACTTTCTCCTTGTCTTTTTCTCTTGGGGAGAGGGGAGGGAGGTGTTTCCTGAATACTACCATTCTATCATCACTCCTTCAGCAGACTCAAAGCTTGATCTACTTGTTACTTCTTGTGCTGTTGATTTTAGCCACCCTGACAGGGGTGAGGTGGTATCTCATTGTGGTTTTGATCTGCATTTCCCTGATGATGAGTGATGTGGAGGATCTTTTTGTGTATCTGTTGGCCATCTGGACGTCTTCTTTCGAGAAATGTCTGATCATGTCTTCGGCCCATTTTTAATCGAATTATTTGTTTTTGGGGGGTAGTCAGTTGTATCAGTTTTCTTACATATTGTTTAAACCATTGTATTGTACACATTTTAGAAGTTTATTTATTTATTTTTTAGTAATCTCTACACCCAACGTGAGCCTCGAACTCACGACCCTGAGATCAGGAGTCACACACTCTTCCAACTGAGCCAGTCAGTGCCCCAGTTTTTTATATATTTTAGATACTAACCCTTTATCAGATATGTCATTTGCAAACATCTACGCTAGAGGTAGAATATTTTCAAATCTCAGAAGGCTCCTTCGTTCCTTCTCCCATTCAATAACAACCCCCAACTCCCCCTGACACATAGTAGAAGTAACCAATATTTTAGCTTTTGTCCCCACAGGTTTAGTTGGGCCTGTACTTAGTACTTCATGTAAATGGAACCATGCAGTATGCTTTCCTTTTTTTCTGGCTTCCTTTTGGCTCAACTCTGTGTCTATGAGCGTTTGATATTATGTTGTATTGTTCAGAAACAGTTCATTCTTTTTGTACTGCTGTGAAGCATTCCGTTTTATGAGCATACCACAATTTATTCATCCAGTCAACTGTTAACGTACATTGGGGTTGTTTCCAATTTGGGGCCACTATGAATGAAGCTGCTGTGAATATTCTTATATATATCCTTTGGTGGACACATGTCCACACTTCTCTTGAATAGTAAAGTTTCCGGGTCAACAGCTAGATATATATTCATCTCCAGTACGTATTGCCAAAGAATTTTCTAAAGCATCTGTGCCATTTTGCATCCCTACCAGTAACGTATAAGAGTTCCATTTGAGGGGCGCTTGGGTGGCTCGGTTGGTTAAGTCCGACTCTTGATTTCAGCTCAGGTCATGATTTCATGGTTCGTGGGATCAAGCCCCGTGGAGTGCAGAGCCTGCCTGGAATTCTCTCTCTCCCTCTCTCTGCCCCTCCCTGGTTTGTGCACACTCTCTCTCTTTCTCTCTCACTCTGTCTCACCCTCTCAAAATAAATAAACATTTTAAAAATTTTTAGAAAAGAGTTCCAGCTGTTCCACGCCCTTTTGGGCACTTGCTCTTGCCAGTATTTTTAATTTTAGCCATTCTGGTAGGTACACAGAAATATAACTGTGGTTTTAATTAGCATTTCACTGATGAATAATGATGTTGAGAACCTTGTCACATGGCTATTAGCCATATGAATAAAGGTTAGGATTACACATGGATATCCTCTTTTGTGAGGTACCTGCTCAAGTCCTTTGCCTACTTTTTTTAAATTAAACATTTGTACTTCATTTTTTAATTTTTATTTATTTTTATTATTTTATTTATTTTATTTTTTTAATTTACATCCAAGTTAGTTAGCACATAGTGCAACAATGATTTCAGGAGTAGATTCCTTAATGCCCCTTACCCATTTAGCCCATCTCCCCTCCCACAATCCCTCCAGTAACCCTCTGTTTATTCTCCATATTTATGAGTCTCTTCTGTTTTGTCTCCCTCCCTGTTTTTATATTATTTTTGTTTCCCTTCCCTTATGTTCATCTGTTTTGTCTCTTAAAGTCCTCATATGAGTGAAGTCATATGATATTTGTCTTTCTCTAATTAATTTTGCTTACCATGATACCCTCTAGTTCCACCCGCATAGTTGCAAATGGCAAGATTTCATTCTTTTTGATCGCCGAGTAATACTCCATTGTGTGTGTGTGTGTATGTGTGTGTATACATATATATATATACTACATGTTATTTTTCCATTCATCCATCGATGGACATTTGGGCCCCTTCCATACTTTGGCTATTGTCGATAGCGCTGCTATAAACATGGGGGTGCCTGTGCCCCTTCAAAACAGCACACCTGTATCCCGTGGATAAATACCTAGTAGTGCAATTACTGGGTCACAAGGTAGTTCTATTTTTAGTTTTTTGAGGAACCTCCATACTGTTTTCCAGAGTGGCTGCACCAGCTTGCATTCCCACCAACAATACAAAAGAAATCATCTTGGGGCGCCTGGGTGGCTCAGTCGGTTGAGCGTCCGACTTCAGCTCGGGTCACGATCTCGCGGTCCGTGAGTTCGAGCCCCGCGTCGGGCTCTGGGCTGATGGCTCAGAGCCTGGAGCCTGCTTCCGATTCTGTGTCTCCCTCTCTCTCTGCCCCTCCCCCGTTCATGCTCTGTCTCTCTCTGTCTCAAAAATAAATAAATGTTAAAAAAAAAAAAAAAAGAAAGAAATCCTCTTTCCCCGCACCCTTGCCAACATCTGTGGTTGCCTGAGTTGTTAATGTTAGCCATTCTGACAGGTGTGAGGTGGTATCTCATTGTGGTTTTGATTTGTATCTCCCTGATGATGAGTGATGCTGAGCATTTTTTCATGTGTCGGTTGGCCATCTGGATGTCTTCTTTGGAGAAGTGTCTATTCATGTCTTTTTCCCATTTCTTCACTGGATTATTTGTTTTCTGGGTGTTGAGTTTGATACGTTCTTTAGAGATTTTGGATACTAACCCTTTATCTGATATGTCATTTGAAAATATCTTCTCCCATTCCATCAGTTGCCTTTCAGTTTTGCTGATTGTTTCCTTTGCTGTGCAGAAGCTTTTTGTTTTGATGAGGTCCCAATAGTTCATTTTTGTGTTTGTTTCCCTCACCTCTGGAGACGTGTTGAGTAAGAAGTTGCTGCGACCAAGATCAAAGAGGTTTTTGCCTGCTTTCTGCTTGAGGATTTTGATGGCTTCCTGTCTTATGTTTCGGTCTTTCATCCATTTTGAGTTTATTTTTGTGTCTGGTGTAAGAAAGTGGTCCAGGTTCATTCTTCTGCATGTTACCGTCCAGTTTTCTTAGCACCACTTCCTGAAAAGAGTGTCTTTATTCCATTGGATATTCTTTCTTGCTTTGTCAAAGATGAGTTGGCCATACGTTTGTGGGTCCATTTCTGGGTTCTCTATTCTGTTCCATTGATCTGAGTGTCTGTTTTTGTGCCACCTTTGCCTACTTTTAATTGTATTGTCTATCTTTCATCTGTAGGAGTATGTATATATATATATATATATATATATATATATATATATATGTATATATATGTGTGTGTGTATATATATGTGTGTGTGTGTTTGTGTGTATATACATACACACACTCATATGCATCCTACAAAAAAGTCCTTTGTCAGATATATGCATTACAATATGCATTGTAAATATCTTCTCCCAATTTGTGGTTTGCCTTTTCACTATCTTAATGGTGTCTTTAAAAAAAAAAATTTTTAAATGTTTATTTTTGAGAGAGAGAGAGAGAGAGAGAGAGAGAGACAGAGTGTGAGTCGGGGAGGGGCAGAGAGAGAGAGAGAAAGAGAAAGAGAGAGACAAAGAATCTGAAGCAGGCTCCAGGCCCTGAGCTGTCAGCACCAGAGCCCCATATGGTGCTCAAACCCAGGAGACATGGGATCATGACCTGAGCCGAAGTCGGACGCTTAACCAACTGAGCCACCCAGGCACCTCAATGGTGTCTTTTGATAAAAGAAGTTCTTAAATTCAATGAAATCCAATTTATCAACTTTTCCTTTTATGCTTAGTGTTTTTGTATTGCTTTTTAAAAATCGAATTACAACCCCCCCCCCTCTTTAGAGGAGCCTGGGTTGTTAGTTTTTCATCTATGCACTTCATAATCTAATGGATTTGACCTCTTCTTATTGTGATGAATAGGAACATTTTACGAAATTAACATGGTTACAGTGACAACAGCATTCATCAAACCAAATTAAACCTACTCAGAGCAGGACTTTATCAACTTACTGAAAAGCTATGTATGTCACCATTGCAACTCCCAGGAAAATGGAGGAGATTCCACATCCAATGTATGTTATAAGCACTAATATCCGTTCATTCACTGCATCCACTGCAGACCTGGATAAATCCTAGGAAATGCAATAGGCTGTGTTTGATACATTTTCCAGAGCAAGTTTATGGTAAAAGCCTTCCAGGGATCACTAGCGGCAGGTTCTCAGGATATATAGCATCTCAGCTATAGCTCTTACAAAACCGGGGTACGTGGATGGGTATATGATAAGACTGTATGTTGTTTTTTTGAGTATGCCTAGTGCAACTTACTGTGTACAGGTCATGAAGAGTCATCAACAGCACTGGAAGAACATTTAGTCCTTGGTTTTATTGTCATTAACATGTTCCACACTTAAAATATAACCAAACTAATAGAGGTGAATTTGGGATGCAAAGTGAATCATTATTTGAACTAAGCGTCCCCAAACACTACACAGAACATTAAAAAATGTTCCTTTTCTTTAGACTTTAAATAACTTTCATGAAATTAAGAGACAAAATGGGCTTTAGGGATCACATAATCCAGAAATGTCTTAACCTGAGGACCATAGGAAACCTGAAATGGCATGCAGAGTCATAGGAATCTGTGTGTGCCTTGTTCTGGACACAAGGTCCGCAGTTTTCCTCAGATACTTATAGAGATTTATGAATTATAAAAGGTTAAGAAGCACTGGTCCCCCTGGTAGTTCCCAACTGGAAGCGATATTGCCCTTCTCCCAGGGACATTGGCAATGTCTGGAAACATTTTGGTTGCCATAACTGGGGGTGCTACTGGCATTTAGTGGGCAGAAGCCAGGGATGTTGTTCAACATCCTGCAATGCAGAGAACAGTCCCCACAGTAAAGAATTCTTTGGTTCAGAATATCATTAGTGCCAAGGTTAAGAAATCTCGGTCCACTCCCACCTTTCACGTTTCAGAAGACAAATCTAAGGTCCAAACAAGTAAACCAACCTGATCAAGATCAGATAGGTAGTTAGTGACAGAGCTGGGATGTGAGCCCTGGTCTTTTGACCCCCTACCAACTTGGAGAGAACTCAACGTAATTCCTACAGTTCAGTAAGTATCAATGGAGTGCCTCTCCTTTTTGAATAAACATGGTTAAAAAAGAAAAGAAAAGGAATATAAAACAGACACTCGGCCCTCAAGGAGCCTACCATTAGTAGGAGAAACAACTCGTGCACAACACATTTAGATAACAGTATATCATATATATAATAAAGTAAGTTAAGAAAACTAAGAAAGTACTCAGAAAGGGGTCGAGAAGAAGAAATACATTTTAGAGCCATCGTCTTCCTTCCTTCCTTTTTTTTTTTTTTTTTAAGTAAACTCTCCGTGCACCATGGGGCTCAAACTCACAAGCCCAAGATCAAGAGTGGCATGCCAACTGAGCCACCCAGACGCCCCTTTGAGAGCCATTTTGGAGGAAACCTCAGCAAGTCCTGATGTTAGGGAGGGCCATAGGGAACTAAAGAGATGGTAGAGTTAACTAACTAATGAGGCTCTAAGCCCGAATATGTGAATTGGTCAGATAGCTCTTGTACTGTTCTTGCAGCCTGACAATTAAAAATTTGAATGACGATACCCTTTGACCCAGCAATTCTACTGCCATCAATTTATCCTACAGAAATAGTTACACCAGTGTTAGGAGATAAAATGAGTAAAAATGTGTCTTACAGCATTGCTCATGATGGAGGAAAACAGCAACAACTAAAACGCCTGTCTATTGGGGACTGGTTAAATTCACTGTGTTAAATCCACACAAGAGAATTCTATAAAGATGTTGTGAAAATTGAAGTAGATGGATATGTATTTGCCCGAAAGGTGTCCCACTGTATTGTTTAGTGCAAGGCCAGTGGCAAAAAGAGGGTGAATACTTTGATCCCATTTTTATAAAATAACAACGTGTTAATATACACATAGGAAAGGAATGTGAAAGAATGCATATAAAGGTGTTAAAGGTGGCGATCTTGGGGTGCCTAATGGCTCAGTCAGTTTTTAAGCATCTGGCTCCTGATTTTAGTTCAGGTCATGATCTCACAGTCATGAGATAAAGCCCTGTGTCCAGCTCCATGCTGACAGCACAGAGCCTACTTGGGATTCTCTGTCTCTGTCTCTGTGTCTCTCTGTCTCTCTGTCTCTCTCTCCCCCCACCTGCCCTCCCCCCCTCAAAAATAAATAGATAAACTTTAAAAAAAGGTGGTGATCTCTTGGGAGGGGGATTATAGGGACCTTTTCTGTCATGTTTGAATTTTGAGAAGCAGACATTACTTTTACAAGGAGAGAAAATAAATATTTATTTCAATCTGCCTTACTTCGGATGGACGAAGAGGGGGCTTTCTCCCCCTTGCATGCCACTTTTCCATAAGAGTTCACACATATATTTCTGGTCTGTAATCTAATAAAAGTTGTCCAAATTCTATCAAGGAGCGATTAAGAGACAACTCACCATTAAGACTCCAAAATGGGTGAGGTGGTCACACTGACAGATTGTGCGATTTACGTCTGTTTCCTTTACTTTACAGCCTGACGAGTTCCATCCACCTTGCCCATCTGCAGGAGACAGAAGGGAATTTCAAAGCAATTTTGTTTTTCTCAGAAATGTTTAACTTTTCATTATGGGCACCTTCCGAGCGTGTGTTATAATTAGTATTCTTTGTTAAGAGAATAAGATAGAGGTATAGTTGAACATTGAAATGAAATTAAGTCTAATAGGTGAAATTGACTTTTTGGGAACTTCATGCATGGCATACCCTCTTTGGCTCTCACTTCTGGTTCTGGCACAGGAACTTCTACAGATTCCTGCCAGAGATGAGGACAGACTCTAATCACGAACAACAGTTATGCCACCATGCTGGAGTGACAGAGTAAGAACTGTTTTCTTAAGTAGCACAAATAGAAAACAGGTAGATCTAGAACTTTTTGAAGGACATGAGCTATGGAATATGGGCTGACATTTTGGCCTGCTTGGTGGCCCCAGAATAGACATCTGAAACAACCAGTTCAAGCCAGATCATGGTCTGTCACTCCTTAGGGCCAATTAGAGTCTCTGGTTTACTTGACACTTGCCTAGTTTCTCACTCCTGAGCTTATTTAGGGGTTTTAAAACCAACCCTCGCACCTCCATAACCTGTAGATCTCAGATACTAGGCCAGATCTAGAGTAAAACGTCCAGTATAGCACTAGACCAGAGAGGTTATCATAAAATAGGCAGCTAAGTGTCATTAAAATTTGTCCATCCAGGGTAACTCCATAGATTCCAGAGGTTCTGGATCCATGGACAGAGGGTGGGGGGCAAAGGGTGACCCGGGAGAAGTCTGGCAACTGGCACTGGTGAGCATGCGGATTAACTTACTGAGGCTGTGGGGGGTCAAGGCTCATCATTTTACAAGAATCTTATCCTGGGAGACTTGGAGAAGATCAGGAAAGGACATGCTATCCCTGTTGTAGGAAAGGACTGGTAGTCCCACATCCCAGGGAGTCAAGCCGGAGGAGAATTTCCTTTTTCTCCCAGAATTTCAGAGAGACTGAAAAGGGAAAAGTTCCCAGGCAGAGGGGCACATAGTCATTCTTGGCATTCCAGGGAAAATGGATTCTGGGTGGGAATACTTTGAGATTTGGCAATATCCCTGGAGATTCCAAGGGAGAAGGCAAGCCTAGGAGGAGGCCCTTTAGCAATCCCCAAGCCCAATTCCTTCTCTTACTGTCCCCAACGACTCATACCTAGCCAAACAGGAAGGGCCATTTGAGACCCCCCAAGAAGTCTTACCCCCTCAATGAAAAGATAAAAAGATTGGGGCCCCAAGAGAGTCAATGGACTACCCAAGGTCACACAGTCCGTCGAGAAGAGATGAGGGGAATAAAGAAGATAGTAGATGTTGCAAATCTTCATGGGAAAACACAGATGAAAAGCCAGGTGTTCGTTTCTCAACTTGCTTCAAACAGCTCAAGGCCACTCTGCACCCGGTCTTCCAATTTTCCTTATTCCCGAGCTATATGATTTTTTTCTAATCCCCCAAATAAGTCTCTTATCAAGAAGAAAGGGCTTCTTTTTTTAACCTCCCATGCCCTAACTAGGTGTAAAACTAATATTCGTATCTTGGTCCGTCAGAGTTCTCTGTAGGGTCTGGTAAGACAGCACGGTTCCAAGTCATCCAACGGCCAACTAGAAAAATGGTCAGGGGCAAAGTCGCACTGAGAGCCGAAAACAAAGCTTGCTAAGAAAAATACTTACCGTTACTCCCAAAGTCCCAAAACGCACAGTGAACTTGATCATAATTCTGGAAAAAAAAAAAAGACAAATCGGAGGTAAACATCTTTCCTTGTGATACTTTCCCCATGATGACAACTACAACTACACACAAGAAACATGTTTCTTCTTCATGTTTTTTTCAAACAGTAGAGACACACATACTTAGATCATTCGCTAGTTGGTTTTAAGACTAACCCCAGGTGACTTGGGGTTTACAAGTGAGAAAATGGCATGTTACCGAACGATGGTCTGGTGTGTGCCCTTTAAAATATTTGGTAAAGAGGAGTAATCAGAGCTTCTTCCAGATGTGCATCTGCCCTTATTTCATGGACCTTCCTCACAGCATGGCTCTCAAAGCCAGTCTTCCCTCCCGCCTCACAGGAAGAAAAAGAGACTGTCTCCTGCCCCTAAGCTGAAGGAGACGTCAACTTGTCAACACTTGCCGAAGGGGGAAAAAAAAAGAGCAGCAAGAAGGAGCTGAACATATTGATGAAGTACAAAATGAAATAGACAGACTTATGCATGAGCCAGTGAGGACATTTTGAAAGTACAACAGGAATATAACAAATTCTGCCAACCATTTTTTCAGAAAAGGTTGGAATTGATCGCCAAAATCCCAGGTTTGGGGGTAACAGCATTTGTCAACCATCCACAGTGTCTGCACTGCCTGGGGAGGAGGGTGAAGAGACCCTGCATTATTTTTTTTTTAATGTTTTTAAGTAGGCTTCACACCCAGCATGGGGCTTCAACTCACAACCTGGAGATCAAGACCTGAAGCTGAGATCAAGAGTTGGACACTTAACTGAGCCACCCAGGTGCCCCGGAAGGGGGGCTGCATTATCTGACAAGAGTTGAAGTGACAGAATTTGGAGATATTCAATCAGGTTACAGAATAGATTTTTACTGTGATGAAAACCCTTACTTCAAAACTAAAATTCTTTCCACAGAATTTCATCAGGACAAGAATGGCATTCCCTCTTCCAAGTCCACTGAAATCAAGTGGAAATCCAGAGAGGATCTGATGAAATGTTCCAGTCAAACACAGGATAGAGCCAGTAGGAAGAGACAGCGTGAGGCATCAGAGAGCTTCTTCACCTGCTTTACTGACCATTCTGATGCAGATGAGTTTGGAGGGGTCACCAAAGCCAGTATTTGGCCAGATCTGTGACAGCGCTATTTCGTTCCCAAAACGGATGATGAAGGAGGAGGAGGGGAGGACGAAGATGATGATGATGAAAATGAAGGAGGATTGGAAGATATTGATGAAGGGGGTGACGATGAAGGTGAGGAAGCCGAACGTGACGATGAGGGGGAGGAAGGAGAGGAGGAGGAGGAAGGAAAAGCTGACTAATGGAACACACGTGGATTCCAACCTTTCTTTGTCTCTGAGAAATTTCCTCGTCCCTGAGAGCAAGTAGCTCTCTTTCTTTTCCCCCTCCTCTTGTGCTCATTCACCCTGTTTTTTGAAGCCTCTTTTCTCCCCTTTTATATCATGGTTCTCAACTTATTGTGGGGGGGAAATACCTTGAGCATCATACAGTGGGAAAATAATCTCTAGCCTTTTCTGTTCCAAATGAACTTTTATCCCTTCCTGTCTCAACAAAACTTGATGGAGTCAACACCACCGTGCTCTGTGGGAAAACAGAAAAACTTTCTGCCCCCCTAGTTCCGCTGGAGTCCGGAGGGTGCTAGCCCCTGGGTAGGAGGACATATAATTCTAGCTTTTTCCCTACTTTCTCTGTATATTGGGCTCAGAGATTGCAGTGTTCCTATGGGAATATGAACAGTGAGCATTACCAACGTGTACCTGTCCACTTTCTCTTGTTTAAAACAAGCAAAAAACCTTTAAAAAATGGGGTTATAGAAGGTCAGCAGGGGCGCCTGGCTGGCTCAGTCAGTTAAGCGTCCGACTCTTGATTTCGGCTGAGGTTGTGATCTCATGGTTTGTGAGATCGAGCCCTGTGTTGGGCTCTGCACTGACAGCGCAGAGCCTGCTTGGGATTCTCTCTCTCCCTCTCTCTCTCTCTTCCCCTTCCCTGCTCATGCTCTATCTCTCAAAATCAAGAATTTTTTTTTTTTTTAAATAGAAGGTCAGCCAAGGGTTGGGTTTGAGATGTTTGGGTGGGGTAAGTGGGCATTCTGACAACATAGCTTCTCCTCTGGCATGTTTAGTTGTGATGTTTAACGGACATCCTTGCAGTTGAAGATGACACTTTGATAAAATGACATTCTCTCCTAATAATGACTTGAGCCCAGCCACTCAATGGGAGAATCAGCAGAACCTGTAGGATCATATTTGGAATTGACATGCGTTATTGTAATTTTGTTCCTATTGATGTCTAAATTTTCTTTTTGTTTCACTGGAAAGGAACGATGATGCTCAATTTGTTAAAAGTGTACTAGTGGCTTTGTTACAGTAAAACTAAACATGTACACACACACACACACACTATATATATATATATATATATATATATATATATATATATATATGGTAACACAAGAATTTGTCACACTCTCCTGGTGCAAGACCCAGGAGGAGCCTCTGGATGGTCAATGCAGGTCTGATGTGGGGTAGGTGTTCCTGATGGGACTTTGGAATTTGGAGCTCACAGCTGAGATCAAGCCTTATGGATACCAAGTTGAGCTGCATGCTTATTAGACCCAGCGGGCATTGCTGGGGCCTCACCAGCTCCTAGAATGTCCAGGGAACTGGAGACAATGAGAAATTGGTTATTGGTGGATGCCTGGAGAGCTGGGGCCCCTGCTGGAATTGAGAGCTCTTACCCATCTAACATGTTCCATTTGGTATCTGTTTTTTATTACTTCCCTCTCCCACTCTTCCTTCTTCCCCTCTAGAATTAAGACCTGTGAAAAATATGCTGTGCCATATGGTCTTCTAGATTGGGAATAAAGGAAACTATTAAGACTTCACACTGGACATACATTAACATCAAAGAATGGAATAGTAGTTCATTCTTATACTACAGCTAAATTTGATCATTTAGTAATATATACCGTATGTTATGCCATATGACTATGGCTTTAATCCTTTGGTGATAATTAATACATATTTTGATGCTCTCCATGGCAATTCAAAAGGATAAAAATGTCCAATTATTTTAAATTGCTTGCCTCACTCAAAAACAAATGGAATTAAATATCATTTAGTGTGATGGGACAACTGAAAGACCCACCCGCCCTAGTCAGTCCTCTCTGCCGATCTGTCATAGTGCTAGGAGCCCACCATTACTTAGTTATCCCCTGAAGCTATGGCATTATTTCTAGAAGGCCTCCATTACTTAGTTATCCCCTGAAGCTATGGCATTATTTCTAGAAGGCCTCCATTACTTAGTTATCTCCTGAAGCTATGGCATTATTTCTAGAAGGCCTCCATTACAACACATCTCTACTATCTGGAATGGGACGATCTTCATTGAGTCTTAGAATCACATATGTTAAGTAGCCAATTGTGTTTAACAAGAAATTCACGAGGGGTTCTGAGGCCTTTCTATTCCGAGGTGAAAATGGGTATGTTACCTGGTTTCCTCCAACATGCTGCAGAGAAATAACCACTGGGTCAGCCAAGTTTTGAACTGATGTATGTGAAACGCTGGCACTCACCACAAAGGTAGTTAATGCTTTAGTGACATTTTTGGTCTGTAGATGAAACATATAAGGGAGAGGGGTTCAGGTCCTAAATTTCCAATTTCTTGCCTGTTAATCGACTCAGAATTATTAATGCATGGCACTAGGTACAGAAATATAGAAAAGAAATTCACAAGCTGAGGAGAAATCTTTATTTTTTATTTATTTTTTAATTTTTTAAAGATTTTATTTGTTTTCAGAGTAAACTCTGCCCCCAACATTGGGCTCAAACTCACGACCCCAAGGCCCAGAGTCGCGTGCTCTAATGACTGAGCCGGCCGGGTGCCCCTGAGAAGAAATTTTTAGACGTCATTTAGCTCACCTCCTGTCTTCACATAAGGTCTCAATTTTACCCAGCTAAAACAATTCACTAATCCCAGCTACATACCCAAATATCTATTAAAAAAAAAAGCATTGGCTTTGTTAATATTTTGTTGTTACCTGCAACTCAGTAGCGCACTAGGAACAAAGTGAAACTATTCCCGACTTTGATAACTCTCTGAACCCTGACACTTGGGGCACTTTCAGAAGATGCCACATTTCTGAGCCCTGAAGCCACTGAGAACTGGCTGATTGTGAACACAGCCTGGGGCTCTGCTAGGAAGCTACTCATTTCATGTTCCTGCCCGGCTGTGTTCATCCGAAACCAGCCTAGTGGTTCAATGCTCCCTTCCCAGAGGAATTCCCCCGGGGCAGCATGAGGTAGAGGTGGACCTACAGCACAATATGGTGGCAAGGGCCCTGGCTGACAGTCACAAGACCAAGTGCTAGCCCAAGCCCTCTTGTTCCTTGAAAGCCTCTTCCCCTCTCTGTTACACTGGTAACAGGAAGAAAAGTGGACCAGGCGATACCTAAGAACCCTCTCAATTTAGTCTAAGACATACAGTTTTCTGTAATGGAGATGCCAAAAGAGGGGCAACACACAGAGACCCAGGACTTAATTAACCTGTCCTCAGGTTTTATTTTCCTTTCCTACTAAATGGCGGCCATGCGGGAAAAGGAGCTAAATCATTTCTCACTCTTCCACTCTTTGGTTCTAGGCTCAAGTTTTACCAGTTTCACTTCTGAACCTTTTAGAGAAGTTGTTCCCTCTGCCCAAAGCACTCCTCCATCCTTCTCCCTGCCCCCTTTCATCTCCTAGCTTCTACTCAACCTCGGGTTTCAGCCAACACCTCTGTAGGCCTTTCCTGATCTCCCAGACAAGGGTAGGTGTTCTCTTCTATGCTCCCAGAGCCCCTGTGCCATATTGTACTTGCCTAATGCTCCGTCCTTCTCCTAGAGAACTGCCACTAGTGGAGGAGGAGGTGTGTGTTTTCCAAGAGGGGTGTCTTAGCAACAATTTTTTTTAATATATGAAATTTATTGTCAAATTGGTTTTCATACAACCCCCAGTGCTCATCCCAACAGGTGCCCTCCTCAATACCCATCACCCACCCTCCCCTCCCTCCCACCCCCCATCAACCCTCAGTTTGTTCTCAGTTTTTAAGAGTCTCTTATGCTTTGGCTCTCTCCCACTCTAACCTCTTTTGTTTTTTTTTCCTTCCCCTCCCCCATGGGTTCCTGTTAAGTTTCTCAGGATCCACGTAAGAGGGAACACATATGGTATCTGTCTTTCTCTGACTGACTTATTTCACTTAGCATCACACTCTCCAGTTCCATCCACGTTGCTACAAAGGGCCATATTTCATTCTTTCTCATTGCCACGTAGTACTCCATTGTGTATATAAACCACAATTTCTTTATCCACTCATCAGTTGATGGACATTTAGGCTCTTTCCATCATTTGGCTATTGTTGAGAGTGCTGCTATAAACATTGGGGTACAAGTGCCCCTATCTTAGCAACAATTTTTAAAGTAATATGGTGTAATGGCAGTTAAGATTTTGATCAAAAGATGTTAGAGGAAGCTGCATCAAAGCAAGGCCATGAGACTCGGGACCCGGGGGAAAGGGAGCTAGAGGCTGGCATCTCTTCTAAGTAGCCCCCCCAACAATCAGGGGCACAGGCCCCTGGCTCAGGTCATCCCCTTCAAAGTTAGAATCTTTAGGCTTCTGTTCTCCCATCGGACTGTAAGCTCTGTGAGGGCAGGCACCATGTCCCTCTTGCTTGCTGTTGTATCCCCAGCATCCAGCACCACACAAGACACACAGTAGGAATTTGATAAATGTTTGCTGACCGAATAATAATTGTGTGACCAAATGAATACACTGTGTCATCTCTAGCAGGTCCCTTCCCCTCAATACCCTCATTGGTAAAAGGAGATGCGCCACTGTGAGTTACAAGGGCCCTTCCAGTTCTGAAAGTGATGGCACCATGACGTCTGTCGGCTAATTTTGGCAAAGATCTTTAATCCCCTTCAACGGAAGGTGTCAGTGAATAAAAATTACTGATTAGGGGTGGAATCTATGCAACATAAATTTATCTTCTGTTCTATGAGACAAACACAGCCCTCTACAGAAAGGAGAGAAATTAAGACAAAAATGATGGCATGTCAGATGATACAGGGAAATTTCAAGCTTACCAAAAGGGTCGGAGTGCTATGAGCCGCATTCTTAATTTTTATTAAAGTCTTTGTTCATTAACTCTCTTGTCTCAGACCTAACCAGTTTTTTTCCTTGTTTTTTAAAGATAAGCCTTAATAAATATGTATCTACTGAAAACATGTTGGGTACCTAGCCCTGTGCTAGGATCCACGAAAATAAAACATGTCTGACCCATGACATATGCCGCAATCTACTTAGGGAAACCAGACCAGAAACTAGATGGAGGTGTCAGACAAGAATGCAAGCAGGGGGTGAGGAGGAAAGCAGGGGCTCACGAACTCCAGGCAGGCTTTCTGGGTGGGATTTGAGCTAAATCCACAAGAACAAATAGGATTTAGATAGAAAGAAATGGGAGCCACTAGAGAATTCCAAGAGAACAGAACACCCTACAGATGTAGCTGGAGACGATGTATTATATTTGAGTTGGTATGTGGTATGGGTATGTGGTATATTTAAGCTGGCCCAGTACAATCTCCCTGCAATGACTCTGTGAATATTTGACCATTATAAATTCATTCCTTTGGATAGCCTCTCTAGGAAATGAAAACATACTTGACTGTTAATGTATGGATCTCTTAAATACTTGAACTTTGGAGTCAGACAGCCTGGATTGGATTACTAGTTATGCCACTTCCTAGCTGTGTGACCTTGAGCAAAATCACTTAGCCTCTTTGTTTTAGTCCATCCAAGCTGTTAGAACAAAATACCAGACCGAGCGGCTTATCAACAACAGAAACTTGTTTGTCACAGCTGTCGAGATTGGAAGTCCAAGAGCAGGGTGCCTACATGGTCACGTTCTGGTGAAGGCTTGCTTTCTGGTTGCTAGATGGCATCTTCTTGCTGGGCCCTCACATGATGGAAGAGTCAAGCAAGCCTCTTGCATAAGATAACTGATCCCATTATGACGGCTGCACCCTCAGGACCTCATCCCCTCCCAAAGGCTCCACCTCCTAATACCATCATCTTGGGGGTTAGGGTGTTAACGCGTGAATTCTGGGGGACACAGCATTCAGACCACAGCACTCTTTGGGTCAAGGTTTCTCATAAGCAAATGAGATAATAAAGTGTGAATGTTAACAGTTAATAGTGATCATCAACTATTTCGTGCCAGCTCTGGGTGCTGTCTTCCCAACAGCTAGATGGGGCAGAGTGGGCCAAACAAATGCACCTGTTGTTAGACTGAGCCCCCCAAACAGGCCAATAATGATAGCAACGCATAGTTGACTTTAAATTCTGCCGGTCTGGCCCCAGAATCTGTGCTCATAACCACCACATCGTACTGCCTCTCTGTTTTAATGACGGGTGGGACAGGAGCCCTCAGAAAAGGTTCTGTGGAGGGGGTAGGAAGGAGCAAAAAGTGCTTGAAGGCAAGGGTCTCGCTGGACACCACTCAGCTGCGAATAAATTGGCCCCAAAGAGTGGGCATGTGAGGCTTTGAGGAGCCAGGGGAGATTCGGGGGCAAAGCACAGGCCAGCTGAAGCAGCATTGCAGCAGGAGAACTTGCTGTTCTTTTCTGGTTTGAAAACATCTTGAGGCCTCTGTTCGGTCACCAGATAATCCTTAAGGTTCCTTCCAAAACTGAGAGGCTGTGAAAATTAAACACTGTGGAACATCATTAAAGAAGATGTTGATTCATTCTGAGGGCCAGGGTTTGTGCCAGGAGACTCACAGAATAAATCAGAGAGCGTATTCTAAAATAAACAGAACATCATGAAAATAGCAAGAGTTCATAATTACAATGAGTCACCGTATGTCACCTCGTGACAGTTACCAGAGGCAAGAACTTACCTTAAAGAGTGAAGTTTGGCCAAAAAAATTAAACAAGATGGTGTGTAAGCTGCTAAGAGGAATTCTCTCCCTCAGTGATTTAGGCAAATATATGGAAGCCAAAATCCTTCCCAGAGGGACTTCACCCAGATAAATCTGCCAAGACAAGCCAGAAATAGAAACTGGAATCATCACTCATGAACCTGAAGCCCTCCCGACCTCCCACCCCAGCCACAGCCACAACCCTGGAGGACCCCGCTGTGAGGCGGAAGGGTGGGAACGAGTTCTACAAGCTATCCTTTTATGCATGGACACAAGCACACACACAAGCTCTCTCTCTCTCTCTCTCTCTCTCTCTCAGATCACAGGGAAAGACATGACCAGGGTGCACACAGACACACACACACACACACACACACACACACACACACACACCTTTTTTCTTTCCCAACTTATCTCTGACTTTCTCTCCTTCTGATCTACTTCCACCTGGGTATGCACAGAGGTGGAAAGGGGAATGATGAATCAGGTGATTTGCCTGATTTATTGCTGAGAATCAAAAAGCCTTTGAAAGCAGGCCCTCTTTGCCCATACATTTCTGAGAGGGAAAAAAAAAAAAAAACCAGAACAAAAACCAACACAATAGGAGCATTAGGCACTTGCCCCAAATGTCACTGGGCGATGCTTTTGTTAAAAAGCAAGGCAGAGAAGTGAGGCATTAGGCCTTAGGAATTCTTCTAGGGGCTCACTATTAGAAGAATTTGCTGATTTGATTTGGTAATAGTATTTTATAAGTACTAGACCATTTTTGAGAGTGAAAAGAACCTTTACCAATCAACTGGGACCACAATTGGTAAACCTGGACAATCCCAGGCAAACTAGGGTATATGGGCACCCTTACATGAATTTGCTCATTTAATACCTTTATCAGCTCTGAAATATATGTTGTATTATGATATCAAGAGGTTCAGGGAGATTAAATTACTTGTCTAGGGTCACACAGCTGGGATGTAATTGAATGAAGATATTTGTCATTTGGGCCTACATTTTCCCCATTATCCATGCTGCCTGTCAAGGAACTATTATCTAGCTAGCTGTATCATGGGGACATGAGAGTTTATAATATTTCTAAAAATTATTTGTGAACCCCAAAGCCATACGGTTCTTCTCCCGCACAAATGAACTCTGCTAGGGCAATGAAGTACCATGGAGAAGTTATGATTTAGCTTCAATGTGTAAGCAGTTTGGTACCCGGAATGTGCTTGAGGCTGGTTGATTTGTTTCTCCACCAAAGTCTATAATAGAAAGCCCCGTATGTAGCCCAGATACAACGGAAGTCAACTTCTGCCTCCGGCGTAGGTGAGTAGCTCGGAATGGACTCGACCCCCCTGCACATAACTATACAAAATAACCACGACTCGAAAGCACTGGAAAATGAACAAAAGCAGGCAGATTCTGGACAAGAGTAGACACGTGGAAAAAGGTAACATTACAAAGTGAGTTAGTTACCTGTTTTTACAGCTCTTAACCTGATGGCAAGGTGAAACTAATGCTGTGAACACCACTCAAAATTCTGATAGAAAACTCGCGGTCTTGGCGGCACGAAGAATCATAAAACAAAGCCCAGGGTAACCCCAGTCTGTCACTGGAAGGTCGGCGCGGGGGCTGGGGTGAATCACGGAAAGGAGAAAGCTAGAGAAGAAGAGCCAAAATCCTGAGTATAAACTCTGCCTGGCCTCTGAACCACTAATGTACAGGACGGACTCCAATGAAGAATAAAGGAACTTAACTGAGATTTATGCTGCCATCCCAAAGATGGAATCCACAGTTCAATTCCAACTGAGTTATTTGCCTGGTATAAAAAAAAGTCAATAGTTTTCTGAAGAATATACTAGAAGCCAGAATCTCCATTATATAACATTCACAGTACCCAGGACATAATTCACAATTACCCCACGTGTGAAGGAAGAATGAATGTGACCCACTTTCTCTCTCTTTTTTTTTAAAGTAGGTTCCACACTGGGTGTGAGCCCAACATGGGGCTTGAACTCAGGGCCCTGAGATCAAGACCTGAGCTGCTATCAAGTGCCAGATGCTCTAATGACTGAGCCACCCAGGTGCTCCCAAATATCACCCATTTTCAAGTGAAAAGACAATCAATGGAGATCAAACTGGAGATGACCCAGATGTTGGAGTCAGGAGACAAGGATTCTTAAGCACCTCATGTAACTATGCTCAGGTATTTAAAAGAAAATATACTTGCAATTAATCCAACAACAAGAAATAAAAGCAGAGAAACAAGCAAAAGAAGGGACAAAATGGAAACTCTAGAACCAAAAATACAATAGCAAAAATGTTTTAATTGCACTGGATGGGTTTAAGAGTAACATGAAGATGATAGAGGTCACTGGACTGGAAGAGAAATCAGAAGTTATACTATCAGAAAAATAGATAGTAAAATGATTAAAAACATGAACTTAACCTCAGGGACCTGTGGGGTGACATCCAAAAATCTTACATACATGTAATTGGAGTCCCAAAAGGAGAGGAGAAAGAGAACAGTGAAGAGGTAATATTTAAAGAGATAATGATGGAAATTTCCCCAAATTTGATAAATTTACAGATTCAAGACATAAATTTACAGATTCAAGAATCTCAGAAAACCTCAAGCAGGATAAATGCAAAGAAAAACACACTCACACACATAAGACCAAACTGTGAAAAAACAAAGAAAATATTGAAAGCAACCAGCGAAAAATGACCTTTTATACATCAGATACAGAGAAACAAAAATTCAAATGATTACTGACTTCTGATCAGAAAATGTGGAATCCAGAAGAGAGTAGACTATGTTCAAAATGCTAGGGGGAAAATGCTGCCAAGGGAATCCAGAATTCTATGGTAAACAAAAATATCCTTCAAGAATAAAGGCAAAATAGAGTCATTTTCAGATAAACTAAAACCAAGAAAATTCATCACCATCAGACCTGTACTACAAGAAATACTAAACAAATTTCCTTAAAGGGGTGCCTGGGTGGCTCAGTCGCTTAGGCGGCCGACTTCGGCTCAGGTCATGATCTCGCGGTCCATGAGTTCGAGCCCCGCGTCGGGCTCTGTGCTGACAGCTCAGAGCCTGGAGCCTGTTTCGGATTCTGTGTCTCCCTCTCTCTGACCCTCCCCCGTTCGTGCTCTGTCTCTCTCTGTCTCAAAAATAAATAAACGTTAAAAAAAAAATTTAACAAGATTAAAAAAAAAATTTCCTTAATTTGAAGGGGAAATGTTACCAAATGGAACTCTGACCTTCAGGTAAGAACGAAGAGCATTGAAAATTATAAATATATACATAAATATTAAAGACTATTTTTTTCTCTCGATTGCATAAGACTCTTTAAAGCAATAATTATAACACTGTCTTGTGGAGTTTCTGATCCACTTAGATATAATTATATGACAACTATAACATAAAAGACAGAGGTGTAAATGGATATGGATGGTCAAAGTGTTTTACATGAAGTAGTACAATATCTCCTCTAAGTATATTGCAAAATATAAAGATGCATATTGTAATTTCTAGAGCAACCATCACAAAAATAATGCAAACAGATATAACTAAAAAGTCAGTAAAAAATGAAAATTCAGTTGTAATACATATTAAAAAATTAACAAAAAAGCATCAGGAAAAGAGGACCAAAAACCAAAGGGACAGATAGAAAATAAAATAAAATGGTAATCCTAGATCCAACCAGATCAAACATTACATTAAATGTTAAAGGACTACACACTCCATTTAAAAGGCAGATATTTTCAGGATGGATAAAAAACGTGAAACACAAGCTGTATGCTATCAACAAGAAGCACACTTTTTTTTTTTGAAGTGCACTTTGAATATGAAGAAATAGAAAATAAGTGGGTGTAAAAACAAATGTATATGGAATAGTAAGCATGAAAAAACTGCAATGACTATATTCAAATCAGATAAAATAGACCATAAGACAAAGAACATTACCAGAAACAAGTAAGATTAGAGTTATTATGGGGAAGACACAACAACACAAATGGATATTATATTTATGTCATATTATAACAGAGCCCCAAAATAAGTAAGGCAACATTTGACACAGCTAAAGGGAGAAAGAGAGAATTTCACAGAGTCAGAGATTTTAACACCCCTCTAAATTAGGAAACAGCTAGTAAAAAAATCAGTAAAGACACAGATGGCCTAAACAACATTATCGACCACCTTGAGGTCTGATATTTAAAGTACAACATATGCAACAAGTAGAACACACCAAGTGTTTCAAGTGTGTGAAACAAGTCCCAACAAATTTAAATGGATTGAAATTATCCCAAGTACACTCTGTGACCCATACGAAATAAACAAGAAATCAAAAACAACAATATGTGTTGGGTGTTCCCCAAATATTTGGGACTTAAAGAATGCACTCCTGAATAATCCACGCATCAAAGAAGAAAGTAGGAAATATTTTGAACTGACTGCTCATGAAAATACAACATATCAAAATTTGCAGACTGCAGCTAAACAGTGCTTAGAGAGATATTTATAGCTTTTTATGATTTACTAGAAAAGAAGTACCTAAAATCAATGGCCTATGGATCCACCTTAAGAAACTAGATAAAGGAGAGCAAAATAAACACAAAATAAGTACGTGAAAGGAAATACTAAAGATAAGAGCAGATAGTAACAAAATAAAAACACTCAATAAAGAAAATTAACAAAGCCAAAAGTTGGTTCTTAAAAAGGATCAACAAAATTGAAAAATCTCTGGCTATATTGACCAAGAAAAAAAGAACAAGAAAAGAAATCAACACTATCAAGAATTAAAGAGGCATTATTACAATAGATAAGAGATTGACAAATTGGTCAGCAGGTCAATCCTACCTATGGCTTGTTTTCATATATCTCAAGCTAAGAATGGCTTTTACGTTTCATTTTTAAAAGAATGTGAGGAAGGAAAGGAAAGGAAAGGAAAGGAAAGGAAAGGAAAGGAAAGGGGGGAGAGAGAGAGAGAAAGAGAGGAAGGGAGGAAGGGAGGAAGAAAAAGAGAGAAAGAAAATAAAAATTTCATCAGAGACCACCTGTGACTTACAAAGCCTAAAATATTTACTGCCTTTTACAGAAAAACTTTGCTAACCATCCCTATAAATTCTATAGACATTAAGAAATAGGAAAAGGGAACCTGGGTGGCTCAGTCCATTAAGCGTCCAACTCTTGACTTCAGCTCAGGTTATGAGTTCGTGAGTTCAGCTCAACTCATAGTTTGTGAGCTCCAGCCCTGCAATGGGCTCTGTACTGACAGTGCAAAGCCAGCTTGGGATTCTATCTCTCCTCTCTCTGTGTCCCTCTTCTGCTCGTGCACGTGCTCTCTCTCTCTCCTTTCTCTCTCTCTCTCTCTCTGTCTGTCTCTCTCTTTCTCAAAATGAATAAACATTAAAAAAAGAAATAGGAAATACTATGAACAACTATTGTCAACAAGCTTCACGAGTTAGATGAAATAAATTCTTAGAAATATATAAGTAACCGAAACACACAAGATGAATCAAAACATATAAATGGCTCTATATCCATTAAATTCATTGGGTTTGCTATCAAAATACTTCCCACACAGAAATTCCAGATCCATAGAGTTTCCTAGTGAACCCTATCAAGCATTTGATGAAGGAATAACACCAACGTTACAAATACTTTCCAAAAGTAGAACAGGGACTATTTCCCAACTCACTGTTAGAAAGTTGGCACAACCCTAATCTAACTAAATAAATAAAAATAGAATTAAAAAATTAGAAAATAAAAAAATAATTAGAAATAAAATATTATTTTAAAAATGAGAAAAAATCCCAGACCAACATCCTTCATGAACATAAACACAAAAATACTTAAAATATAAGTTGAAAACAGCCGTATATAAAAAATGATAATACATTGTGACCAGTAGCTTTTCTTCCAGGAATACGAGATTGGTTTAACATCCTAAAATCAATGTAATCCACCATATTAGAAGAATAAAGGAGAAAAGCCAAACAATTATTTCAAGAGGTACAGAAAAAACATTTGACAAAATTCAACAACCATTCACAATAAAATTTTTCAGCAATCTAGGAACAGAAGGTAACTTCCTCAATCAAATAAAGGGGATCTAAAAACAAAACAAAACAAAAACATGGCTAACATCAGAGTAATGGTAAAACAGTGAACACATTTCTTCTGATATCAGGAACAAGACAAGGATGTCAATTTAACCATTTCAATCCAACATTTTATTGGAAGCACTAAAATCAAAAGAAAGGAATAAAAGGAATAAAAATCAATAAGGAAAACATTAAACTGTTTCTATTGCCAGATGACATTACAAAGAATGTCCTAAGGAATCTCTATAGCAGGCACCTGGGTGGCTTGGATGGTCAAGCATCTGACAGTGGTTCAGGTCATGATCTTACAATTCATGAGTTCAAGCCCCTCACTGGGCTGTCTGCTGTCAGCACGGAGCCCACTTCAGATCCTCTGTCCCCCCCTCTCTCTCTGCCCCTCCCCGACTTGCACTCTCTGTCTCTCTCAAAATAAACTTAAAAAAAAAAAAAACCACAAATACTTTTTAAAAAAGGAATCTCTAAAACAACTGCTACAGCTAACATGTGAGTTTAGCAAGTTCATAGGATAGAAAACTAGAGACAGATAGATAGATAGATAGATGGATACAGAGAGTATCAACTTTATTTTTGTATACTTGCAGCAAATAATTAGAAAATTAAATTTTAAAAAATCCCATTTGCAACAGCATCAGAAGACATAAAATATTTAGGAATAAACCTAACAAAAGACATATGAAACTACTCCACTTAAAAATACAAAACATTGGGGCACCTAGGTGGCTCAGTTGGTTAAGCATCCAACTCTTGATATCAGCTCAGGTCTTGATCTCAGGGTCAGGAATTCAAGCCCCATGTTGGGTTCCATGCTGGGTTTGAAGCCTACTTAAAAAACAAACAAACAAACAAACAAACAAAAAACCCAAAACTATAAAACATTGTGATACTGCTCTGTTTAAAACTAGAAAGCATAAATTTATTCCTAAATATTTTATGTTTTCTGGTGTTGTTGCAAGTGGAATTTTTTAAATTTAATTTTCTAATTATTTGCTGCAAGTATATAAAAACAGTTGACATTCTATGTCTATCTCTATTTATCATCTAGGAGGGCACTTGTGATGAGCACCAGATACTGTATGAAAGTGTTGAATCACTATATTATACACCTGAACCTAATATGACACTGTATGTTAACTAACCGGAATGAAAATAAAAACTTAAAATAATAAATAAATAAATAAACAAACCACAAAACATTGTTGAGGGAAATTAAAATCGACCTGAGTAAATGTTCTTGGATGAGAAGACTCAATATTATTAAGAAATCAATTCTCCCCAAAATTGATCAACAGCATTGAGGCCATCTCAGTCACTCTCAACACTTTTTTTTTTTTTTTTTTGGTACAAATTGATAAGCACCTTCGAAAATTCATACGGACACAGGAAAGGCCTAGAATAACCAAAGCTATCTTGAAAAAGAACAAAGTTGAAGGACTCACACTACCCTGAAGTTGAAGGATTTCAAGACTACAGGAATCAAGACAGTGTGATAATGGCATAAGAATCCATAAAAAAATTAAAGGAACAGAATCGAACGCTCAGAAATAGACCCACATCTGCATGAGTATTCGATTTTTTTTTTTTTTTTTTTGGTCAAAGATGCCAAAGCAAGCCAATGGGGAAAGAAAAGTCTTCAATAAATGGCAATGGAATAACTGGGTATCTATATGGACCAAAATGACCTCCAAACCATATGCTACACCACACCTTCTCACACCACACATAAAACTTAATTCAATGGGGTTTATAGTCCTAACCATTAAAGCTACAACCATAAATCTCTTAAAGGAAAGCATGGGAGAATATCTTCATGACCTGCCGGCAGGCAAAGATTTCTTAGACAAGTCACAGGGTGTTGCTCATAAAAGAAAACAACTGATAAGTTATACCTCATCAACGTTAAAATTTATCCTCATCAAAAGACATCACTGAGGAAATGAATAGGCAAGCCACAGAGAAAACATTTTCAAGACATGTATCTGATAAATGCCTCGTATCCAGAATATACAAAAAATATTTACGACTCAATAAGAAGACAGACAACCCAAGTTAAAAAGGGGCAAACGATTTTAACAGATACGTCACCAAAGAAGATACCCAAATGGCCAATACAAAATTGAAAAATCAAACTAGTGTGACACTGCATATCAACTGTCGTTCAATTTTTAAAAAATGAAACAATCACTCCACAATCCACTTAGGAGCCAGCATGATAGGTTCTTACAAATTTAAACTTATCACTCCTAGGTATTCACTCTAGATACATGAAAACATATGTCGACACAAAGACTTTTACATGAATGTTCAATGAAGGATTTATTGTTCATAATAGCCCCGAACTGGAAACAATCCCAACATCCATCAACAGGAGAACAATGTTTGGTATGTCCATACAGTGGAACATTATACAGCAATAAAAAAGGACAAACTATAGAAACAAAAAAAAAGCTATATGAAAGAAGTCTTATATAAGAGAAAACATATTATATGATTCCATTTATATAAAGTTCCAGAACAGGCAAAACTAGGGTGGAAAAATACCAGAACGGTGGCTGCCAGTGGATGTAGTAGCTACAGGGATTGACTGGGAAGGAGCAGGAGGGGAATTTGAGGGATGACAGCAATGTTCTATATCTTGATATGGGTTTGGAGTTACACAGATGCACACTTCTGTTAGAATTCAGCAAATGTATACTTAGAATTTGTGTATTTCCCCATAAGTAAGTTTTATAATTTTTCAACCTGTATATATTTTTTAAAAAATGGTGCCCTCCCAAATTGTCTTGAGCAAGGGTTGACAGCCTGTGGCCTGAGGTGGTGTGGTGCGGTGGAAAGGGCCCAGGCTTTAAATTTTTTTTAATGTTTATTTATTTTTTGACAGAGAGAGAGAGAGAGAGAGAGAGAGCGCGCGCGCGCGCGTGCAAGTGGGGGAGGGGCAGAGAGAAAGGGAGACACAGAATCCGAAGCAGGCTCCAGGCTCCGAGCTGTCAGCACAGAGCCCGACGCGGGGCTTGAACTCACGAACCACGAGATCATGACCTGAGCCTAAGTCGGATGCTTAACCGACTGAGCCACCCAGGTGCCCCGAAAGGGCCCAGAATTTAAAGCCAAACAGACATAAGTTTGAACCCTGGCTTGGCCATTAGGTTGTGTGTCCTTGGGCAAGTTACTTAACTGCTCTGTTTCCTCATCTGTACAGACAGTAGCATAGTGCCCCAACATATAAGTACTCCATAAATAGTAGCTAATAATAAAATAACATGTGAGATGATTTCGGGTCATGGGGCCAAAGATGGCGTCATCGCACATCTCGTGGACACCGTCCCAACCAAGATATTCATCTACTAAGGGTTCTATCTGAATCTTCCCTGGGATATGTGTACTTCCATAAGGTCCTCTGAAGACTAAGACCTTTAAAAAAAACAAAAAGGATCCCCTCTCCCTCCCAAGGAGTAAATGAACGAAGACTTGGAACAGTGCTTGCCTGATTGGCTCTCAGTTCCCCGAACTGTACTCACCTCAGGGTCTGCGCCTTCGTTGTAGGAGCGAATGCTGAAGGCCATGCCTTCAAATGTGTGGTCTACCCGCAGGATGGCCAAAGCCAGGCTGGCTGCTGTCAGATTTGCTGTCCTCCCAAAAAACTCCATCTTGTGACCAGCACGCTCAATTATCCTCAGAATTCTGCAAGGAACCACAAGTAGAGAAGAGCATTACTACCTCTTTAATATAAAACCCATTCTCCTTACAGGATTTCCTCAATGTAAGACCTTTCCTTCAGTTTTAATCTCTGTTTTTTACATTGTTTAGGAATTACTGAATAAAAGCACCGGTACGGTGCCTCCTACAAGACTTGGTTACTGATCAGCCATAAGGTAGAGGGAGGTAACTAGTATTATTCTCAAGCTTTTTGCTTGAGCACTGGGTGGATGCATTTTATAGAAATTGGGGGAGCCCCGGGGCTGGGAAAATAGATTGGAGGCTTGGTTTGGGGTAGCTATTTATTTGAAAAGCTGCTACGATTAACATTGAGTTAGAATTTGCCATGCATTCCTTCACAATTGGGACGTGAGTGTGATGACCCCCTTGCATCACACAAACACGGCTTTGGATGCATAGCTACCTGACCTTGAAAACTGGTGATAACTGCATACAAAGGAATGAATTATAAATATTGTGAATATCATGCAATAATTTATTTTACCGAAATATTAGTACTTACTCATTTCTCACTTCACGCAGATCAGATGCTGAATTGTTTTGCTTTCCCAAAACAGCACTGATTATTTGTAGTATCATCTGGGTTAGATTCATACTTATCTCATGACATTGTGAAATGTCAGATACTTTAGAAACAATAATCTTTGTCTCGTCTTCATCCAGAGTGGGGGATTCATTTATTAAGTTTAAAATGTGCTGTGCAGCATCACCTGCATTCTCTGGGGAAAGAAAATCGAAATGTAAAACCTGCATCACTTCGTTTTGGGAAATGCCGGTCTGCTTCCTTCCCTTTCAAAAGTAAAGGCAGTGAGGATGCCTGTGGTGGCTCAGTTGGTTATGCGTCCAGCTCTTGATTTCAGCCCAGGTCATGGTCTCACGGTTCGTGAGTTCGAGCCCTGAGTCAGGCTCTGTGTTGACAGCGTGGGGCCTGCTTCAGATTTTCTGTCTCCCTCTCTCTCTGCCCCTCCCGCACTCGTGCGTGCGCACATGCACTCTCTCTCTCAAAATAAACAAACATTTTTTTTTTAAATTAAAGGCAGTGAAATAGAAATACATACCAAGGCAGCAAAATTTACAGTAAATAAAATGCTGGACCTCAATTTCTTTTTTTTTTTTAACGTTTATTTATTTTTGAGACAGAGAGAGACAGAGCATGAACAGGGGAGGGTCAGAGAGAGAGGGAGACACAGAATCTGAAACAGGCTCCAGGCTCTGATCAGTCAGCACAGAGCCTGACGCGGGGCTCGAACTCACGGACCCCGAGATCGTGACCTGAGCCGAAGTCGGACGCTTAACCGACTGAGCCACCCAGGCAGCCTGGACCTCAATTTCTATAACAGACGGAGTCCCAGCAAGTAGCACAGAAGTCAAGTTTTTATTCATTAAATCCTTTTTAAAATACACCAGGGAAACCTTTTTGGCACTGAAGATTAGCTCGCAATTAGATTCTAATTAAGTTAAGACTTTGAGTATTGGATTGAGTTAAGTAGATCCCACCTGTACTAAAATATCAGCAAACACTCTCAGTCTGTGTTTTCATAATCAAAGATGGCAATGATATTTTTTCTGTCAAGAACCAGCAAGCACAGGAAAAAAGCAACTATGGACCAATATATAGTAAAGAGCAACTTAATTTAGATTTTTTTTAAAGGGTAAGAACAGTAGATATTAATTCGCCCACTTTTTTCTTCACTTTTTATTATGGAAATTTTCAAACACGCACAAAAGTAGAAAGAATAGTATAATGACTCCCCATGTACCTCATGAATCACCTAGCTTCAACAAGTGTCAATGAAGAGCTAATCTTAGTTTATCTACACTCTCACCCACCTTCCTCAACCCCAGATTATTTTAGAGCAAATCCCAGAAATATCATTGCATCCGTAAATACTTCAGTATGCATCTCTAAAACCAAAGACCTGTTTGTCATAACCATAATGCCAGTATTTGTTAAACAAATACAACACAAATTAGATTTTCGTTCAATATAACCCCTATAAAGCTGAGCTCCTTGTGGTGCCCTGCTAGTTTAAACTCCCGTTTAAGTCCAATAACCAAAATATAATGGAAAACAATCGAAACATACAATCCCTTGAGAGAAGTCCGGAGAGAGATTACACTCATAACGCTTAACCCAGTTTACACTGCAAATAACCAAGTCTGTTGGGGAAGACAAATTAGCAAAAACACCACCCTCTCTCTCTCTCTCTTTCTCTCTCTGCCTCTCTCCCTCTCTCTCTGCAAACAACTCTCTGTCCTTGTCAATGTAAATTAAGCAATCTTTCCCGAGATTCTCTCAATTTCCACCCTGGCCCCCCCCCCCCCCTTAACCATTACCACAATCTGCCCAACAATGGAGGTGGCAGAAAGGGGGAGCTTGAACAAGGTTGTAATTACTTCTAAATTAATATTTTGTCCTTGTCACATCTATCTTCTGGTCTGTTAAAGAAACTTGAGAAAATAATAAGACTGAGATGGGGGAAACGTACGATGTGCTCATTCACAGATTTTTCTATTGCTCTTAGTAAATTTTCAGGCTTTTGTTGTAACTGGGATAGCCAGTGCCGCCTACCCAGAGTCATTCTTTGGGCCTCAGTGGCGTGACTTCAGTCCATGCAGTCCCTGCTGTCACAGAAGGAAAATAAACAACTGGCCAATGGGAGACTGACTACACTGTGGAAAGCAATCACAGGCTTTTCACCTAGAGTCATCCAGTTTTTAAGTCAAATGCAGGACACATCACACTCTTTGCGTAAAAAATGCTAAGTCCTCGAGCGAAAGCAGTGGAAGGAATCCTCCCTTGTTTGTTGTAAAATAAATCGGTCTAGGGGGCCTGGGGGCTCAGTCGGTTGAGCGTCCGACATCGGCTCAGGTCACGATCTCACGGACTGTGGGTTCGAGCCCTGCGTCGGGCTCTGAGCTGTCAGCTCAGAGCTTGGAGCCTGCTTCGGATTCTGTGTCTCCCTCTCTCTCTGCCCTCCCCCCGCTCATTCTCTCTCTCTCTCTCTCAAAAATAAATAAACATTAAAAATTTAAAAAAAATTTTAAATACATGGATCCCCCCTTGCTTGAAGTAGTTACAACTAATCTGACAGTAATTGCGCAATCAAAACGGTAATATATCTGTTATTTATTGAGCAATTTCTACAAGCCGGTATTGTTGTCTGCAACTGCATTACAAGCCACCCCAAATGGAACGACTTAAAACAATTCATCATTATCCCTCATGGTTCTGTGTGTTGACCAGTTTCAGCTCAGTGGTTCTCATTTAGGGGCTCTCATGCGGGTGCTATGAGATGACAGCTGGAACCAGAGTCATCTGGAGACTGGACGTGACTGCAAGTCCAAGATGGCTCACTCTCATGGACTGGCCAGTTGGGGCTGTTGAACTGGTCAGTTGGGGCTTTGTCCTTTGGCGGTCACTTGAGGCTGTTCCCGACACGGCCTCTCCCAGTGGCTTAGGCTCAGTGGTATGCTGGATCCAGCTGGTATCAACTTGTCAGAACTAATTGTTAAATTTTCGGGAGTTTTGTGAGCTGGTTAAACACAGCCATTATGAACAATTAAACTACAGAAACTTTTATGAAATCAATCATATTAAAAACAGTGGTGATACTCAAAACTCATCACTTCCCAATTACTTTCCTACACGTCAATAATCTGTGCTTCGGTGTTTATTTTTACCTACTGTCTCCGTGTTGCACATCTCTTACCAACTTCGTGTTCAGTAATTGCATGTTGCAGTTTATATTCAGCCATCAGAGAGTATTTACATCAAGGAAATCGGCGAATGCTACCAAAGCACCTTTTGGGGCAGAGCGGGTTGTTACACGTTTTCCAGCACACCACTGTTTGGGCTTCTTACTGCACGGTGTCTGGGTTCTGAGAGGACGGATCCCAAATCACAGTGTGCAAGAGAAAGGAAGCAGGGATTTCCAGTCCCCTTAAAAGTGAGTCCTGTGATTGGCACAGCATCACTACTGCCAAATTCTGCTGGGCTAAGTAGTCACGAGGCAGTCCAGAAGTGGGGCGCCAGGGTGGCTCAGTCGGTTAAGCATTCAACTTCGGCTCAGGTCATGATCTCGCGGTCCGTGGGTTCGAGCCCCGCGTCGGGCTCTAGGCTGACAGCTCAGAGCCCGGAGCCTGCTTCAGATTCTGTGTCTCCCTCTCTCTCTGTCGGCACCTCCCCCTCTCTCACTCTGTCTCTCTCAGAAGTAAACATTAAAAAAAAAAAAAAGGCAGTCTCAAAGCAACTCCCAGTTGACAAGGAGGGAACGAATCGATGGTGGACATTTTGGAAACGAGATCCCACAAGGCATTAGACATACGCTTTCCAATTTAATCCTCACAACAGCCCTGTGTGGTGGGTACTAATTCCCTGTATACAGATTAAGACATTACGACACAAAGTTCTAACCCAGAGTTTGGTCCAGTGCTGTTTGATTCCAAAGCTAGTGCTTTTCAACATCACTTTCTACCACAGCATCCGCGCCTTTGTCCCTCTTCTCCACGGTTTGGGGGTTGGAACAGCTGTTCACTGCAGTTCTTCTCTCTGACATCCTGGGAATTATATTGTTCTCTCTCCACCACGCACTATCCTGTCCTCACAGAGGATGGACGCACACACAGGACACACTTCATTAGAGTGTGACACATCTTCAGTACCTTGGGGGTAACAAAAACCGGGCCAAGCAAAGAACCCACAGACTTCCGAAATAACGGTACCTTTTCTAACTCTGTGATATTGAGGGGTGACATGACACGAGCATTGAACGGGGGGAACTGACAAGGTTTTCTCCAACCAAGACATCTAATGCTTGTCAGCAAGATAGAAAGCTAAAGAAACATTATTTCAGCGTGAGTGCATTTTCTTTCCTTTACATTGTACTCATTTTTTTTAATGAAGCGCTTCATTTACAAGGAAAAGTATTCCTCCAAAGCTAATAAATTTGATAATTTATTCTCCCTTATATATATTACAGCACCACTCAACTCTTCTCATCCTCTGCAGGTTTTTTTTTTTTTTTTAGTAAAGTGACTTCTGACAGTTAATTTTCTAAAGATCCCAACCCAATGCAATGCTTTTCTTTCTTTCTTTCTTTCTTTCTTTCTTTCTTTCTTTCTTTCTTTCTTTCTTTCAATGCAGGGCTTTTCTCATTGTTGTGGTTGTTTAACATTTTCTCCTATGGAGAAAATTCTATTAGCATGTCTAAGAAAAATGTGTCGCTCAGAGGAGGGAGGTCAGCATGAAGTACAAACCTCCCTACCTCGCCACCCACGCACTTCAAGCCGCAGCCCTCTCTATTGCCCTGACTCACCATTTCAGACATCGACACCATCAGAGCTGTGCTTACCATTCTAACTCTTCTAGATATTCCTTGGCAAGGATCTCAAATTTCCAAGGCAGACAAGTCTGAGGCGTTCAATTGCCTCAAGGCAATTCTCTGGCTCCCCTATAAGGCACTGGGATGCCTGTGCCTTCATTTTCATCTAGGTGTTCTGGGACGCACCCCCTCCCCCTTCACACAGTAGAGCTCTGCCGATGGGAAAACTTGTGCATGCCTCAAAACCCCCGATAAGGAGAGACAGGGCTTTAAGAATAGTACCGTAAGGAGAGGCAGGGGAAAAGTTCACCAAGAGCGACGTCTATTATGCTGGTCAAAATTAGCCAAGACCATCATTCCAGGTCTCTGGAGATTGATGAGAGATCTCACAACAAATCGAGATGCATTTCATCAACAAAATCTATGGACACTTGGTCGGTATGGTGGGAGGCCATGTCCCGCAGCTCTGCCGTGTGGCTCCATTGAGTTAGGCAGCTGAGTGGTCCCTGGGTAGAAGAGCCATCGTGAGTGGCATTTGACAGGCAGCGAGCATTGGCGGTTCCCATATTTCTGACTCCGGTCTGTGGAAGAGCCACGCCGGGCAGCGGCAACAGCTGAATGCCAGCAACAAGTCCCCCTTCCCGTCAATTACACGCACAGCTCCCGCTCCAGAGGGGAAACCCTGGTGAAGCATTTTGTGAAGGACCCAGTCATCATCCCACAAAAACTCTTGGTTTCGGGTCAGGTCAGGATGGCACGGTGTGTGGGTTCAAGGCCCGCGTCGGGCTCTTGTGCTGACACCTACGGAGCCGGCTTGGGATTTTCTGTTTCCCTCTCTCTCTGCCCCTCCCCTGCCTGCTCTCTGTCTCTCTAAATAAATAAATAAATAGACAAACATTACCAAAAAAAGAAACAATCACAACCCAGCTAGAACCAGTCATCCCTGGTAGTCACGGAGAATGTGGACAAGCCTAAGGCTGCATCTTCTAATGAGAAGCATCAGATGTATATACTGCAGGGAACAAAGACTTCACTAAATTAGCGAGCCAATGGTATTTTTTTTAACAGAAATAGAAAAAAAATTCTAAAATTCATATGGAACCCCTCCACACACACAAGTAGCCAAATCAATCTTGAGAAAGTAGAACAAAGGCATTACACTCCTTGATATCAAAATATAATACAAAGCTACAGTAATCAAACAGCACGGTACCGTGTAAAGGCAGACCTATAAACCAATGGAACAGAATAGAGAGCCCAGAAACAAATCCACACATATACCATCAACTGATCTTCAACAAGAGTGAAAAAAAAACACACAGGAGGAAAGGATAATCTCGTCTACAAACGGTGCTGGGAAAACTGAAAATTCACATGCAAAAGAATGAAATTGGCCCTTCTATTACATCGTACACAAAAATCAACTCATACTGATTCAGGACTTAAATGCAAGAGCTGAAACTCAAAAAATCCTAGAAGAAAACATAACGGGAAAACTTCATGACATTGATCTTGGCAACAATCCCATGGATGTGGCACCAGAAGCACAGGCAACAGAAACAAAAATAAACACATGGGACCACAACATATAAAAAGTTTCTCACAACAAGAGAAATAATCAACAGAATGAAAAGACAACCTACCAAATGGTGAAAAAAAAATACCTGCAAACCACATATTTGATAAGGAGCTAATCTCCAAAATATACAAAGAATTTCTACAATTCATGGGGTACCTGGCTGGCTCAGTCAGTAGAGCATGTGACTCTTGATCTGAGGGTCACGAGTTCAAGCCCCACAGCGAGCATGGAGCCTACCTTAAAAGATAAATTAAAAAAAAGACTTTTTATAACTCAATAGTGAACAAATAACCTGATTAAAAATGGGCTAAGGACTCAAATAGACACTTCTCAAAAGACATAAAAAAGGTCAATAGATACATGAAAAGGCATTCAACATCCATCATCATCAGACAAATGGAAAGCAAAACCACACTGAGACATCACGTCACAACTGTCAGGGTAGCTATTATCAGAAATCAAGAGACAACAAGTGTCGTCAAGGGTGTAGAGAAAAGGGTACCCTGGTACACTGTGGGTGGGGATGTAAACTGGCACAGTCACCATGGCAAACAGTATGGAGGTTCCTCACAAATTAAAAATAGAACTACCGTATGATCCAGCCATCTCGCTTGTGTGTGTATATCCAAAGGAACAAAAATCACTATCTCAGAGAGATATCTACAGTAACGTGTTCATTACAACATTATTCACAATAGTCAAGGTATGAAAATAATACAAGTGTCCATCTAGAGATGAATGGATAAAGAAAATGTCACACACACACACACACACACACACAGGAATGATATTCACCTTTAAAAAGAAGGAAATCCTGTCATTTGCAACAACACGGATAATAAACCTGGAGACATTAGGCTAAGTGAAATAAGCCAGACACAGAATGGCAAATATTGCATGAGCTCATTTATCTTTTTTAATGTTTTTAATGTTTACTTATTTTGGAGAGAGAGAGTGAGTGGGGGAACGGCAGAGAGAGACAGAGACACAGCGTCGGAAGCAAGCTCCAGGCTCTGAGCTGTCAGCACAGAGTCCGACGCGGGGCTAGAACCCACGAACCGCGAGATTATGACCTGAGCAGAAGTCAGACGCTTAACCGATGGAGTCACCCAGGCACTAGCATGATCTCATTTATATGGGGGAATCTAACATAGTCGAAGTCACAAGAGCACAGAGTAGAATGGTGGTGGCCAGGGACTGGGGGAGGGGAAATGGGGAGTTGCTCATCAACAGGCATAAAGTTTCAGTTAAGCAAGACGAGTAAGTTCTGGAGATCTGTTACACAACATTGTACCCATAGTCAGTAGGAATATACCATACATTTAAGAATTTGTCAAGTGGGGGAACTGCCTGGGTGTCCCGGTCAGTTAAGTGTCCAACTCTTGATCTCAGGGTCGTGAGTTCAAGCCCCACATTGAGCTCCACGCTGGGCACGGAGCCTACTTAAAAAAAATTTTTTTGTCAAGAGGGTAGATCTCATGTTAAGCGTTCTTATTACAATAAAATAAAATTTAAAAAAGAAAGAATGTAGATTAGAGGTTTCCAGGCATTGCAAGGATGAAGGGAAGGGAATGACTGCTAATGTGTGTGGGGTTTCTTTTTGGAATGATCAAAATGTTCTGGAACTAGCGGTGACTGTTGCACACTCTAGTGAATATGCTAAAAACCATGGAATTGTACCCATTAAATGTGTAAAATTTTATATGTGAATATCTTCATAAAAATTTTTTTCAACTACAAGATATCGATTTCTGTTTATCAAATGACTGGAGATTCAAAAGGTTTTGTTTTTTTTTTTTTTTTAATTTTTTTCTTTTTTGACAGAGAAAGAGAGAAAGACAGAGATTGAGCCAGGGAGGGGCAGAGAGAAAGGGAGACACAGAATCCGAAGATAGGCTCCAGGCTCTGAGCTGTCAGCACAGAGCCCGACGTGGGGCTGGAACCCACGAAACGCGAGATCATGACCTGAGCTGAAGTCGCACACTTAACCGATTGAGCCACCCAGGCGCCCCATTAATGTTTATTTATTTTTGAGAGAGCACAAGCAGGGGAGGGGCAGAGGGAGAGGGGGACAGAGGATCTGTAGTGTGGGGCTCGAACTCACGAACCGCGAGATCATGACCTGAGCTGAAGTCAGCCGCTCAACTGACTGAGCCACCCAGGTGCCCCAAGACAGGCACTTTCGCATCTTGCAAGTGGGAGTACGAACTGGTGCAACCATTACAGACAGCATTTTAACACCATCGAAAGTATGAGTAGCCCGGCAATTCTACTTTTAGGAATTTATCTTTCAAGTATATCCCACTTAGGCAAAATGACATATGTACAATATCCATTACAACAGTTTCGTAAAAACAAAATGTTATTGACAGCTTAAATGCCCGTCCATAGGAAACAGGTGAAAGAAATAAATTATGGCCCGTGCATGCGGTATAATATAATGCAGTGATAAAAAGCACGAGGAAGCTCTCCAAATACCAAAACAATAAATTTCTGCAATATATTGTGAAGAGAAAAAAGCAATACGGAGAACAGCATAAATAGCATGCTCCACTTTGTGTACAAAGAGGGAGGGAGAATATACACATATATGCATATGTATGGTGTGTGTGTGTGTGTGTGTGTGTGTGTGTGTGTGTGTGTAATTTTCCTTGTAGATACATAAAACATCTCTGTGGATATTTATTGAATGGCAGGGGTCAGCAGTGGGAAGATGTTTCACTGTATAGCCTTTCTGTTTTTGCAATATTGAACTATGTGAAGAATTACCTATTAAAACTTTTTTAAGTTTATTTATTTATTTTGAGAGAGCTCGAGAGAGAGCACAAGTGGGGGAGGGGCAAAGAGAAAGGGAGAGTGATGGTCCCAAGCAGGCTCGGCGCCCCCAATCCAGAGTCCGATGCAAGGCTCAATCCCAGGACCCTGGGATCATGACCTGAGCTGAAATCAAGAGTCGGGCGTTCAACCGACTGAGCTACCCAGGCACCCCTTAAAACTATTTTAAAGTGAAAAGTAATAATTAGCTACAAATTATAAAATAAAAAACACTATAAAGCCAAAAAAAACCCACTGAGAGTCCTAGCTTAGCATACCTCACTCCCACCTCTACCAACGTGAACTACTTAGTTTCTGAAATTGGATCGTTGTAAGGTGGATTTTCCCACACGGGGCTAGCCTACACCCTCTCTGGTCTCAGGTCAAGCAGACCAACTGAGGTTCCATTATTTCACTAATGTGTACAGAACAGTCTTACCATCACTTATAGTAATGTTAGCGAGATCCACAATCTTATCAGGAAGTCCTTGAAGCAGTTTGCACTGTTTTAACTTCGGTTTTTCCCACTGAGATTTGCCAGTCTCCACGTTGATTGAGCTGAGAAAGAGAGGAGAGAGGGACAAAGAGCTTTCTCGTTGGACGATGAGGCCAGAATAGTCTTAAAGCAAACAAAGAAGGAACACGGTGTATCTTTGGCGTGCCTCTTCCTTTTGACCACTCCCACTTACAAACACTGGGCTCTGCTGGCTGAGATAGCAAAGGCAGGAGCCCAGTGTTTGTAAAGTGAAGAAAACTTTGCTCTTGGGGAACAAGCGAATCTAGGGTCCCCATGCAGGAGGTATAAAAAGGCAAGAGAGTCTGAGATGAAGCATGGCAATGTCCCGCAGAGCAAGAGCCGGGGCACAGATTTTTGCCCCTCTGGACGTGGCTCCTTACCCTCACTTTCCTTTCTTACCCCCATTTTAAAAGGAAATTCAGTTTAGAATCTGTCCCCGTCTCAGCATATCATTCCCCAAAGGCAATTGGTATGGCACCCTCTGCCGCTCTTTGCCCCCACCGTCCACCCTCCCCTATTCAATACAGTTCATTTCAAATGAGCGGACACATTTATTGAGCACCCACTGTGTTCTCGGACCTCTGATAGTGCAGACAAACACAGCAGGGTCTGGTCCCGGCAGGAGCGTGTTGTAACTTGGTGGTTTGAGTCTGTAAATGTAACTACGTTTAGGAGGCAAGTCGTGAGACGAAAAACTCTATCGACAAAACGGACTCTATCAAAACCACCAAGCGAGGAGAGCTTATCTGCAAGCTCTGAGCTGAGCTGGATGCTAAAAGGACAGACATGGAGGAGGGCCCCCCTGCCCCGAAGCAGAGAAAATAGCACAAGCAGAGAAAGAGACCTGAGAAGGCACCCACCCGAGTCCACAGTGGCAAATGGCCGTCCTTGGCTGGAATGCGTGGTGAAAAGAAAAGGGGAGCCCACAGGTCTTGAGTACTGTCTTTAAGAGCTCAGACTTAATACCCGAGGCAATGTGGAACCAGAGCAGGGGAAGGCAAGGGGACTGCTTTAATAGTAGCTGAGGGACAATGGTAAGGACCTGCACGGGGGTCGCGGTGGTGGAGTCCGAAAGCAAAGGCTTCATGTGAGCTCTGATTGTGATCACAAAACCAGCATGATTTGATAACCTGATTAGATGTATGAACAGAGTAGGACCCAGTCTAAGATGTTGCCTTCCAAAAAAAAGCTTTTAAGCCTCTGTCAAACCCTGCTGCCCTTCTGGGCTGCCTACTTAAGTTAATGGCATAAACCATTAACAGCAGAGAGTCAGAGAAGAGGGGCTGATGATGTAAAGGAGGAAAATGATAAGGCAACAATAGGAGGGTGATTTAGTAAATTATTATGGCCCATCAACGAGGTAGCTTTGGAGGCAATTTTTCGAAATGGTCATTAAGAAGAATGTAAACCACAGAAAATGTTTGATCAACTATTGAGTGAAAAGGTAAATCACATTGCTGATAGGAGGGTGGTGATTGCCACTACAAAAAAAGCTACATAAAACTTAAAGGCACACCGGGAACAGCGAGATGAAAAAACACACCAGCCTAAAAAACAGCTGTGTTCCGATGGTGGGATTATGGGTGATGTTTTCCCTTTTGTCTTCTTGAACATTCTTTTGGAATGTGATTATGTTGCACGCGCGTGCTTAAGTAGGTCCGAAGGGTAAAAGAAGGCAAGACGAGGGTGGAAGGGGAGGGAGGGAGCCTGCTCAGAAGCGTGGCCCCAGTTAAGCGGACCTTTGAGTATCTGAACTGGCAGTTAGAACTTGGCCAATACATACCAGACTCTAGTGGCGTTTCCATCCCTATTCTTTATGCATCTAGTTTGGGCTGTCTCGGTAGGGTTGGTTAAGAGCCACTTATAGGTCCCTTTGTATTTAGAGACTGTTTCTTGGGCTTCACACCTTCCAGGCTCTACAGAGAAAATGTATGCACATTTTAAAGGGCAAAAGGCACTTAGAAGAATCATGAACAGCCATTGTGACCCATCATTATTATCCTGCCTGTAAACACCAGCAAATAAAAGAGGAAACTTTTTCTACCAGGCCCTTTAAAGCAGGCTTCACGGAAAATATGTGAAATGCAGCCCTTTCTTAAATTAAGCCTCCCAGCAAAACCTCACATTTAGCCCTTTTCATTAAAAGCACAAATTGACAGGACAGCTTTTTGTCTTGGTGTTTAAAAGTGTTACATTTGCATTGACTAATAGTTCAAGCCACCCACACAAAAACCACAAGCCCTCACCTGCCGGTTGCCCTCCTTCAGAGGTACCCACTGTCAATGATGGGAGACTAAAGACTGACTTCTCCTTCTGGATGCTTCCTCCCTTCTTCAGGGGTTCTGGGGTGGATTTGGTTTTAGTCAACTCCACGTACCGACCGTCACCAGTATTAGACACGGGAGCCCTGCTCTGATATCGATGCTGAGGGCAAGGTTTTGCTGCCAAGTGTGGTCACGTTAAGGGAGAAGTGACCCAGGCTAAGTGTGCGTGGTCAGTCCCCTGTTTTCACTGACCACCCACTGGGCTCATGACCCTGGTTCCAGAAATCTTCCCCCTCGTGTGTTGACAGAATGGTCCGGCCATCCCAGTCTCCTGTAAGCTCTGCCTGTGGCTTCTACCCTTCTCTGCCTGCCACTCATCTGTTACTTGGGACCACAGCCCGCCCTCTGCTACCTGATTAGTTTGTCGCCGAGGACTGTGTGTTCTAACACGGATGTGTGGTATCCGGGTTAGCCCACTATCTATTTTGCCGCAGTCCACTGGGGAAAAGTAAGAGAGCTATAGCAGCAATGGCAGGGAGTAAGGGAAGAAATGCCCATGAGAGAAAGGCCCGACTGTTCCCAGATCACTTTCCAAGATGAACAGCCTGGCTATATCAATCAATAAATCAGCAAGCATCTATCGGGCAGCTCTAGTGTGGGACGAGGAAGCTCCCCCACCCTCCGGGTATTTATGCAAGAAAGACAATTCTCCCGCTCCGTTGATGGACAGGCCACTGCTGATGTCCAGAGCTGACCAATGGTCTCCGGTAGTCCCCCTGTATTGTTTATAAGCTCTTACAGGCAGAAATATTCTCAGGGTGAGTGAGCACTGTGGATGAGGAAAGGGACGTGAAGACAACTCCTCTCCCCTTCAGAACTCAGGACGTCTTCCTATGCGTGCATTATGAGCTTTATAATAAGGGGAATGAGAGGAAAGTGGCTGATGGGCATCGAGGAGGGCACCTGTTGGGATGAGCACTGGGTGTTGTGTAGAAACCAAGTGGACAATAAATTATATATATATATATATATATATATATATATATGGGGAATATAATAAGGGGAATGGATGCATATGGAATACCCCCCACCCCAAATTACCTAGTTTTTCCACTGCAATGTGTTCCGATGCAACTAACAACATCAGTTGACCTTGCGTGAAGTTTCCATGTGTGAGGTTGCCATGTATTTTCCTTTCGATCCTGCTAATCAATTCGCTGGCTGCTAAAGAAGAGTTGGCTTTTAGGATGACCTGACAAACACAGCTAAAAAGCAGAGACAAAAGAACAATGTCGCAGTTATGTCAACAGGGTACAACTTGGCCCGCGGCGCTGAGATTTTACACAGGTGGTTTAATTGAGAGCCCATAAACACCCAACATTTTACGTCAAGTGGCAAGCCTTAAGACATGATGGAAGACGGCCCATCGAAATCTTCTGATAAATTTTCTCGTCTGCCAAATAAACAACTCAAAGCCCATTTGCAAAAGAACAGTCAGAAACATTCGCATTCTATTAAAATCAACTAGCCATGCGTTCGCTGGGAGTTTGTGCTAATTAATAGAGAAGAGGGAGTACTCGGGATTTATTACTCGGGAGAAAACCTTTTATCCTTCTGGTCTCCAATTTATCCATCATTACTGCAATGAGGCAAATGGCACACGCTCAATTAGTCTGTAAAGATGTGTTGTGCGGAAGGCCTATTTCTGCAATAGTAATAATGGAGATAATGATAATGATAGTAGCTAACATTTGCAGCACTCTTGCTCCCCTGGTCTTGCTACTCATGTTATCTTCACAATGGCCTCACGAATAGTGCTACTATTAGCCCCATTCCACAGATGAGGGAACTGAGACTTGGCCAAGGTCACAAATACCTAGTATGTTCCACTTCCCTGCTGAGTATTCTGTGGACTTTTCTTGACGGCAACAAACGCTTTATTCCCCCATCTCCAAATTATGACCACTTTGGACCCCATTTTCTTTTCACTACAAAGAGGCAGCAGGCTCTTTGCTAGGCTGTGCCATGATCAACCGAAACAACTTATTTCATGAAGGCAAGAGCCCAATTACAGCATCTGTAAAATAACCACCGGGTACTTTGATCTCCTTCTGACAACTCCGACCCAGAGGCTGCAAATACAGAATTAAATGGAAGGAAAATCAGAACTAAATGTACCAGCTACGAATAAACTCAGTTCTTACCTGTATGGTACATAGGAAATTGTAGCCATTCCTTGCCCTTCCCTCTGTTTCAAAATAATGCAAAAGAAAAGTACATTGTCTCCGAAATCTTTACACAGATGTTACAATCGAGCACAGGGCTTATTGACAACAGCAATCATCATTATGCTTTACATTTATGTAACCCATTGCCATTTGCAAATCAGTCTCAAAAAAGTCAATGCATCTAGTCCTCGTATCATCCCTGTGGTGTGGACAACGCAGGGAAAGTCACCCCATTTTCTAGATGAGAAAGCTAGGTCTCAGAGAAGGTAAGTGATCTGCCCAGTGTCACACAGCTGATGAATCACAGCACCGGGAGCAGAAGCTGAGACTTCCGGATCTAGATCCTGACATGGTGATGACAAGGGTAAACACTACCAAGCATTTACTATGTCCTGTGCTAAGCACTTTACATGAATCATCCCATTCCAAAACATCCCTGTGGGGAATGGTAGTATGGTTATCCCCATTTTACAGATGAGGAAACTGAGGCACAGAGCATTCAATTAGGTTGTCCAAGGTCTCCCATTCAGGAAGTGCAAGATCAGGGGTTCTAACCCAGGCAGCCTGCTCTGGGGACCACAGTGTCGCCAAAAGGCTTTTTACACCTATTATTTGAGAGCAATTTCACTTAGGTTATGTTATCTATTAAATTAAAAAATTCAGACTCTGTTCTTTACAGAAAGTATTTTAAATGATGACAGATAGGAAGCCCCCGGGTGGCTCAGTCAATTAAGTGTCTTTTTTTTTTTAAGTATTTCTTTTTTTTTTTTTCCAGTTTATGTATTTATTTTGAGAGAAAGCACAAGTCAGGGAGGAGCAGAGAGAGAGGAGAGATGATGCTGGGCTCGAACCCACGAACCGTGAGATCATGATCTGAGCCAAAGTCAGATGCTTAACCAGCTGAGCCACCCAGGTGCCCCAAGCATCCAACTCTTGATTTCAGCTCAGGTCATGACCTCACAGTTTCATGATCTCAAGGTTCGAGCCCCGCATCAGACTCTGCACTGACAACACAGAGCCTGCTTGGGGTTCTCTCTCTCCCTGTCTGCTCTTCTCCGTTCACTCGTGTGCTTGCTCTCTCTCTCTCTCTTTCTCAAAAATAAACAATTTTTAAGTTTAAAAAATAAATGACGGCAGATCATTTGGATGGCACTGCAGGCTTGATTTTATTTTGTATAAGCAAAATATTTCTCTCATGTTTAAAAACCTTACGAGCTGCATTGCGTACTAATCCTTTTGGAGTCTGACGTGGTAAAATTTTGAGGCACCGGGATAAGTACTGAGAATCGGGGCAAGGAGGATGGGAGGTAGTTTTGTCACACTCTGACTTCAAACCTATACACATAAAAGGCAGATTTATTATTTACAATCCCCAAGTCCTTCCATGCTCCCATAGCCCACACAAAAGGTACCTCAAAAAAACTGCCCCACAGAGAGTTCAGAAAAGCAGAGGATGGTCTTCCAACTGGGTTGCTGTGCAGATGCCAAAGAAAGTAATGTAATTTGACCCTCAATGGCCATAATTGAGCTTTGCTTGACATACACTTGGGTAGAAGCACTAATTTACTTATATCTACTCAGGTACAGGATGAGTTACAAGTCATTTTGAAAAATTACTTACTGCAGTTTGATCCATGGTTATTTCTCCCTCAGAAGTGTCTCTGTATCAAAAGCATATATATATATATATATATATATATATATATACACACACACACACACATGTAAATGAAATATAGTGTCCAATACATGAGGACTCAAGTTCAGGAGAAAGACAACTGTGAGGCAGAACAGTAGAATCTCCCAGCTTGGAATTCAAACACTAGGGCTCTAAGGAGACACTTCAAAAGAGCTTGGTCATTATCTGAGTACCCAAATGGTGGTAAGTCTTTGAGCAACCCCACTCCCAGGAATCTGTCCCATAACAGTACCAACAAGGGTGCATACAGATATACGTACAAGAGTGGAAATAACTGAAATGTCCATCACTAGGTAATCGGATAAATACACCATTGCACACCCATGCAAAAGGATCCCATGCAGTCATTAAAATGAAGAAGCTAAATCTGTATGTGTTGGCCCGCTAAGATGTACATGATGTATTTTGAAGCAAGAAAAGAAAGGTGTAAAACAGCACGTAGAGTAGAATCCCGTTCTCTTAATAAACGTATGGCCCCAAATCTAGGAGTATGTAGAAAATAAGCTGCAAACCAGGTATTGGAGAGGGTGGGGAAAGGCGGGTTTTCTCTTTGATCTCGGCTCCTCGATACTTCTCAGCACCTGCCCATTGCACTGTCATCACCTCCCCAAATCTGCACCCCAGGCAAGTCTTAGACTAGTCAGCACTCCTCGCCTTACACATTTCAGGTTCCCTTTGGAATATTCTACCTCCTGAAAGTGCGTTAATCAGAAAAGAAAGAGTCTTATAAATCTTCATGCATTGGCCATCCCTAGCCTTTCATCCGTTTAAGGCATGATTTTTCCCCTCAAAGTCACAGAGCATTTTAAAGCCAAAAGGGACATTAAAGGCAACTGAATCTAATTCCACTGTTTCCCTGATTTATATTCCTCTGTTTTGTTCTCTCATTGGCTTTACACCCTACAGTGATAATACACATTTTTCTCGTATTCCAAAGAGAACCTACACTCAGAAGGGAAGATGTAACTCAAAATGCCGACCCTAAATCTCAGACGGAAAAAAACAAAATGAAATCCGCCCTCCCCCGCCCCCGGGATAGGAACATACCCAGAATGCCCCCAAACTGCCTTCGACCCACAATAGATGATACCCCCATACCTGCTTTTAATTTGAATGGCCAGATTAGCAACAGCAAATTCACTGTCCTGAAATATAGAATTCAACTGTAAGAGACAAAACAGATCGATTTTAGTATTCCCACTCCTCTATCAAGCCAGGGAAGTTACCTGAGACAATGTCATCATTAAGCTGCATTTATTATTCCAGTGAGATCAACATTTCCATCTGCTCCACTCAGTTCTTCAATTTACATTTTACCTACTGCCAGGGGCTGAATAGCGTCCCCTCCAATCGATACGTTGAAGTCCTAACTCCCTCATGTGACTATATTTGGGTGTAGGCCCTTTAAGGAGGCAATGAAGGCTCAATATAGTCAGAAGGTGGAGCCTTAATCTGGTAGGACTGGCAGTCCCTGGAAGAAGAGAGACACCAGATATGTGTGTGTGTGCGTGTGTGTGTGTGTGTGTCTCTCTCTCTCTCTCTCTCTCTCTCTCTCTCGCTCTCTCTCTGTACCTGCCGCGCGCGTGCGCGTGCGTGTGCGCATGTGTGTGTGCGCGCGCACACGCAGGAAAGGCTATGGGAGGACACAGTGAGAAGGTGGCCCTCTGGAAGCCAAGGAGAGAGTCCTCTGAAGAAACCCACCCTCCAGGCGCCTTGATCTTGGACTTCCAGCCTTCGGAACTGTGAGAGAAGAAATGTCTGTTGTGTAAGCCCCCCAGTGCCTTGTATTTTGTTATGGCGGCCCTAAGAGACAAATACACGCGCCCATTTTCAAGCACTTACAATCATGCTATACACACGGCAAAAGAAATGCTGATGGGGAAAGAGAGGAAACAGACATGATCATTTACTGTTGGTGGGGTGCAAATGGATATCGCCTGTCTGGGAGGCCACCTAGCTTTATGTTAGAATGTGAAATGTGGGGCCCAAGCGGGGCTCAGTCGGTTAACCGACTCTTGATTTTGACTCAGGTCATGACCTGACCGTTTGTGAGTTGCAGGCCTGCATCGAGCTCTGTGCTGTCAGTACCGGGCCTGCTTGGGATTCTCTCTCTCTTCCTCTCCTACTTGTGTGCTGTCTCTCCCTCACTCTGCTTCTTCCCCACTTCTAAGCACGCTCTCTCTCTCTCTCTCTCTGTCTCAGAGTAAATAAATAAACTTATTTTTTTTTAATGTTCAATGTTCATGTGCTTTGATCCAGCAATTCCAGCTCTGGGAATTTATCCTCTAGAAAACCTCAAGTGCCCCCCAAATTTATTGCAAGGGCATATCATCAGCATTGTTTCCAAATAGAGAAAAAAATATAAGTGACCTAAATGTCCACCGCTGGGTGTCTGAATTCAAAAAAAAAAATACTATATTACAACCATCCAGTGAAATCCTTTGTATCTGTTAAAGCATATGAGGTAGATGTACATTTGCAATATGAATATGCTCAAAGATATATGGTTAAGTGAGAAAAAGCAAGCTGCAGAATAGGATAATTGTATGGTTCCAATTATTTTTGTAAAAGAACATACATGCATCAGTGTTACCACGGGTATAGGGAGAAAAAAAAAAAACCCTCAATGAATATACCCCAGACTGTTAAGAAGATTCAATACAAGCAGTATGAGGAAGACATTTACTTTCTGGGGCTCGGATTTCAGTCTCTGGATTTGTTTTTACAGAGAGAATGTATTACTTTTATTTTCAGAAAAAAATGTGAGGATAAAGAAAACATCGTGTAGGAGAGAAAAAATAAAACTGCAGAAAATAAACATATTTAAATACAATAGCATAGGCTTTGTTATCGCTGCCTCCCCGCTTTCTCCAATTAGGAAAATTTGGCAGAAGCCCAGAATTTGTGTCGGCGAAGGGAAAGTTCTAAACAAATTAAAATAATGACATCCCATAAAAGCTTTCAGCATTGACACCGTACGTCCTTACAGTGTTACTCACACAGTAGATAAATTTGCAGCAAAAAATCAAAACCAATTAGCTGTGAAATGTATTATGGGTAGAAAGAAGTTAAAGCCTACTTTTAAGCTACTCCGTCCATCGTATATATATGCACATACATATATTCACAGATTTTATATGTACCATAAATATTTAAAAGATTATTTTACCCAATTTTCTGCAAATTCTTTGACAACACTGATAACCGGGATCCTTGGGTCTTCATCAAAGACAGAGAAACTCATTTCAATATTGTAGAAGGAGACTGTAATTAAAAACGAGATTAATTTCACTCATTTAGCTCAAGAAATTTAACTTCCATAAATTTGGTCAACATTGCTTGTCATTTTAGAGAGACCAACAATGAAGTCTCGTTCTTAAATTTTGCTTAATTTAACTCCAAGGTCAAGAGCCAACACTTGGGCTCCATATCCAAAAGCAAAACAGATGTACCATCACATTTTTGTTTTAATTATTTCGGCAGTTTCCCGATTGCTATACAGTTGATGGACACTCTGCAAATCCTCGAAATCCTCAATTTTCTGTAGCCAACACATTTCCAGTCCATTTAATGGTCAAGCTGAACATTATCTCACAAGATCATTTGCACCGAGAAAATATTTATTTCTCCCTATACTTTTCTTTCTACTTCAGATTTGTCTCTGTATCCCTCTTTCTCTTGTCTGTCCTTTCAAATTTCAATTTTTGAGCGTTAAAAGTTGAAGGGACATTCCAGATTTGCATGATATGGAAGCCAAATACTCCCTGGCCATAGATAAGCATTCCAAGCCGGCTGGAGGTGGAGAGTGGAGAAGCTGAGGCCTATATAAGAGGAATTTAAAAAGGCAGGCTAGAATATCTCCTGGAATTGGATGGTTTGCAGTCATCATGTCAGACCTAAGGCCATATAATTCTACACTGGGAGAAGGTGAAGTTCCTGATCGATGTTCACATTGGCAGAGACAGAGTATCAGGAACAGAATGGATGGAAAGCGTGCTTAGAGAGGTCCTACCGAATGAAAAGATACATTTGCACTATATTTCAATAAAGCAAAGGTAAGCGAGATGGCTAGAGAATTCTGTTTGGACAAGGTACCATGTACCCACTGTCTTTTTATAGTAATTTCCACACCCAGTGTGGGGTTCGAACTCACAACCCTGAGATCAAGAGTCACGTGCTCTACCGACCGAGCCAGCCAGCTGCCCCCCGCACCCACTGTCTGAAGGAGGGCAGAAACACCTGTACCCTTCTTTATCCTTTTCTGCCTTCAGGGAACGGCCACCTTAGAGGACACATGACCCAGTGCCCATGCATTCTGTCAGCGATACGCTGCACATATTCTAGAACAGACCTGTGGACTCAGTGGCAACAAGTGAAGTCGAGGTTTCCATAGACCTAAAAGAAGGTGTGGAGTCTAGCCAGATTGTCTCAGGAGAGGAAGAGAGTAGTGAAGGCACAGTTGCTGGAGGAAGGGGTGTTACTCCAGTGGATGTGAGTGGAAGTGAGCCTCCAGTAGCAGTAGACGTATTGGCAGTTATATCTGGAAGGGAGTCCAGTGTAGAGGATGCTGATACAGCTGGGATTCCGCTCCAGGCAGATGTCACGGCGTGGCTGGGCAGAAGCATGGAACTAATAGATCGGGTGTGGTCAGTCGCGGGAGGTGAGCCACTCATTTTGCTAGAGGGTAGAGGTTGAGACACAGTCTTGGAGTTGGCAGTCGCAGTGGTTCTGGAAGATGCCTCAGGGGATTTGGAAACGTATAGGCTGTTATCTGTGAGTTTAACAGACACAGGGAGAGAAGTTGGGAAGCCAGTGCTGATGCTGCCCACTGCAGGTGTAGGGGTGGTTTCCGTGAGTGCGGTGCGTACAGTAGCAAAGGATGGTGTTGTAAAGTTAGTGAACGAGCGTGTCAATGTCCCGTCAGAAGTCAGAGATGTGGACTCTGACAGCTTTACTGTAGAAGAAGTTACAATGTGAGGAGTACTGGATACAGTTGACAGTGGAGAACCCGAAGGGAGAGTGGATAAAATCCAAGCCAGCGTGGGTGAACTAGTAGCCTTTGAAAGTATGGATCCTGAAGTAGCACCAGAATGATTCGATGGGAGTGTGGTCCCAAGAGTTACGGATGTCGCTGTTTTCTCAAACGTGTGCTTAATATCAGCCAAAGTGATAGGGATAGATCTTGAAGATATCGATGAAGGGCTGTCAGACATCCCCAAGGTGGGAAGAAATCCTGACATGGAAATTGATGGCTTTGCCATAACATCTCCAGATATAAGACCAGTCTGAGGGGCTGCGAATGTTGACAAAGATCCAGGAACAAGGTATGGAATCTCCGTTTCCATCTTGTGGGGTGTAGGTACATGAGTACTGGTAAACATTGGAAATTGAGAACCTTTAGCTGTGGGTGCGTCCCAGGAAGTCATAAGCAGAGGTTGGGTGTTACTAGGTGTGGTTCTTGTTCCCAGAACTGGAAATTCAACCATTTGGGATGTAAGAGGAAGAAAAGTCTTTGGAGTGGAGAATTTGGCTTCTGTACGATGAGGTGAAAAAAGAAGTGATGTCAAAGAGGGTGGAGTTGCAATGGATGGAGTCCACGGAGAGTACGAAACAGGGGTCTTCACGGATGTGGCACCTTTTGCTGGTTCAGCTGTTGAAGTATTTTCTGACCAGGAAGTCTTCTTCTCTGTATCTGAAGAAAGGTAAGTGGTGGCTTTGACCCTTTTTGTGTGTCCAGGAGTGCTCTTAAAGCTAGTCAAAGACGGGGACACCTGAATACTCGAGGAAGTATGGGGATGACCTGACGGAGTAGATGAAAACACACTTTCCAGGGCATCAGCTCCAGAAGAAGTATTTGTGAGAGCTGTTACTGTACTACTGCTTACGGGAGACAGGGAGTCCTTGGTAGTCCCAGGTAATATGCCCAGAGTTGCCGTCTCATTTTGTGATGACTGATGGGTTGTTGCTAGAAAGGGTGAAAATGTGGTCTTTGGAATGGAAGAAATCGCTTCCGTGTTCCTAGAACTGAGTAGAGAGGAGGCAGTGGTGCCTACGGATGGAGGTGCTATCCCCGCCATGATAGTGGTTGGGATGGTTTTCACGGAGGGAAAAGTTGACTCTGTCGGAGAGGAAGAGGATGTAGGTGTGATCCTGGAGGACACCTCTGTCACTTCTGAAGTAATGAAAGCAGAGGAAAACAGCGTGCTTTTTGAAGCAGGCCTAGGTGCGACATCCAGTGTAGATGCCGGTACGGTCATGAATGAAGACAATAATGAAGAGAATGACCCGGCTGCTGCGGAAGTGTCAAAAGAGGCAGCTGGAGGTGAGAAAGCAGAGCCACTCACTGACATTGAGGACATCTCAGACATAGGCGCAGAAGTGGCTGTGGAGGGACTCTTCGGGCAATCTGGGTGTGTTGTTTTAGAAGAGTTAGTTACTAGTGTTGTGGGAGTTTCAGAAACTCTCTTGGAGGCAAAGGCAGTGACGCCAACTGGCAGTGAGGACATCTGGTAGATAGGAATGGACGTTGCCATAGAGGTTTTCCCAAGAAGTACCGTTGGTACATTTGGAGCAGAAAGGGCTGTAGTGACCCCATCAGCAGAGACGAGTGTAAAAGTGGCACCAGATGGTCCAGTTGTAGAAAGAGACAGGAAGTCAGGGGAGGTCTGTGTGCTTTCAGAAATGGGAGAGGCGCCTGAAGTCAGCTCCGTTTGAGTCTTAGGGGGAAGCAAGTTTGAAAGAGATGTGTTGATGTCTACAGGATCCGATACTCTGGTTGTCCCGGAAGTGACGGTAGACATTTCTGGAATGTGAGCATCTCCTGTGTGGCTTGAGAGAGAGGTAGATGTAGTCTGTATACTCCCAGAAGCGGGAGGTGAAGCTGACATCCCGTCAGGTGGGGTTGCAAGTGGGAAGTCTGAAGGTGAACGTGTTTGATGGGTGGAAATTGCTGTGCTCTCAGCAGCTCCTGTATCTGTCATTTCCAAGGATGAAGTACTCTGGGAGTCTGAAATAAAAGGATTCTCTGCTGGGGACATTTCTGTCACCTCCATAGTTCTAGAGGTGTTTCCCAGGGATGTGGTCATCTGCTCTTTGTCAGAAGGCAAGGTAGAAACGTCGGTCACTAACAGGGTGGGGACCGGTGTGTTTCCAAGATGCGCTGAAGATTGAGAAACGTGATCATCTACCGAAGTACTAGCCTTAGGGGCAGAGGTGTCTGGGGACATGGTCTCATCAACAACAGAGGTTTCTGTGGTGCTGGTCGCCAAGCTAACAACATCCCCACTACTGCCGAGAGTGTGCGGAAAGCTGAGAGCGTGGGTGGAAGTCTCCTCCGCTTGAGATACAGGTCGGGTCGTCACCGGTGTAAACCGAGTTGAGATCACACGGGTGGAGGACGCGACAGGAATGTTGTCAGAGACAGACTTAGAGCAGACAAGAGTGGCTGTAAATGGGGTTACTGTGTCAGCCGAGGTGAGGCGATGGGTGGTCTCAGCCTTAGTTGCCACGGGAGTGGGAGGTCTCCACGAGGGGACTGGACGTTCTGTCAGAGAGAGGACTGTCGCGGGTGTTTTACTGACGGAGGTCACTGTGGCTTCGGAAGTGGCGTGAATCGAGCGTCTGTGTGTAGGCATGCCGTGGCTGGTTGCCGAAGCAGTCTGACCCAAAGGTGACACTGATGCTGTGGTCGCAGGAGCTGATGGCACAGGGGTTGCTGAGGAATGGGTAGCCGTAGGCTGCGGAGGCAAGATGCCAGCAGGCAAGGACATAGCTGTCGTGTCTGTAGGGATAGTGGCAAAACTGGTCCCCAAAATCCTTCTGGTGGAAGCGCCCAAGGGATCAGGGGATGTCTGTGCGCTCCCAGAACTGGGAGATGGGGTCGGATTCCCCTCAGGCGGAGCCTCTGAAGTCCAAAGTGCTGTGTAGGTGTGGGTGGGATTAAAGATTTCTGTGGCTCCATCATATGAACTCTTAGGTGTGGTTTTCATCGATTTTGTAGAAAGCCAACTGCCTCTCCCCTCAGTAGTTGCAGTTCTATTCTCCAATGGGGTAGTCAACTTTTCTGTATCGGGAAAAGGGGAGATGGCGACAGAAGCTGTTAGCCTTTGTGCAGATTCATCCGTCGCTTCCAGCGTTGTTGCGGCTGGAGAACGCTCAGTTGTCGCTGCTATAGCCGATCTTCCCTCAAGACAATGGGCAGCCGTTTCTTTCCTTGTCACAGTAGCCTCATATCTTTGTGTTTTTGCAGACTCTGCTACGGGGGCCGTTGTCCCTCCACATGCACTCGTACCACTTGTCTCTGTTAGGCTGGTCTCAGAAGCGCTCTCCTCGGTAGAAAAATTGGGGTCAGTGTCGGCAACGGTAGATGCATCTACTGGGGGAGCAACCGTCTCCCTTGGCGTTGAAAGAACCTCACTTCCAGCTGCCGTAGACATAGGGGTAGTTTTTAGTAGGAAGGTGGTAAGTTTAAACTCAGGCAGTGTGGTTACAGACGCGGGTCTTGAGACTGTGGAGAAGTTAGCAAACAACCACGAAGCTGTCGAGTTGGATAGAGCTGTCGTGTATCTGTCTGTAGTACCATCAGCGGTAATAATAGCATCAGCGACAGGGGTAGCCTCACTCTCTGAGGGTGCTTCCGGTGGGATACCAATAGGACTAGTTGTGGACGAATGTTCTGCATTAGAAGCACTCCCATGGAATGCCGGTGTCAGCAGGGTCTGGTCTGGCCTGGAAGCCCAAGTGGCTTCACCGGTGGAGAGTAGTTGGGCACCACCATCAGTTATGGATGTGGGACCAGACTCATATGCCTTGGCTGTGGAAGCTGATCTAGTAGAATTCAAAGAGGGCATGTTTCCACCATCTGTGGGTGTATTCTGGGTATGTGTCGGCCCAGCTGTTGTCGGGGGGAGCACCGTTTCAGCCACCGTGGTGGCAGGTGTGACTCCAGGAGTCGAGGCTGGACGTGTAGTCTCAGCATCACGAACTGTCTGTGTATCCTGAGCTCCGGTGAATGGAGAGGATGTCCTGAAAGAAAGGGCCATAGAAGAGGCCTTTTCTGGTATGAAAGTAGATATCGTATCCTCCATTCTGGGTGAAGAGACATCCTGGAAATCTACAGATGTCAATTCTGCCTCAGCTGTTCTTAGCACAGGCATCATCTCAACGGGCCTCGTCGGGAGTGGTTTTGAATGAACTGTAGATGTTATTTCTGTGTCAGTTATTGCCAGTGTCGATGCTGTCTGATTTCTAGGAAATACAGAATGCACTGGAGCAACTGTGGAGATGAGCACAGACCCGGGTGGGAATGCGGATACAGTCCCAACATGAGTAGCTGTAGCCGAAGTCTGTTCCACCGTGGACCGAGCCACTGTTCCAGCATCTGTAGATGTAAGAAACTCCTGGCTAGCTGTGAAGATAGCAAGTGCCTCAATACCTGTGGATTTCTGCTTGGGCCGAGATGTTGCAGATATGGGTGTTGACTCAACAGATGAGAATACGGATGTTGTCTTCATAATGGCCGACTGAGATCCAGTCACTGAAGTTTTGGGTCTAATTGAATCCTTGGTAAATCCAGATGTGTACGGAAAATTAGTAGCTGCAGTTTGAGGAAATGTCTCGGTAGCAATGGCTTCAGCCATTTTTGTTGTCCCGGTGCTCTCTGAAGATGGGGATTTAGTCATTTTCATGGAATTGGTGGTAGTGCCTGTGGAGGTACCCTTGGTAGGCAGAGTGATGGCTGCTGAAGTTGACAAACTGTCTGCCGTGAATCTAGCAGTCCCCGCTACGGATGTCTTTAATAATTTGGGGGCAGTCACTGTTTCCAGAAGTAGAGACGTTGTATTGGAATATGATACGGTTGCATAATCGGTTGCAAATACAGGCATGCTTTTAAACATCATTGTAGAAGAATATACTGTCTCTTGCGGTTTTAGTCCAGTAACTTGGGATGGAGTTGTCACATCTACTTGTTGAGAAAGAGTCGTACTCATTTCTTGAGTTGTTATATTTTCATAAACAACTGAAAAATGAGAAAGCATGTGTTACTTTGGATTCGGCTTTGGAAATCAGAGACAATTCTGTTAGAAAGAGCTCTATAATTTTTTCTTGTATTTTTAAGAGGAGATAAATATCTGATATAATCAAACCACTTGACTACTTGGTTTTTCTTAAGATAATTTTCTACTTTCTGAAATCTCTATATTGTTCTCAAAATGCCCTGGTTAAGTAACAAGTAGAAGGACATCCATTTCATAGTGTCTCCATTAAAAATTGGAGGCACCGCTAAAGGAGGGATGAATGCTAGAGTCACGTACTGATTAAGAGGTTTAGCGCTGGGAAATGCACCAATTTCTTGAAAGACACAAGTGATCAAGGCTCACTTAAGAAGAAATAGGTAACTTGAATAGTCCCGTATCTATCAAAGAAGTTGTACTGTGTAGTTAAAAGTCTTCCCAAAAGGAGGGACAGCTTTGGATTCAAATAGATGTAGTTTTAAATCCTGGTGCCATCATTTTTCATTATGTAACCCTGAACTAATTGCCTAACCTCTCTGTGCTGCAATTTCCTCCTCTCTAATGTGAAAAAAATAACACCTACCTTATAAAATTGTTTTTGAGAACTGAGCTAATGCATATAAAACACTTCGTATAGCACCTGGCACACGGTAAGTGCTCAAAAAGAAATTTAACTGCCATAAAGGAAAGTTTCAGACTTGGTCAAATTTCTATTACTCTTCTAAGCTCTATAGATTAAAGATGTTTTCATCTGGAACCTCAAGCTTAAACTTCTTGAACATGCACCACACACACACACACACACACACACACACACACATATTTGTCAATAGTGTATGTACATATATATAGTAAATTTGTATTATGTACATTACAAGCATACACAAAAATAGAAATGTCAAAAGGATATGATAAAAATAAATAGAAATAGAAGTTTTATAATATCTTCTTCCTGCACTCTGATGTACTGTCTGTGTGCCCCCCTAGAATTGTGTACCTCACTTTGAAGACCACCGGGGCCTAGATTTTATCTCGATTCAAGTGAATTAAATTTAACAAGTATTATGAATGCTATTCTGGGTCGTGTGAGAAAGAAGTATATAGCTCTCACAGCATGATTCCTTCCCTCAAAGCGCTCACACTTACATTAGAAAAGTCTTATATTACTGAAATGTTTTTAGACAAAAATATAACATTCTTAAACAAAACACTGAAAACAATAAAAAATAATAGTACAGTGTATAATAAAGTGAACAATTTGGGGCGCCTGGGTGGCTCAGTCAGTTAAGTGTCCAACTCTTGATCTCAGCTCAGGTCTTGATCTTAGGGTCGTGAGTTCAAGTCCCGTGTTGGGTTTTGCACTGGGCGTGAAGCCTACTTTAAAAATAAATAAATAAGATGTGCCTGGGTGGCTCGGTCGGTTAAAAATCCGACTTCAGCTCAGGTCATGATCTCACAGATTGTGAGTTCGAGCCCCGTGTCAGGCTGTGCTGACAGCTCGGAGCCTGGAGCCTGTTTCAGATCCTGTGTCTCCCTCTCTCTGTTCCTCCCCAACTCATGTTCTGTCTCTCTGCATCTCTCAAAAATAAATAAATGGGGAAAAAATTTGAGTAAATAAATAAAAAAAGTGAACAATGGAATACAACCAGGTTCCAAATGTCTCTGAATTGCAGTGGGAGATCAGTGCAGTGAGAGATCAACACAGGCTTCAAACTAATGAGGAAGCTTTCTTCTAGAAGATGTTGGCCTTTGAGAAATGATGGGGTTTGGGTGGAGAATCAAAGGCTCGTGGCAATGAATGTGGAGGCAGTGGAAGATCAGTCTAGCTGGGAAGGAGTATGTTGGGTAGGGCTGGGAAAGAATGTCAGACTAGGATGTAACTTGAAGGGGAGGGTGGAGAAACAGGTAACAGAAGATAATGTAGCAGCTTCCACACACTCACTATGAGCCAAGCACTGTACTAAATGCTATCCCATTTCTTTTTTAGTAGTTTTCTTAAGTTTATTTATTTTTCTTAGTAATCTCTACATCCAGCGTGGGGCCCAAACTCATGACCCCGAGATCAAGAGTTGTGTGCTCTTCCAAAGGAGCCAGCCAGGCACCCCATGCTATCTCGTTGAATACACCTAACAACCTTATAAGGTGGATATTACCACTACTCCCACTTTAGAGGTGAAGAAACAGAGTGTTGGCAACTTTACACGAATTGCTCAAGTTCACAGTTCAGACCAAGGTCTGTCATCCATGCTCTTAAGCACTCCACCCTTGGAAAGGATGTAGATTCTCGAGTGAGGAGCACGAAATGAATAAAAGTAGTCTTTAAAGCAAATGACTTTCGTGGCAGTGTACAGGATGGGTAGGAACAGGAAGGCACTGAAAGCAAGGAGATTCTTTAGGAGGCTGGTAGAGTCCTATTCCTCACCTCACTCCCATCAACTCTGAGCCAACCCGACTATCCATCGCCCCCATACTTGCACTTGAGAGGTCAAGCACTGCTGGCCGTGGTCACACAAGGGGATGAATTAGTGTTTCTATAAATTCCTGATCACCAACCCCAAATAAGCCTCTCACACTGCCCAGCCACCCTACTTTTTTCTCTGCTCAATTTTTGCTACTACTCTCTACAATAACTATTTGAAGCCTTCCTCATTACCAAACTCTGCCCCCTCGCCCCGTGTTTATTCCGTAACTGTGCCCCTTACTTCATGGGACAGAATAATTGAAGTGATCAGAAACTCAGCCGTGCTACTGTCTCAGTTATCCCTCACCGGCAGGTATGGCTCCTTTTCTTAAGGAGCCTTTCCTTCCTGATTTAAAACATACTCCAGTCTCTTGTAATACAAAATAAAAGCCCTACATCTGGGGCACCCGGGTAGTTCAGTCGGTTAAGTGTTCGACTCTTGATTTCGGCTCAGGTCATGATCTCACAGTTCGTGGGATCGAGCCCCGCATCGGGCTCTGCACTAACAGCGAGGAGCCTACCTGGGATTCTCTCTCTCCCTCTCCCTCTTCCCCTTCCTCCCTCTCTCTGTCTCTCCCTCTCTCTCCATCTGTCTCTCAAAATAAATAAATAAACATTAAAAACAATAAAAGCCCCACATCCCTCTACAGGTACTGCCCTGTCTCCTTCTTCCCCATCACACCCACTTTAAAGAAAGTTTATCTATACTGGCTGTCTCCACCCTCCCCGGCTCCTTTCTTTAGCCCACACTGAACTGGGTTTTTTGTCATCATTCCACTGCACAACACCCACTAAGGCCACCAATGGCTTCCATAAGGACAAATACTATGGATACTTTTTCAGTCTTCATCTTACTTTACCTCTCAACAGTTTTGGACAATGTTGACCACTCCCTTCTTCTTAAAATACTCCTTTCATTGATTTCCGTGACATAACATGCTCTTGGGCTTTCTCCTTCTTCTCTGGCCACTCCTTTTCTATCTCTTTCGCAGACCCATCCTATTTAACCCAGTCATTAAATATTAGAGTTCCTCGGGGCGCCTGGGTGGCGCAGTCGGTTAAGCGTCCGACTTCAGCCAGGTCACGATCTCACTGTCCGTGAGTTCGAGCCCCGCGTCGGGCTCTGGGCTGATGGCTCGGAGCCTGGAGCCTGTTTCCGATTCTGTGTCTCCCTCTCTCTCTGTCCCTCCCCCGTTCATGCTCTGTCTCTCTCTGTCCCAAAAATAAAATAAACGTTGAAAAAAAATTAAAAAAAAAATATTAGAGTTCCTCAAAGCTTGGTCCAAGCACCTCTTCTCTTCTCACCCTGTGGTTTCTTTCTTTCTTTTTTTAAAAATATTTATTTATTTTTGAGAGAGAGAGACAGAGCGTGAGCTGTGGAGGGGCAGAGAGAGAGAGAGGGAGACGCAGAATCCGAAGCTGGCTCCAGGCCCCGAGCGGTCAGCACGGAGCCCGACGCGGGGCTCGAACTCACAAACTGTGAGATCATGACCTGAGCTGAAGTCAGACGCCCAACCGACTGAACCACCCAGGCGCCCCCTCACCCTATGGTTTCTTCACACACCTCCATATTCCAGTTTACACCTATACACAGATGAATGACAAAGTTCTATCTCTCGACCGGATCTCTATTCTGAGCTCCACATCTGTATACCCAATTGCTTACTTGACATCTGTTGGCTATCTCATTAACCCTTCCAACTCAATATGCCCCAATTTGAACTCGGTCTTCTCTCCAAACCGGGTCCTCCGTCAGGACTCCCTCAGTGAATGGCATCATCATGCGTTCAATTGCACAAGGCAAAATCCTCTCCCTCTGTCTCCTTCTTTTTCTCTCTCGCCTGCCATAGCCAACCCATAATTTTGTCCTATAACTCTTATCTCCCAAATAGCTCTTGACTCCATCTGTTTATCTCCATCTCTATCACTTACCACCCTGACCAAACCCCCATTGGCCTCTCACCTGGACTGCTGCACAGCCTCCCACCTGATCTCTGCTTCTGCTCTTGGTGCCCCTCCAGTCTCTTCCATAAGAAAATCAGGGTGATCTTTTTTGAAATGCAGATTTGATCATCTCTCTCTCTCTCTCTCTCTCTCTCTCTCTCACACACACACACACACACACACACACACATTTAGCTCCCTTTAGTGGCCTTCCATGACTCCTAGGATTAAAAACAAATGTGTTTCTTAATAGAGCTTATAAAGCTATACACAGTTTGGCCCCTACCTACCTGTCCAGCCTCACTTTGCAGGACGTTTCTCCTTTGTTTCTTGGGCTTCGGCCCACCGGCCTCGTTTTAGTCCTCCAGTATTTGGCATGCTCTTTCCCACCACAAGACCACCCCCTGTGCTGCTCCCTGTACTTGGAATGTTCTTCCCATCCTTCTTCATTCGATTAACTTCTCCTCATCCTTCAGATCCAAGCTCATGCATCGCTTCCTCAGGGAAGACTGCTACCTCCCTTCGCCTCCACGACTGGATCAAACCAATCTATTCTAGGCTCTTATGACAGCCCATACTTCTTTTTCACAGTAGTTGTCACATCTGCAGTTTTACACTGGTGTGTGCTTATCACTACTGTCTGTCTTCCCCACTACACCATGTGGGCAAGGACCACCTCTTTCTTTGCTCACCAGTGTAACCTTAGTGCCTGGCATAGGGCCTGTCACATGGTAGGTGTCCAGTAAATATTTGCAGGCTAACGGAACAAGTGGATGACGAGGGGTTGGAATGAAATAAGAGTCATGTTGGGATTCCTAAAGGAAGAATTGACAGGTTAGAGTAATGAAGAAGCTTACGAGATGAAGAGGACGGAAATCTCAGAGAACCCAAATTTTGCTTTTGGGCAACTTGGAGAATAGCAGTGATACTCATAGAAAATAGGAAAATTGGGAAGGCAGCCTCTCTCAGAAGAAAAATATGCGGTTCTGACTTGGATAAGTGCAATTTGGGGTGAAGAACATCCACGTGAAAATGGTGCATATAGTAAAATTCAAGACTGAGTCATAATTTTTCTCTGGTTCAGATCACCCAGAATGAAATCATGCATATTTACCATTGGGAAGTTAGCATTTTGAATTCATCCACCTGGGAAGCCTATCACTTATGATGTAGAAATAATTACGGTGGGGTAGACAATCTACTAACTTGTCTCACTGTCTTGAGCATTAAAATTACCTTTAATTTGCATATATAGAAATTCTGAGATGTGTGTAGGATGTTCTTTAGGATTTTGTGGTCATTAGCAAGTAGAATGAATGGCAATCAGAAGTCTGCAACTGACTGTACAGTCAGAGTTGACAAAAGTCACACATGTATAAGGTCACCACACACATGTATAAGGGGAAAAGTCTACGTTATATAAAAAGTACTCTCCCACTTAATTTTCCAACATTGTTTCGATGATCAGAGATTCGCATTCTGTTAGGCCCCGTCGAGAAACTGCTACACTTCTACAGCACAATATTTATTTCAAGCTTTCTGCCTTCAAATTTGTCCATAACCACAAGCAGAGGGAGAATTGTCAGGGTTTTTTGGTTTCCATTTTTGCAGATGGCTTTACCACAGCCAACTGGCTTAGCAAAGCTGTTAAAGTGTCACTTATATCACATTTGAGGAGCGTGGCATCCCAGAGCCTGAATCACTCTCTATGAATACACTAATTGTTGAGAAAGAGTACACAATTTCCAGTTCTTTACAAATGATTCATGATGGAGCTGCATTTACTTTTTAGGAAAACAATAAAATACTGAATACCGCAAAAGTCCAAGTTATCTTCTTTGATGCAATATTCAAAAAGCACTGTTACAGGAGTCCTGATGAGTAACAGGAAACTCTTTCAGAACACAGAGGATGGGAGTTAGGTATGATATTTTTATCTGAAGAGGGCTGAGCTATAGATGTTAATTGTTATTAACACTGCCAGTAAGCGTCTCAAAAGAAGCATGAAACTTAGAAAAGGAAAAACAGATGAATTGAACAAAATTGTCAAGCAGGTGGCATTTTAAGTACCAGGTATCTCTTGGAAGATAATGCAACTTACATCACTTCACTTGAATCCGAAGCCTGGATTTATATTTCAGCAAACCTCCCATTGAATCTTTGAGATGAGAGTTTTTTCCCAGAGGGATTAGTGTACCAAGTTTTTCCTCTAGTGTCTTTATTAACAAATACTCAAGTCTTCCTTAATTAAAATCACAGAATCTTTTTTTTTAATGTTCACGTATTTTGAGAGAGAGCACGTGAGCAGGGGAGGGGCAGAGAGGGATTCAGAGACAGAATCCAGAGCAAGCTCCACACTCGGCACGGAGCCCCACTCGGGGCTTGATCACGTCACCGCCAGATCCTGACCTGAGCTGATATGAAGAGTCAGATGCTTAACTGACTGAGCCACCCAGGCACCTCCGAATCACACAATCCTAGAACTAAGTCTTGGAGACTGTATTCAACCACTTCATTTAGATATTAGGCCCAGAGAGGTACAGTGCTGACAGGATGAGATTTCCACAGATGGAAAAAGTAGAGAAGTAAGACAGTACATGTCAGTGTTTCAATTATCTAGTACCCATAAGTGCATGCCCTCAATTTACACAGAACCACCACAAACCTAGGAGAATGAAGAGACTCCACCTTAAAAAAAAACAAGGAAAGACAAACTTAGATAATAAAAGCCAAGTTCTGCACATGCTGAATAGCTCAAGAATAAGCAATCATCCAAAATAATGAGACATAAACCTTAGAAGAGAGTATCACTGTGCTAAACCAAAACAGAAAGGTGCCCTTGCAGGCCTGGGCATTGAAACTCAATGGGGGTCCCAAATTATAGCCATGCCCTGAAACGATACCTGCCTTGAAGAATCATTCATATTCCAAATAAAGGCAATCCAATCAAAAGTCAATAGCTTTTTAACCAAGATTTATAGGAATTAAAGATTATTTCAAACCCCAAGTCTGCCAATGAATTACAGTGGGTTAGCAGAGATGTTCAACTGATACAGAAAAAGCATTTGACAAAATCGCACGTCCATCCATGATAAAATCCCTTGGCAAGTTAGGAACGGACAGCATTTATATCAACCTGATAAAGAACATAACCAAGAAACTTACATATAAAATCAACCATAATGGTGAAAGACTGAACGTCTTCCCTCCAAGACTGGGAACAAGGCAAGAATGTCTGCTCTCACCACTTCTAGTCAACATACTATTGGAAGCAGAGACATTCCAGTAAGAAGAGAAAGAAATAAAAGGCATTGCAGGAACGCCTGGCTGACTCAGTAGAGCATGCAACTCTTAATCTCAGGGTTGTGAGTTTGAGCCCCATGTTGGGGGGTAGAGTTTACTTAATAAAAAAAATTAAGTCATTGAAGATTACATGATTGTCCATGTTGAAAATCCCAAGGAATCTTTAAAAAAAACAAAAACAAAAAACTCTTGAAACTTAGAAGTGAGTTCAGCAAGGCTGGATGGTACAAAATGAGCACTAAGCCAAGAGTTCTTAGACTTGACACCAAAAGCATGATCCACAAAAAGAAAAACTGATAAATTGGACTTCATCAAAACTAGAAGCTTTTGCTCCATGAAAGCCCGTGTAAAAAGGATCTTAAAAAGCAATCTACAGACTAGGAGAAAATATTTGCAAAACATATATCCAACTAAGGACTAGAATATATAAAGAATTCTCAAGACTCAACAGTAAAACAAATCCAATTTTTAAAACTAGGCAAAAGACATGAATAGCTCACTGAAGAGGATGTACAGATGGCAAATAACCATAGAAAAAGGTGTTCAACATCATAAGGCACCAGGGAAATGTAAATTAAAACCATAACGAAACATCACTACACACTACCAGAATGGCTAAAATAATAAATAGTGACAACACCAAATGCTGGCAAGTATGGAGAGAAAATGCATAACTCATCCATTGCTGGTAGGAATATAAGAAGGTACTGGCACTTTGGAAAACAGCCTGACAGTTTCATAGAAAACTAAACGTGCAACTACCATACGGCTCAGCAATGACGCTACTGGGCATTTGTCCCAGAGAAAGGAAAATTTGTGTTTACACAAAAACCTGTACACAAAGACTGTAGCAGGGTGTGGTGGGGGTTTTTTGAGGGGTGGCTATAGCCAAAACCTGGAATCAGTCCAAATGCCCTTTAATGGGTGAATGTCTAAACAAACTGTGGAAAATCCATACCATGGAATCCTACCCAGCAATAGAAAGGAACAAACTATGGATACACACAACCTGGAGGAAACTCAAGGGAATAATGCTGATGGGGGGGTGGGGGCAGAGCCAATGCCAAAAGGTTACACACTGTCTGATTCCATTTATTAACATTTTTGAAATGACAAACTTTTAGAAATGGTGGACAGATGAGGGGTTTTCAAGGGTTAGGGAGGTGGGGAGCAGAGGGAAGCGGGGAGAAAGGCAGGAGAGAAGTGGTTGTGTTTATAAAGGACAACAGGAGGGATCCCTGCAGTATTGAAAGTGTTCCCTGCCTTGACTGTGGTGCTAGATGCACAAATCAACACAGGGGATAGAATTATGTAGAACTTAATACACGCAAATGGGTACAAGTATTAAACTAGAGAAATCTGAATACGGTTAGCGAGTTGTATCGACATCCATATTCTGGTCGTTATGCTATAGCTTTGTAAAAGGTTACTCTTGGGGAAAACAGAGCAAATTGTACAAGGGATCTCCAGCTGCATGTGACTCTACAGGTATCTCAATTGAAAAAAAAAAAAAGGCAAATGCAAAAGCCCACACCGTGCAGGTAGTTGAGTGATAACTGAACGTCCATTCCTACTGGAAGGACCACAGAAGCCATGGAGTCTGGCCTCCATCTTTGAAGGGCTTGCAAACATGTTTTGCCACATTCATTCTGTTTCCACTTGTGAACAAGTGATCATTTGCACAAATGATTTGCATGAGCTTTGGTATTTCTGTATTAAAGTGGGGATAATCCACGCTAATTCACAGGGGCCTGTGGGCTTAATTGCCATTTGCTCCTTCACTCTAGACAAAATTGTATTATTGTAATCATTGGGAGCTAGAGAACAGAGGTATAGAGTAGCTGAATATTTATGAGGCATTTTGTTGCAGGTGTACCTGCCAACAGAATATTAAGTAGAACATTTGCTAAGGTACCAAATTCTGCTTATGATTTGGGTATATCACCTCATATTAAATCTTTGTGGTTTTCTAGCCTACATATTGCATCTGGCTTTTTCTTCCAATCACGACCTTAGGAAATATAATTCAGAATGTGTTTATTAGATTTGTGAGAGATAATAGTGACCAGAAACTGCTACAGACAGATCTGCCCATGGGGCAGAAGAAATACAAAACGAGCATCTTTAAGATAATGACAAAAATATACATGTTTCAAAATGGTGTCTGTATTCAGTTTCCAGGAAAAGACATGAAAAATGAATCCTGAGACAGGGAGAGAGACAGGTGAAACCGTCTATCTCTGAATCTATAGGAGAACGTCACCCTGTGCAGGGGAATACAAATAAGGAAGTTCAAGGAAACTACAAACAGCCTCTGCTTACCTTTCGTGATAAAAAACGAGGATAGCCCAGAGACTTGATATACAAGGGCCAAACCAAATTGCCTTTTAGCTAGTAGAACCCATCGCTATGGAACCTTTCCTATCAGAGCTGATAATTGCTTAGCGGGCTTAATAGTGGGCCAAACAAAGGCCTCAGAAAGTGCATGAATGATATCATCAATCTCTGCATATTCTAAGAATGGTTAGTTCATAGTAATTCTAAAGCAGCTGGAGCATTAGATCTCTTAATAAACCTGAGCAAATCAATAGCTCCACCGATACAGGGGCTCTGAGTTTCGATACAGTGCAGCCTTCCCGGGATGGGCTTGGTTCATGTTATTCCACTCTTTTCCAAGGGGATTTCTCAACTCCATAACCAGGGGCTCATTTCGTCTGAGCGCCTTTGGGAAGACTCTTCGTCTTCGTACATTCACAACTCAGAACAAATCCTTTGCCGGATCATGTGTCTGAGCTAAGATTAGGCGATTATACTCAACATAACCTGGAGGGGAAATTCAGGTTGTGCTCAGTCCCTAATGGTCACCTCAAGAAATTCCTGTCACCAACCATTCCTTTTTTTTTTTTTTTAACGTTTTTTTTTTTTATTTATTTTTAAGACAGAGAGAGACAGAGCATGAACGGGGGAGGGGCAGAGAGAGAGGGAGACACAGAATCGGAAGCAGGCTCCAGGCTCTGAGCCATCAGCCCAGAGTCCGACGTGGGGCTCGAACTCACGGACCGTGAGATCGTGACCTGAGCTGAAGTCGGCCGCCCAACCGACTGAGCCACCCAGGCGCCCCCAACCATTCTTTTTAAAACACTGTAGACTTTGTCACAGCTGAAACCTGGAAATAACTTCAAAGTCCTTCAAAGAGAGGTCGTCGAATAAATTATAGGAGACCTTTACTCTCTCATACTAACCCACACCCTCCTCCCAAATAATCAGGCAGCTCTATGTTCTGTATTTTCTGATATGGGAATGCCTCCAAAATATATGATTAAATGGATTTTTAAAACAGATACGAAGACTATGCACATAATGATGATCCCAATTGTCAAAAAGAAAAACAAAGACTATTTACAGGTAAACCAAGCTTTACATTGTGTCTGCAAGGATACAGAAGACATTGTTAACATTCATCACTTTCAGGGAGAGGCACTTAAGGCAAGAGATTGACGAGAAAGGAGGCTTTTACTTTTTTTTAAATTTTTTTTAAATTTTTTTTTAACGTTTATTTATTTTTGGGACAGAGAGAGACAGAGCATGAACGGGGGAGGGGCAGAGAGAGAGGGAGACACAGAATCGGAAGCAGGCTCCAGGCTCTGAGCCATCAGCCCAGAGGGAGGCTTTTACTTTTAATTTATGTCCTTACTCACTGTTTGAATTTTTACCAGTGTATCTATTGCTTTTACTTTAAAAAATAAATCCATCTTTTAAAAAAATTTTGTGGGAATGCAAGCTGGTGCAGCCACTCTGGAAAACAGTATGAAGGTTCCTCAAAAAACTAAAAATAGAACTACCCTACGACCCAGCCATTGCACTACTAGGCATTTATCCACAGGATACAGGTGTGCTGTTTCGAAGGGACACAGGCACCCCCATGTTTATAGCAGCACTATCAACAATGGCCAAAGTATGGAAAGAGCCCAGATGTCCATCGATGGATGAATGGATACAGAAAATGTGGTATATATATACAATGGAGTATTACTCGGCAATCAAAGGGAAGGAAATCTTGCCGTTTGCAACTATGTGGATGGAACTGGAGGGTATTGTGCTGAGTGAAGTTAGTCAGAGAAAGACGGAGATGATATGACTTCACTCATATGAGGACTTTGGGAGACAGGGAAGACGGGCATAAGGGAAGGGAAGCAAAAATGATATGGGGACAGGGAGGGGGACAAAACAGAGGAGACTCATAGATGTGGAGAGCAAACTGGGGGTTGCTGGAGGGGTTGTGGGAGGGGGGATGGGCTAAATGCGTAAGGAGCACTAAGGAATCTACTCCTGAAATCATTGTTGCACTAGATAGATGCTAACTAATTTGGATGTAAATTTTTTTTTGGATGTAAATTTTAAAAAATAAAAAATAAAATGAAAAAAAACAAAAAAGAATTTTTGCTACTTAATAAAAAAATAAAATAAAAATTAAAAAATTTTGTAATGTTTATTTCTTTTTGAGAGAGACAAAACACGAGTGGCAGAGGGGCAGAGAGAGAGGGAGACCCAGAATCCGAAGCAGGCTCCAGGCTCTGAGCTGTCAGCACAGAGACCGATGCAGGGCTCGAACTCATGAACCATGAGATCATGACCTGAGCCAAAGTTGGACGTTTAACTGACTGAGCCACCCAGGCACCCCCAAAAGAAACCCATCTTTTTTTTAAATTTTTTTTAATGTTTTTATTTTTGAGACAGAGAGAGGCAGAGCATGAGCAGGGGAGGGGCAGAGAGAGAAGGAGACACAGAATCCGAAGCAGGCTCCAGGCTCTGCACTGTCAGCACAGAGCCCGACACGGGGCTCGAACTCACGGACTATGAGATCATGACCTGAGCCGAAGCCGGACGCCCAACCGACTGAGCCACCCAGGTGCCCCAAAAGAAACCCATCTTAATGAATAGTTAAATTAATAAAATAGCTAGTAAAAATGGTAAATCAATTTAAATTGTTAAAGCTTATGTTCTTTTCCCTTGCAATTCTACTTTTACTAATGTGCCCTATGAAATTGCTAGCCCACGTATACCTAGATGTACGTACAAGGAAATTTATTACAGCATTATTTGTAACTGCAAAAAACTGGAAGCAACTTAAATGCCCATCAGTAGTGAGTTAAATAAATCATAGTACATCTATACAATGGATAAATGCAGCCCTAAAAACAGATGAGGTTGATCTAAATGTACTGATACATCCATGATAATATTAAGTTAAAAATACATCAAATGATAAAATAATATGTATGTACGCATATATTATTTTTGGGTTTTTTTTGAAAACAAAACACACACGCACAAGCACACATTATAAATCTATAGAAAAAAAATCTAAAAGAATAGATACCTCTGTGGAGAGGGTGTGGGGTAGGTTTTACTTTATATTCATGTACTTTGTCTTGTTTGAGTTTATATTATAGTAAACTCCATATAATAAACAACCATAATGTATTGCATTTGTAATTTTTTTAAGTTTTTCTTTGTTTTCTTTTTTTTTTTTTTTTTTTGAGAGAGAGAGGGCTCAAGTGAGCGAGGGGCATAGAGAGGGAGAGAGAGAATCCCACAAGGGGTAGAGAGAGGGAGGGAGAAAGAGGGTTGGCGGGGGAGAGAGAAGTAGGGCTCACCCAAAGTGGGTTCGAACTTAACAAACTGAGATCATGACCTAAGCTGAAGTCAGACGCTTAACCGACTAAGCCACCCAGGCACCCCTATTTTTTTCTTCTTCGAAGTAGGCTCCATGCCCAACATGGGGATTGAACTCACAACCCTGAGATCAAGAGTCACATGCTCTACCAACTGAGCCAGCCAGGCACCACCTGCATTTGTAATTTCTAAAACCGGAGAAAAGATGCTTAAAAACGACTCCAAAATTAAATTACTAATGACTGGCAACTTGCTGTTGTTATTATTTATCACTGTGTTGTCTAAATATTCCAGAGACATCTCCAGCTATAGTGAATACTTGCTTATTAAGTCCAGGTAGGGTTCGTGGTTTTCAGGAAATGTTCCCCAAAAGCCTTGTTCTCATGAATATATAAATATATACATATATAATTTATGTGTCAATAGATTTATTGAGATTTGTAACCTAGCAATGTGCTCACTAAAATTTATTTGTTAAAGGTCATCATCCTTCTATGGACCATAAATACCAGTTTATTAGGCAAAAGCTGAAGCTAGGCATGTTGTAATCACTCCTATTTATTCATGTAATTGCCCCCTTTTCCCCATATGTCATGTGGCCAGGACGGAGGTAGAAATTCTGTGGTGTTACAGCTCCTTCTGTGGTGAGCTGCAGCCAGTAGCCGAATTGCCCCAGGTGGGTTATTAGCACCAGCAAATCCCTTCAAAGGAAGCTTGTAAAACAGTGGTCATAATCTTTTGGGGGCCACAGACCCCTAGACATAGTCCTGCACGGTGCGGGGGTGAAAGAACACGAGCTTTGCAACAGGACAAATCTTTGCTCACATCTCAGCTCCACTAATTTAATTGGTGACATCAAGCAACTTACTTAACCTCTTTGAGCCTCTCTTTCCTCATCTGTAACATGCCTGGTACAGGGAAAGAACTTTGTAAAATGTAGCAATTTATCAAAATACTTTTGAATATGATGGAAACTATAGACTTTGTCCTCAGGAAAAAAGACTCCATCTTGCATTTTTAGTATGTTGCATGCAATTTCAAGGGCTTTGCCCACCCATCGAGGCCATTCTGGACCTCTGGACCCCTGGTCTAAGGTTTAGAAAGAACATTTGAGAAACCTGAATAGTAGAAATAATCTTTTCTACTCCTTTTGCTGGTTGTCATTTCAGATTGTGTTTTCTTTTCCTTTTTGCTGTGTTGGATGATTTGTGTATTATGCCTATCAGGACTCAATCAGACCAAGAAGATACATTGTACATTAAAGAGTGTACAACAGAGCAAAGTAAATGGGGGTTGTCTAGCACTTTAACGCATCAGTTAGATTTAGCAATTTACCAGCAAAGTGGTAGAAAAGGTCACAGCAATTCACTAGCCAGATTAGGTTTTCAAAAACCACTCCTGAGCATATGGATTTAATAGAGCCATACTTCCGGTTCTTTAGATCAAAGATAAAGTTACTTTAAACTGCTTTGGGTGAGCTGTTCAGGCTTAACCTGCTAGTCCTTAGCTCCTTTTTGTAATCAGAGCCAGCTAGGACTATTCTCTTTTATTTCCAAGGCTTCAGAAAAGAGAAAAACCAAATGCCTTCAGGTAGTCACCCAAAGGAATAGCATTCCTGTTCCTTTGCTTTAGTCTGATCTCCAAGAAACACAGAAACCCTCTGGAATGCGCCTCTGCCCTTAATTCAAACAGTACCCAGACCACTGGTGAAAACATATCTATATAATCTGTGAGAGCCTATTAAGCATGGGTCTAGCCCTCATTCCCTTGATACCTCTCCCCCAAATCCATAAGAATCGTCAATAAAACCTAAAAATGAGTGAACATTTCAGGAAATGAGAAAAAAAAATCCCATCTGGATGTTGTTATCACTGACTTTACCCACGCTCAGGACCTGCTACTGCTGAGGGTGGAAAAGATTGGATTTGAGGGGAGAATGGGGTTGTACAGAGAAAAGCAACCCTATATTTTCTCATCGAAATTGGAAAGAAGGAGAAAAATAACATGCGTCATTCCAAAAAGCCAGTTTTCTTACAAGAACTCCATCCCAAACAGTTCTCTAACATCATCATTGCTCACAAAAGAAAAATGAATTGGTTTATAAATCCCATTGCTTGCTAAAAAGGACCCAGGACTCCTTGGTAAAATGGCTGATTCTTGCGCTTAGCAGAAAAAGTACAAGATGAGCCTATAACATCCTGTTGTGCTGAAACTAAGGAAATACTCAAAAAAAAAAAAAAAAAAAAAGCTGGGAATGTGTCAAAAGGACACAAGAGCCAGATGGAAGGACTCCCACTGGCCAAAAGAGGGCCAATTTGAACATCAAAATAAATGATAGCAACAGATTGTAACCCATCGAATAAGGGAAGAATCCATGAGTTCGTGTTGGTATAAACACATAAACAACGGAAGGAATATATAAGTAAATGTGGAAGAAGAAAACACTCTCCCTTACAATAAAATACGAACTAATACATGTTGAAAAATAATGGAGTTTTAAAAATCATCACTATGCAACCAAGTCACTGAGGCAAGAATCATCAATAGATGTAAAACTACTGGGTGAAAGTTTGATAATAATGGGATGTTTACATAGCCTCCAGATATTCCCCCCGGAAATTAGTTAATTACAAAGGGGAAAACAGCAACTGCACAGTGGAGAAATCTAGAATCATCGTCAGAATCAAATGATCATCGCCAGTAATGGGAAAAATTGGCATCATGAAAGACAGGAAAGGACTAAGGATCTGTTCCAGATTCATCTAACAAGACGTGGTAACTAACTGCAATGCATGATCTTGAATTGGATCCTGGACCAATCAAAAAATAGCTATAAAAGAAATTAGTAGGATAATTGGTTAAATTTGAATATGGAGTATGAATTAGATATTCGTGCTGTATCGGTGTTCCACAAAGAGAATGTCCTTATTCTAAAGAAGTACACACTGAGATATTTTGAGACATTTAGGGGTAATGAGGCATTATGTCTGCAACTTACTCTCAAATGATTAAGAAACAGATAGTGTGTGTGCGTGTGTGTGTGTGTGTGTGTGTGTGTGTGTGAATGGAGGAAGAAAGAGAAGGAAAAAGAAGAATAAAACATGGGGAAAATGTAACAGTGAATGTGGGTAAAGAACATATTGAAGTTCTCTGTCCTGTTGTAATTTTTCTGCAAGCTTGAAATCATATCAAAATAAAACACACACAAAAAAGGAAAGAAAATAGTATTTGTCCTACATTAAAAAAAAAAAAGATGACAAAATGGTGGCAACCGTGGGCCCCTCTGAAGAAAACAGAGCCTTGGCCAAGAGTGGGTCATCCAGAGCAGCAAGCAGACGACTGCATCAGCACAACCCTTGCCTAGGAGGACAATTCAGAAGTTACTCACAGCAGCGCAGTCTCATGTCAACAGTTGGGATGACCTTGTTGATGAGCCAAACATCTTCTTCCCAACTAACTACGTTTCCACCCAAACACTTCATAAAGTCCTCATTTTCCAGGACGTGGTCCCAGAGTTGAAAGTAGTACAAGCTGCCAGCGAAGCCAGGCAGTGGGCTTTTAACCCGGCTGTCCCAGTTCTGGAGAAAATGTCCTAGAATCAGAGTCCCATTAGGTGTCAGGCTTTGTGGTTGATCCATCACTACCAGTATCCTTTCTGTATTCAGGAAGAGCTCTAACCTGCCCTTCACACCATCCCATATCAAGCAGATTGTATGCCACTGAAACGGAGTCAGTTGGTAACGGATATAAAAAGTCCTCCCCAAGTTGTACAGTATTAGCTGCTGATGGTCTCCTGCAAGTCCAAGGTCTATGTCTTCTCTGCCCACGTAGGAGAAGGCCATCCAATCGCTTGATTTGTCATCCACGAATACCAGGTCAATGCATGCTGTGAATCGACTGAGTTCAGGAACCGTGTTGGTCAGGCTCACGTACGTGTCAGCTCTTCCATAAAAATCCAGTCTTTTTCCTTTCAGTGAAAGTGCATCTGTCCAAATTTGGGGATAGGGGAAAGAGAAAGCAAATGAAATTTCAGTAACAAAAACTCAATTTTATCATCTTTGGCCACATAGTCATATCCAGGTTACACAATACCATTATGAGTCAATACTGCTGCAAAACAGCCCAAATAATGGAGATACACAAATCATCTCTGTTTGACATTGGCATGTGACAGTTTTTGGCAGAAGAGTTTCCTCCTAATTATATTTTGCCTGCGCTAATATGAAAAGTCAGATTAGTGTTCCCAGAGCACACACCAGCTGGACATTTCGGGGAGGCAGCTAGAAGTATGTAAGTAGTTGGCAGGGAAGAGGCCAAAGAAAAGGCAGCTTGGACTTAAAATTTGCTGCACATAATCTTCGCTCGTGTAATCAAAAGATAGCTATTTCCATCTACCTAACTGCCTTATTATATTCATGGTGCAACAGCAATTTATTTCTGCAATGCCTTTTCCTGAGCCAAATTACTTGATTTATTCTGTCTCTGGAGACTGCGTCTCGCTGAAGGCACCGACAGGGGCCCGGAGGGTGACCAGGCGGACAATACCGAAGCTTCAAGACTTCTGTCTGCACTCAGAAATAAGATAAATGGCACTGCCTTGAATGTACCCCAATTTCCCCCTTCCAGCTCCTCACCAAGGGAGCTGCGTATCTTTAAGAGGTTCCAGGGGGCCATGGACCCAGTTACCGCTGGCTCTGGAGTCAACGAGCCTGGGTTGGAATCTCAGCTCTGACATTCATCAGCTGTGTAACTTTGAACAAGTACCTTAACCTCCCCATGCCTCAACGTTTGCCTCAATAAAATGGGGAGTCAGGGCCCCAGTATGCAGGCACAACTCGGGCCCACCATTCACATTATAATCTACACCAGATAATACCCCTATCTAGTGACCTTACAAGCTTGAAGATTAAGTGAGATGATGCATGCCGAGCCCTCTCAAACATTGCTGAAGAACACGGCCATCGGTACAGTCATTTCGTGGTCGATCTGGCAATATCTATGAAAATTTAAACTTGAGCATGCCCTTTGCTTCACAGGAAGCCATTGGTGAATGGTGACAGTATCAGCGTTACAAACCTCACACCCCAGGCCACGAGGCAAATATCTGAGAATTGGCAAATATCAACCTAATTCCAGCCCCAGCACGGTACCTGACAAACCAAAAAGAGCTTTATGACAGAACAGAATTCCAACCTCTCTCTGCATTAGGGATGTGACACTGGGACCGCCACTCTACAACTGACAGTGTCCTGCCAGAACAGCACACTACAAAGGCTGGCAGGAAGTGACCGCTTCCCTGCTTCTGGAAGGTGTCCCCAGATGAAAGCTTCTAGGTATTCTCCAGCCCTACAATATTCTCTCGCCCTCCATTCCTCCACTGATGTCTTTCAAAGGCAAACAAGTACGTGCCTGCCCACACGCACGCATGCGCACACACGGGCACACACACCCCACCCCCCACCCCCCGCCTCCCGCCATGTGCCGGAACCCATACCATCCACCTGCCAGTGAGCTATTTCTGAACTGTCCATGGTGGATGAGCAAATGTTTATTTCTATCCCTGGCTTATGTGATTATATTATCTTATCATCTTTCATGTGGCTAATAAATCTAGAGGTCATCCCACAAGGCGATAATCACTATGAAACCCAAATCTCGATTATGGTTGGTTAACTGCTTTTCTGTTCAACCCCCAAAATGACGTCAAATACAACGTTTAAGAACAGGTTTTATGATGAGCATAAATCTCCAAGGCTCATTTGTCCTTTAAAGGAGAATGTATCATAATCCCATATTATCTACAGGGCCCCTCCTCTCTGCAATATACTCATATAAAGCCAGTTGCCAAAGGACACAAACATGCAACATAACTGCATCAGAAATATAAAAAGATGGCCCCTCGCTATTTTTGAAACACAAGTTACAACAAGGAGATAACCATTTTTACCTTTTGAAATGATAGCACTTTAGACTGAGAATAGCCAGCATTGACAAGCTTGTGAGGAAACAAGTCATTTTAATACACTGTCGTGGGAGCACCAATTAGTACGATCTATTTCTTTAAGTTTATTTATTTTTTGGTAATCTCTACATCCAACGTGGGGCTCCAACTCACAACCCTGAGATCAAGAGTTGCATGTTCCACTGACTGAGCCCGCCAGGCGTCCCAAGCATGTGGCTCTTGATCTTAGGGTTATTTATAAGTTCGAGCAACACATTGGGTACAGAGATTACTTTAAAAAAATTAAATCTTGGGGCGCCTGGGTGGCTCAGTCAGTTGAGTGTCCAGCTTCGGCTCAGGTCATGATCTCACGGTTTGTGAGCTCGAGCCCTGCATCGGGCTCTGTGCTGCCAGCTCAGAGCCTGGAGCCTGCTTCGAATCCTGGGTCTCCCTCTCTCTCTGCACCTCCCCCACTCTCGCTCTGTCTTTCTCTGTCTCTCAAAAAATTAATAAACATTAAAAATTTTTTAAAAATAAAAATAAATAAAATCTTTAGGGGCACCTGGGTGGCTCAGCTAAGTGTCTGACTTTGGCTGAGGTCATGATCTCATGGTTCATGAGTTCGAGCCCCACATCAGGCTCTCTGCTGTCAGCACAGAACCTGCTTCAGCTCCTCTGCCTCCCTCTCTCTCTGCCCCTCCCTTGCTCATACTTGCTCTCTCTCTCAAAAATAAACAAACATTTTTTTAAAAATCTTTAAAAAGAAAAAGAAGGCTCCTGGAGGAGGATCAATGTTTTTTAGCATATTCACAAAGATGTTCAACCAGCACAATAATTCAGTCTTTTTTTTTTTTGTAAACTCTACTCTCAACTTGGGGCTGGAACTCATGATCTGGAGATCAAGAGTTACATAGCTCTGCTGACTGAGCCAGCCAGGCTCCCCAAGACAGTCTTTTTTTCTGATGGGCAATTTGCCAATATCTATGAACACTTTCATTGTGTATAGCTGTGTATATACTTTTGACCCATCAATTCCATTTCTATCAATTTATTCTAGACAAATGTACATGTATACAATAATGCAAGTACCAGGATATTTATTGCGGTATTGTTTGTAGTTGAGAAAAAGTAAGAATATTTGTATGTCAGTCCATAAGTGACTAGTTAAGCAACTGTTACCTCTGTATAATGGACAGTTAAAGCAAACAAGGTAGATCAATACAATCATGGAGAGATTTCCAAGGCTCCATATTATATGAAATGTGAGTTACATATGTATAGACAGAATATTATCCTACTGTTTAAAATAAGAGAAAAATATGTGCCTTAGCATAGAAAAAAAGCCAGAAAAACACACACCAAGCAGTTAAGAATGAGTATCTTTAGGTGTGAGATTTAGGGGGAGTTTTACTTTCTATGTTACTTATTTCAGTAATATTTGCACTTTTTATTTTTTTGTTTTTAATGTTTACTTTTTATAGAATTTTTCAAAATTTTATTTGTTTTTTGATAGAGAGAAAGAGACAGAGCGTGCGTGGGGGAGGGGCAGAGAGAGAGGGAGACACAGAATCCGAAGCGGGCTCCAAGGCTCTGAGCTGTCAGCATAGAGCCTGACATGGGGCTTGAACTCACGAGCCATGAGATCATGACGCTTAAACAACTGAGCCACCCAGGGGCCCCTTAATTTTTTTTTTTTTTTTTTTTTTTTTGAGAGAGAGTGTGTGAGAGAGAGAGGGGCAGAGAGGGGAACAGAGGAACCAAAGCGGGCTCTGTGCTGTCAGCAGAGAGTCCGATGCGGGGCTCAAACTCACAAATGGTGAGATCACGACCTGAGCCAAACTCAGACACTTAATGGACTAAGCCACCGACGTGCCCCGATATTTGCACTTTTTATACAATCATGTGTTAAATTTATAATCAGAAAAATAAAGATGGATGGATGGATGGATGGATGGATCGATCGATCGATAGAACCACTTGTGGCCATACTTGAGACTCTGTGTTTCTGGGGGCAGAGGTAAGGTCTACCTGGATATGAGCAGAAGTTGGTGTAATGGAGTCCAAAGAACCAGCTCTGAGTCCTAGGTCTGCCCCTTACTCACTGCATGAACGTGGACAATTAACGCACGAGAAAGCTTTTAGGACAGTGGCATTTAGTGAGCACTGTATGAATGTTAAATACACCTACGTCACTTCTTTGTGTCTCATTCCTCCATGGTAAGATAGGAATAATAATTACCGTCCTCACAGGGCCATTATGAGAGATGGCGCGGTAATAAGTGCCATTTAGGTTTTATGTATGAAATGTTTATAAACTGTGAAGCCCCGTGTGAATGTCAGCTGCCATGTTCACCACTGTCATTATTAGAAGTCTCTTTCTTCTCCCAAACCTCTTTTGTACCCTCACACAGGCAAGAGCTTCTGCACGGAGCCCTGCTGCAGCCCCCGGGCCCCCAGCTGGGGCTCAGAGGGGACCAGGCTGTGCCGAGGCGGGACAAGGGCTTTGCCCTTCTGTTTGGACTGGCGAGCAGCGTTCTCAGCTGGGCCTCTCCAGGGCCTGCTTCAAAGGCCACTTGTGCCTTTGCATATGATTTAACTATCCATTGCAGATGTCTGCTTGGACGCTGCCATCTGTTCCCTGGCAATTTTCAAGCCCAAATTGCATGATTGCTCCCCCGAAGCGTGTTCCCTCTTGATTTGGCTCCTCTGTGTCTCCTCGCCCCTATCCTGTTTCCTTTTATTTTCAATTACATTTATTGTTTTCCTCACTTAAAAGAAAAACCCTGTTTCTTCCATTATAGAAGTGATACTGTGCATGCTTTTTAAAAGAAAAAATGGAAAGCATTAGAAAAGTAAAAAGATGAGAACAAAGTCAGCCAGAGCCCTACCACCCGGAGACAACATTTTGGCAAGTTTCCTTTGGCGTTCCTTTTCTTCCGTGCACGAGTTTTGTTTATTTCTACATGGCTGAGATCATATTGTATGGAAAATTTGGTACCCTGCTTTTCTCACGTAACATGATGACATAAGTATCTCCCATGTTAGGAAAAACTTACGAGCCTCGTTTAAATGGCTCTGTTACAGCCCTGGGAGTGCCAGGCACCATTTTATTTACATTGAGAAAATTCACATACTACAAAATTCACCATATGAATCATTTTAAAGTGTACAGTTCAGTGGCAGTCAGTACATTCGTGATGGGATATGACCATCACCATTATCTAGTTCTAGAACATCCTCAGCCTCCCAAAAGGAAACCCCATATCCGTCAAGCAGTCAACGACCCTTCCCTCCTCCGTCCTGCTGGCAACCACTAATCTACTTTCTGTCTGTATGGATTTGACTATTCTGGACATTTCATATAAATAGAAACATCCAAGTGACCTTTCTAGTTTCTAGTTTCTTGCACTTCGCATAATGTTTCCAAATCCATCCATGTTTCAGCACGCATCAGTACATCATTTTTTTTTTTAAGATCTTATTTTTTTTAAGTAATCTCTACACGCAACGTGGGGCTCGAACTCATAACTCTGAGATCAAGAGTCACACGCATTTCCAACCGAACCAGCCAGGCGCCCCAATACATCGTTATTTTTGATGGTGGAATGACATTCCATTGTAGGGATATACTACATTTTGTTTACTGACTCATCTGTTAACGGACTTTTGGGTTGTTTCTACCTTTTAACTATTATGAACAGTGCCTCTGTGGACACTCATGTCATTTGTTTTGTGTGAACATGCCTTCGTTGCTTTTGGGTACATATCTAGGATGGGTCATGTAGTAATTCTGTGTTTAACTTACTGAGTAACAGCCACTGGTTTCCACAGCAGCCACTTCATATTCCCTCCAGCAGTTTATAAGGGTTCTAATTTCTCTACTTCGTCACCAACATTTGCTATTTTCCATTTCTTTAAATTAGTGTTATAACCATCACAGAGGGTGTGGAGTGGTGTCTCCCCATGGTTTTGGTTTACATTTCCCTAAGGACTAATGACATTGAGCATCTTTTCATGTGCTTGTTGGCCATGTGCATATCTTCTTTGGAGAAATGTCTATTCAAGCCCTTTGCCCATTTTTAAGTTGTGTCATTTGTCTTTTTGTTGTTGAATTGTAAGCACTCTTTATATGTTCTATTTTTTTAAATTTTTAAATGACTATTCATTATTGAGAAACAGAGGGACACAGAGCATGAGCAGGGGAGGGGTAGAGAGAGGCAGAATCCGAAGCAGGCTCCAGGCTGTGAGCTGTCAGCACAGAGCCCAACGTGGGGCTCGAACTCACAAACTGTGAGATCATGACCTGAGCCAAAGTCGGTCACCCAACCAACTGAGCCACCCAGGCGCCCCTGTTCTATTTTTTTAAAAATGTTTTATTATTTATTTTTGAAAGAGACAGAGCACGACTGGAGAACAGGTAGAGAGACAGGGACAGAGGATCCAAAGCTGACAGCAGTGAGCCCGATGCGGGGGCTCAAACTCACAAACCGCAAGATGACCGGAGCCAAAGTTGGACGCTCAATGGACTGAGTCACCCAGGTGCTCCGATATATATTCTAGATCCTAGGACCTTATGAGATGTGTGACTGGAAAACATTTTCTCCCATTCTCTAGTTTGTTTTCTCAGTTTCTTGATAGTGTCCTTTGATGCGTAAATCTTTAATTCAGATGAAATCCAATTTATCCATTTTTTCTTTTCCTGCTTATTCTTTTGTTGTTGTTGTTTATTTATTTTGAGAGAGAGAGAGCAGGGCAGGGGCAGAGAGAGAGAGAGAGAGAGAGAGAGAGAGAGAGAGAGAGAAAGAATCCCAAGCAGGCTCCGCACCGTCAGCAAGGAGCCTGACACAGGGCTCGAATGTACGAACCATGAGATCACGACCTGAGCTAAAATCAAGAGTCAGATGCTTAACTGACTGAGCCACCCAGGCGCCCCACTGCTCATTCTTTTGGTGTCGGTTCTAAGACTCTATTGCCAAAACCAAGGTCATGAAGATTTCTTCCGTTTTTTATAGTTGTTCTTACGTTTGGTCTTTCATCTACTTTGACTTAATTTTTGTACATGGTGTGAAGAGGGAGTCCAACTTCATTCATTCTTTTTATGTGTTTATATGTATATGTATAAGTTTACATGTCCAGTTGGGCTAGCACCATTTGTTGAAGAGACTATTTTTCCCCATTGAATGCTCTTGGCCCCCTTGTGAAAAATTAACTGACCATACATATATGCATGGGTTTCTTTCTGGACTTTCCATTCTGTGCCATTAACCTATATCTGTTCTGATGCCAATAACATACTGTTTTGATTACCATAACCTTGTAGTAAGTTTTGAAACTGGGATGTGTGAATTCTCCAACTTTGTTCTTTTTCAAGATCGTTTTGGCTATTCAGGGTCCCTTGCAATTCCATATGAATTGCACAATCATCTTTTCCTTATCTGTTAAAAAAAAAATAAGCCCTTGGATTTTGATAAGATTTGCAATTAATTTGTAGATCTCTTCGGGGAATATTGACATTTTAATATTAAATCCTGTTATCTTTTTTTAAAGTAAGCTGTATGCCCAATAAACCCAAGATCAAGAGTCAAATAGCTCTACCGACCGAGCCAGCCAGGCACCCCTAAATCATGTTACCTTAATATTAAATCCGTGAACGTGGGATCTTTTCCATTTATTTAGGTCTCCTTTAATTTCTTTCAGCAATGTTTGCAGTTTGAATGTAGAAGTCTTTCAACTACTTGGTTAAATTTATTCCTAGGTATTTTATTCTTTTTTTTAATTTTTAAAAATGTTTATTTATTTTTTAGAGAGAGAGAGAGAGAAAGAGCATGAGTGGAAGAGGGGTAGAGAGAGAGAGAGGGAGACACAGAATCTAAAGCAGGCTCCAGGCTCTGAGCTGTCAGCACAGAGCCAGCCGCGGGACCGGAACCCACATGCCACAAGATTATGACCTGAGCTGAAGTCGGACACTTAACCGACTGAGCCACCCAGCTGCCCCATAGGTATGTTATTCTTTTATATGCTATTGTAAATGAAATTATTTTTGTAACTTTGTTTCAGATTGCGCCTTACTAGTACATAGAAATACCACTAAATTTTTGTGTGGATCTTGTGTCTTGCAACTTGGCTGAATGTGTTTATTAACTTAAATGTTTTTTTTTTTTTTTTTTTGCAGATTCTGTAGGGCGTTCTACATGTAAGAACATGTAATCATCTGCAAATAGAGATGGTTTTACTTTTTCTTTCCAGTTTGGATGCCTTTTATATCTTTTTCTTGCCCAAGTTCTCTGGCTAGAACTTCCGGTAATGTTGAATACAAGTGGTAAAAGTGGGTATTCTGGTCTTGTTCCCGATCTTAGGGGAAAGTTTTCAGCTTTTCATCATTAAGTATAATGTTTACTGTGGGCCTTAGCTAGATGGTCTTATCAGGTGGAGGAAGTTCCCTTCCATTTCTAGTGTGGCAAGTGTTTTAGTCATGAAAAGGTGTTGGATTTTTGTCAAACTTTTTTCCTGCATCAATTGAGACGATCCTGTGGTTTTCCCCCCTTCAGGCTAGAAATGTGTTGTATTACGTTAATTGATCAATTTTTACATGTCGAACCACCTTTGCATTCATTCGTGGGATAAATTCCACTTGGTCAAGGTATATAATCCTCTCAATATATTGCTGGATTCAGCCTGCTAGTATTTTGTTAAGAATTTTTGTGTCTAGGGAAACCTGGCTGGCTCAATGGGTAGAGCATGAGACTCTTAATCTCAGAGTCGTGAGTTAAAGACCCATATTAGATGTAAAGCTTACTTAAAAAAAAAAAAAAAAGAAATTTTCAGGGGCACCTGGCTGGCTCAGTCAGAAGAGCATGCGACTTTGGTCTTGGGGTTGTGGGTTCAAGCCTCATGTTGGATGTAGAGATGCCTTAACAATTTTTTAAATCTTTAAAAAAAAGATTGATAGAGCAAAAGATTGTGTCCCAGGTCTGTCTCTGGCAGATCCTGGGGGGAAAATAAAACTCTTGCTATAATGATTACTCAGTATGTAATTTTACTTTGCTTTTTGCTAAGTTCCAAAGCTGCTCTGCCTGGTGATGCCATGTTTACACAATTTTGAAGCAGAACTGAATTCACTGAGCATGAAATAACGCCAGTTTTTCCCAGAATGCTCCAACTCTTGTATTGACTGATTTTCCAGGGCAGTGGCTTAACCGAAGTCTTGGCCCTCTACTGCCAGTTTCCAGTGCCCAGCATCATGGCTGGTACATATTAGGTCCTTTATAGCTATTTTCTGATCCATGGTTTGCCCACTATTAGGGCACTGAGTTGGAGTCTAATGGATGGCAGATAGAGGGCCGTTCCTTGTGCAAAGGCATCAGAGATGTGAGCGAAGTATCTGACATAGAATGAGAAGTTCTGAACTGTAAAGTTTCCTCTTCCTATCGGACCCCAAAAGTCACAAATACATTCATTTTAAAAGTCACGGAGTAAAAGGCTTAGAATTCTAAGAGACAAGCAATCCAAATGATTCTTTTTCTGCACAACCCCTTAATTTTCTGCAGACAGCATTAAGCAATCATCAGATATATCCTGTATTTGTTTCTCTGTCCTCTCTAGGCCGAGTTTCTCCTTGAAATGTTAAAGTGTTTCAAAACTTAGGGGCCTGAGATTCTAGATACACTGCCTTGAACCATCTTAGGGGGAGTGGACGAATGAAGCTCATCACAGTCTGGCACCATAGGCATGGCCTGGTCTCTGTTTCTCCCCCGATGAGGTGACCTGCTCTCCTCTATTTTACTCAAGATTTCCAATCCAGAGAGCCTTACTGAGCAGTCGTTTGGGTGCTGTAACAAAGTACCACAGACCAGTGCGTGAAACCACAGACATTTATTGTCCCACAGCTCTGGCGGCTACCAGCTGAGATCAAAGTGTCGGCAGCGTCCTTTCCTTCTAAGGGCTCTGAGGGGGAAAACCTGTGCCTTGTCTCTCTCCTAGATTCTGGTTTGCTGGCAACATTTGGTGTTTTGTGACTTCTTTTGATCTCCCCAACCTCCACCTTTGCCTCCACATGGCCCTCTCCCTGTATGCGCGTCTGTGTGCAAATTTTCTCCTTTTATAAGGACGCCAGTCATCTCAGATTAGGGGCCCACCCTACTCCAGTATGACCCCGACTTTACTTAACTAATTACGTTTGCATTGACCCTACTCCCAAATGTGATTACATTCTGAGGTGCTGAGGGAGAGGACCTCAACATATGAATTTGGGGGGGGACACAATTCAATTCATAATACTGCATAAGGCTCAAGGCCCAGCTAACCACCTGGAAATACCTCCTATCAGAAGGGGGAGACAAGGCAGAGCAAATTTTAGGGAAGGGACCCACCAGAGGCCTCGGCTGCTTTTATACCCTGGAAAATCTGGCCACCCTGAGGACGGGCATTCCACAAGGGTACACCATGCCTGCCTCAACTGGGAAATGTCAGCACTCGCTCCTAAAAGGGGAGCGGGCGGACCCTCATTTCCATAGTATGTGAAACCTATACCTGCACAAAGGGCCTTCTGGCTCTGAGTATCACAAACCCTCGCAAATGAATGTTCAGGAGCGTGGAAAACTCTCGTAGACCAGGTCTGAGTTCTAGCAGATCCGTGGCTGTCTGAGTTGATCTGTGGATAGATGCTTGATACTGGGGAGCTCCATTACCCACAACACCATGGTCATCACGTGAACAGCCATAGAGAATGGGAGTTACTGCCTGATACCCACTGCCTACACTTCCCGCCGGTCTTGTGAGTAACCGGCTCACCTGTGGATAAGCCAGATCTGTCATATGTAAAAGCATCCACCTTTGGGCCTCATTTCTGTCACCAGTCACTAACCACAGAGTTTTCCAACACACCTGCTCTTCCAGGCCACAGGACGCTGACCACATATGAGGCCTGTCAAGAATTCTTCTCAAAATAGGAAGCAGAAGAATCACCCCCACATAGGCAATGTGATTGTTCCTTCAAATTTTGGGTCCAAGGCCCATGTCTTACCCTACAAAATGGATGTCTTTACTCAGAAAGCCAGAAGAACCCTGGAGAATTCATCTACTCAACCATGTATCAGTGCTAGAGCGAACTCATATTCACCTCAGGTCCTTGGCCCTAATCAGCTTACATTCCAGAGAGAGAGGTAGTCAATAAACAAGTAAATATAAGAATTACAAATTAGCAATGAATCATGGGAATCTACTCCCGAAGCCAAGAGCACACCGTATACTCTGTATGTTAGCTAACTTGACAACAAATTACATTTAAAAAAGAAAAAAAAATTACAACTTGTGGGGTGCCTGGCTGGCTCAGTCGGTAGAACTTGTGCTCTTGATCTCGGGGTTGTGAGTTTGAGCGCCACGTTGGGTGTAGAGATTACTTAAAAATAAAATCTTAAAAAAAAAGAATTACAAATTGTGAAAAGTGCTCTGAAGGAAATTAATAAGCTGATGAGTTAGCTAATGGGGATAAGGCGAATGGGAATATCTACATTAGACAGGATAGTTTAGGAAGACCCCTCTGAGAGAAGAGTCGTTTCCACCCAGTTCTAGGAGACTAAAAACAGCCAGGGCTACAAAGATGTGGAGTAAGAGTGACCCAGACATGGGTAATAGCATATATAAAGGCCCTGAAGTAAGACTGTGCTTGACATGTTCAAGGAATAGGAAGGAAGCCAGCACGTCTGGGGTGGAGTGAGAGAGGCAGCATGGTAGGAAACGAGGCCCAAGAAGCAGTGGGAGACCAGATCACACAGTGCTTTTTAGGTCTTATTAAAGAATTTGGACTGGGGTACCTGGGTGGCTCCGTTGGTTGAGCATCCAGCTCTTGATCTCAGCTCAGGTCATGATCTCGTGGCTCGTGAGTTCGAGCCCCACATCGGGCTCCTCGCTTAACAGAGCGGAGCCTGCTTGGGATTCTCTCTGTCTCCCTCTCCCCCTGCCCCTCCCCTGCTTCTCTCTCTTCCTCTCGCAAAATGAATACATAAACTCACATAAAAGGATCTGCAGTTTATCTTTAAAAAAGAATTGCGATTGCATTCTAATTGTCATGGAAATGTATTAGCAGGTTTTGAGTTAAAAAAAAAAAAGTGACACGCTCTGACTTGACACGTTAAAGGATTGCTCTGGCCGTGGTGTGGAGAATGGGCTATAGCAGAGCACGAGTAGAAGCAGGAAGACCAGTGAGGAGTCTATTTCAGGTTTATTCCTCATCTCCTGCTCCATTCTGCAACTATTCAGTCCCTGACCTGTCTTCATCCATTCTTGCTGGCTCGGCTCTCAACCCTCAGACCTTAGGACAGACTTGGTTTCTTCTTTTTGACCTTTGGTGTTCTTCCAGGAACGTGGCTTTTTTCCACACTCTGGCTCCGTCCATTTAGAGCATCTGAGTCTTGTGCCCAGTGTTGCCCTTAGCGCTCTATCCTACGATGACCCTCACAGTTGGGAAGCTGGTGACTCATCTGGAGCCCGAAGGGAACCGAACCTTAGTTATGCCATTGTTTCAAGGACAGAATCCTCCCCCACCCCCCAGGAAGAAAACGATGAGCTTCTCGCCAATTGAAGAACAATTAGAATTAATTATTTGATAACCTCAAAAAAAAAATCATTGTCTTGACCCATGGTTTTGAGACTTAGTCTGGAAAACCTTGTGAATGCTTTAAAATGACTTCTTCAGGTTGAAAATCTGCCTATCCATCATAATTTCCATTGACCAGTGACATTCCTCACAAACTCATTCTCATTTTCCGGGACAACGCATTCTTCCACTTTTTCTTTCATGACTACAGTAAAGACTTCCAGATCCCTCTGTTCCTAGATCCCTCTATTTCGTGCCCCGTGACCCCTCAAAAAAAAAACCCACGTAGAGTCTGTGTCACATATAGCATCACCAAACAGGAGTTCAAAAATGTGTGATTTCAAGTTGCATTAATTTATTAAATAAAACAAACTTAGTGAATCAGCAAATGGGTACCTAATGCCTAACCTGTGGGTCAAGTCCTGTGCTGTACGTTTTGGACAGAGAAATGGAGAAAACAGCTTCTGGCCTTTGAGGAAACAGGCAGGGAAAGATAAATCAACATCTTAGCAGGTAGTCAAGGCCAGGTGACAGAGTCGCCGCTGTGCCCCATAGGTCCCATTTCAAGCTTTATTATGAGAAACATGGTTTCCCATCAGGCCCTGCACACAGCAAGAAGCCAGTCAGTGTTTGTTGTTGATGGTGATGATGATTTGGTGTTTTTCCAGAAGATTAGCACTCAATCTGAGGGCTATTCAAATTAAACCCCAGGTCTATTTCATCAAGAATTGTCACTCACTGGCACGCATGACCTTTTAGCTAAAGACTGATGTGCTAAGTGAACAATGCTATCAACTGAATTTACTTAATGTGGACAAAGTTGCAGCCTTCCAAGACAACCTTTTCCTGAAGTCTCCAAATTACCAGCTACTTCAGTTCAATTGTCTTAATCATCTGTTCACTGCAGAATAAAAACAAAGACAGAATCTATCTCCAGTCCTGCCACAGAGCCTAGGCAAGGTCTGGGCCACCCCAGAACAGATGCCTGTTTGTCACCGTGGATCAGTGACCAGCTTTTGGCACACCTCAGTTTCCCCATCTACATTCTATGATTGATTGTTGCCATGTAAAGGAGATAAAGGTGATATCATAATAAAATAAAATAAATAAATACATAATATATACATAATAAAATAAAGTAAAAGAAAAGAATAATGACCATATAAAACAATTTTAAAAACTGTTGGATTTAAAATACATATTGTATTTTTAAAAAATTTTTTAATCTTACTTATTTTAGAGAGACAGAGAGAATATAAGTGGGGAAGGGGCAGAGAGAGAGGGAGGCACAGAATCCGAAGCAGGCCCCAGGCTCTGAGCTGTCAGCACAGAGCCTGGTGCGTGACTCGAACCCACAAACCGTGAGATCATGACCTGAGCCAAAGTCAGATGCTTAACCGACTGAGCCACCCAGGCGCCCCTAAAATACATATCTTGAAAGAAAGATGATATTATCATGCTGCAGGGAACTTTAAATACAGCATTTTGCATGAGAGAAAACAGCCCAAAAGAAAACTGAAAGCTTCTTTTAAGTGTGCATTAGCCATCAAATGGCATTTCAGAGCTGCATTAAGAAATGTCAAAGACAGCGCCTGACTGGCTCAGTTGGTAGAACACACAACTTTTGACCTCAGAGTTGTGAGTTCAAGCCCCATGTTGGGTGTGGAGGCTACTTTATTTAGGAAAAAAAAGAAAATGAAATGTCAAAGACAATCATCCAAACTACTGGGTACTTGAAGCCAGTTTTCTATCAGTCTTACACAATCCTGAGTGAATGGATGCATTTACTGAAGTTTCAACTTGTCCTGCAGCCATATTGACCCAAAGGAAGCCGTTGAGAGGCAGCCCCACAACTTTGCAAATGGTTCATTTCACCTACTGTATATAAGACATTGAAAGAAATCACAAAAGTACATTTTCTTACCTGAGAGAAAGGTACCGCTCAACATGAGAATCAATCCATAAAACTTCTGACATATGATGTGTTCTTTCATTGTGTAAACCTGTGTTCAAAAAGTCAAAAATATGCCCAGCTGAGATTCAGAACAAAAGGTTTATTTCCAAAAAAAAAAAAAAAAAAGGTTTATTTCCAAGTGTATGTGACCATACTTCTCCCTCCCGTCCAATGCAAGGCTTTTTCCTATTGCTTAAAGCCATGTCTGCCAGCCGCAGTATAGACGCTTGCCTGAGTTATGCAGCCTGGCTGAAACCTCACTGATTGGTTTATTTGCATATCCTTCCAACAAATTGTACCGAGTGCCTACATGTGCCAGAGCCTGTGTTACACGCTGGGAATAACAGTGCCGGGAAGACAAGTTAGCCCAGAGGGGAAGACACACATCGAATGCGTTAATTACAAAATGGGGCTGCACTCAACCTTAATGCACACATCTTCAACCCAACGACTTGCAATTGTAACGATCCGAAACATTTGGAAGAAATGGCCAAGGTAACTCCTGAAATCATTTCTATTTTTAGAACAGATCTGTTTAGAGAGACCTGATCACCTCCTTCATTCACCCAGCTTTTCTCCTTAAAAAAAAAAAAAAAAGTGTAATTAAAGCTGCTTATTTGGGGAATACCCTGGAAAGCCCCCTTCTCCAGCCAAAACAGTGTTAAAACTACAAACCTTACAGAACATATTACAGAAGTTTGGCAGTAGGGTGCTGATGGGCCTTTTCTGATTTTAAATAAAATGAACTTCTGAATGACTTACAGATTTAAACATTTCTTTTCCTATAGGATAATGCAACATATTGTATTTCTTTCCCCTTCTAAGTGCGAATAAGAAGGGAATTTGTATGACTCGGATGGATTTTCTACACCACAAACTTAGAAGTGGGGGAATGTCTAAATCTCTTACGACTTGTGAGATGAAATGCAGCTTAAATTCACAGCGCTGTAAGGAGGACCTGACTGAGAATCCATAACTAGCTGTGGGCCCGTATTTCTGTTCCTTCATTTCCCTGGGCCTCAGTTTCCTTATCTGTAAAAATGGAGATAATAATCTGCCTATTTCCCAGAGCTGCTATACAAGAGGATCAAATAAGGTGATATTTCAAAGGCAATTTTCAAAGTATAAAGTGTTATAGAAATGGATATGATTGCTATCTATAAAATGGAATTTTCAGTAGCAAACAATCCAATTTATATCTTTCTTGCATTTCCTCTAAACTTTTATAACAATTCCAATGTATGTTTCAGAAACTTACCTGGCACCCAATAAATAAATCATGGGACACAGTACGGAATACTATGCAGCCATTAAAAGGAGTCAGGTAAGTCTGTCTGTCTGTCAGGTATGAAAAGGTGGGTGGGGATACGGGTTGGGCCCTGAGGACTTTCCTTTATATACAATGCAATTCTGTGCTGCTCGGCTTTTCTACGATCATCATACATTACCTATGTAATTTTTACAATTGAAGGAAAGGAGACAGGAAGGGAGGGAGGGAGAGAGGAAGAAGACAAGATAGGAAGGAAGGATGGATACTAAGTAGGTTTCCTCTATGCCTAATACCATTCTGTACTGTTTGAGTATTTTATACTGAGCCTGCCTGTCTCGTATAATTTTACAAAATGGAAAGAAAGATGGGAAGGAGGAAAAGAAGAGAAAGAGAGAAAGAGAGAGAGGGTAGAGATTAAGGACCTGTGTTTTATGCCTCTTACAATTACATGCAATGTGGTCCTTTTGTGCTTAATAGATGTTCTTTTCATCATTTAAAAGAAATTTAAAGGCAGGAAGAAAGGAGGGAGAGAAGGAAGGAAAGAGGGAGGTAGGGCAGAAGGAAGGGAGGGTGGAAGAAAGGAAGAAAGACGCTTACCTGAGAGCTGGATTCCTCCAACTTCCCACCCCGTGTCACTGTGGGGTCCAGAAGGAGAATTTGCTTCACGAATGACCAGATCTGGTCTCCAAATCCCCACGTTTGATGTGAAATGGAAAGAGCAAAATGCACGAAGGCTCATTATCTGCTGGCCATGCCTCAGTCACCTTTTTTTTTTTCTTTCTAGATCAACTCAGCCTCTCTGCTCTTAGCTTTATGGGGCTTACTGACCAGGGCAGATCCTCTTTCTGTGGCTTGCGGTACGTCATGGGGCTGCTTTCTCGAGCATGAAATCAGCCCGAGCAAAGTTCTCAGGTTATTACATACCTGCAATTACCCATTAATGCGAGGGCCCTTTCCCAGTGCTCACCAAGGATTATCTTCAGTTGCTAGTTGATTATCACTTTAATTAAGTTGGATATATTAAACCGGTATTTGCTCACTTAACTAAGGCTCATTTCACTTTATTGAGAACTTGGGGGTGGGGGATGGTGTTCAGACCAGTGAGCAGAAATCAGAGGCCAGGCAAGGATTAACATGTTCACATCTCACCCCGTCAGGACGACGGGCCAGCTTTTTACCCTCACCACAGATCCATTCTTCAAAGTGCTTTGAAAAGAGATGCACAGAACTGGTTTTGTGGCCTTCTCAAGAGAGGGGTGTAGTTTTGTGCTCCAGAAGGTGTCATTACAGCGCTTTGGAATGACGGAAATACCAGCAAATCCCATCAAGCATCCAGGGATGATCCCCACCAGGCTCTGCACTTCCAAGGTCAGGGCCCTAAGTTCAGAGGGTACAATGACACAATGACTTGCTCAAAGTCATAGGGATGATGAGAGGCGGAGCAGGAGTCACGACGACGGAGGGCTCCTGGTTCCCAGGCCAATGCACGGTCCTCTCCCTCTCACACCTTAAATGGAAAAATTCAGTTTGCTAACAGACTGAGTCAACCCGCTATCTTCAGGCCAGTGGCTCTCCGCAGGGGAACGGGGAAGGAGGCAGTGTATCAGAATTATCCGTCACTCACCCCCAAGCCCAGAAACTGTTCGTGGTACGGCGGATGAGAGCCCAGGCTTTCCTGAAAGATAGATGAGTGTTTGATTCTCAGTTGTGTGACAGACAGCCAGGTTCTTAACATCTCTGGAGCCAAAAAGTGTCCTCGTTTGTAAAAGGTGGCTAATACCACTCACCTCATATCCCCGTGAAGATTACGTAGGACATTCGGTGCAAAGGGCGTAGCCCAGAGCCTGGCAGGGATCCCGGTGCCCCTGCTCCTACCTAGAATGCCACTGTCTTCTCTTACCACCGCGCACAAGGCTAAGCTTTTGTGGCGTGCTCCCCACATGGTCCACACGGCTTACAAGGGAGCGTGGGGCAATTGTCAAGTGTCATCTTAGCACTTCCTTGGCACTGATTTCTCTTTCACTTCAGGCCCGCTCATTGGTCTGCCTCCCCCCTACCCCCATAACCCGATGAGCTCTGGAAGGACAGTAACTCCGTGTTACTCAGTGGCTCACACACTGCCTGGCACATAGAGAGCGCTCATTCAATATGTGATAAATAACTGAATGCGTGACTATGCCTTTCTCCCCTACTCAAGCGTGTGCTTACTGGGGGACAGGGAATCACATCTCTGTTCTCCTCGTGCCCTGCCCCAGGAGTTGGCACAGCGCCCGGCACTTAGTAGGTGCTTTGTGCACATTTGTTGAAACTGAAAAAGAATTTAGAGGAAAACTTATTCTTATGTACTTGGATATGGTAAGAAAATTCTCCGGGGGTGCCTGCGTGGCTCAGCTGGTTGAGCGTCCAAGTCTGGATTGTGGCTCAGGATGTGATCTCGAGGTTCGTGGGGCTGAGCCCTATGTCGGGCTCTGCTCTGGCAGCATGGAGCCTGCACGGGATTCTCTCTCTGCTCCTCCACCACTTGCTTGCTCTCTCTCTCTCTCTCAAAATAAATTAATAGACTTAAAAAAATTCTCCGGAAGGAGACCCTGGTGAGAAGGGTTGATTCTAGAAAAGGAGACTGAGAGGTCTTGGATGGGAGAGAAACTTACATTTCTCTGGATATGCTTTTCTTCTGTTCAAATTTTCATCATTTGCAAGTGTTACTTTTTCAAAAAAAAATACTATGCTTATTTATTTATTTTTTAAATCCAACATGGTGCAGGGCACCTGGCTGGCTCAGTCAGTAGAGCATGCGACTCTTGATCTTGGGGTTGTGAATTCGAGCTGCATGTTGGGAGTAGAGCTCACTGAAAAAAAAAATCTGATGTAGTGCAACTGAAATGATTGACTGGAAAATGAAACGTGCAGAAAAATGAAGAGGCTGGAGCCCTTTGGTTGAGAAAAAAAAATGTCACCTGAGGAGGGAGGCTTTCAGTGGGTATCTTCCATCCTCTGGAAGATTAGAAGGAGAAAGTTGAGGATCTGTTCTCTGAATGTACAGAGAGAAATAGGAAACGGACTGAAATTGCAGTGGGAGGTGTGAGTTAAACATAAAGAACTAGTTACTGCTGATAGGAGTTGATAAACACCAGAAAAGGCTGTCACAAGATGTGATGAGCCATCCATACCCAGAAACTCAAAGGTCTAGACAGCTCATATGGCTTTACTGATTTACTTGTCCTCCCACAGAGAGAGATGGCTGAGCTTATGAGACTCTGTCCCTGTTTCTGTCACTAGAAGAGACCTTTACTCCGGTGAAGGTCCCCGTTGTCATCATCCCCTCTTCCCTTCCTGGGGTGAGCATCCCACCAGGCCAATTTCTCAACTGGAAATTTCTCTGGAAATTTCCATACAACATGGCCCCCACCCACAAACCAGCTATTGAGTTCAGGTCTCAACTGTAGACACAGTGAAAGGATCCGATGCTCGGGGAAGAAATCATCTGTGTTGGGGACTTGCTAAGAGATTTTCAAGTACAACTTTGATTAGGTCCGCTTGCCACCTTACACGCTACCATCCAGCTGACTCCCTGCTGGCTCTTATTCCCACCCTACCTTCGTACGTTCGCCACATGTGTGGGCAACATGGTGATGATGACGATGACGATGGTGTCCATGTCTAGTGTTTTTATGGTATAGATGAGATAATAGCTGTAAAGCACTTAGAGCACTGCATGGTACACAATAAATTTATAAGTATTGGCTCTTATTCGCTGTTCTTCTGCACCTTGCTTTTCAAGCTCAACAGTATTCGTTTCGTCAAGAACGCTTGGCGGTTGTAAGACGCTGGGGCTTCAGCAGTGACCCAAACAGATAACCTGTCCCTCCTCACAAAGTTGACGTGCAGGTGTTCCAGCAACAGCGCTGTGGTCAGCGTGCCAGGAGCAGAGCAAGCCAAGGGGACAACAAAGAGCAAAGAAGCAAGAGACATAATGGAGGGCCAAATCACACACGCTCTGGTGGGCCATTTCCAGAACTTTGGCTTTACCCTGGAGAAATGGGGAGGCAACCCGTGCAGAGCGTTTCAAAACTTGTGACTTCAAAATAACATCAACCTAGCAGAAGAGTTGTCAGAAAAATCGGTTGTTAACATTTTGCCACATTTGCCACATCCCTTTTTACGTTTATTTCTGAAATACTTAAGAGTAAATTGCAGCCATGGTGCCCCTTTACCCTGAACACCTCAGCTGGCATTTTCCTGAGAGCAAGAATAGCTTCTTACATAGCACGGTATAATTATCAAAATTGGGCAATTTACCTTGAGGTAATACTACCTCCTATACGGTCCACGTTCACATTTAGCCAACCGTCTCACTAATGCCATCTTTCATGGTCTCCCCCTCTGATCCGGGAGCAATCTAGGATGACAAGCTGCTTTCGCTGCCATTATTTTTTAGTCTCCTTTAATCTGGAAAGATTCCTCAGCCTTACGTTGACTTTCATTACATTGACATTTTTTTGAAGTGTATGCGCCTGCTATTTCACTGAATATCCTTCAATTTGGGTTTGTCTAATCTTTCCTCAGAGTTCAGGCTACGTATCTTTGGCAGGAATAGCACAGAAGTGCTGTTGTGTCCGAGGGACATCCCGTCAGGACACACAGGATGTCACTCTGTCCCATTATTGAGAATGTTAACTTTGATAACTTGATTGAGATGGCATTTGCCAGTTTCCTCCACTGGAAACTTATAATTTCTCCACTTGTAATTCGTAAGTGATGTGTGGAAAAATGCTTAGAGTCTGTGTAAATATCCCGTCCTTCCTTCTTTTGGGGCTGCTGTAACAAAATACCACAGACTGGGTGACTTATAAACAACAGACATTTGTTTATCACAGTTCGAGAAACTGGGAAGTCCAAGATGAAGACACCGGCCAGTTCAATGTCTGGTGACGGCCCACCTTATGGTTCATAGATGGCCAACTTCTCCTTCCATGGCAGGAGGAATGAGGAGGGCCTCGGGGATCTGTTTTATAAGCTCTCCTAATCCCACGCAGGAAAGCTTCACTCTAGTGATCTCCCAAAGGCCTCACCTCCAAGTACCATCACACTGAGGGTTAGGATTTTGACATACAAACTTTGGTTCCTTTGAATTCTATTGACCGTACCGCAATGAAAAAACAAAACAAAACAAAACATGGCATTGCAAAGAAAGCCCTTCTCTAGCCTGGTCCTTGTGGACTTCTCCCGCTCCATCCCCCACTGCTCTCCTTCCTCAAATCCTACACTTTGCCCATAGCGAAATTTCTACAGCTCCCCCAAATATTCCATTCTCTTTTATTCTTCTGTGCTTTAGTGAATGTTGTTCCTTTTGCTTAGAATATTCTGTTTTCGATGTTTATTTATGTATTTTTGGGGGGGGGTGGAGACACAGAATCGGAAGCAGGCTCCAGGTTCTGAGCTGTCAGCACAGAGATGGACTTGGAGCTCGAACCCACAAACCGTGAGATCATGACCTGAGCCGAAGTCAGATGCTCAACTGGCTGAGCCACCGAGGGGCCCTTAGAGGATTCTTTTTTTAATGTTTGGTTTATTAATTTTGAAAGAGAGAGAGAGAAAGCATGAGCAGGGGAGGGGCAGATATAGAGGGAGAGAGAGAGGGAGGGGCAGAGATAGAGGGAGAGAGAGAGAATCCCAAGCAAGCTCCACGCCATCAGCTCACAGCCTGATGCGGGGCTTGAACTCATGACCTGAGCTGAAATCAAGAGTCAGATGCTTAACTGGCTAAGCCACCCAGGCACCCTGTGCCTAGAATATTCTTTTCGCAGCCTGTCCCTCCTGCACCTTGGCCACCTAAAAATTTCCTACTTGTCCTTCAAGAGTCAACACAGCTATGTTTTTCTTCTGGGAAGTCTTCCCTGAGCCATCCCTTCTCCTTGCATCCCATCCTGGGTAGAAATTATCATTCAGGCCATTGTGGCACCAGCGTTACTCTCCTTCGGCCACCTTTCTGGACTCCTAGGAGAGATAAAAGTCCCCTTTTCAGGTTCTTTGTGTCCTAATGTATCAAGGGTAATGATTGGCCCTTGATACAAGTTGATGTAAGTGGAGGCCCAGTGCTGGAATCCTTGGGACTTAACAGTGGTAGTAGGGTTTCCAGGAGAGCCGAGGCTTGCTCAGACCACCCCGGGGATATAGGTAGGCCAGAATTCAAAGGAGCCTGGGGCACAGGGAAGTGGGAGACAGGCTTAGTTAACGAAAAGATACAACTCAGTTGAGTTTGGGGGCATCTGTAAGACTATACCCTTTCCCTAAGTGGCCACCAAATCTTTTATAATTTTTTTTTAGAAATGTTTATTTCTTTGTTTTGAGAGAGCGAGCGAGCACAAGTGGGGGAGGAGCAGAGAGAGGGGAAGAGAGAGAGAATCCCGAGCAGGTTCCGTGCTGCCAGCACAGAGTCCGACGCGGGGCTCAAACCCGCATACCGTGAGATCATGACCTGAGCTGCAATCAGGAGGCGGACGTTCGACCGACTGAGCCACCCAGGGGCCCCTCACCCTTCTTCTTGTGATGACGTGAGATAATTAAATGCCTAGCGATGAGACGCAGTGAGGTAAACGATGTAGGCGTTGCTACCCGGTGTTGGGGGCTACTGATCTTGTCAGGATTCGTCAGGAGGGATCACGTGCCTCTAGACTGTAGTTGACCATGGGTAACAAACTGTGGAAAGCAGAACTGAGGATGAGGAGACACACCGGTACTGTGATTCATAGACAGGCAGCAGTCACTCACAGTAGCCAGGAGAGGGAGATGTTTGGCATTTTGTGGGTTGCACCGTGATCTTGGTTTTGTCTGCACTTAGACAAAATTATGAAGCAGCCTTCTTCGAACTTACTCATCCTGGTCTTAGAGTAACCTTGGCAAACACTGATGTTCTGTAAGATTGTTCATGCCCAACAGGAGAATAACGGAGTCTACCTGTGGGTACCAAGCCAGCTTGTACTCCGGCTCAGCTGCGAGCCTCAGACCACTTCCTGGGTGACAGGGGCTGCTTCCTTTCTTTCTCTTTTGGCCAAGGACACATGAAGTCCAGCTACAGGACATTACTCCATGATACCCAGATTTCCCTACTACCCATCAAGATGGTTGTTTAGAAAACACAGTCTGCAGCCGGGCGGGGGTTAGTGCCTCCTGCTTGCTGCAGGATGAACTGTTGCATTCTCTGATATGCAAGTGACCGCACAGGAAGAGGTCAATATAGAAAGACGGGGAGGTTTGCATCGGCCAATGTAACACAAGCCATTACCAGAAACAAGTATCAGTAGCAGGTCTTAAAGTCAGGGGCCTAGACTATGAAACCCAGCGAACAAAATCACGTCCCAGGATCCAATCAAGTCTGTTCTAGACAAGCAGGTGGCTTTTTCCTTTAGCTTAGTCGCAAACTCTTCTGCTTGCTCTGTATTATTATTGACATAAGTGTAACAAGTAACATTTGCTGTAGCACAAACTCTCCCTTGGCTGGCTAGGAGGAAATCAAGGGCTAGGCAACTGTCTGTGACAACACTAGCTAATGAATCTAGACGACTTTGTTGGGCTTCCAGAGCAGAAGTGTGTCATTCATGACTTCTACTAGTGGCAGAGACAAGTTTGGGGCCACCTGTCTGGCTGCGTTACCCCCATTATGGAACTGCAGCTCCACGTGTAGGCGGAACAAGGGAATCAATTATCCCTCTTGCGAGTTCTCTTGAATAACCTATCTTTGCCTCGTTTGGGAGGCTTCTGGGTGTCTTTCTCAAGGTATAAGGCTGATAACTGCATAAGAAGTAGTACTCTAGTGAAGCACAGATTATATTAGCAATAAAACTATTATTTACCACTATAGGAATAAGCCAATTTGTGTCTCTCGAGATAGACAAATCCCTTTAGTGGAGTTAAACAGTCCGTGCAAAGCAGGTTGAAGAGGACAGACCATTGCAACCAGAAGATCCTCAATATCAGGGCCCACTCTTGATCGACTAGGACTTGCCGATAAGGGCTTCAGCAGCAGCATTTTGTTGATGTGAGGCCAAGGTCCAATTTTTATAAGACTGCCGGTCGGGGTTAACACTGGGAAGGAAACAAGTACCAGAAGGGACCTGTAAAAGGGAATCTACCTCCTGAGGTGTTGAAAAGAACAGCTATTCAATTTTTGTCAGCAGGGATAGGTAGGGGGTAACAGAGCCAGCAGTCAGTTCAATTCAGGGCAGTGGTTACAGAAAAAAACACATAAGAGGGTTTGGTGTTTTTCTTAAGAGGTAGAAGGAGACCTGAGGAGGCAAAAATAATCGGATGGAGACGAGGGATGTCACATTAGTGTTCTAGAGGGCATCAAAATAGAATAATAAGCAAGACGCGTAGAAGAATGAAGGAACAAAATGAGTGCTGAAGAATCAGAAAATTAATCTTGTTCTGTCGTCTTGGGCAGAAGCTGCCCACCTCTGAAGTCAGCAGCTTCTGGAGGATTCCTAAGAATCCCAGGCTTACGATCTCCAGGTGGAATGGATGTCTGCGAATCAGGATGAAGTGACATACATCTTGTAAGGTGGAAATCATGAACTCAGGGATCAATACCTCGGAGCTCTACTGCTATGACAGCTGTTAACGGTAGCCGATAAGGTCCCTTCTGTGAAGGCTCAAGAGCAGCTTTTCTCCAGCCTTTTCCAGAAGACAAAATACCCAGCTTGCAGAGCATGCAGAGGCTGTTTGGGTAGATATTTGGAAATGTGGCTTGCACCTGTTGGCGATAAAGCCGGAGGGATGGTATGAATGTCTCGCATGAGCTAATCATACCTGCTTATAATAAGGGTAGAATCTAAGGCTGGGGGGGGGGGTGGCAAGGGGTGAATTTCCCAAACACTTAGGGCTTATTATTTCACTAATCACTTTTTAAAGTTTATGTATTTATTTTTGAGATAGCGAGCAGGCGGGGAAGGAGCAGAGAGAGAGAGGGAGAGACAGGATCCCAAGCAGGCTCCACAGTCAGCGGAGAGCCTGACACGGGGCTCAAACTCACGAACCTTGAGATCGTGACCTGAGCTGAAACCAACAGTCAGATGCTTAACCGACTGAGCCACCAGGGCGCCCCCTCATTAATCCTTACTAATTCATGAGATAACTCGCCAGACTGAGAGGGGTTGACCTTATAGACATGAAAGCTAGCGGTAATACTTTAAGCTATAGAAAGTTTTAAGGTTTCTGAGAGCTTTGTTAGTTCTACAATCGGAGTTCCATTTATTCTCTTTACTTTTCATGAGGACTCTGGATGATAAGGACAGTGTTCTGGGTAAAAGAGAGACGTTTACAGAGCTCCTTAATAACAGTGCTGGTAAATGAGTTTCTCTGTCGCTAGAGAGATAAGTTGGAATGCCCCAGACTGGGAAAAAAAATGAAATCAAGATTGTATTTTTGCCACATTTAGGGCCTGTTATGTGTTGAATCGTGTGCCCCCAAAATTCATATGTTGAAGTCCTCACCCCCAGGACCTCAGAATGTGATTTTCTTTGGAGACAGGACCTTTGCAGATACAATTGGTTCAGTTAAGATGAGGTCATCAGGGTAGGCCCTAATCCAACATGACTATAGTGTCCTTACAAAAAGGAGAAATTCAGACACAGACAGGGAAACTAATGCGAAGAAACACAGGGAAAGGCAGCCATCTACAAGTCAAGGAGAGAGGCCTGGAACAGACCCTTCCCTTACAGCTTCAGAAGAAAGCAACCTGGGGTACCGGGCTGCCTCAGTGAGTAGAGCCCGACACCCTTGATCTCAGGGTGGTGGGTTCGAGCCCCATGTTGGGCGTAGAGCTTCCTTAAATCAATCAATCAATCAATCAATCAATCAATAAGTAAGTAAAGAAGAAGAAGAAACCAACCCTGCCTTCATCTTGATTTTGGACGTCTTGCCTCTACAGCCATGAGACCAACCCATTTCTGTCATCCAAGCTACCCAGTCTGTGGTACTCCATCACAGCAGCCCTAGCCCACTAATACAGGGCTGCACTCTCTGAGAGGAAACGCTTTAACCCACCCTGAAAACAAACAATAACCGGGCATATTTATAGCCCATTGAGGAGACATTTGTATAAAGCCTATTTGGAGGTGTTCAAAGGGCCCTCCAGGCTTTGGGTCGTGTCAATGACCCACTTGACAGTTTAACCAAGATGGTGCTGTTAGCTGGTACGGCACGTTTTGACACCTTTATCTTTTGGCATTTGGTAAATCTAGGCACAGATGACCAATGAGGCCATCTGAGCTGATTTAATTTCTGTGATAAGTTTCTATTTTAAGAGTAAATTTAAGCCTGTGAGAGCATATCCAGCTTGTCAGTTTGGGTTTTTGTTTCTCACGGATGAACAATTAACAAACGTAGTTGAATCAGCGTTCCTCAAGGGAGTCTCTACAAGGTCTGTGCAGCGTATGGATAGGTGCTTGCTGTTGTTTTTTGTTTGCTTGTTTAACAGAAGCCAACAGTTATGGGGTTTCCTTTCTCAGGCAAAGGAAGGAGGCCGGGTTCATAGCGTTGCAGCAACCTTACGAGAGGTAGGTAACAAGCTAAAAGGTGGTGAGCATTTTTTTTTTAATACAAAGCATGAAGAGCTCTGAAATTTAGTTAGAACTAGCCTCGCTGAAGTTTCCACATGTTTACCTGCTGCTGTTACAGCTCTTAAACCGGGGGGATGTTAAAGCAGGCGTGGCTGCTGGGTCTGACGAAAGACCGAAATAAGCAATGGGCCTCTGATGAGGGTCTCGGAGGAGGAGCTCGTAAAGCAGGACCCCGGGGGGCCTGGTCATGCTTTTTATGAACAAAAGGAGAGGTGGGATTGTGAATCTAGAATTCTGAACAATTTTGTGATAACGTTGTTATGTAGGTCTTTGTGCTTATACATAAATATGTTTCTTCTACCTTGAAAAATATTTGATCACTGAAATATATTCATGTATCACCTAGTCCTGGTCTACCTATGTCATAGTTCAGGCCGGGTCATAGTGGGTTGATGAGCACACAATAGGGCAGTCTGGGTGGGGCCTGGGTATACATACAGGCTTACCGCCTGGGACAGCTCAGACACCAGAGAAGAGCCTAGATGAAGACATCGGAAACCCACCTTCGTGGCGAGGCTCCGATCCAGAGAATTACCAACGTCCATTCACCCACCACGCAAGCAGTCCGGTCAGAAGAACAAGGTAATGGGAGGTGGGGTGGATGAGACACACAGAACAAGTAAGAGTGATCACCGAGCTAGGGCTTAGAGGTGAAACTCTCTGAAGAAGACTATTTCTTTACTATCTCTTTATTCATTTAGCCTATTTGTTCCAAAATGAACTGGAGATAGCTTACAAGGACTCATTCAATATAGTAATCTAAAAGAATCTTAAAGAAATACATAGAGGGCCAACGGATAAGGGTACTGAGCAGTTAAGCTAGTCCAGAAGCCAGGTAAAGATCCAGTTCTGACACTGGGTCTCAGGACAAACTAGCAGCAAAAGGGAGCATTTAAACTAGGGGAGAGACGGTTTCAAACGAGACGGTGGGCCTGGGCTTGGAAGGGAAAGTAGCACTTGTATGAGGGGGGATGAACTAACAATATTTCGGGCCAGGGTGAGCACTGATACCTTTGTGCCTAGAGCACACATGGTGGGGAGGAGCCTTGGGGATTGAATGGGGCTGGAGGGGACTTAGCAAGCCACATGGGGTCCTGAACGCCCCCAAAGGAGCAGGACTGGGCTCCATTGCAAAGGCTCAGCAGTTTACACAGGCCCTAAAGTGTGAAAAGCTGAGATATGCCTTAGAAAATGTGTTGAATAATAAGGTAAGTGATGCATCTTAATGTGACTACATCTAAATCCCTAGGTATGGGAACAAACAGAGATAAGTGTTTTTAACAAGGGTTACCTCGTTACTGTGATGTAAGAAGTCTGTGACACCACAGAATAGGAAAAAGGAAACTACACGGAGGTACCAGGGCAAGAAAGACTTCAGGAAGCTCCTAGTTAATAATGGCCCTTTTTATTTGCACCTGTTCCACCAGGGAAGGTTTTCAGAGGGAGAGATACGTTCCCGGACATTACATTCATGTGTCAGCACAAGGTATTCTCAGAGTGGATCAGGAACCCATGGGAGGAAGGAGCCATGATGCTTTCACTGTGAGGCATTGATGACCTAACAAACTAAGGACTCCCATTGGTGGAAGCTGGCCAATGGCTGCCTCCTTCTTAACACATCCTCGGTACAAGAGCCAATGTGCTTGATTCCCACCTCGGCACCCACAGTATAGGGGAGGACGATTAAGAGGAGTCTGGATGGCCCTCGAAATAGTGTTCTTTGTAAAACATTTCGAACTCCAATACTAAATCCTGCTCTGGGGGATGCAACGTAGGGTGGCAGAAGTCATCCCTGATAGCACTATGCACACATCAGCACAAAGTGCTTCCTGAGTGGTTCAGGGACCCAAGGGGAAGGGTGGGGAGGAGCCATGATGCCTCCTTTGTGACGTCTTGATGACCTAGAAAACTAGGGACTCCCATTGGTGGAAGCTGGCCAATGGCTGCCTCCTTCTCAATCACATCCTCAATAGAAGCAGCCAATGTGCTGGCTTGTCACATCAGCACCCATAGTACAGGGCAGGACTGTTAAGAGGATCGGGATGGCCCTAGAAGGTAGGGTTCCCCCTACCACAGAGAGCTCACACACTGAATCCTGCTCTAGGGGAGGCAATGCAGGGTGGCAGAAGTCATCCCTGACATCACTATTCACAGGTGAGCACAAGGTGCTCCCTGAGTGGCTCACGGAGCCATGGGGGGGGGGGGGCGGAGGGGGCAGGGGTGGAACTATGATGCCTCCTTTGTGACGTGTTGATGACCTAGGAAACTAAGGACTCCCATTGGTGGAAGCTGGCCAATGGCTGCCTCCTTCTCAATCACATCCTGAGTAGAAGCAGCCAACGTGCTTGATTCCCACCTCAGCACCCATAGTATAGGGGAGGACTGTTAAGAGGAATAGGGATTGCCCTCGAAAGTAGTGTTCCCCCTATAGTATTTCGAACTCACACACTGAATCCTGCTCTGGGGAAGGTAATGCAGGGTGGCAGAAGTCATTCCTGACATCACTATTTACACGTCAGCACAAGGTGCTCCCTGAGGGCCTCTGGGACCCAAGATGGGGGAGGAGCCAAGGGCCTCCTTTGTGCTGTGTTGATGACCAAGAAAACTAAGGACTGCCACTGGTGGAAGCTGGCCAATGGCTGCCTCCTTCTTAATCAGATCCTCAGTAGAAGCAGCCAATGTGCTGGCTTGTCACATCAGCACCCATAGTACAGTGCAGGACTGTTAAGAGTTCAGGATGGCCCTAGAAGGTAGCGTTCACCCTATCACAGAGAACTCACACACTGAATCTTGCTCTAGGGGAGGCAATGCAGGGTGGCAGAAATCCCTGACATCACTATTCAAACATCAGCACAAGGTGCTCATTGAGGGGCTCTGGAACACACAGGGGAGGGGGGCGGTGGAGCCATGATACTTCCTTTGTGACGTGTTGATGACTTAGGAAACTAAGGACTCCCATTGGTGGAAGTTGGCCAATGGCTGCCTCCTTCTCAATCACATCCTCAGTAGAAGCACCCAGTGTGCTTGATTCTCACCACAGCACCCATAGTATAGGGCAGGACAGTTAAGAGGAATCTGGATGGCCCTCGAAATATTGTTCCCTGTATAACATTTCGAACTCACACACTAAATCCTACTCTAGGGGAAGCAATACAGGGTGGCAGAAATCCCTGACATCACTATTCACACGTCAGCACAAGGTGCTCCCTGAGTGGCTCATGGGGCAGGGGGAGCCATGATGCCTCTTTTGTGATGTGTTGATGACCTAGGAAATGAAGGACTCCCATTGGTGGAAGTTGGCCAATGGCTGCCTCCTTCTCAATCACATCCTCAGCAGAAGCAGCCAATGTGCTTGATTCCCACCTCAGCACCCATAGTACAGGGGAGGACTCTTAAGAGTAATCTGGATGGCCCTCAAAATAGTGTTCCCTGTATAACATTTCAAACGCAAACACTAAATCCTGCTCTTAGGGAAGCAATGCAGTGTGGCAGAAGTCATCCCTGATAGCACTATGCACACGTCAGCACACAGTGCTCCCTGAGTGGTTCAGGGACCCAAGGGGAGGGGTGGGGAGGAGCCATGATACCTCCTTTGTGATGTGTTGATGACCTAGGAAATGAAGGGCTCCCATTGGTGGAAGCTGGCCAATGGCTGCCTCCTTCTCAATCACATCCTCAATAGAAGCAGCCAATGTGCTGGCTTGTCACATCAGCACCCATAGTACAGGGCAGGACTGTTAAAGGGTCAGGATGGCCCTGGAAGGTAGGGTTCCCCCTATCACAGAGAACTCACACACTGAATCCTGCTCTAGGGGAGGCAATGCAGGGTGGCAGAAGTCATCCCTGACATCACTATTCACAGGTGAGCACAAGGTGCTCCCTGAGGGGCTCTTGGCGCCACAGGGGAGGGGGTGTGGAGCCATGATGCCTCCTTTGTGACGTGCTGATGACCCAGAAAACTAAGGTCTACCATTGGTGGAAGCTGGCCTATTGGCTGCCCTTCTACTTTGTCACCAACACTATCAGCAACCAATGTGCTCCTCACCACCAGATGCTTTCCAAATCATAGGGTCAAGCCATTAGGAGGAATAGGGGTGGTCTTGGAAGGTAGTAGTCCCATTTCCACCAACTAGACCTCATCTTTGGTGAAAGACCTGCACGGGTAGCATTTGTCATCCCTGATATCACTATTCATATGTCAGCAACAGGGTACTCTCTGAGTGGCGGAGGGATCCATGGTGGGGAGGAGCCATGATGCCTCCATTGTTGGGTGTTGATGGTCCTGCAACCAAGGCTTCCCATTGGTGGATTCTTCCCAAGGGCTGCCTCCCCCTGCATCATATCCCCTGTATCAGCAGCCAGTGTGCTTGTTTACCACCCCAGCACCTCAAATCATAAGGTCTGGCCATTTAGACAAATAGAGGTCGCCTTGGAAGGCAATGCTCCCCCATGACACCTCCACCTCCACACAGTACAATCCACCCTGGGGAAGGAATTCAGAGGATTCCTGAAGTCATCCCTAACATTACTATTCACACGTATGACCAAGGTTCTCTCTAATTGGCTGAAGGGACCAATCAGGGGTAAGAGCCAGGATGCCTCCACTGTAGGGTGTTGACTGGCCTCTCATTACATATTCCCATTGGTACAAGCTGAGCCAATAGCTACCCTCCTACTTAATAATAGAGTCTCTCTGCCAACCACAGTGGGGGTTTGTGTCAGATCTAAAGGTGAAAAGGTCTCTCCCCCATTACCACTCCCCTGAGTATACAAAAAGCCTAAGTGGGTTTTAATGAAGGGATTATTATATCTTGAGACATTAAGTGATAAATGTCGCTGAGAGTTTGTGGAATAGGAAAGACAGTATTGCACAAAATGGGAAAGTAATTTTTAAACCTTTCCACCTAATTATATGTAAATGTATATAATATATGATCTATATAATTTATATATTATATAAACATATAATGTAAAAACATTGCCAGTCAGAAAAGGTATGGGTCTTTTCCTGACCCCATTTGAATCTGTTGAAAGGGATTTTAATTTCCTTTTGGGATATATATATGAACTGGGTCGTGGTTGCTATGGAGATCTCAAAGCTCATCCTAACTTCTCCGTGGTTATGTCTGAAATTATGTCTTTGGGGAGATTCAAATTATGAGAATGAGGACTGTGGGTGTCTGCCTCTCAAGATGCCACTTGTTATCAGCTACCCTCATCTACTAAACTAGAAAGACTCATAGATTCCCAATCTTAATAGATGATTACATTTCATAGTAGATCTTTTATCCTGTCAACCATCCTGAATAACACACCAAATTAATTTGGGGGCATAAATGGATGTGCTTTTTAGGAGAGTTTGGCTCTATTTTCAGCTGTGAATTATGCATTAGTAAGAATTATTTGGACAGCATTCATCATCATTTCCGAAGTTAATGAAATTCCATTACACTTCAGTACATTTTCATTTCACCCAGTGGTAAATTAATTCTCCCTCACTCTTTCTGTCTCTGTCTCTTGCTGCTCTTTTGCATCATTTACAGTAGTTACAGAGTGGGAACAGGGAGAGGCTTCCTAAGTAGAATAAGTTAAATAAGGGCCAGGAAAGACAGATGTTACTGATTCCCTCTATAATGGTGATGTGCTCTATAACTCAATGCCAAGATGAGCAAGTCTGCTTGTTTTCACAGCTGTCACTGCTGTTTCCACTGCTCAAGAATTCAGGGCAGGGTCTGGGTTCTGGGACGTAGCTGGGCTACAACCTAGAAGTCTGGCATACATCTCCTCTGCTTAACACGCAGCTCACAAGTGTTGTGAGCTGCCCCAGGCAGTGCGTGCCACCCAGTCACATCGATGAATAGATGGCTTGACCTGGGGGAGCTCCGTGGGCAAAAGAGAAGGCCAATAGCATTGCCAGGTCCAGCTTTGCCCCACCCAGGAGAAGCGAACCTGGAGCTCTCCTAGGTGCTGGATGTTCACCTTTCATTGTCATTGGTCTCATCCTTCCTGGTCCCACCCTACTTCCAACCTAGTCATGGCTCAAGCCAAATCCTGCTCCCACAGGTCCCCTGCCCAGTGGCCAATAAATCCCTTCTTCTGTCTGGCTCTCTAGCAACTGACCAAGGTGCACCCTGGAAGCTGCTTTGACCCCCACTCACAGGAGGCTCTGCCTGTTTCTAGACTCTTCTTCCAGCTAATAGTACACAGGTTGAAAGGGAATTCTGGCTCAGAACTCAGAAAGAGCAGGGTTGGAGTGCCTTGGACTTCCATGGGAACACTGCCAAGTTCTGTACCAACGTGAGTCCTAGTTTCCACAGCATGAAATGGAGATAATATCTCTCTCACAGACTCATTATAAGCAAGATATGAGATAATGTATGGGAAAGTATGGAGCTCGGGGCCTAAAACGTGGTAAATGACTGTTATTATGATTATTACTGGCTCATTCTAATGATGTTCGCTGACTGCTTTCTGATTTCCTGCACCTTTTCCCTTCAGTTTGCTGTTACGCACAGCCTCCTGCCCATCCCCCACGAGGCTTAGAGGGGGAATGGGAGGCACTAAAGTATGGCAGTTCCAGCACCACTCACACTAACACCCCCAGCTTCCCAGTCTAAGCCAGTCTAGGCCCACCCTAAGCAAACCATTTGCTTCCTTCTCCATTCCTTCCTTTCATAAGTTATCCCAGACAGCTTTGCTTACATTGACTATTTGGAGGTTGGCATTCTGCCTACAGAAAGTGAGGGAAGGGTAGGGCTTCTATCTGTTCCATTCAGCCCAACACTGAACCCTGTCAGGCACTGTGCTAGGCAAAGAAATATTTATCGAGCACCTATTCCATCTCGGGCACCACACTAAACACTAAAGATTTCATGATTGGCAAAGTTAGACATGGTCCCTGATCTCACAGAACACAGTCTACTAGGGGAGGAAGATATTAATAAAATAGACATGTTAATGATTTAACAACTCCAAACTAAGATAGGTGCTCCTAAAAAGGTGCTCACCTTTTTGCCATAAAGGTGAAGCAGCTCATGAAGCTTTGGGTCAACTTTAGGGCACTTCATCTGAATAGGCCCCTGTAAGTGCTGGGAGATGCTGGGAGTCAGAGTGTTCTAGATGGAGAGAGATATAGATATGAAAGTCACCCTCAAGATGATGCAGGACTTGGAACAAAGAGGAAGGTCATCTCCAGAGTGTTTACTGATTTAATTATATAAGTAATAGGTGACATATTATCAACTTGCAGCCTTTGGGCAGATGTGTGTCTCATCTAAGAAACAGAATGGAACCTTCGAATCATTTATAGAGGGAAAGGGCTCCAAGTTCCTAAATATCAAAACCATACAAAAACAAGTCTGTTTCCATGGGCGAAAAAGTCCTCAATCAATCAATTCTGTCAGAGCAATTAGAAATGATCCCAGTCAGATGGATTGTTTTCTGGTCGATGGTATTCGGCCAAACTAACCGGAATGAAATCAACCAGCTGGCAATCCCATTGATTGTACAATCATCGGTCATTTTTCTAGTCCAAAAAAATGACCTTCACATGAGCAATTCAGGCATGTAATAACAACACAGACTCTTGCTTATGTACAGTAGTCATCGCTTTGGATTACCCTTCAGCTTGATTTAGTTGCCCTGTGTAACACAATGTATATTTATTCAGATTATTTGGTGTTCTCTATTTCAATTAACTCCAGACAGGTCCCCTCTAGAGGTAAAAGACAGCAGAAGTTTATTTACCTACATTAACCAAATTGGCAGGTAGTCAGGCAAACAGAACCATGGCAACCTCTGTCTAGAAAGCTGCCCAGAGCTCACGAGCCAGGAGGGTGATTTGAGTCAGGTGGAGATAAGAGCGTAACCTTGACTGTAATTCATAGTTGTCAGGGAAATGGCAGAACTGGGGAGGTGCCCTATTCTTGCTGAAAGCAGAAGCCATTAATGTGGGGAAGTAATTAGTATTGATTGAGAAAGGTACAGTAAATCCTGGGACCACGTGCATCCCCTTATCAGGAGATGGTTTCCAAGGGTCACCAATCCCAGGAAGCTCAGATTGTTGTGACTAATTTGGAACTCGGTAAATCTGTACATAAACCTGAGGACTAAAAGGCTGCATGATGCAGTCATTAGAGGGACCATTGAATTCGACCTGGCTCCCAGAGGCTCTGCAAAAGGAGAATTACACCAAATGGTCACAAGGTCTCTCCCTCTGTCTCTCTCTCCCTCTTCCTCCCCCACCCCTGCCCCGCCAATTTCACAAACTCCTCCCTACTAAAAACAATCTACAAAAGTGATCAATTTCTTAAAATTGAAAGGAGACATGTATTCTCCCGAGGGGCACCTGGCGGGCTCAGTTGGTACAGCATGCGACTCTTAATCTCAGGGGTTGTGGGTTTGAGCCCCTTGTTCTGTGTAGAGATTACTTAAAAATAAAATCTTAAAAAAAAAAAAGTAGGTTTCTAAAGTATGTAATTCTAATAGAAAGAATGTCAAATAAACTCCCCACCTTTGGACCAGGCTTCAGGCTGAGACCAGGAACTTAAGTGTTTCTCCAGAGTTCATTTCATTCTGGAATGATTTAGTCACTACATGACACGTGGTCACTACTGTTTTTAGCTATTGCCCCGGTCAGGACCCTGCTTATAACAATACTTTCTTTCACCCTGGACAAGAAAAAGTCCATTCTAGACAAGAGACCAAATTAGTACACATTTTCATCCTGCTGTCCTTGAAGATTTCTCCTCTCACCAGCAATGTAGGAGAGGTGCAAATAGCCTGCGTCCTTGCCAGCATTTTGATAGTATCAGTTTTGTTTTTGCTTTGTTTCTATTTGAACCATCCCGATTCGGTATGCGGTGGTATCTCACTGTGGCTTTAATTTGCATTTCCCTCATGACTAATGGGGTCAAGCATCTTTTCATATGCGTATTTACCAGCATTATGCCTGACACATAATAATTGCTACCTGCCAAGATTTCAGGTGGTTTCTACCCTCTTCTTCCCAAATGCGCGATTTTTAACAGAGGCCATCCAGAGACCAGATCTTACCTCCCCGCTGGGGGTTTTAAGTAGCTGTCACGTGCTGTAGGAGGAAGGCCTTGGGGAGCCAGGGAGACAAAGGGGTGTCTCTGAAAGTTCTCAAACACCACACCTTGTACGGGAGCACAGACTGCTGGTAGTAAGAACTGTCCTAATTCTAAAAGTTCTTTTCAGTACTAAAAATTCTTCCCAATTCTAGCTTCTCTGGATTAAACACACACACACACACACACACACACACACACACACACACACACACACACGCACGCACACACGCACACGCGCGCGCAGTTTTCTCTTTTTAATTAAACAGTTGTTTCCGTCAGCTGGATTGGAAGGTGGCTTGTAACCAGAACTGCCCATGCCGGGCTGGCTGCGTTATTACAGTTATGATTCATATCAAATGAGATGAGAACATTTACTATCTTTACAGCCTCCCTTCACACTCTGAAATCAAGTCTCTATAGTTTCTCATTTCTTTTGCTGTTTAACAAGAAAAAAGCAACTTGATTCTTGAAGCCTGGAACCTGATTACATTTTGACTCACTCAATATTTATTGAGTATCTAAAACATGCTAAAACTAGGCTAGACAGCTGGGGGGGCGGATTTCATGAAATATGGACCTAATCTCAACCCCAGGAGGGCAACCTGTGGTCAGTATACCTTGGGCTTACTTCAGGAAACAGCGGAAAATTCTGCTGGTCGTCCACGCTTGGTACATGGGGCCGAGGCATGAAGCAAGGCTCCTTAAAAAAAAAAAAAAAAAAAAAAAAAATAGGCCTTTTTCTTTTTTTGAGGACCCTCTGAACACAAAGTTTCCTTTAGTCCCCGACTCACTTCCTCATTGTAACAGCATTCTGTGCTTGTGTTTAACTATTTCCTGTCCACATTTTCCAAACGGCCTTGTTTCTTATTCTCTGCCTTATCAAGAACTACAGGGAGACAGCATAAAATGTTATATAAGCCTTAGCCTGTATTCTTAGCCTAAAGAACCTAAAGAAGTCAAAAGGGTGGGGAGAGGTGGGGCAAGAGTAACATTACTATTGTGAATATTTTGTTCAACTTACAGAACTATGTACCTAACAGATGAGAGATCGATGACAGATAGATGCTCTTGTTTAAGGGAGCTCTCCACCTAATCGATAATTTAATGGAAGTTGGACGAGATTATATTTGACAGCAAACACTGGAAGGATGTCCATCCCTTCCAGTGAATAATTCTGTGCATGCTTGTGTATTACTGAAGAGAATTTCATGTGAGCGAGGAAGGTTTGAATCACTTACCTACACAGTCAGTTCTTAATTATCCATGTTAACAGAGGGAAGCAATTGCTCTGATAAGCTGAAACAACAGATAATCAAAAATTCTTCTCCTTAATTAGTCACCTGTCCTCCTACAGTCTGTCTCCCCCTCCGCCCGCGCCCAGCAAACGTTTTTTGTTGTGAACCAGGGAAAATGTTTTCCCGGGGTAATCTCTCCCCCTACAGGCAACTAGCCTACCAAACTGTTCGATCAGTTCCCCGAGGAGAGGCTCCTACACTCGTTTCGGGCGGGGTCGGTGGGGGGCTGGCGAGGAGCGACTCTTCCTCTAGCTGGAAATGGGCACGTCCACTGGCCAGCGTGCACCCGCGCACCTCCTGCTTCCGGTACTGGCGCATCCGGGAGGCCAAGGGAGGAGGCGGGACCGGGTAGTGATCAAGGGCTGGGAAAGTCAGGGGGAGCTGTGGGACTCTGGGTAAACTGCTCCCTGAGCCTCAGCTTACTTAGTTGTGAATGGGGATCACAATGAATACCTCATTGACCTTTTGTCAGACGTGAATGAGATAATGCAAAGCCCCTGGTGACGTCAGCCATTTTATCATTATCATTATCATTATCATTATCATTATCATTATCATTATTATTATTGACTGTGCCAAGAACAATTATTACAAGAGTAAATGGATCCCCTCAACTAGGAGCTGTGAGCTTGCTGCAGGTGATTTATTATAATCGTACTAAAAACTTCTGATTGTCGAAAACACATTCTAGCAGATGCAGGTTACCCCGCAATAACCTTTGCTTTCATTCTCATTCTGATAACCCTGGCCGGCAGAGGAAAAGGTAAGATTACACCTGGTGCCCTGGGAGCCCCGGCACGCCCCCAAGGGTGGGAATGTCTCTCCGGAAATTGAGATTCCCTCGCTGGGAGCCTCAGGGGGTCCCGATGAGCACTTCATTCAGCACGGAGCACCCTGTAGCGCTTAAAGCTCCGGGAAGCGGGTAAGCGTCCGCTCCTCCCGGTTTCCGGTCAGACCACCCTCTCTTCCCCACCGGAATTACTCAGGCTTCCTTTAAATTTGTAAATATCGTTCATTACATCTCCAAACCTTGCTCCCGGCCTGGGAGCTATTCTCTTCGGAAGGTGATTTTGCAAATAATGTAACCTCATCCATTCTGGGTGGACTTTATCAGACCAGCTTTCGGAATTCTGGGACCCGTCTACTGTCACCGCTGCCTACGTTAACTACCTGTGTGACCTTGGTCAAAACACTGGTCCTCTGTACTATGAAATGGGTTGCCCTAGAAATTCTCTGAGGCTGGTTCCTTCCTGCTGAGACCTTCCAGGGTTCTAGGATTCCAGTCGGGGAGGGGAGAGCGTGGAAAAGGACACGCACAGGCACCATTTGAAGGAGGCCCGAGATGGCTCACGTGTACTTAATAATACTGCCCAGAGAAGCTGTTCTCCTAACCTCATTTTAGGCAAAGGGAGAGATTGGCCTGCAGAAACATCGCAAGATTTAACGTATCTGTGAAATCCCATATATTATCTGATCACTAACATGATTTCTGGTACTTTTTCCCTAGGCCTCCACAGAGGGACCAGACCTTGCCCAGAGGCCATGCTCCCTTTCCTCACTAGGTGGCAGCAACACTTAGTTTTGCCCAATAGAAAAAGGGTCCGTTGTCCCTTGTATGACTAGCTCAATCGTCTAATGTTTGATTGGGGAGCATCCCCACGCCTTTCGTTTCGATTTCTGTTTGTATTTTCCTGAACAGCTAGTAATTGAAAATAATGGGACCGATTTCAGGAGGAAAGCCAGAAAAGAACCAAAGCGGTAACTGAGTAGGACCCTTTAATTTGTACAGGGTGAAACAGCTCTGGCCAAGGTCATACAGGTAGGTGAAGTGGCAGACTAGGAACTAGAACTCCGGTCACTTAAGTCTCAATCCCAATCTCTTCCACGCTCCTTCTTTGGGGAGGTAAATATGCCCAATGGTTTCATTTAGCAACTGTACGCCCTGAGGCAGATTGGTGAACCTCTCTGGACCTGGAAGGAGTTCCTCATCTGTAATAAGGCCGTAATAATAGTATCTACTTCCTAGGATTTTACAAGAATTAGGGACCCGGAGTGCCTGGCTGCCTCAGTCGGTGGAGCATGTGGCTGTTGATCTCAGGGTTGTGAGTTGAAGCCACAAGTTGGGTGTAGAGATTACATAAGGAAGTTTAAAAAAAGGAATTACAGACCATGTGTGGAAGGGACAGAGAAGCACGTCACACTCAGGGAGATGTATCACAGGCAGGTGTGTCACACACAGGTATGCCTGAAGACATTTTGTTCCACAATTTCCCACAGCGGAGCCTGATACAACACACTATGTACACAGTTTTCCTTCTCCCCACACAGGGCAGTGCATGCATTTAAAAAAAAATTAATGTTTATTTTTGAGTGGGAGAGAGACAGAGTGTGAGCAGGGGAGGGTCAGAGAGACAGGGAGACACAGAATCCGAAGCATGCTCCAGGCTCCGAGCTGTCAGCACAGAGCCCGACGCGGGGCTCGAACTCACAAACCGCAAGATCATGACCTGAGCCGAAGTCGGACACTTAACCGACTGGACTGAGCCACCCAGGTGCCCCAGCGCATGCGTTTTTTAACATAAAGCAATAAAGCTAGCCTCAGGAAATCAGGAATGGGAGAGGATATTCAAGGCCTCTTTCAAAGCTAACCGTCTCCCAACAGTCTCTGATTCCGGTATGGAGGTGAACTGTGTCTAACTCCAGTCTCTCCCATAGGGAAAGAAGGACGAGGCGGCTGCTGCTTCGGTTATTACCTTCACCTCCATCCCTCACCCGCTACGGTAAGACAACGGTAAGACCTGCGACAGTGGCGCAGGGGCTTGCTCACAAGACGAATCTCTGAGTACCACACCCAATCTAGTTCATCCGACTCCATTTGAAACATGCAGAAGACTATCAGATCCGAGGACATCAACACAGGTAAGCCTCAACTTTCTCCTTCCAGCGCCATTGATTGGGGGCGAGAGCACTGCATTTGTAAATATAGTGAAATTGTTCTTAGGATACACACTATTGAGTCTCTCCAGAGAGCCTAGGGCCGGGCTGGGTCATGTGTGGCCTGTTAGAGTCCTAGAGAGTGACTGGAGCTAAATTAAATCCAAACGATGATAATGCCTGATGTTGATAAAGTGTCTACACGTTTATACAATGTTTTGTCTACTCTTCACAAAGCACTTTGGGATTGTGGTCTCATTTGATCCTGGAAACAACACTGGAGTCAGTGTGGCAGATAAGTTACCATATCATAAATGAGAGTATGAGAGGCAGGACAAGATCAAGCACAAAGATCATTGAAATCAAACACACACGAATTCATATCGCTGTGTGCCTCTGGGCAAGATAAAAATATTTCTAAGCCCCAACTTCCTCACCCACAAAATGGGGATGATAACAGTGTCCACTTCAAGGGTTGTTGTGAGGATTAAATGAGATGATGCATGATGCATGGAGGCAAAGGGTCTTGAGTCAAAAATGTCCCTTATCTTTCTTCAATCAGTGACAGTTTGTTGGCGACAGAAATCAGAACAGGCACCCCAAGCCCAGTGGGCCAAATGTTCAAATTCAAGCACGCAGACACATAGATCTACAGTTAGATTTTTCTTTGTGAAACGGCAGGCTTTTCTTCAAAGCCCAAATCGCCTTTTTGTTCATGATGGGAAATTCACAAGTGAAGCCCCAGCATTTTATTTGGTGAAGTGCTTGGGACAGTCACACCCCATGTGAGGCTTTGTTAGATTTTAACACAGAAACTGTTCGTCCTGTTCTGTATTTTCATGGTCACTTCTGCTCCAAGACACTGAGTAGGAGGAGGAAGTCAGAAAAGGGCCAGGAAAGGTCTAACACTGGCAAGGGGTGGGAAAGGAAGTTTCAGGCAAGAGTCCCAAGTTCCTCTTCTATGCCTCGACAGAACACTTAAACACTCATTTTCCCAATGATATAGCCTCTCATCACTGGGGACACACAAACACAGTCAACTGGTGGTATTTCTCTGGAAAGCAATCTGGTTTGAGAGCTCTTTCTGTGTTTCCTTCCATTTTTGAGAACATATTCCAAGGAAACCACCCCAAAAGGGGTGTGAGGGTGGGAGGGTGGTAAGCTATGGAAGATTTTCCAAGCCCCACTGTGTATAATGGTGACAAACTGAAAACAACCCTCATGTTCAATAATGGCAAAGTATCTAAAAAAGAAGTAGAGTCTACTGACCAGATGGAATGTTCTTTGGGCAGTAAAAGGGTAAGTACTGGGTCTGTGTTAAGTGAAAAAAGGAGATGACAATGTGGTATGGACACAAATGTTACAACTATGTAAACCTGAAGTATAACATGGACGTGAATATAAAGGAAGGAGAATGTTTAGTGGCTAGAACGTGTTCATTCAGTTGTGTATAGCTCTTGCCACTTTATAGACCTTGTCTGGTTTGATCTTCCTGGCAACTAATCATCTTGTCAATTTCCACACACAACATCGCCCTGCCCCGTGCCAGGATTCTCATCCGGATTGTGTTATGATGGCATTTTTTAAATTACTGCTTTCGAAGTTTATTTATTTTGAGAGAGACAAAGACAGTGCAAGTGAGGGAGGGGCAGAGAGAGAGGGAGGGAGAGAGAATCCCAAGCAGGCTCTGCGCTGCCAGCCTCAGGCTGTGAGATCATCGCCTGAGCCGAAACCAAGAGTTGCATGCTTAACCAACTGAGCCAACCAGGTGCCCCCTTTTTTATTACTTTTTAAATGTTTATTTTATTTTCTTTATTTTTGGGAGAGAGAGAACACATGCGCACATGCAGGGAAGGAGCAGAGCGGAGAGAGAGATTCCCAAGCAGGCTCAAACTCTCAGCCCAGACCCCCTGAACCGTGAGATCATGACCTGAGTGGAAATCAGGAGTCAGATGCTCAACCAACTGAGCCACCCAGGCACCCCGGAAGCTAAGTTTTAAATCTCACCCTCTCAAAATCAAGTGTCTTTGAGCTCTCAAATAAGTCACAGTTTTGAGTTTTTCTCTCTCTGGTGCTTCTGAGAATCCCAGCTCAGCATGCTCACTCCAAAGTATTCCTTAGCTTGTTTTGAAAGGTATGGTGCAAAATGCCACCGGAGAAAAATATAACTGACTTTTCCTATTTTAAAACAATACACAATTCAAAATATTATGTTACTATCATTCATAGTTCCATGAATTTTGGAGACCATACTGAAAGTGCTTCCTTTCTACCACACCCAGAGAATTGGCAGAGATGACGGGGAGTGGGAAATGTACTGAGAAAGAATTTGGAACCGTGCACAGATAGTGTAAGTGAAAAATGTTGAAATTCTGTGCTGTGACATCCCCAAGGCTGAAGGGAAACTTGAATCTGCTTTGGTTTCAGTTAGCGTTCAAACAACCTTATGGTGGAGGAACTATGTCCCCTAAGTGCGAGCTGTCCTTCGGGGCTGGGTGGAGTGCAGTGTTGAGCCACGTGACCTGGGTTAGCCCCAACAGACCTGAGGTTCTTCAAGGCCCTTGTCTTTCTCCTAAGAGAACTGTTCTCTTCAGGGCACCTGGGCGGTTCAGTTGGTTAAGCATCTGACTCTTTTTCTTTTTTTTTTTTAATGCGGTACCTATTTTTTTAAGTTTATTTTGAGAGAGAGAGAGCACGCTGGGGGTGAGATCAAGCCCCGCGTCAGGCTCTACATTGACAGCGCTGAGCCTGCTTGGGATTCTCTCTCTCCCTCTCTCTTTGCCCCTCCCCCACCCACGCTTTTCCTCTCTCTCTCAAAATAAATATTAAGAAAAAAAAGAGAGAACCATTTTCTTCTTGCAAGATCTAATAAGGCCGTGTCCATTTGCAAGAAATGAGGAGAGTGCGAGCATCCTACTGGCTACAATCTATGTTTGGGCTATAGCTACTCCTGCCTTGTGCCTTCCCTAGGAGGACATGTGCCTGCAGGCAGGGGACAGGGTCTGTGACTGCAAGAGGGAACAGACCCTACCCTGTCCCCTTCTGAAACAGGCCTTCTCCTCCCTTACAGCAGGGGGGAAGCAGAGAAGAAAGGAGGGTGGGGAGCAGCGACACAAAGCGTAGTGATTCTGTGAGGCTTCAGTATTCTGGTTTACAAGATTTCAAGTGTATGAATGATTCCTGTGTTCGTCTCCCCCCAAACAAGCCTCTTTGTTAGACAGTTAAGCACAATTATTATTCTTTGCATGAAAACTTGATCTCTTGTCTCTGACTGCAAACCCCTCTTCCAGCATCTAAGCTCCAAAATGCTTATTCTCTTGGTCTCCTCGTCTTTATTATCCTATCACCTTGTGAAACATCTCTAGCCCTCTGGCCACAAACGAAAGAAAACTTATATAATGACAGCATTTCTCCCAGCACCAATTTTCTTCAAATGAAGAAAGCGTCGAATTACCTATTCCAATCTGCACCCTGTGCTACGTTATCATTGTTAATAGCATTCGGCATTTTAGGGGATAATTCTACTGGCCTCATGGCGTAATTGGCAAGCATAAGTGAGACAGTGTGAAAAAAGCATGTAACTCAGTGTATATTGAGAATGGAACCTGATCCTTTATATCAACAAAACAGGTTTTTTTAATAGGTAGTATTTTATTTTTTTAATGTTTATTAATTTTTGAGAGACAGAGTGTAAGTGGAGGAGGGGCAGAGAGAGAGGGAGACACAGAATCCGAAGCAGGCTCCAGGCTCCGAGCTGTCGGCACAGAGCCCGACATGGGGCTCGAACTTGCCGCGAGATCATGACCTGAGCTGAAGCTGGACCCTTAACTGATTGAGCCACCCAGGCGCCCCATCAACAAAACAGTTTTAAGCAACTGTTATTATGCTCATTTTACAGACGAGGAAACTTAGGGTCAGTATCGAATAGCATTTAAGTGGCAGGACTGGGACCCAGGCCACCACACCATAATGGGTAAAGGGGAATGTTTGGGGACTCAACAAGTTAGCCAATCTGTTACTCTCCTAGCCAGTTAGTTACTAAATTTTGAAAGCTTATATAATGACAGCATTTCTCCCGGCACCGATTTTCTTCAAATGTCATTTCCTCCTTCTATAAACGGGCTGCGCACATCCCTGACTCACATTTGAACAAAGTCATTTCACATTTTGAATTTTCTTTCCCCTGCAGTCAGCCCTATGGCAATGCCACAGGCCTGGGGCCAAATGCCAGCTCATAGTGGAGGATGTGTGAATGCCATAGGCGAAGAAAATAGCATGAGACTAACAGACAGTGGTCCCCAAAGTGCAATCTTACCCAGAGTTTCCCCAGCAGGCTGTGGATTAAGATATAAATGACATATGGAGATGTCAGGCCTGCTGTGGCCCATGTTCCTGTCAAGTGCGCGCACTGGGTCATTTTTAATCATGCAAACGCTGCCGAGCAGGCTTCCCAAATATTTCTACAGAACTAAAATTGAAATCAGTGTTTTATTTGTCACACCTTCCTTCTGAAGTCAGACTCATCTGCAGTATCCCACTGTACACACATCCAGAAGGAACCAGAATTTGGCACACACACCCTCCTCCTCCCAGAAAAAAAGAACTGGTTAGTTCCAGGAGACTGAACAGTTCCTCCTGGGTATGTTTCAGTTGAATTAATCATCCCCAGGCATAATAATAAATATCACCACCAACAACACAAACCCACTACGGAACACCGTGCGGAGTTCTGAGGATAACACGTGTGAAAATTTACCATCCGATAAATAGCAACCGTTTATGCAGCCGGGTGGTAAGAGCTGCTTCTTCCAGGAAGCCTCTCGGGTTACGCTGCTGCTTGGTCACTTCCCCCATTCCCACACCCACCCCCAGATTCAAATAGCAATTGGGATTTTGCTACTCTTCTTACCCTTGGTGTAGGCTGCCACGCACTGTTTTTAGCGGCCCTCACTTGCTCTGGCTCCTCGAACCTCTCTGGAAAGCTCCAGAACTCTGGACTCAGTTTATCCTGCCTCTGAACTTGAATCCTGCCTCTGTGTGGTGGGGAGGAGTAAAGCGGCACGCAGGAACCAAGGCGTTTGCCTGGTTTTGCGCCCGCAGAAAAGCGTTCCCGGAGGAGGTAATGAGAATTGAGTCAGAGAGGGGCCAACTCGTTGGACCCCTCGCAAAAATCATGGTTGTTCAACATCTTTTAAGCATGCCTTTGCCAATGTGGCCGTATCGCAATCTATTTCCCTCCCATCTCCCTTTTCCGTTTCATTGGGAGGATATGGGTCAAATTCCAGCTGGATTACATAATGGTTCCCAGCACCCCATCAGCAATGCTCACTTCTTTTTCTTCCAAAAGACGATTTGGACAGTCTTTCACGTGTGTGCAGAGAAAAGAGCATTAGGTGGGGTTCCAGCTGTGGGAACGTGAGTCAAAATGAAGGACTAAAGTTCGTGGCCTTGACAGTCACTCCTAGCTCTCACCTTCTGTGATTGTCTCAGTAATATCTAGAATCTGAAGAAAAGCAAAGCCAAGGGTATGTGTCTTTCACAGGAGCAGAGATCTATCGTCTATTTTCCCACTGGTCTCAGGAATAACCTGTGCTTTTTTTCTTCTCCGCCCATCCACCCCAAGAGTCTTATCTGAAAACACTCCTCCGGGGCCCGGAGGAGCTGGCTCTTGGGCGAATCTGACTGTGGGAAGTTTTGCTCTGTGTTGCTGAGTCCTTCACCCTGGCCGCACACAGGGATGAGAACCCATTGGCAAAACTTGCTTAGGCTCTTGGCTGCCCAAGTGTGCATTCCTCTAGACCCACGTGCCCTGGGGAGTATACACACAGGTCCCCTTGTACTCTGGGGCCCTTTTTTTCTTTCCTGAAAGTACACATTCTCTAAATAGATCTGCCAGTTGGCCCTGAAGGAACAATGGGGTTTATAGTGCAGGCTTTCGACTACAACTGTATCAGCCCATTGACAAACAATTAAGTTTTGCAAGAGGAAATTCTTTTTTTCTTTAGATTTTTAAAATTTTAAAGTAATTTCTACACCCAACGTGGGGCTTGAACCCACAACCCTGTGATCTATAGTCACATCCTCTACTGACTGAGCCTGCCAGGCGCCCCACGTCTCAACGTTTTAAAGACCTAAGAGTTTTTAGAACTGTACGTGGTCCCAGATAGAACTTGATGATTCATGAAGTGCACTATATAAAAATGGATCAGATGCCATCCATCTACACAGCCTTCAAACATCTAGACCAACCCCAAAGCAACAACCCATTCCTTCTGCTGCAGAGGCCTCAGTTTACCATATGATAAACTAGAGGCTGAGTGTAATAGGTAAAGAAAGGGACAGGATCTACCCTAAATCTGACCACAGCTCCCTGGGAAATGTCTCTGCCCCTCCGACTGTCTGTCTGTCTCTCCCCAGGAGAGGAGTTTCTTTCGCATTGCACTTCCTGTGTGCGATCTGGAAGTTTCCCCCTCAGATCATCCAACTATCTCCTTTGAAAATGTAGGTGCCTGTGTGTGGTGGAGGGAAAGAGAAGGAAAACCAAGTATGTTGTGTGTCGTATCAGACTCTGGCATGGGAAACTGTGGTACAAAATGCTTTCAGGCTCCCCTGCTGCACCTCCCTGAGTGTGATGCCCTCCCTCCTCTGTGATGCCCTTTCCTGTGTGTGATGCTCCCAGGCGACACCTTGATGCCTTGGCTTTCAATCCACCCTAGTAGGGTAAAGCAGCTGCCTGCCCTTAGTAACAAAAAGAGTGTTAAGTATCAGGAAGTACTAAACACTAGATCTATATAAGAATTTTCATATTTATCACCATCAAAGCATATATATGAGATATATGTTATACAACTAATAACACTTATAGAATCAGAAACTGTGGGAATGGGGCCCAGCAATCTGCATTTTAACAAACAATCCCGACTCCTCTTTTCTCCTCATTTTCTCCCATCTGGATTTCACCAAGTTTTAGCTCTGTTAGAAATTCCAAAGTGTCTGTAAAGGGCACTTCTTGATATTTTATGCTTTTGGTATCCTCTGAAGCTTCCTTTATATTACAGACCTGTATTTCGAATGAGAAGGCCCAGCCCGTGTTTGCTCTACTTTATTTAAAGTCAAGAGGGAAAAAATGAGGACATTTTCTTGCCCTTTAACAATAATTTTCAGTCTAGACCTTTTCAACTCCCCAGTGGCCACCCAAAATATTTTCATTTCTTCCTCCTTCAGTACTGTAGAGGCTGGTAGTACTCTCTCTCATTCATTCAACAAACATGCCTTGCATGCAATAGAGGTGACACTTTTTCCTTGACATTTGCATGTTGAACTCAGTCCTGAGTACTCAGCATTGATTGATTCGGCTCAGCCTTTCTAGAAGAAAGCTGCTTAAAAGGAATCATATTTATCTCCACTGCAAGTCATATATTAAACACGCATTTCCAATGGTTTCTTATTCAACACTTTGAGTCAGTTCTATTAAAGGCTTAAGAGACAGCTACAGACACTTGGGGTTGGGCGATATAGTTGTAGGAAGACTTTACCATTATAGAAAGTGCAGCTTGAGAAGGCTCAGTAGCCTGTGTGGGGACTGGATCAATGAAAAAACGGAAGCCACGGGTTAGGAGTTAAGAGTGGACTGGAGATTGCCAGCTGGTAAACTGGGAGACACAGTGGAAGGATTATTAGACACAGATACGTGGGCTTGAGTCCAGGCCCTGCCACTTCCTAGCTGTGCTAACCATGGACAGGTTAGGCAACCTCCCCGTGCCTGTTGCCTCATCTGTAAAATGAGGATAAGAACAGAAGCTACCTCATAAAATTGTGGTGAGGATCCTGTGAAATAATCCATGCAAAGCCTCTTGCACTGCACCTGCCATTGGGTAGGCACTGGACAAATAGCACCTCTTACTATCTGCCCTAAGTATCCAAGATGTACCTACTACTCCCAACAGATGGCCACTGCGGCCACCACACAGCCTTCCCCTCTGAGGTTTGTCCGAATTTCCAGTTTGGAGGGAAATATCCCCCCCCCCCCCCCGCCCAAACCAGTGGTGGTGGTCTTTTCTTCCTTTCCTCAAAAGCTCACTGTCCCCACTGTGGTGAGCTCAGGCCAAGACGATCAGCCCCCAGACCACCCCAGGAAGCCAGGGAGTCCCTAAAAAGAGAGGGCACAGAGAACAAGGCCACCCTGGTTCTCCAAGCAAAGACGAGGTGGGGAAGGGGTGCGGGGTGGGTGTGAAGGGTTTTAGCATGGAGGGGGGGGGGCGGGAAGGGGGTGGAGACTGCTGGGGTAGGAATTCCAGAGCTGGCAAAGCTTTGAGAAATTACCAGAGCCTGAGGTAAGCCTGTAACGTAGGAGGGAAGAAAAGTGCAGATTTGGGGAAAGAAAGGAAAACGTGAGTAGATTTGGCAAGACATGAGTCCAGAATGAAACCTCACTCTTCCCCCTGCATCACAGCCGGGCTGCAGCAGATGGGAGGGAAGAGTCAGAAATGAGAGGCGAAGGAACTCAAAACCAGATCCCTGCCTCCACCGTGTGCTCGATTGGCTGAATCTGACAGGTAGTTCCGGGATGGACAGGAAGAACCAGCTCAGGGCTGTGAAGCTTCAAAGTCACAGTACAGTGCCGTGGTCGTGGCAGTTTTGATGCAAATGTGTTGGACGTGGTGAGTCCACCGAGTGTTTGTATGACATGTGAACTCAGTTTTAAAAAAATTTACCGCTTAATAGAAAAAAAAAAAAAAAGGTGACAAATCCGAGACCTATTGTGGCTGTGGTTTCTGAATGTTCTTCCTGCTGGTGTCAGGTCTAAGGGAAAAATATAGCCAAGTGGGAAAAAAAGGGAGCAGGATTCCAGTTCTTTTTTGCCACTGGGGAACGTATGCTTTCCAAACACAGGAGGAGAGGAGCTGCCTGGGTTCTTTCCCAGATGAGTCTGGGTTGGCTCCAGAGGAATAGACTCATTCTACCCAAGCTGGCAGTCTTTACTTCCAATATTTTTCGGAGAGATACACAGTTTCGTGGGGGCTTCTCAGGGAGCTGCTCTAGCTGCAAGGAAACCTCCAAGGGGGGGGGGGCCCTGACGTCTCATAATCAGCATAGAATCATTGGAGGGCAGGGCTCCTTCCCTGCCTCTTTCTCCCCAATCTGCCAGGCTCAGAGTGGGTGGCCAAGAAGTTTGAGTGACTCCGCCTTTGGAATTAATGAATGCATGCTAAACTTCACGGTGGTCTATCAAACAGAAAGAAGGGTTATCTATAGATTAAAAGAGACTTAAAAGGTATAACCGTGCCGTGTGTGAACCTTGTTTGGACTTTTTTTAAATGTTGATTTTTGAGAGAGAGAGAGCTCATCACCAGTGAGGGAGGGGCAGAGAGAGAGAGGGAGACAGAGGATCCGAAGCAAGCTCCGTGCTGAGAGTGCAGAGCCCCATGTGGGGCTCAAACTCACGAACCTCACAAACCATGAGAGTGTGACCTGAGCCAACGTCAGATGCTTACCCGACTGAGCCACCCAGGTGCCCCCCCCCTGCCTTGTTTGGATTTTTATTCAAACATAAAAAATAAGACAGTTGAGAAAACTGAACACTGATGAGGTAGCAGATCATTTTATTTGCCCTGCACCATGTTTTTCAAAACTTTGAATGCCGTCATCTAAGAGATTTTACATTAAAATCCAGATTTCCAGGCACGCCTGGATGGCTCAGTTAGGCATCTGACTCTCATCCCTCTGAGCTCTTGGAACACACTTTAATTACTCACCCAGCTCCCAGCAAACCCTGCCTGTGTTTGATTTTTGGTAAACCTCCTCCCCCCCCCCCCCCTCCACACCTGGGCAGGATTAAGGCCTTTAAAGGCTCTACAATGCTCAAAAGATTAGGGAGGGTTCTTCCCCAGTATGTGATTTCAAATCAAATTTTGTTTTTATTCAAAGTGGTGGTGTTTACAAGACAGCTGAAGACACACATTCTAGATTTTAAAAATTCTCCCGTTTTTGTATTTTGAAAAGTTTCACACCCGCAGAAGAATTGAAAGAACAAAAAAACAAACATCTATAGGCCCATCTAGAGTCACCAATTTTTAACATTTTGTGATGTTTGCTGTTTCAGACATTATAATGATTTTTCCCTAAATTCTGCAGCAATTATTTTTTCTGAAAAAAGACATTTTCCTACGTGACCACAATATCGTTCTCACGCCCATGAAACCTGACCTTGATACGATATTATCCAATACACGTTCATATTCAAATGTATCCAGTTGCCCAGTAATGAATGCTCTTTAAAGTTATTTTTTTTAATCTTGTTTCTAATCAAGGACCGTGTTTCACATTGTGTTTCACATTTGCTCTCTGTAGTCTCCTCTGATCTGGAACACTTCCCTGATGTTTGTCTTTAATCTTTCCTGACATTATTAACATTTTGAAGCATCCAGGCCCGTTGTTTTGTAGAATATATCCACAGTCTGGATTTATCTGAATGTTTCCTGATGGTTAGATGGGTTTCAATATCTAATAATGGGTTCAACATTTTTAACATTTTTGCAAGAAACTACAAAGGTGGTATTGCATTTTTCTAGATTGTCTGTCTGTGAAGTTCTAGGTAAAGTCCTCAAAGCTGAATTTGTGTGTATGTGCCTTGCTCGTGCCTTAATCACATGCGTGTCTTACTAATAATCATGGCTACCATCATGTGCATCATGCAAAACATTGGTCTGCATATACGGAGGAGCACGGCTTTGGGTACTTTATAATGCCAAACTTCCCCCACCCCACCCCATCCCCGACTCCCACTGCACCCCGCCTATTCCCCTACCAGCATTTTCTTCTCCATATCCAGTGTTAAGCTACAACCTCACCGACACTTATTGTCCATTCTTTAAATTTGCTAGATCTGTAGGTGTAACATGATATCTTTCAGTTTTTGTTTGTATTCTCCTGACTGCTAGAGTTTGAGCATCTTATGTTTATTGATCACTTGTGATTTTTCTCCTGTGAAAGACCCGTGTATGCCTTTTGCTCACTTTGTGGAGGTTGTCTTTTTCTTATATATTTTTAGATCTTTATGCATTCTTGATGCTAATTTATGAACTATATGTATATCTATAAATCTCCACTCTCATGAAACAGTATCGCTGACGACTAAGCACATGGAGACTGGTCAGACATTTTGGGTTCAAATTCCAGTTCTGTTAGTAACTGTGACTGTGAATAATTGAATTTCTCTCTGCTTTCCTTTTCTTATCTATGAGATGGGAATGATAATGGTACCTACTTTATCGGGTAGTAGGGGGATTAAATGAATTAATATATGTAACGCAGTTAGAACAGTGCATGGCACATAGTAAGAGTCAATAAATATTTGCTGTTATTAGCTTCTTCCTTTTTATAGCTCCCATGTAATTTTGAGATACAGTGGGCTCATCAAAGTGCACATCCCACAAGTGATCTCCTGACCCCTACCTGTGGCCGCATCACAAACCCCTTCCCTACAACCATGTGCCACACTACAGTAATCACAGGGGTGACTTGACCTCGTACAGGCAATCACGCAGGAAGTGATGCCTGCCCCTCAATGGTGTACGAGGTGAATTAAGTTTTTTCTTTGTGAATGGGAAAAACATTCCGCAATCATTTTTGCTTTTTTTTTTTTTTTAATTTATTCTCAAGTTTGTTAACATACAGTGTAGTCTTGGCTTCAGGAGGCGATCTTGAAGGGCCGCCTCCAAAACCTAGAGAGATTAATGTCAGTTAAGTCCTCTCCTTCGCTGTAAAGACCCACAAACACCCTAAAGACAATTCATGCAACATCGAGACCTAACAGGAACCTCTCTCCCAGCCTGTCTCTGGGCCTCTTTCCTCCACTTGGGCCTTTCTTTCTGTAGTGTTTCAAAGATTAGCAAACTCCGGATGCAAGCACACCAATGAGGCACTCAGTATAATGCTCCCTAAAGGAACGAATGAATGAAGGAATGTTACTGCGTTGCTAGGTAGACTAGATGAAAGTAAAAAAAGAATGTTGGATGGCCCACCCGGCCAATGATTGGCTGGCCCACGCAACAGAGGAGAGGGTTTCTTTAGACCAGTAGGTCGCGGCTCAACAGGTCAGGACGTGGTGCGTGGGGAGCGGCGCGGCAGAGTTTGCGGATCCGAGGTGGGCGCGGCGGCTCCTTCTGGCCCCGCCCCGCCTCACCACGCCCCCTGGCGTCGCGGCCAAGGCAGGCGAGACGGCGGCGTCGGAGACTGCGCACTGGGCCCCCAGCGCCGCCAGCGGTTCCCACCTCAGAGGCTCGGAAGATGGCGGAGCGTGCCGGCACCGGCGGCGGCGGCACATCCCTCAGGGGACTGCGCGAACGGATGGGTGAGCGGCCTGGCGGCTCCGGGGGGAGTCTGGGCCCGTGCGGGAGGCGGGCTGCTCGCGGCCCCAAGGACCGTTGGAGTGGCGCGCCGGTCGCCAAAAACTTTTCTGTGAGGTGGCCTCGCGCCGTCCGGTCCTCCCCTCACCCGCCCGGGAGTTCCCTAGGACGGGACGCGGAACCGTTGGGGGACGGGGGCGGGGTGAGGAGACGGCCGGCCGGCACCGCTGACGGCCGAAGTCCCGTGGCCAGCGGCCCAACTGCCGCGGCTAACGGTCGAGCCCCGCGGGCGGGGCGCGAGGGAACTAACGGGCGCGGGCGGCGGGGGATGGGGGGAGGCGCGCTGGGACCCCGGACCCCGCGGACGGTCCCGGGCTCCGCCTGCCGTTGGGGGGCGACGGACGCGCCGCGGCCCGGGATGTGCGAGCGCCGGCCGGGACCCCGTGCGCCGGGGCAGCCCTGAGCCGGGAGTTTTCCCTCGGGCCGCGGCGCTCGCGCTCCGATCGCCTCCCACGGTCGCAGTCCTCGCTTCTCCAGAGGTGCTTAATGCCCCGCTCCCTCCCTGTCAGGGTCCGGTGGGGACGGAGCCTTGGGGGGCTGTTGCTTTGAAAGTTGGGAAGAAACTTGCCTCTCTGCTCCTGATTTGCCTGCTGTAGCACATGACTTCGCCAAGATGTCACCTTCCGTGGGACATCTTGCCCGACCCTAGGCTGCAGCGAAGGGGAAGCAGCACTTCAGAGCGCTTTCTCCTAAAACGGTCCCGTCGCCAAAATGTCCCCCCGCCCCGCGCGCCTAAAATCGCTAATTTTCTCAAATTTGGCAGCGCGTTGCTTAGCCCAGGAGGCTGCTTCCGCTAGCTGAGCGAAATGGTATTTCTTGCTTGTGGGAGGTTGCTTGCTGTTCTCAGGCCAGCTTCCTGTTATATGAGCTTGAATAAAACCATCTTAATTAATTTTATTGAAATCCTTAGGGATATTTTCATTTGCATTTGAAAAATTAAATTACCTTTCTTCGGAATACTTTGAATCAACTCCCTAATGCATCAGTAGCAAGTACCCTTTCCTTGGGAAGTCAGCCCCTTCTGTCTCTAGCTTATTCTGCTTCACCTAGAGAGTTTGCAGTAAATTCGGATTGTTTCATTGCTTGTTGACACCTAAGGCTCTCTGCCATTGGTTTATTGCAGTGATTCAAATTAACCAGCATTCTGGATAAACCGCTGCCCCCCCCCCAAAAGAAAAGCATTTTTGGAAAGGATATTGAATATTGTGAAGTACTTTAAATTTTTGAATGAGACAGTTGCCTGAATTCACAGTATATTTCAAACCAAAAACTAAGCCATGCAAAAAGGACTTAACCCAGAACGGCAGTTGACCTTGCTGCCCATTTCATATGAGGAATTGAAAATATCACATGTTACATGTTAGAGTTTCACAGGGTACCAGCTTAACTAGATTTGCCCTGATGGATTTCCTGAAAGGGACAAGGAGTCTTTGAAATGTTTTGCTACTTTGTGAAATGAAATGCTACTGTGACAGTTACTTTTTATTCTGTTACCCAAACAACACTGAATAGCACTAAATCTGTTAATCTGGCCAATTTCATTTCCTGCTGGGAACCTGGCTCCCAAAGTTAAAACATTGTACTAAACAAATAACTTCTTCAGGTGCAGGGTAGTAGTGGGTCCAGCACAGGGCCAGCAGCTGTGGGAGTGGTCAGGTATTGATTGAGCTGCTGGAACTGTCTATTGCTAGACCCCCTAGTGCACTACATCCAGCAGGAGCCCATGATAGGACTTGGTGGCAATTACGTTGTTTTATTCTCTTTTCCAAATAACAGTGAGTAACACTAAATCTGTTAATCTGTAACGATTAGTTTCACAGTATGGTGGTTCTCTGCCACACTCATAGCCTTTTTTATTAAAAAACCTTTCAACCATTTTTTACAATCTACCCCTTTGCTACCTAATAAAAATAGTAGTGTATGTGATCTAATATTTCTAATGAGTACAGAAGAAAGGATTTGGGGGAAGAAGGATCATGGTGGGGAGGGGCTACAGATTTTATGTTGAATTCGGAGAGTGATATCAAGAGCAGCAACTGTGGCAGACAATTCAGAATTGCCGAATAAGTATTGGGATGAGTATTTTATCATTGGCATCTCATGGGATTAAGCATTTGGAAGATTATTACCATTCTTGAACTAGTTGTCACAGAAAAGTATTCTTCCTTTCTTGTATTTAGTTTGCCCTAGTGACACAGATCCTGTGTGTCTGGGGGGCAGGCAAAGAGAAGCCGGAACTTTCCACTATATTGAAGTTGGTAATGAGCTAAAACGCTTTATATCCAAAAGAGGCTTCAAAATTTCAATGACAGCTTTAAAAAATCTATTAAATCTAAAGCATTCTTTAACTTTCATATCCTTAGTAGTGGCTATTTTTGGTTCAGTGCATTCTGAGGCTTTTACTGGGCTTGATATCCAGGATGATTGAGTTTGTAAGTTTTCCCTTATGGGAAGAGAATGGTTTTCTTCCCCCCCCCTCCCCGATTTATAAAAAATGTTTGTTTTTGAGGGACAGGCAAAGAGAGAGGGAGAGAGAGGATCCAAAGCGGGCACCAAGCTGACAGCCAGGGAGCCCTGAGGTGGGACTCAAAACTCACCAATCCTGAGATTGTGAGCTGAGCCCAAGTGGGATGCTTAACCGACTGAGCCACCCGGGTGCCCCAAGAATGGTTTTCTTCTAATGTCTTTGACAAGTTTTTTCTAAATTCAGGCCTTTCTTAGCAAAGCATAATAGTGCTTTCTTTTAGAAAAATAGTTAAGTGCTTTATTTTAAAATATTTCCATTGCTTATTTTCTTTTTTAGTTTTTAAGTTTATTTATTTTGAGAGAGCCACTGGGGAAGGGGCAGAGAGAGAGGGATAGAGAGACAGTCCCAAGCAGGCTCTGATGGGGGGCTCGAACTCATGAACCGTGAGATCATGACCTAGGCCTAAACCAAGAGTCAGATGCTTAATCAACTGAGCCACCCAAGTGCCCCACCATTGCTGTATTTTCTTTTTTTTTTTCTTAAAAGTTTTTTAGCATTCATTTTTTTGAGAGACAGAGACAGAGCATGAGCAGGGGGAGGCAGAGAGAGAGAGGGAGACACACCATTAAGTAAATGGTGAGGTAATATACATTATTATAGCAATTTTTAGTTAAGTACCATAAATATAGATTAAGGTTCATATTTCAGTTTTAATAAACTCTACACATTTTCTTAATCTCCAGGCAAAAGGTAACTTTTAACTTTAATTTGGGATTCAGAATTAGTATAGGACTTAAACTGCACCTTGCTGTAACCTTAAAATGAATGGTAAGTGAATTTCCTCATTCAACAGAGTTTAGTAAAATACTCTGTTAAGCTCAGACTAAAGCCTTTGTCCCATTGCCTGAACATTTTAAGTGGTTTCTAGAACCTGTCCTCTTGGTAAATGTATTTCTTGCTGGTAAGAATTTGGATATAAAGTTCTAAAAACCAGACGATATTATTTCCACATTGACCTTTATGGTTTAGTTCATTATCCCCACCACAGCTAATTCTGAAGTTACTACTGTTTAATGAGGTCTTTATGTCTGGTAAAATTGTATATTTTGAGAGAAATTGCCCTTATGGTCAGCTAAATTGTGCCAAAATATGGACTTTCTTTGTTACTTCTAAGCAGGAAAGCCGAATGTGCAGAACCAACTGTTGTTTTTTCTATGCTCACATAGACATGTTACAAATAGGAGGGAGTGTATAGGAGGGTTTAATTAATTTATAGACTATATTTAAGAATTTTTCTTAATGCACTGTAGTACTTAAATTCAGAGGATAACTTCTGGTACATAAAATTGCTAGTTGTTGAACTAGGAAGGAAGCTGAGAAGAGTCTAATCTTTAAATTTACCTAAATCATGGATTATCTGAGCTGTTAGGTCTCTGGGGTAAAAAAAAAAAAAATCCTTTTTCCCTTTTGAAATAGCCCTATGACTGCAATTGTGACATCACGTTCAAGGTTACTCTGTAAAATGATTCCTGGATATCTTTCCTCAGTGGCAAGGAACATCTCAGAGTCCCTTCTTTCTATGAGGGCAATGACAGCCACTCTATTCCTTTAATTATTTTAACTGTCCATCTTCCACTGTTCTATTTTTTCCTGATATGTAGAAAACAATTGTACGCAGTATCGCAGGGACATATTTCCTAGGCTTTTACAAGGGTAGAAGAGAGTTTTCAGTGTTAATCTCCAGATCCTTCCTGAAGATGCCCAGCATTGTGGGGCATTTTAGATATGGCCATACGTGGAATTAAAGGGTTCAGGGTATCCCCTATAGTAATTGGTGTATCATCCTAGAATTTTAGTTTTTCTTACTCTCCTCAAATTGTGCTCCCCTAACCTTGTATTTCACCTTTATTGAAGTTATTTACTACTTTTGGGCCTGTTTTACAAGGCATGTGTAAATTTATCTTTGCCTGACACTTTTCTACCTAGAATAATACTATCTCAATGGAAATTCCTCCAGTGCTTCTCCACCTTCACTGTGCATTAGAATAGACCTTTTAGCAACTGATAATGCCTAGGCCCCCACCCCAGAGACTGGGGGTGGGGAGAAGCAGTCATTGCTAATACATTGCTTAATGTATTTAAAAAAATTTTTTTAATGTTTATTTACTTTTTGAGGGCAAGAGAGAGCGCACGTGAGCGGGGGAGGGGAAGAAAGAGAGAGGGAGACACGGAATCTGAAGCAGGCTCCAGGCTCTGCACTATCAGCACAGAGCCTGACACGGGGCTCGAACCCACGAACCCTGAGATCATGACCTGAGCTGAAGTCGAACACTTAACTGACTCAGCCACCCAGGTGCCCCCATTGCTAATGTATTTTTAAAGCAACTTAGGTAACCCTAGTGTGCAGCCACAGTAGAAAAGCCCACATGTAGGTAATTTATAAATTTACTTCTTTAATATTGGCCCAATCTTTGAGGATCTCACTGTTGACACTTCCGCTTCTAAATTCAGATCCATAAATGCCAACTCTTTTCTAAATTCCCAATTTATGGCAAAACAGTTTTTCCAATTCCTTGCCAGCTCACTTTTTCTAGTACTTGCTGTAATGTCTTGCCTGATGCATTTTTGAAAGCTATTAATCATTAGTTCCTACTCATCCACAAGCTTGTGCTGCCACTCCCACTCACAGCTCTCTCCTTATGTCCACTGGTATGCCAGCACATCCACAGTAAACAGCTTTAATTCTTAAACTGTTGTTGAACGTCATAGGTACTCAGTATGTCTGTATTGTTGACCTGGATTAATCTATCATGATTTTGCCTTATAGATGAGATGCTATCCTTTATCATCAAAGACGACGGCCTGTGCTTTGTTTGCCTCCCCCTGTATTAACCGTATTCTTATTATCTAATCCCTTCCCTTTATGTTCCTGTGTTCTAGTTGCGGCTGCTCACGCCATGGCCGAAGAAAGACGGAATCAGAGTGGTTTTAGCTCTGCATCTCAATCCTCAAATATAAAATCATCATTCAAGCCAGGTATAATTTCTAGAATGCTTTGTGATAGATGTCAAAGTGTCATGTCATTAAAATTTGATATCCTATTAATGTCTTACTTTTTTCTCTCTTTTTTTTTTGTTTTTAGTCATAGATGGATCTGTCCTTAAAAGTGACACCAGGCAGAGGTTGGCGAAGGAGCGCCGAGAAGAAAAGAAAAGACAACAAGATGGTATATTTTAGATTTTTAAAAAATAATCAGAATGAGTGAATTTTCTTGTAAGGTTATGTATTTCCAGAGTGGTTTTGCTTACTTTTCCTGATCTGTTTATATCATAGATTACATTTTTCCTAGGATGTATTATATTGGATTCAGTGATTATACTAAGTAAGATAAAGAAGGCCCAAGAAAAATATTTGATTAAATTGTTTAATTTTTGAAGTAGTAAATTCTGTTACCTCCAATTTTCTGAAAACTAAAATATGAAAATTTCAACATTTGTAGAAACCAGAGGAATGGGATTTCAATAAAAATGACTCTAAAAAGGAAAATGAAGTTGCTAATAATCCTAACATACACTTCTTAAGTGTAAATTAGAATCTAAAAGAATATCCTTCTACAACTTAAGGGACTGCTTTTTCAACTGCATTTTTCTCTGATCTTTGAAATCCCCTGACAAAACTTGTGCTCAGCTTCATTCAAATGGATATCATTTGTCTTTGTTTTAATGAGGAGCGGTTTCTTCCTGTAGCTCTTCAGAAGAGTATTTTAGAACTGCATAGATGCTCTCCAGGCTTTAGAGATGGGAAATTTGAAGTAGGAAAACATCATGCTGTTCATAATGTGGTACATGACTAAATCCATGATTGTAGAACTGGCATGCTGGAGTGTGGTCTGCATAGATGAGGCCTTTGAAAGCAGTTTCCTAAGAGAATGAACAAAAACATTCTGCCTATGTGTTTTCTTTTTATTTCTTATTTTAATGTATATAGCAGGTTAATCTGGTGGGGTTTAACCTTGGCTCAAATCAGCAGAAATACCACATGAAAGAAAATATTTGTTTTTAATTTGGAATCTTAGTTTGGACAGGATATGAGTGGTCATCTAAGCCATCTCAGTTCTCTGGAGTTAAATGAACACCCAGGGCAAATACTTTAGTGGCCATTCTCTTACACTCACATGATCTTTTGTTATTAGCATAGGTTATGTTATTTTTAAGAGAAGGAGATATATTACCTTTTTCTTTCTTGTGTATAATGTGGAAAAGTTAAATATTTGCTTGGCTCTTACACCTTGAAAATGTGTTTGGAATATTTCAGCCAACAAAGAAACACAACTGCTTGAGAAAGAAAGGAAGTCCAGGATCCAGTATGAAAAACTGATGGAAGAAAAACAACGAAAGCTGAAAGAACAGAAAGAAAAGGATGAACAGCGGAGAATATCCGCAGAAGAAAAAAGGAAACAAAAATTACAGGAGGAAAGGGTATGTATTTTTGTAGCCTGTTAATCAGATGACACACTGTGTTGCCCAGCACCGGACCACTTTTTTCTTAGCCTTTCTGCCTTTACTGCCCCCTCCCCTGCCAAAGGAACCATCTCCAGTTCTCGCTGCTTCCCTTCAGTGGTAGAGCCTCTTGTCCCTGTCGTGTCAGACCCCTGAGTTTAGAACCACTAGCTGATGTAAAAGAGGAGCCTTGCAGGCCCGGGAAGAGAGCCCTTCCACTCTCCCTGACTGACCCTTCCACTGAGCCTCTGGAATTTGCCCTGATAGGCTCCCCATCGTACTTCTCATGGCGGCTCCTCTGACTGCTTGAGTGCAGGCCAGTCAGAGGGGAGCACACTTCCCATCCGGCCTCCCCTGTCTTTTCTCCTGTGTGCCCCCCCCCCCTTCCTCACCACGCGTCCCCCGCAGTCCCGCTCTTTCCCCTGCCATTCTGTAGTCCTGCTGCTCTCTTTACCTTTCTGGACTCTTGGTGTCTGGCACCCTGTGGGTATGAGTCATTGCCTTAGTAATGCCCTCTATTTCCCCTTCTGTCCCACTTCAGTCAATTTGTCTTTTATTGTCCGTACTTGGGCATCTGGCTACCTGTCTTGTTCTGCCTGATTCTCTCTGACATCAGATTTTTCTCCTGGAGGGTCACTCCACTGCTTTACTCTGAGGATCCTTGACTTCTTGTGAATCTGGCATGTTCTCTGGGAAACCATTCTTTTTCTTGCTGGCATTCTCTCTTTTTCTTTATTCCAGTGATTCTCAAGTGTCCCTAAATCTTAGTCTGTCTTCTGGTTCTCCATCTGACCTTTTTCTGCCTGAGGTGCCTCACTTTTCTTTCCTCTTTCTTTGTCTTAGCTTTTCTCTCTTTTTCTCTCCCTGTCTTTGAGCTTTCTGCCTATTCTCTCAATATGTGTGTTTTTATCTCCCCCTCTTTTCTTCTGTTGCTCTAATTTAAAGTTTTCTTTTTCTGTCCTTTCTTTTTGGTTCCATTTGTCCCCATGAGGCTTCTTCTCTGTAGTGCTCACTTTCCCTCCTTGTCAAGCACAAGGTTGCTCTCACACGCCTCAGCCCCTGCCCCATCTGTGGACCTTCCTTATTCTAGGACTGTTCCCGTGCCATTTCTTCCCCATCAATGGTCCACTCACTACCACTTCTCTGTCTTCTGAACTGTTTTCTGTGGTTGTTTATGCTCTTTTTTCCATATTCCAGAGTATTTGATGAATTCTCCTTCAGAATTTCTATCACTCTCCATCTTCCTCTGTGAAAGAGCTCCTTAATTTGCTTCTGTGGTAAAGAAAAGGAAGGACAGGGATAGATCTGAGCTAAGAGACTGAAAGAAGGTAGAATAGAAAACTGCAGAGTGGGGGAGGGTCCCTGGAGGAGACAGACTCCCAGGGACTTAGACAAAAAAAAGATCATCTTAGAGAAAGAGGAACCTCAGAGAGATCCCAGAGAAAAGAGAATGTAACATAATGGCACTGCAGAGGGGGAGGAAGCCAGAGCTGTGGCAGGAGGAAACAGGAGGAAGGACCAGGAGAAAAGGGACAAAAGAGAATCAACCTCACAAAACTAGTTGGGGTGTGGGTGGCGAGGCAGTTCCCGTGAACAGAGCAAGAAGGAACCCTTGGACACTGTGAGCAGCCTGAAGGTAGAAAAAGAGAATAATTCCTTAGAGCAGGGAGAAAACCCAGACTCCATGGTGCTGAGGAGGGGTAAGTGTGGACAGACATAGGAGCCAGGGCAGGAGCTTAAGTAGGAGCCACAGATGCAACTGGAACCTGAAAGCATAGAGAGCTAGTCCGTTTGGAAGCAGGGGATAGAATTCTCAACAATCAGTGATGTTTGAATAATACAAGACGGATTATGGTTTTTAGTGTTTATTACACTTTCTGGGTTTCTGGTAATTTGAGGCAATTTTCTGTTAGAAAATATCATTTTAAAATATTGCCACTAGATACATTTCATTTTAAGAATTGCAATTGCTTTTCTCCTCAGGGGATATGGGTGAGTCTCCATTTTCCTAGTATGTTGGTCTTTTCCCTCAGAGAAACGGTGGGGGCATTATAAGAATGATGTTGCTATGAAACGGTTGTTGTCAGGGAATAATACAAAGCCTCCTGGCCCTGCAGTTGATTTGTTTACCTGAGTACAATCCATGGTTTGTTACAGCACAAAATTATCTGAGAAAGGAAAACCATGCATGGCTGTGGGGTTGTTTTGTCACAGTGTGGTGTTTACATTTGAAAAGCTGTTCTCCTGAGCAGCTGGATTAAAGTTGAGGTCAGGGGGCACCTGGCTGGCTCAGTCATAAGAGCATGAGCTCCACATTGGGTGTAGAGATTACTCAAATAAAGAAAAATAAAGTTGAGGTCCAGACAAACACCTTGATTATCTTTTTTTAACTTTATTGAGGGATGCCTGGGTGGCTCAGTCAGTTAAGCATCCGACTCTTGATTTTGGCTCAGGTCATGATCTCAAGGTTCGTGAGTTCAAGCACCACGTCAGGCTCTGTGCTGACAGTGCGGAGCCTGCTTGGGATCCTCTCTCTCCCTCTCTCTCTGCCTTTCCCTTGCTCTCTCAAAATAAATAAACTTAAAAAAAAACCTATTGATTAACACTAGAATTGAAGATCTTAGAAATGTGGGTATTATAGATGACTCTGGCATAGATTTCACTTATATGTATATTAGTTGATTTTTTTTTCTGCCTCATTGTACAAAGAATTTAAGGTTATATATACATTTTAAATTAAGTTTATTCATTTTGAGAGAGTGTGTGTGTATGCACGAGTCGGGGCGGGGGGCCGGGGGGGGGGAGAGAATCCTAAGCAGGTTCTGGTTTGCCAGCACAGAAACCAACGTGGGGCTCAGTCCCAGGGACGGTGAGATCATGACCTGAGCCCAAATCAAGAGTTGGATGCTTGAGTTGGTGGCCGACTAAGCCACCTAGGTGCCCCTCCCAATATTTTTAACTTTTACCTGATGTCCCCTAAAATTTTGCTTGATACAAAAATTTGGTGATGGGATGGTTTTATAATACGTAAAAAATTGTTGGTGTTTATTTTAAATAGGAGAGATTCAAAGCCGTTGTCTACCGTACACTGGAACGGAGCAACCGTGTTGATCATCGTCAAAAAAGATGGTCGTGGGAAGGCTCTACAACCATGAACCCTGAGACTAAAAATGGTAATTAATACAGCTGTTAAACTTGAAGTTCATTCAGGTTCATATTTGGATACTGGCTATTGCTACAAGGTGGCTTTACAACAAGATTTTGAACTTTGTATCCCAAATGAAAATACTGCCGTGTACTCTTTGGTGTGCACAATAAATTTATATTGTAAGATTGCAAAAGAAATTTCATTATCATTTTATCCATTATATCTAAAATCTTACCACTTAAATTTGTTATCTCTGGAAAAATGATTAATAATAAAGCTTTATACAACTTTATCCAATGCATATTTTAAAAGTAAATTGCCCCATTTACTATTGAGGGTACTGTAAATTTTCCTAAAAATGGGCATAATTTTAGTTTCATAAAACTTAAATTTCTATCATTTATAAGGAATGACCATGAATATTGTGCACCTAATTAATGCACGTCTATACTCGATAGAACTACATCATGAATTCACTTTGTTTCAGCTAATGATGCTTCTTTTAAATCTGAGTACAGTAAATATTATATCTTTTCTCAGCTAATAAACGTTCTGTATCTACTGAAAAACTTGAACAAGAGATTTCCGGTTTACACAAACAAGTGCCTATGTCATCTGCAGGTGTTCAGAATTCTGTTGCCAAGAGTAAGTAGTTATTTCACGTGTTCCACAGAATTTTAAACCAATGAAATCAATTCTTTATGTATTTTTTTACAGTACTACTTATCCTTTAGACTGTGGAACATTTAAATTTATTTCAGAAGAACACCACCTTGTTTTACAGTAGATAGCGATGGTCATTACAGTTTTGGATTTTCATCAGTATTAATCCTTATTTCATGATTTACATATGAATTGTCAGATGGCTTTGTTGGTCTCAGGTAGCCCAAACTGCAACATATTTTGACTAAAAGACATTGCCGGTAAGTGGCACAATAATTTGTTATAAAAGTAATTCATATTCTGCCAAACCAGTAAATGAAATTGTTTTTCCTAGAGAGTAGCTAAACTAGTTATTCATTTTCCATTAAGTTTCATGAATATCACCTCGTGTAAGGAAAATGTTAGCATATATACTCCCAACAGACAGGTTGATCTGCTTCACATATATTTGTTATGCATGACAACCTTGTAAACTTGACAGGCAAGTATAATTACCTTCCTGGTTTTATAATTAATACCCCAGGAAATTCAGTGCTTTTCACTCTATCATGCTTGTTTATGGTTTATATTTTGGTCTTTTGATAGATGGATCATGATGTTGAAATTGTACATTTCAATAATAAGCTCATGTTTTCCTCCAAAGCAAATAAAGTGATACCCATGTTTAAGGGGAGAAACATTGCTAAGCTCCACTTTACAACTCTTCGCAGTGCTAAGGTGGTGTTCTTTAAAAGAAAACAAAGTTATCTAGTATGACTACTTCAAATACCTTTTGCTTCTCGTGTTTTCCTTTAAAAAAAATCTTACCTGAGTGTGTGTCAGTGACCATTTCTGGCTTGTTGCACATGGTGCTCCTCACTGATAATTGAAATGGATTAGGCAGCCATACCCATCAATCAAAAAAAAATCCTTTCCAGTGACAGAAACAGAAGTGACTTTGGCAGGAAAAAGACATGGCAAACATATTCCATCTTCCCACTTTTGTGCCTTATGAATTTAAAAAATGCATAATTATGGTCTGAATTCAAAAATCTTTCTTTTATTAGATACCTTGACCTATTTTTGAGCAATGCTATAAAATTCCAGTACAGCAAAAAGATTCTGGATCTCATTAAAGTATAATTAATTGTAGCAGTAGTTAACCTAGTGGAAAAGATTTCCATTTTTATCCAGATATTACAGTTTTAAAATGTTGAAAAGGATTTTTGTTTTGTTCATACTTACATTATGTTATTTATACTTTTAGGACTCCTAATTTCTAACCATGAGCTTGAGACGTCTTTTGTCGTTTGTCAGTCTGTGGTTATCATATTTTCTGTCATAATGGTCTAACAAAAGTTGATCCACTTAACACCCTAACTCTTGATAGGCTTTCCCAGAGCACTTGTGTGTAGCCTGGGTTCATTCGTAGATTAACGTGGGAAGGTTTTCTCTAGTACCTTCTTTGTCATATACTAAATTTATTATTCCTTAGTTCAATCATTGCAGTGTCATATACTTTCATTTTAATATATCTTGATTGTTTCACAAGCATTGACTCTGTTTTACTATCTAATTGCTCTGAGGAGTTAGCAAATATTTCTTCCACAGACACGTATGACATTTTTAATATGTGCAAACACTAGTATGCTTTCATTAATAGGTTTACTTGATATATCAATGAGACTTGTAATGAGGAGGAACAGGTGATGACTTTCAAGGTAATAATTAGTTAAATCGCACTGAAGGAGCAATTCCAAGTAACTTTTTAGATGATTTCTTTACTAGTTTTTAATACAAGAAGGTGTGTGTGGAAGATACTTTTGTGAAATAACTTACTTAAAGGTACAGTATATTGCACACTCTGAGATGATGAATGTTGTGATTAATGATGCCAGGGAAAATAAAGCCAGTATTGGCGGTGGCTTACCTTTGTAAAAATCTCTTCAGATTGGAATGAAATCTGTTTGATCCAGAGAGATGAACATTTCAAACTCAAATTAAGTTCATACTCTAATAACCTGTAATGTTTTAAATAGCCCTGTTTTAAAGCTTGGCTGACTCAAATTGTCTGTTTTTCTTCTGCCACTTGCTGACTCAGTAACTGTTCACACTTATCTTGTCATTTCTTGCGATATGATGGTAAAGGATATGTGATTTAATCACACGATTGAATCGATTATACCTCTGGATCGTGCTGTTCAGTTACATTATCAGTTCACGGATTTTCAAATGATGCTACGTTGTCAATATGTACAGGTCCCCAATTTAGTTTACAGGTTCCCAAAAGAGAAGTTATTCTTAAAATTTTTTAAATGTTTATTTCTGAGAGAGAGACAGAGCACCAACAGGGAAGGGGCAGAGAGAGAGAGAGACCCAGAATCCGAAGCAGGCTCCAGGTTCTGAGCTGTCAGCACAGAGCCCCATGTGGGGCTCGAACCCACAAACCGTGAGATCATGACCTGAGCCAAAACCAAGAGTCACATGGTTAACTGACTGAGCCACCCAGGAGACCCAAGAAGTTATTCTTTAAACAGACACTCCTCAGTATTCTGAGCCAGAACATTTCAAGTGAAATGGAAAAGTGTCTACACAAAGCATGTTTTTCATTAGGTTGCTAAAATCGCGACATCTATGCCAAATGTTAACGATCATTTTTAAAAAGTTTAAAGCCATAATCATTATAACTAAAGTATACATTACTTTAGTCACAGAGGTCATGGATTGTGTCTAAAATTTAAAATGAATGTTTCTAATTTGGGAATATTGATCTTGTCAGGTAGTATTAGACATTTTCCTCTTAATTTTTACTGTTTTTTTTTCTAAATACTTTTATTTCAGATAACTTAGAGTAAATTAGTTTTAAGGTTGGGGATGTAGAATCTCTACATAAGATTTGAAATTTAAATAAATTCTTATAAGCAAGAGTAAAGAAGATAAAAAATGTTTGAAAAGAGGAGTTGACTCCTAAAATAACACAGTTAAATAATTTGTAAAAAATAATTTTCCTTTGCCCTTGATCTCCAGAAACAACAGAAAAGAGAAGTTCGTCTTTGAATAGAAGATCTAACAAACTGCAGTCACCTATGGAAACAGAAAAAGTAGAAGAAAAACCAGGTGGTTAGTTATTTTGTTTTTAATTTTTTTTTAATATTTGTTTCTGAGAGAGAGAGACAGAGCACGAGGAGGGAAGGGGCAGAGACACAGAGACAGAATCCAAAGCAGGCTCCAGGCTCTGAGCTGTCAGCACAGAGCCCGACGTGAGGCTTGAACTCACCAACCATGAGATCATGACCTGAGCCGAAGTCAGACACTTAACCGACTGAGCCACCCAGGTGCTCCCAAGTACTAGTCTTAAATAGTGGCTTAAAAGAGATCTGTTTATGTCAACATTTCGTTGCTTGAGGAGTTGTTCCTAAAACTGGAAGCCAAAATATCCCTTAACATTTGGCTGAAGCCAAGAGTCTGTCTTTAAATGAAATATGTAATTCTGCCATCATTTGAGCAGGTCTGTAATGAAGCTGAGAGACTAGATCACAGAGTGTTGGTGTAGGTATAGATTTGTGTCGGAGGAGTTGATGCTCTTCAAATACTTCATGAGTTTGCGTTTAGAAGTTCTAAGTATTGGCCATAATTTGAACTTAAAAGCTTTGCTCTGTTGCTTCATGGCATTACTCACATCTAACCTTTGCACATGTTTGAACTGCTGATTATTATACAAAAAAATTCATACTTGTTACTGAAGTACTTCTTTATTTAAAGTTTCTTTCTAATACCTTTCCTCTCCTTTTCTCTGTCAAACACAATTGTTGCTTTTTGTTTCTACCAAACCATTCACTTACAGAATGCTCTCCAGTTTGTTGATTAGGGTCAAATCCCGTTATAACAAATGCCATTGTCACAGGGATATTTATGAACATAAAAATTTATTGGAGCAAGATATTTAGAAGATGCACTTTTAACAGAAGAATTCAGTCAGTCCCTTGGAGCTTTTGGCAATGAATCTGACCAGAGTAGGATTGTCAGTGGCAGATATGTGTAGGAATCCATGTCAAAGGTGTTTTGCGTGATAGACATACGCGAGCTCCTCTGCAGAGACTCCATATGTTGGCTAGGACTCTGTTAAGTATGCTACGTAGATTTCTTCACTGGGGTTATTATGTATGCTGGGGCCTTTGCTTCCTTACTCAGTGCTCTCTTCCCCAGCAAGGCAGTCTCTGATGGCAGTGTTCATTCCCGTTCTGGATGTGTTGCTCTCGTTGCCTCTACTTCCAGGCTGGGCAAGTTCTCATTTGCAGCAGTTCACATTGCTCTTTGTTGCTTTGCGTTTATTTGTGAGACCTCAACTACGTCTGTTCTCCTCATTCAGCTCGACACCAGCATACCAGTCTTCGGGAGAATAATTTAATCAGCCGCCTGCTGGTCCCAACAAAAGCTTCAATAGCCAGGAGCAAAAGTGCTGCTTCATTGTCGGTCCCTGGAAAAGAAACCCCAGGTAATAGGCATAGGGCAGAAAGCCTGAAAGTGTTAGTATTTGCACTTAAAAAGCAGGTCGTATCATTTAATTGGTTGCAGTAAGGCATAAAAATAATTTGAATCAGTGGTTTCCAAATGACTGATTTTACCCAACAGTTTTATATTGCATGTTTATTTTATGCCTTCTAGCCTGGTAGATTAGTTATCTGGGTAATGGGTAATTTATAGGATGAGATAGGTAATTATGGTGGTTGTTACACTTTTACATGATTTTTTAAAAGATTTTTTAAAGTAATCTTTACACCCAACATAGGGGGCTCGAACTTAGAACCCCGAGATCGAGGGTGGCATGCTCTTCCAACTGAGCCAGCCAGGCACCCCTAAGTTTTTAAAAGCTCTATGGGTTTCTCAACCTGTGCTTAAATGTGTCACAGCACTGTAAGAAGTACTGGATGTTAAAAGTATCTGGAAACTTACGATTTAGAGGGAGAAAGTTTTCTACCTCACCCAACTTTTTTCCCTAAAATATGAAAGAGTAACACTGATCTGCTCTTTAGCTTTTAATTAAGGACATAAAGATTGTTGGTAAAGTAAGAACAGTCTTCAGGCTTAGGTGGATTTTCTCACTTGTAGGTCACGTAAAGTGTCAGACATGCCTGTGGGGGGTAAAATGCACTGTTCCCATCATTCTTTTCTTTCTTTTTTCCTCCACTTTTTTTTCCCAGAATTTATCCCAGCACCTTTGTTTTTTTCTTCTGTTGTTATTCATATGATTAGTAAAATAAATCAGAATGCTGTCACAGACTTTCTGGTAGTGCAGCTTTATTTCTTTTGGTTCCAATTTCTGAATTTGTTTATGCCTCATTATAGGATGTCAGATTATTTTCTGCCAGTCTCCCTCCAGTCTACTGTAAGATATTTCTTTTATTGCTTTTATTTTTGTTTAATATTTTACTTCCATTGAAAATGCAGTATCTTATCTTAAATTTCTATAGCTAATAGAAATCTAGTTATTACATTTAATATATTTTCTTAGTGCAAACTGTCAATGTTAAATCATGTGACTGTTTAGGTACACACAATATGTAAATATAATACTTTTTCCACCAAAATGAGGGCCTAAAAACATTTAACTTAGTCACATTTTTTATTCATGAGTCGTCAGTCTTTGGTAATTTGTTCTATTTTGGTTATTTGATGAGATCATGTAAAAGTTTACAGAGGAAGTGACAGATTTACCAAGTCTTAAGAAAGCTATCACCAAATACTTTTTAAAAAACAGTTACTTTTCGGGGCGCGGGCGCCTGGGCAGCTCAGTTGGTTGAAGCATCTGACTCTTGATTTCAGCTCAGGTCATCATCTCCCGGTTTGTAATTTTGAGCCCCACTTGGGATTCTCTCTCTTTCCCTCTCTCTGCCCCTTCCCTGCTCATGCGCGCGCTCTCTCTCTCTCTCTCTTTCAAAATAAATAAATAAAACTAAAAAATTTAAAAACAATATTTACTTTATTATACAAGCAATGCATATTTAGTGTAGAGAAAATTTTAAATATAATTTACTATTATCCCAATAGCCCACTCATGACTGAATATTTGTTTATATATTTTCTTCACAAGATAGGGTTATAATCTGCTTTTGTTTAATCTGGATATATATCCTTTTCTATGTCCAGAAATTGTATATTAATACTCTGAATGACTGTCAGTATTATCTAAATTTCCTGTTGAATATTTAGATTATAGTTCTCATTGTTTCAGTATTATCAATAATGCTGTAATAAGTAACCCTTATTGCATACATTTTCATATCTGATTTTTTTTCATAAGGATAGACCTAGAAGTGAAATTGTGGCAACAAAGACTATGTACTTTGTAATGGCTTTTGATACATTATTGCCCCAATCCCCCCTACCAGGAACATGTGCAAATCCACGACCTCACCAGCAGTGTGGGGCTGCCTCTTTCCCAACGTTGCTGTTACCACTTTCCACCTTCTTTGCTGGTACCGAGTATTACCATTTTTATCCATTTATTAGGCAGAAAATATTTAGATTGTGAAAGCTGGAAGAGACCTTGAAAATCCAGCCCGTTCTGATTAATGTGTTATTATAGTTTTTATTATGGGTGAGAAAATGCTCTTTTTATATTATATTCCAAAATAGCCATATATAGAATTTCTTGCATAATCACTTGTAATCGTAAGATCCCTGGCCCTGGTTAAGTTGTTTTAGATTACTTTTAAAAAGTGTTGAACATCTTGTAATGTTTTATGAAAATCACTCAACCGTAGTATGATTAAATGAGAAATGGCAGGGAGCCTGGGTGGCTCAGTCAGTTAAGCATCCTACTCTTGATTTCAGTTCAGGTCGTGATCTCACGGTTCGTGGGTTCCAGCATCGCGTCTGACTCCACGCTAATAGCATGTAGCCTGCTTGGGTTTCTCTCTCTCTGGCCCTCCCTTGCTCACGCGCATGCTCTCACTCTTGCTCTCGCTCTCAAACTTAAAAAAAAAAAAAGATAGCTTATTGCAAACATCAACTTGGGAGACACATCCTCTTCATCTATAGTAGACTGTTGCTTTCACGACGCCTCTTGATGGTGGCACTTCTGAAGTACCAACTTTGTGATACTTTTGTCCTGTGTCTGTGATCCATTTCACTAAACGCTTCTGTGTTGGGCGTAATCCCTGCAGTTTCCTAATAAACACGGTCTCTTTTCTCTTTTCCTGTTCTTCTACTGTTAACAAGGTGTGTTTCTGCCTTGTTGTCAGGTTGCTAAGTGTAGAGAATTTCATTCTGTCCTCATTCACCCACAGGCAACCGCTATCCCGTACTACAGTATGTGACCACGCCCCTGCGTGGCCATAGCAGTGATGAATTGAAGAATACCATAGTGCTTCGCAAGTCAGCAATGGCTGTGCCTCCCCAGGAGAAAGTGGGAGCGCTCCCCAAGGCGAAGGTGGAAGCGCCCCCCAAGGCGAGCACGAGTATGGAAGTGGCCTCCAATGTGAACGTGGGAGCGATCCCCAAGGTGAGTGTGGAAGTGGACCCCGAGGCGAACATGGAGGCGGCCCCCGAGGTGAATGAAGCCACCCCCCAGGCAAGCATGGAAGGGTCCCCTGAAGGGAGTGTGGAAGCATCAGCTCAAGCAGGTGCGGAAGCACTCCCTGATAGCGTGGAAACATCCCCGGAAGTGAGCGTGGACATGTCCCTCGAGGTGAGCGTGGACCCATCCCCCGAGGTGAGCATGGACTCGTCTCTCGAGATGAGCACGGATGCGTCCCCTGATGGGAGCATGCAAGTGTCCTCTGAAGCAAGCGTGGAGGCATCTACCAAGGCTGGTATGGCAGCGTCCCCCAAGGCTAGTGTGGAAACGCTCCCCGAAGAGAGTGTGGAAGCATCCCCCGAGGCCTTCCTGGAGGTGAGCGTGGAAACATCTTCCAAGGTGAAAGTGAGAGATTTTCCACAGGTTTATTAAGTGCCTTTTATTGCCCAATTTTCTGTTAAAATCTGTGTATTTAGTTGTGTAGGTCATGATAGGTCAAGTTTCACAACATAAACAAGTTCTTAGATAGTATTCTGCAATAAAATCAGTTACATAGGATAAGCCACTTTAATGATTTAAAATGATGATACTCGTACCAGTTTCCCCTCAAAGCTGGAATATTAGTTTTTAGTAGAAAGGAGGAAGTATAACTGTTACACGAACTATTTCTAAACTGAAGAAAAGTTCAAGAAGAAATAATACAAACCTTTAATTAGGATTTAGAAATAGAATCAGGTTTTGAAGGGAAAGATTTGTTTTTAATTATTTCTGTGAACTTCTTGAAATTCGTAATCTGAATTGTTAGTCTAGAAGAACATATCTGTGTCTAATTCTCATGCTTGCTCCTTTTAAGGAGCTAAAATTGTATTATATGTTCAGGGTATGTTGGTCTTAAAAAGGCAAGCCAGCTGCAGAAAGGTAAATGCTGATCTCTTAATCTTACTGTATTGGCTCTGTTCAGAAACCAGAAATGGACAAACAGGCCAACAACCCTGGTACAAAGAAGCGCCCATCGTCACAAATACCATGTTATAAATGGCCATCTTCTCCTGCAAGTGGGTGGCGCCCACCCTCTCCCATCAGTGTTAAGTAAGTAGCTTAATTGCAACTGTTCCTGATAGGTGTTTTACCAGGATAAATGTCACATCAGTGTTTCATAAAGGAAATAATGGTAGTATGCATTGTAAATAGGAAAAAATCTTCAAAAATGGACTGACTTCTGTTAGAAAATATCTCCTAGTACCAAGACATTATATTTTATGAAATGGCACATTATAAACTAATGTGTTTACTTTATATGTACACATATCTACTACAAAACCGTATCCAACTTCCCCCATTAATGGTTACTTTTTCTCAGCAGGCAAATGCAGAAGAATCGCCCCCCGTCCCCTTCACCTGTCAGGTCAAAACAGTCACAACCTTCTCTTTGTTACAAAGTAATTCCTGTTCAGCGTAACCTACTTGCGCAAAATGTGTTAGGTACTCTTGGAAAGAAAAGAGAAGCAGTTTCTAAAACCACTAGTAGCTCTGAAGCTGTGAGCCAAAAGCAGACGGTCTGTGAAGGTAAGTTCCTTCACTGAGAAGTTTATTTTGGCAACACGGGAAGTCTTAAGGTAGTTCAGAAACGAGAACTTTAGGGTGTAAGCTTTCTTTTGATGAAGAGAATTTAGCCAATCATTGGCACACTGCTTACTTTTCCTTGCCAGAGCTTCTTCCCCTCACCCCCTTGTTGCGGAAAATCCATTTTTGGAACTAATGTTAAAAGTACTGATTAGATGAGTGCATTGCTGTAGGTGATCCCTAGGGGTCCCTTCCAGCTCTGATAGTGGATGGTTCTGTGAATGGCCCTAAGGTATTGTCCATCTTTGGGGAGAGCACATCTGGCCATATGTGGCTGAGTGGATTTCCATCTGGGAGCTGAAGGTCCGTTTCCACACATACACCATAACGTGTCTGAGCAGTATGTGGGTTCCTAAAAGTCCCATATTGGCATTTTGCCTGTGACATGTTCTTAATGTCCATAGATATTACTTTATTTTATTTTATTTTATTTTATTTTACTTTGTTTTTTTGACATTAATTTTAAGTACACTAGTAAATTTTGCTTTTTGAAGGAATTCCACAGTGATTTCTTTATGACAGGAATAATAATTTTATTGCAACTTATTCATTCCTGATGTCTTAAGATCCTCATTTTCATATGTTATTTACTTATTTATTTTTAAAGTGATTTATTTTGAGAGAGAGCGCTTGGGAGGGGCAGAAAGAGAAGGAGAAAGAGAGAATCCCAATGTGAGGATTCGAGAGAAGCCCCAATGTGGGGCTTGAACTCATGAACCACGAGATCTTGACCTGAGCTGAAATCAAGAGTCAGATGCTTAACTGACTGATCCATCCAGGCACACCCCAATATGTGATTTATTTAAAATAGACGGGGCACCTGGGTGGCTTGGTCGGTTAAACGTCCGACTTTGGCTCAGGTCATGGTCTCACGGTCCGTGAGTTCGAGCCCCGCGTCCGGCTCTGTGCTGACAGCTCAGAGCCTGGAGCCTGTTCCAGATTCTGTGTCTCCCTCTCTCTCTGCTCCTCCCCTGTTCGTGTTCTGTCTCTCTCTCTCTCTCAAAAATGAATAAACGTTAAAAAAAAATTTAAAAGAAAAAAAAAATAAATAAAATAGTCATCACATGGGGCACCTGGGTGGCTCAGTTGGTTGAGCGTCCAGCTTCGGCTCAGGTCATGATCTCACAGTTTGTGGGTTCGAGCCCCGCGTCGGGCTCTGTGCTGACAGCTCGGAGCCTGCTTCCGATTCTGTGTCTCCCCCTCTCTCTGCTCCTCCCCCGCTCATGCTCTGTCTCTCTCTCTCTCCTTCAAAAATAAATAAAAACATTAAAAAAATTAAAAAAAAAATAGTCATCACATGGACTGAAACCTTACAGCATGCCCCCATGTGGTCACCTTATTTTACTGATAGTCTTGGTTTCTTTGGTTATGTAGTTAGCCACTTTATGACCAATCAAATATAATAATTCACTATTACCAACATTCATTTAAACAGTAGTTATTTAGTGAAAATTATGCACAAATTTCAAAATGTATGCTGGGTATGTTCTTGTCTAGTCAAGTATTTGTATACTTCATATAGACTGAGCATAAGTTTGTCTTCCTCTGTGTTCAGTGCGTCTTAATCTTTTTTCCCATAGGGTCATTTTAGTCAGGTCGCTCTCAAAACAGCTAAACCAAAGTGGGAGTACATTATTTCATTTTGGAGCAAGGGGATGTTAAAAAGAAACAGACTGCTACTTCTGTTATTGGGAACGGGATTGGGGTTTTGAACAAAATCTGTTCTTTTAATCACTTACTTACAGATTGCATGTTATTGATAAAATTTGGACCATGTACACATTGAGTTTTTAATATTGTTGGTTGTCTCGCACCTCTTTATTGGGCTTACAGGTATGAAGTTCCCTAAGCTAACTGTTTTGCATGTTGTGTTGATTTCAACTAGAGCCTAGTAGTAAAAGCACACCAGGGACTATGAATGCTGAGGAGGCAACAAAAATTTTGGCAGAGAAACGGCGCCTTGCTCGTGAACAAAGAGAAAAAGAAGAAAGACTGCAAAAGGAAACAGAGGAAAGGTAGGTACCCTCAGGTTAAATGTATTATAAATAATATGAAAAATCAACGAGTAACTGACTTTTTCTATACTGTGAATCAGAAGTGACTCCTTGCCTTCAGAACAAATGTGGGAAGCCTGTCTAGCAGAGAGGATACTGGTGTGTAGGTAGATGGTATAGTTGTCCTTAGTATCTGTGCATCATGTGTCATTAAGTTGTACTGTAAAGATGCTTGAGACCAGAACTTGTGTCGGGGTCCCATATCTCGGCAGGAACACCTGGGTGATCACGCCAGACTGTTTCGGTTGGCATTCATTGGAGACCACCCCTTTGTTTCAAAACTCTTTTGTAACTTTAGAATTTGTAAGCCTGGAAAGTATACTTCCTCATGTTTTGCTAGAGGTGCTTTCCAGGGACCTTTGTGATGCCTGAATCTCCTCAGTCATTGCTGGAAGGCTTTCCTGTGAGCAGCAAACCTCATGTACAGTTGTGTTCATTCTGATTCCATCTCAAGGTTTCTTTACCCTCAGTCTTAGAGCGCAAGAGGGGGAAGGGCAGAGGGAGGGAGGGAGAGAGAGAGAGGGAGAGAGAGGGAGAGAATCTTAAGCAGGCTCCATACTGAGCGTGGAGCCTGATGTGGGGCTCGATCCCGTGACCCTGGGATCATGACCTGAGCCAAAAGCAAGAGTCAGATGCTCAACCAACTGAGCCACCCAGGCACCCCAACCCTCACTCTTGAAGCTCACTTGATTTAGGGCTCTGGGATATAAACCTGCCTACTGCCTGCGAAGAATAACTACAGTCCTGAGTTGTTTTTTAAGTGGTAAGTATTTGAAATGCAGTCACATGCTTTCAGTGTACTTTAAATGAGTTTGGAAGAAAGGAGAAGGGGATGTTGTGAATAGCAAAAACTGTTAACTGGAAGGCCATCATTCATCACTTCATGTAAACAGCTAATTTAACGTTTTAAAACCCCTGCGTACCCGTCATTGTGGATGGGGCTTTCCCCTGGGCACCACCAGACCCTCCTTTAAATTACATATGTGTAAATAAGGCCTTTTGGAGGGTCCCATGTGTCTAAAATAGTTAAGGAATGTTTTTCTTTCTCTCATTTTAGAATGCAGAGTGGCCCATTATTTGATAGAAATCTTTCTACTCCCAAGAGCTGGTTTCCCACATTTAAAAAGGGTGAAATTGTGCAAATTTTGTACAGTAACAACACAAAATGTAACGAATCTGGTGTAAAAATGTAAGTTGTGTTCCTATACACAAGCAGTTCCACTATAAAAGTGCACGTCCAGGGTCACCTGGCTGACTCGGTGGAGCATGTGACTCTTAATTTCAGGGTCATTTCAAGCCCTACGTTGGGTACAGAGGTGACTGAAAAGCATGTACTGCTGCAACCTCTTATGTGGTAGAGACCGAGACAAATACTAAGAATTGTTTAAATATTGTGTCATTAGGAAGGTGAAGGAAATGGCAGAGAAAGGAGTTGATACCCAAGGAGAAGAGTTCTCAAAACTCGAAGATGGACAAAGACGCGATGAAATGAAGAAAGGATGTACAGATCCGGAAGACCAGAAAGTGCTGCTACAGGTTTGCTGTATCCACTCTATCGGCGGGTGACCAGGTTCTAAAATTCAGTGGAAGCCCGAGGCAGCCTTTGTCCAAGAAAAGGGAGGACCAGATGCAGGCTTCTCTGGCTGCATATTTCCAGCACAGTCTAGCCATTGCTTGGTGCTGCTGCAGGTCATTCTCAGCCACCCTTGGCACAATCCTAGAAGATTCTCCAAGTGCAGCCGAAGCAGAAAGCAGCAAATTATAGATTAGTAGTGTTTTATTTTGTCTACATAAACAACACTGCAGCTTGGCTTCAGAAAATCAAATTGCTCACAGATTAAATGTCCTAAGTGAGTTTTTCTGACCCTGCATTCTGTGGCAACACTCACAGCCGCACTCCAGACACGCTTCCAGCAGAGACGATAAAAAGTACGAATACCTCTAAAAGTTCAAAGCCCTCCATGGGGCGCCTGTGTGGCTCAGTGGGTTAAATGTCCAACTCTTGATTTCAGCTCAGGTCCTGATCTCACGGTTCATGGGATTGAGCCTCGTGTCGGTCTCTACACTGACAGTGAGGAGCCTGCTTGGGATTTTCTCACTCCCTGGCTCTCTGCCCCTCCCCCACTCAAGTGCATGCTCTCTCTCAAAATAAACTGTAACAAAATTTAGAAAAGAATAAAGTCCTCCAATTCTCCAATAATGTCTCACCCATGCAAATTCAAATCACTAGGTAAATAAATCCACAAACTGAGCTCAGACTGTACTCAGTTTGAATTATTAACATAGCCCACTTTATATTCCATTTTTAGCCTATCCCTTAGTAAAATCAGGTATTTGTTACATAAATGATTGTGTGCATTCGCATTCCTCAAGAACTACCTTTAAGGATCCTCTCGGTGTTTTTGAAAGGTGTAAGACTTTTCAGCTCCTGTTGCTGTGTTCATGGATAGCTGCATAATCACATACTTTCAAACTATAGTGGCCTGGTAACCACTAATGATAACCCTGGGGTCCTGGAGGGGACTGACAATGGCTTCTAAATCCTCAAGATAATAGCCTAGTTTTGTGCATTTTAGCTAATGCTTTGAAAATTGGTAATTCATAAATGTTGTGCATATAGGTACTGTCAGCCAAAAGGTTACATTCTTTTATGCCAGATAACATTTTACTATTTAACTTTTTCAACTGATGTTCTTGGTTATCACTCATATATTGAGATCAAAATGGTATTTTTATACAAATTTTCTAGAAGGGGGACACCAAAATAAAAGCTGATGAAGAGGCTGACAAACGCAAGAAGGAGCACGAGAGAATTATGTTACAGAATTTGCAGGAGAGATTAGAAAGAAAAAAGGTACTCTTTCTGTTTTGGGAGTTTGGTTCTTTTTGGAAAAATGTTGGGCACATGATATCAAAACGTGTTCTTCAAAAATCACAAATAAGTGGTACGCTAGCCTCTGATGGTTTTCCCACTAGAACTCTCTAATCCAAGGATCTCACCCTTCCTGCATAGAAGGGTCTTCTCTTACCATACCTCTCCATCATGGACCACTGGTGACCATTACAGTGACACCTCCATATTCGCTGACCTCTGGAAACGGAGTTCGTTTGAATAGAATCACTCCAGTCATTGGGAGGGGTTGACGGAAGTTAGTGTCTTCTAAACTAGGCTGGAAATTGCAGCAGCTTGAGCAAAGGAAGCAGAAGGGTGCAGGCTTCTCTGAAAGGCCAACACACAGGCTGTTTGTAAGGTAGGGCCTCCCCTTGTCCAACTTAATTGGCTCGTCTGGGAGCAGAGAAGGCCCCGGCCCAGGCTGCAAGGCCTCTGTTGAGAGATGGAGGTCGCCCTGAGGAGGCCAGAGAGCTATAGTTCTCCTCACCTTCAGGGAAGGAAGTGTGCACCGGGGAGAAATTTCCCTCCTGGGTGTGTGCTCTTTCCAGCAAGAAAGTTCTGATAGTGTCGCATCAGTGGGGTGCAGTCTTTTCATTAATATCTGCTTCACTCATGGTCTATTCGACTAAAGTACGTTAAAAAGTCCTCACTGGTTTGCAGCAGTACATGCTTAGTTTAAGTAATGGGTGTCTAAGTCTGAACTTCGGAGTGAGAAGTCATTGGATCTGTGTGTTAGGATAGCTAGTACCCACTCAAGACATTTTCTGGACCGACTGAAACTGGGATTGGAAGGATTCTGGTGGCCGCCGTAGGGTCTCTTGTCTGCTAAGTCTGTGGCTTGGGAGCAGTCAACTGACACTGTCCACTTATGGAAAACAGAAGTAATCAACTTCTTCAGGACCACTGTTTTGTTTTTAATCTGTTTTCGTGTTTGAATTTTTATTTTCCTTTAAATAGAGAATTGAGGAAATTATGAAGCGGACAAGAAAGACATATTCAAATACCTCACAGGTAGTCTATGCGTTCCTGCCAGCGGTGCCTAAGAATTCCTGTTGCTTCACCTTCTTGCCGACTTTTTCATTCTTGCCAGTCTGGTGGTAATTAAAGTATCACACTCGCATGTCTCTGATTAAATATTAAAGAGGTTGAGCATGTTCTCCTATCTTTAGTTAGCTGTCATGTTTTTTCTTGTGTGAGATGCTTATTCAGGTCTCTGCCCAAAACTTTTGGGTTGATTTGTCTTTTTCTCACTTGTAGTTCTTAAAATGTGGATGCCACTACTTTCTTGCTTATATGGACTGCATATATCTTCTCCCAGTTTATTTGTGGCGTGTCTTAATGCTGTCTTCTATTGGATAGAAGTTCTTAATTTGCACACTATTGAATCTATTAATATTTTTTGATGATTAATGGAGTCGAGTGCCTTTTCATCTGCTTTTTGGCCATTTGAAGATCTGCTTTGGTGAAGCGCCTTATCAAGTCCCTTGCCCATGTTTCTGTTTGGCGGCTAGCCTCTTTCCTACTGATGTGTAGGAGTTTTTACCTGCTCGAGTTATGAGCCCTGTCAATGTGTAGGTATTGCTATAGTTCGCCTCGTACTCTCAGAATGCCTTTTGCTGAACAGAAGTTCATTTTAGTGAGCTCAGATTCAGTGGTTTTTTTTTCATTTATGGTAATTTTTTTCATTTATGGTATGCTTTTTGGGAGTCTATCTCCATACCCCAGCATCCTGTCTTTTGATGCATCTAAGACCCCTTTCCTCCAGAGTCTGTGCCCTTTACCCTTTGTGCAACAAGATTGATATCTTGGTTGTTTACAGTTCCCCAGCATGGTCATCCATATCCTGAAAATTCAGAATAGAAATGTCATTTCTGGAAAGTGCAGGGAGTCACCATCTGAAAGATCATTTAGCCCACTGGCTCAAGCAGCAGCCAAGAACTTTTTTTAGCTATTTATCAATTGTCCCTTCCTTGGCTTAGTTAGGGCTCAGAGCACACAGAGAGGCCACATGCCAGCCCAAAGCATTGTTCCTTGGCTCCCACTCTTGAGTGTCTTTCCCTAACTGAAAGACACAACTAGGGCCACCTGTTCTATCCCCTGTAGAGTCTTTGGGGCCAAAGAGTTTAGATTTTTTATCTCTTAATTAAAATTAGGCAGCAGCCGGCATGAAAGCTGTTTTCTTTGAAATAACCAAGTCAGGATAATGGAAGATTAGATGTAACCATGACTTCTTTTCTCATCGTAGGCTGCAGAAACATTCAGTGACAACACATATGAGGAGGACGAGGCAGATGATGAGGACGAGTCAGAAAGCGACGATGACTCCTTCAATGACCTACATCCATCAGGTTTGCTTGCCTTTTGAGTTCTGTTCGTCACCATTTAAGAGTTAAACTGCCTGGGTTCATCCAGAGGCTCCTTTGCTTCTGAGCTGTGTGGCTTTGGGCAACTTACTGAACCTCTCTGTACTCAGTTTTCCTACCTGAAAAAGGGGAAGCGAATGTTCTCTTCCTAGTGTAGCATGAGACTGCAATGGGATAATCCATGTAGTGCTAAGAGCACCTGACACATAGGAAACTCTCGATAAAGGCTGCTACAGCAGCGGCTGTTCTTGTTTTGCAGGTTGTGCCATTACAGTGTAGGTGGTAGCTCGTAACTGAATGTGAGGATTATGAGCATGTCACAGCTCAGGGCCTCACATGGCATCCATGACTGATGACAGGTGGAATGCCACTTTCCACCTCACTGAGAAAAATAGGATTCCTGTCGTGATCTGAGTGTTCTCTGAAATGTATGGCTGATTCCCTTCTGAGTAGGAACCACTTTATGGCAGCAGTACTAGGAACTTGAGAGAACACTGTTGTCCACGTTTTACCCCACAAGTGGATATGAACACGCGAGTCAGGTGTTCTGGGTACCAGGGATACAGACAGGAGGAGGTGTGGCCCCAGGAGAGCCTGTGGGGAGACAGACGTAGGAGCAGACGGTGACCCTGCCACAAGCTGGCCGGCCCGAATACGGTGAGCAGTAGGAGCAGGGCCAGGTGTAGGGTCGGCTCAGGGCGCTGAGGAAAGCTGAAGGTAGAGGGAGCCCCGGCATCAAGACTAAAAGAACAGGCGGGGTTGGCGAGGTGGGCAGTCAGGAGGAGGGGTAAGAAGCATGCTGCCTGCTGCCCTCTGCCCTCTGGCCTGTCTTGCCCGGCAGAGGAAAGAGGGCAGGTTCCTTAGAGGTGGCCCCTTTGTTCTTTGAGGCCAGAGTGGGCCTGTGTGCCGGGTGGCGGCTTACACCCCAGAATACTGCTGCATGGCTCTTCCTCCTGCCTTTATGTGGCCGGCCGTACTCCGGCCCGGCAGGATCATGGCCTTTGCCTCTTGTTGTCTGCATTGTTGAAACTCCAGTTTTAATCTTCTTCCTTTCTTTTTCCAAGCCTTTATAAATGGCATGGATTCATCCACAAAATTCAAAACACATTTTAAAAACATGAAGAAGAACACTCCCAAGCTGGTGTTTTTAGACGCCACTTCTGGCCAAGTCCATAGAGAGACAAAAACATTTTTTAATGGCGACATGAAAACCTTCAGACCAAAAAGTGCGAAAAACCCTTTGACTCAGGCGAAGGGTACCAGGTGAGTCCAGTGAGCCTATCAGAATACACTCGGTGGGAGTCCTACATGAGATTAGTGACTGAGGTCTTAGTTTGTACCAAGCACGGTGTCAAGCACTTCCAGAAACAAAGTAATCCCCACAGCAGCCTTGCTAGGCAAGGGTTATCATCTTCACTTTTACAGATGAGGAAACTGAGGCACGGAGAGATTACAGGTCTTAGTTGCCCAACATCCCACCGTTAAAGGGCAGAGCCCACATTCAAACTAGATACATCTGACTCTAAGCTGTGCTTTTGTGCACACTGGTTAGCATTTTCTCATAAAATCAGGGAAGGGGGGGCACTGAGTGACTGCTGCATACCAGGCATCTTTTGCTGCTTATTTTAATTCTCATTGTGACTCTGAGTTCAGTATTGATGTCATTTTACATATGGGGAAACTGAGGGTCAGAAGTTTGGTTGGAAGAGTGGGAACAGATTCTTGGAAGGGAAGGCTCCCTGGGGATTCCCTAAAGAGACACTGAACCTTCAGGGCCCGTGGGAACACGATGGGCTGAGAGGCGCAGTGTTGGGCCAGCATGAGCGCCGGAGCTAGGAGAGCCACGTTCGTCCTCACTGCACTGCATGGTTGTGTCTCAGGTCAGAGTGAAGTAGGGATGGGCTTCTGCATCCCTGCACACGCAGCTGCTCTTTGCCCTGCTTAGTGTTTGCTGAACCCTAGGACTTTGCAGGACACAATTTGGAAACCAGTGTGGTCTGTGATCTCCAGGGTCCCTTCCAGCCTTCCTATTCCAGGATTCTGAAGGTTAAGTTACTTCCAAGGCATTTCTTAGAAGTTAATTAAAGGATAAAGCTTCTTTCAGGACACAGCCTTGGTTCTGGGACAGTCAGGATTCTAACCCAAACCTCTCTTTCCAGACCGTCCAGCAAAAGAATGAGCAGCCGAGCAACAAAAACCAGAAAGGCAAGTGAAACCAGCAACACCGTGGGACCTAACAAAAGTGTACATCCAGAGGCACAGGAGTGGATCTGTGACAAGACTGTTGACATCAGAGATGAGGCAGAGTCACTCATGTCCAGTATCCCTCCTGATAGCCGAAAATACCACCTGAAAGGTTCCATCACATTCCATCAAAGTCCCCAGATGCCTTTAGATGACAAGAAAAACAAATGTGTACCTCTTCTATTGGGTAAGGCCTCATCCTGTCTTCACATTGTTTGAAAGGCAGTTGGCCGTGAACCCTCTGCTTTGGCTTTTCCAGGGCTTTCTTGGCACCTTGTAACTTCGGAGATGAGACGGGAGACTGTGGTGGATCCAAACACTAGGTTGATCTCAAAGAGCTTCCATTAAGTTGGTTTTGAGAGATGGGGCACCTGGGTGCCTCAGTCGGTTAAGCATCGGACTTCGGCTTAGGTCATGATCTCACGGTTTGTGGGTTCGAGCCCCATGTCAGGTTCTGCACTGATAGTATAGAGCCTGCTTGGGATCCTCTCTCCCACTCTCTTTCTCTCTGCCCCTACCCCACTTGCACTTTTTCTCTCTCTCAAAATAAATAAATACACTTAAAAACTTAAAACGTTGGTTTTGAGAGGGTAGATAACTTGATTTTAGTTTTTATGCCCTGAATTTCCTATCAGACGTATAAAATAGGTTCTTTTCAGCCCCCAGTCCACAAGCTGCTTTACAGCATACAGGTAATCATTTAGGGCAGAGGTTAGTGAGGCCTTTGGAATTAGTCTCTCTCTCACCCTGAATTTCCAAAACCAAAAGGCCTTTGCTTTTCTTTCCTTAAGAAGCTGTCTTTGAAATTGAGAGGCAGCTTGGGCCTATTTGGGAATTGGAGTCATGGGGAATATTTAGTACAAGGGCACCAGTGTGTCAGCAACTTGGATTGGGGAGGGGGTTGCCAAGGGTCCCGGGGCCCACCCCGAAGGGAGGCTGAGGCCCAGTGGCTGTGAGACCAGCATCTTCTCTACTAATCTTTCTTTTCTTTTTCCCTCTGGTCAGATATGTAAACCTCGTGCAGCCCAGAGGAAGATTCATCCTCCGCTCTGGATTTCAATTGCTAGGCCCATCTCCCCACATTTCTCTGCCTCTGACTTGAACCTGGCCAAGAAAATGACCATCCAAGAAGGAGAAAAACATCAGTCACCTTAACACGTGTCTCAAAAGATGCGCATACCACCTTGATTCTTGCCCACAGCAAGGGTTTTGAGTAAAGACCTGTTTTTGTTTGTCTGTAGAAACCTCCGCTGTCTTGTTCTTGTTTTCCAGCCGGTATGTGTAAGTGTATACACCAAGGGTGCCTTTTTATCAAGTGGTAACTCTTGAGTTTCTAAACCAAGGAGTAATTTTCTCTCTTAAAATAATGCTTATTCTGTTTAACAGTTACATTACTTTAACAATTCAAAGCTGACATTTGATCTCATAGACGACTTGATGGGGGGTGCGAGGAACTCAGGATTGCTCACAAGAGCTTTACTAGATTGTTTATAATGAACGGGAGGTTGCAAAATATAGTTATAAGTCCCATGTTACCGTTATGTATGTTTTAAAAGCTCTGCCATCACCGGAGTGCACAGGCCCCGGCACTCCCAAATGCCAGGGGTCCTGGAAAGTGTCGTCTTGGGACAGTTTAGCACCTTTCGTGCTTATCATCAGTCTTACCTTTTGAAGTGCACGGGGGGGTTTATTTCCAAAAACGTGCACTGTTTTTATTGTGCCTACAGCACTATGTGGCTGTTGTGTGGTGGGGCACGTGTCATCCCCCCCCAGTGGATTTTGGCGCGCCGTCTTTTTCTCCTCGTGCTCTCCAGTCCTGCCTTTGGTCTGCGCTCAGCCTTGGCATGTGGAGCCGGACTTGCTCGGCCTTCTCTAACCACTGGCTGCAAGTGAGTACAAGAGCAGGGCCATTCTTTCTTTGGTCGCCGTGATAGATAGGCGCGCGTGCGCACACACACACGTACACATTTGCACACGTTTGCATGCATGTGCGCACACACACGCACACTGGGATAGCTTCCTGAAATCCATCAAATTCTGCTTAAACCAGCAACTAAAACTTGAATGCACAATAGTTGTCCCACTGCTGATGAGTTTTGTAGTGAATCACAGTTTCAAGCAGGCCCATGTTCCTTTCTAGCCACCGGTCTTGGATTAGTTAAAGGAAAGAATTATTCTTTCCAGTTCCTTAGTTCTTTGCCATTCAGTGTACTGTACCAGTGTTACAGATAGAGCCTGGTGCCTTAGATTTGAAAACTATTTTTATACACTAGCTCTTTCATGAAGAAGGCAGAGACAATCATCCTAACAAATGAGTTTCTGGTATTTTTCTGCACAAATGTCCCATGTTGGAACACTCCGTTATTCTTCTGTTCATGTGTGTGCTCTGTGAAATAAACTTTGCAAATAAAGCAAGTCTTCTTTTCATTATAATAACAAAAAAATACTGTTGCGTGGTGTAAAGGTGACCCCAATTGTTAACCAAGCTTTGAACACGGGCAAGAGGCAGTTCAATAAAAGGTAAGCAAATCCTCTGATGCTCCCTTTCAGCCACGTGGTGACTTGGTAGAGCTCCACCCCTGGGACATTAGATATGAATTTTAAAATTCTGCACCTATTTCCAGGGCTCGTTACTCTGGCCAGTGTTGGCTCTTCTACTTGAGGCCAGTAGTTACCAACCGTCTGTTTACTGTGGTGAAATTCACAACATGTCCCAGTCTGGTGGCATTTAGTGCATGCACGGTGTTGTGCAACCACCACCTGTACCTGGTTCTAGAACGTTTATCTCCTCCTCAGAAAACCTGTACCCTTTAAGCATTCACTCCCCAGCCCTCTCCCCCAGCCCCTTCAGGGGCATCGCTTTTGGTGCCTGCCATGGCGGGGAACACTTTACATCTTTGAGTGCGTGCACGCGCGGGCAGTGATTGTGCTTCTCTACACATCTGTTCGTGACCTTGCTGTTCCTGTGCACAGCTAAAACGGATGTTTGGATCTGCCTGTAAGTGTTTAGTTTTCAATCTTGAAACGCGTTCTGGTCTCTCAGGTTTTTTGATCGGGCGAGGTCCTTGTTTACAGTCTGTGGGGTCTGGCGCTTAGGAGATGGTGGCAGCCACCCCCACTTCCCGTTCCGTATTGTTGGGCTCCACATCGGAGCTGTTGAAGCAGGATGTCGTGTGGTGTGCACACAACCCGAAACGTGGCCAAAGCTCCCTGTCTACAGCTCCGAGGTGGTGGCCGCCGGCATAGCCTTACCCCCTTGCCGTGGGCTGGTGCCCGGGCCTGTTAGGGGACAGGGTTGCTTCAAGTTTCCTTTCCTCTCCGGGTAGTCTCTTGGCGTCTCTCCCCCTGACAGACAGGTCCCTAACTTCTGCCAGCGGGTTCTACGTATGAGCGTGTCTCCTACGCCCGTGTCATCTTGCACAGGTACGAAGCCTTCGAACAGCTCTGACCCCTGGCAGCCACCGCGGTGCAGTATGGGATGCTGCAGAGGGTGGCAGATGGACTCGAAGTCCTGCGTCTTAGCTGAGGTGGCTGTGAGCTTGCTGTGTGACTTCGCGTGCATTTTCACGTGACTTTGTGCTGCGGTCTCCGAGTGCCCTTTTAGTCCTGTGGAATCACGCCTTGGGGCAAGAGGCAGAGGATCAGGAGGCGAGGCAGGAACAGGAGCAGGAGCCAGTGCCGAGAAGCAGAAGCCTGGAGGCAGGCCGGCCGCCACATTTCATCAGGGGTCTGTGCCCTGTGGCCCGCTGGGTGCCCCGGGCCCTGCAGGCCTGGCTCATTGAAGCAGGCCCTGGAGAGGCCACCTTGCCACTGGTCTCCCTCTCCACTGATCCAGTTCCAGGGTTCCTGGATGGGTATATCCAAGGGTGCCCCAAGTCTCGTAATAACTGCAGTTACGTTTACGCGTGCCATGATGCCAGGTACTTTATTAGGCATCTTTTTAAAACCCTGTGAAGGTGGGTATCCATTTTTACCTAGGAGGACACAGACTTGTGGAGATTGGTACTTGTTCAATGTCGTACAACTAGGAAGAGGCAGAGCTGAGGCCCAAATTCAAGGCTGATTGTAGAGGCGACACCTCATCCTGCTTCGCGAGTGGGGAGGGTCTTGTGGTTCGTATGGTAGGTAATACGCCGTTTGGTGCCGGAGATGAAAATAATTGCTAACGTTGAGTGCTTTGACCAGGTGTCCATCGCCCTATTAAGCATTTGTATTATTACCGTATAATCTGCGTGTGATTCTGGAAGGTAGGAATTCGGTCTCATTTTATAGGCAAGGAAATGAGCTGAGTGAGGTTAGGTGAACTTGCCTGTGGTCTCAGTGGCATAGAAAATGGCAGAGCAGCTGGGATTTGAACCCAGGCAGTCTGCTCCAGAACCCACCCCGTTAACCACAAGTAGGTGCGTTCTGGAGATGCTGATCCCCCTGGTTATGAGGGAGAAGAGCGTTTTCTGATTAAAAGTTGTCAACTAGGAATCTCCCCTCCTTCCTCCTGAGTCTTAATGGGTCAGTCTTCAAATGAAATACCGAGCAGAAACCCAGAAACCGGATAGTTTCCTCACTGTGATGCATCAGACGCTGCCCCTACCCTGGGGGGCTCACCATTTCTATGGCAATGTCCGGTCATAAGTGATAGGCTGGAGATTTGTCACTCGTTAGCCGTGTGACCTCAGGTAGACCTCTTGACTTCTCTGAACGTCTCTCATCTGGAAAATGGGGACGATAGTGCCAGTGTTGACTGTGAGGATTAGGTATCCGGGGCGGGGAGTCTGGCCTAGGGAAGGCAAAGCCAAGCTGGCCAGGGTGGAGGCTGGACTTCTTGTGCTGGTGGCTGCAGCTAGCGGTGCTTTTTTGTTTGTTTGTTTTTTTTAAGGCAGAGCTCGGCCCTGGCGTGGGCTGGGGTTTTGCAGGCCGAGTGGGACAGGAAGGCCAAAGGGTGACAGGATGGAGGACAAGCACAGAATCTGGGGTGGCAGGGGAAGAGGAGAGCAGCCACGGTGCCCAAAGGCCCACAGTCCGCTGGGGTGGAGGGCACTGAAGTGTGCTGTGGTCTCTCCCCGAGGAGGAGTCCTGAGTGGAGTCCCCTCTCCATCCCAGGCTCGTCCCCTCTGGGCCCTGTCCCTTGCCGCAATCTCAGTAACCCAGCCTGCTTCCAGGGGTGGTGTGTGAGTTCCCCACCCCACCCCTGCTCCCTCGGGGCCCCAGACAACCACTCTCTTCGTGGTTTTAACTGCCGATTTCTCCAGGGGAACAGACACAGGGGACTGTCACCTGTTCATAAAAACGCCCGTGGTTTCCTGCTGGCGGGTTTGGATTCCCTGCTAACAAGGTCTGGGTAGCTCCACAGGGGTCCCGCCCTTTGCTTTAATTACTGAGGCCCCGATGCCCTCTCCCCGCTGGCTCAGCCATGGCCACAAGGGGGAGCGGGTTTCTCCCGCGGGCCCAAGGGTGGAGGGAGCAGGCGTGGACAGTGTTCCACGTGGATCCGTGCTCCAGAGGGCACACGGAGAGGGGGGCCAACAGAACGGGGGCTGTGAACAGCCCAGCAGCCCTTCGGCTGTCGTTCTCCTCTCACCCCACCTGCTCCTGGCCCAAGAAAACAGGGCCCTTTTTAAGGGATGTGAACATCTGGGAAATGCTGCTTCTGGGTCAGCGTGGGGCGTGGTGGTTTTTGGCCGGACCCGAGTGCTGCTGCGGGCTCCGGTCTGCTTCTAAATTCCTCTGTTCTGTGCGACCGCTCCGAACAGAGTACGCGCTCGAAGGAAAGCGGTCATCGAGGGTCTGGGAGCAATGGTGTCCCCTTAAGAATTAAAAGACGAGGCGTTATTTATTTATATGCTGCTTTATTTCTGTAAGGGTACACTGAAACTTTAGGATAACAGCTAATGACAAAATGTAGAAATGAGGCATTGGCTTGTCTAACCACTCCTACGAGAATGTTAATATGCACTGTCATTACATGTTTACTTTTGATACTGTCTCATTATACTATGTAATAGAACAATGTTGATAAGAATACGGTAAGTTAGGTGAGCCTGCATCTCAGGTAAGCACTGCGTGGGAATCCGCTTGTGCCTGTGAGGGTGGCAGCCGCTCCCCCAGAGATCCAGCTGAGCTCTTGAGGGACAGTCCTAAAAATCACAAGAAAAGGGACTTGGCGGGCCTCTTGAGCACACAGACAAAGAGCAGACAACTACTATGCTACAAGGGACTCCACTCTAGCCGCTGTTTGGAAATGTCCTATCCGTGTCAATGACAGTCCTGGCGCCTGCTCAGCTACCCCCCGCTAGAGTGTCACGGTTACTTCGGCAGGATGAATTTCAAAACCGCAGGAACGTCCGAAGGGGCTAAAATATCGACATGCAAGTCTCCAAACCCATAAACTACGTTACTATGAATTAAAACGAGAGTATTAAAAAAGAAAAAGAAAAAGGGCAGCTGGGTTAGTTTTGTTAAGCCTCCAGAAGTAGTCGCCGTGACGATGTTCCTGTGAAACAGGCTCGTTTTCTCAGGTCTGCCTACACTTTCCAAATCACCTGCCCGTTCCCCGCTTGAAAGTGGGAACGTTCAGAAAACACGCCACACGGGGAAATCGAAGGTTAGTACGGGGGAAAGGTCAGTTTAGAGTTACAGCCAAGTTCAAATGTTAACTTTCTGGAAATTCGTATTAGTCGTTTGAGAGCACAAAAGAACAGCAGGAAGATTTCGAGGAGGAGGTTCAACCATGCAATTTGTTAAGTTCGCTCTCTGCTCACAGACAGGTGAGCAGCCGAGTTGGAGCAGCCGCCGCAACTCTTGCGTGTCCTGAGGACACGGTGGGTCCCAGCTGAGCCACGAGACGCATCTCAGCGGGGGCTTTATGCGTTACGCTTCTCGCTCACGTCACTAAGCAGCTAAATGGTGAGCACGTTTCTGCTCTATGATAAACATGCAGAAGAGTCAACCTATCTACGTGTTTGTGTTTTCACCGCAGCTGCGGAGAAGTGGCCGCGCCGCTACATCCTAGTGTGACCGCTGCGTGCCCGTATCTGAGTAATACTGTAAAATGGGAGCAAAGACAGAGGAAGCAACTTTAGAGGTGAGAGGCCGCTCTGGCCCTCCGGGTGGCGCAGGGCAGAGGGCGAGGACACAAGAACGAGACTCGATTCCATTTTACAGGACAGGAGCCCCTGTCGCTTTACAGCTTTTTGGCACAGTCGGGGCAATACACTTGCTCCTGGTGGAAAACAAAGCGCTTGTTGGCCAGATTCATGGAGCATTTTTTGCAGTGGAAGCAGTAGTCGTGCCAGGATTGTCCTTCATAGGCCACCACACTGGAGCCTTTACCAAACCCTGGGGAAACGACAAGAGAAAACAAAGGAGGCCGCTGAGTGGGCACAGGCGGGAGGCCGAGCGCCGCCTTGCCCGTTCACGGAGCCGACAAGCACGCGGGGGCAGCGTCTGCCCGGCCCCCGGCCGCCCTCCGCCGCGCACCGACCCCCGCGTCGCCGCCACCCTGCTACGGCTCGCGAGGACCTGAGGAGATGCCAGAGCTCAGCCGCGAACCCGCACTCCCATGCCACCGCTATCGCCCTGTGACACGCACCGACCTCCCAGCATAACCAGTTTCTTTGATTTAGGGCCATGGCATCAAAGTGGCCACCAGGAGGCAAACTTGGGCTGTTCGCGGGGTGTGCACTTACCGGGCCTCGAGGAGCTGCTAAGCTTCGATTTTTTCTATAAAGAACCACCACCCACGAGGGACAAGTCCTCTCTCCACCCGGATGCCTGCCCCGGAGGTTGGCGCTGGGAAACAGGGTGAGAGGCAAGCGTTTCCCGTGGCACACTGGGGGCTTCCTAGCTTTAGAGACTGGGTGGCTCACTCTTGACACAGTCCTTTTCCCTGAGGATGGCAAAAGTCTTCTCAAATGTACATTTCAAGGCTCCCCGGGGAGATGGGAAAATTGGAGGCGGGGAAAGGGCCCGGGGCACGTGGATCGCGGCCGCGTGAGGAGGAATGAAGTGATCAGCTCTGCTTCTGATCGCCAAACAGCTGCCCGCAGCCGCCTCTGAGCTAGCCTGCCGCTAGGGGTGCTCTAATCCCCGCCTGCCGCTCGCAGCCTCCCCCCCCTCCCCCCCAACTCCCGCCGGCCTGATCCGCCCCCCTTTCCTCTCCCTTCCCCGCCGGACTCCCCCCACCCCCCCACCCCGCTCCCACCGCCGCTCCCACCGCCACACGCGGTGCCTGCCTGCCCGTGGCCATGGCCGTGGGTCTCAGGCTCGTGAACTCCGGCAGCGTCGTTAGTCAGCAGTAGTCAGGAGGTGTTCTGTATTGCAAAGGCTAAGCTGGCCTGGGGGAGAATCCAAACTATTTGGGGTGGGGGGGGGGCCTTCGGGACCACAGTGGCGGGGGGACAGGACATTCTGTGGGGCCTTTGTGGATGAAACCGACGGCGTAGGAAAATGAGAGATGGTTACCATGCGCAAGACCTAGCCTGGCAGACTTAGCAAGGACTCTTTAGCCTACCAGTGATGGGGTTCTTGCATCCAGCACACTTCTTGGCCACAAAGTTCTTGTAGCAATCCACGCAGTAATACTGGTCCTCCACAGCGGTGAAACGCTGCCCAGCCAGCTTCTTAGAGCAGGTAACACACACAAAGCACTCGGCATGCCAGGGCTGATCCTGGTAAGTGATTCCTCCAGATGTGATGGCCTAGACCAGGGAGTGTAGCACCGGATTCAGATTCAACAACCATTTTGTTGAATGCCTACTACGTGCCAGGCACTGTGCTGGGCGCTCTGGTAGACAGTATCTCATTTGATCGCCACAGCGGCCATGGGAGGCAGGTGCGATTATTACCCCCGAGCTACAGACGAAGACACCGAGGCTCAGAGAAGGCGGGCCCCTGCGTGGGGCGACGCGGCGATTAGGGGGTGGAGGCGGGCCCTCTAGAGCCGGGGCGCCGCGCCTCCCCAGGGCGCCCGCGGACAGCCCGACTTGGCCCCGGGCGCCGCTTTCTACCGCCACGGCGTCCCCGTCTGCAACACGGGAATAATAATTCCCACGTCGCAGGGCCGTCGTGACGATGCAATGGGATAGTGTGTGTGCAAGTGCTCTGCCAACTGTCAAACACTTCCAGAAACGAGTCAACGCGGAGCTCCCTCGACAGCGTACCTTGTTGCACTTCACGCAGTGCTTGGCGAATTTGGTCTCGTGGCAGGTCACGCAGTAGAAGTCCTCCCCTTTGGGGAAGAAGCTTCCGGTCCCGATCACTTGCTTGCAGTTGCTGCAGGTGAAGCAGTCTTTGTGCCACACGGTCTTCTTGTACTCCACGTTCTGATCTCCTGCGGGGAAAGCCATCCACAGCCCGGCTGACAGGGCCCTGCAGGGGGCTGCTTCCGCTCAGCCCGCCCCCCGGGCCTCCAGAGGGGAGGGCACACAGGCCCTGCACAGTTACCGGCCTCCCTCCCGCTCGCCCCCAGCCGTGCTATCCACGGCGGGAGGTGGGGGGGGGGGGCGGGGGGTGGGGGTGGGGTGAGGGGAGGGCTTCTCCCCTCCGTCCTGCTGGGGTGGTGCAGACCCAGACTCCCGTGGTCGAGGGGGAAGGGGACCCCGGCGGCGGTGTTTCAGGATGGGGGGAGGGGCTGAATCCCCGCCCCACCCCCACGGCCGGCCTTTGCGGACTGGACCTGGAGACTCGCTGGGGGGAGGGGCGGAGGGGGCAGCTGGCCCAGAATTCCACCCAGGAGGGCGCATGCTTTGATCACTTACTCTACCCAAATGAGAAAGCGCTACATACTTTTCACTTCTTTCTCTTGCCACAGACGGCTCTCTCCAGTGTTCTTTAGTTGCCGAGTGTGTGCGTGTGTGCGAGCATATATGTGTACGCAGATATACGTGTATATATATGCGTGCATATATACGCTAAAATCTAAGCGCGGCTCGCAGCGGCATCACCCCACCACCGCGAGCACCCGGCATCATCTCCGCCCTCGGGGCCTCCTCCCTGGCTGCCGGGGAGGGAGAGGGGGCGCTACCTGCCACGATTGGCTTGAAGCACCCCTTGCACTTGGGGTTGTCCTCCCGAGTGGTGCACTTGTTGCAGAAGATCTTGTTGTCCTTGGCCACAAAGGTCTCGTTGGCCAAGGGGTGAAGGCACTTGGCGCAGCGGAAGCAGGTGTCGTGCCAGTAGCGGTTCTTATAGTGCACCTCCTGGGGACCGAGCAGATGGGGTGGCTGCCGTGAGTGGTGCTGGGGCCCGGGGGTGGGGCGGGGGGGGGGTGTCAGGGGCGGTGGCCCCCCACCGAGACTGGGACAGCCCGAGGCCAACGTTCCTGTGAGTAACACTGTGAGTAACACGAGGGGCGCCCGGGAGTTCGTGAAATACGAGCGGGCCCCGCCTCGGACTGCCGTCCCGGGGGCCCCCCCCCCAACCCCCACACGCCGCCGGGGCCACCGTTACCTTGGAGTCGGCGCCGATGGGCTTCCGGCAGTCCACACAGGTGTTGGCGCAGAACTTGTCGAAGCACTTGAGGCAGCAGTGGTGGCCGTCCTTCTGCACGTACTTCTTCCCCTGCAGGTTGTCCCTGCAGTAGTGGCAGTCGAACTTCTCAGTCATGGTGCCCACCTTGTAGCTGGAGGGACCTGCGGGGGCAACGGGCCGGGCAAATGAGCCCCGGGAAGAGACAGGCCCCCGGGGCCTTGGGAGAGAGCCCTGCCGGCGGGAGGAGGGGGCCGGATGGGGCGGGGGTGGGGGGGACAAGAGGGGATACGGGCCGCATCCCGGAGGCGGGCTGCTTGGCAGCGGTGCCCGCGGCGCGCCAGGCCCTCCCTCGCCAGCCCCCGAGGCCTCGCTCCCTCCTTTAGATCCGCCAGAACACTTTTAAATCCCTGAAGGGACCCCGAGGAGTTCCGTCCGCCGCAGTTCACGGCCCCGGGGCCCGAGCCGGGGCCCCAGAGCGGACTTCTCACAACGGCGTTCTCCGTCCGTCCGGACCGGCGAAGTCTACGACTGTGGACACTCGGCACAGTGACCTGCCAGTTTGGGGCATGCCCACATCAAGTCCCCCCTTGGTTCAAGCAAGTTTGTGACTTAGGACATTTGTTTTAAAAACTGCAACTTTAAAATAGGATCTACGGTGGGGGGGGGGGCAGGCTTAAAAAAAAAGTGTTAAGCCGATCATTCGAAGAACCCCTCCCACTGCCTTCACAGGAACAGCCACCCGAGTCCCCCAGCGCCCCCCACCCCCCCACCCCCCCCACCGAAGCTTGCGGCGGCTGCCGAGGCGCTCTGTTCGTCCCGCCAGCAGAAAGGTACCAAACGGGGGTTTCTATTAGCTCCCGACTTCTTTAAACATATGCCGGTCTCCCCCCTCCGCCCGAACGAACGTGGGTTCCGTAGACAGCAGTTATGTAATCGCACAGGAAACACCAGAACGGAGACGCTGTTCCCAGCTCCCCATAAGCGCGGTTCCCGTGCTCGCAAATGCCCCCGTGTCATCTGCAGAGTGCCATCTGGAGACGAGTGAGGGAAGACGGCCGGGAGGCCCCGGTACTCACCGCAGCTCTTCCACTGGCCCGGCGGCCCCAGACTCCCACTGTGCGGCCCGGTCCCAGGTTTTTTTATACAAACACATGTCCGAGTTGTTTGGATCCCGTTGCCACCGGCAACCAAATAGCAGAGAGTGAGCTAAGGAAACCACACCCTGCGTCTCGGAGCCGCCTCGGGAAGGCTGCTGAACTCTCACTCACAACTGGGTGCGTTTCGGAAGCCAGGCTGCCAAACAAGCGGAGCGCGCGGCCGGCCCGGGAGGCACAGGGCCCGGGGGGGAGGGGGGGGGCGGGGGGGGGCTCGGGGCCGGCTTCGGCTCCCCCCCCCCCCCAGCGACCCTCAGACACACCCCCTCGCCTCCTGGGAATGAGCCGCTGCCGCCAGCGGGAGGCATTCTGGGGCAAAGACAGTTGCTTGAGCCCGCTGTGCCACAGTTCAGAGGTTTCTCGGGACCGGAGGATGGCTCTTACTGGCACCTTGTCCCCCAAAGAAAACCAGGACGTTCCCTTACGTAAACTGGGTTAGAAACGAAAAGTAGAGGCACAAGTGAAACCAAAGTCTGTCTCCTTGAACTGCGCACCGTTTACGTAACGTAGCTTTTAAACTGCCATCGGCCTCCGTGCAAACAAAGTGCCCGTCACAGTGATCGCACGCTGGCAGTCACCCTCCGTTCATTCCTGCTGGCCCTTCACCTGTCCCCTAAAACCCCTGTCTCGTTAGCTCTTCTATACTGAAACCTTGCACCCGACAAAGATTTACTTTCTTGTTAAGAGCTGAGCAGAGAAACTAAATAAATCTCCAGTAACAGTAATGCCAGGAAATTAAATTATCAGTGGCTCCTAAATACCATTTGGCAGGAAATTAGAATTTGTAAGATTAGACAGCACTGGCTTCCTGCGCGGCGAGCAGTCACGGCTGGGTTAGCCCTTCGGAGACTATCTTCCTGGACCATATTTGAACATCCCTCCTCCTCCTCCCTCACCGAAGTCTCTATTTAGAAGACAACTCTGGGCCGCGCTCATTTTCCTGTCACTCTTCCGATGTCTTTCAAAGAGGAGATGACCTCCAAATACTTCTAAGCGTTGAGTCCCATATAGAGTCCCTCCCGACGGGAGCCCCGGCTCGTGTATGTCGGAGCCCCAGCTCTAAGCTAAACATCAAGGCGCCGGCGTCACACGGCAAACAGACACCAGGCGACACAGTGAGTCCTGTTCAGGCAGCCCGAGGTTTGGAGAGAAGGGAAACCACTATGGGTCACGGTACCAGGGAGAGCATACCTGCCAAGCCTTTCTCACTTCAAAACCACATACTTTGAGAACCTGTCATCTTACCAATGCCAAGTTCTTCACTGCTCACTTTCATAGTTCTAGAACACGACTGGCTCACACTTTCGAGGCATCCAGCCAATGACATAAGCCATGGCTCACCACGGATCGTGGAAGGTACCAGAGCGTGTCAGAAATGGGAGTCGTGTCCGCACGGCTGCACGCCACGCTATCGGCCCTATAGCAGAGGGTCTTGAACCAAGCAAAGGGAACGTGAAATAGCTCGCCCCAAGTTAATGGTGCCTCTATGCAGAGTCCCACTTCTTAGTGTTTTCGAGTCCTGGCTTTTAGGCATTATTATTTGTTTTCCTTCCTGTCGTAGGAGAAGCCCAGGGTCAGCTTACATTCCCCGCCCCCGTACACTTAAACCCAGAGAGGCTGCGCCCACGTGGACATATTTCAAAGGGCATATCCTCTCAGAACTGATTTCCACAGTGGACTCGGGCCTTTTTCGTGTGTGCGGAAACACGTATTCGTCAAGATAAAATAGGCACTTCTGGGAGCGTTGGCTTTATTGCCTAATAAGTAAACAGGCTGGAAATACTTAAAGCATGTTAGCAATGCCGATGTCAAGCCCATGAACTTTAGTTCTTTTTTTTTTTTTTTGCAATAAGTCCAATCAAGTGGAACTCTGGGCAACCTCAATTAGCTTACCTCGTGTTTTTCTCAATTTAGGATTATTTGGTCCCAGACTATGGCAAGCCTTCACGTAGCATGCCCAGGAGGAAGTCGGACTACTAGATTCCGGCCGACGAGATACGTACCAGGTCGTAACTCTGTGTCAAATGTGAACGTGTGCAACGGGGAGGGATGTGGCTACCACTCATCTTCAGAGCAGTTACCGATTCTAAGACAACAGCGTACAGGCGACAGCGCCGACACACACACGGGTTCCTAAAAGACCGCGAGCGCCCGGGTTCGTGGCGCCACCGAAACAAGCCGCAGCGCAGTCTCGACTTCGCGGGGCGGGAAAAGCTGGGCGCCTTCCTTCCTTCCCCGATGTCAGAAATAACGGGGCGGGGGGGGGGGGATGAAGGTAGCGTTTTAACTGGTCTTTGAGGCTCACTTTAATCTTCCTGAATTGCATATACTTAAGGCGTTTATCTCATAGGGAATACGGTTTTTAGTCCCCTTAGCCATTTCCCAGACCGCGAAGTATGAAGCCGCCTAACCTTCCCCTTCCCTAGCATCCCGAGCTGTCTCCCCGGACCCCCTGACGTTATCTGGGAAAGGGCATCGTGGGTCATCACTGGTAACAGTGGATACACAGAATGACAATGCTCCCTCCCTTCCCGCCCGTCCTTGTCGTCCTTGTCACCACGCGTTTGCCCTCTGGCAGCTCTCTGACGGATCTTAACCTGGAGGTGTGAGCCGGGCGCATATGCAGGGCAGGGCCGAGGCTTCTCTATCACAGAAGAAGGTTCCAAAGTACTAGGAGTCCCGCGGACCTAATCGCAGGCCCTGAGTACACCAGTCATACAGTAAGTATGTGCCTGTGGATGGACGGGTGGGGGAGAGAAGTCACCGCCACTAAGCTCCTCCAAAGCTCTTTTATCAAAAGCATTTTATAACAAATATTTGTTTTTAAAAATCAGGGCACAGCTCTTGCCACCCTAAGGTGCTGATGTCTGACCCACAGTCCTTTACGGACACAGCGGGTGCGAATGCATCGGAGTCGTGACCGGGTGATCCCATCTTAGATACTTATTCCAAGGTGGTAGCCTTTCTTGCTGTGCCTGCTTCAAAAAGACACATCGTCCTTCCCTTAATCAACAAGCTTCCTCTTCCAGAAAATTCCTGAACTACAGCCAACATGCTAAGAGGTGCCTACATAAACCTCAGTGTCTCAATAAAAAAGCGTTGGCTTTCGGTTCCCTCGTGTGCACACTGAAGGAGAAACGTGATGGTGCGACATTTCTAGAACTATGAACCTCTCATGAGAGAAGATTCAGTTCATACTTAATAATCTTGCTTGTGTTTTTAGGTGTATTTTCTCATGTATTTCTTGCTAATACCCATCGTTCCCCTCCTGCCCGAGTGGTTCGAAATAGGAAGATTTAAGGAAACCGTGAATCTTCGAGCAAAGCGACATTCTTCGATGTGCTCTCCCGGAGGAGTATGGTGCACGGTGTAAACAACGAACAGCAACCCGGATGGAAGAAAAAAATTGGGGCTATTTCTGGTCTGTTAATTGCTAAGTCCAACATACCAGTCCGTTAGTCACTCTGTGTATAAATACTGGCTCCTAAAGAAAGGATATATCGCTTTCCTGAGAACGTTTGACAAATGGAGCGAAGCCTTGGCCGATGAATAGGACGCTTGTGTGGCAGACACACTAACGCACCTGGAGGTGTTGTCAGACGTTTGGGAGTAAATACCTGACTGGCTGCAATGAGACGGAGTTCATGAGTCATGGCTGAAAAGCAGTCTTTCATAGAATCTCATAGAAAATCAGAAAGTGTTTCTTTCCCTTAAAAACAGAACACGTACGGAACGATTCAATGCTATGTGCAACCTCACTTGTACGCTACATTCAGAGAAAAACTCATAAATCTCCTTTGGGTCACTGATAAACAGTTTTAGATTATACCCGGTAACAGGAGGGTTGGATAGAGATTATTAAACAAAAACTAGGTGCCCCTGGATTTCCACCAGGCTAGATTCTACGCGAGTATTACTCTGTCCATATACGAAGCTTTTCTTAATGTTGGGCGTGTTATGTGGGCACCTTCCAGCTTGCGTATCAGAAAACGAGGGCTTCCGACCTGGCAGCAGCAGGACGTGCGTTTTCAGTTTTCCTAGCGGTGGGGGAGCAGCAGGCGGTCGTTTGGTGGTCACAACAAGTATGCAACGTTCAAGTTTCACCCTTGACCAAATCTTCTGGCTGCCATTTTCAGTTATTTTAAGAAGCCAACCCAGTTTGATTACTCGCTCACACCACCATTTCATTTTCCATCCCTGCCCCAAGAAAAGACTCCTGGGGCAGTACGTATAACCCACTGGGCAGTGGCCGGTGAAGGGAACTAGTGGCTGTATAATATGGCAGATGGCCTTACTTCCCTCCCCGTCCACACCCCGCCCCCCCGACCCCCAGCCTGGTCCTCAACTCGAAAGGCCAAGGGTAAAGGCACTGATCTACATAACTTTGCAGACTGAAAGTGTTCAATAACAAAAATATAAATTCCTGTCCTCAAAATGTCCTCTCAGTATATGGATGGCCACTGAAAATGGATTCTGACCCAATTACCTGAGCCTCTAATTTGTCTATACGAAGCCCATCTCGGGGCAACGTGGATTTTCTTTTCGTGAGGACCTCTCTCTTTTCTGCTTTCACAGGCCTATAAATCAAATGCAATACAAAATGATAGTCCCTGGTTTTAAAAACCGTTTGTGGGGGAGGCCTGGGTGGCTCAGTCGGTTAAGGGTCTGACTTCAGCTCAGGTCACGATCTCACGGTCCTTGAGTTCCAGCCCCGCGTCGGCCTATGTGCTGAAAGCTCAGAACCTGCAGACTGCTTTGGATTCTGTGGCTCCCTCTTTCTCTGCCCCTCTGCCATTCATGCTCTCTCTCCCCCCCTCTCTCTCTCAAAAATAAACATAAAAAAAACACCTAAAAGGTGTCAATAATCTGTCTCATTTAGTCACTGTTATAGCCTCCAGATTTATATAAGCAAGAATACTGTCAGGATTTTGTGCAATTTAAAATTGGAGGCTTGGGTGTGCTGTAAATAGGTCACCTTTTAAATGTATTTTCCTATTCTGTCACTTAATAAGTAAATAAAATGGGGAGTTACTCTACCAGTTGACATGCATTCAAGGCCCATTGGAACAACCAGTACAGCTGAATAGCCAGCCTGCACCCGGAGAACGGACGTGGTGGCCAATTACCACAATCTCAGGCATGTGGCGCCATGTTTGTAAAATGGCTCCTGTGGGGGTGGGGGGCAAAACTGCTCTTCAACATTTGGGAACAAGAAAAACACTGCATATTAATTCACCAAAGCAGGGAATGCCATTGCAGTGCGTTTGTGTTTAAACACCCAAGAAGACTTTCTAAAAGTATTCTCATTATTTAAATTCTGATGGGCAATTACGAGCTCTCAAAATGAGTTTTTCCTGCCACCCAAAATTAACTTGTCCTGTAATCTGAAAGCCCGGAGACAGGACACAGTGCCTGTCTCTAAGAAAGGGGAGCGTTCCTAAGGCAGAGGGCAAAGGAGCCACAGCAACATTCCTGGCTTCGGAGGAGGGACCGGCAGCCGGGTGACCTCAGAGAGCCGGGCTTTCTGGGGAGACGGCCCGTCCTTCAGTCCTTCAGCCCGTTCCCTGGGTGTCTGTCCATGGCCGAAGGGCTTCCTTTGTGCCAGGTTACAAAACAAGAAGACGACTCTCACGCTAAGGACGGGCTAGAGGTTCGGAAACGTTGCCCCTTTTTCTGATAAGAACAATGACCACCCTACTTGTCACATCCAAAGGATCATAGCTGCTTCTCTTCAGAAAGACTAAGCACATCGTTCAGAAAAGGAAAGAGGTGGTAAGTCACTATGGACTTTCTCAGTTGTCAGTATTTCTCCCTTCAGCTCTATGTTCAATTGACCTTTTCTAAACACTTGAAATTCGATTTAAAGCAGTCGCGACAAACATCTGTATGTTATAAATAATAAAAATTGCTAACCGCCCCCACCAATTGTTCCTCACACTATCTTTTACAGTTTCCTAAGATGTCCTAAAACATGTAAACTATGGTAATAAGTTTCTATTTTTAAAGAACAAGCCACTCGACCTGCCTTTAGTGTTGGAGACAGCAGCAGAAGGCAGCGACAGAGCAGAGACCAGCCAGGACTTATTATGTAGACAAGGCTAAAATCAGTTCATCAAAAACTATCTTTTAGTCGAGTGATGGATTCCCTGCCCTAACACAACCGTGTTCGATGGAAGATAAAGAGTATGAAGCTTTACCTGAGTGTCTATGGGAAGCCATGGCTCAGAGACCAAGTTCAGGAGCGGCACCTAGACCAGTCTTCCCTCGACCTCAGCTGATAAGGCTGTGGCTCATTTGTGAACATACATTTAAGGGGAAGCGGCTAACACAAAAATAACCGAGAGCAGATGGCCCACCCCTCCCCAGAGATCACAACCTTAATCCCACTAGAAAATTCTTAACCATTTTAGGTGATCCGAGGGAGAAGAATAGGACCCAGTAAAAATACCAAACACTACATATAAATACCTGTGGAGCTACTCAGCATCCAAATTAGCTCCAGAGCCAGAGAGGCCACATAGAAAGTCATCCCTGTACCGGAATAAAATTTGGACTCAGCTCTGGCATAGCTTAACGCTGAGCCACCCTTATTAATCCACTTTATATGCCTGAACAGCTTCCTTCGGGCCCTACGAAGAAGTGTTTTGTGCTGCTAATGACAGAAATAACCGTAAGAGACAGACTTCTATTAACCGGTGTCATTAAAAGGCATTGGACACTAGGAATAGAGAGGTCAGGGGCCCCGTCTACATCCTCCTTGGTATGTACCAGAGACCAGCAGAATCCTGAAGGTGCGATTCTAGCCACACATCTCCTTCGTGTCAGATGAGAGACATACACATATACAGCCGCCAAGTACACGAGGAGGATACTTTTGTCCCACAAATGAAATCTGCTTTTCGGCATCAGGGACAACAAAAGTCAAAATACGGATGAAAAGGAAGAGGGCAACCTAATGTGTTGTAACAGCTGGAGGATGGCCTGTAAGTCCCTCTGTGACCCCACGCCCGTTCCCTGCCTGGCCTCATCCCCGGCACCCTCCCTGCGCCCTTCGCTCCAGCCTCACGCTGGCCTCCTCGCCGGCCTCCACACCCTCCAGACGCGCCCGGCCTCGGGCCCCGACACAGTCCCCTGCCCCCCCCCCCCCCCCCCCCCCCCCCCCCCCCCCCCGCACAGAGCCCTCTCACAGTTGCTCGTCTACCTCCTTCCAGGCTTTTGCTCCAAGTCACTTTCAGTGGCCTCTCATTGGACCTATTTCAAATTGCAACCATGCTCCCTGTCCCCTGTCTCCACCCCCTTCCTCGATTTATTCTCCACAGTAACTGTGGAAAAATGAATTAAAAGAAGCAAAACGTGCCCATCAAACCTCAACACGGTCCCACCTGGAACTCAAAAGTGCCTTTGGCCACTGAACATCAAGGCAGGCATCTGAATGGCTGAGTTTTACAATTCTTTTTAAAAATGTTTATTTATTTTTGAGAGAGAGAGATACACACACAGATACACACACACACACACACACACACACACACACACACACACACACATGCACGCCACGAGCGGGGGAGGGGTAGAGAGAGAGAGGAGGACAGAGGATCAGAACCGATGCAGGGCTCACATTCATGAACCGCGAGACCGTGAGCTGAGCCAAAGTCAGACGTTTAACCGACCGAGCCACGCAGGCGCCGAGTTTTACGATTCTTACTTCTCCAAACGTTTAATGAAACAGTTATTCCAACAGCTGAACTTGTAACTTCTCGTTAGCTGGAAAATGACAGAACAATAAAAGCCGGGATGTTACAGGCAAATTTATCACGTGTTGGGTCCAGGAGTCGGTTGGGGACAAGAAGGGGGGGTGGCACTGTGCCCCCCAGCCCGCTCCGGCCCCTGTCTCAGCGGCCTGGCGAAATGCTGCGGGGAGCCCGGCCACTTGGGAAACGGCCGCACCCCTGAAATAAAGGTCAATGTGTCTCCTGGCAGATATGTGCGTCTTGCGGGAGATGATGGACCGTTACGAACCGGAAACGAGACTTTAGCGAGGTGCGTTTCGAGGTAGAGCCTTCCTCCAGGAAGCCAGTTCTGGCTTCAAGCCCCACACGAGAGGGCGCGTTCCCTCAGCAGGCGCAGTAGTTAGCATCTGGAAACGTCCCAACAGAATATGGACACAGTGATGGCCTCATCCAGCTGGCAAACAAACCTATTTTGCCCGAAACACGGGAGAAAATACACAACCCAGAGAATTCCTTTCTGATCTGCAAGTGTAGGACTAGCACGGGCGAGTCTGCCTGCGGCTGACGGCACCTCCACCCCAGGTCGGCCCCGCCTTCCTTCTCGAACCTCGGGAGGCTTGACCCCGGCCTGCTCTGACACGCGTCCCCCCGCCGCCCACGGCCTCGAGTGCCAGAGCTGCAGCTTGCGGAAAACCAGAGCAGAAGGGGCCCCGGGTGAGGTGAGACACGGTCCCTCGCGAAGAGAGCCGGTGACCCGGCCCCGCCCGGGGTCGGCGGCCCAGAAACCCTGGCGGTCGTTTAGCAGACGCCCCAGCAGCCGCGGCTCTCGTGAGCGTCTGAGCCAAGTTCGTTACACGGTAACGGCGTGATGTTTCGTGGTTTCCTCAAGAATCACTGTGCTGTTTACAGAGCGCCTTCATCTACCGTGGCCGTGGCTGGCCGCTGTTCGGCGAACCGGTCTCTCTACTGTCTGAGGGCCACGTTCCAGGCCTTCTATTCTCTCACGCTGCGCGGCGTGCGTCAGGATGGTTTTTCAGCGAGTGTCGGGCATCAAAAACCCGAAGCTGCCTCTGGCACGCCACTCTCCGAGAACCGTTCGCTTCCGAGGCTCTCTACCCGCTTTTGTCTTCCAGCTATTCCGCAGTCGGCTTGTAGGCTCCACCTGTACGTGACCCCATCCCCTGCCGTCGTTTACTTTATAAGGTAAACGGCGGATGTCCTACTATGCGGTGCAAGGGGTTTTTCTGGTACCATATGGTCCCGTCTTCCAAGTGGCTCAGCAGCAATATACAGATGACCCGTCACCGCAGCAGACGGAAGGTGGCACCCAGCCTTATCGCAGGCAGGGGTGTGCCCGGGGGCGCTGGTGAGACCTGCCGGATGTGATGACACGTGACCTCTCGGGTCCCTGAAGGCCGGGTAAGAGGGGCCTTCCGAGGAAAGGCGCGGTGTGAGCAAAGCGGCACGTGGCCCGGCGGGGGCGGGAGCCCGGGAGCGGGAAGCAGGACACGTGACACCGGGAGGGAAGGGCACGCCACCACAAGGACGGCCGCTGGGCGGTAAGAGGGGCACCTCTCGGAGGAAGGGGGTCTGGGGGGCCAGGAGACAGCCCGCGAGGGTCCTGCCGGCGTCAGATGAGGCCGAACAAATGATCGCAGGTGGCGGCTAGTGCCACGAGGGTCACCGCGGGGAGGGACCGGAGGGGACGGAGCCGCCGGGCCCTTGGATGTCGGGGATCTGGGCGATCGGGGCGATGACGGGGAACTTTATGTGGCCCGTTACGAGGAGCTTCTGCTGAGGTGTCAGCGGCTCGCCCCGTCTCACGGGACGGCCCTGGGCTGTCGCGTCGGGAGAGAACCAGGCAAAACTGCGAGGGCCGCGGGGAGTCACGTGTGCAGGCACTTGCACACCGCAACCCAATCCCGGACGCTCTACTTCAGGAGCACCCCACGGGAGGATCACACTTCACGCACGAGGCAGACACGGCAAGTTCCGTGACCCAGTTGGCCCACGCCCGGGGGTTCCTCGGCCCCGGCCACCTGGCTTGTGGTCACCCTCCTCCCTTTCCCATAGTTTTCTTTCACCAAAGAAATTTCCAAATGGCTGCGAACTTATTCAGTTACTGCCATTAGTCACGGCCAGGGGCAAGGGCCTGACGGGCACGTGCCACGGAGTCTTTGTGGGCCCACCTGTGGTTCATCCTGGTCACGCTCTGCCCTCCTCCCCCTCCTCACGCCTGCCACTAAGTCATACACTCAGCAGGGTTTTTCCCCTCAACAGAACTCTGCCCGGCTACTCGTCCCTCCGGCCAGGGATCTTACTGAGTGACCCCAGCGGCGGGAGGAAGGCACCCGGTCATGCACCCTGATATGCTGGGAGTCCACGTCGGGCTCTCCAGAGCACTTCTCGGCCAGTGCAGCTTCAGCCCATCTCATGTTCCTGTTAATCTTTAGGGTGGGAAGAGTACTTCTGCTTCCTGACAAGGCAAATTGTGCAAAGTCACGGCTTAAATGTCACAATTCGGGGCCTGTCAGGGAGTCAGCTGAGGGAGCCCCCCTAGAACCACATGCGGGGCGATTTCATCGCGCAAGATCCAAAGGAAAGCGAGCCCCCAGAACTGTGCCTCCCCAGAGGGTGTCTGAATTGCAGAGCAAAGGAAAGGGGCCCCAAGAAAGGGGAGGGCCTGCCACCAGTGAGGGAACGTGCAGGAAATGGAGGGCCCCGCAAACAGTCAAGTGCCTTGAAAATGCTAATTCACTCCAGAGAAGACCAGCATCTCACGATTAACCTTGGATGGGGTTCCTTGTAATACTCCTAGATTAAGAATTCAAACACGTGCCTTGGCCTCTACCATTGGTTCTTGGAAAATGTCCTTGTGTGATTAGGAATAGTTTTTTAAATTTTCTTAAAGATTTTGGCTTTTTAAAAAAAAATTTTTAACGTTTATTCATTTTTTGATAGAGACAGAGCATGAGTGGGGGAGGGGCAGAGAGAGAGGGAGACACAGAACCCGAAGCAGGCTCCGGGCTCTGAGCTGACAGCACAGAGCCCGACGTGGGGCTCGAACTCATGGACCGTGAGATCATGACCCGAGCCAAAGTCGGACGCTCAACCGACTGAGCCACCCAGGTGCCCCCATTGGCTTTTGTTTTTTTAGAAGTTTACTTATTTTGACAGAGAGAAAGAGGGAGAGAGTGGGGAGGGGCACAGAGAGAGGGAGAGAGAATCCCAAGCAGGCTCCTGCGCTGTCAGCACAGATCCCATGAACCGTGAGGTCAGGACCTGAGCCAAAGCCCGATGTTTAACCGACTGAGCCACCCAGTCGCCCCTAAAGATTTTAAGTAATCTCAACACCCAACGTGGGGCTCAAACTCACAACCCTGAGATCAAGAGTCACATGGTCCACTGAGCAAGGCAGCCAGGCACCCCAGGAATAGTTTTAAAGGTCTCCTGTCCCCAAAGTCTGCCCCCTCTTATACTGTTCCTAGACTCTCACCAAGATGGGGGAATGATCCCAGTCACATGCTATATATAGATATCTTTGAGCCTCTAACCAGAAATCACCAGTGCGGACAATGCTGAACAAATGATTTTCAAAGTAAGCCACCATGGTGATCTCAGATTTAAAAAAAAAAAAAAAATTGAAATGGCACTTAAAAAAGAGAAAATAAAGAAAAAAACGATAGGAACAAAGAAACAGAAACCAGGAAGAGTTTCAGAAGGAAACATATAATAAAATGCAGAATCTCCAATCAGAGGAAAATAAATGTTTCATGAAACCGAGAAGCTAGTAGGGATAAATCTTTGTCATATTTTAGGTGTTAGAATTCTCTTCCAGTCTATTTCTACCATCCACTTGTGATAGATCTGTTTTATTTCCATGTTGCCATGTGCCGTGACTCAAAACACCCTTTCAATCATGCTAAGTCCTGGCATTCACCAAGCCCACCTGTTATGGACATTTCAAGCCTCTGATAGATGTTCGAGGGCTAAACATTCCATGACCCTAGTCTTTATTCTTAAGGCTGTTAACGGGTCGACTGCCTTGACCAGAGGCATCATCATAATGCCTCGTGAGCCCTGCTTCCTGATGGGGGATCTCACCTCGTAACATATAATCTGTCTCCATTTACCAAAAGACTGTAATTAATACCCTGCCTTATTATGCCCCTGCTCGGCCGTGGAATTCAGGGCAAAGGTCAGAAACCCTTGTTGAGTGGGGCGCAGGCTGGCAGTGGGGGCACAGGAGGAAGGAGACAAAGCAGTGGTCTGGGGGTCACTCAGGAAGTCTCCATTTTGTTAGGCGATAGGCTGACTGACCGAGAGGGGGCAATCCAGGGTTCTGGAGGATTGAAACGGCATTAAGGTGAAAGCCTCGCTCGGTCCCCACCTGCCAAGTTGCTCCGAGGGCCATCATTTGTCTGCCTGAGCAGTGTCACAAGCCAGATTCGAGGCACACACTCACAGGCAGACCAGGAGGGTGGTGGTCCCCAGGGAGTCGTGTCTGAGAGCGTGAATGCGAATGGCTCTCTGTGGGAACAGCTACTCTGTTGGCAAGGACGGGCGTCATACCGTGAAAACGCCACAGGAAGACCAGAGTAAAGGCCAGTGTGATCTTGTGGGTGGCCTACCATGACGTGACCGCCCCAACCAGTAGCTTGTGTTGTCCACCCGTGCACAGTGGGGACAGAGGAGAACGGGTGGGGTCCACGCGCGATGCCACCTTCACAAAGACTGCTTTAGTTTTCCCATCTGTCGTCACGCAGAGTTGCAAACGACCTTAGATACCAAGCGGCCCGGCCACCCCATTTCATAGACGGGAAGACTAAAGCCCAGAGATGGGACATGACCGGCTTCGCTGCATTATCGGCAGCTCCAGATCTAGAACCAGAGCGTCCGGACCCCCAGTGTCCCGTCCCTTGTGCCACATCAAGCTGCTTCCAGCGACGGCTCTTGACTCACGGCAGCGTACAAGTCGGGACCGTGCTTTATGGTCCCTTGACTTTAGAGAGTAATAGGCAGAGGCTCGGTGTCCAGGTCACAGACCTCAACACTAGGGGACAGGTAAAACACTCTAGATTCTCTCCTGCTACGGCGAGAGTCTCCTCAGATACCATCTACTTCAGCTGAGGCAGTGGGGCCGCAGCAGCTGCCGCAGAGCAAGGCAGGGGAGGTCCAGGTTGATGGAGGGGTAAAGGGTCCTCCTACAACAGCTGACGCTCAAGGAGCCCGAGCAAACGGTTCCAAAGCTCTGGAAGTCAAGCAGTACGCGCGCCGTGCCAGGCAGCGGGTACATGAATAGAATGACAGGAACACGAAGTCCAGCAAATAGAACACGAGAAGCAGTCTGCAGCTAGAGTGGCTGAAGCCACCAAAGGTCACGCACTCGGAAAGAGGACATCACATTTATCTCAAATCCCAACCTTTCTTGTCTTTTTCAAGCAGTGTGACGGTCGAAGAGAACACACACGTAAATATGTACCGCGTGTAAGGAAGACCGGCCCGTCCCAGGTGTGGAATGGGCGGCCGACTGCTCCGCTGCATTCGGTGGAATTCAGACAAAATGGCGTCCACCGGGCCCCTGGCCATCTTGGAGGGCTTCCGTGGAAGAAAGTCAAGTCTTAATTTTATAGGCGATCGGCAGAACAACGAACACTGTTCTAAGACAAGCAACGTGGAGCGTGCTCAGAGTTTAACACGGGTGGATCTATTTTATACGGTTTCAAGGGAATTCCGTAGCGGCAAAGGGCCCGAGCCCTGGAGCCAGAGCATCTCACATCGAATCCGGTCTCCACCACTTACTGGTTGTGTGCAAGCCAATTCTACTTACGTCTCTGTGACTCAATTTGCTCATCTGCAGAATGGGGATAACAGGAGTGCCTAGGTTTATAGGGCTGCTGTGAGAAATAAAGAGCTAAACCCTTGCACAACGGTGGCTGGCACCCAGTGGGCACATTTTGCTATTTATTCAATTATGCTTTAAAAATGAGGATTCCCAAGCAGCAGACTCCTGCAAAAGAAAAATTTCTTTTCAAATTTACCAGTTCACAGGGCACACGTGAAAAACAGGTAACAGCCCAACTGTGAGGGTCATGAGCCTGATGCGTCAACAGGAGGACAATCTGACATGTCCCAGGGCCTCAGAGGAATCAGCCTCTGGCAGGCACAACAGCCCAGAAGACGGCTGTACATCCTACATGGATGTAGACGGTTTAGGGACAGGTGATGGGACACCTTGGAAAGACAAGGCTGCTCTCTTGATCCTCTAGTGAAAATAAAAGACCCACTAGGTGTAGGTCACCTGCTCAGACTTGGGGTGAGAAAGGAGTTTTCCTACATCCCTCCTACCAAGTAAGGTCCCAGTGAGCCCAACGGATGATTACACTTTCCAACACAACAAATGAAGGCTTGCTTGGGTGAAAGCCCTTAATGAGACAGGCCACCCGTGGACCGCCTCTCTGATCTCAACTTGGCCCAAGAAGGCTACCGACGAAAAGAGACTACCTATAGCATCAGAAACAGTAGCTCTGGCCAGAGCGTAGGTTACTTCTGTATGTATGACGGGAGTTGATTTGTTTTTACATGTTGGTTAAGCATTAGACTACACTAAGAATTTAGCGACTATTTCTAATGTTTCTTATTTTTGAGAGAGAGAGAGAGAGAGACAGAGTGCGAGCAGGGGAGGGGCGGGAAGAGAGGGAGACACAGAATCCGAAGCAGGCTCCAGGCTCCGAACAGTCAGCACAGAGCCCGACGCGGGGCTCCAACCCACGCACCGTGAGATCATGATCTGAGCCGAAGTCGGACGCTTAACCAACTGAGCCACTGAGGCGCCCCTGACGTGAGTTAATTCTGAATGAATGCCAAGGACGTGGATCTCAAAGAGCTCTCTTTCTAGGCCATGCAGAGGAAGGGCTCAGCAGCTGACGTGAGGGAAGACTGCCTGTGGGGACACTGGACTTAAGTGAAGCACAGGAAGGCGTCAGGTCTCAGGGGCGGCACAACTGAAAGCTGCATCGTCTATCCCACTGCTGCCCAAAACCACACTGTGGTCATCCCCCCACGTCCACCCCTAGATGAATTCGGGTTAAAGCACCCGAGTTGGGAGAACTGACAGAACAGTTACCTGACCAACCCACGGACAGGCCGGATGCTACGGTGGTAACCGTCCTGCTGGATGACAGCTCACGGGGCCACGGCACCTGCGATGTGCCAGTGACGCAGTCCTGGAAGAGGAACTGTGTCTGTCCGTCAGGCCCACCGGTCTCCCTCCTTTCAGGAAGGGCTCCTGAAACCCTGTGACTCAGCTCAACCCAGGAAAATAAAAGAAAGGGAATGGGGGCAGCTCCCGGGAGTAGACAGGCAGTGCCGGGGCAGGGGTCCCTCTGGGGCCAGTTCCAAGGAGAGAAAGGGCCGGTCCAAAGGATTCTCTGAGGCTCTGGCCAAACCCACCATACCCGTCTCTCCCAGTGCCATGGACTGGGAAAGGCCCACAGCCACGGCATCTCAATCGCACATACTGAACATTCTATCAATCCAGGCTTCCTTCTTTTGGGTTAACAGTATCCCCCGATAAAATGGGAAGATCGCTGGCGCGTGTTTGTGGAAGTAGCTAAGAGGGTATGAAGGACTCTGGTGTTGTCGGTGAGCCTATGTAAACTATCTTCCAATGGAAACATTTCATGGGTGAAAACGTAAGGTTATTGTTTTCTGTGTTCACAGTGATTCTTAAAACATGTTTCCATGTTCCTGACTCCAAGTTGTTTTTTCATTTTATGTATTAAGACACAACTTAACACGCCATAAAATTTACCCTTTCAAAGCGCACACTCCAGTGATTTTTAGCAGATTCATCAAGTTGAGCAATCATCACTCTCATCTGATTCCGTAACATTTTCTTCACAAAGAAAGACACCCTGTGGCCATCAGCGGTCACTCCCTAGACCCTCCCTTTCCTCCAGGCTCCCGGCAACCACTAATCTACTTTCTGTCTGTGGGTCTGCCCATTCTGGACACTTCTGTATAAAGGGGATCGTACAATATGTGTGATCTTTTGTGTCTGGCCTCTTTCATTAAGCCTCATGTTTTCAAGTTTCATCCGTGCTGTAGCATAAATCAGCACTTCATTGTATTTTACTGCCCAATAGTATTCCATTCCATCGTACGGATACGCCCCGTGTTTGTTCACTCACCTGCTGACGGACACGAGCTGTTTCTTCGTTTTAGCCATTATGAATGATGCCACTATTGAACATTCTTTTTTGTGTATGGATTTCTTTTATTTTTTGAATACTAAAATGTTTTTGGGGCGCCTGGGTGGCTCAGTCAGTTAAGCGTCCGACTTCGGCTCAGGTCATGATTTCGTGGTTTGTGACTTTGAGCCCTGCATCCGGCTCTGTGCTGACAGCTCAGAGCCTGGAACCTGCTTCAGATTCTGCGTCTTCCTCTCTCTCTGGCCCTCCCCCCACCCCCCCACTCTGTCTCTCTCTCAAAAATAAATGAACATTGAAAGAATATTAAAATGTTTTTTTCTAAAGGTACAAAAGATTACTTACTGAAAAGTCTTCCTCTCCTGCCTGTCCCCAAACATGCACTTCCCTTCTCCATTAGTTACCAATGATCCCAGTGTCTTCTTATGGTTCCAGAGACACTGGGCATATGAAAAATATGTAGCTGTATATATTTTTTCTTTCTCCCTTTTTAAAAACATGATGGTGATGTGCTACACGTACTCTCCTATACTTTGCCTTTTCTATTCTGTGTATTTTAGCGAATTCTGCCTGTTAGTGCCGAAAGAGCATCCACTTTTATGACGTATATGGTATTCAACTGTGTAGATATACCACAATTTTTTTATATGTAATTTTTTTTAATGTTTATTTTTGAGAGAGACAGAGGGAGCGAGCAAGCAGGGGAAGGGCAGAGAGAGAGGGAGACACAGAATCCGAAGCAGGCTCCAGGCTCTGAGCTGTCAGCACAGAGCCCGATGCAGGGCCCAAACTCACGAACCGCGAGATCATGACCTGAGCCGAAGTCAGATGCTTAACTGACTGAGCCACCCAGGCGCCCCCCGATGCACTACAATTTTCCTAATCAGTCCCTTATCGACAGACATTTGTTTCCAGTCTGTTATTACAAACAACGCTGTGAGAAATATGCAAAGTTCAAAACCAGGGAATGAACCAACTAGTAAAAGCCGTAAGTTAATTTAATCAGATTGCCTTCCTCTGACAGGCAGCAGGGTCAGATGCATGAAAGAGTCGTGACTCCCAGGAGAAGGGAGAGAGGAAAAGGAAAGGGACGAAGGGATCTCAAGCGGCCCAGGCAAGCACCCACCAAAGCTCACTGAAATGGCACATTTGTTTTGTCCAGGCAGAGAGCAGACCACGTGGAAATCCCGTGCCAACTATGCTAAGGCTACCCTCCATCAATGAGCCACCCAGGGAGGAAGTGGCTTTTGATTCCAAGTCTAGTGCTCCTTGCACCAAACCACAATGCCTCGCGATTAATTACAAAACAAGAAACTGAGTAAGACACTTATCCGGACGACGTGCATATAGGTTCACACGGCGCCGCGCCGTGACAGACTGGCGGCGAGGGACGATCTACGCCCCAACATTAAGGAGGCACTTAGTGTTCGTCGAGTCTGCAGGCTGAAAAGCTGCAAGGTCCACATGGTATCTGATTTTCAGATGTTCCTGTGCTCCTTTTTATCTATTTTTAAAGACGAAAGGTGGCGCCTTGGCTAGAGGTTATAATGGAGGGGCACAAGCCCTGGGCACAAGCCCTGCTGGATGATCTTAGACTGGCAACAGGTCACTGATGCATGCCACCACCAAAGTGCCCGGCTCTGAGTCATAGGTCTGACCTTCAAACGGCCTGCCGGGAAAACAAAACACCATCTTCCTTCCTTACAGAAACCTGCTAGGGGTTTCTCGACTCTGTCTGTGTCAGGGTTGTCCATTAACCCTGTGAGTGTTTCTTTTTGACAGCAGAAGAGTAGCTGGTCATCTGCGGTCTCAGAAGTCGGTCTTTTCTGAAATGGGCACTGGTTTTTCCGAGGTCACGTAACTAACCGAGGCCAGGTGGCTCGTGTTCTATTCATCACTGACTTACCAACTTAGATCGCACCTCCCTGCTTCTATGGACTAACGAGAAAAAGAAAGGTCACCAGCACCGCACTCCCATCTCACGGCAGACACTTCAAAAGTCAACTCTTTGGATTTCAGGAAAAGGGGCTGATGTTTATAATTCGGCGTCATATATGCAAATCGAATGGGAAGTATGGCTACCAGCTGTTTTTGTTCGACGTTAAAACAGAGATCCCCATCACAGTGTTGTGGCGATTCAGTGTGGCAAACCAGCAGCGTTATAAATATCGCAAAACCACATTAATTTTAATTCACTTCAAACTGTCTACTCATTTAACCTCACAAATAAATGCTGAAGCCTACATAAATGATCACAGTGGACAAGGAAGCGAGCAGAGAAGAGATTAGTTCAGGAGCTTAGCAAGTTCAAAGCCAATTACGACCTAACTTTGTCAAAACGGAGAAAACACTATACAAGTTAAATTAACTGTAAGCTTGGGGCGCCTGGGTGGCTCAGTCGGTTAAGCGTCTGACATCGGGTCAGGTCATGATCTCGCGGTTCGTGAGTTCAAGTCCCACGTCGGGCTCTGTGCTGACAGCTCAGAGCCTGGAGCCTGCTTCGGATTCTGTGTCTCCCTCTCTCTCTGCCCCTCCCCTGCTCACGGCCTGTCTCTGTCTCTCAATAATAAATCAATGTTAAAAAAATTAAACAAAAAAAAAATTAATTGTAAGCTTTCATTTAATGCAAAGACCAGGAATGTTTTGATGACTTTGTTGTTTCGTAACTCAAGGAACGAGCAATAGACATGGAGTCAGAAATGCCAGCGAAGAGTCCCGGGCTCTGTTGGTTCATTTTCCTTCCCCGTCGATACAACGGGGACATTAATACCTGCCCTGCTTTCCTTGTCAGATTGTTTTAGGAACTACATTAAGTCACATGTGCCCAGGTACTGTATGAACTGAAAAGTAATATCAAAATACAGATTTCTAAAAGAAGAGAAAAATACATACATACATCAGTCTTTGTACCGAAGCAGGTAGGGTGTCCTCATTTTTCAAGTCTTCGCATGACTCACACCCCACGATTTTCACAAAAAACATATGCCCATTTATCATGCACCATAAAATCTAGGAGCGGATCATTGGCAAAAGACGGACAACCTCCATGACGGGGATTCTCTCTCTCATCAGCCCACACGTTCCAGGAGAGAGAATTTAGAAACAGTCATATGGGTCTTTCGCTTTTACTTAGGGTCTAGGTCTTTAATCCTCTTGTATTTCATTACTATTTCTCTGCAGAGACACAAGGAGCTGGGGACAAATGTATAATAGGCAAGCCCCACATACTCTTGGTTCTTCGCTTTGATCTACAAATCAAAAGCATACTCCTCTGCACACGGGTAGAGGGCAATTTTAGTTGCTTTAAGTTAACTGACAGTTTACCCTTCAGTCTCCACAAAGAGAATAGTTTGGAAAACACCCAACAGAAGAAAACCTGAAGCCAAGAGTAGTTTGAAGACTTCTATCCCAGAAAAACTAAAGAAAACAAGGAGCACTTTTTATTTCTGTTGTGGGAAGGGCTGGAGATTTAGTAACAACTTGAAGAAGTGAGTTAATCCCTTTGTAACATAGCCAAGACAGGGTTTATTTTCCTACTGTTATGATGGTAACTTAGAACACACAGGACAACAATATCAAATATCAATTCCCTCCAGAGCTGTAACTTTCTAAATGTAGTAATTAGTAATTTGTCAAGATCATCGTTCGACATTCACATAGTTTCTACACAGTCATTTGAACCCCCCTGCCACGTTCTGTGGCACATCCTCAAATGCCATCAAGACATAAACCAGGTACCATCTTCATGAAAGAAGGCTACAGGTGTTCCAGACGGATAAACTGAGACATTAAAAAAGATTAAGTGTCTCGCCTTAAGAGAGGGGGGCGAGGTCAAACTAAGAATAGAAGCGCAAGTCCTGTCACCTGTCCTGACCATAAATCTAGACAACTGTCCACCTTCCTGCCAACAATAAGTACACAGTCTAATCAATTTCTGTGTGTTTTAAACATACGTGTTGCAGGGAGAGAACGAATCTTCTAAGCGGACCGACGGAAATACTTAGTTACGGGCGGTGCCAGACATACAGGCTACGGAATATAAAGTATTCGTGTACGCAAAACACCTCTTTTCAAAAATTAAATCTGATTGATGGTAATACCTAAATGTTAGTGAAATAACTCAACCACTTGAGTTGTAACGGAAGCCAGATACAGTTTTCACCTGCCCTATCAGACCACAGGCAGTTAATCAGCTGTATTATTGGTGCTTACGCCACCGTCACGGAACAGGCCAGTCACATTCTGAGATCAAAGAGCAAGTCGGCGGTAGAGAGGAATCAAGACCTCTGCGACCCAACGGTCTCTTCTAGGACCAAAGTACACACAGTTCGAGGGTGCCGAGGACTTTTTATGGGGTTGAAAGGGTAGCGCGTCTATCTGAGGAGGCTGGTAAAGTTTCTACAACTCCCTGTGCGTAACGTCGTTGTGTTCCAGAATTTTGTTGTCGTCGTGTTCTGTGGACACATTTAAAATGTATCTAACCACCCGGTTCACCCCACATCCCACACCTACTCCCTTTCCCAAAGACCGTCTGCCCTCACTCTTTGGTCTTCCGTAGTACGTTCTCTTGGAAGGTTGGAGATGGGGGACACGGCAGAGACCTGCTTCTACCCTCTGGGGAAGGGGAGAAGCTGCTTGGAAAGGCTTTTAAGGGATCTGCCAGCTGACTCAAGAGTACAAGTGAAGACTTCCAGAAGGAAATATACCCAGCCCACCCCCTGGGCCAAGGGAGAGTGTTTGCACATGATTCTGGGGATTGAGAAGGAAGGGAACAACAACACAGCTTTGCAAGAAGGTAGAGAGCGCTTTCCGTACAACGAGGGGCAAAAGCCATGCACTAACCTCTTTCACCTCCATCCCGCTCTCGCTGTTCCAATTGTAACGAGGGTGTCTTTTTTTTTTTTTTTTTTAATAATTTGCACTTAACACCTTGACACCACGGTTCGGGATCGGATCCAGCAGAGACCAATTTGGTCCTCAGTTAACTGCTCCTCCCTGCTTTCCAAATAAAATAGATTTTGTTGGAGTGACCAACACTTGCTGTTTATATAACACTTCTAAAGATGAGCCTGCCTCTCCATGAGAAGTGGAAGTTATTTGGCTCCTGTCTCAACAACTGAAAACAAAACCTACAAGGATACCCCCCCCCCTTATTAGGGGTCAGCATCGTCTGAGTCACGAGTAAGTTCAGATTTAAAAATACACCAGTATTCTTTTCCAACTCCATGCCAGAATTCCAGAAAATCTGTTACTTTTAAAATAAGGCTTCCAAATTTTTTTCCCCCAGTAAAACTGAGCATTTATTTTACATTTTGCATAGGACTCTATGCCAATTCCTGCACATTTGTGTGGTGCTCAAAAAGCCAGACTCCGAGTGCGTAAAATATATAAAGCTACCTAACTGGTGAAATCTACTGCATTTAGTTTGAAATGCATCCAAAAATAATATGGAATTATGGATAGAGAGATGGGTAGATCTGGTGATCAAACAGATACGGTAAATAACATGTTAATGACGGACTCTAGATGACGGGTATACAGGTGTTCCCCCACGGAATCATTTCCACTTTAACAATCTTCATCATAAGATGTTGGGGGAAAATAAAATATAGCTAAGCAAACATTTTAAAACACAAACTGAAGCCACACACAAGCAGGTGCTGGCTTCCAAAAGGCATTTTAGACTCTGAACACAGAATGTGGTACAATCCAGAACGAAAGTGAGGAACTGCGGCCTCCATCTGAAAGAGATCTGCCAAAGCCATTGTAAAGCTTCTCAGGCATAATCAAAGAAGTCCCGAAAAATCTCCTAACGAACTGCAATATTGCCCACATATGTCTTCAGACTTCGGGTGAGCAGTCTGAGCTATGGGCCGAGAGAGACCTTTTAGAAGGTTCCCTAGTCCATTGACATGGCCCCAACTGAGAGATGACCCTAGGAGCCAGCCTCCAACCCCTGAACTACCTTTCCCCTTTTATGGCAGTTTCGAGTGGAAAGCATATACTCATCTGTTTCCAGATTCCTAAAGGTACCAGAAAAAAAAAATCTAAATATAACAGATGGCTAAGCGCTCACGGTAACTGAAAACCAAACTGTAACTTCAGCTTTCTCAGGCTGATACCTTAACACCATGGGTTTAGTGGAACGGTCTTGCTGAAGACCTTTTGTCTTTATTCCCATAACAGGAATATTACCCTGGCTTTGATGGATGACAGATAGGTGTCATCCAAAATTTTATTTTGAGTTGACATTAATAACCTTTACTTATTTCCAAGTCAATCACTAAGTGTTGTCCAGTGTGTTACAACTGACCACAAAACACAGTGGAGTATGTCCATTGGTTTTTGTCAGTTTAAGTAGTTCAACACACTCTGAAAAACCTAATTCAAATGTTGAAGGCTCTGCAACATTTCTATGAATTCTAGGGTTCCCCACAATATAATGGAAAAACCATTAGAATGGAAGGACCCATGGGCCACCTGGCTGGCCCAGTGGGTGGGGCGCATGACTCTTGATCTCGGGGTCATGAGTTTGAGCCCCACATTGAGTGCAGAGATTACTTAAAATTAAAATCTTGGAACAAAGAAAAAAAAATGGAAGGACCCTGCATTTGTACTGTTAGTGTTCATTAAATCTATGACCCTCTCTCCCCTCCCCCTGGGTAATATAAACAGCCACTAAACCTTCCCCAGACCTTGGGTAAGTGGTAGCACACTCATAACCTCCTGGTTCTGAACCGCTTTCCACATCCCTTACCACACGTAGCTCTAACCTTTTGCCCTCCTAGCCTCAACCCCAATTCGCCAGTTTTCCTCAAATAAATAAGACCCTCAACTCTGTGTCCTTGGCTGGCCTTCCAAGTCTCAACAATACACATGGGGTGACCGTGTAACATGGGGGAGAGAGGACGGTGATGTGTGCGTGTTTGTACGCTTGCTGTAGTTAGAAAACCAAACACCCCAGAGCCTGAGAAGGGAGCTCATTTCACATTCAACTTACCATCTCTTCTTAGGCATCGTCAAAACAAATGCGAGAACCTTAAAAATCTGAAAACAGCTCTAAGAATGTCAAAATTGAAACCACAGAAGGATGTGCACACTCAAGTGTTTGGGGGGGTGACGTATACGGATGCTGGCGGTTTACTTTGAAATGCATCCAAAAATGAAGGTAGACTAACGCACGGACGGATATGTGATGCGGCAAACGCGGTGAAATGTTTCAGTGTAGAACCTGGGTGGTGGGGATGTGAGTACTGACTGCATAACTTCAACTTTTCTGCCTATCTGAAACGTGCATAATGCAATGCTTACAAAACCACGATGCCGTACCGCAATGAGGCGGGAGGGCCTGTTGTGTTCAAGAATATGCTCCAATGATGTCAGGAACACCGGTGTTAGAGGAACAGGGAGTCAGATAAAGATCCTCAGATAGTCCTGGGTAATACCACAGTAATGCTATCTGTGGTTTCCAATTCATAAAATGCCTCTCGTTCAATGAACTGTTTCTCTAGTAAATGCTTGCAAAGCCGCTGCCACTAACTAGTAACCGATGTGGAGGACGTCACAGAAAACATCGGTATTCCCGCTCCGAAACAGGTTCCAGTTTCCCGGCGGAAGCAGAGTGCGGTCGTGCCCCCTCCCCCACAGGTCTGTTTCCCCCCGCAGGTCTGTTCCAAGACCCCCAGCAGATGCCTGAAGCCACAGATAGCACCGAACCCTGCAAGAGACTATGGTTTTTCCTCTACACACACACCTATGATAAAGTTTAACGTATAGGTCAGGTGCAGATGAGCAACAGTAACTACTAGCAGAATAGACCCAGTATAACAACGTCCTGTTAGAAGGTTATGTGAGTGTGGTCTCTCTCTCTCTCTCCCACAATATCTTAGTGTATGCGCTCTTCCTTCTCGCAACGATGATGTGAGGTAAAATGCCTACGTGATGAGGCGCAGGGAGGTGAATGACGCAGGCACTGTGACGTAGCATCAGGCGGCTTCTGATCTTGACGCTACACCGGGAGGACCACCCGCTTCCAGACCATGGCTGACCAGTGACAGAAACCCCAGAACGCGAAAGCACAGGTAACGGGGAACTACTGTCCAGTTTAAGACAGGGGCCCCAACCACACGCTTGACTCTCTCTGTGCCTCCGACTGTCCCAGTAATAAAAACAGAAAACACCCTGGAGAGGACCGAAGGAGTTGGCCCAAGAGCCTGTGGAACATCTGTAAGGACTGAGGATACAGAGGGCACAGCTTGGAACGTTAAAGGAAGGGCTGAGAGTGATGGAACACGTTGTATTGTTTCCGGGTTCAAACCTGTCATGTGAGCCCCGAGCCAAGAGTGGAACTCACCTTCTCCAACCAGTGAGCATCTGAACCCCTTTAGTGAGCAAAAGGCACCACTGATTGTGAATGCCCTACCACACACATGCACACACACGCCGACAACCACGTGCACAAACCCATCACCAGAATCCACAGAAAAATCTCCACTGGTTCTGGAAAAGAGACACTTGGGATGTCTTAAGTAAATTACTAATTCATAGTCCTGAAGAACGTATATAAACGGTCCCGTCACGTACGCGTATCGCATGGTTTGAGAGGTGTCGACAGACTCGCAAAGACCACAAATTCTCATCCAACTACCTAAGGGCCACTGCTTTACTACGTAGGTGAAGAAGTGGTACGGAAATTTATTTGATTTTTTTCTTTAACCTCTCAGTGAGAGATGCTGTATCTGTATCAAGTGTGAAGCTGATCTGGCTGATAGGATAGGGGAAGGGGGCCGCTGTTCTAAATACATTTCGCAGATTTCATCCTTTTTAGTTGAACTGATTTGATGCCTAGAGTTGTTTAAACAAAATGCAGATATTAACAATTAAAGAAAAAAATCAAATGAATTATGGCCAGTATTAGCACAGCTCTCCCATAACGATAGGATAATGATGGTGACGATGATCATAAGGAGGATGCGGGTGCTACTCTTTCTCGAAAGCATTGTCAAGGGCTTCAGCCTTCATGGTTGGATGTCTGCAAAAGCTGGGACCTCAGCTGTGCCTGTTGTACGGACCGTGATAAAACGGACACGATTCCACTGTGAAGCTGTGACTTGAATCTAGTAAGTTTCAAACCCAGGACTTAGTGACTATCCAACATTCATCTACCAAGGATGGATCTCTTTACAGGCGAGCATCTGTTGGCTTCTCAAGTCTCTGTCCTATTAATAGACAAGGTGATGATAGAGAAAGCCGTAAAACGACTTCCATATCCACAGAGTTTTATGACGTTACAAGAACTTCATAAAAACATTAGGTATTCACAAGTTCCTATTTGACTTGAGCCAAACTTGATAACAGAAACGAACCCTGTTATTTCACTGGTGAATCAGGGTGCAGCCGCACTCATGTCCCCCTCTCTCCTCGGCCTCTGTGCGATGCTTGTTAATCACTGATGGGCTCCTTTGCTTTGGTTTTAAATTTTATTTATTTATTTTGAGAGACAGAACGGAAGGGAGGGGCAGAGAGAGAGAGGGAGAGAGGGAATCGCAAGCAGGCTCCGCGTTGCCAGTGCAGAGCCCGATGCCGGGGCTTGATCCCACAACCGTGAGATCATGACCTGAGCTGGAATCGAGTCGGACCCTCAACCAGCTGAGCCACCCAAGAACGCCTCCTCTGATGTGGTTTCAAAGAGAATTCACATATATGAGTCTGCCCCTAGAGAAGATGAAGGAACTTGCCAACAGGTGAATTCTCCATGAAAAACTAACACAGGATACACAAGCCTTAAATAAAGTCAAGCACTCTGACTCGATTTTGGATACATCATTAAACTTTCTGAAACCCGAGTGTCCTTCCAAGTCTCAAAGCAGCATATGGAAGAGGATAAAAAGTTTTAAAGGGTCATGGGAACCAACTGAAGTCCCAGATGGTTTGACTCGAGCTACCTTAGAGATCAGGTAGCCCGTGTCTTCATTTCACATCCAGCGGGTACAGGTGGAAAGCTAGACTTCCATTTCAGTGTCACAATCTGGCTTTTTCCATGGAATCCTCATCAAACCCAACCTTTATTATGACTTCCATGGCACAGCTTAATATGCTCAAATACGAAATATGGTTTAGACATTTATATGCGTGCCAACTTATAATCCTGTGACGAAGATACTTTTTAAAAATAAAAAAAATGTGCAATATCCAATCAGTGTTCCCACTGATGTAATATTCTTACAAATGGCTCCCTCATAAGAATTTCTTATAGACAGTTCATTCACATTAACTACACAATACTTTATTTCACTGAAAAGAAAATGATTTCCTGGGGCCATCAGTAATGTGGTGTGCATGTGTGTGTTTCTGCAAAAGACTTGCCAGCTTTCTCTCCAAGTGCTATATGAACTCTGATAGAAGACAACCGAAAGAAGCCCAGACTCTGGAATTCCACTTTCCGAGAGTGCAGTTAGGACCCTTCCTCTAAGTGAGGCAGTTTCTCTCCTCCAGTGAAAATGAATTCCTTCTATCTCGGAGGCTGGGAAAGTTAGGAGATGTACAAGAGGTCAAAATTAAGTCCATTAAATCCCAGCCCCGGATTTAGTCACCATAGAGACAGGGGAGATAAATAAACCAGTAACCTTAACAAATGTGCTGCACCTTTGCCAGACATATCTCTGACTTACCATTATTTTTACTTAAGTATCTTTCAGTCCAAACATAACTGACGATGAAGACGACAAAACCAAACAGAACTAGGCCCAAAAGAAATAGGAATGCTCATGCAGGCAAAGGGCAGGCAAGGAGTCAAGAGCTACCCCCCTTAGTAATGCGCCCTCTGTTCCCCTTGAAAAGCGATTGCAACATGGAGCTCCAGAGGCAATGACATACGGGGAAAATATGTGGTGCTAAAGCCAGAGGAAACCATGTCAAAAAAGAAAAACAGACATGAAGTAACTGACCTAATTAAAGGAGAAACGCACACTTCCAGCAGGGAAACAAGTATATGTGACCCGGGGAGCACAGCCGGAGGGGAGGGGATGCCGGACGAAGGCTCGGGACGCTGGAGGGGATTTTTGTCACTTAGCTAAATGCCACCAGAAGGGAAAACAGGTACTGCCCTTGCACTACGGCTCCGCGAAGGTTCTGCTTAAGTGGACAGGGAGCCTTGAGACATCAAGAGTCGCTCCCTGGCCGCACAGCAGTGAAAAGCTCGGAGACAAATGGTTATACTTTAACACGTGGGACACCAAGGGGCCTCTCGACCAACCGCAGAGAACAGACGAAACATGGGCAAAGAGAGGAAAAAAGAAAACCGAGAGGTCAGGGTGATGGAACGAAGCAGCAGGGAGGAGTTCTAGCATGGCAGCCCCGTGTCTAGGCTCTAGGCGGGAGTCCTCATCACGAGCCACGGTCGTTTACACAACACCAATGGCTTGTGGCATGGGGTCGAGAAGGTAGAAGCTGAGGAGTCTCGACCTCTAAGCGAGCCGTAGACTTCGGGTAAAAGGTGCAAACAACAGGACAAGTAACATGAATAAAACCTCAAATGAAGTGTTACTTCTAGCTCTCGTCCACACGCACGCTGGCACTTTACGAGGCTATCATCACAGCACACAGACAACGGCCGTATTAGACAAATTCTTCCATACTGGTCTGCAAGCATCAAGGTTATCATTTTGAACAGATTCATGGAATTCTCCTGCATGGACGTATCCTACTTACTTAACCAAGAATCTGGCTTGAGCACACGAATGTTTAGATCCTAACTTTTTGTCCCTACAAATACCACTGTGACGAATACCCGCAACATGCGGCTTTTCTTTTCTTCTCGTAGAACAATTTGCTTCTTGGAGCGCACGTCCCGAAATAGGACTACTGGATCAAGGGGTACCGATCTGTGACTTGGGCCACAAGGTGCCACAAAATGTTCTAAAAGGCTTATGACCAACTTGCAGAGCTCCCAGCAGTAAGTGCTTCTCAGTTTCAAGGTAACCAACCATATGAGCACTACGTGTTTTCTGTTGTGTCGGCTTAAAAGGCAAAAAATATACCTTCTTGCTGTTGCATGCCACTGAGGCTGCGCATTTTGCCATATGCATTTATTCACTCTGACAGGATGCGCATGTCTTTTGCCGCTCCACCCACCGGAGACCTCATTCAGCCAGCGGCTATGGAGCGCCTACCACAGGCCAGGCACGTGCCAGGCCTCACAATCCACGCGGGCTCTGTGCGTAAGATAGAAATGAATGATTTTATCACCTCCGCCACAAACTTTCCTGGCATGTTCTCATTATTTTTTTCCTCAGCTTTGCTGAGGTTGAATTAACGAAAATCGTACACATCGAAGGTAACCGGGATGATCTGACACACGTACGTTCTGTGAGTTCATTACCACAATCAAGTTAGGTAACACACCCACCACCTGAGACGTCCCGTTTGTGTGTGGGTGGTGAGAGCACTGAAGGTCTGCTCCCTCAGGAACTTTTTATGGATTGGAGTCTGTTGATCTCTTCTTGACTACTTCTATCATTTTATAGCTTACAGGTTATCATTTATCCAGGGACTGGATAACTGTCCCATTTTCTATGGTCTCATTCATAAGTTTTCCAAGCGTCTCATAAATATATTCTCTGATAATTACAAAATTAACAGCCCTAATCCCTACTTCATGATTCCCGAGCTTTACCACATGTGGCTTTTTTACTACAAGTACTTAACTTAAAGCAAGGGGTTTTTTTTTTAATGTTTATTTATTTTTGAGAAAGAGACACAGAGCACAAGCAGGGGTGGGGCAGAGAGAGAGCCACCCAGGCGTCCCCCAAAAGTCCAGTATTTTTAATACAACATAGCCCGTGTAAAAGAGAAGTTTAATTTTTATTTTAAAACTTGCTTTAGGGAGCCTGGGTGGCTCAGTCGGTTAAGCGTCTGACTTCAGTTCAGGTCACGATCTCACGGTTCATGAGTTCAAGCCCCATATTGGGCTCTGTGTTGACAGCTCAGAGCCTGGAGCCTGCTTTGGATTCTGTGTTTCCCTCTCTCTCTCTCCCCTCTCCCACTCACATCCTGTTTCTCTCTCTCTCTCAAAAATTAAAAAAAAAATTAAATTGGCTTTTAAACGTTATCCTACCGCAATGAGAAGTGAACTCAGGTTTATCTATGAAGATCTGACCACAAATAGCCTGCCTAAGATCTCTTTCTCTTTCTTAGGCCAAAGGAAAAGATTTGTCAAAACATCACTGCATGACTGCTTTTTCGTAGGATTGCTTTAGGGTCAAGTCCCCTTGCTACTCAAAGGGACATAGGTCCTCGGACTAGCAGTGGTACAATCTGGGGCTTACTGGAGTTGTGTAATCTCAGGCCCTACCCCAGACCTCCTGTGTTAGGATCCACAAGTGAAAGTTTGAGGAAACACTGGGGTAGACCACAGGAACCTGCCAAATTCTGCCGATGCTCCTTCTCTTAATCAGACACCATCAGAAGGTATCTCTTTCCTCAAATGTTTATCCCCAACCCTTTCTTAAAAAAGTAACCTCTACACCCAATATGGGGCTCGAACTCACGACCCCAAGATCAAGAGTCGAATGCTCTACTGACTGAACCAGCCAGGCACTCTCAACCCTTTTAATGCATGCCCTTAAATTAAAATGAGTATCACCAAACATCATGTACCTGAAAATTACAAGCTAGTATTTTGAGGGAAAGGATGGCTCTCAGTCTATAGCCTCAATTTCATCCGGACATGAGCTTTCTTGAAAACTCACTTGCCTGAAAGAGCCCTGCAGGTCTTAAAAACGAGTAAAACATTCAGATAATGGCCACATTAAACACTGAGATAAAGGACCTCTGTCCTTTGTATCAAGGAGGTGAGAGGGTGGTAGGGACCCTGGCAAATTTCAGAGTTCACGCTCCAGCCAAAGGCACGGCAGCTATCCGGCTGTTCAGCCTAGTGTTGCCCGAAAGGAATACAGGCTCAATGTTGCCAGATCTTCTGATATTTCAAGAGAAGCTGAAAATCTGGATTTTTGAAACATGTGAAATCTCTCAAATTTTAAATGCTGGCAATTCACTTAAAATTTTAAAAGAACACCTCTGTGTGCCAGATTCAGCCCACCAGTTTGAGACCTTGGCTCTGGACTGATGGTTTCCAAATTCTTTAAGCTTGTGGAAGCCATCTGTGCTAAATCTCGTGCTCTCTTGCTGGTACACGAAGAAGAGAGGTCACATCGATATAAATGGTACAAACAAAATCACTATGACTACCACATTTTAAATTTGTGTTTTGTGAATATTAAAAACTGCCAAATCAATAATTAAAGTGACCATATGTCAGTGATACAAATATTTCCTAGATGTGAAATACATGTTTAATTCTTAATTAACAACACTGTCATTCCTACAGAAACAAATACAAAGAGTACCCAGCTCATGTGTATGTTAAGAATTATGTTGGGTTCAGGGCTCCTGGCAGGCTCAGTCAGAGAAGTGTGCCACTCTTGATCTCAGGGTCGTGAGTTTGAGCCCCACGTTGGGTGTAGAGGTTACTTGAATGAATGAAAACTTTAAAAAGAGTAAAAAAAGAATTATGTGGGGTTCAAGTTTTTGTTCCAGGGCACCAGGGTGGCTCGGTTAAGCATCCGACTTCGGCTCAGGTCATAATCTCATGGTTTGTGAGTTTGAACCCCACATCGGGCTCTGTGCTGACAGCTCAGAGCCTGGAGCCTCCTTCAGATTCTGTGTCTCCCTCTCCCTCTCTCTCTTTTCCCCTTCCCTGCTCACACTCTGTCTCTCTGTCTCAGAAAAATAAACAAACATTAAAAAAAGTTTTTGTTCCATACAATTCTATAATGAAAAGGTGGCCAAGTGGAATAATTTCAGGTTCTTGAAAATAAAGTTTACCTGTGATAAAGTTTACTACTTTCCTAAAGTGTTCAAGTGTTTTAAGCAAATTTACCAAATTTGTGTATAATTTGTGTGTACAAAACACACAATTTACATTTGCTTTCACTTTGGGGCGCTTGGGTTCCGGGCACAGGTGCGCCCCAGCAACACCCGTATACTTCATTACTTGTGCATTCCTGCCTGGAGGTGCCAGACACCACAGTCTCAGAGAGCAGACTGGAGACAGGGACTTTGAACTGCACCCCTGAACCCATCCAGGCCTACTCAATACTGGGCAATTTAATTTAAAAAGGAAAATCGGGGGCACCTGGGTGGCTCAGTCGGTTAAGCATCCAACTTCGACTCAGGTCATGATCTCGTGGTTTGTCAGTTCCAGCCCCACGTCAGGCTCTGTGCTGACAGCTCGGAGCCTGAAGCCTGCTTCGGATTCTGTGTCTCCCTCTCTCTCTGTTCCTCCCCTGCTTGCACTCTGTCTCTCTCTCAAAAATAAAGATTAAAAAATTAAAAGAAAAAAAAAAGGAAAATCAACTTTCAGTTTCCCCATCTGCAAAAAGGAAAATCATCCAGGGATGTCCCACAGTTGAAGAAGATCAAGATGAAAATGTATTATCCTTTTTCTTTTGTTCACGCCTACATTCCCGGCTTACTACGTAGTAGGGCTGAATTAATGAAGACATCAATAAGAAAAGCGAAGAAAGATCACAAGATACAACTACATTGTGACTGGAACTGCTTCACATCAATCCTATAGATTTCCATCACAGTGCAACGGAATTTAACAGATTTGATTAAGTCACAGAATTTAACAGATCTGATCAAGTTGTGGGGCGCCTGGGTGGCTCAGTCGGTTGAGCGTCCGACTTCGGCTCAGGTCACGATCTCACGGTTTGTGGGTTCGAGCCCCGCGTTGGGCTCTGTGCTGACAGCTCGGAGCCTGGAGCCTGCTTCGGATTCTGTGTCTACCTCTCTCTCTGCCCCTCCCCCACTCGCATTCTGTCTCTCTCTGTCTCAAAAATAAACATCAAAAAAAATTAAAAAAGAAAAAAAGATTTGGTCAAGTTGAGAAACTCACTGCTCTAAAAGGAAACCCAAATGGGGCACCTGGGTGGCTCAGTCGGTTAAGCGTCCGACTCTCGGCTTCGGCTCAGGTCATGATATCACAGTTTGTGAGTTTGGGCCCCACACCGGGCTCTGCGCTGACAGCACAGAGCCTGCCTGGGATTCTCTCTCTCCCTCTCTCTTTCCCCTCCTTTGCTCTGTCTTTCAAAATAAATAAACTTAAAAAAATTTATTGTATTTATTTTTTTTTAAATATGGAATGCCTCACGAATTTGTGTGCCATCCTTAGGCAGGGGCTGTGCTAATCTCTGTAATCATTCCAATTTTAGTGTATGTGCTGCTGAAGCGAGCACTAAAAAAATTTTTATTTTTTTATTTATTAAAAAAATTTTTTTAACGTTTATTCATCTTTGAGAGACAAAGAGAGACAGAGCATGAGCGGGGGAGGGGCAGAGAGAGGGAGACACAGAATCCGAAACAGGCTCCAGGCTCTGAGCTGTCAGCACAGAGCCCGACTCGGGGCTCGAACCCACAGACCGCGAGATCATGACCTGGGCCGAAGTCGGAGGCTCAACCGACTGAGCCACTCAGACGTCCCTAGAAAAAATGTTAAAAGGAAACTCAAAGATGCTAAGTTTGGGTCAAATTAAAGATGTCACCGGAGTGGTTTAATATCACAAAACCACTTCAGATATGTATTCAAAAACCTTCCATTAGAATGTTTCATTTATAAGAATACACATAGCTTCCGTCGAAGTTTTCTACGATGAAGCGTACCAAAGTTGCAGATGGCTACGGGCAACCCAAGCCAGGTCCCCCCACCCCCGGCCAGTGTTTCTAACCAGGCTGACGGGCTATGCCCTTCTGTGGACCTCCTTCCACCATCTAGTCTCTGTTGCTGTGGAAAACAAAGGCAAGCCGCCCTCGGGTTCCTCAGAGGACAGTGAGAGTCATAGTTCTGCTCTGGTGGGGGACGACCTAAGATTTGATTTGAAGACAGGTTTCTATCGTTAACGAATAAAAGTTTGAAAACAACCATTTTAGGTAAAGGCTATGGATGACAGCCACGGCAGGGCCCAGACCGAGCCAGCAGGGTGCGTCTCTCACAGCTGACAAATGGCCGAGGCTTTGGTCTCTGGGCCGGTCCGAAGCCCCAGGCCCTGGGGAGACCTTCCAGCTTCCATGTCATTGAGGAAACTGACAAAATTCCAAGTAAACACTTCTAAAAGTCTGTCCTTTTTTTTTTATTCTTTACGGTGTCAATATATGTATTTTAAAATGTGTGCAGAAGGTGGCAGCAAGCAGGGATACCGGAGACAACTTTGGCCAGCTAAGTGAGCATCTGCCCTAACGGAAAGCAATGACCCTCATCGAAAGCGAGACCGAGCAGAGGCAGAGGGCGGGGGGCGGGGCATACACCAAAACGCAGCAAGCTTCTGATGGACAGAAGTGCGAATCCTGACTGGTCTGCCGCTGGCAAATGTCACCTCCCCTCCCGCAAACGTGTGCATGGCGGGGCACAGAGAGCAGCAAGACTGGGGCCCCTTACGCGGGGCCTGGATGAACCCTCTCTGAGATGTGCGAAGCTGAATGTCCCGTCTCTCAAGGAGAGCACTGAGTGACCCTGAATCTTCATCACGGAGTGTATATAAGCCCTGTGGCTAAATGACGACCGAGGACGTCTGTGCAATGTGCGCTAAATGAAAGGGTTGCTCGATCTGGCTGTTCACACGGGGGCAGCCACGCTCTGAACTTCGACTCTGAGCTGAAAACAACGGGCTGGCCCTCGCTGGCATAACCCAACGGAAGCCCTCTCTGGAGTTCCTACCCCAGATCTTGCACAAAGATCCCTCCCCGACAGCTGATTGGGTCAGCCCCGCCTTCTCCCGCAGTCTCCTAGCTCGATGCCAGTACTGCTCGGCGTAGCTTTCCTGCTCCCTACTGTTCACGCTGGGGCATGAGCACATCTTTATCTTCAGGCAGACCTTCTAACAGTTCTGTTGTGCTTGGCACCTTCACTTTTCATGCCCCCAAATTAAAAGTAAATGAGATTGGTTTTTCCCCTTGAAAAGCCAGTCCCCAGAAAGCGGATATTTAGGATAAGCAGGGATATTTGCTGGGTCAATTAAAATGAATCCTGTTCAGTCTACTGTACAAATAAAGCTTTTTTTTTTCCACAGTGCCAACCCCAACACCACTAATTGGAAGGCTGAAGGTCGGTGTACGAACTTGTGGCCATCAGTCAAACTTACCTCACGCTGGATGTGTGGTGACTGGGATGTATTCAGCAAGGGCTGGACACGGTGGACAACAACTTCCAACGTGCCTAAGTTAGGAAAAAATGAGAAGCGAGACGCAAAGTTACCTTTTCAGAAAAAAAGTTAGAAATTCCAAAAAACAAAAACCACCCAAAGCCTACTTCCTTCGAAATGCCTCACGGTAACACATTCTACTTTATATTTACAACCCTTAAAAGTTAAACCGCCAGGATGTTCCACATACTTCCCCAGTGTCTGTTTATCCTACAACATTTGTGCCGGCACCGGGTCTAGCCCCTCATCATCAGGCTGCCTTAGCTCAAACACTCAGCATTGTTAGCACAGTGAGCTCATGGCCTATTTCAGTTTTAAATTAACATTTGGCAATCACCCGGGTAATCAAAACAAATGACTCAGTCGTTTAGAATAGATTTATTAGTTGAGCCTTTTTTTCCCTCTCTTTTAACGTCTTTAGAATATTTTGCCACAGGAGGGCTCAGATCCAGGCAGAATGTAGAGCACAAGTCACCAGAGGAATATTTAGAGGTGTTTCCATGGAGACGAGGTGCCGTGTGACCACTGAAGTTATCTCCAATCAACAACAGCATCAGGATGCAGGCTGGTGGGCAGGCTCATCCCTGCCCGGGGCGGAGGGCTCAGCATCACCAGGAAACAGGTGTGCTCTGTGCTGTTCCCATCACCCAAGCAAAGACAGTCCCCTGACAGGCGGCCCTCCTCGAGCCCTTGAGACCTCCCCAGAGGCATCTCACTGCCTTACCCATCCCCACCCACCCACCCCCCCCCCCATTCAAAGGGCTGGCTGGGAGAAAGGAGGCGTGTGAAATCCTGAAACTCATACCAAGAGCACTTTTATATCAGCTGTGAAATGTACACGAGCAAATGAAATCTGAGGGAAAGATCGCTCCCTGTGAGGAGGGCCCCCATCTGTTCTGTTCACTGCTCTATCCCCGTGCCCAGAACAGTGCCTGACTGCCACACAGGAGCCTCTCGAGAAGTATCTATGGAGTGAAGCAGGGCAAACCTAAACCATGGGTTCTAACCAGGCTCATAACTGCCCCTCTTCCGCCCCCAAGCAACCATTTCCGGGCTGATCGCCTAACAAGCAGGGGTTAGAGATTTTTTTTAAATATTAACGTGCTGGAAAATAAATCGCTGGTCCGGTTAGCTCAATAGGCTAATGGGTTCATCTGTTTAGAGATCTTAATGACAACTGTCACGTTCAAGGCAACTCTTCCGAACTCAAAATGGACAAGTGTGCTGACTACAGGGACAGACAGGTTCTTGTCTGCCAGATCAAAAGCCCGGAGGAGGGGACTCCGTGCCAGCAGCGAAGAGCTAGCTTTCAAAGGCAAACGTCTGAAAGTGACGGACTTCAAAGAAACACCTTCTCGTCCTCTTCCCACCTCTATTTAACTAGAGATAATATTTTCACGTTCTGCCCTACGAATACACATTACTGGTTTCATGTTACGTCTCGTTTGTTCCACAGAACTTAAAGTGTCTTTGTCTGGGTGGCAGGGACGGAAATCCCGCCTTTCTTTCCTCACAGTACTCAGCACGGCACGTATACATAAAAGGTTTCGCCCGGTCTCTTTTCCCACTACCCACAACCCATTCACACGGAACTCGCTGTTTCTAGAAGGTGCCACACCCTGGCGTGCAACCGTGGTGAGAATGCGGCACGGCACAGATGTTCACAGCAAGAGTCAGACTGCCTGGGTTCGAACACCGGCCCTGCCTTATGCCAGCTGAGCCTCACAATGGTAAGCGACTTCACAGACAGGCTGTGAGGTGACAAGGGGGCGGCGCATACAGAGCGCTTCACAGTGGCCCACATGCAGCAGGTACTCCCCAGATGGGAGGGAGAGACAGCGATCACCATTACTCCAGCAGGCGCAGAGTGGGAGTGTTCTCACACTCGGAGGAGGGGCTCGCGTGCCGCCACAAATCTCTGGCACCAAACACACCCGTTTAGATTCAGTCCAGCTTAACCTTCAAACCCGAATCCGCCACACGCTAGCCTTAACGTGCTATTTCACTTCGCTCCCCCTTCTGGAAATCATTTTTCCCGGAGATGGGGTTCAGCACACACCGGGCTCTACTTGAAGGAATCAGTTCTGTACTTAAAGAACCGGGATCGCAGCCCCCTTGACGCCCCAACCCTGCCAGTGCCTTCCGTGCCTTCCCTGTCTGCCCCCCACCTCTGCGAGTTCAGGCTTCGAGGGGCTGGGGCGGAGGGGCAAGAGGCCGGTCTTCTAGTAGCCAGAACCGAGACCCTTGGGGCTCTCCTTTTCGTAGGAAACCCTTGCGTGTCATGGCCCCAGACACCCTCCAGAGGGCAGAAGAGAGAAAGGCCCAAAGGCTGAGCGGGCGGAGCTCACATACGGGGGTCCGACCCGGAGCCCCGCCAAGGTCAGCTCCACAGTTCGTGCTTTCACTGTCAAGGACTAGACCACCAAGAGTGATAAAAACGTGCAGCGAGGTTTCACCACAGCACCTGTAGCTCCACTTCACTGTTGGTGCCAGGGCGTCCCGCGTCACACTCAGCGGGGGCCGGGAGGAAGAAGACACTCGTGCAGGTACACGTGTGCACGTGGAACCGCGCCTCTGACCACGCGGGGCACAAACCGTGTCGACGATTTTGCACAAGTCAGAGTATAAAAACCGAACGGCAGCCAAACACACTGGGTAAAATGTGAGGACAGCCAAGTAAAACCCAAACACTTTAGGGTCAGCCATGCTTGAAACTGAATCATGTGAATCTTATCGCACCCTGACAGAATAAGTCAAATTAGACAAACCTTTTGTGTGACTGCAGAAGAAGCCAGGAGCTACGATCTAGTGACGTTTAACGTACACAATCATCCTCCTTCGGGTTTGGCAACAGTATCGTGGCCACAGACACTGGTGACCCTGTCACTACTGACAGCCAAGCTTACACGACCCCCAAGTCACCGATCGATTGGGTGAATTATGTGGAAAAATAAAATCGAGAGACAGCTGCTGTCTGAATGAAACTAAAAGACCAGTTGAATCAATCAAAATGGATGAACCCCACAGATTCAGTCTTCTCTAAATTCTCTGAAATGTGATCGTCATGGTAACCATTCCTTTATCATGCTTTTCCTTCAGAAAAGATATTCTTCTTTCCTTCAGTAAGATACTCTTTTCCTTCAGAATATTCTTTTCCAACCTAAGAAACCAAAGAGTACTGAACCCCAAATATCTTTTATTTTAATTTTCTTTAACATTTCTTCATTTGAGAGAGAGAGAGAGAGAGAGAGAGCGAGCATGGGCAGGGGAGGGGCACAGAGAGAATGAGACACAGAATCCGAAGCAGGCTCCACGCTCCGAGCTGTCAGCACAGAGCCCAATGCAGGGCTCGAACCCACGAACCTCGAGATCATGACCTGAGCCAAAGTTGGACACTTAACCGACTGAGCCACCCAGGCGCCCCTATGAACCCCAAATATCTTAATTAGGTACACTTAGGATGGCAACGGGCGGCTCACAAGTCTCATTTTTCCTATTTTTATTCAAGTGCTCACACTACTATGGTAGTCAGAAACATTGGCATATGTACCGTTCAAAACGCATTTTAAATGTTACCATAGATGTGATAAATACAGATGAGCTGGCCACCATCTCCGTACTTTTAGCAGAACTGATAAACTGGCTCTCGTTCAGCAAAATAATTTACTGGTAAAAATAAATACAGATGAGGGGCGCCAGGGTGGCTCAGTCTGTTAGGCGTCCGACTTGGGCTCAGGTCATGATCTCACGGTTGGGAGTTTGAGCCCCGCATCGGGCTCTGCGCTGGCAGCGTGGAGGAGTCAAACTACTCTTGACAAATGTTTTCGCTGGAGTAGTAAAACGTTAAGAATACTTTTGCAACAACAACAAACATAAATAAGTGGGACTACATCATACTATAAAATGCTTGAGCACGGCAAAGGAAACCATCAACAAAATGAAAAGGCAGCCTACTGGATGGGGAGAAAATATCTGCAGATCATATATCCGACAGGGCTAGTATCCAATATACAAAGCCCTCATACAACTCCATGGCCAAAACCAAACAATCCAATTAAGAGATGGGCAGAAGATCTCAACGGACATTTTCCCAAAGAAGACATTACAGGTGGCCAGCAGGTACGTGAAAAGATGCTCAATGTCATTCATCATCAGGGAAATGCAAATCAAGACCACAGTGAGTTTCTACCTCACAGCAGTCGGAATGGCCATCATGAAAAAGACAAGAGAACACGAGAGTTGGTGAGGATGTGAGAAAAGGGCACCCCTGTGCACTATGGGTGGGGATGTAAACTGGTGCGGCTGCTATGGAAAACAGTACAGAGGTTCCTCAAAAAATTAAAAATGGAACTATCATATGATCCAGCAATCCCACTTCTGGGTATCTATCCAAAGAAAAGGAAAACACTAACTTGAAAACACAATACACCCCCCCCATACACACCCATGTTCACCACAGCATTATTTACAATAGCCAAGTCATGGAAACCACCTAAGTGTCCACTGACTGATGAATTCATAAAGAAGAGATGCTATTATACGTGCTGTGAAATATTATTCAGCCATTAAAAAGAATAGAATCTTGCCATTTGCAATGACATGGATGGCCCCAGAGGGCATTATGCTGAGTGAAATAAGTCAGACAGAGAAAGACAAATACCAAACAATCTCACTTATATGCGGAATCTTAAACAAACAAACAGAAAAAGCTCATAGATACAGAGAACAGAGTGGTGGTTGCCAGAGGCAGAGGGTCAGGGGTGGAAGGAAGGGGGTCGAAAGGTTAAAAAACAAAAAAACAAAGACTAGAGCTATTTTTCCATGTATATCATTGCATAATTGCTGGTAAAAGAGCTTTATGAGAATAAAGTAGAAAACAAAAACAACATAATAAAACTTTAAGAATACCTAAGAACAAAAAAAAAGCCATCAGTAACAGTGTAGAGGAAACTAAAATTATCAGGCATTAGGAACAAATGGGAACAACACAAAACAAAACAAATGGCGAAATCCAGCAAGAAAAATGGAGTGGCAAATATTTGCTAAAGTCAAAAGGTAAAACCTTAAAATTCTTGTCCTTTGCCCTAATGTTCAATGGTATTTTTGTTGTGTTTTAAAAATATGAAGATGGATGTCCTTTCAATGACTAGTACAACAGCTCCCAACTAAAACAAATGATAAAATAAAAATCCACTTAATTGACTGATAGGCTCGAATTAGTCATTGCCAAGTTTACAACTTTCCCACAACTCCAAGCATTCTTTCGTTAAGAAACAGGATTTGTTTCCCCTGCCAGGATGACCGTGGGTAGCTTTCTGGGTGACTACAAGTTCTGTATATTTTTACATAACTCACTGGGGAATACCCGCTCCCTAAGTCAAAGTGATGAGGGACAGAGGATGAACAGATCCAGAGAATGTGACAAGTCCGACAGAAGCATCTAGAGCACGCTGGCTGTCTCAGAAGTTTGAGAGGCAGTACTGGGCCAAAGACATTCTAATACTGCCCTCACTCCCATAAACCATCACCAAATCCTGTCCGTTTGTCCCGCAAAAGAGCCTCCAGACCTTCTCTTCCTTACGATCTCATTTTTGCGATCCCAATCTCACCCATTATCACTTCACACCTAGATTACTTCATCACACACGCTCCCCTCAGATTAATTTTTCAAATGTGCCACCTTGAATGCATCACTCCCTTTTCCCTAAACCTTCCTCCACTGCAATCTACAGACCAAGTTTCTAGCACGACATCCAAGGCCTTCCCATCAGACCCACGTTTCACCCTCCCCCATACCCAACTCTGGCTTTGGCTGACTCCCGGCCTCTGGGCTTTGTCACCACCGGAGAACAGGTGCTTCGGCTCATGCCACTCTCCCCTAAACCAGTGATTCTCAAACTCTGGCTGCACCTGCAGACCCAGAACCACTAGTGACGCCTGGGTGTCCCCCCACAACCAAATTCCCTACGATGAATCTAACGTACAACTAAATTTGAGAACCACTGCCCCAAATTCCTACGGTCCATGGCTGTGAAAGTTTAGTGGGCATCAGAATCTCCTGGGAGAGCGGGAGTTGTTAAAACATGAGGTGTTGGGCCCCACCCCCAGGGTTTCTGATTCAGTAGGTCTGGGGCAGGCCCAGGAATCTGCATTTCTAACACGCTCCCAGGTGATGCTGATGCTGCAGGCCCAAGGATCCCACTTTGAGAAACACTGGTCAAGAGTTAGAATTAGTATAATTATATGGTACAGATATGTACTGTATACATACAACAGTAACCGTCATACGTACACTTCATTTAGCGAAAGAGAATGTACCATCTTCCGGAATCTCTTCTACTATTGCTCTGTACTGTTTGTTCAACTTTTTAACACATTTGTTTATGAGCCAATCCACAGACTGTCTTAGAGATTATCTAGTCTGGTTCTCTTTTTCGAACCCGAGACCCCAAGAGGGAAAGTGATTTATCCAAGGGATCAGATGGTTATAGGCAAACTTGGGCTAGGATTCGAGACTCCCAACTCTCTCCTCCTCCCCCTCACTTCAAGCCTCTCCACCACACCCTTCCTGTGTCTTCAATAGCTTCTCCAATTAGAATGGAAGTTCGTTGCTTGAAGAGATCGCTTTTGTTTTTAATAACCCCCCATGGCATCTAGCAAGCCTAGCAAAGTGCCTCGCACATAGAGTAAGCACTCAATAAACGTTTGTTGATTTCATTTTATGACTCCTACTTTCTAAGCCGTGTCTGGCACTCCGCGAACGGTCTCCTCACACGTGGGCAACCGGGCAGCCTGGCTCCAATCAATTAGCCACAGAGTAAAGCCTTCGCATCAGCACGCACTCTGCTGGAATCTGCTACAGGGACAAGAATGAACACACAAAGAAAAATCATAGGGGCTTTGAAAGTGGACGGATAACTTTATAAGGTGCCACAATTCAGCTTTCAACTTGTATGTCGGAAAACATTCACAAAGTCCCTCGAAGTTCCATTATTATACCTAACAAATCAGTGCGGCAGTAAAAACCTGGCAGATAGGGTAGTCTAAAGTACATTGCTCTCGTAGTTTGAATGCTTAGGCCAACAGTCCCCCAACTTTTTTTTGTGCTGACATCCGCCTTGTTACTTAAGGGAAAATTCACAAGTAACTGACTTAAGGGCAAAGAGGAAACAGAGAGGAAGAAGAAGAAGGAGTGCCAACAGGCTGTGAGAAGCACCTGGGTAAGCAGTAAGGGGCAAGAGGATGTCACATACCTGCCCCGCATGCCATCGCCACCTACGCCTTTCCAGGCCTTCCAGCTATTTCCAGCAGCTTGAGCAGGGGGAGCAAGACTAGCCTTGCGACTGACCAAGCCTGTCTATACCTATGATGCAAATACATTATGATGCGGTCAGATGGTTACTTCTGCCATCTCTACGATGGACAGAGATTTCTGTACAATCGAGTCAGCTGCAGAACTCGGTATCAACTGGGACGGTGACCACAAGGAACGCGTTGGCTGTGCCTCCACCCAGTTCGCCACTGGCAGAGGGTACCCTGTGATCTTAGCAACTGAACTGGAATCCCCAAGCCTCCACATGGACTGTGACTCAAGGGAGAGGTTATTTCCGTCCCCTCCCCCTTGTTAAAATCTGCCATTTCTGGCAGAGGTAGGACCACAGGTATAGTCGATCAGTGAAACTAAGTAGTGAAATCAAGTAAAAAACGTGTAACGGTTTATCTAGTAACAGGTGTAATGATGACTACCCGTAACAGACCCATACATAAAAATTCCTTCTGATATACAAAATAAGTAAGTTTTAAATAGGTGAGTTCTATAACCAACTCTCCCCCTTTATTCGTACTTTTTCAGGTAACTCTGGAGTTTTTCACCCTGGGTCTAATCACAGACTCGAGGGGACACATCCTGTGAACTACCATATCCCCCAAGGCACCCATTCCTTGGGTGATCACCTTCATTTATGTTCTAATCCTTGATGTCTTATCTGTTTTTTTCTCTTCTGGTCTCTCTTTCTCTTTTTGTCTCCCTCAGTCACAATGCCCCTCTCAGAACCCATCCCCTCACCTCTGCTTACTACCATCTACCGTAGAATGTTTTGAGTTTTTTTTCTTTTTTAAGTAAACTCTACCCCCAACGTGGGGCTCGAACTCATGACCCTGAGATCAAGAGTCACACGCTCTACCAACTGAGTCAGCCAGGCGCCCCTAGAATGTTCTGTTTTTACAGCCAGCTCAAGAAAGCAACACATGCTTCCAGTTGCTCATAATAATCACCCAGTTTCAATGTATACAAACAAATTACAATCAGACCTTAAAAAGCCTGATCTTTTCACATGGGTTTACCGAAGAGCTGGCCACACTGAATAACTGCACGGAGGTTCCGGTGTTAGGTCTATGCTACTACGAGCCATGCAGTAGCCTTTGGGCCAAAGCAATCAAACTCTGACCTGGGTACTGGCTCAAAGACTTGGTATCAGCTCGCCAACTGTCACTGTTGCTAGTGACACCATAAACACAAGGTATCACTGGGTTATAGGGCTGGGGATTTATCAAGGCTGGGGCCCCACTCCACCACAAAGATGGCATGCCCCCCCCAACGGTGGCAGATAAATAAAGCCCCAACCCAATGCCCACACAGACCTGTCCGGTAACTATTGTGCAACCAGACATTGGTTAGCAGAGCTGGGCCTCTCTCGGAAGCTCACCCTTTCACTTTTCAGGGGGCCCGGGGTACCAGTTACATCATTCAAGGAGAGCACTTCTCTTATTTCACCAGTGCTTAACAACAAACGCTGCACTTTTATCTGCAAGTAAGTCATAAAAAGTGCCTGATGTATCCTTTACGTTTCTGAATCCTAAAGGGTTTTTAAATGGATTTTTTGGCAATTTGGGGTTTGCAGAGAAACTGATGAGAAGGTACATTTTCCACATACCTCCTCAATATCCCCCTCCAGATTTCCTCTATGAACACCTTGGGTCACTGCAGTACATTTGTTACGATGGCGGAGCCAATATTCATAAGTTATTATTCACTCAAGTCCACAGTTCACATCAGGGTTCACTCTGTGTTGTGGAGATTTTAACAAACGTCCAAGGTTTTCCCCCTTTACAGTACGTGCTGAAGAGCAATAAGTTACCTTACCTCAAGACAATTCTAGGGGGCGCCTGGGTGGCTCAGTCGGTTGAGCGTCTGACTTCAGCTCAGGTCATGATCTCATGGTTTGTGAGTTCGAGCCCCGCGTCTGGCTCTGCACTGACAGCTCAGAGCCTGAAGCCTGTTTGGGGCACCCGGGTGGCTCAGTCAGTTGGGCGTCCGACTTGGGCTCAGGTCATGGTCTCACTGTCTGTGCGTTCAAGCCCCGCGTCGGGCTCTGTGCTGACAGCGCAGAGCCTGGAGCCTGCTTCGGATTCTGTGTCTCCTTCTCTCTCTGCCCCTCCCCTGCTCATGCTCTGCCTCTCTCTGTCTCAAAAATAAAAACATTAAAAAAATTTTAAAAAAAAGATGGGTTTCTTTTGGGGGTGCCTGGGGGCTCAGTCAGTTGAACGTCCAACTTTGGCTCAGGTCATGATCTCACGGTTCATGAGTTCGAGCCCTGCATCGGTCTCTGCGCTGACAGCTCAGAGCCTGGAGCCTGCTTCGGATTCTGGGTCTCCCGCTCTGTCCTTCACCCACTCGCGCTCTGTCCCTCTCTCTGTCTCTCAAAAATAAATAAACATTAAAAATTTCTTTTTTGAAATTAAGAAAAAAGACAATTCGAACTGCTTTAGCTTTGTAAAAGGAAGTTTCGTAGGATTATAATGTAAATCGTTTTTAATGATTCTTGGTTTCAAAGACCGGCTCCCTCACAGCCCACAAACATATTCAACTTTGATCACCTGCAAACCAACCGTTCGTGACTCTCAAACCTCCAGCACGCCTCCCACCTTGAAAGGGGTCTGAAGAAATTGCTGGACCGCAAAGCGAAAAATAAGAAAAACAACCTCCAAAAAGACACCTGACATGTTGCAATTGGTCGGTCTGCAGACAACTCAGACTGGAGAGGTTTATAAAAGCAGCGTGGCCATGAGAAAGCAGAGCAGCGTGAGAGAAGCAGCATCAGGAGACAGAAAAGACGAGGAAGGAGAAAATCAGGAAAAGGAAGACGGGGCAGGGCAGGCACCGTCACAATCACGAGTGGCACGCGGAGACCAAATGGACAGAGCGACTGCAATGGACAGCCAGCTACACGTAAGAGAAAAGTGAGCTGGACCTTTGATGAGGGGCTAAGTGAGGAAGGGCCAAATTCCATCTCAGTACCGTGACCCTTAAGTTGCCGAATGATTCTTCCAACTCAACGTGTCAACGGGAAAGCACCATTTTGCATATGGAAAGCTTGCTTTGCACATAAGCGTGTAAAGATGGCACACCTTCCACCCACAGGAAATTCCCTCTGAAACCTGTTTCAAATCTGTTGGAAGGCTCAGGGGATAGGGTTTTGTTCCTGTACAATGATTAGATACACCCACTAGCTAGAGGCATAAATATGGTGAGATGCAAAATACTCTCATTTTTTTCATTTTTACTTTATGAATAAGTGTGAAGCAAAACTCAAATGATTTGATGCGTCCTGTTCTTGGAGGATTTGACATCTCACTGTAACTACTTCAGGAGAACACCAGAATCATTTTTCCGTTCATGAGAATCATTTGTTTCATCAGAATCCTTTCTCTCTTAGCTGGAATCTCCCTTTGACCCAAACGTGTAAGGAGTCTATTTAATAAGGATGCTGTCGTTCACTTGCAGGCAAAATTCTTAAGTGCTCATTTTTAGGAAATTGGGAAAACATTCTAAGAACTCAGACCTGGAATCGCTCTGTAATATTATTTTATCTTAAATGAGAAGAAAACTGTGTTTCAGATATACATCTGGTCTCTGGGTAGAGAAGGATCCACCAGCTTGCAAATGTCAGCTTGCCAAGTGGCTCTCGTGCAAAGCAGACCAGTGGTTGCCTGAGGATGGGGGCACAGGGAAGAATGTACAGTAAAAGGGGCATGAGGAAACTCGGGGGGAGTGATAACGATATCCTACATCCTGCTGGTGGCAGTGGTTCCATGGGCATGTACATCTGCCCAAACTCCTCAAACCATATGCCTTGAGTGGATGCAATTTATCGTATATAAATGATATTCAATAAAGTGGATTTTATTTCATTTTAAATTTTTTAAACGTTTATTTATTATTGAGAGACAGAGAGACACAGAGCATGAGCAGGGGAGGAGCAGAGAGAGAGGGAGACACAGAATCCGAAGCAGGCTCCAGGCTCTGAGCGGTCAGCACAGAGCCCTATGTGGGGCTTGGACCCGCAAACTGCAAGATTATGACCTGAACTGAAGTCGGATGCTTAACCGACTAAGCCACCCAGGTGCCTCTCAATACAGTGGATTTTAATGAAGTGGATTTTAAATTATCTTGATCATCCCACAATGCACATGTATATCACATTATCATGTTGTACTCTTTAAACATTCACAGTTATATTTGTTAATGATTCCTTAATAAAATAGGAAAAGTTTGGATATTAAAAAGGGGGCTCTAGCTAAAAAAAAGGGGGTCTAACAAAGGCACACTGCTTTATCTGTAGATGCGGGTATAAACTTTCACCTCCTATTAGTTTGGCTGCTCGGTTTCTTCCCTTAGTGTGGTTACGTGTGCTTACTACACTGCAGAATTCCTTCCCAATTCCTTCCTTAAAGGAGGCAGAGCTTCTCGCGGCACCTGGGTGGCTCAGTCGGTTAAGCATCCAACTCTTGGTTTCAGCTCAGGTCATAACCTCACGGTTTGTGAGATCGAGCCCCACATCAGGCTCCATGCTGACAGTGTGGAGCCTGCTTGGGATTCTGTCTCCCTCTCTCTCTGTCCCTCCCCTGCTTGCTCTCTACCTCTCTTTCTCTCTCTCAAAAATAAACACTAAAAACAAAACAAAAAAAAGAGGCAGAGTTTCTTGTGGCCTAGAAGGAAAGGGCCTAGAATTTGAAAATTTGAATTGAGCCTTGGCATGTGGAGATGTAGAATCGTCGACAAGGAGTTTAAAAAGGCTCCTTAGCTTCCAGAAGCTATTTGCTGAGGAACTTATCATTTTAATTATTTGAAACTAGTTATTTACAGGCTATTTCTTAGAAACTGTTGAAAAATATAAAATTGTGTTAATTCAAATGCCTAAATCCACCACTATAGCTCAGGGATACAGAAATGTTTGGACTTCATGATTTGTATGTGTGTGCCCGTGTGTGCTCTGCAGTCTCTAAGAAACCTGGCGGGGGGTGGGGGTGGGCGGGGGGACACCTATTACTTCCCTTCACCTAGACACCTGAAAGTGCAGATGACTGATTATGCCCAGGCAGACACGAGCAATCAGATTCACGAACAAGACTGATGTGTAAAACTAGACCTGGCAGAGATGCACTGAAAAACCAATCCTTGATGTCTTCCTAATAAATCACACGTTTCAAATTTGACAGGAGTCAAGCGATCTTATCCACACTCTAAAACTGAAACTGAATAACAAGACTTAATTGATCAAATACAGAAATTTAGTTTTGTACTATCCTCGTCAAAATTACCTTGACGATAAAACCTGTGTGTGCCCAGCTATCATTTTCTTAGTATTGAAAAGTAAATTTAAAACCTCATGGATATTACAGGGGCGGCCGGGTGGCTCAGTCAGTTGAGCATCCGACTTTGGCTCAGGTCATGATTTCACGATTTATGGGTTCGAGCCCCACATCAGGCTCTGTGTGGACAGCTCGGAGCCTGGAGCCTGCTTCGGATTCTGTGCCTCCCTCTCTCTCTGCCCCTCCCCGACTCGTTCTCTCTCTCTCAAAAATAAACATTAAAAAAAATATATATATATATTCCAAGACATGAAATGTTACACAGGCATCACAAGAATTTGTAATATCCAGAAGGACTTTTTAAATGTTTATTTATTTATATATATATATATATATATGAACATATGTATAAATGTTTATATATATATGTGATTTGGAGTGTTTTTATGTGGGTAAATAAAACATGAATTCTTTTTTTTTTTAAGTTTATTTACGTATCTTGAGAGAAAGAGAGAGCACAAGCGGAGGAAGGGCAAAGAGAGAGAGAGAGAGAGAGAGAGAGAGAGAGAATCCCAAGCAGGCTCCACACTTTCAGCACAGAGCCCGGCACAGGGCTCAATCCCACAAACCGTGAGATCATGACGTGAGCCGAAATCGAGAGTCAGACGCTCACCCGACTGAGCCCCCCAGGCGCCCCCGTAAAACATGAATTCTTTCTACAGCAGGGAAGCACTGACAACAAAGACTTATTTTGATGGTTCTTTTTCTAGGTCTCGCTGCGTTTAAAAACCAGTACATGTGTACCTTCTGTGCATTTTATATCTCTACTAGCTCAAAAATGAAGTGCAAGCAAATCTCACCAGTTTAAATACACAGGAGGCCCGGTTTTCGGGAGACAGAGTACTGCAGGAAGCCAGGAAGAGCTGGCCGCTGTCTGACATTAGCAGGCGATAATAAGAAACAGGAGCAAAGACTACTTAAGAACACACCCCTAGGCAAGGGTACAATTTTCTCATTTGTTCAGATGGTAAGCCCTTGGCAATGCGTATCCATATTCATTGTTTCACGTAGCTTTAGCTTTGCTGGGGCCTTGGCTGTAGGGAAGGGACGATGTCGTGTTCACGGTTTACGCGTCTATGCAGCCCACGTGGTCTCTGAACCTATCTTGTTTAATTCTGTTCTACCGGTGGCCTTTCTCTATTGAGTAACACCAGCTCTCCATACCCCACACGGGCTCTGGAAAGCAGCCTCCCTGCCTATGCCAGGCAGAAAAGACCTGGCCCGGTCCAGGCTGGGGTAACCCTAACACCGGCCAACCGCGTAAGGGGAAGACACCGTGGCGGATGCACCTGATGATGTGGATACACGCAGAGCCCAGAAAAAGGAATGTGGGCAGAGTCAACTGGACTGAGAAGAGTGACCCTGCCAGTGACACAGACACACAGGCAACGGACACACAAAGAAACGAGGAATGAAGAAATGAACAAGGGCACGGAGAGAAAGCAAGCTTAAGAATTTATCGAATGGTGCCAGGTGAGAATGACCGTGTGTGCGTGTTTTGTTTTAATGACGCCATACTGCCAGCATTTGCTACAATTTGCTTACTTCCTACCGAAGTTTGGAAGCAGATGCAGTCTTTAAAACTTCCTTCCCCAAACTTTAACAGGTATCCCAGTCTGTGAAGTAAAAAATACTCATATGCAAAAATAGCTGTGATCATGGTCTTCCAGACGAGCATTTGGAAAGACTCTTATAAAGCCACTGTTCGTGTCTGTGACCACAGGCAGTCTGACACGCCTTGCCACTTGCCCCACAGGCCAGGGGAAATTAAACTGAGGGCTAGATGCACGCAAGAGGTTCCCCACCACTGACGCTCAATTTCAATAAAGCAAACGAGATGACAAATTCCTGTACTACTCCCAGCTGGTTATTTTTTAAAGATTTTATTTTTTTAAGTAATCTCTCTACTCTGTGGGGGGCTCAAACTTACAACCCCAAGATCAAGAGTCACATGCTCCGCCGACTGAGCCAGCTAGGCGCCCCTTTCTCTCAACTGTTTTGATATGAAATTAGGAAATACTTGGCCTTTTTGGTATCCTTTAGAATAGTAAATATACTTCCACCATAAAAGTCTGTTCTCTATTTTTTAAATGTTTATTTTTGAGAGGGGGGGAAGGGAGAGAGAGAGTGTGAACAGGGGAGAGTTGGAGACAGAGGGAGACCGAGGATCCCAAGGGGCCTCTGTGCTGACAGCACAGAGCCTGATGCAGGGCTCGAACTCACGAACCGGGAGATCATGACTTGAGCCGAAGTCAGACGCTTAAACGACCGAGCCACCCAGGTGCCCCCAAAAGTCTGTTCGTTTGAGGGACAGACCAACAAAAAGTTCGTGACTGTGAAGGGTTTTTAATTAGGAAATAAAAACTTGCCTACATATGTAGGACCTAACGCTTCAAACTGCAACTCCAACATTAACACGTTATATGACCTGAGAGGCAGATGCTTGAACTCTTTGAGCCTCATAAAATGAAGGGGGGTGGGTCCTGACAGCCCTTTATAGTGTGGAAATTTTTTTAATGTTCATCGATTTTGGGGGAGGGGGCAGAAAGTGGGACAGAGGCTCCGAAGCGGGCTCTGCATTGACAGCAGTGAGTCTGATGTGGGCGCTCAAACCCACGAACCATAGAGATCGTGATCCGAACCAAAGTTGGACTCTCAACTGACTGAGTCACCCAGGTGCTCCTCTGGCGTGGAAATTCTATTACTCAAGTTGGAGAAGGAGACATGTTAAAGAGCTCACATGATGAGGCCACCAGATAGTTCTCTAACTCCCCGGCACTATTCCCATTTCATTTCTATGACCAGGACTTCTCTCTAGAGATGCAATGATTATTCAGAAACTCTTTTGGTAAAGTTAAAAAAACAAAAACAACTTAGACTACATTTAGAAGCTGGAGATTTTGCAATGGACTTGAGTCCGCCATTGGGAAAAAAAAAAAAAACAACCAACACTACATTTTAAAAAGAGATACAGAACACTGTCACCAATTTCTGGGTGGTGGGTTACAGCTGATTTTTATATTCTTTAGGCTTTGCTGTATTTTCTGAGTTTCCCCAACAATGTGAAAGTACCGCTATTATCATTAAAAGCTTGGATTTTTGAAAGGATTAGTGCATTCTTGCAAGTTTCATCAGATCTCTCAGTTCTACTCTAAAATCATTTGGGGGGGAGGGTACAAAATCAGTATCACAATGCGTGCCCATACCCAGTGGTTGATCACCCGAGGGGCTGACTGCTGCGGAGTCATGACATAATTATTATACTCAGAATCTATGGCTCCCAGACCTATGTGGAAATCAAAACATGCATTTTATCTAAATAACATTTCTTTTTTTTTTCCCCTAGCATCCTGGCCCTTGAGAATCATGGTTAAAATTCCTTTCCAATTTAAAGTAAATGAAATGAAACATGAAGTCCTCCTTCTACCCACACACACACACACACACAAAATTGCTTGCCAGACAAAATATGATTGCTATTGGGCTGGTTTTTATTTTTCCTCTTGTTATGCTCAAAAATACAACACGTCAAAAGTTAAAATAAATATTTAGCTGTCGAAACAAAACACACCCCCATATGGAAAACACAAGTATAAGTTTGATGACATTTATTTAAAAACAATTTCCACAGCAAAAACAAATGTCTAAATTGTTTAAGGAGGTGACAAAACTGAATGCTGTCAGTACTAAGCTTAGGACTAAGTAAGTCCTAAGAAAGGTAGAAGGATGAGATGCAGAAAGATATAAACACAGTTCGGTAACCTCCCATTTCATGGTTATCAAAACAGTGTCTGGAAAAATTCAAGAAAGACAGAAAAGGAAGTTCTCCAAAATGACCACTACAGGGCTTAGTTTGGGGAGATCTCTAGCACAAGTTCTCAGTCGAGCTCAGCTCTCCCCACTGGAAGAAAGTACAGGGATTCACCTCCCCATTCTCTACCTGAGTATAACCCATCATCTGTGACATGTGACCTCTGAAATCACTTGTTATCCAGGACCCGTTACTCACCTTTTTGCAGCCTGCTCAACTCCCGCCCGCCCCACATCCTTCACCAACCCCAAAATTTAGAGAAAGCAGCAAGGGACACCGGCTTCGTGATGGGACTTACGTTCAAATCTCAACTCGGCCACTTAGTTGTGCAACCTCAGGTTACTTTGCTAACCTCATCTGCGAGATGTGCGCCGTTACTTTGCAGAGCTGCTGTGAGGATCCAATTACATAACGGCTGTGAGTCCAACTAGTGTATTTTCTAGAACTACAGCGGGCCTTCGAGTAATGTCAGTTCCCTTTCTCCCCCTACTCCTGGCCACTTACTTCCAAGTATGATCAGATTTAACGTTCATGGCTTTAATTACTCTCAAGCAAGCTCAATGGTATATAGGACATGTAGTAATTTTAATTTTGTTAAGTAAGATTTTGAATGGAGCCTGCCACAAGGGAGACAGTATGACGGTGTGCTCAAAACCCATGAACTTCTGAGGAGTAAGATGATCTTAATTTTGATGTCTGCCTCCAACCCGGACCAGCTGTAAGGCCTCGAGAAGTCACATTGCCTCTCTGCGCCTGGTTCCTCGTTTATAAAATGAAGGGAATACTGAACGTATACCAGTGCCTGGCATTAGAGTAGGGCCCGTAGATGGTAGCTCTCGCTGGTCTTTAACTATTCAGGTCAATGGACTCATCTGTTTGTAGACCAGTCGAGTGAGCTCAGCCAACGTGAAATATCACATCAAGACACCGTTCCTGTTTTCTAGTCTCCGGAGGTTACGTTTTACTGCATCTTGTAGAGGGAATTACGTCAACCTCAGCACTACTGACATTTCGGGGCAGATCGTTCTTTGTTGCAGGGGCCTGCCGCCTGTGGTGGAGAGAATGTTTAAGCAGAATCCGTGGCCTCCACCCGCTACACACCAACAGCACGCCGCATCCCAATTCATGACAGCCAAAAATGTCTCCAGACATTGTTCAATGCCCCGTGGGGGACAAAACTGCCCTAGTTAAAAACCACTGGGCGGGCACGATCCACAAACAGAGGGATGTGCAAAGATCTCAGGAGGTAACCCTGCAGGAGGGCCAGGGTTTACTCCAGCTACTATTCAGTATCATTCACACTCTTCTGGACTTCATCATCCGTCATCCATAATTCAAAGGTGACCACAGAACAGTAATTTTGTTTGGCCCCATTTGCCGTCAGAAGATGCTTTTAAGTCACAGGACGGACTGCTGGCCCGGCCGCTGCGTCCTCACTACTCCGCACAGTGCTATAAAATGCCCAACTTAAATATCAAGAAGTCCGCTGTGTCCTATGCACTTCACGTAAAATGTATCTTCTTCAAAAAGGCCATAGACCTTAAGATCCTGAAGATGAATTACAAACCATATTACCCAAAATGAAAAAAGTGCATCTTAGTTGGCAAGAGGAGGTACTGTGTAGACAATGAATAAATGCCCTGGCAAGAAACGACTCCACTGTGTGCGTGGTCAAAGCACGTTTAATGTATACAAAGTGCTATATTAATGTCCAAGACTCTGGCCACCTCCTGATTATGTACCACAAATTCACTGTCTATTCTCTGTTTTAGTAACTGTCCCCAGAAGGTGGAAGCCATTTCTTACCTACTGTGTATGAACCTAGCACAGAGCCTCTGGCACAAGCGGTAACTCAGTAAATGGTGGCTGAATAAATGGATGGCCATATATTCTGCTTAATTAAGTACTCCGTTGACAAAAACAAAACAGAACCAAAAAAAATACCCACTTTTTTTTTTTTTTTGCTCCTGTCCCAACAGGAGCTGAAAGAAAAGATCTTCCAAGAGAAAATAATTACAGTCTACTCCCTTTTACCCCAAATCCAAACAACTGGAGAGTCCAATGAACCAAAAAAATTTTGTAGGCAAAAGTTGGGGAAAGCAGCCAAATAGATAAGGCCTAAAGTTCAAGCAAGCACAAACATTTGTTCAACTCCCAATGCTGCTGGCACCGAAGGGGGAAAGGGAGGGGTTCAGGGCAGAAGGGAACCCGGAGGTGGAAAGCAGGGAAACAGGGCTCAGCTTCGGTAGGTCAGCCTCCACTCCCTCAACAAACTGGTATTCCTTTTAATGTCAAAACTTTAGGAGTGAGGGTCAATTTCTTCCACAAAGGCTTCATTCTTCAAATGGCTATAAGCAAAATCTTCAAGAATGCTCAGAAACATACTTGACCATTTTTGTTGATTGCTCAAACCTCTTCATCTTCCCTCCCCCCGCCCCCACCAGTCCCGTGGGGCAGACAACACGTTCTCCAAAAGCTGGGCAAAGACACCCATTTACTCTTTTTGTCTACAGGAACTTAAGTCCCCACTACCCATCAACACATTTCCCTCTGTAAGATTTGACCACTCCTAACAGTCTATTCATAAGAGAAAAAACAATCAGACTTAAATTGTATTCCTAAATGCACGCGTTTTAGATTCTTTGTCGCCGGCATGGCATACAGGATGTATATCGGAGTAACATAGAAACGCTGCACAGAACAGTGCTTACTTAAACGCATTTTTGCCTGAGACCAAAAATCTCTATTTTCACTTAAACATTTCCAGTTTAGTATTTCCAGTAAATAAATAAAGTAATTATTTAAGTGGTCCATTCCTTTGGTAGACATTAAATTAGCTCCAATGCATTGGTATCCTCCAAGAGGAATTTTACCAGTTTAAATCTTATACGAAATTTTTTCAACTTTCACTCAAAAATCCAGACTTGGTCGGAAAAAACAGCTTTTCTTCTCCAAAAATTCAATATGGGAATGGTAGCATAGAATTTCAAAAACCATATATGGTTACAGAACCTATATGGGAGCCTTAGACTATATACTTATTGTGAGGCGGTTTGTACAAATCATGGCCTATCTAACCAATTTCCTGTTGCGTAAAGATTATATTTGCTCTTAAAAATGTTAAATAACCATTTTTAAAGACTGAAGGTAAAAAGTAGATTGGAACCTTATGTAACCGAAATGGGAAAGCACATATAGCCTCGCCACATTAAAGGCATATGCCTTTCTAGTATGTATTCTTCTTCAAGCAAATATGAGCATGAGTTTCCAAAGGCAAAGCTACCATCCCAGAAGCCCTTGCTTCTTCAGTGTGAAGAGTGGGGGAGGGTTCTGTTCCCAGAGAAGATGAGCTGGGGAGGGAAAGACTTTACAAAATTCCAAGGGACTCATAATTTAAACTTTTGCTATTCTGCAAAGGTTCGCATTTCCAAGGAACAACATCAAATTTACATTAAAACCGTCTTAATCAAGATAACTAAAAAAAAATTATTCCTACTGCTCTATAAGCTTGCCATAGATTTGATAACCCAGGGAAGAATTACAGGCAATTACAAAATGATGGCTCCAATTAGGAAAACTGGATCCATTCCAAATTCAAATCAAAGGGGGCTCAGATAATCCCGATGGGATCATTGAAACGAATATAGGGAACTTCCAGCAAAGGCATACGTTTTTTCTATTTCTCCCTCTTCTAAAAGCCAAACTAAATGCTACAACGACGTATCCCTTGCCCTTCAGGAAATTAAAAAACCAAACCTGGAGTCCCCTTTATAAACCTTGGTCCCTTCTTTCCCCAAGGGGCCTCCCTGGCACAGGGTTTTATAGTAAAGGGCAATCCAAACAAACCTGAGGAACTCGCACGGTTCCCAACGCAGAAAATGATCTAGCACTGAACACGAACCACACACAGTCTTCCCTTGCTGATTTTCAAACCTCTACCTAGTCCTGGACGGCTGAGAAGAGGCCGCGAGGAATGGAAGAGAAAGAGAAGGAATGGAAAAGAAAGAGAAGGAATGGAAGAGAACCAGAAACTTCGAAAGCAGAAACCTCTCTTCCAGCACCTAGAACAGACAGCACCTTGGAGAGATTTCACGCTTTTTGAGACGGAAAGGTCACACCCTGCAGTTTTGAAAATCCACCTTCTAAGGCTCACCCCACGTGACAGAACCTTCCTCCGGCTTCTCCAGGTTCCACGTTCCACGCTGGAGCTGAAATCCCCACTGTCCCCACCCCCATTCGCCAACCCCCCCCCCCGCCATCCCCCCAAGAGGGAAGAACCGCTGCGGGCCCTCCCGGCCCACCTCACTCCCTCTGCACCCCACCCCCAACTCCTCCAAACGCCCCCCCAGCATCCCCGTCGAGAAAGCCCGGCGAGCCCGCTCACCTCCACGCCCGCGCGTCCCCACCCCCGCCCTCTCCGTTGTGCGAAACCGGGCAGGTTCCCCCCCTCGCCGCCTTCCCATCCCCGCCACCCCGGAGGAGCGCGCCGAGGAGGGCCCCCAGCCTCACCCGCCCGCGCCCCACAGCCACCCCGGCCGAGAACGCCCAGAGGTGCCCCCACCTCGCCCCGCCCCCACCGCCCTCCAGCCTCGGTGGGAAAATCAGGGGCCCCTTCCCCCTTCCCCACCCCGCGCCCCGCTCCCCACCATTCCGCGGAGGACGCACCGGGAGCCCCCTGGGCACGCCCGCTCCCCCGCCCCCACGCCCGCCACCCCCGGTGGCGCGAGCCCGGGGCGGCCGAGGCACGCACCCGCGGGGACCCCGCGGCCCCTACCCCGGCCGGCCGGCCCGCCGAGGCCCGAGGCCGCAGGTACCGACCGCGGCAGGCCGGGCGGCCGGGGCGGGGGCGGCGGCGGCGGGGCAGGAGGGCGGCCGCTCCCCCGGGCCGCGGGGCCGGCGGGCGGGAGGCGCACACGCACGCACACGCGGAGAGAAAGCGGGCTTACTGCCTGGCGATGCTCGCCCGCGCAGCTGTCTCGGCGGCGGCCGCTGCCTGCACCGAGGCCGAGGCGCGGCGGCGGCGGCGGCAGCGGTGGCGGCGGCGGTGGCTGCGGACTGAGCCCCCTGGGCCGGGCGCTGGATGTAGGGCGCGGGAGGGGCGCGAGGGGAGGGGCGCGCGGGGGAGGCGGGGAGGGGGCGGGCGCGCGCGCGGGGGCGGGGCGCGGCGCGCGCCGCCCGGGCTCTGCCCGCGGGGGCTGCGGGGCGCGGCGCGCGCGCGGGAGCCGGCCCGGCGCGGGGGCGGGGGTGTCACGCACCCAGCGCGGCCACGTGCCCCCCGCTTCGGGAGCGGCCCTGCTGCCGACGCGGCGCGGGTGCGCGGGGAAGGTGGCCGCGGGGAGGCGGGGGCGAGGGCTCCCCGGGAGGGGCGGCTCTGGCCAGGAGACCGGAGGGAGGGAGGGCTGGGGGCGCCCGGCCCCCCCCCCCCGCCCAGTGCTGCAGCCCTCGAAGCCGGCGGGGAGTCACGAGTCACTGCAGGCAGCCGCGGCCGGGGCAGGGGGTGGGAGCAACAAAGAGAGTCGAGCGAGCGAAGGTGGCCTCACCAGGGGCCTCCGCTAACCTGCGCACTCCCTGCAAAGCGGCAGGGGCCCCGGGGTGCGCCGGGTTTCGGTCTCGACTGCGGAACCCCGTGGGCCGGAACGCTGCCGAAGGACACACCGGCGACCCTTCCCCTTGGTAGCAAGCCGGAGAGAGCGAAAGAAGCTCTATCGGTAATCCCAATACCACCATGCAGAGGGCTTTACATCACTCAGGAGAGCAATGATGGCAAAGCGGCACGTGGCTACTCATTCATTCACTCAACATTTGGTTTACTGAGCCCTCACCACGTGCCAAGCACCGTGCCAGGTGCTAGGGATAGAGTGAGGAGTCATGCGGATCACCATCCACCCTTCCCTGGGAGCTTGCAATCTAGTGGAGGAGACAGATGATAAAGAAGTGAGAAAATAATCAAATTTGGGATAATGCCGGTGCAGGAAAAGAAGAGTGTGCAAATTGTGTGGTTAGGAGAGGAGGGGGTGACATTTAAGCCGAGCCCTGAAAGTTAACGCCAGAAGCAACCGTGGAAAGAGCCAAGGAAAAGCATTCCAGAAAGAGGGAGCAGATGTACGAAGGCCAGAAAGAGGAGGCAACTCTTGATGCCTTGGAATTAAGAGGTGGTGATTGTGATTGGCACCAGCAGGGCCTGGGGTCGGGTGCAGAGCATAATATAAAGCTGGACAGGTTGGCAGGAACCGGATCTCATACTACATCGTAGGCGATGGGCAGACCGTTTTATTCCAAAAACAAAGGGAGGCCATTGAATGAATGGCTTTCTCCCAGGGCATGGCATGATCTCATTTATATTTCTTTTACATTTGTTTTTCTTTGGAATAATTGTAAATTCACATACATCTGTAAGAACTAATACAGGGAGGGGTTATGTACCCCTTACCCAGCTTATCCCACTGCAGAACTATAGCCCAAGACCACAAAATACTGACCAATCTTATTCAGATTTGGCTGGTTTTACTTGTACTCGTGTGTGTGTTTAATTCTATACGATTTGATCACACGTCTAAGCTCATGTAGCCACCACCACAATCAAAATACAAAATAGTTCCATCATTACAAGGATCCGGCCTGTTGCTCTTTTATAGCCACACCCACTGCCCTAGTCCGCCGGGTCCTTGGCCACTGACAACCATTAATCTGCCCTTCATTTCTATAATTTTTTTTTCAGAATATTGTGTAAATGAATCATACAGTATGTAGCCTTTGGGGATTGGCTTTTTGCCCTCAGCTTAATTCCCTTGAGCTACATCCAAATTGTTGTGTGTATCCATAGTTCTTTTTTATTGCCGAGTAGTATTCTGGGTCTGAGATATATATATATACATTTATGTATTTATATATATATATTTATATTTATATAAATATATTTATATATATTTGTATAAATATATGTATATATACATATAAATACTTGTATAAATATATGTATATATATATATTTAATGCTTATTTATTTTTGAGAGAGAGAGAGAGAGTGACAGGGGAGGGGCAGAGAGAGAGGGAGACAGAGAATCCGAAGCAGGCTCTGTGCTGACAGCAGAGAGCCCGATGTGGGGCTTGAACTCACGAACTGTGACATCATGACCTGAGATGCCGTCGGCCACTTAACCAACTGAGCCACCCAGGCACCCCCATCTGATATATATTTTTAAAGATCGCTTGGCTTGGGATTTGATGGAACAGATTTGAAGAGGAAATTGGAATTGGAGTAGAGACAGTATAGCGTGGACAATTGTTTTGAGACCTTTCACTGTACAGGGCAACTGAAGTCGAGTGGAATGAGAGGGACAAGAAGGGAGAAGAGAAGGTTCCCTCCTCTCTTTTGAATTTTGAGAGATGAGAGCATGTTTAGGAATAAGCAGGAGGGAGGATTAGCTGATGAGAGAGAAAGGTCTCCTAACGTCCCTGCCTAGGCAAGATGAAATGAGAGCTCGATTTCACGCAGAGGTTGGGCCCTCCACCTGCTAAAAGGCATTCTCCACTGTAAGACCATGGATGTACATGCTGATCAGGGTGCCAGGTGGGGGCAGCTGGCTGTGTGTATAGATCAAGCCAATCCAGTCTGATGACTTCTCTTTTCTCTCGAGGTGCACAAAATGGGTGCTGGCCTCCCTCTGGAGCGACCATAAGTCCTTGCAAAGTTCCCTTCTCTCTTCCTGGCACCAGTGGCCTTGGGCCTTCCCTTTTCCCACTCCACGCCCTCAGAAGCACTGAAGTTTCGTCTTTGTGGATGGCAGAAGAGACTGGCTTTACACTCGCTAGAAAAAGAAGCCGATCTGCCCTACCCTGATCCCAGAAGCCTCTGATAAACAGGCAACTAACTCCCCTAGTAAAATACCAGCCCAGCGTCCAGCCCCAAAGTAGCCAAGAGGCTCCCAAATACGGAAGGCTCTGAATGAAGGGCCCTCTCCCTGGAACCTCCTGGTCATTCTTCGGCGCTCAGTCAGCGTTATTTGTGGTTCATTTCTCAGAAGCCCCCTTTCTCCACCCCCTTCTTTTCTCCATCTTTTCTTCTTTCCTTCCCCTCCCTTCCTGCTCCCCCTTCTTTCCCCACCTCCACCGCTTCCTTCCGCCCTTCCTCCCTTCCACAGATATTCCTAGCGGGTGCGAGGCACCGATCTCCCACGTTGCTCCAGCTTGGTCTATACGCAAGGCCAGTCCTGTCTGCCTCTTAACACTTCATCTCCTTGGATTTGAACTCAACGTCTGTGGGTCATGGAAACACATTGTTCCGCTTAAAATATGTGGGGGGACTGTGTTGCAGAATAAGCAAAACGGATAAAACGAAAAAGGCTGCCCACATTGTGAACTCATGCGCTACATTCTGGTAATGTTTTCAGCATTAAGAAGCAACAATAAATTAAACAGACTAAAATCAGATGGTATGATCTCAGATCGGATCTTTTTCATTTCTGTTTCAGTAAGGAAATATAAGCATGAGGGGAAGAGTCTTAGGTTTCAACAGAATTTAAAACACCTTTAGAAGGAAATATGAAGCGAGTATCAGCACACAAAATAATCAAGTCCTTTGCTTTCTCTTCCAGAAGCACGATTGCAAAGTTATTGAGAGTGTATTGGTGTACCAGCGTGGTATTATGCGGGACAGTTTATATGCATCATTTCATTTAGTCTTTACGTTAGATTCTCATCCCCACTGTACAGATGAGAAGACTGACGCTCAAAGAGGTTAAGCAACTCTGGAGCCAGGATTTAACACCGAGCAGCATGGCTCCAGAGCCCCCAGTCCAAGCCAGTATACTCCACTTCCAAAACAACGAAAGAGGAGAGAGTTAATCACCTTTACTATGGTCATCCAAAGTGGCCGATTCTTTCTGGTGAGTGATTCTTGTTTCCAAAGTGCTGCCTAGTCCTTCATCTCAGTGATTTTTTCCTATCAGTGGAAGCCATGAAGTTCAAATATCTTCTTCCACAGGGGCCTCAAGCTGACAGACAATTGCCCCCTTTTGTGGTCATCACACACGGTGGCAACGGTGGAATCTGGTGCATCTGTCTCCCAGGGAGCACATCTACCTCTCTGGCCAGCCTCGCCTCCCACTTCTTCCCTCTCAGACTCTATGGACCATCAGCCTGGGGTCTAGGGGGAACTTGAAAGACATTCTGTGCACTCCCCTCTGGAAAACTTGACTGCAGTTCCTTTGCCGAGAACAGTCTTTTTTTTTTTAATTTTTTAATGTTTTTTTAAATTTATTTTTGAGACAGAGAGAGACAGAGCAGGAGCAGAGGAGGGGCAGAGAGAGGAAGACACAGAATCGGAAGCAGGCTCCAGGCTCTGAGCCGTCAGCACAGAGCCCGACGCGGGGCTCGAACTCACAGACTGTGAGATCATGACCTGAGCCGACGTCGGATGCTTAACTGACTGAGCCACCCAGGCGCCCCTAGAGAACAGTCTTTTTTTTTTTTTTTAATGTTTATGTATTTATTTTGAGAGAGTGGGGGCACATGCAAGCGGGGGAGAGGCGGAGAGAGGGAGAGAGAGAATCCTAAGCAGGCTCTGCGCTGTCAGCACAGAGCCCTACGTGGGATCTCACAAACTGTGAGGTCGGGCAGAATTGATTTATACTGTTAGTATAGCAGGGAATCATGTACAGTCCTGATGCTTTCAAGGGGTCTGTTTCCCCCAACAGATCATAGACGTCTTGAGGGCAGACAATGTATCTTTCTTGTTTATACTTCCAGTTTCTTGGAACACAGTAGGCATTAAATTAATATTAATTTTAAAAATCATTTCATTATGACAAAATGAAGACATGTACCAAATAGAGAAAATAGTGTAATGAACTTACAGGTACCCAGCACCCAGCTTTAACAATCGTCAACACATAACCAGTTTGGTTTCATTTACATTCCCCACCTATTCCCTCCAAAGCACACACACAGTGGGCTATTTTAAAGCAAATGCAACACATCATATTCCATCCAGAAATAATTTAGTATTCGTTGCTAAAAGACAGAGACTGTCAGGGCGCGCCTGGGTGGCATAGTCGGTTAAGCGTCCGACTTCAGCTCAGGCCATGATCTCGCGGTCCGTGAGTTCGAGCCCCGCGTCAGGCTCTGGGCTGATGGCTCAGAGCCTGGAGCCTGCTTCCGATTCTGTGTCTCCCTCTTTCTCTGCCCCTCCCCCGTTCATGCTCTGTCTCTCTCTGTCTCAAAAATAAACGTTAAAAAAAATTTAAAAAAAAAAGAGACTGTCTTCTTTTCTTTTTAAGGTTTTATTTTTAAGTAATCTCTACATCCAACGTAGGGTTCAAACTTATAACCCCAAGATCAAGACTCACATGCTCCACTCACTGAGCCAGCCAGCCTCCCCAACTTTCTTCCTTTGTTTTTTAACATAAGTGCAACATGATTATCACACCTCAAAGCAATGAACTAAAATTCCTTACTATCAATAAATACCTAGTCAAGATTCAGAATTCCCCACCTGTCTCCCAAATGTGTTTTACAGTTTATTTATTCCAACCACGACATTTTTTTAATGTTTATTTATTTATTTATTTTGGGGGGGGAGGGGCAGAGAGAGAGAGAGAGAGAGAGAGAGAGAGAATCCCAAGCAGGCTCTACACTGTTAGCGCAGAGCCCAACCCAAGGCTCGATCTCATGAACTGTGAGATCATGACCCAAGCCAAAATCAAGAGTCAGCCGCTCAACCAACTGAGCCACCCAGGCACCCCCCCCCCCACCCAGGACATTTTTAAAGCTTCATTTATTATATTTGATTGATGTGTGTAGTTAATGGTTCTTGGATGAATGAATGAATGAATGAACGAATGAATGAATCCTCCCTACCTTCTCTCACTAACACGTCTTCACTAGTCCAAATTCTACCCATTTTACAAAGACTCATCTATCTGATGCCAGAATCTATTCAAGCTCTCCCAGCTAAAAGTAATCTCTCTCTTGCCTCATAACATTTTTCAAAATATCTGTTGCTCTTATTACATTTAATCTTGTATTAAGGATTTTGTGAAGACAGCTTATCTCTTTCTGTAACTTTTTCAGCTCCATGAGTTAAGTAATATACCTTAATCACTATTGTGTATCTAGTGGCACCAAGGACAGCACCTTGCTCACATTAAACAACCAAATAAATTATTTCTACACTGAATGGACTTTAATTAAGACCAACATTCATAGAATCCTTTGTCTCCCTCGAGTACAGTGAAAGGACCACACGCTTTGGAATCTTGCAGACACGGGTTCAAGTTCGAGCTTGGCCACCTAATGGTTGTGTGGCCCAGAGCGAGTTATAAATTCAGAGGTCTTCAAAGTTTTTTCTGGTGACTATAGTAAAAAGGAAAATAACAAAACAAAAAAACCCAAAAAAACATTTTGCTTTCACGTTCCCTAAAATAATTTTGAAAACCTGTTAATCCCCTCACATACTGTAAATTGGTATCGCAAAGTTTTCATCCCACGTTTAGTCACAAAGGAAGTTATTTTCAGTATATAGTAAATATCGACATCTTAAAATAAAATGGTTACATTACTTTTTTGAGCTTGTCCAACTGAATCTGAATACAATAGCCACTTCGTACCCACCATCAGCTATTTTAAAAATACATGATCAAGATCTTGAAAATTTTACATCGTTCCCTTTTTCTCCTTTCCACTTCTCCCACAGAATGTTGTCCTAATGTAATATATTTTATGCTTATCAGTGTATTGTTCTTTGCTTATAAGTCTAATTTTGATCACTCTACATACTTCTCGGCGACAAAAATGTGACCATTAATTAAAATCTCCACCACTCCCCCACCCCCACCTCTGGCAACCACCAATCAGTTCTCTGTATCTATGGGCTTGAGGTGTTTTTTGTTTGTTTAGATTCTGCATGTAAAAGAGATCATACAGTATTTGTCTTTCTCTGTCCTATTCACTTAGCATAATGCCCTCAAGGTCCATCTGTGTTGTCACAAATGGCAAGATTTCATCCTTTTTTTTTATAGCCAAATGATATTTCATTTTATTCCATATATTCCATTTTATACCGCATTTTCTTTGTCCATTCATCCGCTGATGGACACTTAGCTTGTTTCCATGTCTTCACTATTGTGAATAATGTTGCAACGAACGTGGCAGTACAGATATCTTTTCAAGTTAGTGTTTTCATTTAAATACCCACAAGTGGAATTACTGAATCAGAAGGTAATTCTATTTTTAATTTTTTTGAGGAACCTTCATTCTGTTTTCTGTAGTGGCTGCACCAATTTACATTCTCATCAATATAGCCAGGGCAGTTGAAATTAATTTTTAAAGTTTCCTATGACCATAAAGCTCTATGTACTAAAAATAGAAAGTTTTCTGGATAGAATTATCCTTAGTGCACAATTGATCAAAAGAACATAAATATTTTATGAGATTTGAAAAATAATTTAAATATACAATGGAACAAATATCTTTGAAAGTGTATCTCCAGAGATGGATGAGGTGTTTTTCAATTAGTTCATGCATTTGTGGATAAACATTGCTAGAATGAGACAGAATTCAGTATCAATTTGATTTTGATCCTTTTTTTTTTTACTTTTCAAAAATGTAAACGCTAAGAAGCTTTGTTCAACAGAAATAGGTAGAATGAAATGAAAATTTTTCTCACAGCATTGTCACACAATTCTCTGCATTTCTTCTGAGTTATGTACAAAAAAATCCCATTGCGATCTATCATCAGAAGTTAATTTTAATGATTTATTAGCTGACAATTCCATTAGCGCCTTCGGCAGTTTTGTTGAAAACAAAGAATTAGAAACCACCTGTGTTGCAAAAGGTCTTGTTAAGCGGTGATTAGGGTCATTCACTTTTCCACACCAACACTCTGATTTTGGCTGGTCTCATTGTTTGTACCCAGAGGTTTCTGCCTCCCCCCCTCCACCCCCGGGGGGGGGGGGCTATGGACCAAAGTCAGATTAGTGACAGAGGGGAGTGGGGGTGGGGGTGGGTGCATGATTGTCTTTCTTTTGTAAAATGGGAGAAAGGCTGTTGGGCCAGAGGAGGTGAGAAAGAGAATCCACCTGGCAGAGTCGGTATTCTCAGGAGATCAATTTTAGGAAGTTGCGAGTCCAGAAATTGATTTCTTTACAACTGAACGTGCCCAGGGGCTCCGGGCAATTCTTCATGTATGCCCGTTGATATTCGCAACCTAGTTTGACTTATTTGACCTCATCCCAGTTTCCACATCTGCAATTTGGGACTGGCGTTACCTAAATCACAGGATTAATATGAGGAAGGAATTAAATGACACACCACATGTACAGCACGTAGCACAATGTCAGACACACAGTAGATATTTAGCAAATACTAGGTTCCTTCCCCACCCTTACACCCTGACATGCCCATTTTTACACAAGTACAACTGATAATCATTTTTGTTTACAGCCTGGAAAGTGTGTTTAAAAAATGTCATGTGGCCAAGATGACACATGAAATCAAAAAAAGTGGGCTGAAAATCCAATTCAGGATATTTCCCGGTGTATTATTTTTAAGTTTCAGACAGTTTTAAAAAGAAAAATACAGAGAATAGTATAACGAACACTCCTGCTTCCATTACTCAGAGTTAACAGCTGATAACAGTTTATATTTACTCTAAGTCTCTCTTTTGAGACACAAAGGAATTAAATATTATAGGTAAATATTTAATATTGACCACTGATGTCAGTCCTACCCCCTTCTCTCTCTTACGTCAACCACTATTATGAGTTGGTTTTGTTTTATGATTTTATGATTAATGTACATTAGTGGTATCATTAGTATATTTCATTCTGCAACTTATTTTTGTTTGTCTAGTTGACTCAATATCGTGGGTGGCTTTATACATTCCTCTCCTTCTACCCCACCGTCATCATTTTAGAAGTTATACATTCTATTTATATCATTTAGTCCAATGTAATCCGTATCTCTATCCTTCTCCTAATTTCTGCCCTCCCCCCTGCCCCACCCCAGCTTTGGTGTTTTTGTTGTTTGTGATTTTCGTTCCAGTTCTTTGTTCTGTTTTTGTACGACATGTTGATTTAATACATTCATATATTGCAACACGATGGCCAGTGTAGCCTTAGCAAATGCCTATTTGTTTTTAAATTGAGAAACAATTCACCTACCATAAAATTCACCCTTAAGTGTATAGTTGATTGGTTTTTAGTGTATTTACAGAGTTTTGCAACCATCACCACTATCTAATTCCAGGACATTTATCATCCAAAAGAAACCCCGCTAGCAGTCAGTCTCTCCACCATTTCCAATCCCCCACCCCCTGCCCTCGCCCCAGCAACCATTCATCTACTTTCTTTCCCCATGAATTTGCTTATTCTGGATGTTTCATATAAATGAGATTATGCAATATGTGGCCTTTTCTGTCTGGCTTCTTTCACTGAGCATAATATTTTCAAGGTTCATCCTTTATATTGCTGAATAACAGGCCATTGTATGGAAATGTTGTTTGTCGATGTACCAGTTGAAGGACATTTGAGTTGTTTCCACATTTTAGCTATCATGCATAATGTTGCTATGAATATGTGTGTATAATTTTTTGTATGGACATGTTTCAGCGCTCTTGGGTATGTGACAATTAATAATGGAAACCTTGTTTGGAATGGAGTCATTTGTTATTGTCAGTTGCAGACCCAACAAGAAGAGAAGGACCCTGCACATGGATAGTACTTTACTACCCCAGCCTGAGGAAGGAAGGCTTCCTCCTCTCCCGGGAAACAGCCCAGCCAATGAGAGACAGTCACAGCTCAGCCAATGAGAAGCCACTATACCTGGAACTCCCAGTTTACTCCAACGGACCTCTTGTTTACAACCGCGCTCCCAACTGCCGCTCTTTCTCTGTTAAAGAGAGTATCTGTCCTTTGTTTTCCTAACTTGCTTATGGTTTTGCCATAACTTGTTTGTTCTGAATTGCAACTCTGTGCTGTTCCTGAATACACCTATGTTTGCTGGTAAAATAATTGGCAGTTTTATTTTTAAAGTTAACAAATACATACCTAGGAGCAGAATTGCTGGGTCCAAGGGTAACTATATGTTTAGGCTTTTGGGGAACTGCCAAATTGTTTTCCAAAGGGGCTGCACTATTTTACACTCCCAACAGAAATGTATAAGGGTTCCAATTTCTCCACATCTTCATCAACACTTGTTACTGCCTGTCTTTTTTAGGATAATCATGCTGGTATGTGTGAAGTGGTATTTCATTGTAGATTTTGCATTCCCCGCCCCCCCCCCCATGACTAATGATATTTGTCAGTTTCTGCAAAAAAGCCAGCTGGGATTTTGATAGGGATTGCATTGAATTTGTAGATCAATTTGGGGAATATTGTCATCTTACAAATTAAGTCTTCTAATGCATAAACTTGGGATGTCTTTCAGTGTATTTAGGCCTTCTTTCTTTCATTCTTTCTTTCTCTGTCTCTGTTTCTTTATTTCTTCTTTCTTTCTTCTTTCTTTCATTCTTTCTCTCTGTTTTCTTTCTTTCTTTCTTTCTTTCTTTCTTTCTTTCTTTCTTTCTTTCTCTCTTCCTATTTTTTTAAGTAAGCTTCACACCTGGCACGTAGCCCAACATGGGGCTTGAACTCACGACCTTGAGATTAAGACCTGAGCTGAGATCAAGAATCAGACTCTTAACCGAATGAGCCACCCAGGTGCTTCATAGGCCTTCTTTAAACAATTTTTTTCAGTTTCCAGAGCATAGGTTTTACACCTTTTTTGGTTAAATTTATTCCCGAGTGCTTTATTCTTTTGATGCTGTTATAAATGGAATTGTTTTCTTAATTTCAACAGCAGATTGTTCATTATTAGTGTGTAGAATTACAATCGATTTTTACATATTGATCTTGTACCTGCAACTTTGTTGACCTCATTTATTAGTATTACAAGATCCTGTCATTCACAAGTAGAGATACTTTTACTTCTTTCTTCCTAATCGGGATGTCTTTTATTTCTTTTCCTTGCCTGATACACTAGCTAGAACCTCCAGAGCAATGTGGAGTGAAAGCGGTAAGAATGGACATCCTCGTCCTATATCTGAACTTAGAGGGAAAGCTTTCAGGTTTTCACCATTAAGTTTAAGGTTAGCTGTGGATTTTTGTACAGGCAGATCCTCTCTATTACTCACTGGAGTGTTTTTATCATGAAGGGATGCTGGATTTTGTCAAATGCTTTTTCTGCGTGTATTGACATGACCATGTGTCCTTTATTCTATTGATATAGATATTCTACATCAGTTCGATTGATATGTTGTAGTACGTTGCTTTTCTGTTGTTAAATCACCTTTGCATTCCTGGGATCAATCCCACTTGCCCAGATGCATAATGCTTCTTATATGTTTATATGTTGTCAGATTCAGTTTGCTCATATCATGCTGAGGATTTTTGCACCTACATTCATAAGCGATATTGATTATAGTTTTCTTGTGGTGTCTTTGTTTGGCTTTGGCATCAGTATCAGTACACTGGCCTGATAGATGAGTTAGGGAGAGTTTCCTGGTCTGTTTTTGGAAGAGTTTGTGAAGAATTGATATTAATTCTTCTTTAAATGTTTGAACAAATTCACCAGTGAAGCCATCTGGTCCTGGGCTTTTCTTTGCGCAAAATTTAAAAATTACTAATTCAATCTTTTTATTTGTTAGAGCTCCATTCAGATTTCCTATTTTTTTCTTGAGTCAGTTTCAGTAGTTTGTATCTTTCTAGGAATTTTTCTATTTCATTTATATTATCTAATTTATTGGTATATATTTGTTAGCAGTACTCACTTATTCCTTGTAATTTCTATAAAATCAATAGTAATGTGCCTTGTTTCTTTTCTCATTTTAGTAAATTGAGTTTTCTCTCTTTTCCTGTTGGTCAGTCTCACAGAAGGCTTGTGAATTTTATTGATATTTTCAAAGAAACGACTTTTTATTTGGCTGTATTGTTTTTCTCTTCTGTATCCAATTGGTTTCTTCTTTTTTTTTTCAATTGATTTCTTAGTGTACATACCTACCTCATAATCGATTAACATTTTATGCGTTAATTTTCCTTCTTTATCTTTGGAAAATTTATGTGTTTTTGTTTATATTTTTGTTTTCCTCAACTTTTTATTTTGAAATATTTCAAACCTCTAGAAAAATTGCAAGAATGGCATCATGAAAACCCATCTACCCTTCACGTACATTCATCTCTTGTTAATATCTTTCCACATTTGCTTTACCTGTGTATGGAAGTCTATATCTATACCGTCCTATCTATTTCTCTATCTGAACCATTTGAGAGTTATAGTTGCAGATGAAATGGCACTTCACCCATAAATATGCATTTCCTAGAAACTAGGGCATATGCTTGCATAACCTCAGTATGATAATCACACTTGGGAAATTTAACATTAATATTAAATCATTGAATTTGCATCCATAATCACATTTCCCCAGTTTTCCCAATAATATCCTTTAGAGTTGTTTTTATTTTTTTTTTAAAGATTTTATTTTTCAGTAATCTCTACATCCAATGTGGGGCTCTAACTTACAACCCTGAGATCAAGAGTCACATGCTTTACTGAACCAGGTAGGTGCTGTTTTTAAATCAGAATCCAATTGAGAATTAAGCATTGCATGTAGTGTCTCTTTAGTCTGCTTTGATCTAGAATAATTCCCCAGCCTTTTTTTTTTTTTTTTTTTTTGCTTTCCTGATGTTGGCATTTTGAGGAGTCCAAATCACTTATTCTTCTAGAAAGTCCTTCAATTTGGATTATATATGGGCAAGTACATGTGTCCTTCTTAGTGCACCATATCACAAGGCACACGATGTCAGCTTGTCCCGTAGTCATGTGAGGTCTGATCACTTGGTTCCAGTGGTTTCCAGCAGACTTCTCCATTGTAAGGGTTCCTTTCCCCCTTGTAATTAGTAAGGAATCTGTGAAGTGATATTTGGAGAATGCGCGTGAACACCCTATTCCTCAACATGCTTTCACTTGATAGTTTCAGCACCCATTGATGAATTCACTTGAATCACTTATGGCGGTGATTACAAAATGACGATTTTTTATTTCTGTCCTTTCTTCCACATTTCTGAGCTAGAACTCTCCTATAAATAAGAGCTCTCCCTTCTCCTCCGACTGTGTTTGAACTTGTTTCAGTATCTGTATGGACTCATGGGCCCTTTATTTATCATTATTCAGTGTGTCACAATACCTCCCTATCCTTATTCATTTTGAGGCTCAAATGATCCCAAATATGTCTAGTGAGGCCCCCTTCTAGCTGCCTCCTGTGTCTTTTTTTTTTTTTTGTACATAGTCTCTCAGTGGATAGAGTGAGCATCTCCTCGCTTTCTGACATAAGTAGATATTTTCACATCATTCTTTCCTCACCCTGGACATAGAATGAGCCTGTTCTCCAAGGAGGTAGTGGGGTAGACACGGAGACGTCCAGATCACCCTCTGGGAAAGGACTTGCGGTGCAGCTGCCGGGAGTGTGGTCAGTGAGCAGCCCCCAGCTGTCAGCTCCTCCTGGGTCTGCCTCAGATGCAGAACCACCTCAGCTAGGTGCACGCCTTCCCTGGGGCAACCCACATCCAGTGACTGAGGGAGACAGGGGTAGGAAGGCCCAGCTTTTCCACCCGATGCAGGACACTCCGTTAGGGCAAAATGCAGCTCCAGAGCTCCCTGCTGGGATGACGGAAGCTTTCTCAGCTCCGAATCTCCTTTCTCTTCTCAATCCTGCTTCCTCCTCCATCTTTATACATTGCCGATCCCTAGTAAATATCTTGGACTTCAAACTCCATCCCAGCATTGTTTCCAGGGAACCCAACCTGAGGTGCGTGGTACTTAGCATCCAAGATCTCGGTGCTGTGTGCTCATTGCAACTGGGATGTCGTTGCTTCTAGCCCCTTTTAGTAGACAGATATGGATTTTTAAGTCATGAGTTCATGCTAGTAGCTATGTTCAATCCCGCATCACATGGTTCTTCCTTTCCTTTCCCCATAATACAGTTTGTGTTTACTTTTACTCACGGTGAGAACCCTAACTCCCAATGTATGTACTCATTTACAATGTATTGAATTATTTGCTCCCTCTAATGGCACACACAAAATGGCTTCAGAATTGTTACAGCAATATATTGCCAATAATAAACTTACTGAAAATCTCCAAGATTACTTTACAGCTGTATTTGAACTTTGTATAAAGTATCCCGCTGAACGTGGACAGTGAGAGTGTCAAAAAGTTATTGGACTAACAAAAAAAAAGTTATTGGACTAAATTGTGTTTTATTCTGCTGTGTAGCTATATTTTCAATGTGGTGTGCAGTTAGGCTGATTTATTTGTTTGTGTTGAATTTTAGCTTTTTCCTCACATTAATTCAATTTGTGGAATACATAAAAATTTATATATAAATATAAAACAGAAAACATACAAACACATACTCCCAAAAGTCCCATTGCCCTTTCTTGCATTCCATTTGTTTCCTTTTTTAAAAATTTATGTATTTATGTATTTATTTTTTGAGAGGCAGGGGACAGGCAGAGAGAGAAGGAGAGAGAGAGAAGATCCCAAGCAGGATCCTCACTGGCAGTGCAGAGCCCGATGCGGGGCTCGAACCCATGATCTGTGAGCTCATGACCTGAGTCAAAAACAAGAGTCAGACACTTAACAGACTGAGCCACCCAGGAGCCTCTCTTGCATTTCATTTGCATCTACTTCCTTTAGGGAATCACTTTTCTTAATTTCTGGTTTATCTTTCCTGCAAAATGTATTTTGCAGATATTAGCAGATACATACATATGTATTTCCCTTTTGTTAGACAAAAGGTAGCATACTGTATATAGTATTTTGCATCCTGCAAACACAATACAGTCTATGAAGACATAATACAAGGTTGCTTTAAAGTCCTCTTTAGATTGTCCTTCTGTCTTCATTTTTCAGTTACTGGGTTTGCTGACCACTTGCCAGGGTGCCCATCTTCCCACAAATTTGGTTTTGGAGCTAATTATCTGTGGGGATTTTCTTCTTGTATGCCCATCCCTGTGAGGGTGGTTTCTCAGTGGCCTCAGGTCTGGCCCCTCAAGTTAGCGGCAGCTCAGCTCAAGGGTTCTTCCTGCAAGATTTCACAGTGCTAACGCCCATGCCCACATGGCACAAACCCAGACGTAGGGGCCATGTTAGAGTTTTCTATTCAGCGGTTGCCTAAAGCAGGCAGGAGATACTGGCCCCATCCTGGTGGGTAGACAGAATTCTTCCAGCCTTTGGTGTCGGGGAGAAAGCACAGTTCTAGGCCTTGGCCTCACAGCGGGACCCCAGTCCCAGCCCTGGAGCACATACTCAGCAAGTTTGGCTCCATTGCCCCATGGACTTGAAGCCCCGGTCCCGACTGCTCACGGCTCACCACTGTAGTTTCTTTCTCTGTTTTGGTCCATGCCAATTTTCCTCTCACATTTGCTCTTTATGTACTTCTGAATGCCCCTTTAAAGACGTTATGGATCATTCCCGTGTGTTTGAAATAGCACGGGGAGAATTTTGCATGTTTGCTTCACCATCTTGACATGAAACGATTCATTCATTGATTCGATGAACCTTTATTGAGACCCACTATGTGCCAGGAACAGGTCCGGATTCTTGGGACACCAGAATAAATTGAAACTGTCATAGGTAATCAAAGCTCACTTTTTTTTTTCTCTTTATGCTTTGTTTATTAAAAAATGTGCACTTTGCCTTCATAACCCAATAAACCTTTCAAATATGTTAGGATTGCTAGGATCTCTTGAAGGAGTGCTCACCTCACCCGCCTCCTCCTCCCTCACCTCTACCTGGATATACACTCTCAAAATAAGAAGAATTTCTATAGAGGGGCACCTGGGTCGCTCAGCTGGTTAGGTGTCCGACTTCGGCTCAGGTCATGATCACGCGGTTTGTGGGTTCGAGCTCCTCATCGGGCTCTCTACTGGTGGTACAGAGCCTGCTTGGGATTCTCTTTCTTCCTCCCTCTCTCTCTCTCTCTGCCTCTTCCCCACTTGCACTCTGTCTCTGTCTCTGTCTCTCTCTCAAAATAAATGAGCTTTAAAAAAACAAAGCATTTCTATAAAAAGTAAAAACTCACCCCGAGAAGAAAAGCTTTTCCTTTATTCCTTAAATCCTCCCATTGGATGCCCAGGAGCCCTTAAATGCTAAAGTGGACCACATGAATTTTTTTTTTTTGTAAAACAAAAACAAAAACACAAAAAACCCTGCCACCTACTCAGTACTCTGTATTACTCCCCAGGACCTCTTATGTAGATGGGATCTTGACTTTTTTTTTAATGGTAAATTATTTTAAGGAATTCACTGCTGATGTGAATTCTGGCTTCCGGGCAGACCTCTTACTTCTGTGGCCACCCTCCCAACGTTTCTTGGCTGACCGATGTCTACTGACGCTGTGCGTGACATTTTTCCTGATTGTTGTGTTTCGCGTCTTTTTATCCTTCTCTGGAAATGCTAAAATTGGATGCATTTTCAGTCTCTGGTTCAATGCTGAGACAAAAGGCCTCCTCTGCTCTTTGATATTTAACAGGCTGATGTGCTGACTAATTCTGCAGCAGCCTTCTGCATTAGTTCAGTTGCTAAATATAGCAGTGGACATAGTGTCTGATAAAAGCAAGTTAATTAAACATTACTTTTCAGCCATTAATATTTCAGTTGTTCACTGTTTAAGCACCAACAATATCGTGCAAAAAGCAATTCAAACCAAAAGCGCATGCCTATTCAGAATAGTTAAATGCAAGAGTCAACCATTTTTCTGCCATTTCAGAACAGGAAGCCACTGATAACTGCACTTCTTTCCCCCCAAAATGTGATCTCACCCACATCAGAGGCTAATGTTCCCTTTTTAGAATTGCTGAGGGCGAAGGGGAGCCAGAGAGACCTACTGAGGCAGAGCCAACTTAGGCTTGGGAGGGTTGTTCTGTCTGGGGTTAAATCACGTCAGTGTAATTGTTTTCTTAGTCCAGACTCTACCATGTATGCTTATGGTACGAATATGTGCACCCCTGGCCTGGGCTCCCCAAGCTTCAAGTCAGCTGAATATGAAGCAGCTGAATCCCAAAGAGCCAGGTAATTTATGTTGGGTATTGATTTACGGTTTTGGCGACATTGGACGAACATGCGGGCAAGTGAATTCTTGACTTGTTTTCTAGACTGGCATAGTTTAGGAGTGAGAGCCATTCTTGGTCGAGATTAGGCCTATATTTGGGAATTGGGTAAGAAGTGATTCTCTGTGAAGCTCACCGCGAGGACAGCCACAAAGGGGAAGCCAGTGACTGAAGTTACCGTTAGTTTGGGTCATATTTTTTCTTTTCTGGGTCCCCCACCCCCAATATCTTGCTCAGACAGCACATCGTTAATTGCTGTGAATTCAGTACAAGTGGAAACTGTCTTAATTCTATGTTTTTTTTAAACATGGCAGAAATAAAGAAATAAAAATAGTTTGTGTTTGTTGACTACTCTGGCATTTTTTTTAAATGTTTGTTTATTTATTTATCTTGAGAGAGAGAGAGAGAGAGAGGCAGAGAGAGAATCCCAAGCAGGGTCCGCACTGTGAGTGCAGAGCCCGACGTGGGGCTCGATCTCTCGAACCATGAGATCATGACCCAAGTTGACATCAAGAATCCAATGCTTGGGGCGCCTGGGTGGCTCAGTCGGTTGAGTGTCCGACTTCGGCTCAGGTCATGATCACCCGGTCCGTGAGTTTGAGCCCCGCGTCGGGCTCTGCTGACAGCTCAGAGCCTGGAGCCTGCTTTGGATTCTGTGTCTCCCTCTCCCTCTGCCCCTCCCCCACTCATGCTCTGTCTCTCTGTGTCTCTCAAAAATAAATAAATGTTAAAAAAAAAAAAAGAGAATCCAATGCTTAACCGACTGAACCACTCAGGCACCCCTGTGTCTGGCATCGTTTTAAGAACTTTACATGTATAATCTCATTGAAACTTTACAGTAATCCTATGAAGGAGGTACTATATTATCCTATTTCATAGATGATGAAACTGGGGGTTCAGAGAAGTTAAACAAGTTTCCAAGGGTCACACAGTCATTAAGGGGTTTTGAGGGGCGCCCGGGTGGCTCAGTCAGTTAAGCGTCCGACCTCGGCTCAGGTCATGATCTCACAGTTTGTCAGTTCGAGCCCCGCATCAGGCACTGTGCTGACAGCTCGGAGCCTGCAGCCTGCTTCAAATTCTGTGTCTCCTTCTCTCTCTGCCCCTCCCCCACTCACAGTCTGTCTCAGTCTCAAAAATAAATAAACATTAAAAAAAAAATTAAAAAAGAGGGGTTTTGAATATTCAAGGCTGGGCTCTCTGACTCCACTGCGCTGGCATAGACTTCTTTTCATTTTCGTGTTCCTCGCCATCGTGTATAATGTGTTTTAGAGGTGTTGGATCATGATTTGCCATTGACTTACGTCATCATTTCGGGGGAATTTTTGACCATAGCCTGGCATACAGTGTTTCAGGTGTGCAACATCGTGATTCATCAATTCTATGCATTCCTCAATCCTCACCCGATAAGTATAGTCACTACACGATATTGTAATATTATTATAATTAATTGGGCAATGAATTAGTATTTATTTACTACTGTATGCCTAGCACTGTGCAATCTGCTGCAAAAGACTCAGAGGAAATTAAGGCAGGACTATGTAGTGGAAAGCCCTCCACTGGCTTCTAGACCAGAATAAAATCTGAACCTCCTGCCATGACCTATAAGGCCTTGCATGCCTGGCCCTTCCCTCCCTTCCCCATTACAGCACCTACCAGCCTCCCCCTCTTCCTGGGCTCCAGCTACACTGGCCTTTCCTTCACTGAACACACTCAGCTTATCTCTGCCTCAGGGCATTTGCGCTGGCTTTTCTCTCTGCCCAGAACCATCTTCCTCCACAATCTCATGTGGCTGATTCCTTGCCATCAAGTCTCCTCTAACCACCCTATCTCAATAGCACCCACCCCCAGGTCACTGTCACAGATCTTGCTTTTATATCTTCACAGAGTCTGTAACGATGGGAAGTGGACTTGAACGTTTGCTTATTGTCTCTTTCTCCCACGAGAATGTGAGCTGCACAAGGGATTTTTGTCTCTTTTGTTCTCTGTGCTATCCCAAGTACCTAGAACAGCACCTGGCATGTAGCAAGTGCTCAAATAAACATTGATTGAATGACTGAATGATAAAGTGCTAACTTGCTTGTTACCCAGATATGTAAGTAAATCACAGGGGTTCTGAAGAAAAGGAGAGAAACGAAAGAAAATTTTAAATAGGAGGTCAGAGGGGCACCTGGGTGGCTCAGTGGGTTGAGCATCAGACTCTTGATTTCGGCTCAGGTCATGTTGCCAGCGTCGTGTGGACCGAGGCCCATGTTGGGCTCCATGCTGAGAGTGGAGTCTGCTTGAGATTCAACCTCTCTCTCTCTCTCTCTCTTCCTCCACTCTCTCTCTCTCAAATAAACTTTAAAAAATAAAAAAAATAAAACAATAAAGAGGAGGTCAGAGTTCAACTGGGAGATAGGTTTTAAAAAATGACGACTCAGAGCGCATTTTATTGTTTTTCGATGTGATTATCTGTGGCTCCTCTGTCAGTTAATCATATTTAAAAAGCCTAAAGACATCAGGGGGATGCCATGGAACAAAAAAAAAGCTTTTGAAATTTTAGGATAATTAGCCCTGTTTTATAAATAATACGTCTGGCACTTGAGTCAAAACAAATTGAGAAATTGAAAACTAATCAGTTATTGGCTAATTTCGAGCAGTGATGATTGCTCCAAACCTCAGGAGAGGATTGAATGTGCTCAACAGTCAGACTCAAAGGCCTGCTGTGGGGGGCGGGTGGCGGTGGGGGACAGGCAGCTCCTGCAGGGACGCCCCTCCAGCAAATTGGAGTTGCGGCCCCCGTATATGCATGCAGCAGTGTAGGCCTGACACGGCCAGGTTTTCCCCCTTTGTTTGTTTGTTTGTTTTTTTTTCAAGAAAAGCCAGAAATCCAGCTTTTTAGGTGAAACTGCTTGATTTTTCAATGTTGGCAACTAATCTAAATAGTTTTAAAATACCACAGGGGCCAAATAAAACATGTCTACAGGCTGAACTTGGCTCACGGTCTCCTGCCCTGGCTTTCTAAAGTTCCTTCCAACTTCTCAAATGCCTCCAGCCCATGAAATTTCTTTTTTAAAGACACATAATCTGGGTAAACATCTTAAAACCCTGATTAGCATAGGAACCTTTTTTTTTTTTTTAGATCGAAAGAAGAAAACAAAGCAGTTGAGATGTCTTAAAGCCAAGATGAAGAAGAAATGGGGACCAGGCTCGGTAGGTGAAAGGCTGGTGTAAATTTATGTTTGGTGCAAAACCCAAAATTTATCCAAAACTTTAATTGCAGAGTCTTGATCCTGGTCTTTGAGAAAATTGTAATCACATTGGATCAGATTCTCAGTTCATTAAAGAAAGGAGGAGATTAATACCAGCACCCAAGAATTTTCCATGTCCTCTAGAAGAATGATATAGAAATACCCACTCGTCTGAGAAGTATACTAAATATCACCGTACAACTTTCTAGAAGAACCAAATAAGCAGTTTCACATTAACTTTTCTCAGATAAGATGGGGTTGGCTTAGAATTTTCATAATATTAAATCCATTAGTGAAGTCAATTGTTTCCCTATTACCGAAACACATTAAGAGGATAATTTAAAAAGTTTTATTACTCAGCAGACTATTGCAAAACATTGGGACCCCCGAAAACAGCAACCTAAACATATTACCAACCTTTGATTTTAAACTTAGAGGTTGATTGTGGTGATTTTTTAACCCATTATTCACAATGTTACAGTAACAGAAACAACAAGTATTGATGAAGATGTGGAAAAAAAGGAACTCTTGTGCATTGCTGGTGGAAATGCCAACTGGTACAGAGGAAAACAGTATGTAGGTTCCTCAAAAAGTTAAAAATAGAACTATGCTATAATCCAGTAATTGCACCACTGGGTATTTACCCCCCAAATACAAAAACATTAATTTGAAACAATACATGCACCCCTATGTCTATTGCAGCATTATTTACAATAGGCAATGTATGGAAGTGGCCCAAGGGTCCATAAACTGATGAATGGATAGAGAAGATGTGAGATATATATCTATCTATATATAGATATATATATCTATATATAGATAGATATAGATAGATAGATAGATATATAATGGAATATTACTCAGTCATCAAAAATAGTGAAATCTTGCCATTTACAATGAAGTGGATGGAGCTAGAGAGTATTATGCTAAGCAAAATGTCAAAGAAAGACAAATACGATAGGATTTCATTCATATGTGGAACTTAAGAAACAAATGAGCAAAGAAAAGAGAGAGAGAGAGAGAGAGAGAGAGAGGCAAACCAAGAAACAGACTCTTAACTGTAGAAAACAAACTGATGGTTACCAGAGGGGAGGTGGGTGGGGAATGGGTGAAATAGATGATGGGGATTAAAGAGTGCACTTGTCATGATGAGCCCTGGGTGATGTATCGAAGTGTTGAAATCACTATATTGTCCACTTGAAACTAACATAACACTGTATGTTAACTATACTGGAATTAAAATTAGAAGTTAAAAATGTGACAGTAACAATTTGAAAATAAAATTAAGAAAAAATCCATTTACAGGGTGCCTGGGTGGCTCAGCTGGTTGAGCATCCAACTCTTGATCTCAGCTCAGGTCTTGACCTTGAGGTTGTGCGTTCAAGCCCTGCCTTGGGCTCCACGCTGGGCAAGAAGCCTACTTTTAAAAATCATTTAAAAAAGAAAAATTCCATTTAAAATAGCACCAAAAGGAATGAAATACTTAGGAATAAATTTAACAAAAGAGGTATAAAACTTGTACTCTGAAAAGTACAAAGCACTGTACAAATTAAAGAAGACCTAAATAAATGAAAGATATCCCACATTCATGGAAGGAGAAGATTTAATATTGTTAAGTGGTAACATGCTCCAACTTATCTACAAATTCAATGCAATCCCTATCAAAATCCCAACAATCTTGGGGCAGCTGGGTCGCTTGGACAGTTAAGCATCCAACTTCAGCTCAGGTCATGATCTCATGGTTCATGGGTTCAAGCCCCACATTGGGCTCTGTGTTGACAGCTCAGAGTCTGGAGCCTTTTTCGGATTCTGTGTCTCCCTCTCTCTCTCTGCCCCTCCCCCACTCACACTCTGTCTCTCTCACTGTCTCTCAAAAATAAGCATTAAAAAAATTTCAACAGTCTTTTTTTTTTCTTTTGCAAAAATGGCAAAGCCCATTCTTAAATCCATATGTAATCACAGGGGTCCTGAATAGTTTAAAAAATACTGAAAAAAAATACAGTTGGAATACTAACACTTCCTAATATCAAAATTTACTACAAAGTTCTAGCAACAGAAACAGTGGGGTACTGGCATAAGGGTAGACATATAGACTAACGAAATGAAATTGAGTGTTAAGAAACTAACCTATACATCTATGATCGATTGATATTCTACAAGGGTGCCAAGATTATTCAGTGGAGAAAGAATAGTCTGTTCAACAAATGGTGGTGAAGCCACCATTTTGCTGGATATCTACATGCAAAAGGATGAAGTTGGACCCCTACCTCACACCATATATAAATATTAACTCAGAATGGATTAGAGACCTAAACATAAGAGCTAAACTATAAAACTCTTGGGAGAAAATATAGCAGTAAATCTTGGTGACTTTGGATTAGGCAAAACCTTCTTAAATATGACACCAAAGGCACAAGTGACAAAAAAAAATAGATAAATTGGACTTCATCAAAACTAACAACTTTTGTATTTCAAAAGGGCACCATCAAGGAAGGGAAAAACAACCCAACAAAATGTAAGAACACATTTGCAAATCATATACTTCAGAAGGTGCTTGTATACAGAACATATAAAGAACACTGACAACTCAATAATAAAAAGGCAATCCAAATAAAAAGTTGACAAAGTACTTGAATAGACATTTCTCCAAAGAAGGCATACAGATGGCCAATAAGCACATAAAAAGATGCTCAAAATCACTAATTATTAAGAGAATGCAAATCAAAACCACAATGAAAGGGGAGATCATAAACATTTCCATCTTGGGGCGCCTGGCTTGCTCAGTCGGTAGAACATGTGGCTCTTGATCTTGAGGTCATGAGTTTGAGTCCCATGTTGGGTGTAGAGATTGCTTAAATAAATAAACTTAAAAAAAATTCCCATCACAAGGGAAAAAAATTGTTACTACATGAGGTAATGGATGTCAACTAAACCCATTGTGCTAATCATTTTGCAATGTGTACATATATCAAAGCATTATGTCATATGCCTTAAACGAATACAATGTTATATGTCAACTATATCTGAAGATAACTGGAAAAAATAAAGTGAAAAATCATCTAAAAAAGAAAATAACAAACGCTAGAGAAGGATATGGAGAAATTAGAAACCTTGTACACAGTTGGTGGGAATGTAAAAAGTGATGTAACCACTGTGGAAGAGAGACAATTTCTCAAAAAATTAAATGTAAAATTACCATATGATCCAGTGTTTCCATTTCTAAGTATACACCCAAAAGAATTCAAAGCGGGCTCTGGAAAAGATACTTGTACACGTATGTTCATAGCAGCTTTAGCCACAATAGCCAAGAGATGGAAGCAATCCAAGTGCCCGTTGGTGGATGAATGGGTAAGCGAAATGCTGTGCATACATACAATGGAATATTACTCAGCCTTCAAAACAAAATTGTGATACATGTACAACCTGGATGAATCTTGAGGATATTATGCTAAGCGATATAAGCCAGTCACAAAAAAGCCTAACATCTCTCTGTCTCTCAAAGAGTGAATAAAAACATTAAAAAAGCTTTTTAAAAAGTGGTTAAGATGGCCAATTTTCTGTTATGTGTATTTTACACAATTAGAAACAATTTTTTTTTAAATTGGCAAAGGATCTGAATAGACATTTCTCCAAAGAAGATATACAAATGGCCAATAAGCATGTGAAAAGATGCTCAACATCCACTGGGGAAATGGGGACCAAGACCATAATGACCTGGGGGCGCCTGGCTGGCTTGGTTGGTAGAACATGTGAGTCTTGATCTCAGGGTTGTGAGGTCAAGCCACACATTGGGCACAGGGCTTACTTAAAAAAAAAACAAAACAACCATAAAAACATGCCACTTCACACCTACTATGATAGCTATAATAAAAAAGACAGACAATAGCTAGTATTCACGAGGGTGCGGAGGAACTGGAACCTTCGTGTATTACTGATGCGCTGTAAAATGGTGCAACCACTTTGGAAAACAGGTTGGCGGCTCCTCAAAAAATTAAACGTGGCGTTATCATATGTCCCAGCGATTTCACCCCTAGGGACCTAGCCAAGAGAAACGAGAACGTGTGTTTCTCCATAAAAATGTTCATAGCAACATTGTTCATAACAGTCAAATGCGGAAACAAACTAAACGTTATTCAAGTGCAGAATGGATAAGTAAAAGGTGGTATTTTCACACTTTCGGTTCCATTAGTATGAAATGTCCAGAATAGGCTGATCTATAGAGACAGACGGTAGATTAATGTTTGCCTAGAGCGCGGGTTTGGGGGGGGGGTGGGAATAGGGAGCATCTACTAATGGCTGCAGCGTTCTTTTTTGTGGTGATGACAATGTTCTAAAACTGATTGTGGTGACGATTGCACAACTCCGTGATTATACTAAAAACCACCGAACTGTATACACTTTAACTGGGCAAATTGCTTGGTATGTGGGTTATATCCCAATAAAGCTATTAAAACATGAAAATCTGCGCATCTACAGAAATCACAGACTTATTTCACAAACATCGATGGAGCACCTACTATATGCCCTGCATTGTGCGAGGTGCCTTTCGAGGCAAAAAGCTAGATTTTACATCTGGACTGTCTCAAAGAGCTTTCAGTACAGGATGTGTGGGCATCAGTGACTATAATGCATTGAAGAAAGTGGAGACTGAACCAAAGAGATACCAAAAGCTATGATGAGGGTAAGATACATTCTTTTTTTTTTTTTTTTAAAGTTTATTTAATTAAGGGCACCTGGGTGGCTCAGTCGGTTAAGCGTCTGACTCTTGATTTTCGGCTCAGGTCACCATCTCACAGTTTGTGGGATCGAGCCCCACGCTGGGCTCCATGCTGGCAGCACGAAGCCTGCTTGGGATTCTCTCTCTCCCTCTCTCTCTCTGCCCGTCCTTCGTTCTCTCTCTCTCTCTCTCAAAATAAATTAAAATAAATAAATAGTTTATTGAGTTTATTTATAAAACCTTTTTAAGTTTGTTTATTTTGAGGGAGAGAGTGTGCGCACAAGTGGGGCAGGGGCCGAGAGAGAGAGAGAGAGAGAGAGAGAGAGAAAGAGGGAGAGAGAGAATCCCAACCAGGCTCCGTGCTGTCAGTGGGGAGCCCGACGTGGGGCTTGATCCCACAGTCTGTGAGATCATGACCTGAGCCAAAAATCAAGTCAGACGCTTGACCGACTGAGCCACCTAGGCACCCCAAGATAAATTCTTACTGGAGGTATCACTTGGGGTATTGAAGGGTAGTGGCATTTTGACAGGTATAGTTCAGTGGGAGAGGCATTCTATCTGTGTGTGGGGTGGCGAGGCACGGATGGGGGTAGCAACACACGGCAGGAACAGTGGAAATGAGAAGCGCCTATTGTGTTTAAGAGATGTCAAGCATCCCAGTCGACCTGGAGGTAAGACCTGGGATGTAGTGACACCCTAAGGCAGCACAGGCGGGTTGGGTCATATCCTGGAGAGCATCGAATGCCACGCTCACGGGTTTGGACTTGCCTCACTGGGCAAGAGAGAAACACAAAGGCTTTTGAGCAGGGGGGTTACCCTTGCCCCCCACACTACCTGCACCCCAGCCTGAATCACCCTCACCCTCATCCTGAATCACACATTATCAACTGCACATCTTGTCCTCCAGCAAGAGATCTGAGCAAGTGAACTAGAGAAGCTTGTGACCCGACACCAGGCACAGCACAGACGAAGCTGAACGGTCAGAACAATAGGCATAGTTTGTCTCTCGTGTATCTTTCTCTGAAGCTACGGGTGGATCTGCAAGAGGAGGAATTTAGGGTATGTGGATGATATATAAGGTAAAAGAAAATGAAGCAAAAGGTAATTAGAAGTTCCAGGAAAAAATACATTACAAGACAGAAAAAAATCATATTACTTGACTCCACAGTAAACGATATTAACATAGTTGTAATGGTATAAACACTTTTTCATTTTATTTTATTTTATGTTGTTTTTTAATGTTTTTTATGTTTTTTTATGTTGTTTATTTTACGTTGTTGGGGAGCCACCGACACTTATTTGATTTTATTTTGTATTTATTTTTTAATGTTTTATTTATTTTTGAGAGAGAGAGAGCGAGCGAGCAGGGGAGGTGCAGAGAGGGAGGGGACAGAGGATCCCAAGCAGGCTCCACACTGACAGCAGCGAGCCCCATGCGGGGCTCGAACTCACAAACCATGAGATCATGACCTGATCTCATGAGGTTGGGTTGCTCAACTGAGCTGAGGTTGGATGCTCAACTGACTGAGCCACCCAGGCGCCCCAACACTTGTTTTATTTTAAAGTATAATTACTTACAACTAGATAGTGTAAGATTGTTAGATTTCATCTCTGTAGTCCTCTCGTAGCATAACAAGAAATCAATAGATGATGTCTGAAACCTATGAACTCAGAAATACCAACAAAATCATACTGTAAAGAAATGTGGTCATAATTACTAGAAGGAGGAGCAGAAGGTATTTAAGTGGTTGCTTCTGTGGAACAGAACTAGGGTGTGATAAAAGGTGAGTAGGGGAACTGTGGCTTTTCATTGTGTGATATTTGATTCTGAATTAATTTTTTGTAGTATTCATATATTAACAGATATTTTAAATGATGTGTTTATAAAAAAAAATCTAACTGTGGATCTGCTATGAAGTTTCACCTGGAGACGGTTGAAACCTAACGAGAAGGATAGTATGAAAGTCATGACAAGAGATACTAAGGGCCTGGGGCGCCTGGGTGGCTCAGTCAGTTAAGCGTCTGACTTCGGCTCAGGTCATGATCTCAGGGTTGGTGGGTTCGAGCCCCATGTCGGGCTATGTGCTGACAGCTCAGAGCCTGGAGCCTGCTTCGGATTCTGTCTCCCTCTCTCAAGATCCCTCCCCAACCAGTGCTCTGTCTCTCTGTCTCTGAAAAATAAATAAATGTAAAAAAAAAAAAAAAAAAAAAGAGAGAGAGAGAGAGATATTAAGGGCCCGAACTAGGCTGGTTAGGCAAGCAAATGTTCAACCAGATTTGCTCAATTCACATTCATCCAGACCTTCTTCTGTCAGGAGTCTCATTACAACGTTCTCTCTCTCGTCTCTCCTATCCCAAGAAAAGACCAAAGAGGGTGGAGCCATTTCATCTGACAGAAAGCAGGGTGACAGCTGGCTTCAGGAGCACAGAGAACTGTAACGCCGATGTGTGTGCTCGCAGGTAGAAGGTTACAGGCAAGGGTGCATAACCCTTGTTCTATTTGCCCCCAAGAGCTGGAGGCTTCCCAAGATTCCATTCTCTTTATCTTCAGCAAATAGATTCTGATCAAATGCAGAATTGAAGATCCAGATATTTTCAAACAGGGTGTTTTCATAGAATTGTGTAGAGGAGCCCCGCAAGCTTTCCTGGAATTTGAGAAAGCCATGGTTCAAGAGGCTAAGTGCCTGAGAAGTATTCTATCGAGTTATACAACCGTCTAGAAGCAGTGCCCAAGGAACTCTGCATCGAAGTATTAAAAAAATAAGAAACAGAGATGTTGGTTACCCCATGGTTGCACACAACCGAGTGTATATTTAGTCTGCAAGCCCTCCTCCCGAGTCCTCTTGGAACTCTGAAGATTTCCCTTCAAAGCAGAGGTTTCGATGGTAAAAGACGCCAGCACGGTTAGATTGTACGTAAGCCCTGCCATCTGAGCAATCGCCAGGCAGGTTATAGATTAAGTGAATTCAGCATGTGTGGTGGCTGCAAATCCCTAGACATTTAAGTTTAGGGTCTGATTATTTGAGTGTGTCATGATAGTGTATCTACAGACTAAACAATATCTGTTCGCTGCACAAAGACAAGTTACCGAGGCAAGAAGCCAGCTACAGGGGAGGAAGACGAGAATCATGACAGTGGCTTTGGGGTGCGGGGTGCGGACTGCACTTGGTTTCCATCCCTCCCTCCCCCCTCGCCCTCATCGATTTCTCAATATCCCAGCCAGGTCCACTCTGCCCCAACCCTGAGGGGCTGTTCCACCTCAAAGAATTTCACCCTTGAAACTTGGGATCGTCCCAGTTTGCTCTAACTTGTAGCAGTTAACCCTGCTAAGTCCTGTTAACCTCTGGAATTTCTAAGCTAGTCGATGCAGCTTGTATTATATGGTTTGGGTTCATTGCTACTTTTAGAATATGAAAAATATTTTTTTTAATAATTGAAACAATTTTTTTAATGTTTATTTATTTTTGAGAGAGAGTGAGTGGGAGGGGTAGGGAGAGAAAGAAGGAGACACAGAATCCGAAGCAGGCTCCAGGCTCCGAGTGGTCAGCACAGAGCCTGATGTGGGGCTCGAACTCACGAACCGTGAGATCATGACCTGAGTCGAAGTCGGACGCTTAACTGACTGAGCCACCCAGATGCCCCTGAAAAATATTTTTTAAATTAGAAGTTGGGAGAATGCTCAAGAATGAGAGACCGTTTGTATTTTCACCATGGGCACAAGGCATTAAAACATGTCTCTCAACATTGCAGCTGCTAAGTAACGCAGCCAGGTTCCCAGTCTCCTAAATGTTTGCTTATGTGCCTCTGCATTCCCATGATACCATTCAAAAGTTCTGCTGAAGTCCCCCACGATTTAGGTGCACAATAGGAACAGGAAACATCATTTCCCATTTATTCTGATTCCTTTTTGCGATAGACCGAATGTGCCCCCTTCCATTCTTATGTTTGAGCCTAACCCCCAATGTGATGTATTAAGAGGTGGGCCTCTGGGAGGTGATGAGGTCATGAGGTGGAGCCCCCACGATGGCTTTAGTGACCTTATAAAAGAGACCGCAGAGAGCTCCCTCACCCTTTCCACCATATGAGGACACAGCAAGAAGATGGCTGTCTGTGAACCAGGAAGTGGGCTCTCGCCAGACACTGAATCTGTCAACACCTTGCTCTTGGACTTCCGGCCTCCAGAACTGTGAGTAATACATTTCTACTGTTCATAGAGCCACCCAGTCTGTGGTCTTTTGTTCTAGCAGCCCAAACGGACCAAGGCATCTTGGGAACCGGGAGCCAACACCATCGCCATTCTAGACTAGACAGTTCAAAGCAGGAAGGGTTTGCTCAAGAAGAGGTGAGTGTGGTGTTTTGTCCTAAATGCTGAGGTTCTGTCATTCATCCAGTGTTGGGGCCTGTGCTGGGTCCTGGGGCTATGGGAGTGGACAAGGGAGGTCTCTTCCCTGCCCTCATCACACTCACAGTCTAGTAGGGAGAGACAGACCTGAAACAAGAAAACAAAGGGAGAGCATTTCAGGGTGTGAGCAGAGCTATGGCGGACATAAACAGGGAGGTATGGTAAGAGTCACCGGTGGTGGGGGGGGGGGGGACTATTACGGAGGTTCAACATTTTCCTTTTGGTTATGATGGCCTTGCCCCGAGAACTTTTCAGTCTAGCGAGGGAGACAGACTAAAAACAAGTAGACCAAAAAAAAAAAAAACAAAAAACAAACAAACAAAGAACTAATTGCGGGTTATGACAAAAGAAACAAACAAAGAAACAAAGGGTGGTCAGAGAAGGTCTCTCCCAGGGGGTGCTAATTCAGCTGAGGCCTCGTGGGGAGAAGGAACCAACGAGCCCAGAGCTGAGGAAAGAACATTCCAAGCAGCGGGAACAGAAACTTGGAAGTCTTTAAGATGGGGGAAAGCAGGTCATTTTCAGAAAGGAGACCAGTGTGGCCTAGCGAACAAAAGGCAGACTGGAAGAAACAAGGTTGAAGAGTTACACAAAGACCGGCTCCAGCCCGCAGTGAGGAGTGGGGTTCTTGTTCAAACTGCACTGAGAAAATGAAAAAGCCGCTTATAGCGTACCGTTCCTTGGCCTTCTGTTCCAGACTGGCTCTTTCTCTGTAAACTTTCACGGGGCAGGTGGCACAGGTTGTCAGTGAGAAATGTGAAATGTTTGAAAGCAGACTAAGCTAGCCTTGGCCTTTAACAGCCCATAGATATCCAAGTGAATATTCAAAGACAGTGGCTATATGCAGACCGATCCTTGTAGACCATTATGGCCAGCAACCTGGTAAGCCAAGTGAAGCTTGAGTCTCTTCCCCCTTCACCTTCTTTAAAATGTCTAGCAGGGGTGGGGGGCCTGGGTGGCTCAGTCATTGAGCGGCCGACTCTTGGTTTCGGCTCAGGTCATGATCCCACGGTTCGTGGGTTTGAGCCCCGCGTTGGGCTCTGTGCTGACAAGTGTAGAGAGCTCTCTTTGCCCCCGCCCCAGTACTCATGCCTGTTTTCTCTCTCTCAAAATAAATAAAAATAAACTTAATAAAATGGCTAGCAAGGACAGTGTTTCTAACGCGCAGTGATGTTTGTTATGTTCATACCGTTTTCCTCCCTTAATAAGTAACTGAAGTAGCAGTTTGGTCAGTAACATACCGCCTCCTTCCAAAGGGGATATGAAGTGGGTCGCATAAATCCATGTAATACCACAGGATCAAAAGCGATCAATAGATAAAGTTCACGACCAAGGGGAAATATGGGTAGGAAAAAAGCATGAAACCGGGAAGAAAGTCAAAACAGTTTGCTGGAATTCTACAAGTGGTTCACAAACCTAGATACGGGCTGTCTGGTAGACAAATAAAAGAAGGAAGCAAGACCAAATTCATAATGTCTATAAGGTAAACCACAGTTTTGCTCAAGATAAGTGCAGCTTTTCCTGGTATGGAAGCCTAAGAGAAATGTCTCTCATGGGTCCTTCTGGACTGGGGACACTGTGCTCAGGTGCACCTATGTTGTTTTTTTTTTTTTTTTAAAGCAACTTTATTGAGGTATCATTTACATACCACAAAATTCACCTGTTTTTTAAAATTTTATGTTAGTTTTTAAAGTTTATGTATTTAGAGAGAGAAAGCACAAGTGGGGGAGGGGCAGAGAGAGAGAGAGAATCCCAAGCAGGCTCTGCGCTGACTGTGCAGCATATGGGGCTCGAACCCACAAACCATGTGATCAGGAGCTGAGCTGAAGTCAGACATTAATTAACCCACTGAGCCACCCAGGCGCCCCTCACTCCTTTTTTTTTTTTTTTTAAGATTTTATTTTTTTTACGTAATATCTGCACCCAACATGGGGCTGGAGCTCACAACGCCAAGATCAAGATTTGCACACTCTATTGACCAAGCCAGCCAGGAGCCCTCAAATTCCCCTGGGTTTTTTTTTCTTTTGAAGTTTATTTATTTATTTTGAAAGGGAGAGAGAAAGCATGAGTGGGGGAGGGGCAGAGACAGAGGGAGACACAGAATCTGAAGCAGGCTCTAGGCTCTGAGCTATCAGCACAGAGCCCAACGCAGGGCTCAATCTCATGAACCAGGAGATCATGACCTGAGTCGAAATCGAGAGTCGGATGCTTAACCGACTGAGCCACCCAGGCGCCCTCAAATTCACCTGTGTTACGTGTGACATTTGCCTGTGTCCCTGGGTCTTCTGCAAGGCTTCTACATAAGAACACCTAAGGAGGTTTTGGAATCGGGGGAAAGCATTATCTTTCCTTCAGATAAAGTGATTCACGTGGGTAATCATACTTTCTCCTAGCAAACAGCTCTATAATTGTTAGCATATTCCTTCTAATTGCTAATCTTAAGGATTACAGTATTAGTTCCACTTGATAAGATGGAGAACCTAAGAGCAGGGAAACTGAACAATTTAGCTGAAGGCAGACATCTGGCCAGGGCTAGACTTCAAAACTGGACTGTTACCCAAGCCATATTCTGATTCGAATTGCTTAATATGGGTTGATTTCTCCCTGTTTACAGATGGCTACTCCTGTAGTGTGTACATCTCACTCAATTGAAGTCCGGAAATGTGAAAGGGCTCCAGGAATTCAAACGCCCTTAAGGCCCCATGTCAGATGGCTAAGCACAGATTAACTGTGACTAATACACTCCAAAGCTATAAATGAAAAAAAGAAGATGTTTGCTTCTTCATTTTTGGAGACGCGTACAAACATTTTATTTTGAACTTCAAAAAAGTACCATCATGTTGGTCCAACGGGGATGTATAGATAATCACTCAAGAGCACAATGTGAAATATGAGGATATTATTGCAAAAGACCTTGTTATTGTCCAGAATACATTAACAGAAGAATAACAGGCAGACCAAAACGTTCGTAAATTCATCCTTTTTGTTTATCTGGCATTTACGCACTCCTTGTAAAGTATTCTACACGGCCAAGCAAGGATTTGACCATTCTGGAGCCCACAGTCCTCGACCAGGACATTTTATGATCTCTCCAGACTCCAGCCAGCACAGACTAAGAGCTGGAGAGGGACAGAAAGGCCAGAAGGTGCTTTCTGGGATCATCTAAGAGTCCTGCACAGTGCTGAGAACATAGTAGGTAGTCAGTAATCGGATCTTAACCCGAAGATGCTAGGGTGGGGAAAGAGTTATTATTTTCCTGTTTTGTTTTTTTCCCTTAAAAACCAACTTTTTTGTTGAGTGTAAGTGTATAGCTTGGTGAATTTTCACAAGCTGACCACACCTGCCTAACCAGTTAGCCATTTCCAACGGAAGATTTTTTTTTAAGTTTATTTATTTCTTTTGAGAGAGACAGAAAGTGTGAGTGGGAGAGGGGCAGCAAGAGGGAGAGAGAGAGAGAGAGAGAATTCCAAGCAGGTCCCACACGGCCAGCCCAGAGCCTGACGTGGGGCTCGAACTCACGCACTGTCAGATCATGACCTGAGCTCAAGTCGAGAACCGGACGCTTAACCGACTGAGCCACCCAGGCACCCCTCCGATGGAGGATTTTTAACGAGAAATGCGCAAAAAAAAAAAAAAAAATAGGCAAGACCTATCCTCTGCACTGGAGAAAAGCATAGTCTAGTAGAGGAGACAGATGACAAGCAAAAATGCAAAACCGTGTCATTATCATCCATGTGCTGAGGGCCCCGATAGAAGTGTGCACGAGGTGCCCAGAGACGCGGTGGAGAAAGGGGTTCACCTTACTTTGACTTACTGAAGTCCTCGGAGAGGAGGGGACATTTGGGATGGATCTTAAGGGACAAGAGTGTCTTGGGTAGAGGAGGGTGGGGACAGAACTTGGCACGTGAAAAGAACAGCATGGACAGAGGCACGTTTGGGAGAGCTAAGGGAAGGAGACTGCAGCAGGAATGCCGGGTTCGGGAAATTCCCCTGTTGACCCCACAGCCTTCTCCCTCGGATACTCTCCTTTTCTGCCTGCCTCACAGCGCAACTTCTCCAAAGATTCGTCTCCTCACACCGCCTCTTCGTCCCCAGCCCCCATCCACTCCTCAACTCACTTTGATCTGTCTTCCTCACTCTCTACTTGACTGAAACCACTCTTGCTGAGGCAGCCAATTTACACGCTGGCAAAGCAAAGGAACATTCTTCTGTCCTATTATGTAGCCTCTCAGCAATATCCAGACATCAATCCTTCTTTCCTAGGACTATCTCTTTTCTTGGTTTTGGTGGCATCCCACATCTTGGCTTTCATCACGTTTCTCCTTCAGTGCCTTTTGCTAAATCCCCCTCTTCCTCTGCTCTTGCAAAGAGTTAATACGCTAATGCACGGAAAGTGTTTAGAAAAGTTCATGGTAAATAGTAAACACTCAATAAATGGTACGTGTTATTATTTCTAGTGTTCCTGTGTCATCTGTTTCATTTTTCCAGTCCTGCTATTGATTTATGCTTATTTTAAGTTATTATCCAACCTCTGAATTTTGTTGTTCCTCAGGACTCATGCTTTAAATGCCATCACCTAATTATGAATCACAAATTTCCAATTCTAGCCTTTCTTATCCACTGAGCCCTTTTTTCACACAGTAGCCAGAATATTTTTTGACAGAGAGAGAGAGAGAGAGAGAGAGAAAGCAAGCATGCGCATGCAAGTAGGGGAAGGGCCGAGTGGGAGGGAGAGACAGTCTCCAGCAGCCTCTGAAGTGGGATCCGTGCCGACAGCCGAGAGCCTGAAGTGGGGCTCGACCTTCCAACTGTGAGATCATGACCTGAGCCGAAATCAAGAGTCAGACCCTTAAATGACTGAACCACCCGGGCACCTCCAGAGTATTCTTTTTGAGACTTATAGATCATCATATTCACTGGTGGATATATTGAGTAACTAAGATTGGTAACAAGGCAACAATATCTGCTCTTTTTTTAAAATAAACTCTGTGCCCAGTATGGGGCTTGAACTCACGACCCCGAGATCAAGAGTCTCCTGCTCTACTAACTAAGCCAGCCAGGAGCCCCAAGAATGTCTACTCTGGTCACTTTTTTTAAACCCCAGTATTGTTAACATACAGTGTTATATTACTTTTGAGTGTACAATATAGTGATTCAACAATTCTATACATTACTCAGCGGTTATCATGATAAGTGTATTCGTCAAAAAAAAAAGTTTTATTGGGGCCCCTGGGTGGCTCAGTCTGCTAGGTGTCGGACTTCAGCTCAGGTCATGATCTCACAGTGTAAGTTCAAGCCCCACATGTGGAGCCTTCTGGGTATTCTCTCTCTCCTTCTCTCTCTGCCCCCCCCTCACTTGCTCTCACTCTCTCAAAATAAATAAATAAACCTAAAAAATAAAAAAATTAAAAAGTTTTATTTATTTAAATGATCTCTACGTGCCATGTGGGGCTCGAACTCACAACCCGAGAACGAGAGTCGCATGTTCTTCTGACTGAGCCAGCCAGGAGCCCCTACTCTTGCCACTTTTATTCAACACCATCCTGGAGGTTCTAGCCAGTGCAATGAGTCAAGAAAAAGAAATGAAGGCATACAAATTGGGGAGGAAAAAAGTTAGTTTTATTCAGATACCATAATTGTGTATAGAAAAAAAATTTAAGGAATCTACAAAAATAAAACAACTACGGTAATAAGCACATTAAGCAAGGTCACAGGTATAAGATCAATATACAAATTCATTGTGTTTCTATATACTGGCAATGAGAAATCGGGAAATAAAAAATCAAAACACATTATTGTTTGTGATAGCATCAAAAAAAGCCTTCAAAACCCAGAAAAAATCTAATAAAAGACATTCAAGATCTCTAGATTGAAAAATAAAACACATTGCCAAAAGAAATTAAAACAGACCTAAATAAATGGAGAGATACATCATGTTGATGGGCTGGAAGTATCAATAAGGGTAGGATGTCAGTTCTCCCCAGATAGATCTATGGATTTATTGCAGTCCCATTTGTAATCCCAGCAAATTCCTCTTGTAGAGATTAACAAGATGATTATAAAATTTATATGAAAATGCAAAAGATCTGGCCCAAACAATCTTTTTTTAAAAACTTTTGTTTTAAATGTTCATATTTGAGAGAGAGAGAGAGGGAAGCAGATTGAGGGCTGGGGAGGGGCAGAGAGAGAGAGAGAGAGAGAGACACAGAATCCGAAGCAGGCTCCAGGCTCCGAGCTGTCAGCACAGCGCCCATCGCGGGGCTCGAACTCACAGACCGCGAGATCATGACCTGGGCCGAAGTCAGACGCTCAACCGACTGAGCCACTCAGGCGCCCCAAACCATACTTAAAAACGAAAAACCGTGGATGTTGCGCAGTATCTGAATTAATGCTTAATTCTAAAGCTAATAATGTGTGATACTGGCATAAAAACAGACAGGTAAATAGAAAATGTAGGGAGTCCAAAAATATATATTCAATTGGTTTTCAACAAAGGTGCAAAGGCAATTAGATGGGGAAAAGATAGCCTTTTCAGCAAATGGTACTTGGAACAGCTAGATATTCTTATGGAAAAAAAATGAACATTGCCACCCCCTCACTGCTTACTTAAAAAGTAATCTCAGGGGGCGCCTGGGTGGCTCAGTCGGTTGAGCATCCGACTTCGGCCCAGGTCATGATCTCGTGGCCTGTGAGTTCGAGCCCCGCGATGGTCTCTGTGCTGACAGCTCGGAGCCTGGAGCCTGCTTCGGATTCTGTGTCTCCCTCTCTCTGGCCCTCCCCCCGCTCACACTCTGTCTCACTCTCTCTCAAAAATAAATAAACATTAAAAAAAAAAGTAATCTCAGATGCATAATGTACCTAAATGCAGTTAGGTATAGTTAAAACTATAAAACTTTTAGAAGAATATTTGCATGAACCGGGGAAAGGCAACAGTTTCTTACACAAGATATAGAAAGCCCTGACACGGGGTGCCTGGTTGGCTCAGTCAGTAGAGCGTGCAACTCTTGATCTTGGGGTTGTGAGTTTGAGCCCCATGTTGGGTATAGAGATTCCTTTAAAAGGAAGAATAAAGAGAAAAGAAATAAACAAAAGGAAAAAAAGTTACAAACATTTTTTAAAAAAAAGAAATCACTGACATAAAGAAAAACAAAGACAAATCAAATTTTAATCAAAATTAAAAATTTCTTTTCATCAAAAGACACCAGTAAGAAAATGGACAATCAAGTCACAGATTGGGAAAAAAAAATTTCACCATACACATTACTGACAAAGGACTGAAGACAAAAACCCCAATAGGAACATGGGCAAAAGGCTTAAACCGACACTTGACAAAAGAAGATAGATGAAAATACACACAATAGGGGCACCTGGCTGGCTCTGGCAGAAGAGCATCTGACTCTTGATCTCAGGGTTGTGAGATCAAGCCCCATGTTAGGTGTAGAGATTACTTAAATAAAACTTAAAAAAAAAGAAAAGAAACACAATAAATTTATGAGAAGGTTCTTGACACTATTGGTCATCAGGGCAATGCACACTAGAGCTGCAGCGAAATACCTCTTCACACTCTTTAGAATGGCTAAAATAAAAAAGACTGACAGCATAAAATGTTAGCAAAGTTGTGGAGCAACGGGAAACCCCACACGATGTTAGGGGGAATATAAAATGGTAAACCATTTTGAAAACCTGTCGAGCAGATCCTTATAAAGTGAAACATACATCTTGCCTGTGACCTAACACTTCCACACCTCGGCATCTATCCCAAACAAATGTAAGCTTATGGCCACAAAAAGGCTCACATAAGAAGACTCCCAGTGGCCTTAGTCATGTAGTCGAAAACCAGGAGTAGAGGACCAAAACGTATGTACATCCACAGGAGAAAGGGCAAACGGTGGAAAATCAATATCCTGGAGTATTAGTCACCAGGAAAAAGAACAAACTACTGATACATGCAACAGCACGGATGAATCTCAAAAATACAATGTTGAACAAAAGAAGCCAGACATAAGAGTGTATACCATTATGAGTTTATTTATATGAAGTACAGGAACAAACAGAACTAATCTATAGGTGGGGGTAAGGGGCATGAAAGAACTTTCTAGAGTGATGGAGATGTTTTATTGATTTTTTTCATTAAGTTTTTCATTTTAATTCCAATATAGCTAACATGCGGTGTTATATCAGTTTCAAGGGTACGATATCGCGATTTGACAATTCTATACTTTATTCAGTGCTCGCGATGGAGATGTTTTATGGCTTGATCGGGGTGTTGGTTACGCAGAGGTTTATAATTGTCTAGACTCACTGAACTTAAGATTAATGAATTTTTGCAAATGTATACTTAAAATTTAATTAAAAGTATAAATTAAAATGCAATTAAAATTAAAAATAGAGCCCCAGAGCCTGAAACAGCAACAAAAACACTTCTTTTATCCAACGATTCAATTGGCATCACTGCTTGGATGATTACGTAGGCATCTCAAATGGAACTCGGGTATTGAATGGTAGTCTCAAAATCCTTTGACACCATGAAGAGAATAAAATAAGGTCATGTGATGGAGGATGACTGGACAAGGGATTATTTTAGTTTGGGTAATTAGGAAGCCATGCAGTGAGCTGAGGAAAGAATGTTCCAGACAGAGGGAAAGCAAATGCAAAGACTCTAAGACAGAAATGATCTGGCCACGTGCCTGGAACTTAGTGAACCAGGGAGAAGTGGTGGGAGAGGACATCAAAGAGGCCGGGCTGGAACCGTAGGGTCATGGTGGAGAGCTTGGAGTTTGTGTTGTGTGGGATGAGGAGCCATCGGAGGGGTCCAAACAGGCCCACGGTCTGCCGTACATAACGAAGGATCGCTTTGGCCGCTCTGTGGAGAGTAGGTCGGGAAGAGTGGAAGCAAAGTGGCCAGTCAGAAGCTGCACTGGTTTTTCCCCTTAACCTCCTTACCTCTTACCCCGTTACCTTCTCTGCCTTCTCTGACCCTGAACGCTGAACCCCGTAGATAGAATCTTCAGGGCTCCTTTGCTGGCCGGTTTCTTGTTGAGTTTGGCCAATGGCAGGCACCGGCAGGAGATCAGATGGTGGAGAGGAGACATCGGGGTCCTCATTGTCACTCTTCTTGCCCCATTTCCTTTCTTCCCCAACCAGGTCCTGGCCGTGGCTGTGTTGCCGAAGCTCCTGTGCTGGTTGCTGGTGCTTCAGACCTTTTGGTTGTTTTCTTAAGCCTGCTCATACCTTGGTTTAATGGTCAATAGCTCATGGCTTATATATAATAAAGTCAAGAATATCTTGTTCGCCATGATAAATTGGAATTGTCGACTAGGCATTCGAATGGAAACATCACACAGGCATGCAGACACACGAATCTGGAGCTCAGTACACATGTTGGCTAGAAACAGAAACGGGAGGGGGGAAGACAAACGTTTGGGGGCATCGGTGTGTCGGGAGGCAGGCCCTGACTTCCACTGGGGAAACTGAAATTGCCAGACACTCACTTTCCCTGACCCCCCGCAGCCGGGGCCCGGATGTGTGAGCGAGGCTCAGCTGCCCTAGGACTCCCGTCGGGGACTTTGAATCTGGAGCCAGTGTTACAAAGAAGCAAGAGACAATTTCGAATTTGTCCTGATGGCAGCAGCTGTGGCATCAAAGCGGTCCCCGGCAGCGGTTGGCGGTGACAGTGTCAGCATTTGGTGTCCAGTCCAGAGGCACCTAACCAGGCTGTTTTTGTGGTGTGAGCTTGGCTGAGCCTCTGACCCCTCAGTCCCAGATTGTTTCCAAGCCTGGTTCACTGGTTTTCCTGTCAGTTCTGTTTGCTACCTGATTTCCTGCCAGTAAATTCCTTTTTTCCTTCCGTGAACCAGAGTCAGTTTCTGTTGATTGCAGCGAAGAGCCCTTTTAGCACAATGCCTTGAACTTGGGAGGCATTCAACAAGTATTTGCTGATTAAGTGTCTGAATAAGTTCCCCCTCACACAAAATCACTCAGTAAGGAGTCCCATGCTTTTCTACCATGGTCTAATGGCGGCCACTCTTTGTTTTGTTTCGTTTTGTTTTTTCATTGACAGCTTTCCTTGGAGTTTCTAAAGGACTGAGAAACAAGAGGTCAGCAGCTGAAGTGACTGTCATCCCAATCTAACAGGAATAAACATATTGACTCATGGGTGAAGTCAGTTTCCTTCTAAAAATAACACGTGGGAATTATTATTCATGCGGAAGGACCTTCTCTGGATCCTCTGTTATTTAATGATGCCCACATCAACCCACTCACCATTCCCCACATTTTCAACAGCACTGGTAGAGCCCATGACCTCCTGACTTTCACATACGTGTCCACAATGAAAGCAAGGATGCCTTTTGTGCTTTGCCACGGGAATAAAGAGATCACATTTTCCCTTTCAAAACTTCTCAAGGTAATTCAATTCCTCCCTCCCCTCCAGTGCTTTTAAATGAAAGTCAACTGTTGTCTTTGAGGAGATTTAAAGAAATTATTGAAACAGCTGGAGTCTAAATCTGCTTTGGCAAAAACAAAACAAAAAAAGTGTGGGATTATCCTTCACTGCTCTTACATTTTATTGATTTTGAGCTGCATAAGAGGCCATCTGCTGTGACTCCTGGCAAGAAACCAACTTTCTGTCCACAGACAACTCCAAACCCAAAATGAAGGCCAGCTTCTCAGCTGTGGTGGGGACCCAATCCAGGAGAGTGTGCGGTCACTGGGAGCCCTAGCTGATGGAAAAGGGGGAAATGTCAGCAGATGGAGAAATGAATTAATTTAAAAGGGATCACTACATCTGATGCTAAATTCTGTCACTTCTACCTTCATAGCTGTCTCATACCTACACTCTCCTGTCCATCCTTGTTTAGTCTTGGACAATGAATGCTTCTCCATTTCTTTAAAGCTTATTTATCCATTTTGAGAGAGAGAGAGAGAGAGAGAGAGAGGGAGAGAGGGAGGGAGAGAGGGAGGGAGGGAGGGAGGGAGGGAGGGAGAGAAAGAGAGAGGGGGAGAGACACGAGCGAGTGGGGAAGGGGCAGAGAGAGAGAGAATCCCCAGCAGGCTCCACACTGTCAGCGCAGAGCCCGACACAGGGCTCGATCTCACTACCGTGAATCCTGGGTCTGTAACATTCTCTTTGTCTCTCTCCACTTATATTTTCCCAGGAGCGCCCAGTGTTCTTAGAATGCAACCTAGATCCCATACTGCGGCACCATCGGTCTTTATGCCTACAAGCCTCTGAACAGCACTCTTTTCTACGTGCGCCCTGCAACCCAGCCGTCCCACAGTCTGTGCTCTCTCCCAGCTCTACGTCTTTGCAAGTCATTTTTGTACTTCTTCAATGGGGCCTCCGCCCCTCCGCCTGGGGAGCGATAGTTTGGTAAGCCTTTTCCTTCTCTCCACAGCTCCTGCCTCCTTCACAGAGGGAGGACCTCTTCTTATGGGTTCCCACAGTCTCCTGAAGATATCTCTACCACCGGTCTTATTAAACTGCATTTTAATTGCGTTTATTATTCCCTAGTACTAAATTGTGAGCTCCTTAAAAGCATAGGCCTCCTTCCTTCCTCCCTTCTCTCCTCCCTCTCTCCTTCGGTCCCTTCTTCTCTCCCTCATTTCTTTCTTTCTGTCACACTGAACTATCTGAAATTTCTGAAATCTCCGGTCTGTGGGACTTTGCAACACTGTTTTACCTTCCTGGGCGATCCTTTTCCTACCTTCTAGACCTGGAAACTCCTATTCCTTCTGCAGGATTCCGCTGAGATGACATATACTCCAAGGAGCTTCCATTAATAATTCTTACCCCCAGTCCACCGCCCCCCCAGCCTGACGAGGGGCCCCCCACCACACTCTATGCAAACATGTCATCGCACTGATTACACCCTACTGTGACTGAATGTTTACTCGTCTACCCAGCTAGACCAGGTACTCATTCATTCACTTATTCATATATTTATTCATTTCCTCAAATATTTGTTGAGCACCTGCTGTTCTAGGCACCAGGGATACAGCAGTTAACACAAAAGGCACACGTTCTGCTTCTGCTTCCTTGGAGCTTACATTCTCATGGAGGGAGACACACTCTAGACAAATACATATATCAGGTGATGATAAGGACTTTAAACAAAAAGAAATCAAGTCAAGGCGATAGGGAGGGGCGGGGAGGTGTGCTGTTGAGGGCGGTGAGGAAAGGCCTCTTGGGTAAGATGGTACGTTTGCGCAGAGGACTGAAGGAAGGAAGGGACCAAGCCATGCAGGTACCTGGAGTGTTCTAGACAGAGGGAACAGCAAGCACAGAGGCCATGAGAATAGAATGTGCTGGGCATTTTTGAGGAACAGTGTGGAAGTCAGCGTGGCTGGAGCAGTATGAGTAAGGAGGGTGGTGGGAGGCATTGCTGAGCCTTTGAGTTGGACAACCTTCAAAAGTAAAGAAGATTGGGGCGCCCGGGTGGGTCAGCCGGTTAAGCGTCTGATTCTTGATTTCAGCTCAGGTCATGATCTCCTGGTTCGTGAGTTCAGGCCCCACGTTGGGCTCTGTGCTGACAACGAGGATTGTCTTGGGATTCTCTCTCTCTTTCTCTCCCCCTCTCTCTCTTCCCCTTCCCTGCTCACACACACACACACACACACACACTCTCTCTCTCTCTCTCTCTCTCTCACAGAATAAATTAATAAACATTAAAAAAATAAAGGTCACGGACTAGGGAAGACAGGGAGCTTCACGCATGTTCAGCACCCAACACAGAATAACATTTCTTGAGTATTAAGAGCCGTTGTTTACTTCACCTCTGCCATGGGCTTATTATCTTTAATGCTCACAATAACCCTGCCAGGGAGGGGGTGTTAACCCAATTGTACACATGAAGCAAGTAAGTCTACGTGATTTGCCAAAGGTCACTAAGATAATAGGTAGGACAGGAGGGAACAGCACTTGGGTCCGTCTGATTGCAGGATGTATCCTTATAGCTGAAAAGCAGTACTGAATAATGCCACGGCCTGACTCGGGGAGTGAAATGAAACATTCGCATGGCTTGAACAGTTAAAAATAAAAAAGGGCACGGCATACCGTTTAAAACTTAGAAGTACAAGAAACACCAGGAGCGTGATGCCATGGTGTTCTTACCTTGACAAATGACCACAAACTTGGTGGTCTACGAGAACTGAAATTTATCTGTTCTGGAGGCCGGGAGTCCAATACCAAGATGGCGGGCAGGGCCAAAGTCTCTAGGGGGAGAGTCCTGGTTGGCCTCCTCGTTTCTGGTGGCTTCTCATCTGTCTTAAACACTTGTCATGGGATTCAGGGTCCACCTGGATAATCCAGGATGATCTCGTCTCGGAACCCTTAACTTATTACATCTGTGAAGGCCTTTTTTCCAAATATGGTCATACTCACAGGTTCTAAAAGTTAGAAGGTAGACATATCTTTTTTGGGGGGGGCACCATTCAACCCGCTACAGCTGGTGACATGACATTAAGAGATTCATAGTCCTCCAATGACCATCCCGACCACAGTTGGGCCCCCACACTCCTCCTGAATCTCAGTCTTTCTCAAATGCCTCAGATCCTACAAAGGAGGAAGCAAAACGGTAATATCAGGTGTGTGTGAATTCTTGCATTGAAGTATCATAAAGTAAATCCAGTAGGTTTGTATTTCGACAACCGTGTGCTTGTCCGTCACTCCAGACAACCACTGGGGCGACACTCAAAATATTTAACAACTGGTCTGATGCAGGTACCAACCCATCTGAATGGGCATAATCAGTAGTAACTGGTCACTAATCCATCCCGTTCCAGAAGTTTCTTGGTCTTCAGAGTTTTCTTTCACATTACTTACACTATTTGGTTTCCTCAATGACTCTGTGAGCGTAGCAGAGCATGTTATGTCAGAGATGAGCAAACATAGGCAGAGAAGTTAGCTGACCATCCTGAGATCACTCAGTTGTGTTAGACGGAGTTCTTGAACCCTTCTGATTCCTAGGCCGGTATCTGTTCCACGTTACCAGACTTGGACTGCTAGGGTAGACCTAGTTTACTTTGCAATGAATGTAACATCCATGGAAGATTAAGGCTGACCATCTCTTCAGGAAGTCAAATGGAGGAGCCAGGCCAGTGGTCAAGACCCAAAACGCCTTCAGGAGGCGGCAGGTGAACAAAGAGAGCCCTGCCTGGGGGTGAGACAGACAGCAGAACGGAGCCTGCGTTGATCTGGAAAAAAACATATCTTGCCTAAAGCTGTTTAAAATAATTTTTTAAAAATGTTTATTTACTTATTTTGAGACAGAGAGAGATAGAGAGCCTGAGCAGGGGATGGGCAGAGAGAGAGGGAGAGAGAAAATCCCAAGCAGGCTCTGCACTGTCAGTGTGGAACCCGACACATGGCTCGAACTCACGAACTGCGAGATCATGACCTGAGCTGACACCAAGAGTCAGATGCTTAACAGACTGAGCCACCCAGGTGCCCCCCCTTTTTTTTAATAACACTGAGCTCCCCAAACACAACACATCTGCTGCTTTGTGTGTATGTACCCTGTGATACTCCAACCATCTCAATGACAGAAAACAAATTTGAGATTCGGAGAGGCCAAACAATTCTCCCTAAGTCAAACAGCTTGTTATTGACAGCTGAGATGAAAACTGAGCTCCGCTCACCCCTGCTCATTCCTCTTCCCATGCTTATCCCTAGTCTGCACTTGTCCCTATAGAGCCTACCACCCCCAGGACTGTGGATCATAGTCCGGGCTTTTCCTAGCCCGGTGGCACCAACCTCCCTGGGTCCTCATAATCGATTCCCCAAACCTTCTCCCTGTTCCCTATGGCCCTGCCCCATGTTTGGCCTAACTCGAAAAAAGAATTCTTGCTAGCGTAGCAGTGGGAGGCAATGCCTTAGTATGAACCGGTACAGCCAGTTGGGTCGGTTGGCTATGCCAAGTCAAGGATAAATTCCTTTATAGCAGAGTGGTCAGGGTAGGCAATATAACATCAGGGCTAACAGTTTGGGATCTCCACTTACAGAGACCTGGGTTCAAATCCTGCCCGTGTTACTTTGGAAAAGTTACTTATCTCCTCTCTGCCTTAGTTTTCTTCTCTGCAGAATTGTTTCAGATTTGGTTTCTGCTTCCCAGCACTACAATGAGGATTAGAGAGAGTACATGCAAAGTTCTTAGCACGGTGTCTGGCATTCGGTAATCCATCACAAGTGACAGCATTTGGGAAAGAAAATCAATAAAAAAAATACATCCCAATGATGAGTGTTCTTCGGCAGTCTGGGCTGCTTCCGTGCTCCAGGTCTAACCGGACTTCAGAGAAGAAAGGGGTGAGAAGGAAGACAAAAATCTTCTAGGTCAAATGTATTCCCATATGTGAATATATGTAGCCAGATTATGTTCATGTAAAGAAGGGATCTTTCATATACTTTCCCTGTAAATAGGGGTTCTTGGCAGGGATGTTTTTGGTGCACCAGGAATAAATTGACAGAAATGGAATAATCATGGAACAAATTGAGGCCCATATATATAATTGGGGATACCAGCCAGGAAACTGGAAGAGGCCAGAGATGACTGGGAATAAACCACAAGGGAAAGAAAACATGGGGCAGACTCCATATCCTCTTGTCCTGCTCAACATTTCTAATCAGTAACTGGAATTCAGACTAGAGGGAAAATTAATTGTATATGGAGGCAGCATACACCTTGCAAGGGATGGTTAAATACCTTGCATGACAGAATCAGGTTTCAGAAAGACCTGAGGGGCACCAGGCTGGCTCAGTCAGGAGAGCATGCGACTTTTGATCCCGGGGTTGTGAGTCTGAGCCCCATGTTGGGTTTGGCGATTACTTAAAAATAAAATCTTAGGGGCGCCTGGATGGCTCAGTTAGTTAAGCATCTGACTTCAGCTCAGGTCATGATCTCATGGTTCACGGGTCAAGCCCCGCGTTGGGCTCTGTGTGAACAGCTCAGAGCCTGGAGCCTGCTTCGGATTTTGTGTCTCCCTCTCTCTGTGCCCTCCCGCCCCCTGCTTATGTTATGTATCTTTCTCTTTCTCTCTCTCTCTCAAAAAAAAAAAAAAAAAAAAAAGAATAAATAAATAAATAAAATCTTAGGGGAAAAAAAAAAAAAAAAACAACCTGAAAAGAAATCTGACTTCCCGGCCCAATAAGATAGCTATTGCAACTAAAAAGCCCTGGACACAACAGAACAAACAAACATATGAAGACTCTAAAAGGTGTAGAGAAGAAGGCAGACTTGGCCAGGGACCTCAACACCTCAGGAATGACACGGCAGTGAGTTCTCTGGGTTTCCCTTTGCTGCCCATACATCTGGAATGGGCACTGGAGAAGCCTGCAACCTGGAACAACCAACAGGTATAGATGAAAAACTCTCCAAGAAGGGCCTGCCCTTTCTACCCAAAGGACTAGAAGAAGGGTGGCCCACAAGAACAGAAAACCTTTTTGACAATACCTGCCCCACTCCAGCTAGACACCAGTCTGTGTGTCTATCTCTCCAGCAATTACCACGCTGTCTTGATTACGACGGGCATACAGTGCATCTTCCGTTGGATGCACATTTCAATTTGAGTGGGCACTTTTATTATTGACTTGGGACATTTCCTCTTTTCTAATGTGTGAACTTAGTGCTGTGAATCGTCCTTCGGCACTGCTGTAGTCGTGTCCCACAAATTTGGATGTGTTGTACTCTCATTGTCATTTCTTGGAATGTATCATTTTGTTTCCTTGAGCCTCTTGGCCCATAGATTAGTTAGAAGTGTGTTACTTAGTTTCCAAGCACTGGGGATTTTCCTTTTATCTTTGTGTTCTTCCTTTCTAGTTGGTTTGTGGTTTGATTCCATTGTGGTTGGAGAACACACACTGTATGATTTGAAGTCTCTCAAATTTCTGAATGTTCTTGGTGAATGTTCCATGGGCACTTGAAAATAACATGTATTCTACTTTTATTGGGTGGAGTGTTCTACAGACATTGATTGGATACTGTTGGTTAGAGGTGTAATTGAGTTCTCCAATATCCTTGCTGATTTTCTTTCTAATTGTTCTACCAATTGCTGAGAGTAAGGTGTTGAAGTCTCCAGGTATAACTGTGGATTTTCCATTCCTTTTTTCAGCTTTTTCAGGAAGTTTTTGCTTTATGTATTTTGAAGCTCTGTTGTTTGATGAACATTTAGAATCGCCGTGTCTTAGTGGTAGATTGATCCTTTTATCATTATGTAATTTCCCCCTTTCACCTGGTAGTTTATGGTTTTGGTCTGAAGTCTACTCTATATGATATTAATATAGCCACTATTACTTTTTAAAAATTAATGTTTGTACAATATATCTTTTCCTATACTTTTTCTTTCAATCTCCTTATATTGTTATGTTTGAAGTGGATTTCTTGTAGAGTTGGGTTATGCTTTTTAATTCACTCTGACATTTTCTTCTTTTAATTGATATATTTAAGCCATTTACATTTAATATAGTTACTGATATGTTAGGATTTAAGTTTACCATTTCATTATTTTTTTTCTCTTTGTTCTCTCTGTTTCCTTTTCCTGCCTTCCTGTGGATCACTTAAACATTTTTTAGAATTACATTTTGATTTACGTATATTTGAAAAATGAAGAGTAAAAAAAATCCTACCAAAATTCTTTTTGTGATGACATATGAATTGTCTAAGATGATGTAGGCTTTCTTCACCATGCTCCTGACTTCCCCCTGAGCCCTCCCTGGCAGAATCTTTAACATCTATATTTCTATCAACAGCCTGTCCAAACTAACATAGGATTTTTCTATCATACTTTTCAAAATTCTCCCAGCCTTTACCCATTACCCAATTCCAAAGTCACTTCCACATGTTTAGGAATTTGTTGTAGCAGCACCCTCCTGGTACAAAATCTGCATCAGTCAGGTTTCGACCAGAGAAATAAAACCAGTTTGAAATATATATTGAAATTTATTGGAAGAAATTGGCATATGAAATTGTGGGAGCTAGCTAGGCAAGTTTGAAATCCACAGAATAGACCAACAGGAAGGGCAATCGGGAATTCTTGGTCATGAGCTGAAGATGCTGTCCAAAGGCAGGATTTCTCTGCCAGGGAAACCTCAGCTCTGCTCTTAAGACCTTTTGCCTGATTGAATCAGTCCCACCCAAATTATCTAGGATAATGTCCCTAAAATTCAACTGATTATAGGCTTTCATCACATGTACAAAATACTTTCATAGCAACACATAGATAAATGTTTGGTTGAATAACTGGGGACTGTAGGACACATAAAACTGGCCATGACAGACTGTAAATTACCACAGTCACCTTTTAAAACTGTTCGACAGCATATACTAAAGCTAAGCATACATGTACTCTATGAACCAGCAAGTATCCTTCTAGGTTTATACCTAATATAAATTCACGTATCCACCAAAAGTCATGTATAAGAATGTTGATAACAACATTATTTGTATTAGCCTGAAATTGGAAACAACGCAAATTTCCATCAACAGAAGAATGGATAAATAAATTGTGATACATCCACATAATGGACTACTACTTAGCAATGGAAAAGAACCATCTACTGCTATATACAAGGGTATAGATGAATCTCACGACAGTAATAGTTAAGCAAAACAAACCATTCACAAATGAGTACATTTTGTATGATTCCATTCATATGAAGTTCAAAAACATGCAAAACTAATCTACAGTGTTAGAAATCCCACCTTGGGGTGGGAGTTATTTGACCGGAAGCCTTCTGGGTGCTGGTAACGTTCTGTTTCTTGATCTGTGTGATGACTAAAAGTGTGTGTGTGTGTGTGTGTGTGTGTGTGTGTGTGGGAGAGGGAGAGAGACAGAGAGACAGAGAGATCAGTCAAGCTGTGCACTTAAGATCTATACACTTTACTTAAATTATACCTTAATAAAATTTTTTTTAAATAATAAGAAGGTCCAGACAGGCCAGAATAATGAGTATAATGAGTAAAATGTCTAACAATTTTAAAGTAGTGTATGAGGAAGGCTTAACTGGCAGCGTGGAGAAAAACTTGGGGGCTTCAGTTAACCACAAGTTCTGTATGAGTCAGCCACATGACGTGGCAATTTTAAAAGCGCGTGTAATTTAAGCTGCTTTAGCAAATGCAAAAGCTTCTGTTATATTTCATCTTGTTGGTTCTGGCCCATCATTTTCAAATCTCTTTGGATCTTCATTTTGTCATGTAGGACAGAATGGGGTTGTAAAAAGAACTCCTGGCTAGGAAAATAAAGACTTGGAACTCTCATCCTAATTGAGACAACCATTTTTAATGTCGAGCAAGAGTCCAATGAGTTGTTTTCTTTATGCCTGGGCTTAGATTTAGAGACCAAATGCAATGCTGCTGGAAAGTTCTTGACAAATTTAAGAGGGTCCAGAGGCCAATAGGAGGACAATGGGTAGTAACCCTGCCATATACGGAGGAGCTTGGGATAAAAACCTAAGGAGGGATATGGAAGGTTTTTTTTTTTTTTTCATTTTGAATATTGGAAGGGCTAGTTTATGCAAGAGGGAATAGCTGTTCATTCCCAAGGGCAGAGCTAAACCTGCAGGGAGGTGTGATGGGAAAGCTTGCCTGTGTTCTGTATTAAGAAGGAACTGCCTATGGGCACCTGGGTGGCTCAGCTGGTTAAGTATCCAACTTCGGTTCAGGTCATGATCTCGTGGTTGATGAGTTCAAGCCCCACATTGGGCTCTGTGCTGACAGCTCCGAGCCTCGAGCCTGCTTCAGAGTCTCTGTCACCCTCTCTCTCTGCCCCTCCCCTGCTCACGCTCTGTCTCTCTCTCTCTCAAAAATAAACAAACAATTTCTTTTTTTTTTTTTAAAGAAGGAACCGCCTAATGTCTGGGGCCCTGAGAAAGGAAGAGGAGGTGGCCATCATGGGTGAGTTTAATCGGTCCCTTAAAGACCACAAGCTGGCTAGTGCTCAGAGGACCCTGCTTCACAGAGCCTCTTTCCAGATGTGAAGAAGCAAACAATGGCACCAAGGGGAAGGAAGGAGCGATCGCAAAGATGATGAGGAAGGACTCATGCTGATACCTGTGCCCCATTACCACTATCCATTTGCAATCTCTTAAAGGTGGTCCGGGGTGGGGGGCTCTACAGGTAAAGCACCAAACATTTTAAAACTAGAAATGGACCAGAAATAGAAGGAGAGCTTTGTTGCAGCTTCCTCGACTCACCTCTGCAAAATGGAGCTCGTATCAACCACCAGCATAATGTTTGTAGAACAGAGAGGCCATCCAAGTGTTGTTCAGACTCTCCAGTCCATTTATGGGGCCACCAGTTCCCAAATCTTGCTTCTGTCAAGCGGCATAAAAAACACCTTAGTATATAACCCTTTCAAAAACATCCTCTCCAGCCACACTCCCACTGCCCCTCCAAGATCTTCATGTTCATAAGAAAGTGATTTTGCTTTGACTGTATTTAATTTAGCCGAGCTGGCATCAAATACAAAGGATTCTGCCAGCAAGGGTTGGGCAATCTGACCCCGTCCAGAATGCGATGCTTGTTTTAATATATGGCTGCAAAAATATTGTCACAAGTATCCCTGACTATCTGTAAAGTACATAAAGTTATTAAAATACATTCTCTCACTAAAGCAGTACAAAAAATTGCATAAACAAAGCTAGAAGCAAGCATATTTCATTTGCTTAAATAACACTAAGGAAGCCACTGAAGCAAAGCTTCTGATGGGCTGGCAGGCAGCAGGGAGATAATTTCAGCGATGATATGACATGATAAATTGCCTCTGCTGTCCACAATTTTCACTCAAGAAAATAATTCATTTCTACTCCCATCACATTGTTCTTTCTCACTGATGCGTGTGTCGGTTCCGTCATCTCTGGTGTCTGAGGACCAAGGTTGTCGTTTGTGGCTGTATCTCCAAAGATGCAAAAGCACGAAAGAAAAATAAACCCACAAAGCACAGCCTGCTTTTGGACAACTTCTTACATGTAAATGTCACCATTTGGGTCCCATGTACACGTTTGCATTGAGAGTCCAGAGATACACATAGAACGATACCTTTTTGTGACAAGGTACCTTGAGAGGAGGCAAAAGCAGCTACACGGTGACCCTATGGATGCTTGATTTGGAATTCTAGCATTTACCAGATGTGTGGGTTTCAGTAATTCACTTAGCTCTTCAGTTTCCTCAGCTGCAAAATATGGAGGTAATACAACTTCTTAGGGTTGTTATGAAAATTAGGTGATGTCATAAATGTCAGGTGTCTAGTCACACGGTTTGTGTCTGTTAATTGGTATCACCTCGTATAATTATTCAGTCTTTTGAAAAAGTGTATTTATTTATTTTGAGAAAGAGAGAGAGAGACAGAGAGAGCACACAGGGGAAAGGCAGAGAGGGAGAGAGAGCATCCCAAGCAGGCTCCATGCCATCAGTGCAGAGCCCGATGTGGGGCTCGAACTCACGAACCATGAGGTCATGACCTGAGCTGAAATCAAGAGTTGGGGACGCTTAACCAACTGAGCCCCCCAGGCGCCCCAGTTATTCAGTCATTTAATGAATATTTACTGAATACCTATTTTCCAAGCACTGTTCTAGGTGCTGAGAACACAGCATATGAATAAAGAAACCAAAATCCCTTCTCTAAAAGATCTTAAACCTACTGAAGGGAAACAAACAGTAAACAAAAAAAACCAAGTAAAACCTGCAGGTTGTGAGAAGGCAATAATTTCCATAGAGTACGCCATGGCAGGGGAAGGAGAATGAGGAGTGTGGGGATTGAGTGTGGGGTTGCATGTTTTCATGGTGTGGTTGCCTAAGATGATGGCATGGGAGCAGATGCCTGCAGGAAGCGAATGAAGGAGCCGTGGGCTATGAGCCATACGACGTCCAGGCGGTATGTTGCAGACAGAGGGAACTGCAGCGCAACAGCCTTGAAACAGAAGCGGGAAGAGGGTGTTCAGAACAGCGGGGAGGCCATGTGGAGTTGTATGAATGATGGGGGTGGGGAAGTAGTAGAAAATGAAATCAGAGAAGTACGGGGCCAGAGCACAGGAGACCTTGCAGTGCCTGGCATCTAGCAGGTGCTATGTATGTAATAGGTATTATTATGTAATGCCTTCTTTACCATCAAACTTAGATATTTAAGGAATCATCCTTGGGGCGTCTGGGTGGCTCAGTCAGTTGAGCGTCTGACTTTGGCTCAGGTCACGATCTTGCATTTGACGAGTTCGAGCCCCACGTCGGGCTCTGTGCTGAGAGCTCGGAGCCTGGAACCTGCTTCAGATTCTGTGTCTCCCTCTCTCTCTGCCCCTTCCCTGCTCATTCTCTGTCTCTCTCTGTCTCAAAAATAAACAGACGTTAAAAAAAATTTAAAGAATCATCCTTTTCTGGGGCGCCTGGGTGGCTCAGTTGGTTAAGCGTCTGACTCTCAGTTCAGGTCATGATCTCACAGTTTGTGGGATTGAGCCCCTTGCCAGGCTCTGTGCTGACAGCATGGAACCAGCTTGGGATTCTCTCTCTCCTTCTCTCTCTGCCCTGCTAGGTGTCTCTCTCTCTCTCTCTCAAAATAAATAAACATTAAAAAAAATAAAATCTTAAAAAAAAAGAATCATCCTTTTCTGGGTTGGAAACTATAGAAGGCACAAGGGTGGCAACAGGGAGATTATTGAAATAATCAGGTGAGAAATGATGGTGGCGTGGACAAGAGAAACAGCAGTGGAGATTGTGGGACACGGTTGGATTCTGGATATATTTCGGTGTCAGAGCCAGCAGGATTTCCTGATGTAGTGGATGTCGGGTGTGAGTGGAAGAGACGAGTCAAAGATGACCTCAGGGTTTTGGTGCCTGAGCCACTGGAAAGATGAGATTGTCATAATCTGAGATGAAGACTACAGGTAGAGCAGATTCTAGGTGGTCAGCAACTTGTTTTGGCCACATTATATTTGAGAGGTCTACTAGACATCCACGTGGGCAGGTTAAGTAGGGAGGTGGATATCCACATCTAGAATTCAGGGGAGAGGCCCATGACGGTGGTATCAGTATATGGATTGTATTTAAATCCACGGAACTGGATGAGATCACCAAGGAGTAAGGATAGATAACGAGGAGGCTTCTTCTGAGGGCTGGGAGGAAGAGCCTGCTCCAGGCCTCTCCCCAGCTTCTGCTGGTTTGCCGGCAGTCTTTGGTGTTCCTTACTTACAGATGCACCGCATGGATCTCTGTCTTCATCTTTTTTAAAAATATTTTTTACGTCGATTCATTTTTGAGAGAGACAGAGCGTGAGCAGGGGAGGGGCAGAGAGAGAGGGAGACACAGAATCCAAAGCAGGCTCCAGGCTCTGAGCCATCAGCACAGAGCCCGACGTGGGGCTCGAGCCCACGAACTGTGAGATCATGACCTGAGCTGAAGTCAGATGCTTAACTGACTGAGCCACCCAGGCGCCCCTCTGTCTTCGTCTTCACACGATGTTCTCTGTGTGTGTGTGTGTGTGTGTGTGGCCAAATTTCCCCATTTTTAAGGACACCCACCAGTCATGGGATTAGGGCCCACACTAATGACCTCATCTTAATTTGATTATCTGAAAAGACCCTATTTCCATATAATGTCACATTCACAGGGACTCGGGGTTAGGATTTCAACATCTTTTGCGGGGGGATATAATGTAACCCATAACAACCATAAAGCTTAACTTTTAATGTTATTTTTCATTGTTCTCAACTACTTTTTTAGTTATAAAAGTTAACATACTGTGGCCAAGGGGCGCCTGGGTGGCTCAGTCGGTTGAGCTAGGAAGTTAGAAAAAAGAATAGGTAAATCCAAAGAGATGGAAGTAGATTCATGGTTGGCTGCGGGTGGGGACAGAGAATGACTGTTCATAAATAAGGGTTCTTTTTACAGTGATGCAAATGTTCTGGAATTAGATCATTGTGATGATTACCAACTCTGTGAGTACACTAAAACCCACTTAATTGTACATTACAAAAGGGTAAATTTAATGGTACGTGAATTATATCTCAATTAAAAAAAAAAAAAAAGAAGTCAGAGGGGGCTCCTGGCTGGCTCAGTCAGTAGAGCATGGGACTCTTGATCTTGGGGTCATGAGTTCAAGCCCCCCGTTGGGTGTAGAGATTACTTAAAAATTAATAAAAAACAAGGAAGTCAGAGGGAGGAGGAGGAATCAACAAAGGAGCAGTCAGTGAAGTGGGTAGAAAACGAGGAGAGTGGATTGTTCTGGAAGAAAAGAGAAAAAAAGTGTTTCAACAGGACCGTGTCAAATTCTGTTGAGACTTAACCTAGGTTGAGGTTCTATCATTGGCTTTAGCATCATGAAGATCACTGATGACCTGGAACAGAGCCATTTGGGTGGGATGATGGGGTGAAAGCTTGACTGGCCTGAGATGGAGAGAACATGCATTGGTCACTTTTGGAGGGTGCTAAGAATCCAACTCATAAGAACTGGTAAATAGAGGGAAAGAATCAAGCATCCTTTCTGCCTTTCTATACAAATGGTACCACTATAAAACCATATAGTAGATGAAGGGTCATTTCTATCTGTAGAAGTATTTCCAGGGGCACGTGGGTGGCTCAGTCGGTTAAGCCTCCGACTTCAGCTCAGGTCACGATCTCGCGGTCCGTGAGTTCGAGCCCCGCGTCGGGCTCTGTGCTGACAGCTCAGCTCAGAGCCTGGAGCCTGCTTCGGATTCTGTGACTCCTTCTCTCTGCTCCTCCCCTGCTCGCACTCTGTCTCTCTCTTCTCTCTTAAAAATAAATAAACATTAAAAAAATAAAAGAACAAGTATTTCCAGCTGATAACTGAAGATGGGATGGTAGAATTCTAATATCACCACTTTGCAATCCTCAGTGGAAATCTATGCCTGAGATGAGCCATATTAGCAAGAGCTGCTAACATCGCACAGACATGATCACGTTTTCATACTTCCCGATGGAAGCACACACCATCACCAACGAAGTGGTCTTGCTAAAAGCAAAGACAAAACAAAACAAAAAATCAAATCTGTTTAAGCCTCTAGATTCAATCACCAATATCCAAAAAAAAAAAAAAAAAAATAGAGGAGACACAGGAGCATGTTAAATATCTCGTGAATCTGCTGACTAATCTTCGTCTCCATCCACCGCCCTGATCTAAGCCAACATCCTCTCTCACCTGGATAACGAGAGTCATCTCCCAACTGACTTCCTGCCTCCACTCTCGCTCCCCTACAGCCCAGGTTCCCCATAGAAGCCAGAACAATGGTCTTTACAAAACATAGGTTGGGTTATGTCTCTCCCCCACTTAAAACTGTTTGATGGTTTCTCCATTGTCATCAAAATATGAATCCCAAATCCATAACGTGACTGTGTCTACACCTCCCTTCTCCCCTCCCAGGACTCCATCCCCTTCCTCATGCTCTGTGAACTTTTCTTAGTCCCTCAGACATGCCTATGCACTGTGAGCACCGGCCCTTCAAGTTTATTGTCCCTTCACTTCGCCTTCACCCCGTGGACCTGGTTGACTTCTCATCCTTCAAGTCACAGCTTAAATGTCACTTCCTCCAGAAAGCCTACTTTGGCCCTTGCACTCAGGTTTCAGGGCCCTTGCTCTGTGTTTCCAGAGCTCTCCACATATTCTTCCTGTCCTAGCCTTGATTTAACTGAATTGTAGCTGCCTCTTTTCTGTCTCTCCACCTAGATTAGAAGCTCTGGAGGCCAGAGACATCTCCTCATGTGTTCCCTTCTTTATGCCATGTGTCTAGCTCATAGTCAGCTCTTTGCTTCAGCCCAGGCTTATACCCTCATCTTTGAAAGTCTGGCTCGTCCTTTGCATCTCAGGTTCGTGGTCAGGATGCTGTCCCTGCCCACCCAGTCATTCTACTCCATTCCCCCACTTTCTTTTAAAAATTTTTCTTAATGTTTATTTATTTTTGAGAGAGAGAGAGCACGAGCGGGGGAGGGACAGAGAGAGAGAGGGAAGACACAGAATCTGAAGCAGGTTCTAGGTTCTGAGCTGTCAGCACAGAGCCAGACGCGGAGCCTGATGTGGGGCTCAAACTCATGGACCGTGAGACCATGACCTGAGCCGAAGTCAGAGGCTTACCCGACTGAGCCACCCAGGTGCCCGCCCTCGCCAATTTCATTCACTGTGTGGCACTTACCACTCTTGGATCTTTTACTTGTCTGTGTTTCTTCTCTTTGTTTATTGTCTACCTTTTCAAGCAGAAATGTACACTCCGTGGGAACAGGGACCTTGTCTGGTTTTGCCCCACGCCGTACCATGGTGCCTGGGTTAAAGCTTGGCACATGGTGGGATGAATGTTGGATGAATACACGATGGATGAATTGAATGAATGAACCAATGTATAAATGAAATGAATCAAATGTAACCCTCAGAGGAGAGCAGCAGTCCTCACGTGGGAGCAGTAAACTAAGTGACGAGCCTGGAAAGTCTTGGCTCGGGCCTAGGATGGGTCACCAGTGGTTCCCTAAGGGCTGTTTTTTCCTGTTTCCTAGGACCATCTCCTAAATAAGTTCTCATGTTTTTTGTTTTTTTTTTAATTGAGAGAGAGAAAGAGAGAGAGAGAGAGAGAGGCGCTATCCCAAGCAGACTCTGAGTGGTCAGTACAGAGCCCAATGCGGGGCTCAAGCTCACGAACCATGAGATCATGACCTGAACTGAAGAGTCAGATGCTTAACCGACTGAGACACTCAGATAACCCCCTTTTTTTTTTTAATTTCCAAATGGGACAGACCCTTGATACGGAAAGAAGAAAACATAGCCCCGCCCTGTGGCTGGCTGAAAAAAAGGGGCTGGCAGAGTGGCTTCTCAAAACTTTCATTGGGGTTCTGGAGACCAGTTAATTGGTAATAGGTAAGGCCTGGGGCATAGATGTCCCACGAACACTCATGAGAACCAGCATGCTGCTGGCTAGTGACAAGACCCAGGGCAGGACTTAGTGGCCTTTTAGAACAGTCCCAGCTTTTCTGGAGAGCAGTGGAGAGGAATATTGGCAGACAATGCCCGCATTCCCTCGCTGCCCTGCCACCGTCTTCAGGGCTCCCACGTTCCCACCCCCACCCCCCCATTCCCCACCCCCACACCACCACCAGCAGGAACAGAAAGTCATTCCATCTCTAGAAGTTCTGCCCACAGGAACGTGTCCAACCTACTAAACACGAGTTCTTTGCTCTTGTGAATACTAAGTAGGGAACCCAAACGGAGCCCTTGCCAATATAACTGCTTCCTTGCTCCGCATCAAAATTGAGGTTCTGAGCTTTCCAACAAACATCTCTGAAGGCACCCCCTTTCTTTTGTTGAAACTGCAAAGTAAAGAGCTCTCTTGAAAAAAGCCTCTCCCCTACCTCTCCCTTTGGTGGAGAGCCATGCCCGTTTGGACATCTCCCAAGGACCAGACTTTTTATGCCAGGCTTTTTATGAACAGAGTGCAAATTCCCTCAAATGCTGCCTGATGGATCGAAGTCCTGTGGGATCCGACCCTTGGAAGATTCACACCCAAAGGCCTCTGGATTATTAAGTACTAGCAGAATGGACAGCAAACTCAAAATATAAAACCAAATGCCCCAAATCCCATTTGTCCTCTATTTCACATACCACCATAGACAATTCAGCTCATTTATGTGCCCCTGGTTCAAGAGAGCCTATGTGGTGCTGCCCGAATAATCGAAGACATAATTCCTACCCCTGAAAGAGTCCAGTGGGGCCAGATCGACGAATTCGGGACGGACACACGTGACAATGAAGAATCGTGCAGTACAGATACATACGGGGTGACCAGTATTCTCTGCACCACCTCTGGGGAGTGGTCAGAGGTTCTCCGTGTCCTTGGGGCCCCAGGACATAAAACACCTGGCTCCAGAACTCGAGGACCACCCCTCACCCAGGGCTGTAGATAACAGCTCAAGTTTGAGATCTGGTCCCTGGAACAAGAAAATCTCGGCAGAGCAAAAGAGCTTCCCAACTGAAACCTATCTTTGTTAGACTTCCATTCTTTGTTAACTGAGAGTCACTTGGGAAGCACATTCTCCCGGGCGCCTGGGTGGCTCAGTCCATTAAGCGTCAGAGTCTTGATTTGGGCTCAGGTCATGATCTTGCAGGGTTCCAGCCCCGCATCAGGCTCTGCACTGACAGTGTGGAGCCTGCTTGGGATCCTCTCTCTCTGCCCCTCCCCTGCTCTCTGTCTCTCTCTCTCTCTCCAAATAAATACACTTTAAAAAAAATTTAAAAAAGAAGGCACCAGCCTCCCCCCTCCCCCCCACTCCTCAGAGCCAGGGTGGGGTGCGAACCCAGGAGCACTGGGGAGGAACGTACACTCATGGCTCCAGTTCTAGTCTTCCTTGCTTTCTGGTGATCCACCAGATCGGACTTCTTCATGCAAGTACATGGGAAGTATAAGCACAAACTCAGATCTGAGTGACTTCCGCCCCCGCCCCCCCCCCCTCCCGGAGGCCCAGAAGAAACCAGTGAGCTCAGGAAATGCAGACATTTTGTGTGAGAGACAAAAAAAGAAAGAGAGGACACACAAAAAAGCAAGTTGGCGGAACTGGTTATCTCTTCGCTTCAGGGCTGGCCACACAATATCCCCATTGCTGAATGAGTGGAAGGGAAGTGAGAAAGCGGAGATGTGGGGCAGAGAGTAGGGATCTCATGTGTGTGTGTGTGTGTGTGTGTGTGTGTGTGTGTTTGAGAGACAGCGAGAGAGCAAATGAGGGAGGGGCAGAGAGAGAGGGACAGAAAATTCCAAGCAGGCTCCGAACTGACAGGGCAGAGCCTGACTCAGGGCTCGATCCCACGAACTGGGAGAGTACAACCTGAGCTGAAATCAAGAGTCGGTCACTTGACTAACTGACTGAGCCACCCAGGCGCTCCTGCATCTCGTGGTTTCCAGAAACCATCAAACGGCAGACACCCTCTGCCTCAGCAGTCCAGAGCACACAGCGGTCCGGTCCGTGAGACAGGAGGGACCACGAAATGTTGACCTGCCCACTGCCTCCCCTGTCCGCCAGCAAGCCCAGCCCTCCCGCGGCAGTCTCTAAATAGGGAGGGGAAAGCCCCACACTGGGTGTTTCATTTGGTGAGGAATCAAATGACCCAAATGCCGGCAACATACACAGAATCCCTAAAGGTGTTTCTGAAATACAACCCTGGACTCCCAATCCCTGGGGTGTGGCTGACATCCCTTTTTTTTTTTTCTGAAAAATCTGGGGAGTGCTTTTTAGGGAACTACCTTCGGAACCTGCAGCCAATTCCTTGGGATAGCCTCGGTGCTAAATTGATTTTGTTTTTTAATTGGCCAACATCTGATCCAGGGCCGCTGGGCCAATGTGCCAACAAGGCCACGCTACTTTGGGTCCAAAGGGAGGGTGGAGGGGATTATTCTCAGGTGTCACGTAACATGGCTCTGAAGAGCAGCCCCTGAGATGTCCAGCATCCTGGCAGCAGCCCTGGAATAAATGTGCAATCTCCCAAGGGGGCGTCTTGGAAGGACAACGCGCGTTTACTAAATGCAAAAGTTCTGATGTCATTGAACAAATAGGAAAGCTTTGATATGCTTGTTAAAAATCAATCTCTCTCTTTTGTACGCCATGTGTTTGGGGAGGAGGGGAAGGAAACGGGGGCTGCCACTAAATTCACACGCTCTCTTCTGGGGGCTGGGGGGAGAGGGGCGGTGGCTTCAGTGCAGGGCCTGGCAAACGTTTTCTGCAAGGGCCAGATAGCAGATCTTTGCAGCTTCGTGGGCCATGTGGGCTCTGTCGCCTGGGCTGAACTCTGTCTCTGTAGTGCAACAGCAGCTACATACAATGCGCCGACCAATGAGCATGGCTGTGTGCCAATAAAACTTTATTTGCAGAAACAGCCGGCTGGGACTTGCTCTGTGGGCTGAATTTGGTCCGCGGGCTGGGGTGTTGCGACCTCGGCTCTCTGCGGAGCGAACACTCACTTGCAGACTTCTTGTTTAACATCTCCAAACAACTTGCTGAAAGGTAAAGGCGCAAGTTTGGTCCCTAGGCTCCCGTGATCGCTTGTCTTCAACCCTTCTCTGTTGAATCCCATGATGTCATGCTGCAATGCAGTGGGTCATTGACGGGGTCACATTACTCAGAGAAAAACAGGATGTTTGACACCTAAAATACTCAGAACAAGCCCAGAGCTCATCTCTGCAAAAATGCTCTTATATAATGGGAAGTCAGGACAAAGGGAAGGCCGCAAGGGGTGGCTGCGTGGGGACAGCCACTCCCATGGAGGAGGCGCGCTGGTCCGGGCTCAGATGGCAGGCCTGCTGCCCGGAGAGAGCACATCTCTGCTTGCAGCTGTCACTCTAGTGGGCAGATGACTTCATTTCGACTCCCCCCCCCCCCAAATAAAGGGGTAATAATCTCCCACTTGGGAGAAATACCATATGGTAGATGCTTTGAAAAGTTGTAAGAAAAGTATAAATTACTTGGGGGGGGGTGAAGCTATATACAAAAGCATGACATTTGTCTAGAAAAGGATCAGGCAGTTTCTTTGAAATACCATAGCTTCCTAGAAAACCGAGTCTAAACCAGAGGGATTAGGTAACAAGAGGGGTATTATCAAGGCAGATCACCGGGGAGATCTGGCTCTTGTGTTTACATACCTTCAGTGCAGCTCAAATCCAGAACACTTATCCGCACAGCTCTCCCGTGACCTGCCCCTGCCGGAACCTCAGTGCCCACCGCTCTCTGCCCTGTATCCACGCTCAAAAATATATGACACAACGGCTTCTAGTTCCCCAGATGCCCAGAGGTATGTGGCTTCCTGCCTCTGAGCCTCTTTCTCATTGGGGTTCCTTGTCCTGGAAGGCCCTTCTCACCCTTCAAACTTCAGCCCCCTTTGGCTATTCCTTGCCCCCCCAGATGTGTTCTTCTGTGCTACCCTGAGGTCTTACACATATTTCTCCTGTTGCACTTACCACACTGTCTGGTCATTTAATTGAATATACGACTGATTTCTTCCAGTAGAGCGTGAGTTCCTTGCTGTCTGATTTGTCTCTGGATCCCCAGAGCATAGAGGGCATTGGCTCACAGGAAGAATACCATAAACCTTTGTGCCAGTAGATGTCCAATCATGCGGACACCTTGCGTGTCCAGCTGTTGTCTTTTGAACAAAAGCTGTATTTGCCGGGGCTAGCCTGAGTTAGGGCTCCAAGTTAAGGTCTCTACAACACAACCACCTTTAGCCTTGGCTTCCTGGGCACGAGGCTCCCGGCAACTGAGTCACTGGCATAGCTCTTCTCTTAACTTCTTTTTTTTTTTGAGAGAGACATAAAGAGAGAAAGTGTGAGCACGTGGTGGAGGGGCAGAGGGGAAGAGAGAGAGAGAGAGAGAGAGAGAGAGAGAGAGAGAGAGAGAGAATCTCAAGAAGGCACCGCGCTCAGCTCAGGTCCCACGACCCTGAGATCGTGACCTGAGCCGACATCGAGAGTCGGACGCTCACCCGACTGAGCCACCCAGGCGCCCCTCTTCCATTAGCTTTAACTGAACTCATATACACCAAGACTTCCAGTCCTGTTACTGGGAGTCTCCCAGCCAGCTCCTTCTTATCCTCCAGGGGCTCGTCTTCAGGGTCTCCTCTTCTGAGAGGCTGTCCCTGACACTCCGGTCATGGGTTGGTCTCTCCATCACTTTGCCATGGCACACGTTCTTTTTGCTTTCTCCCACTCATCACAATCTGTAAGGATTGATAGTATCTCTTTACTGGCTTAAGGTCTGCTTCTCCTACTAGAGGGTTAGCTCCATGAGGAGAGGGCCCACCCATCTCCTTCACTGTTGCAACCTTGGCCTAGCACAGCACTTGGCGTTTCGTAGGCATTCGAGAGATATCTGTTGAGTGAACGGTATGAAGTCTGAGCAACACGACACATCCGGAACGCCTCACGCGGTACCCACTGCCTGTAGGCTCACTGTAAATGTTTTCTTTATCAACATCTCTTCCATCACACAAATCCCAGGAAACAACCAGGATAATGAAGCTACATTTCCCCCACGCCAGCACTTACAAAAATGCTTTCCTTCACCTACAGGCAAACATAAAGGGAGATGATAGCCAAAAAAAGAGATCAGTTGTCATCTTTCATGTCCAAATAAGACGCGTGCAGAGTTGATGGCATTCCTATTTCCCTCAAGTGCCGCGGAAGCTAAATCTCTCACAGCTTGAGCAAATGGAAAGACCAGAAACGGGCACACATAACCTTAAAAGTGGATCTGACCATACTGCAGAGCGAGGCGAGCCCGGGTTAGGAGATTATGCCCATATAAGGCCCTGCAGGCAGCTCCCAGTGGAGCCTGAGATAATTTGGCACCTCTCGGCAGAGAACAACAGGATTGCTTTCAGGGCTGTGTTCACAAATAATCCTAGAGCTGCTATCTACATTTTCATCTAAACATTTGAGGGAAAACCTAATACCACCCTAAACATCTCAGGCCTCAAAGACTCTTGACAGAAGTGCTGAAAAGAACTCAGAGGCAGCCATCTTGGACACGCTGAGGAAGAGGGTGGGATAGGAGGACAGGGCTCTGGACGTCACCTGAGTTCAGACACGGGCTGACACCTGCTTTTTTTTTTTTTTCTGCTGGTGACCTGTGAGGTGATGTGGGGGAGGAGTTGGCAAACTCTCCCTGTAATGAGCTAACTTTGTGGGCCATGTGGCCTCGGTCACAATTCCTCAACTCTGCTGTTGCCGTGGAAATGGCTTAGACCGTGTGTAACCGAATAGGTATGGCTGTGCCTCGATAAAACTTTATTGATAGACACTGACCTTTGAGTCTCATGTAATTTTCACTTCAAGAAATATTGTTTTGATTCTTTTTAAGCATTTGGAAACGTAACAGCCATGCTTTGCTCTTGCCAGTATAAAAACAGGCAGTGGGGCACCTGGGAGGCTCAGTCGGTTAAGTGTCCGACGTGATTTCGGCTCAGGTCACGATCTCACGGTTCGTGACTTCGAGCCCCACGTCGGGCTCTGAGCTGACAGCACGGAGCCTGCTTGGGATCCTCTCTCCCTCTCTCTCTGCCTGTCTCCAGCTTGCATGCTGTCTCTCTGTCTCTCTGAAAATAAATTTAAAAAGAACAGGCAGTGGGCCAGCAGCCTTGGGCCTTTGGACTCACTTGGGTTTTCCAAGCTTACTTCTGCCACGTTTTGCTTAGGTGGCCTTGAGCAAGTCCACGGAATCTCTGAGCCTTAGTTTCCCCATCTGTCAGGACCAACCTGCCAGCTGTGGAATGAGGATTCACAAAGATAAGGCATGGACAACGGCGAGTACAGTTTTTGGCACTCAACACCTGTTAGCTGAAATCTGAAATTCCCTTGGATTTGAGCTGGGGCTCTCCCTCCTGATGAGCCAAGTGCCTAGCACATTGCCTGGCACACAGTAGACCCCCACGGATAGTGCGTTGAATGAATGAATGAGTGAATGAACGAACGAACGAACGAACGAACGAGCAGCTATTGCCCAGGCCAAGTCCTCTGGTATTTGAAGTCCAAGAAAAACACCCTTTCTCCCTCATCTCTAGGGCTCAAGACGTTCACGGGGATCGGGGGGTGGGGGGGGCAAGAAGATCACCGTGCGGCACCACCCGCCTTCTGGTCCCACAGGGGCTGCTGGCCTGCCCACCGCCGGCCTCCCTGGACGACACGGCTCCCACACAAACACACTGGGGCTTTTTCGAGCCAAACTGCTCTCTGCAGACGCGCCCTCTTCCAGAGGACTGTGTGCTCCAGCTGCTAAGGTAAAAGACGGGTTAGCCAGTGACTCAGGCCCGTGTGCTTCATGGGGGGAAGCCATTTATTTTATATAAACAGCATCTGGTGCTCATCTACCCCTCAGGAGGAGGCTGTGGGGATTCCTGGCACGAGGGTCATTTTAAGTTTCAAAGTTCCTCCCGGGTCCAGGAAAAAAAAAAAAAAAAACACGGCAGAAAACACGGGAAGGGAGATCATCTTGAGCCGTCTGCAGCCGTCCCTGAGCCACAAAGAGCATCATGAGAGGATCAGAGGCCCCAGCAAAGGGCTTACTGGGGAAAGGCCCCCGCAAGGCCAAGGTGGGCCTGATACGGTGCTGGTTTCCCACCCAGAGAGGCAGCGTGGGGGTCACTGGGCGCCCTGTCTCAGCAGCGTCCCGCTTGGATAAGCCTCGGCCTCCGGAGACACTGGCAAGGGGCCCGTGGGCTACGCGAGCACCGACGAGACCCTTAGAGGCTTCCAGCCTTCCCTCCAGAGGAAGGCTTGACTTGGCTCCGACTACAAATACCGTCAACCACATCATAGCCGTTTCACAAAAGTGCTCAGAAAATGGAAAATGTCCAGGGCATTTGTGGGAACCAAGAAGGAGCCAAACACAAGCATGGCATCATTTTTCCCCACCACCCAAGGAGCCACCTTCCCAAGTCCTAAAGAGGCAGAAAGCGGGGTGGGGGGGGGTTGTCAGGGAGCCTGGGGGCCCACTGAGCCGGCCTCTGTGAGCTCCAGGAAGCCTAAGCGTGTCTGCATCTCAGAGCCTGCTTTGGGCCTTTGAGCCTATAATAGTGATAATATCCATAACAGCTACCACTGACAGAGTGTTCACGGTAGCCCAGGCACTCTACTAAGTAGCTGTGTGACCTGGGACATTCACCGAACCTCTCTGAGCCTCAATTTGTTGCTTATGTGTAAAGAGGGAGAATGGGAGTGCTTAGCTCAGAGGGCTGTCTTGAGGACTCATCGAGGCGACCTGTGTGAAGGCCTCAACCATGTCCCTAGCCCCTATCAGGCATGCCGTAAGTGGCCACGATCGCTATTATTATTCCACGTGAAAAACCTCAAACGGTTAGGGTCAAAGGGGAAAATGAGAACAGCCTTGACTCTGTTTGACTTCTGCCCTCCCTCACCCTCCGTCTTCTCACCTTACCTGAGACACAGACCATTTCAACTCTCTCCCGACCCCCCGGGAGGGCAGACTAATCACTCGTCGGTCTAGGTGCCCATCAATGGCAACTCTGAGCAGACTGTCTCTTCCTTCCTCCGGGCCGGGTCTGTTTTCTGCATTTCACATCCCCTTGACAACGTGACCTTGGCCTCCACAGGGCAACGCGTGAGGCAATGTGTAGCTGTGAATCAGAAATGCCAAGGCCGGGGCGCCTGGGCGGCTCAGTTGGTTAAGTATCCAACTTTAGATCAGGTCATGATTTCACGGTTCTCGAGTTCGAGCCCCACATCGGGCTCTGTGCCTGAGGGGTGCACCGTCTAGTGGGGGAGCCGAGCAAAATAAACGAACACTTCCAATGTGCAGTGAAAAGTTCTCTGCAGCAGAGGAGTTCCGGGCACCGTCGGGCCCCAGAGGAACGGGAGCCGAACTCATCTGGGGGTGTGTTTGTTTTAGTCCCAGAAAAAGCCGGCGGCAATGACAAAACACAGGCTTTGCTGAAAACAAGTGGGATTCAGCAGCCCAGGAAACCAAATGCAGCAGGTGCGCCACCTGCAAAGGCAGCTCTGGAGCTTTCTTCCTCTGGGTCATGGTGGTTCTGGCTTTCTTTCCCGTCCACCCCCGAGGCTGCCAATTAGGCTCCTGCCCCCAACCCACAAGGAAGAGTTAATCCTTAAGAAGATGCCCACACGGGTGCCTGGGTGGCTCAGTCAGTTAAGCACCCGACTCTTAATTTCAGGTCAGGTCATGATCTCAGGGTTGTGAGATTGAGCCCCGCGTTGGGCTCTGTGCTGAGTGCGGAGCCTGCTTGGGATTCTCTCTCTCTCCCTCTCTCTCTGTCCCTCCCCTGCTCACACATGCTCTGTCTCAAAATAAATAAGTAAACTTAAAAAAAAAAAAAAAAGAAAATGCTCACAATTTGAAGTTACAAAATACACAATAAAAATACAAAATCCGGGGCACCTGGGTGGCTCAGTCGGTTAAGTGTCTCTTGGTTTGGGCTCAGGTCACGATCCCGCTTTGTTTGTGGGATCGAGCCCCGCATTGGGCTCTGCACTGACAGAGTGGAGCCTACTTGGGATTCTCTCTCTCTCTCTCTCTCTCTCTCTGCCCCACCCCTGCTTGCACTCTCTCTCTCTCTCTCTCAAAATAAATAAATAAGCATTTTTTACAAATGCAAGATCCTGTATACACTGGGATTTCAATTTTAGACACTTTGTTTCTGTATGTGGGAGTACAGAGACACATACAGTAAAAGGACCAGAAGGAAACACATCAAAATGTTAATGACGGTTATCTTTGGGAAGCATTTTTGTATCTTCCTGTTTCTTGTTAAACATTTACGTTTTCCCACACTGAACATGTATTAATCTTTATTATCGGGATGCCTGGGGAGCTCAGTTGGTAGAGCATCAGACTTTTATTATTGGAAAAATAATGTTGATTTCATAAGTAAAGAGCCAGCAAAAGGCTACCTGCTGTATGACTCTGTTTATATGATGCTCTGGAAAAGGCAAAACTATAGGGACAGAAAACAGTTCAGTGGTTGCCAGGTGCCTGGGGTGGGGACACAAGGGAATTCTTTGGAGTGATTAAAAATGTTCTGTATCTTTATTGTGCTGATAGTTACATGACTGTGTGTTTTTCAACACTCGCCAAACTGAACACGAAAAAGGATAAATTTTACTGTATACAGATCGTTCCTTAATAAATCAGTTATTTTTTTTAAGTTAGAGTCTAGACCATTTCTCCAGTTCTATTATTCCTGGACAACAGTTCTATTATTCCTCCGACAAACCTAGGAAGATAATGAGAATTTTGGAATACGTGATTTCAAAAGAAGGATTAAAGAAACAAAGAAAATTTTCCTCTGCCTGTCAGTCTCTCCAAGTTTAGCCTTGGATGGCCAGGGCTTGAGTTTTATTTTTTGTTCTTTGCTCCTTTTTTTTTTTTTTTAAAGTCACTTGCGACCAGGATTTATGTGAAAGATATAGTTTTTCTTGGTATTTAATGAGGTGAATTTAGTATGAATTCAAGTATATGATTTACAACTGGAGTGATGTCTTTATGAAACATTTACATCTGTGACAACACCTAATAAAACGTTTTATTGGAAACGTGGCTTGTACAGTTGGACCAGATGCATCACAAATTGATCATTTATACCTGCTGCTCTTGCCAGCATCGTATCTAAATTCAATCAGATGGAGGAATCGAGAAAAGGGCAAGCCGGTGACATCGTTTACGAAGATTGGAGTTTTCACTTACCGCAAGGGACATGACATAAAGACTATCGTAGAGTAGGAAACCATGTGAGGCTGAGGCTTATCTGTGGAAGGAAAGAGGAATATGGACCCTCCCTCACACATAAAGTCCGAGGGACCACTGTCTCTATGGCACAGGGATAGGCGCTACGTTTCATGTCCTGAATGCCCAGGGTAGACGCTGTCGAATTCAGTCATGTGCTTTAAATACTTGTGACTGCTTGGTGCTTTATTTAACATAGAATCAGATCACTGTCCATAATTACTGACACTGGATGCTGTGTACTTGAGACAGAATCCGAAGCTGCCCTTAGGTTCCCAACGAGAAAGTTCTATGATACATCAATGATACGGAAAGGTGGGTAACTGGCTCAGTACAGAGAAAAGAGCTGTCCCCGCTAGTTTTTAATTCGCCTGTAAATTCTTCTGTTTTTCCTTACAAGTGGCTCCAAATGCATGGTACAGAAACCACACATACGGACGCTTTGGGTTCAAATGAAATCAGTCGAGAAATCACAGAGAGATACCGAGAATTAGGAAGTATCTAAGCAATTGATCCTGGCAAAGGGCATGACGAAAAGGTGGCATGGAGTTTCTGCAGAAGACAACTGGCCGTGTCAGTCTACTTTATTTACAAACTAGGATAGTGGCCATCCTCGCCTGGACACCCACAGGTACCTCATACTCAGTGTGTCCAAACCTGAACCCTTTCCCTCTCCCCCTCCCCCGATCTGCCCTTCCTCAGTTCCACGTCGTAGGGAACGGAAACACCACTCGCCATCAGTCACTTGGGCCGATAACCTGGCAGTTATCCCAGATGTACTTTTCCTCACCTCCCATGTCCAAGCAGTCAGTATGTCTCTCCTAAACCTGCCTTCGCTATTCCCTTACTGTCACCGTTGGTCAGCAATGCCTCCATATTCCTGGACCCAGTGGACGATCCTCTGTCTTTGTATTACTTGATCTCTTTGTTGACTTTGGCATTACTGGCCATCCCCTCCTTATGAAAATTCTTTTTTCTCCCTTGATATCTGTAACCCCACTCTCTTCTTGTTTGCCACCAACTTCTCAAGTTATTCCCTTCCAGTCTTTTATTCTATTTTCCCTTTATTTTTAAAAAGTGTTTATTTCTTTTCACAGAGAGAGAGAGAGAAAGAGAGAGAGAGAGCACGCGCACACATGTGTGAGCTGGGGTGGGGCAGAGAGAGGTAGAGAGAGAATCCCAAGCAGGCTCTGTGCTGTCAGCGCTGAGCCCGACACTGGGCTTGAAGTCACGAACTGTGAGATCACGACCTGAGCCAAAAGCAAGAGTTGGACGCTCAATTGACTGAGCCACCCAGGCCCCCCTACTTACCCTTTAAATGTCACTGGTTTCGTTTGTTCTGGTTTCGTTTTGGCTTATTTCATATTTTTTTTTCTAGGACTCCCTCTATCATACACTGTCTTTTGGTGATCCCATCCACATCCAAAGCCTAGATCTCTCTCTCCTGTACTTCGGGCTCATAGATCTAACTTATCCTTTAAGGCTTAATTCAGCCCCATCTAAATACAGGTCTGTCTCTACCACTATTCTGTGAGCTCCTTGAGGGCACGACCCTTGCCTCATTCACCTTTCAGTTCCCAGGACGTAGCCTAGGCACTCAGGCAATGTTTGCTGAATAAATAAATGAGTGGTTAGTAGAACCAAGTAATCACCTATGAAAGGTAGACGTTTGACTCCCATTACTGGCATCACTACCAATGGGTCAGAAAAAGTAGAGCTCGGCCGGAGAGAGTACGGAGTAACGAGGGCAAAGTTGCAGGCTCCGCCATGACACAGATCAGCTTGTCCTGGACAGTGACCACAGGCCAACTTTGAACTCTGACCGGCCATCTTGAAAATGTAAGGTTGGTCACCAAGAGGAGGGGATGAGAACACAGAGTCACTAGCCCAAAGGGTGGTAGGGTCTAGCCCTAGCAAGTAATCTTCCTCTCTCCTCAGTATCTCCACCTGAGCTCCCTTTGTGGGGTGGGGTTGGTGTGTCGGTTCAAGGAAACCTTGGAGAGACGGAGAGACTTTTCTCCTTTAGTGTCTCTAGGGGCTACACATCTAACCCACTCTCCACTAGGAAAGACTAAGGTGAGCCCATAAAGCTGCCTTTATAGTGTGAAGGGCATACGTTGTGAGATTCGGAGTTCAGTGAACACTTTCAGGAAAGCACATTCGAGCTACAATTTCTGGGTGGAGGACTAACATTTTGCTGAGGAAGGACTATAGTCACGAGTTACCATAAACACAATTTTAGGAAATACTTATCAGGACCCACGTTACAATTTTTAAAAAAGGGACACCTCTCCGAGGATCATCTTTCCTTCAAGGTAGTTCTCAAGTGACTTTTCCCAAGTCTGGAGGCAACGAAGACTCCATTTTGGAAACATTGGCTGGGGGAGCTGGTGACTCACACCTCAGATGAATTAATAAAAGTTAAGAAAACAAAAACCAGATGTTTCCTTCACTTTAATATAGGCCTCTATGCTTTCTTTTGTCCGTTACACTGTCCATTGCTGATTTCCTTCTACTGAGGCAAAAATCAATTTTTACAAAGTTTGAATCCCTCCTGCATATTCGGTGAACTCTGCCCCAATAGTCGCTATTTGGCTCAAACTTCCACAAAGACAAAGTGCTTGAGAACAGCACAGCCGAGAGCTCTGGATTTGCTAGAGAACTCCTATAACGGCCTTTGGGGAAAAGCACAAAATGAAGCGGTCTCCTTGTTTGCACGTAAGCCTCCACAGAACCAGAAAGGGTCTGGCCAGCTAGTCGTGGCTTCCTTTCCGGATCCAGTGTTCATTCCTTGGCCCTTGACCCTCCCGGAAAATGCTAAGAACTGCATTTTAGAGAGCCCACAACATATATTTTCATTCTTCTGGCCAGACCGGTGGAGGATACACCGAAATCCAGAGTGACGCACTTTTTAATTCCCTAATAACACCACCCATCATTCCCTGAGAACTTCGGAAGCTTTCCGCTTTTTGTAAGGAGGGAAAATAATTTATTTTTTCCTCCATCTATTGTACTTTGGTTAAAGCAATTATTTTCCCCAGACACCACCCATAGCAGAAAACTCCAGATGTCCCTGGGTTATAATGGGAGAATGGATTACAAGTCCTGGCGCTGTTTTCAAACTTGGCGTCCTCTCCCAACTTTCTCAGTTGGGGCCCTCAGTCCCCGTCTCCCACCCCCTTCCCCATTGGGCTCCATCTTTGCTTAAGTGATCCAGAGGCAAACTTAGATTCGTACCTTGCCGGCTACGTCTCTTCACTTCTTCGTCATGAAAGTATTTTCTAAAATTGCAGTCACTGCCATTCCGCCCACCCACTTGCCCAACCCAGGCTGCTGGGAATCACTGTAACCGCCCCCCTCCCCAGTCATTCGCTACACTTTAGTCTCCGAGTCCTGCTGAGTCTACCGACTAAATGTCTCCTGCATCTGTTCTCTCCTCTCCACCCCACCAATAGTTCTCTAGTCCAGGCCAGCTCTCTCACCTGGCCAAGTGTTCTGACCATTATTCCTTTGGCTGCTTTTGCTCCTGTCTGGATAATCCGTCCTTCCCATTGCAGTTACAAGAGGGACCTTTCTAGAACCCAAATATTTTTTCTATAAATTTTTAATTAGAGAGAGAGAGAGAGAGAGGGAAAGAGAGAGAGAGAGGTGGGGAGAGGGGCAGGGGAGAGAGAGAATCTGAAGCAGGCTCCAGGCTCAGCGCAGAACCTGACACAGGGCTCCATCCCCCGACCCCAGGATCACGACTTGAGCCGAAAGCAAGAGTTGGATGGATGCTCTACTGACTGAGCCACCCAGGCGCCCCTTAGAACCCAAATGTGATCGTGCCTCCCCCACACTGCCACTCCCTGGTAACGTAGCGGGCATGGTGGCCTAGCAAAGAGCAGACACGCAAAACTCAATAGTAACAGAGACCACACTCTCTCCCTCGAAGGCAGCGTGTCCGTGACCTATTTATTGCTGCCAGAACAGATTGCCATCGACTTGGTGGCTTAACACAATGCCCACTTGCCATCTTAGGGTTCTGTAGGTCAGAAGTCTGACATGATTTCACTGGGCTAAAATCAAGGTGTCTGCAGGCTGCATTCTTTCCGGAGGCTGTATGGGACAATCCAATTCCTTGCCTTTTCCAGCTTCCAGAGACTTCCTGCCTTTCTTTTCGAAGCCAGGCACGTAGCATCTCTCTGACCCTGCTTCTGTTGTCACATCTCTTTCCCTGAACACAGCCAGGAAAGGTTCTCTAGTTTTGTGAGCCTGTGTGATTAGGTTGGGCCCAGGATAACCTCCCTGTCTCAAGATCAGCTGGTTAGCAACTCTCATTCCACTTACAACCTTGATTCTCTTTGCCACGTGACCTCACATATCCACAGGTTCCCGGATGTCCTGCGGATGTCTTTAGGGACCATTGGTCTGCCCACGTAAGCAGCAATGGGGGAGGGGATGCCATCTGAATTCCCTTGCTACTGCTTTTCACACAACTGCAACGCTTTCACCTAATTGGCCACAGTCGCCTGTAGATCAGAACTGTGACTGAGTCCGCCCTGTGTCGCCAGTGCCTGGCCCAGGGCTCAGCCCATATGCCATGTTCAGTGTTCGCTGACTGGAAGTGAGGAAGTGAATTATCGGTCGGCTGGAATGTTTAAATATCAACCTCTTGGTTCCCCTTAGAAGGCGGGGTTGTGATTGTCAAGGTTTCCAGAAAGTGTTAAAAAAAAACCAATTTTGTAGCACAATCAGGTGTCCAACTGCCATTCTCTTGCTTTCTCACACTAAACCAGCTCTACGGTTAAAAAACATAAACAAAACACAGGCATCTCCCACTATTTGACAGAAGTCTTCCAGATTTTTCAGATGAAAAAAAACAGCTCACATGCTTTTTGCCTAGTCTACACGGGAACACAGCTGTATAGGAAATTCAAATGAACACACACACACAAAAAATCATGCAATAAAGCCTCGTGACTCCCAAAGCAACTGAGAATTGAATACTTCTCAAGCGATTTTTGTAAGATTAGTATTTAAGCACACAGTGAGCCACTTCAGTTCCAACAAACCTGGAGAAATCAAACTTCGTTTCCAAGAAGTGCTCACTGAGCCTTTGGTGCATTTGATTGCATCACTGCAAAAGAAATAACTCGCACAACTAAGCTGTGTCTCTTTGGTGGGACCCAGCGCCCACCAGACAGCATCAAGTGGAAAACGAGTCGACCTGGTGCCCAAGCGGATGCCAAGGGCAGGACTCCCAGGATATAGGCGCAGTATGGTGCAGGGAAAAGGAGAGCAGCTCTTTGACTAGGCAGACAGAATTGTCCAGAAGCCGTCACGTCTCAGGGAGTTCCGGCTCCAGCCACGACAGCCCCAGCCAAGCCGGTTCCCAGAGTTCAGTCTTCACCGTGGCAACCGCTTGGGACACCTCCAACTTGCTGAACTGGAGATTTCAGAGGAAAGGAGCCCGGGGTAGAATCATGGTCTGGAAAGTGTTTTCCGTATTTTACTCATATGGCACCTCATCAGCGAAACCTTACAGACTACTCAACCTGTTTCCAGAGCCTTCTGAATCCTGGTCAAACCGTTACAATGTACCTCACTTCGTCTGATCCTCTCAACAGGGCTGGCAGCTACTTGGGGCTGGAATCGCAATCCAGCACCTACCACGGTGCTGGCACGGGACAGTAGCTAAATAAATGTTTACTGCATCAGTGAACTGTTGTCGTTTTGTAAAAGAAGAAACGGGCTCAGAGAGGTTTAAGTGGCTTCCTAAGAGCGCCCAGCGGCTGGTGGGGCCGGGCCTCTGGCCTACCACTTCTATCCCACCACGGAGGCCTTCCAAATCCAACTCAGTAAAGGTCAGGAGGACATTTGGCTCCTTTTCAACACACATTTGTTGAGTGTCCACCCTAAACCAGACCTTTCTACCACTCTTCCCCCGATGTCTGCCTGGCTGGTTCCTTCAAGCCTTGGTTTTCATGTTATCTCTGGAGTCCTCCCACACTCTTCCCCTGCCACCTGCCACATTCCCTCCTTGTCACTTAGCACAATCTCTATTTTATGGATTTGTTTATTTCTGCTTGGCCTTCCCCGACCGGAACATAAGCTCTGTGAGGGCAGGGAGCCGGCTCGACTTTCTCGTAAGATGGGGGGACATGTGGCCACTGAAACAAAAAGCCAGTGTGGTCTCGGGCCCATTCATAAACAAAGTCTAGAACCGTAGACTCCTGGTACATGTCCAGAAGATAGGAAGACAGTGGGGCTGTTAGCCTGGGGGCAAAAAGACCCAGAAGACATACCCGTTCCTCTTTTCAAATGTCTAAAGGCTACAAGTCAACAGAGGCCACGGACCCACCTTGCAGGTGCAGCAGGGAAGGGCTGAAGGGGAGAAAGTCCCAGGGGCAGGTTTGGCTTCAAGGTGCCCCTCGTGACAATTGTCGGGTACTGTCTTCCCCACTGATAAGGAAGTGCAAGGAGGGTAGCCCGCGTTTACTTCATTCCCCACTATCTGTATGTAGCACAGTACATCGTATGTCTGTCACTCAATAGCTATTTGATTGGATGTATGTTGTGTGGACGATCAAGTATAGCTGGCGAGTTGTCACTGTTCACTCTGCCTGGGATGCTCTGCGTTCTCACCTCCCATCGTCTGGCGGAGCCCTTGTTTACCTTCGAGGTCTTAGCTTAAATTCCACCTCGTCCGTAAAAGCTTCCCTATCCCCCTACCACCAGCCCCCCTCCTGGCCTCCCATACTCTGCCATCATAGCCTTTATGGCTAGTGTAGCTCATGCGACCTGCTGATTGTTTAAGACAGCTACTCCTCTGCCAGGAGGCAATCAGTCCTTCTTGCATGAATGATTCCTAACAACCCCATGAAACAGCTATTGGCATCTCCTGTAGAACATGCTCTGTGAGAGCAAGGATCGCTGTGGAGTTGTTCCCTAGTGTATCCACACAGTAAGCGGAAGCACTCAAATATTTGTTGAGCGAATTAACTCTACAGCTAAGCAAGTGGAAAGGCCCAGCAAAGTCAAGTAACCAGCCGGCAGGACACAGTGAGCAAAGAGCAGAGACTGGATTTGAAACCAGGTGTGCGTAACTCCGAAGCCTGGGTTTTTTCCTACGACACCGAACTATGTGAGCGCAGAGCCGCTGTTTAGGACCACACACTCCGCCGTAAAAGATGGGCCCCCTTGGTGAAAATGGCGGAAGGCAGAATGGAAAGGCATGATGCTAGGCAGATTGACTCGGCTGTGGGCTCAAAGAGACCCAGGAGGGCACTTTGCTAAGAATTCGAGAAACTTCCCAACCACGATAACTCATGTCCAGCAGCCAACAGTGCAGCAAATGGAGGGACACAGCTGAGACTTCATGCCCTACCCTGGCCTGATGTCAAGCGAGTGGTGGCCAACAGGACAGAAGTCTGCAATTCCCTGCATCATCCTTCTAGTTCTCGAGATGGATTAGCCCATAGCCCACCACGGGAGCCACCCAGAGCAGCGGTTAACAATCTAGACTTTGGATCCAGACTGGATTTGAGGCCTGCCTGTCACTTACTAGCAGTGCAACAACTTTTCTGCACCTCAGTTTTCACATCTGTGAAATGAGAATAATAAAACGTACCCTCACAGCATGATTAAGATTAAATTAAAATGAGGGGGCGCTTGGGTGGCTCAGTTAGGCATCCGACCTTTGATTTTGGTTCAGGTCATGATCTCACAGTCGTGGGATAGAGCCCTGTGTTGGGGTCCGCACTGGGAGTGGGGCCTGCTTGGGATTCAATCTCTCCTTCTCCCTTGGTCCCTCCCCCTCTCACGCTTGCTCTCTCTCTCTCTCTCTCTCTCTCTCTCAAAAAAAAAAAAAAAAAGATTAAATTAAAATGTAAATTTGAAAAAAGACCATGTATACACACAGCCTGTATCAGAGAGGGGTGCAAAAAATGGGACCTACTATTATTATGATTTCCAATTTATTCCAAGCCTCATACCTTATACTGCATAATCCATACGGGGGGGCTTCCTATCAAGGATGTCCCGATGAAGTTCAAAACATCTATACTTTCATCTCTTTACAATGCTGCATTGGGTCAGGTTAACAAATGTACCTGCTCAAATCAAATGTTGGGTTTCACCTGTGAATTAGAAAACATACGTTTGTGGGGCGCCTGGGGGGGCTCAGTCGGTTGGGCGTCTTGACTTCGGCTCAGGTCATGATCTCACGGCTCGTGGGTTCCAGCCTCGCGTCGGGCTCTGTGCTGATGGCTCAGAGCCTGGAGCCTGCTGTGGATTCTGTGTCTCCCTCTCTCTCAGCCTCTTCCCAGCTTGTGCTTGCTCTCTCAGAAATAAATAAGACATTAAAAAAAATTTTTTTTAAAGAAAACATGGGTTTGTTCCAGAAGAGGTGTGGTGTGTAGGCCACCTGTGTCTCTCACTGGATCACGAACAAGAAAGCTGGCAGCAAAACACAGAACCAGTGTGGTTGGTGCCTTTACTAGACAAAGTTGCTGTCAATAACAATCTAACCTCTAAAACTGCTCAGGTACAAAAAGAAAGACCTATCTTTAACTTGCAAAAAGGATTATTTGCATGATCATGCTTTCCACCAGACTTGGAACTGCCTTTCTACCTAAGCAGATACAGAATCTACTCTTGCCAAATAACGCAATGAACATTTTCGTGACATCATCCATTACCAAGCTAACAGGCTACAAACCAATGTGACAGAATTCGACTGCCCTGAGTCGAATTGTTAATTTGACTGCCATTTGTTAAATGGTTCAATCGTGAGCATAAGCAAATATGTCCAGCCTTACCCATAAGCCGCCCCCCCCCCCAATTGGCAACCCCATACGTTACGTTCTGGTAGGTTTCTGTTTGTTCTTTTATTAAACATCAGTCTTTCCTGCTTTCCCAGTAGGTGTATAGGTAGAAAAATAAATGAAGTCAGTACTCTTTACTGCTTTCTCGCTAGAATAAACTGTGACTCAAATACGGTGACTGGTTATTTGCAAGGCTATAATTTTTTTTAATGACAGATTTTCCTAAAAGAAACCACTATAACATCTGTCCAAGTACTGCAAGGGAAAACAAAAAATACATACAGATTAAGTCTATTTCTTTAACAGCACATTGCCAAACACAGACAAGGAGGATAGATGCCAAGGAACCTTACAAAATAACTTTAAAAGATGCAATGTTTGAGTCATTCAAACGTGTAGGGTTCACAAAGAACAGAACAGCAAGTCCGAGAGCAGCTCTACTTGTGCGTGATGGTAACTCAGACTGTCCTTCATTCAAGTTCACTCAGGTTGTCTAAAACCAATGGGTATGAGAGCACAGTTTGTGTTTTCTTCTTTGCTTGGAGATGCGCACACAGATCAGAGGAGAGGAGAATCTTCCAGATGCTGACGTCAGCACAGAAGGCTTGGTTCCCCTCTGATACAGCACGAAGGCAGATTCAGTTGACTCAAGCTGTATCGGTTTCCCTAAGAAAAAGTCTTATGCATGCTGAAAGAGACGAGTTACTGAATTTGTCATGCTAAGTATTTACAGCCATTTTCATGAAGTGAGCTCAGTAACCTGACAGAATATAAAAGGTAGTTGTTCATTTTTTGTATGACCTTTTACAACTTGAATAACTGCGTGGGTAAATGATGCTGAAGTTCAAAGCCCCTCAAACACACATTAGCAAGAATCAGAGACTGCATGAAGAGGCACACATTATATAAAATGCACACTTCGCGGGGTTCCTGCATAGCAGGAAAGTCGGTACCACCACATAACAAATGGCTATCTATGCCAACAGTTAGAGCTGCCACTCAAGGGTACAACGGGGGAATTCCCTTAAAATCTCCAGGAGTGTTTGCAACAGTACAGCTACCTGGGGGAGAATATTTTGCTCGGAAAAGAGATTTTTGGCTGGAAAATTTTAGTATCACGTAAACAAATCAATTTTGCGAATTGGGGAAGATTTAAGGCAATGCTACTCAGACCCGAGGGGGGAAAGACCCACAAGAGCTCGTATTTTTCTTCTGAAACCTTAACAGGTCAGGATCGACATCAGAGACTAACCCCCTTCTAAGCGTTCAACGCACCTGCAGGTGTTTTCAGCATTACAAAGTAGAATCTTTCATTGTCTCAGTAGGAAATGGGAAGTTGCTATGTACTCTTCCTTGAAAAAACAAAAACAAAAACAAAAACAAAAACAAAACCCACCACACCACACACACACCCACACATGGCAGCTTGGGCATTTCATATTAAAAAGTCGCATGAAAACTAAGACAACTACCGCCGGTGCACATAAAGAAGCCACTGCCCTTATGATAAGCTCCAGGGCAGCGCGGTTCTTTACGACGGACTTTGATGTAGTGTGGCAACGATCATGGAGTCATAAATTAACTTTTAACATCAACTGCAGACTAACGACTGACAATTAGACACAGTAAGTTCAAAAATTTTACATTTTGCTCCTGTTTGGCTGCTAAAGAGCAGCAATTTAAATTGATATAAAAACATCTGACCACAAAGCTTGCTATACAGATCAAGTTTATAATCAAAAAGTAAGCAGCAACTGAGTTTCTTATTTAAACTTATCTGGTATTGAATATTTACACATTTGGGAAGAGAGATCTCCGAAAGACCACCCCCCACCCCTTTACTCCCTTCGTGCGCTCTGCCCCTGCCCCTGCCAACGGAAACCACGTGCCCTGAACTATGAACACCCGTACTTTTGGCTAAGCTGGCCGGATAACGCGACGCCTTCCTACGGTCTTGGTCTGGGAGAAAAGTAACGAAGCCTTGGATGTCTTTTCCGAACACCAGTGTCAATGAATCTGTTCTTTCACGGTGAGGGGGGAAAGCGCCCCCCACCTCGCCCATTTCACTCCCAAGCCCAGCGGGGCAAGATCTGAACACCCTCAGCCTCTAATGCCACAACAGGCCACCGGAGAAAAAAGAAAGAAAAAGGTCACATCCAAGGCAGGAGCAACGAACACGTGCTTGTTTCTCTCCTCCCTGGGCTTCCCCAGAAATAACACGCCCTCTTTCCTCTCCCTCCCCTCCCACAAAACAAAATTAATTCACGGCACAAGAACTTGGTACTCTGGTTAAGTATCGGGTAAGTGTGAGAAAGAGTACGTGTGTCACTTTTTATACTTTAACTGAGACGTAAAGCTAACGGAACACACAACATCACTGTGAAAATAACTTTTTTCTAAAACAGATCCAGTCTACATAGTGCAGCCAATGAAACATAAAGGAATAGTTTGTTCACAATCTGCCTTGTACAGGATATTTATATTCTCTCGATGCCATATAAAGAGCATTTATATAGCTTAAACATTCAGAGACATGCACTGGGACTTTTTAGGTAGTACAAATTTCTTCACAATCACATGTGCAAATTTTACAAATCACTAAGTGAGTATTAGTAAGCTTAGGCCGGACTGTGTCTCGTATTATCTAACAAATTTAATGGGGGTTCAGAATCATCCATGGGAAGAACCAAGCGTGTTCCCCGAATGACCAGTTCGTGGTCCCCAAATGAGAGCTCCCGATCCAAGGCATCTTCTGAACTATTTCCCATAAACCTCCTAGGGGCACCGGATGTTCCTGATTCGGTGTTCACAGTAGAATCCCCATACGTCAAACTAATGTCGCCATCATTGAGAATGAGATCGGAGTCATCGTCTTTCAACTGCTCCTGGTTCTAAATGCAAATAAAATAAGTCTTAAGAATTGCTGTGCGACTCAAGAAACATTTCCAATGGAAGACTTTTCAAGGATTCCCTATTTAAAACTCTCCAGCACCAGCCTGCTGCCTTCAGAAGGCCTACAGTCCTTACCTTAATGACTCCTCGTGACCCAGACCCTTCACCCTCTGCTGCAACTGCCTCACCCACTCCAACCACCCCACCGTGTGCCTGCCATCTGAACCGCTGACAGGTGGCCCAATCGCTCACGCTTTCCCTTATCTCCCGTCTCCCCCGCCTTCCTTCCTGTGACTAGAGCCTATCACTGAGGTCTCAGCTTAAAATAAAGTCCCTTTCTGCTAGGAGTCTTCCTTGACCTTGCCAAGTGGGCTTAGGCGTGCCTCCTGTGTTCTCTCCTAGCATCCTGTACTTCGCCCTCTCCCTGCAGCGGCCTTTACCCGTGTACCAGAACCGCGCGTGCACTGGTCTGCTCGGCATATCCCACACCAGCCTCTGAGCCCCTTCTCTGCCCTGATCCAGCCACCTGACGGTTCAGGGCACACAGAAAGTATTCTCCAAATGTTAGTTTAATGGATTACTGAATGGGTTTATATAAGTGAAGCTTTTAACTTCTGTATTAACAATGCCTAATAAAAGAATACCCCCAAATATGTTAAACCCTCTCTGCGTATTTGTCTACCAGCTCAATAAGCCTCGGTTGTAACGGAGACTTTGTGGCCACAAAAGTATAATTAAATAACGTTCTACAAAAGGGGGAAAAATCAAGCATACATATAATGCCATTTTGGTCAATGAAAAAAATGTACGTGTGCACAGGCTGATAGAAGCGGCTTACATCCAGCTCTTCTAAGCTGTGTGTTTAAAAATCTTAAAATTTGTCTAACATAGACCGAGGAGGCTGTTAGACGCAAATTTAAAACATCTTTAATTTTTAAAAAAAATTTTTAACTTTTTTTTAAATTTACAACTTTAATTTTCAAGTGGAAATTTGCCCACTCGAAGATACGTGAATCAAAACCCAAACAAGCCCGCTCCACCAACCGACCATAATCCCCTTCTGCCCGATACAAGTTCAAAGGCTAAGTCTGAGCAGCGTCTACCCCCTCACTGAGCAATACTTCCAACGAAGTTGTGGCGCCTTCACGCGTCAGTGGGGCTCTTGAGCACCTTCTAAGGTCTTCATTAAGGTTGAGGTTTGGGCCAATGTCTACCAAATTTTAAAATGTATATGCTTTTTGCCCCAGCAATTTAACCTTTAAGATCTATTTTATATACCTTTACATGTACTTGGATAAATTCATATGTAACAAGAACGTTTACCATACCAGGAGAGGCAGGAAGGAATAAACGCCCCTGCCTTCTACTATAAACATTACTTGTAATAACAAAGAAAGAAAAGGAAACAACTTAAAGGTCTAGCCAAAGGCGGATGATTAAGTCAATGTTGGTGCAAGCACTATGCAGCCATGAATAAAGAGAAGGCAATGGGTTCTCATGGACTCCTCAAAAGGTGGCCACGATGTATCAGTAAGTGAACAACCCAAGTAGCAGGACGATGCAGTTGTGATCTCATTTGTGTAAGCCAGTAACAAAGCTATACACACATGTATAAGTTTATGCGGATAAAACAGATTAGGAAGTACACACAATAAATCCTTCGTAAAGACTGCCTCTGCGGGGGAGACGTATGTGGGATGAGGGGACTTCGATATTTTGTATTGTCTATTCCACACTATTTGGCCATAAGTATGTTTTTTTTTTACGTTTATTTTTGAGAGAGACAGATTACGAGTGGGGCAGGGGCAGAGAGAGAGGGAGGCACAGAACCCAAAGCAGGCTCCAGGCTCTGAGCCGGCAGCACAGAGCCCGATGTGGGGCTCGAACCCATGAACCACACAAGATCATGACCTGAGCCGAAGTCGAATGCTTAACCGACTGAGCCACCCAGGCGCCCCTTGGCCACAGTATGTTAACTTTTATAACTAAAAAAGTAGTTGAGAACAATGAAAAATAACATTAAAAGTTAAGCTTTATGGTTGTTATGGGTTACATTATATCCCCCCGCAAAAGATGTTGAAATCCTAACCTTGAGTCCCTGTGAATGTGACATTATATGGAAATAGGGTCTTTTCAGATAATCAAATTAAGATGAGGTCATTAGTGTGGGCCCTGATCCCATAGGACTGGTGGGTGTCCTTAAAAATGGGGAAATTTGGCCACACACACACACACACACACAGAACGTCGTGTGAAGACGAAGACAGAGGGGCGCCTGGGTGGCTCAGTCAGTTAAGCATCTGACTTCAGCTCAGGTCATGATCTCACAGTTCGTGGGCTCGAGCCCCACGTCGGGCTCTGTGCTGATGGCTCAGAGCCTGGAGCCTGCTTTGGATTCTGTGTCTCCCTCTCTCTCTGCCCCTCCCCTGCTCACGCTCTGTCTCTCTCAAAAATGAATCGACGTAAAAAATATTTTTAAAAAAGATGAAGACAGAGATCCATGCGGTGCATCTGTAAGTAAGGAACACCAAAGACTGCCGGCAAACCAGCAGAAGCTGGGGAGAGGCCTGGAGCAGGCTCTTCCTCCCAGCCCTCAGAAGAAGCCAACACTGCCCACACTTTGACCTCAGACATCAAGCCTCCAGAACTATGAGACAATACATTTCTGGTGAACCATGAGGTTTGCGGTACTTTGTTATGGCAGCCCCGGGAAACGAACACGATCATGTTGTGTTTAGCTATATTCCACAGGGCACGCGGTTGTTGGGGAACTCGTGGCTTCTGGTGACAGTGAGCAGGTCTCTGGAATCCACGAGCCGATGCTCCCTGACTGGACTGACGAAGCTGGCTGTCCCCTCTGCACAGGGCCTCGTGGACTGACAGGGCACAGAGGGGAAGGAGGCCGCTCGAAAGGGAGCCCGGGAGATGCGGGGGAGAGAGGCGAGACAACACGCGTGTCCCCGCCGCACGAGGCACAGTCTGTCAGAAGTGTACACGGACTCAGCGGAACACAAAGCTGTGGGGCGGCCCTCCCTGCTGGTGCCACCCCCCTCAAGACTCCTCTTCCGGTCCATTCCCTGGGGGGTCTGCTCTCACGTGCCACAGAGGAGGCCGTAGGGAACGGAAGGCTGCGGGTCTACACTGCTTCACCGCTGCCTGGCCTCTCTACTCATGGTGTTGCATCACAGTGGTCAAGTTGGTGGGTTTCGTTAACGTGGGCACTTTATGCGATGCCACAGATTATTTCTGAAGGGTTGGGTTAGAAGCAAATTAAAAAAAAAAAAAGAACTCGAAAAATAAGAGGTTCGTATTTCCAAATAAAGGCTGGTTAGCACTGGCCGTTTCTTTCCGTGTTGCAGCACTTGCCGCACCACCAATCATGTGTCGGTAGCTAAGGAAAAAAACCTGGAATCTCGATTATATGTAGATATGCTGGCATATCCTAGCAATGTGGAACACGGGTAGATAAATGCTCGCTGATCCTCAAACGCTGGCAGGTTTCAAGTACGAGACCATCTGGCGCGCTGCAGGGATATCAAAGTTTGCCGCGTCAGTCCTCTCAACACGTCTGCGGCCGCTCTAGTTCGTAGGGGAAAACAGGACACCTCTAGCTCAGAGGTGACACCGAGCTCAGGCCACATACCGCGAATACATGAAAACCGGCACGGGACCAGAACCATGTACTAAAATCACGGACAGTAAGGTGAGGGAACGCGCCGTATCTGTTTTCAAATGACGTTTCAAAGACTGTGAATGGTGGCTGCGGATTTCGGTGTATTTTCTGGCTGAGCAAACTATACTTCTAGTCCCTCTTGTGGATTCTGTACGTCAGAGGCAAGCAGAGCAAAATCAAACCAGCGACCCGTCCACAGAGCGGAAGAATTTCACTTCATGAAGAACTTCGCTTGTGGATTAAAAACAACTTACCTCATAAGCTTGGGGGCTGGTCAGGCATCGCGCGATGGGCCCGCAGCAGGCGGGGAGCGTGGTGGTGAGGGGAGGCCCGCTGTGCGTCAGCAGAGGCTTCAGGTAGCTGTGCTGGTTAAGGAAGAGCCGGGTTCCGTTCTTCACAAATTCAAAAGAGCCACCCCTTTGATCACAACCGCCCTCGCTGCGTACCTGCCACTTCGGAGGGGAGCAAAGGGCTTTCATTTATGTCGCTCATTTTGTCACCATGTTATACGCCCGTGAGATAGCCAAGGGAGAGTTTGTGATGACCTCTGTTTCGCAGAAATGGAAAGCGAGGCTCAGAGAAATCAGTGATCTGCCCGAAGTCACACAGTGAAGCAAAGGGAAGGACCAATACACAAACCCAGACGGGTTTGATTCCAAGTGCCATTTCCACGGCGTCCTAGTGCCTTTCTGATTTTACTAAAGCCAAACGGAAGACAAAATCACTCTTGATTTAGCACCAAAGGAGATATGGAAGAAAGTAAAGAGTGGTAAGAGGAGAAAAAAGATGAAATATTCGGTTGCAGAACATAGTGACAAAAATGGTTTTAATCATTTACTGTGAGTTCAGCTGGCCTCCCGAATGAGTTGAAACTTAGTATCAAAGGAAATGCAATTCTAAAAACGTTTAAAAAATGATGTATCGTTGAGTTCCTCTATCATAGACCCTCATTTCAGTATTCATTCATCTTCAAAAACTAAAAACAGACATGGTAACATATGTGATACTCAGAAGAAAACAAGAGGGAATCATAAGAAAAAGTAGAGAGAATGGGAGAAAGACACACACACATATACATTAAAAATGAGGAATAGTCTGGGCACCTGGGTAGCTCAGTCAGTTAGGCATCTGACTCTTGACTTCGGCTCAGGTCATGATCTCAGAGTTTGTGAGATCAAGCCCCACATGGGGCTCTGCACTGACAGCATAGAGCCTGCCTGGGATTCTTTCTCTCCCTCTCTCTCTCTGCCCCTCCCTTGATCATCCTCTCTCTCAAAATAAAGAAATAAAAATTTTAAACATGAGGAATAGTCCTGTATCTATTAAAGAAATTAATAACCTTCTCAGACAAAACACTCCAGGCCCAGGTGACCTCACCGGTAAAATCTTCCCAGCATTTAAGGGAAAAAAAACCCCACCAATCCTCCAGAAAATAGTAAAAGAGAAAAATTCTACCCCCTTCATTTTGTTAATCCAACATGTTATCTTGTTAACGATACCTGACAGGGGCATTATGACAAAAAAACAAACAAACAAACAAACAAACAAAAAAACCCCACAAGCCAGTCAGTATCACTCATGAAAACAGACACAAAAATCAGACACAAAGGATTAGTAAACTAAATCCAATGGTACATACATGGGATAACATATCATGACCAAGTGAGATTTGTTCCAGCAATGCAAGACTGGTTTAATATTCAAACAATCAGTGGGGCACCTGAGTGGCTCAGTCAGTTGGGCATCGACTTTGGCTCAGGTCAGGATCTCACAGTTTGTGGGTTCGAGCCCCACATCAGAATCTGTGCCGACACCTCAGAGCCTGGAGCCTGCTTCTTATTCTGTGTCTCCCTCTCTCTCTGTCCCTCCCTACTAATGCTCTGTCTGCCTGTCTCTCTCAAAAATGAATAAACATAAAAAAAACACAATCAGTGAAAATCAGCACAAAGACGGATTGAAGGAGAAAAAACAAATACATGATCATCTCATTTGATGCAGAAAACTCATCTGGTAATATTCAATACCTGTTCATGATAAAAACTCTTGGCAAACTAGAAATAGAAGCGGATATTCTTAATTTGACAAAGGCTATCTCAAAAACCTACAGCTAATATCATACTTAATGGTGAAATATTGAAAATTTTCTTCCTGAGGTCAGGAATAAGACAAAATGTCCGCTTATATTCAACCTTGTACTGGAAAGGTCCAGCCAGTGTAGTAAGATGTAAAAAAAGAAAATATAAGGAATTAGAAAAGAAAATAGATAAGACACTATTATTCACTTGATTTTATGAACAGTAAATCAAAAAGAATCTATAAACTCTTCAATAATAAGTGAACTTAACAAGATTGCTGGATACAAAGTCAACATATAAAAATCCCAATTACATATCTACATATTAAGAGTAAATGAGTAGAAAATAAAGTATCATTTGCAATAGCATCAAATATTTAGGGGTAACATAATGAAAGATGTGCAAGACTTGGCACTTAAAACTATAAAACATTAATGAGAGAAATTAAAGATCTAAAGAAATGGAGGGATATACTCTGTTCATGGATTCGAAACTCAATACTGTTAAGATGTCAGTTCTCTCCAAATTCGTCTATTGATTTAATACAAACCCCAAAGAATTGCCAGCAAGTTTTCTTGGGGTGTGTGTGTGTGTGTGTGTGTGTGTGTGGAAAGTGGCAAGCTGTTTCTAAAATTTAGATGAAACTGCAGTGAGCCTAAAATAGCCAAGGCAATACTAAGGAATAACAAACCTGTAGGCTTTCCCTTATTGGACAGCAAGATTTATTACAAAGTGTAATAACTAATAGAGTGTGATATTAATGTGAAAAAACGACAAATAGAAAAGAAAGTCCAGAGGCAGACCTCCACTTATATGGCCAAGTGGTTTACAACAAAGGCTCCAGAGCAATTAAGAAGGTTAAGGACAGCATTTTCAATAAATGGTGCTGGGTCAACTGAATTCTCATATGGGAGAAAAGTAGGTCTTGACCCATACCTCACACCATACACAAAAATTGACTTGTGGCGGATCGAAGACTTAAATGTGACAGCTAAGATAATCACACTTTTAGAAGAAAACATAGGACCTTGGGATATAAAAGATTTATCAAGACATGAAAGCACTAACCAAAAGAAAAGAGTAATAAAGTAAACCTCATTAAAATGAAGAATTTCTGTCCTTCACAACATAGGATTAAGAAAATGAAAAGGTGAGCTACAGACTGGGAGAAGATAGTCATCGTGTGTATAATCAACACAGAACCCAATTCAGTAACACAGAAAGAACTACAAGTTAATAAGGAAAAGATAAGATGCCTCAAATAATGGGCAAAAGAACTAAACAGACCCTGCTTCATAAAAAAAAAAAATGACATCCAAGTAGCCAACAAATATATGAAGGGATGCCTGGCCTCACTGGCCGTCAGAGAACTGCAAATTAAGCCACATATGGTAGCACTACACACCCACTGAAATGGCTCACATTTAAAAGGTGGATTAAAGATCGAGTTTTGGGGGAGGTGCGGGACAACTGGCACTCCCTTAAGTCACTGGTGGGAGCGTCAATCAGTTACAGCCACTCTGGAAAACTGGCTGCCAGGATCGAGTCCAGCTCAACAATACACTTGCCCTAAATTTTTCTCCTGGGTATGTACTCAACAGAAAGGAGTGCTGGTGTTCACCAAAGGATGCATACATAGATGTTTAACTTTGTAATAGCACAAACTGGGAAATGACTCAAATGTTTATCAACAGTGGAACGGCTGGAGAAAAAACAAAACAAAACAAAACAAAAAACAACCCTGTAGTATATTCACACTGTGGAACACCACATAGCAATGAACAAGAATGAATTACTGGCACTGGCAACAATATGGATAAATTACACGTTGTTAAGTGAAAAGAAGCAAGACATAAAATAATATGTAATACAGGATTTCATTTAGTTGAAGATGAAAACCCATGTTGCTAGAAATCAGAAGAGTGGCTGCCCTTTGAGGGGGGCAGGGAAGGCACTACTGACACTAAGGGAACAACAGGCCAGCTTCTGGGGTGCTGGAGATCTTCTATATATCTTTAATTTTTTTTTAAGTTTATTTATGTGAGAGAGAGAGACAGCGTGTGATCACAAGCAGGAAAGGGGTAGAGAGAGAGGGATAGAGAGAATCTCAAGCAGGCTCTATGCTGTCAGCACAGAAGCCCAATGTGGGGCTCAAACCCATGAGCTGTGAGATCATGACCTGAGCCGAAACCAAGAGTTGGGCATTTAACCAACTGAGGGCCACCCAGGTGCCCCTATATCTTCAGATGGGTAGCAAGCACAGAGGCATATACATAGGTCACAAGCTTAAGATTTGGATATATTATTTAAGGTATATATATCTCCATTACAACAAATAATCTGGCTATACAATGGAACTGAGATCTAGAGTGTGAATGATTAATTTTACTAGGGCACTAGGTATGAAAATTACTGGGTCTTAGTCCAGTAGTGCTTAAAAGGGTAGTACTGAGTCAAATCTTGGTGTTTACTTCTGTAAGAATACACAGAAAAATAAACTATCATTCTACACTTTCTCTACATTAGGATTGTTTTATACGTATATTATGCAGAAAATGTATAAAACATTTTATTCAGGAAATATTAAACAATTTTTGTTAAATTAGAGGGATGAAAAAGCCCCAAGAGATATGGGAGTGGCTTATACCCAAAATGCTGAAAACGGAGCCAAAAGTAGTGACATAATCATTAAACAATTTTAAAGAGCCAGGATCTCCTACTGGGAGTCTTAATACAAGAGACATGATTGCATTCTTGTTTCCATATAGCAATTTAATTTTGAGTACTTGCAAAAAGTGATTATAAAAATCCAGCCAACAGAATATAGTAAGTAGTAGCTTCTAACGAAAAGTGCCAAGTGCATTTTTCTTTAAGTTTATTTATTTATTTTTAAGATGGGGGGCAGAGAGAGAGAGGGGGAGAGAGAATCCCAAGCAGGCTCCACACTGTCAGCACGGAGTCTGACACGGGACTCAAATTCACGAACCATAAGATCATGACCTGATCCGAAATTGAGTCAGACGCTTAACCAACTGAGCCATCCAGGGCCCCCCAACTGCATTTTTCTCAAATATTCAAGGCTTTCATCAGAAAGTCAAAAGGAAGGGAAAAGTTTTTACATGGTTGTCCCAAATTGCCTTCAGTAGAACATGAACCAGGTTTTGATTCATTTACTAATAAGCTTCAGCTTGAAAGAACTCCGTGGTCCCTTTTTCTAGTTCAATTTTCAAGTAAGAAATTAATTTTAATAAATAGTAAGAGATAAAATATTTTTTGAAAGGCATGATTTAAACAGGTCATAGGACGTAACACAATCCAAAGCAGAGGTATGAAGAAGACGACTATGATAGGAGAAGAAAGAGATTTGGCAAACAGGGAAACACTGGCACCCTTAGTGGAGGGGAGAATCTTCCAGTCTTCTGAAAGGTCAGAGAAAACAGGCCTGTCCCTGACTACTGAGGTATCTAGTATTTCTGTGTTTTCCATCTCATCCGTATGCTTTTCCCTAAGGCAGCCTTTCCTCTTTGACCCTAGAGCAAGTGCACTGACAAGGACCAACAAACACCTTTTGCAAGATTCACTAAATTAGGTAAAAGACCACGACTGCTCAATAAGTAAACCAATATATGGGACAGAGTCTATTGTAAGGGCTCCTGAGTCCCCCCTCTCACAGCCAGCCTCTGCACTAACCAGTCCCTACTGGTTTCGTGGGTTTTCAGGGCAATTCATTTGTGTGGGTTTCCTTTAATAGCTTTCTCCATCCGCTCCACTGAAGGGGAAAGGGAAGCCCAAACGTGGGTTTTGTATTCCACTTCCGGAAGGGAAGAGTCACAACAGTTGTTCCATTAAATTGTAACTGGCCACGTTCACATTACCATTTTTCCTCCTCAGTTAAGGATACTTATGATCAAAGTTGTACCATATCCGGAAAAGCCAGGCACTCTCTGCTTTGGTGGTTCTTCTTTCATTTTCCGGAATGCCCTGCAAACAGATAATAAAGAAATCAATCCATACACCAAGATAAAAGACACATTTATTTAGAGTCATTTCTTTGTAGACTTGGAAATATAGCCTACTTCATAGAAGATACTCTCTATCATGGGTAACATCAGAAATTTACTAGCTTGCATATTGCAGCTTTGGAATATGAAATGGAAATTTTTCTCAACACCTCTATTACTCGAGGCTGCCTGCTGAGTTAGGAGTCTACCGTCATTTAAAAAAATCAATGTGGAATAATTCATCCCTAAATCTGAAAGACTTACACCCACAATGCGAATTGCATCTTAAGTAGAAAACATCACATCGACATCACTATCTTTGGGAGTTGTTATGGGTCCCAAAAGTAACTGGCATTTTCAAAGGTGCTACTATGTTCTGAGAACACTAGCAAAATAAAGCAGAAAAAACCCACGGTAGGCCTGACTGGCTAGAAGAGAAAACTAACACAGCAAGCGGGCCTCTTCTAAAATAGCTTCCAAAAACAAATTGGATAAGGATTTGTAATGTGGTACAGTCAGCAGCGGGGCAGTTAGGTGATCTGGTTCATCTCAGCTCTGACGTGGACTAAGTTGGACAAGTCCCTTCCCCTCTGAGGGCCTGGATTTCTTCACGTACACGGCGTGAGGCTTAGAGAATCTCAAAAGCCCTCTGCAGCATGGATGTTCCATGGTTCCATGATTTGTGAAGAACACAGTTTAGATTCTGGGTTTTGGTCCTTTCCTGTCCTTCCTGGTCTTCAAACTAAATAAATCTTCCTCTCAGCATGTACCAAAACATACACAATGCAAGAATCTTGGAGTACAGGTGTACTTCCTTTCACACCAGTACACAGAGGTTTGCGTGCCTCTGCGTTTCCAAGGGCAGTTAATCTACAAATCTCATGACCCCTTCAGCACAGAAACACCTGGACACCGACCCCCACACACTCCATACTTACTATCATGTTCCTCTCTGCTTCCCAGTGGACACTCGAAACACTGACTAAACCATAGAACCAACCAAGACATCCACAAGGTTTTGAGGGCGAGGGAAAAATGGTATTTTTTCTGCATGTCCCAGCTGGGACTCACCTACCTGGCATTCTCTCTCCATTTCTATTTGTCCTCTGTGGTGACTGAGGTGACACAGCGGGTGAAGACTTACGTGGATCATGACAAAGCATTTGTCTGGTGAGCCGTGTGATATCTTATTCTTGTTTGGACACAGGGGTGGAGGCACTGGGGAGCTACTACCTCTTAGACACCACTCCAAGCAGCGCAGCATCATGGGGATTTATCCAGCCTCGTTTGTGCAAGTATTTCAAGCCCACGAAACTACACTGGTATGGTTCTGACCACAAAAGAGGCGAGTACTTACTGTGTTACATACACACTCATCATTCAACAGCTGACAAAATTAGCATCAAGGAAATGAATCTGAGAAATGTATTTTTGGGGGGAACCGCACCCTGAAGACAAATAGACCACGGCTCGTTTCAGACCAGAAAAAGAATGTATTTTAAAAGAGATGCTCTCCACCTTTAAAAATTTAATTTCTGTGATTTCCCATCTAATGTCTTAGGACAGAGTCATGTATTCAGTGGTGCTCAGAGACCCTTATAAAGCAGATGGGGGGACGCCTGGGTGGCTCAGTCAGTTGAGTGTCCGACTCTTGATTTTGGTTTAGGTCATGATCTCACAGTTTCATGAGGTCAAGCCCCGTGTTGGGCTCTGCACTAACCCTGCAGAGCCTGCTTGGGATTCTCTCTCTCTCTCTCTCTCTCTCTCTCTCTCTCTCTCTCTCTTTCTCTCCGCCCCTCCCCTGCTCATGCTCTCTCTCAAAATAAATAAATAAACTTAAAAAAGTTATTTTTTAAAAAGCAGATAGAAAAGACCAGAAAAGGATGGTCAGTCTCAGGCTCAGGTTCAGAGGAACAAATGAGAAGTGAACACCTAGGATTAAGCAAGGTTGAGGCCCAGGGCAAGGAAGTGCATTCTCCTGAACAGTCAGGGAAGACTGGTTGAAGACTGCAAAGCTTCCAGGCGGTTCTCAAGGGCAGCTGCTGGTCATCCAATTGGAAAGTTACACAGCAAGAGCAGCTGGAGTGAGGCTGACATCAGAGACAAGCCTTCATGCTCAAACCAGAGTGGAAAAAGGCTCCCTGTGCCAGAGCAGTCACTTGAAAACCCAGGAGTGCTTAAGGGACTGTTCCCCTTCGTGGCCAAAGCCCAGGCTGGCCCACAGATATGAGAGCTGTCACCCTTGATAACCACATGTTGTCTAGAATTTGGTTTTGTCTCTATCAAGCAGTGAGAAAAGCCAGGAATGATGTCAGTTAAAAGCTGGTACAAACAGGACAGGATCTAAATAATAGTGGCGTGAAGTCTAGAGTAGACCATTGTCTTTCCAAACAGCTGCACATTCGACAAAAATGCTAGAGACAACACAAACGCATATTTACCAAATGTTCTTGGTCGGAATCAACACCAACCCTAAAGGAGAAACACAAAAGGCAAATGAGATCTTGAGGCCAAGTCAAGGTCTATTCACATACGAACAGTGTCAGGCAGCTACTTTTCCTAACATGCGAGCTGCGGAATGGTTAACATTTTCTTGCTTCTCTCTGCTTGTTGATGTCGATTTTTGGCCCCTGCCACTTTCCTTAGCAACAGCTTGGATCCTGAGGCAGGCAGGGTCTACTAATGATTCCCTTCCTGCAATCCCACTGACCAGTTTCAGAAAAATAACATTCTCGGCCCCGAATGGAAGTGCACTAGAAGCAGAGTCGGGGAAAGCAGCGCCGCCCTGATTGCCGAATAGGAACCGCTGGCTAGTTCCAAACATAAGGCGGGCACAATGCAGTTCCAGGAGGAAGCTGCGTGTTTTCGGACCTCTCAGCTCTCATGGCAACATTCTGTTATGATGACCGAAGAGAGGGCCCGGTTACAGTGTTTTTTCATAGGCTAATGGACAGATATTAGCCTCGGTTCTTCATAATTATCTTTTATGTGCTTAAAATTCCTGCTTTCCGTAACCCAGGGAACAGCTTCATTATGAAGCTCTCTTTGATTCCCCTCTCTCCCCTCAAGACCAGCACCCACCAACTTTGTTCATTCTTTCTCTAAACCGTTTCCCAAATCTTCTTTCCTTTCTATCCCAACTGCTCGGGCTCAGGCCTCATTCTGACTCATGAGGTCGGAGGCAGTGGCCAAAAGGTTGTCCAGCTGCCAGGCTGTCCCCTAGAGTCAGGTGTCTAAAGCACGGAACTCACTGGGTCATTCCCTTGGCAAAAGACTGAGAGTGGCTTACAAGCGACAGGGCCAAGTCTAAACCCCCTTGGGCGGCTTTGAAGATGCTACAAACTAGCGACCCCTGCCACTCTGACCTACCTCTCCACTCTCATTTCTCCTCATTCTCCTCTACATATCCTCTATTAGCCATTCCCACCCCCTTCTCTCCCTGGCCCCTGTCCTCTCCCAAGCCTCCATGCCTTTGCTCAGGCCATCCCCTCTAACTGAAACACATGGCCCTTCATGTGTTCCCGACAACTTTTTCTAATTCCGAACGAATCATTCTATAACCCCTGCAGGTGGAATCATTCTTTCCTCCATTCTTCTACAGCACTTTCTAGATTCCTCTATTAGAACACTTAGCAGAGTAGAGTATAATTATTTACCTGTCAGTCTCCCCAAATAGACTGTGAGCTCCTTGAGGGTAAAGGCCATGTCTCAATTCATCTCTGTATCCCCAGAGTCTAGCACAGTACCTGATACACAATAGGTGCTCAAATGTTTATCGATTAAGGTCACTACTACAGACAACACAGAAAAAACAGCAGTGCGAGAAGCTGTAGCAGGAGCATCTCAGAATACAAACACACCGAAGGGAGGAAAATGATGCAAGACCTCATCTGGAAGGCAAGTGAATCATGGTCAAGTACTTGAAAACGGACAGCCATGACTAGATTCATAATTCAAAGAAAGGCTCAGTTCCTCTGTGTTAAATGGCCAGAAGCTGTTTAATACCTTCTTAGCCATATTAAACTCTGGACCCATTTGTGTACATAAAGTGACATCTAGTGGTCTTGGAGATAGCACATTTGTAACACTCAGAATGTTACTAGAAGCCAGGTCAGCGTAATAAACATTTACAGAGCATTTATTATCTGCCAGGCACTGTGCTAGGCACAGGGCATAGACACGAATGAGACACAGCCCCTTCCCTCAAGGAGCTCACAGACTAGTGGGGGCTACAGAAACAACTAGAGCACAATCCCCCAAGGGCTCTGCAATCAAGGAGAGCTGGGCTCCAGTTTGGCCTCGGCCCCTTTCTAGCTGTGTGAACTTGGGTTATGCAGTCCAATGAACTCCAAGTTTATCACCTGGAAAATGGGGATAATATCCACCACTTAGAGTTGATGCAAGGATTAAATGAGAAAATGTATCTAAAGATTTTAAAGGTATCTGATGCATCACTTCATCCTCACTAAACAGCAGTTCGTACAGCACTCCTGTCATCACGAGGCCAACCCAAATAAGCGTTGTCATAGAGATACCCGCGGGAAGCACACGGAAGGAAGAGTGGCTCCGTTGGAAGAGGGCAAAGGGAGGAGGCCTCTGAGCTGTGCTATTTCCTGGGGGTGAAGGAGAATTCCAGGCAGAGGAAACAGTAGGAGCAAAGGCTCGGAGACAGAGGACTGCCAAGTGTGTGCGGGAAATGACAGGAAGCCAAGTGTGACTGTCACAAACTACCTGAAAGGACACAGGGATAAGCTGGCTGGCTGGCTCCAGCTCACTGAGGACCCTTTGTCCGCACAACAGCTGGAGTGATCCTTTCACACCGTAAAACAGATCATGTCACTCCCTTGCTTTAAAATCCTACACAATTTCCCACCGGATTTTAAAATCCAAACTCCTCACCATGTCCTACAAGACCAGATAGCAGGGTTTCCCAAACTACGGCCCAGAGGCCACATCTGGTATGCCTCCTGTTTGCTGGGAACTCAGCCATCGCAACTGATTTACATATTATCTATGGCTGCTTTCACGCTAGGGCTGAGTAGTGGAGACAGAGACCATATGGGCTGTAGAGCCTAGAATATTTACTATCTGGCCCTTTACAGGACATGTTTGCCAACTCCTGCCCCTGTAGGGTCTTGCCCACCTCATTTCCTACCTACCCATCAATCACTATTTCCAGCTATGTGGGCTTTTTTCCTGTTCATTATACAGGCAAAGTTCGTCCTGCCTCAGGGCCTTTGCACTTGCTTTCCCCACTGCCTGGACCACTCTTCTTCTCGCTCACTGTTTAACTCTCAATGTCCTGTCATTCAGGTAGACTGAGCTCAAATGGAACCTGAGAGACCTTAGCTTACCTCTGGGTATAAAGTTCACTCTATCCCCAGTCACTATCACAGTACTGTGTTTGTTGTCACAGTATTTAATACCATCTAAATTGTTTTCTTCATTTATTCATTTACTAGCTTATTGTCTGTCTTTTCCCGCTGAAGTATACATTCCATGAGACCAGGGACCTTTTCTATCTTATTGCTACCACTATATCCCTCCCTCCAGAGCAGGGTCTTTTAACCTTTGCATTACTGATATTTCAGCCCAGATGACTGTTTGTTGTGGGGTGCTGCTCTGTGCACTACCAGACATTAAGGGGCATCCTTAGCCTCTGCCGACGAGATGCCAGGAGCAGCCTCCTCTCTTGGGATTGTGACAATCGAAAATGTCTCTAGACATTGCCAAATGCCTTCCCTCCCCCAACCTGAGAACCAGTAAGAGTCTAAAACAGTGCCTGGCGCATGGTTGGTATCCATTGGTATTAATCAAATGAATGAATAAAAGGTACATTTGAAATGTTGTGCTAGGAGCTTTACAGACATTAGCTTACTGAATCCTTACAACAACCCTGGAGGAGGCAGGTACTATCACACACACGTTACAAATGAGGAAACAGGCTCACAAAGGTTAAAGAACCTGCCCAAGATCATAGAATTGGTGAATGAAGGAGCAAGAACCCAGAGTCAGATCTAAGCCTGCATGAATCTTAAACTTTAAGGACTTATCAGCATCCTCAAAATTGCACTAGAAACATTTCAGGGGAGGAAAGGAAACGTAAAATCCAGCCTCTGCTCACACAGAGTTCATAAAACCCCAAAACAACAATAAAAAGAACTAATCTAAGACTGTAAGGCAATGCATATAATTAAGTGCCAAACTATGCTACGGGACAGGCAAGATGGGCCAAGGCACTTGCAGAGCTGGTGAGATTGATTCAACTCTATGAGAAGGGGTGTTTTTCTTGGAGGGGGGGTAAGCATGGGTAATTTTGTGTGGATGTCAGTCAGGAAAGAGAACGGAGACTCTACTGGACAGCATTATTTCTCATAAATTATATTTAATTTTGTTCTCAGTAGAATAAGGAAAAATCTTCACCTACAAGCTCTTAAGAAAGGAGTTTAATCCTTCTGAAATTTAACACCCTCATTTCTCAATGCAGCACAGTCCACGAGAAAGGTGAGACTGGAGGCTTCTCTGTCTGCTACTTCATTCTCTGTATGACCTTGAGCAGCTTAGAAACTTCTAAAGCCACTATTTCCTCACTTGCAAAATGGAGGTGTTATGATAAGATAAATATGTGAAATGCACTTAGCACAATGCCCAGCACATAGCAGGTGCTCAACAAATGCCAGGGCTTCCCTGAAGTCATGATCAGAATTATAAGAACATTATTTTCAATTATATGCCATAATAGCACAGAAATTGGAAGAAAGGAGTTTGAATAGTAAAGAGAAATAAAGACAAAAATAACAACATTCAAAGTGTGATTTAGGGCTGGCTGGTCTTTAGAATGTTTAAGAGAAAGGCATAATGACATGAAAAGATGCTCAACATCACTCCTCATCAGGGAAATACAAATCAAAACCACCCTGAGATATCACCTCACACCAGTCAGAGTGGCCAAAATGAACAAATCAGGAGACTATAGATGCTGGCGAGGATGTGGAGAAATGGGAACCCTCTGGCACTGTTGGTGGGAATGCAAACTGGTGCAGCCGCTCTGGAAAACAGTGTGGAGGTTCCTCAAAAAATTAAAAATCGATCTACCCTATGACCCAGCAATAGCACTGCTAGGAATTTATCCAAGGGATACAGGAGTGCTGAGGCATAGGGGCACCTGTACCCCAATGTTTAGAATAGCACTTTCAACAATAGCCAAATGATGGAAAGAGCCTAAATGTCCATCAACTGACGAATGGATAAAGAAATTGTGGTTTATATACACAATGGAATACTACGTGGCAATGAGAAAGAATGAAATCTGGCCTTTTGTAGCAACGTGGATGGAACTGGAGAGTGTTATGCTGAGTGAAATAAGTCAGTCAGAGAAAGACAGATACCATATGTTTTCACTCTTATGTGGATCCTGAGAAACTTAACAGAAGACCATGGGGGAGGGGAAGGAAAAAAAAAAGTTAGAGAGGGAGGGAGCCAAACCATAAGAGACTCTTAAAAACTGAGAATAGGGGCGCCTGGGTGGCTCAGTCAGTTAAGCGTCCGACTTCGGCTCAGGTCATGATCTCACGGTCTGTGAGTTCGAGCCCTGCGTCAGGCTCTGTGCTGACAGCTCAGAGCCTGGAGCCTGTTTCAGATTCTGTGTCTCCCTCTGTCTCTGACCCTCCCCCGTTCATGCTCTGTATCTGTCTGAAAAATAAATAAATGATAAAAAAAAATGTAAAAAAACCCCTGAGAATAAACAGGGTTGATGGGGGGTGGGAGGGAGGGGAAAGTGGGTGATGGGCATTGAGGAGGGCACCTGTTGGGATGAGCACTGGGTGTTGTATGGAAACCAATTTGACAATAAATTTCATATTAAAAAAATAACATAAAATAAAATAAAAAAGAGAAAGGCATAATAGAATGAAAAACATGGAGAAGAGATTTTATAAAATGTTAAATGCTGTTTTCTCTAATGAACCCTACATGTTCTAGAGGCTCAGTAGAGGGTCTATGAAGTTTCAGCCAAACACAGAACTAAAATCTACAAAAGCTTTAGCAACACAGGCTGCTGTATCCATGGAAACAATGCAGAACTCTTGAGATACAGGGAGCTTTCCAACTGAATACATTAATGAGTATGCATTTAACACTTCACAATCTTAGCCTTGGGTTGTCAGGTTAGCAACAGTGGTGATCATAAAGTTGAGAGAGAAAGATAATGTCTAGGACTGATTAGGGTTGGGACAAACTGGATTGTCTCACAGGCTGCAGATAAGAAGAAACAGTTTTGATTTGATCGGGTGATATGGGTCAAAAGCCTTAAATATATGCATATCCTTTGATTAAGCAACTCCACTCCTAGGAATGGATCCTTAGGAAATGATCAAACATTTATGCGTTTATGAACATTCACACTGTTAATGGTAATACTAATAGCAAATCCTCAAATGTTAATGCTACTAGAAAAATCCTAGAAACAATGCAAAAGTCCAAAGACAGGGATTTGTTTAAATAACTTATGATGTATGCAGCCACTAAATTATGATGTAAATATATTTACTGACATAAATGTCCATGCTAGATTACATTTAAAAATCACTTTACAAGAATCCCTGTAGTGTTGCCCCTTTTTTGTTAAAAAAATATATATATAATGCACAGCAAGAGATCTTGGAAGGACATCCCTCGAAGTGTGAACTACTTTCTTTTGCCCATTTCCCATTTTCTCCGTACTACGTTGTATACTTTTTTAAAGGAAAGAAATAAAACCTCATACATTTGTCAAAGCTTAGAATTTTCTCCTAATTAAAAGAAAAAAACCCCTGAATGATCATTTAACTGCAAATGAGGTCCCCAGGCGCTACCTACCTTATATGCAAGCATGACAGCATGGCAGTTGTGCCGCCGCCAAATACCCATACAGTAAAAAACACAATCAGAAGCGTGGTGCTGAACATCATCTGCCGTGCGTAAGTTGCAGTATCCCGAATGGCCAAAGCAAATGCCATTGCGCCGCGGAGGCCTAGAAGGGAACGGAAGAGGTCTTTTCCTTCGATAACTCATTACCAACGCGAGCTTCATAAATTCAGAGAAATAAAGCACATTCTGAGAACTCAGAAGCACATGAACAACTACATGAACATACGAAAGCATACACAGATAAAGAGAATTAGCAGATGATACTGACATGCCCTGACCTTTTAATAATAGTTAACATTTTATTTTTAAGTTCACATATACTAAAATCTACTCTTTTCTGGGGTACAGTCCCATGTGCTTTGATGATGCATCAAAGTGTGTGGCCACGACCACGACTAAGACACAGAACAGTGTCGTCGCCCTCACCAACCCCCTCCCCGAATTCCTTGGGGCCACACAGTTTTAGCCCAACCTCTCTGTCACCCTGCCAAACCCCTGCCAACCCCCGAGCTATTTCTCCATCACTACGCTTTTGTCTTTTTTGAGAATGTAACCTTTTGAGACTGGCTTCTTTCACTCTGCACGATGCCCTGAGGGTTCGTCCATGTTGTGCTTATCCACAGTTTGGTGTTTCAGTGCTGAGGAGCACTCCGTGGCCTCATGGACATCCTACAGTTTGCCTATTCATTCACCCACTGGGCTATTTCCAGATTTTGGCAATTGTGAATACAGCTGTCGTAAATACATAACAGGTTTTTGTGTGAAAATACATTAATCTTTATCTTTTCCACTACATGTGCTGTATTTCTAAACCAGGAATTTGAAACCAGAAAAACATTCTCACAGAAGGGAATCGGACACTATAAAAAGAATTTTCTATTGGAGGTTGCGACTTCCACATTTCAGGGAGTCTCATCTTACTAGCACATCATTTCCATTTAAAATCAAGTTGGCATATGTGTGGTGAGTGGCTTCTTGGAGTAGGCTAAGAGAGGGAAAGTTACAACTTACCAGCAAACATCATCATGTGCTGAAAATTTGATCCAATCTTACTTCTTCTACCCAAATTAAGTAAGAGGGACAAGGGGTAAATATTAGCAGCTCTTCCCAAGAAAATAGCAACCTAAAATTAATAGGTTAAGGCAAATTTCTTTTTTACCATTAATGCTATTTAGACTACACATTCAAGATGGTGAGAGACCATCTTCAGAAGTTTGGTCTCCAATGGTGGGAGCCAGGTTTCTCACTATTGGAATCGGAGTTCACAGATCAGTCAAGAGGAGGCGGCCAGGATGATGCACGTGGTAACAGATTAGAGTTGGAGACATCAGTATGAACTTATGTTTAGCTTAACAGACATACGGATGGTTACATATGTATTTATAGATATACGCACATATAGCAGCTAGCATATACATACATATTTCCTCCCTGTGTCAGCTGAGAGGGCCTAGAAGCCAGGATACCTCAATGGCACTGAATACACTACAGCCCAGATCCTGATATCTAATACCATTCCCCAATAAGAGGAACCAGGGATCCTTGGAAAAATGGCTGATTCAAGGCTAGGGCAGAAAATATACAAGAAGAGTGTGAAGCATCTTCCCTAGGAAGTAAGGAAGTGTTCAAGGGGTGCCTGGGTGGCTCAGTCAGTTAAGCATCTGACTCTTGATCTCAGCTCAGGGCTTAATCTCAGGGTTGTGAGTTCAAGCCCTGTGTTGGGCTCCACGCTGAGTGTGAAGCCTACTTAAAACAAAAAACAAAAAACAAAACTTCGGGGCCCCTGGGTGGCTCAGTCGGTTAAGCATCCGACTCTTGGTTTCAGCTCAGGTCAGGATCTCATGGTTTGTGGGTTCGAGCCCTGCACTGTGCTCTATGCTGACAGTTCAGAGCTTGCTTGGGATTCTCTCTCTCTCCCTCTCTCTCTGCCCCTCTCCCGCTCATGCGCTGTCTCTCAAAATAAATAAACTTAAAAAAATTCAAAACACATAACGATGGTGGTAAGGGGACAAAGGGACAAAGTACCCACTGAAAGAGTTCCAAATGGCCAAAGCAGGAACAGTTTGGGCAACAAGATTTTAGAAAGTAGTAATGTATCATGACCCAAAGTATAAAATAAATACCATTGAGTCCATCCTGATATAAATGACAAGAAAACAATAAATGGAGGGGGACAGATAAATACCCCATGGAAAGAACTCCTTGAGGAGATGGACTCCATCTAAGCGGTACGATATAGAAAGGGGGAAAATGAGTAACTTTACAGTGGAGTGGCCTGACCAACACTATCTCAATCAAGTGATTAAGGCTGACGCCAACATTATTAACATGCCTGCAAGTATGTACCTTTGATTCAACGCGAGGAGAATGGCACCTTACCTCTGTGACTTCCTCCCAAAGAATGCACAACCCCAGGCTAATCACGGGGAAGATGTCAGACAAATTCTGGTCGGGACACGCCCTGCAAAACATTTTACCAGTAGCCCCTCAAAACTATCAAGGGTCATCAAAAACAAGTTTGCAAAACCGCCACGGTCGACCAGAACTTAACAAAGCATGACAACTAAATGAAATGTGGCATCGTGGATGGGATTTTGGACGAGGAAAAGGCCATGAGGGAAAAATTCTGAGAGCCTGAATAAAGTATGAGCTTCAGGTGATGATAATGTGCCAATATTGGTTCACGAACTGTGACAAGTGCACCATGCTAATGTGAGATGTTAATAACAGGGGAACCTGGGCATGGGGTATATGAGAGCTTTCTGTATTATGCTCACAATTTTTCTGTAAATCTAAAACTACTGTAGACTACAAAGACCATTAAAAATAGCGATTCCGGGGCGCCTGGGTGGCGCAGTCGGTTAAGCGTCCGACTTCAGCCAGGTCACGATCTCGCGGTCCGTGAGTTCGAGCCCCGCGTCAGGCTCTGGGCTGATGGCTCGGAGCCTGGAGCCTGTTTCCGATTCTGTGTCTCCCTCTCTCTCTGCCCTTCCCCCGTTCATGCTCTGTCTCTCTCTGTCCCAAAAATAAATAAAAAACGTTGAAAAAATTTTTTAAAAATAGCGATTCCGTGGGGCGCCTGGGTGGCTCAGTCAGTTAAGCACCTGACTCCTGGTTTTGGCTCAGGTCATGATCTCATGGTTTCATGGGTTTGAGCCTGCTTGGGATTCTCTCTCTCCCTATCTGCCTCTCCCCCACTTGTGCAGTGCCTCTGCCTCTCTCTCTCTCTCTCTCTCTCTCTCTCTCTCTCTCTCTCAAAAATAAATAAATAAACTTAAAAAAATAAAAAATAGTGATTCCTTGAAAAAAGAAAAAACAAAATAACATGTGGGCCAACATGGCAGTGACTGCTAGTTTTATCCCCAATATCTATCTTTCCCTTCCTCTCTAGGAGGACACACTCCTCACTTCCGCCTCCAATTTTCATCTGTGTACATGGGCACCTAGATAGAGAATGTAATTCCCAGCCTCTCTTGTAGGTAAGTGTAACCCAATGGATGTTAAAGTGGAAATGATGTGTACCTGTCTTGGGTCACGTCCTTAAAAAGAATCGGCGGACACAGGGCTGAGCCACCTTGGCCCCTAAGAGAAAGGGCAATTCCCCAAGGATGGTTGCAAGGAGGCTGCATGGGTCCCTGATGACTTTGTGAGGTAGAGCTGCCACACCAGTTCAGACTTTTACATGAGAAAGAAAGAAACTTCTACCTTGCTTCAACCTGGGTTAATTTGGGTCACTGTCACATAAAACCAAACCTACATCCGAACTGATAGAGGCAGCAAGAGGACAACTCTCTCCCGGTAAAAGTCAATGTTCATGGTAGGCATTTGTACCGAGGAACCGGAATTCCTAACAGACTCAGAAACCTATGGAGAATATTTAGCCTCGTTTCTGGAGAAGTATAGTGGATCAAGCCACTTGACTGCTCAAAAAATTTTCAAAGACTGGCAGGACAGGAAGTTACACTGGTCTCATGGGAGTCTTCCAGCTAGGGTTCCTCTCTTATTTATAGGGTTTTCTCTTTTTTGCCTGAAGTTCGTTCCCAGAAGACGAAAACACTCCAGAATGGCATTTCAGTAAGACCTCACTTTCACAGACATGCTGCTTAAAGTCTTAATTTAAAAAATATTTCTGCTAATCTGTTTTTTTTTATTTTGTTTTAATGTTTATTTATTTTTGAGACAGAGAGAGACAGAGCATGAATGGGGGAAGGGCAGACAGAGAGGGAGACACAGAATCTGAAGCGGGCTCCAGGCCCTGAGCTGTCAGCACAGAGCCTGACGCGGGGCTCGAACTCACGGACCGTGAGATCATGACCTGAGCGAAGTCGGACGCTCAACCGACTGAGCCACCCAGGCGCCCCTCTGCTAATCTCTTTGGCAGAAACTTCATTCTGAAGCAGTTTTTAAAACTATTTCTTTTGGAAACCACTAATTCAAACATCTCACCCCCAACCACACTCTCTGCTTCCATGTTTGTTTATCTATCCCACTCGGATGGTTCCCCCACCTCCCTGGGACCTCCCACGCAAAGAGTTCTCAACTCTTCCCTCAAACAACCAGTCCAGCCCTCTCTCCTCTTTACTTCCATTCTCAGCCACATCTTATTAACACTCTTCCCGGGACGCCCGGGTGGCTCAGCTGGTTAAGTGTCTCGACTCTTGATTCCGGCACAGGTCATGATCTCACAGTTTGTGAGATCGAGCCCTGAGTCGGGCTACATGCTGACAGCACGGAGCCTGCTTGGGATTCTCTCTCTCCCTCTCCCCCACTCACGCTCTCTTTCTCTCTCAAAATAAAAAAAAAAAAAAAAAGCTTAAGAAAAAGAAATTAAAAAATAACACTCTTCCCTATACCCTGGATTCATCTGCCCCTCTCTGGGATTTCACTGTAGTCACTGAACTAGACCCCAAACCTGCAAGGACCCATCTCAGTCTTCTTCATGCTGCCAGCCAAGTACTCCTGGACACAATAGTACAACAGGGCAGACTGATTCCACTGTCAGTTACCTATTCCTCAAACCCAAATGGGTCCCTAATACCGCTCAGCAATCCCACAGCATTTCTTTGGTCAATTCACTCGCTCACTTGCTCCCCCACTCTCTACAACTATTTCCAAATCTCCTCCAAACTCCTATTACCTGTGGAAGACAGCCTCCAAGATGGCTCCCAATGATCCCCGCCTCCTAGTACTCACCCCTCTGTGTAGTCCCTACTCACACTGTATCAGCGTCCATCTGTGTGACCAATAGGATGTGGTGGAAGGGATGATGGTCACTTCCTAGATTAGGTTATAAAAGACACTTCGGCTTCCATCTTGACGCTCTCCCTCTGGGGGAAGCTATGTTGTGAGCTGCCCCATGGAGAAGTCCCTGGAGAAAAACTTAGGCCTCCAGCTAACAGCCATGTGAGTGAGCCTGGGGAGGATCCCCCACCCTCAGTCAAGTCCTGAGAGAGTGCAGTTCCAGCCCAGAGCGAGACAGTAACCTTGCAAGAGATCTTTGTGCCAGAACCCAGCTAGGCTGTTCCCGGATTCCTGACCCTCAGAAATTGTGTGAGGTAATACATATTTGTTGTTTTAAGCTGCTAAATTTTAGGCTAATTTGTTCTACAACAGAAAACTGATAGGCCGCCTGCTCCTACCTCCTTCTCAGCAGGTGCTCCCACCTCCTACTCCACACATAAAAATAGAAGCCAGCAGGCAGGAATGCCATCTTACTCGTGTACAGCAGCCATCTTTACACACCCTGTCCTCTCCTGGGACAACGGTGGAGCTGTGCCTCCTCCCTCTGGAGGCCAACCCCTCTCCACATGTGTTAGATTCCATTTTCACCTGCTTTCTCCCGAGGTTGGCACTCGCTTTCATGGACTCAGCTTTTCCATTTCGACTGCTTTTTAAAGACAGAGACAGAGACTAAGACAGAAGAAAGCAGCCTCCGTCGGCCTTTCACCCTCCTGCAACCACTGCCTTAGGGAGCAGAGTGCAAACTCTTCCCCAGGACCCACTCTTTCTCTCTCCCCTTCAATGACAGAGGACAGTTGTATTCTGGGGGACTGGCGGGATGGGTAGGGACTTCCTTCTGTCATTTTGACCTGTGTTATCTGTGCACTCAACAACAACGAAGAGAGAATGGAATACAGTAGAATAGGAACAAGAGTCGAAATCCTTATTCGTTTTACTCAGAGGAAAGTTTCATATATTTAAATGTATTCTTATCAACCACCCCTCCAGAAAACAAGCGCAAGCCTCAAGTGAAAACAAGTTTTCAAAATAGAACACATAACAAAGGATACAAATGCACCTACTACAAATGTCGGGTTAAAGACATGGTTCTGGAAGGTGAACAGTGTCAGTCCCATGTAGGAGAAGATGAAATTCTCTGCCAAGAAATTGAGAAGCTCAAACAACTGAAACGAAATTTTAAAAGGTTAGTCCAGTAAGTGCATTAAGTTACATCATTTGAAAACATGACTATCACTAAGATAATGAAGCAGACCCTTCCCCTAGGTAAAGCCCACGTACATCCCCAAAATATGTGCTTCAGAGGGGAGCAAACGTAGACATGACGCTTCTGGTCCCACGGAGAAAGCCAGAAATGTCGCCTCCGCATGTCCCTCCATTGGCTTCCTTTGCCCAATCCCCATGTTCAGTCATTCTCCTCTTCCTTCTCCAAACCTTGTGAAGTGTTCTCTGGGGATGTTCCTTGCCATCCCTGCCACTGCCTTAGTCTGTCTTTCTGGCTTTCATCACCGCCCGCCCCTACAGCTGCAAAGGGCCCCTGACTGTGTCCCTGACGCCCCCATCCTGCACCCTCACCCAGGGGGTCTCTCTCAGCATGGCAGTTTGAAGACCCTTCCCTCTTTTAGGCTGGAATATCTAGTTCAAATTCTCTTCTCTTGGCATTGAACGCTTCATGACAAGTCTTGTATCACCTCCTTGTGTGATTTCACTTTTGACTCGGGTCTTAGCCCTCATTTAGGGAGCAGGGGCTTACGCGTTATAGCCACATGCTCTGTCCCCTCCCCTGCTGCCTGCCCACCCCCACCACTTCACACCACTGCCTGTCAAGTGTTACTGACACGATAGGGATTCAAGATTTGCCGACTGAATGAATTCCAGGCCCTCTGTAATCCACATCCCTCGGTCCATCAGAGTTATCTACCACTGCTCTTGAACGTGAGCCCTCTGGCCCACTAAACAGGGTAGTGGTTAAGTAACAACATGGGCCCGGAGGTCAAAATGCCTTGGCTTGAATCCTGCTTTTCCCACTAGCTGGCTGTGTAGCTCCGGGCAAGTTAACCTTTCTAAACCGGAGTTGCCTCATTCTTGAAAAATGGGAATTAAAAATGGAAATAAGTAAGTATATATTTAATTTACTTTAAATGACTTAATATACTATTATTATTAGTTACTCATTTGCTTAATTATCAAGCTAAACTTTTTTAGTTTAATAGCTAAGACAGTTTTTATCATGCGCCTGGTACTATGCTTGCGACTTTTACAAGCATTATCTTGTTTTAATCTCACAACTCCATGAGCTAGGTATTATGATTATCCTCATTTTAAAGATAATAAAACTGAAGCACAGAGAAGTTATGTAACTTGCCCCTGTCACACAGCCAGCAAGTACTGGAACCAGGATTTGGAACAACACAGAATCTCTGTTTTAATCCACAACACCAAGGGTTGGCAAACTTTTCCTGGGAAGGACCAAAGGGAAAGTAAATATTTGAGGCTTTGCAGGCCACACGGTCCCTGTCACAGTCACTCAATTCTGCCAATGAAGCACAAAAGCAGCCACGGACTACATGCTAAAAAAAAAAAAAAAAAAAAAAAACAAGGGTATGGCAGTGTGCCAAGAAAACTACTAGTGGACACCGAAATCTGGATTTCATATAATTTTCATGTGTCACAAAATATTCTTCTTCTTTCGATCTGTTTCCAACCACTGGGGAAATGTAAACATCATCCTCAGCTCACAGACCTTACAGGCAGGTCTGGTCATTGACTGCCAACCCCCGGGGCCACACTTCGCTGCTTCTATTCGCTAAGGTTACCTACTTTCTGTTTCCACCTTTGCTGGTATTATTTCCCTGTGGGTTTTTTTTCTTATGCTTATGCTTTTTCTAGGCTTTTCTGAATCCTTCCTATCTTTCTAGGTGTACCATTTCTTCTCTGATAGTTTTCCCGCCTCTTCAGGCCTCAAACCCTCTCTCCACTTCTCTGACCTCTTGTAGGACATATCATCTGAAACACAGAATCTAGAAGTTCTATTAATCTGGGACTTTTTTTTTTTTACTGCTATACAAGCTTCATATCACCAATAAGACTGGAAACTCCTGCCTTGTTGTTTCTGAATTCCCCACCTCATTGCCTAGAAAAAATGCCAAATACCCCAGCTGATTTTCTTCTCTACACTTAATGAAGTGAATGAATTTGTAAAAGGGATTTGTAGCCCCAGTGCATATGCTTGGGGAAGAAAAGTCTAATCTCTTGAGGAGTTAGAAAAAAGCACAGGTTCATATGCTACATTTCTGGCTCCAGAAGAAAGAAAAAAAGAATTAGGACATCTGCTCCTGCTTTATCAGAGGAGTCCTTTCCCGGGTAATCTCACTGTGTTCTAATCATTTGGGAAAACGGAAAGCTTCGATTTCTCGATATAACCATAATCGGGCATGCGTTGGTTTCTATTCCAGACATTACATATTGTTCATCCACTCGTTCCATACACTTTGTAAGACTAGAAAACCCTACGTCTATTTCCTTTAGAACTCCCTTCAGGTACCCTGCACAACTGATCATTCAATACCATGGGAAACCCAAGCACTGGTGTAGCTGACGTTCCTGGAAACACAGCGGCTGTGAAGTGCCTGAAAGGAAGTCGATCTTCTCTTCTCTGGGTCACCCGGCAGCAGACCCAGTCGGGTCAGAAATGAACCTTATTTCTATCACCCGGAGGTACTTCTAGTCAGACCTGAACGAACTTCCAAAACGTTCCTCTTAGGAAAACAAGGAAAGGAAGCTAACTGATCGCTGGAGCCACGATACTAATGACCCCTCGCTTTTCTGCTGAACTATCTCTACCCTAAGAGCTGCCACCCTTCAACCCCCATCGATTTCCAGAGTCAAAGTGAGAGAAGCTGAAATGAATAGGCATTGTTTGGAACCAACTAAAGATGATTTTTCAGTAACAAAAAAAAAAAAAAGACTCCTGTTTTGCTGCAAGGAGGAAAAGTTTATTCACAAACTAAAGTTTGTCTTACCTGTTTAGTTCTATGCTGAGACTCTGTGGACAGATTATTGTACGTGTAATGGGCCTGTGTGATGCCGCAGAACAACACTGCAACCACACCTATAAAGACAACAAGTTCCAAGTTCACATCAAAGGAGAATTCCCGACTTTCAGAGTGAGGCTTTTACTTCACAGAAGATCATATGCTCAGTGTTGGAATTTCCAGTTGTCACTTACTTTGTTAAGAGGAACCACTTCCGTTAAAAATCTTTTCTTTTTATACCATGAAGTAACTGCGTAAATCCCAACCCTAACGAGTTTGTTCAAATATTAGAAGCTCTGCCCACAGGTAGAAAAAAAAAATGACTGCTGAAGTCACTCCCTGTGAACGTTTACAATGAAAAGGGGCAAGGACCCTACCTGTGAAACCCCACGCTTCAGCCAAGAGGAAAGTACTCCAGGACATCAAGAAGAACAAGCCTGTCTCCAACAAATGGAACTCCCGTAATTTGGTGAACTTTGTCACGTAAGACCGTCAAGGTTGATAACAAGATCTCGTGATACAGAAGTGCGACTAGAAAAAAAAAATAAAAGTCGAAGCAAGGCAACCACGCAAGAAGGGTTCTCCAGTCTAACACAAAAGTCACAGAATAAGGAGGCACCAAAGCGAAGGAACTCTTAAAATGAGCGTCATACTGAGGAGTCAGCAGTCTTTGCTTCCGTGAGGAAGCCGCAGTTTTGTCAATCCAATCGTTTTATGGGTATCGCATGCCTTGCCGGAAACCACATCATAAAGGACAGGCAGAGACGGGAGTGACAGAGCAGACACACAACATGCCAGCTCTGATTATAAATCTGCAACCCGAAGCAAGACAGCTTCCGTAATTACAGCGATTTACATTCACTCAGAACATGGCATTTCCATGAGATTTCATGTTCATTTGATCCCCTAGCACCTCTGTGATGCAGAGTAGTCCATGATGAAGCAACTGAGGCACGTCACCCACGTATACTAATCTCAAAAGTATTTTGTTAGTCAAGGGGAGAAGGGCCTGTGTAGACCTGTGACAAATCTCAGACTGGAGTCTACATTCGCTTCAACAACTGTGCACCACAACAAAAAGATTCCTAACAAGATATACTCCCTACCCTCAAGGAGATTGTTAACGGGCAGTGATACTGGTTCCTCCTTCAGAACATCTTACTGTCTCTTTGTGCCTCAGTTCACCTGTAAAAAGCCATAAGACGAGTCCCTTCCAGCGCAAAGCTGAAGTAGAGCAAACTTACAGATCCTTGAAAAAAGTTTCTTTTTTTTTTTTTTTTTTTTTTTTTTTTTTTTTTTTTTTTTTAAGATTTTGCTTTTGGGGCGCCTGGGCGGCTCAGTTGATTGAGCGTCCGACTGCGGCTCAGGTCACGATCTCACGGTTCGTGAGTTTGAGCCCCGCATCGGGCTCTGTGCTGACAGCTCGGGACCTGGAGCCCACTTCGGATTCTGTGTCTCCCTCTCTCTCTGCTTCTCCCCTGCTCACACTCTGTCTCTCTCTCTCAAAAATAAATAAAGATTTAAAAATTTTTTTTAAAAGATTTTACTTTTAAGTAGCCTCTACACCCAATGTGGGGCTTGAACTCACAACCCTGAGATCAAGAGTCACACGCTCTACTGACTGAGTCAGCCAGGTGCCCCAAAGAGTATTTGTTTTATATAAAAATATCTTACAGTTCTCGAACTGGAAGCTCTTTAGAGGTCATCTAGTCCCACTCATCTTCCCTGCTGTCCCCACCTGCCACCTTCCTACACTAAAGGTCCACAGGCGAAATGTCGGTGCTCCTATACAGGCAGCACCAGGAAGGCAGAGGCCACATTTGTCTTGTCCATCTTTGATGCCCAGAGCGTAGCATCTGGCATGCAGGAGGCAATCAGGAAGTGTTTTTTGAACGAACATAAGAATGGCTTGCCCAACATTTCCAGTGGCAGACTGGTGGCAATGCCAAAGACTCTGGAACAGAAGGTTAAAATCGGTTAAGAGCTGAGATGAACTTTTGTTCAATAGGCATCGTGGTCGCACATTTCTATTCGTCCTATTCTACAAAGAGCAAACGAAGAGTAGTGCAGAATACTCTGAGGCTCTGTGAAATATATTTACCTTATATCAATTTAGTCTACAATCTTGGAGGGGTCACTGTCTCTAATTAGACTCTTTGAGTGAAAGTTTGAGGGCATGGAGCTGAATGCAAAACGATGAAATTCCTTTATTTATCTATCGGAAAAGATGACTGCCTAACGTTTTCAAGCCAAGTACTTGGTTATAAGGTTAATAATTATAACACAGTGACAATTATGGAATTAGGAGAGACCATGGAATACAGTATTCAACCACTTTGTTAGGTTAACAAGGAAAATTAAAAAAAGGATATTAAAGCTGTCACCACGCCAGTAGCGGCACCCATTGCGAAAGATCCACTGAAGATCCCAAGGAAAATCCCAATGGACTTGAACATGGCTGTGACATCAAAGGTGTGGCTGTTGTCTCCGGCTGGCTGGTATGCCACTATTGAGCTACAAAAGAGTGATTGTTTTTACTTCCAGAAGCAGGTTTTACTTTAAAAACAATGTAAAAAAAAAATAATAAATAAATACATCATCTGGTGTAGTAGAGCTTGAAAGATGAAATTGGGGTCAGGGTGGGGGTTGTGGGGGAGAGGACAAAAACTTTCTATTCGAATTGCCAAAACAAGGACAAAAGGTTACCAAAATGCCCTGTGGTGGATGCAACTAGCAAGAAAACTCCGCTTTTATGTAAATGACAATTTCAGGAGACAGAATGTTTTACGGTCCTCTATATGAAGTTGCACCAAGGCTTTTCCTTCAGCGACAACATCCTGTGCAGCACTATTCTTTCAGGACTCTGTTTAAGACTTACTAGCACTCAGTGCCTACAAGCCCTGACACACTAATGTGAAGAAACTAATGAAAAATTCCACTTATTTCCAGCAGAGGGATAAGAATATAAAGAATACTGCTCAATACTGTTCAGTACTCAACCAGGTCACATTTTGTTTTCCCTGTCGACTTTTAGAATACCAGAATGGGCCCTATGCCTAACATCCATTCACTCACTGAAATGGACTTTTACAGGCAAATGGGCCTGAAAGTCCATCCAAGGAATTTGAATCCACTTGACCGTACTTTTAGCTTGCCCAGCTGGATCTCCACCTCAAACTTCTGAAAGAAAAGTCATTCTGCAACAAGCGAAGACAGACAATTACAGGAGACGCCCTCCATCTTGAACTTACAGTCCAAACCTGGTCTAAAAATGCTTCTTTTTAGAACAGTCGCCCAACAGAAATGGCGGAGAAAATCACTGTTGCCAGCAGGTGTCTGGCGAGAGTACCTACCATTACTAAATCAGTTCTCATCTCAGTTAATTGAAGTCCGAGGGTTTTTATAAAAAGTCTAGACTCAAAGATATCATATAAGTCATGTCAAAGAGACGAAGGAGAAAAAACACATTCCTAGGAATATATAATGAATTCTCCCTGTGGTTACTGCAGTGTGTGTGTGTGTGTTTTTTTTAAGGTTCAAGGCTGAAAAATGGGCTTGCTACACCATGTATACCAAGTTCTTCTCATGCCTCCCCAGTTAGGTTAAAAAATTATTATTTTAATAAATAAGAAATGGCCTCTAATGTCATGCTATCTTGCCCATACATAAAGGGCCTCACCACCAGAAATGAGATTTGACCACACAGGAACAGGAAAATGTAGCAGCTGGCTGGAGAAAAGAATCTTGCTGCTACAATCTTCTTTCTCCCTGGTGACAGCTTTCAAAATGCTGGCTGGAACAAAAAAAAATATCTACGCCATGCCTCCTAAAACTGCTTTCCCTGGATTCGTTCATGTAAACTCAAGACTCACACTAATCATGATTTTGTTCTTTAATCACTAAAATATACAGGAACACATGAAAGCATGGTGGGCTGAGAACACACGAGAGGCTTATTTTTTCTTGTCAAACACTGGCCTCTGGATTGATATCCTAGCTCATCTCTTCCACAAATATTACTTTATCTTGAGGCAGCCATATTTTTATCCTTTAAAATGTTTTAAAATGTTTATTCATTTTTGAGAGAGACACACAGAGAGAGACAGAGTGTGAGCAGGGGAGGGGCAGAGAGAGAGGGAGACACAGAATCCAAAGCAGGCTCCAGGCTCTGAGCTGTCAGCATGGAGCCCGATGCGGGGCTCGAACCCACGAACTGTGAGATCAGGACCTGAGCCCAAGTGGGATGCTCAACCGACTGAACCACCCAGGCGCCCCTATAAATACTTTTGTTAATCCTAAAAGTAATACAATGTACAATTTAGGGGGAAAAAATCATTCCTTCGTTCTACTGCCCTGACAGAGCTGTCTTATTTGCCTTCTCTATTTCTTTCCCCTCTACTTGCTACACGTGTGCTATTTCATGTTTAGTTGTAATTATATAGGGAATATATGGTTTTTAATTCTGCTTCTTCATCCGACAATGACATAAACTATTAGTCTCTCTAACCATGGTTTTTAAGACTTCAAAAATGGTCCAGATGGATGTAATGATTTGTTTAACCATTTCCCCACTGTTAGATATTTAAAAGTTGCTTCTGATATTTTTGCTACTCTAAACAAAAATGTGAAAGAGCATATTTACACTTTTTACAAATTTTGGACTATTTTCTTGTGCTACATTCCTGGAAACTACATTACTATACCTGTGGCTCCTTTTACATGTTGTGCAACTTTCAAAGTAGATCTGTTTTTAGAGGGAAATAGGACCACCTCTCAATGTTTTACTGGTCACATCCATTGGCCTAGAAATTCTACTTCTTTTTTAAAAAAATGTTTAAAGTTTATTTATCCTGAGTGGGGGAGGGGCAGATAGAATCCCAAGCAGGCTCCACACCATCAGCACAGAGCCTGATGAGGGGCTTGAACTCACAAACTGCAAGATCATGACCCGAGCCAAAACCAAGAGTCAGATACTTAAACGACTGAGCCACTCAGGCGCCCCTAGAAATTCTACTTCTAAAAAATATCCTACAGAAATATCCATAATGATTCATAGAAATTTACACATAAATATGTTCACTGCAGTGCCATTCACAATAATGTATTAGAAAACACCACACATTAATAGGGGATAGGAGAGGTAAATTTGTGGTGTATCCATACAATAGGATAATAGAAGTTATTAATGTAGTAAAATGTCCAAATGAGAAAAGCAAGTTATAGAAGAATATGTTTAGTGCTATGCCTTTTTTTGTTTAAAAATTATTAACATATTTATATGCATTTTATTATCCTAAAGGAAAAGTCTGGATGAAAACTTTAACAGTGGTTATTTCTGAGAGCTGAAATTTCAGGAATTTTCTCCATTCTAAGTCAAATACTTTGAAATTTTTGTTACAAACGTATTAATTTTATTATCATAAATAATGACAAAAGATAGAATACAAAAGAGTAGGTGATACTAATTTCAATGTTAACAATGTAAAAGTGATCTTGGTTAGAACACCAGGGTTTCTTAGTCCCGGCACTATTGATATTTGGGGCCAGAGAATTATCTGTTAGGTGGTGAATGCTGTCCCGTGTATTGAAGGATACTGAGCAGCATCCCTGGCCTCCACCCACTAGATGGTTTGGAGTAAAGGCAACTGTTTACAGGGCTAGGTATTTGCTTAGTAGGAGTGGGTTGGCAGGATTGAATTCCTCAGAGGTTTAGACTCATTCACCTGCAAACACTTCTAATAACATGCATAGTAATTTCTATAAGTAGATTAAAATATTGCTCATTTCAATAACTGTCCTTAAAAAGTGTATTATTTGGCACTTCTGAAAATTAACAAATGTTTCTGCAATGCTTATGTTAAAGAAGAGAAATACAACTTGAACTACAACAAGAGATTGCTCAATCATCAAATTGGCAAAAATACAAAAGTTTGACAAATATTCTGTTGGTGAAGCTATGAGGAAACAGGCACTCCCATAATTCAATGGTTAAAGTACAAAATGGCATAATCTCTTTGACAGGCGATTTAGCAATGTCTAACAAAAATACAAATGTATTGGGGCGCCTGGGTGGCTCAGTCGGTTGAGCGTCTGACTTTGGCTCAGGTCATAATCTCGCACTTCGTGAGTTCAAGCCCCGTGTTGAGCTCTGTGCTGACAGCTCAGAGCCTGGAGCCTGCTTCGGATTCTGTGTCTCCTCCTCTCTCTGCCCCTTCCCCACTCATGCTCTGTCTCTCAAAAATAAATAACGTTAAAAAAAATTAAAAAAAAATTACAAATGTATTTACCGTTTAACATGCTAATCTCACTTCTGGAAAATTATCCCACTAATATACCTCTGTCCGTATAAAACAGGTGAGTTCAAGGTTAGTCACTGCAGCATTGCTTGGGATAGCAAAGGACTGAAAACTCTTAAGTTTCCAGCAATAGGAGACTGATTAAATAAACTATAATACAGTTCATAGTATAGTACATAGAATGAGTAAACCCTCTGTATTGATATGGAAAGATCTCCAGGATATAGTTGCATGAGAGATAGCTAGGTATAGAACATATTTATCATGCTTTTAAAATAAGAACTAAGAGGCAAATAAAAATATTTATTCATATGTGTATTTGCATTTGTATAAGACATAGGAAGACACACAAGAAATTAATAAAAAAGGTTACATAGCAGGGGCTGGGGGGAGAGGTGGATGAGAACAGGAGTAAGAATGTGACTTTTCTACGTCACCTCTCTATACGGTTTTGATTTTTGAACCATGTAAATATATTATCTGTTCCAAAATTTAATTTAAAGAGAAACATTCATATTATAATGTTAAAAAAAAGAATAAAAAATTATATACACGCCATAATCACAACTGTGTAAAAATAGCACGGATACAAAACAAAAATAAAAGGCAATGTACCCTGAATCTTTATAGTAACTGTCTTTAGGTGTGAGGAGGACATATCATTTTTTCTTCCTTTTTCTTCCTGGAATTTTCCATGTTGTCTGTAAGTATGTATTTCTTTAAGAGGAAACAAAAGCCTCATTCTTTCAAATGTCTGCATTCATAATGCACTTTATTCAATAAGTAACTTGTGGTTCCTAGTACCCTGACATTGAATATACAGAATATAGTAAGAAAAAAGAACACTTACGAAGACAGCACTATGGCAACGGCGTCATTGAGGACACTCTCCCCAAAAAGAAGTGCGTAGAGTTCAACATCCACTTGAAGCTCGTGGAATATGGCAAGGACAGTCACTAGCAAGTAGAAAGGGTCAGAGGAATATTCAGATATTACAAATATAACATAGTCGTCTCCACACGTGATTATATAATGGTTACTTAGAAATTCATCTCTACCTCTTAGGATCCAATCCCAATAAACATTCTCTTACCATATTAAAGATTAGGTAAGTTCATGTCGATACTTCTCTCTTCCCTAATTGTGTACCTGCAACATCTCCTTTATCTTACAAAGAGCTGAAATTAGCTTGGAGGACTGAGTTGACCTACATGTGTCATGCAAATGCTAATATTCTTGTCTTGTATATTTCTTTTCCATAAAGAATATATACAAAATTTCTTACAGACCAGGCAATCATTAATCTTTGATGAAGAAGGGTATTATGAAAAGCATCTCTTCCTGCAAATTTCTTTTTTTTCTTTGGAGACTTACAACTCATTTCTATTTGACTTGCAAATTTCAAACACACTGGGTTAGCCAAGACAGTAGGAAGTGAAAGGCACAAGTTTGGTATTGGTTGAGATAAAATTTATGACCAGAGTTATAGCTTCTATATTTAATTTAATAAGAAGCCAATGATCAGACGATTACAGCTTGAGAAGATAAAAAAAAAAATCCTTCTTCTAGGCAACAATTCTATGAGAATTCTTAGAAAATCAGAGGAGACTGAAGTTGCATTATAACTTTGATTGCTGAGTCACATACAGCTCACTCCCTAGACAAACCTGAGCACACATGAAAGAATATTATAACCAGAGATGGGATAGCTCTTTCAAATGCCAACCAACAAAACAGGAAACTTCCATTTTAAAAGATGTAGTTTCTACTGCAAAGCATTTCATCTGGAATATATGGAGATAAAAGCTTACCAAGAGGAGGAGAAAAGGAGGGCAAAAGCAGTGCTGAAGAATTTTGCAAAGAGGATTTACAGCTCACCCTTCTAACAAGTATACAATTATAAAATAACAGAATTATTATAGGGGCAAATGCCTATATAACTCAGAAGAGATGTAACTGTCCAACTTAATATAAGCAAAACAGTTTCGCTAGAGCCATTCTGGCAATATTTTGTAACCAAAACAAAACCGGAAGACTGAAGTAACGTAGCTAGTCCAATTGACTCAGATTTCTCATAGACATTGCAGTCGAGGACCTTGCTTCCAAGCAAAAGGACCCAGAAAAGAGAGACCACTGGCTCCTTGCAAAAACCATCCTATTTTCATACTGATAATGCGTGCAGCTCTAAACAGTAAGGTGGCAGCCTTTATTGTCTTTAAGGGAGCAATTTGATTTTCAGTTTTAAAAATGTTAAACTACACAAACGCCTCTCTAAAATGCCCTCTGAGCTTTATAAAATTATCTCATATAGAGAACATATTTTCCTACTTCCTGTAATATAATTCCCTGTGTTATCAGTTAACACAGGAATTCAGAGTTAACCTTAAGATCATACCTTGAATTGTATCGGATGACAATTAAAGTAGATGAGTAAATGAACAAGGGCAAAAAGTAAAACAGAACAGACCTCTGCCAAGGTTCTAAAGCCTAGTACAAGAAACCCTGCATCCTGAGTTCAAAAACTGCAGTCTACGTTCCCATTGCTACGTCTTCAGCCTGCATATTCTCTAAATTTTTAATATTTATTTTTGAGAGACAGAGTGTGAGCGGGGGATGGGGGGAGAGGGAAACACAGAATCCGTTGCAGGCTCCAGGCTCTGAACCGTCAGCACAGAGCCCGACGCCAAGCTCGAACTCACAAACCGTAAGATCATGACCTGAGCCAAAGTCGGACGCTTAACCGACTGAGACACCCAGGTGCCCCCAGTGTGCATATTCTCTAGATTCCTAATGTGAATGTAGCTGTGAGGCTCACCAGTACTGTATCACAAAAGCTACAAACTAACTCTATAGAATTACATTCATTCTCCAGCTGTGCTCATATCAAAACTATTTCATAGCTGTAAAACCAATCCTTTAATGTACAGTAAGGCCCACCAATGATGCCAAATCACGCTTATAGAGGCACAACTGCCTTCTTTTTTAATACATATTTATAGATATTTTTATTTTTTTATTTTAGAGAGATAGAGCAAGTGTGCACATGGGAGAGAGGGGCAGAGGGAGAGAGGGAGAGAGAGAGAGGGAGGGGGAGAGAGAGAGAGAGAGAGGGAGGGAGGGAGAGAGGGAGGGAGAGAGGGGGAGAGAGAGAGAGAGAGAGAGAGAGAGAGAGAGAGAGAGAGAGAGAGAATATCTCGAGCAGGCTCCATGGTCAGCATGGAGCCCAATGTAGGGCTCAATCCCATGACTCTAGGATCATGAGCTGAGCTGAAATCAAGAGTAGGGCCCTCAACCGACTGAACTACCCAGGTACCCCACACAACTGCCTTCTAACAATCATTTAAAAACTGTTTTTCTTACTCTTAAATGCAGATAGTTGAATATAAACATTAGATTTTTAAGGAAATGGTTTCCCGAAGCTTGAAAGAATATACTATTATTACCCATTTTAACTAATCTAGTTCATAGTCACCAAATACCCAGTTACTAAAGATAGAACCAACCTGAATTTCTGAAGCAAAGGCCTTAGAGCCCTCATCTAAATAGCATCAAACTGTGGGCCACTAATGAGCAAAAGTCATAAAATAAAATAAAAACAAAATGTATGTTTAAGCCAAAAGGGCCCATACATTTTGTTTTTTCCTCCACAGTTGGAAAGTATACTATGGGAATTTATGAATTCTACACCTAAAGGAAGGATCACACACACACCGTTTTGCTGGCAAAACATGGTACCGTAAGTACTTAAAAACTTAAGCTCCCCTCTCGTGGACACATACCTGGGTCAGTTGCTGATACAATGGCACCAAAGAGCAGACAGTCTGTAAAGTAAAAATCTCCCGCAAGCTGTCCGGTCACTTTCATCAGTGTGACACAGCCATACATTATTGACCTGGTCAATAAACACATTTCTACTTTAGAGAAAACAGTAACTGTTACAGAAGTTAGAATATCCTAAGAAGATGGGTCTACTGTAGTACTTGGTGACTAATCGCAAATTTAACTCATGCCATTTAAATATGGTAATACCTTGGCCTTAAGGAAAATTCAAACAACTTGATATCTATGTGAATACATTTTACTGAAAAAGGTCCTTAGACACACTCAGGAACACAATACCGCAAAAATTGAATATGCATTATTTAAAAAGTATAATTTGAAGGATAAAAAATGTTTTAACCTTCAAGTACTTACCCAATTACAAAACAAGAAATTGCTGTTCCAAGAAAAGCATATGCTAGGATAGACCCAAGGTTTCGAAAGAAATGTCTCTGACAAAAAAAAAAAAAAAGTTATAGTGCGTTAGAATACTTACCAATTATTTGAAAAAGAAAAGGCTTTCTATTCTAGTCTGCTTTGCTAATATTAAATGCATTATTCATTAAAGGAAATAAGTAAGAGAAAGAATTTTTGTGCAGGCATAAATTTCAGCAGGGAGAGAAGGGAGGGAAACCTGGAAAGAACTGCCTATTTCTGAAGTGACAAAGATGAAAAAGCCCATGGAGGTTAAGGTCGTTCAAAGTATATGAAATACAAAAGCACTTACTCTTTTCAGACTATATCCTGCATAAAATATGATAGGAGGAAGCAATATGTTGAAAAATACTTCTGGATCAAAGGTAACCTGTTAAAATAAAGAGTTCTTTTAGATGAATTCCCTTAGGAGACCTCGTATTACATTATCAAATTATCAAAAAGAAAAAAGATTTAATTTTAAACTGGTGAAAGGCAAGAATATTACTGTGGTAACTGCAAAATATTTCATATAGGATAGCTGTTGTTCTATTTCTCAACCAAACGAAAAGGAGACAGTGTCGGAGCAATCTGTTAAGTCCTATCTGTGGAAAGCGTGTTACAATACACGCATTAGGGGCACCTGGGTGGCTCAGTAGGTTAAGCTTCCGACTTCAGCTCACATCAGGATCTCACAGTTCGTGGGTTTGAGTCCCATGTCGGGCTCTGTGCCTGGAGAGCCTGGAGCCTGCTTCGGATTCTGTGTCTTCCTCTCTCTCTCTGCCCCTCCTCCACTCATTCTCTGTCGCTCTCTCGCTCAAGAATAAATAAACATTAAAAAATACTATGACATGGGAATGCAAGCTGGTGCAGCCACTCTGGAAAACAGGATGGAGGTTCCTCAAAAAACTAAAAATAGAACTACCCTCCGACCCAGCAATTGCACGACTAGGCATTCATCCACGGGATACAGGTGTGCTGTTTCGAAGGGACACATGCACCCCATTGTTTATGGCAGCACGATCAACAGTAGCCAAAGTATGGAAAGAACCCAAATGTCCATTAATGGATGAATGGATACAGAAGATGTGGTATATATATTTATACAATGGAGTATTACTCGGCAATCAAAAATAAGGAAATCTTGCCCTTTGCAACTACGTGGATGGAACTGGAGGGTATTATGCTAAGTGAAATTAGTCAGAGAAAGACAAAAATCACATGACTTCACTCCTATGAGGACTTTAAGAGACAAAACAGATGAACAGAAGGGAAGGGAAACAAAAATAATATAAAAACAGGGAGGGGGACACAACAGAAGAGACTCATAAATATGGAGAGCAAACAGGGTCGCTGGAGGGGTTGTGGGAGGGGGGATGGGGTAAATGGGTAAGGGGCACTAAGGAATCTACTTCTGAAATCATTGTTGTACTATATGCTAATTTGGATGTAAATTTTAAAAAATAAAAAAATGTTAAAAAAATACTATGACATTAAAAATCTTAAAAATGGTGGGGGGGGGGCGCCTGGGTAGCTCAGTGTGTTGTGTCCAACTTCGGCTCAGGTCATGGTCTCACGGCTGGTGAGTTCAAGCCCCGCGTCAGGCTCTGTGCTGACAGCTCGGAGCCTGGAGCCTGCTTCGGATTCTGTGTGTGTCTCCCTCTCTGCCCCTCCCCTGCTCACATTCTGTCTGTCTCTGTCTCAAGAATAAACATTTAAAAAATCTTTAAAATGGGGAAAAAAAACATGAACATATCTTTGCTTTAAATAAAAGAGACCTCAAACTGGTAACAAAATTTGGGGGTATGGCATTATTGCTGGCAAGAAGAAACAGACTTCTTACATAGGGAACATCCCTAAAAATATATAGCATAATATTACAGTTAAAATACTTCTGTGAGACTAAGATTTCTAGTTCTGACAGCCTATTTCTTTTAATATCTATTCCTTATAATAATACAGGCACCCCTTTCTGTTCATGAGGCTACGGTAGGATCTGACATGAACAGAAAGCAGCTACACACATAGCCCATGCTAAAATTTTATTTACTAGAACTTTTAAGGAACTGAAATTTTCCGCAGGTGGAAAGAACTCTTGCTGCAAAGTAAATGAAGTTCGTATGAAATTTTAAAAAGCATTAAAGATGGTCAGGACCACAACCAAGTAGCTATGAGAGCCAAATCCTGCCCATGCAGAAGACAGAAATGGAGGCAAATGGCCAAGGGTGGGCGGAAAAAAAGAGACATGCGCGATGAAGCCCTTAGAAGCTTCATGGGAGGGGGGACTATGATGGGGACAGGAGAAAGCAGCTCCAGGAATGTCTGGGAGCAAGACTGCAACACAGCCTCCTACATAAAGCTTTATGCACAGCATGGTACAATAACTGATACTCAGAATGGGGACCCTGAAGTTGTGCCAGATTATGAATCAAAGAAAGATTAAATTGTCCTCAGTATAGAATACAATCAAAGCAAGAAAGAATTCAGAGAAATATTAATGGAATATTTTAGGTATTACTCAATGTGCTGATGTACGATAAAACTCTAAAGACCATCTGCAAATTGAAAGAAATGCTTATGAATTCTGCTCAAGTCAATACTGGTAACCATTTATTACAATTATAAACATCATGCAGTGAAACAAAAAGGATTACAGTACTTAGCCTCAATCAGAAAATGAAATGTACAGATGTCCATTTCCTTAGCATTACGTTTGTTAATTGAGATCTTTCTCCATTTTAAAAGACAGATGATTTTAAACATCATTAAAAATTCATTATAAATTTTTCTCCTGAATCATTTTGCTGCTAGTTACATATACACTTTTTTAAAAAATCCCAATAGTCCCTTTAACTGAGAACTTACCTTTCTAAGCATTTCATTATCTTGCACGTTATTGAGTTCATGTGAACTGATCTCTCCTTTAAGTGTATATTCATAAAATTTCCCACTAACATTTACCAATAAGGTAGTTGGGCTTGACTGCACTTCACAGCTCAGGGTCACATTATTTACATCGCTTGGGACATGAATGCCATATCGAAGCACAAGGCCCACCAAAAGACCTGGAAATAATAAAAGAACCATATAAGCTCTTCTCTAGGACAAAGACTACTTCTTTTATACCCCATACATACCTTTGGGTTGAGAGCAAAAGAACTCTTATGATAGTCCCCTGTGCTTCAGAACCAATTTTTAGGCTGAACGCAGTTATATTTTAAAGTATTACTCAATTCACAAATCTGAGTCCAATATTCATATACTCCAGTGGGACAAGAGGGAAAAACATTCCCTAGGGTACAGCATATATCACTGCCTTTCTAAGTCAACAAGAAGTAAGTGATGACGAATGTAACAAAATGAAAAAACACCTTCAAATTACCTGCACACAGAATATGCTCTAAGGTGTCCCAAATGGACAGTGTGATCACGTTAGAAATATGTTTACCACCTCCCCCTCCATCCGCCTATTCACAAGACTGTTAAACAAAACACAACATTTCTCAAGTTATTGAGAAATAACTCAACCCTACAGTACCGGGTTGGCCAAACCATACACACTTAACAATTTGGAACGTCAATAATATTTGTGGATCGATCCAGTTCTTCTACCACTAAAAGGTCAGATTGTAATTTTAAAACATGTGCTTTAAAATCAAAACACGGAATAGAAGTTCTCAGCCTGGCACTAAGACATCAACATATTGCTAGAATTGTTCTTGGATCATCATATTGGTATTCAAGTGTGCACAAATAAAATCTACGTTGATCAAACGATTTAATAATGGCTTTACTGAGATGTAATCCACATACCATAAAGTTTACCCTTTTAAACCACACAATTCAGTGGCTTTTAGTATATTCACAAAGTTGTATACTGATCACCACCATCCAATTCCAAAACATTTTCACTGCTCCAAAAAGAAACCCCATACCTATTAGCAGTCATTTCCACTCCCCTCAACTCCTAGGCCCCGGCAATCACTGATCTGTTTTCCCTATATATAGATTTGCCTATCCTGGACATTTCATACAAATAGAATCCTATAATATGCGACTTTGTAGGTCTGCCTTCTTTACTTAGCATCATGTTTTTAAGGTTTATCCATGTTGTAGCATGTATCAGAACTTCATTCCTTTTTATGGTCAAATAATACTTTATTGTATAGATATACTTCAACTGCAAACTGAACTCAAACTTCTGGATCTTTGCTTAACTCCAAGATGTACAGCACACCACTATCACATTTTACCTCCCTGTTGCCTTTCACACTAACTTGCCAACCATCCTTTTAATATATATAAACAGAGTATTGTGCTGAGAAGGTCCCCAGGGTTCAGAGATGAAAACAAGGTCCCTCCTCCAAGTAGCCCTCAGTCCAGTTAGCAAAACAGACAAAATAAACAATTACAGCACAAGGTGTTATACAAGGTGTTATAAAAACAGAAAAGAGGTACCTAACCAAGCCTGAGGAAGTGGGACAATAGGGAAGCCTTTCCAAAGATGTCACCTAAGCAAGGAAACAAGTAAAAGAGGTTTTCCAGGTAGGAGGCACAGTAGTACACATCCAGTCACAGAAGAGCGAGAGAACACAGCCCATTCAGGGAATCACACGTAGCTCAGTATGGCTGGGTTATAAAGTGGCAGAGCTAAGGTGTAAAAGATCGGCAAGAGCTGAGTCATAAAAGACCTTGCAAGTTGGAGAAGAGAGTTTAGACTGTATCTCGAAAACGAAAGGAAGTCATAGAAGGGTTATAAATAAACAGGGGCTTGACATCAGATTTCTATTTTAGAAAGAGATGGTTGGTCTAGACTACGGAGGTTCAAAGAGGCCAGAGAGAAGGCCACTGCAGTCATTCAGGCACTAAGAGCTTAGGGCTTAATCTAAGAGAGCAGAAAAAGGGACAGAGAAAGATTTTTAGAAGGTATTATCCTTTAGAAGGATTCAGTGACTGAGTAGACCAGGAGGAAGGGAGACTGGGAGAAAGACTGGGAGCCAAACTGACTTGGCAACTAGGTGGGTAAGCTGGCCTGAGCGACCAGACAGGTAGCAACAGGGCCATTCTGTGAGAAAGGGAAAAGAATCACAGGGGAAAACGTACAGTTCTGTTTTGGACATGCTGGGTTTGATGTACCTGTGACACATGCACAGTGGAGTATGTGGGATCTGAAGCTCAAGGAAGTACGGGGTCTCAAGTGGAGATTGCTGAAGTCAGGTGCCTTTGAGATTACCTGGGGAGCAAATAAAATGGGAAGAGGACAATGGATATACGCCCAGAGCTTTATCCCAACATTTAATAGCCAACATGAAGAAGCTGGTAGAGGAGGGGCAACTGATGGAGGCGTCTAAAAAGGAAAAGCAACAGGAGTAGGAAGAAGAGAGGAGGGAGTGATGTAGTCAATGCTGCAGCAAAGTCAAGGAAGACAGGTGTTAAAAAGTGTCCATTGGGTTTGGTAACAAGGAGCTCCCAGGTGACCTTGGTAAGGGCAGTTTCAGTGGAGTGGTAGGGGCAAAAGTCAGACCAGAGTGGGAAGTGATGAAATGGGGACAGAGGAGAAGAGCTAAGAAGTGGGGAGGGAGCAGAGATGAGGGATTCTCCGAGGCAAATTACAGTCACACGTTTTTTAAAGTGAGCAGCAATGAATAACTACTACACATTACGATGATCTCGACCTTTTAAAAAGTTTTAACAAAGTTTCAGATTGAAAATAAACGAAAGAGAAAATATTTTCAGGCCATATATCTGATAAGGGACTAATATCCAAAATACATAAAGAACCCATATAGCTCAATAAAAAAAAAAAATCTGATTAAAAAGTGGCCAGAAGATCTGAACATTTTTCCAAAGAAGACATAGAGATGGCCAACAGGTACACGAAAGCATGCTCAACATCATTAAGCATAAGGGAAATGGGGAAATGCAGATTAAAGCCATGACGAGATCACCTCATACCTGTTAGAATGGCTAAGATCAAAAAGACGATAAATAATAAAAAGTGTTGGCAAGGATGTGAAGAAAAGGGAGCCCTTGTGCACTGCTGGTGGGATTGTAAATTGGTGCAGCCACTATGAAAACTAGTATGGAGATTCCTCAAAAAATTAAAAATAAAACTCCCATATGATCTAGTAATTCTACTTTGGGGTATTTATCGGAGGTAAACAAAAGCACTACTCAAAAAGATAATATGCACCCCCATGTTCACTGCAGCATCATCTACAATAGGCAAGATATGGAAATAACCTAAATGGCCATCGATGGATGAATGGAGAAAGAAAATGTGGTATGTACACACACACACACACACACACACACACACACACACAGAGGAATATTATTCAGCCATAAAAAAGAATGAAATCTTGCCATTTACAACAATATGGATGGACCCTGAAGAGGTTCACTTATGCTAAGTGAAATAAATCATACAGAGAAAGACAAATACCATTATGATACCTCTTATATGTGGAATCAAAAAACAAAACAAAACAAAACAAAACCAAGCTCATGGATACAGAGAACAGACTGGTGGTTGCCAGAGACAGGAGGTGGGGTGGGAGGTGCAAGAAATGAGTGAAGTATGCTCTTATTTAAAAATTTAAAAAATGAGCCTGAGTGGCTCAGTCAGTTAAGCATCCAACTGGATTTTGGCTCAGGTCATGATCTCATGGCTTGGGAGTTCAAGCCTCATATCTGGCTCTGTGCTGACAGCACGGAGCCTGCTTGGGATTCTCTCTTTCTCCCCCTCCCTCTGCCCCTCCCCTGCTCATGCTCACTCTCTCTGTCGTTCAAAATAAATAAACTTTAAAAAAAAATTAAAAATAAAAATTAAAACAATGAAAGATACACTGTGAAAATAGCCCACCTCTAAAAACCAAAAAGTGATGGCTGGGTATCAACTGGGTTTGATAAACACAGCCTGGGTGAGAAAAGGCTATAGATCCATAGTCATCCTGCCTACATGATACGGTAAGAGCTCTTTTGTCTACTATCCCATAAGACCTAATTAAGAGGTGCAGAAAAAGTTACCCCCTTATGTGTATGTGCAAAAATGAAAGCTAAGCTACTACAAATAATAACAGCAGTACAAATTCTTTCCAAGTCCTTAAGCCTGACTGTGTAAGGAATGGTATCTACCCATTCTATTGCACTCTGACTCAAAGCTGAAATGTCGGTGGGTGCCCTGAGGAGGGCTCAGCGCTTGGACAAATTTGGAACACACACTTTGGCAGTTAAAACTTCAGTGAGGAGAATAATTACTTAGGTTGGAAAAAATCAAGATCCTTTTATTACAGCATCAGACATCTGAAAAACTGGAATTTCTTTGAATAAAGTTGACAGTTCAAGTTAATTGGGGTTCTGTGAAAGGTCAAATCATCATCACGGAGTTAAAGCAATTCTCAGTCAAGAGAAAGTGCACAAAAAGAGGGCTTTGTTAAAGGGATAAGGCGGAAACTTCTAGCCTCCCACAGAGGCACAAAAAAATATTGATATCACGAAATTTAAAATCACCACTAACAGGCAACAAAGAATACAACCACAAAGCGCTATCTTTCACAAAACAGAGAGGCCCCACCCCTCCTATACATTCTTGACCCTCTTGTGTTGGAACCCCTCCCAGGGATAAAGAACTCAGTATCACCCAAAGCCACAACACCGTATAGGTCTCACCATCAATGGAAATTGATTTTCTAATAGATTTCAGCCCATTTTCCCAAGCTATCACACTAGAAGTCTCTGATAGTCAAAAATACGGAAGGAACATCACTGGGATATTAAGTGTGGCCAAAATTGATAAAATTTCTACAGATTAACAAGTGTACGTATGTACATATATATTTATATACACATAGTGTATGTAGGTACATATATATTTATATACACATATCTGTGTATGTGTATATATAACATTTATCTACTTCTTGAAGAATGCTGTTAGACTTTGTTTTAAAAGTCAACTCGACTTTAAGACAGCCAAAAAAAAGGGCAAGGCCTTTGCCAGCCTCTGGTTAGTTTTACATGTGTTTGTGTATTTTTTTGTCTTCTAGCACATTCCCTGTAGTAGCTCTTCCAATCTTGACCCTCCTTCTCAGATCCTCAATCTCACTGCCTACTTTTCAGAGAAGCTATAGGCCATCTGATGTACACTGCCTCAATTCCATGCTTCTCCATGTCAACATTAGCTCATTTCCCCTAACCACCCCCCCCCCCGCCTTCTCGGGGAAAGATCAACCTCTTTTCCAAGGGAATCCTTTCGCCTAGCACCCTGAGTCAATCAATCTCCATCCTAATTCTTTCTGCATATATTATCTGATCCTCATAACCTTATGCAGTCCACACTATTATGAATCTCTCAGTCACTGTTTCCTCATCACTAAAATGGGGATAAATGATTTGCCCAACAGTATTTGGCATTAAGTGATAAAAACCAGCATGGAAATCTGGTTTTTCTATTTCCAAAGCCTCTCTAATTTTCTAATCATCTCCTGGCTCTCACCACTAACTGCTTCAGTGGTTAAGGTCTCCGTTCTCTCACAATCCACCTCCAAAACCCTTACAACTGTAAGTATTATCTTTCTACGTATCCGATCTCATGAAATTTAGTACAGCATAGTGTACGATGTAGGAGAAAAAGCACAAGTTTGAAAGTCAGATAGATGTATTAATTCTGGCTCTATCAAGTTCTAGTCTGTGACCTTAGGGTAGATAACCTCTCACTGGACCTCAGTTTTCTCAAATGTAGTAATGAGAATACTAACCAGTTTATCGTTACAGTTAAGCTTTATCTCTTCAATATAAGGCAATATGGTTCCAGGCTAAGAGAATGGGGCTTCTGAGCCAGGCTGACTGGGTTTGAATCCTGGCTCAATACTTACAAATTATGTGACTTCAGGCAGGTCATTTAACCTCTCTGTGCCCCAATTTCTTTACCTGTAAATGGGAAAGATAACAGTACCCATCTCACAGGGTTGTTAGGAGCTTTAAATGAAATGATACTTGTAGAGTGTGTTATAATGCTCAACAAACATTACCTATTAAGGCACTAGATCGTAAGTGCTTTGTGGGCAGGGATGATGACTCATATCTGTATTTCCCGTCACATCTCATACGTCAAAGACACTTAATATTTACTGATGAATCACATCAGTTAAGTGTAGGATCCCGGATACTATAAGTTTCAGGCAAAACATTTCTTCCCTGTCCCTTGCTTTTTATACAATCTGTAAGCACACTACAGTGGGTGATCACTTTTCAGACTTAATTAACTACCCTGACAATTTTTACTAAAGGTGACTCACTTTTAAGCTTCTTAAGCAAGCGAGCCCAATGAATAGAACACTTGGGTGCTTTCACACTGTGTCTGTAGCTGTAAGCAACTAGGCTATATTACAATCTAGAAACTGACCATATTGGCTTTTTTTTTCTTTTTTTATTCTTGACTCTCAAAAATATAAAGGAGAGGCTTATTTTAAATAGCATTTTTCCAGGATTTAGGTAGCTAAACGGACATCACAGAAATAAAACTATCAGTGGGCTGAATCTTGGAGGGCTGGATATTCCCAGAGTAAGGAGCCTATTCATCTGGAAGTCAAGCTGAAAAATAAAGGTCTTAAAATAATATATTAACATAACAGCTCTGATGGTATAAGAGTCATAAGAAAAAGTAAATGGCAGACAGTAATTAGGATTTAAAAACATCAATTTCCATGGCACTGAAAATACTTCGACCCAATCCCATCTATTCTCAAGTTAGACTTGGGAATTAGTCAGGAGGCTGTTCATCCATAGCCTCCATTGCCATAGTGAGAAAATGGAACCGGCTACAGAATGCCAAGCCGTGGCAAACCAAGCCCAAAATCCTTCTACTTTATATTCTGCAAGGGATACCTTTGTTTTTCCTTCACAAAATACTAATGCTAAGGTATTCCATCACCTTTCACTAACTCAGACACACCAGGAAATGCAGTCAGTAATCCCACTTTCAATTTAGCTCAAGAGTTAGAGGAGGTTAAAGATATCAACTACCAAGGAGCAAATGTTTCCAGGGCAATTCTAAGTCCTTATTGGATAGGAAGGAAGGAAGGAAGGAAGGAAGGAAGGAAGGAAGGAAGAAAGAAAGAAACCACTACGTTTGCCTCTTATAAGAGAAATTAAAAGAACTGTTCTGAGCCTAACCTGAGAAAATGCAGTTATAAGAGCAGTAACAATAGTATCACAGTTATCATTTATTGAACATTTACTTAGGGGTCAGGTACTAAGCTAAAAACAATTCTTCCTTGCAATAATCCAACTATCATTTTTCCCGATTTATAGATGACAGTGTAAGAGGGTAGGGGACTCTAAGATCACGCAGAACAGATGGCACAGTGGTACAGGAACCCAGGTCTGGCTCTAAAGCAGGGGTTGGTGACTTACAGTGATGGTTTGTTTTTGCATGGCCTGAGAGCTAAAAACTGTTTTTACATTTTGTAAGCTTATAAAAGGTTTCTAAAAAGAAAAAAACAAAAAGAAGAAAACGCAACAGAGACACAGAGACATATGTGACCCACCAAATCAACACGAATTATTATCTGACTCTTTATAGAAAAAATTAGCAGACCTCTGGTCTTAAAGCCTTGCACCTTTAACCACTACACTGTACTCTCTCTCCATATGGAGGGAAGAGGGTTCTGTGATCGGTTCCTTATTTTAACACCATAATACTCATTTGGCATTTAACTAAATTTAAGATGCCATTATTGTGTTTATATGGCCTGTCTGCCCAAGAAAGCAAAGTTTTTTGAAGGTGGGGATCGATTTCTTTGTATTTTCTGTGCCTAATACATAGTTGGCTGCCTAGCAAATGTTTGTTGAGGGCAGTAAATATAAATAAATCATGTATACATTTGATTTTACATTGTTATACAAGAAATTATACAGAGATGTGTAGCTTATCTGGCCAATTTAGCTTAAGGGGTGCTGTAAATAAAATGCAAAAAAATACGAAATATGAAAACCAGCTAATATGTCTAAAACCCAAGAATCCTAGGGAGCAGAGATACTTGCACATAGGCTTAGCATTTTATTACCTTACAAATGAAAAAGAAGCCTGAGTTCATGCATTTTCCTGATGCACACAACTACCTTGTTGGGCCACCCTTGAGATGCACATTCCAGAAGTCTGTATGGACTGGAAACGGCTGGGGGGGGGGGGTGGGGAGGCTCGTGGAGAAATGTCTTTTTGTGCCAAGGCTGCTTCTACCGATTTGCGAGTCCGGAAACAAAGCTCAACAAGCTCATCAGTGTAAGCTTGTTCCATGTGAAGATAATCTTCACTCACAGACTGCACTCATCTTTTCAGCCGTCTATATACCCTCACGACCACATTAAGACAGTCGGCAATATGTATCTTTTCCTCTCATGAGGCCTCTGCACAGGCCAAAACGCCTGTGAGCCCATGGTTTGCTTTGCCCTACTCTCAAGACCAAAATATAAAAATACGTAAATAAATCTCAGAAAGAAAGCACACGAAGACACAAGGACTGAAGCCATTTACTCAACGATCGGTCAATAACCTCATGCCACCAGCGTCACCCATACTGCCTATGTGTGGTGTTCCTAATTACTGTTGGGCTGAACTGTCCTGATCATCCTATAGTACAACACAGCGCTGGGAGATCTTTAACTCTTCCTTGTCCTCACCTCGGTACGCCTAGATGAGGAGGGTCGACCGCACGTATACTATTCAGATGTTACAAGCATAGTACAATAAACCAGGACATCATTAAAAATACCCTAAGCCTTCTTTATAGCTTCTTTCGCGTTCAGGGCTACACGGGAGTAAGGTTTTCATTCTCAACCTCGAAAGGACAGGGCGTAGCAAGAGCGGGGGTGATGGGTAAAGGTGGACTCTTGGCTCCAAGAGGACGCCAGATTCTGAGCAGCAGAGGCACTACTGCAGCTTCAATGGACCTTAAACAAACTGACACCCAGAGAAATGGATTGCTAGGCTGTCTTCCCCTCCCCCAGTCCCCAGCCCAATCCCAGACACCGCACCCACTCCCTTCCCATCCTCAGTCCCGGGTCCCGGTCCCGAGCTCGGTAGGCAGAGGGGAGGGGGGGGTGGAATGCGTGGAAGAAAAAGGGGGTGGGGTCGAAGGAAAAAAGGTGTGGACACGCAAAGGAAAGGGGGTGCGAGGCAGAGAAAACGGGGGACGAGGCCGAGGAGGAAATGAGGTGAGGCAGAGAAACGGGGGTGAGGGGCAGGCGAGGCAGAAAATACAAGGCATCAGAAGGGAGCCGAACACAGGCCGAGCAGGGCCAGGAGAGGAGGCGAAGCAGCCGGCGTTCAGAGAAAGGGGGAGCGCCAGGGGGCGGACATGGGTTTGAGGCACTTGCCATAAATCATAGCCAGGCCGGTTTCGTGCAGGAAGCGGGCCCGGCGGTGCTTGAAGAGCCAGATCGTGAGAATAGTGAGGGTGAGCAGCAGGATGAAGATGAGCAGGTTGGCGCTGTCCTGCCGGTGGCTCTCCTCGGCTTGCTTCTCGGACACGATCTCCTCGTCCATGGCTCTCGCCGCTCCGCCGGCGCCGTCCGAAGCCCCGGCCCAGCTAAAGACGCCCACTGCGAGGAGCAACCAGAGCGGCCGCATGAGCCTGAGGGCCCCGGGGCCGCCGCCGCCGCCGCCGCGGCTGAGGGGCGCCCGCAGCCAGCCGCGTCGAGCCATGACTCCCCCCGCCCCCCGCCCCGCTCCTCACCCGCAGCCGCCCGCGGTCGGACCACTCCCCGAGGGCTCACGGGAAAGGGGCGGGGCCCCAGGGAAGCCGTCGGAGCGCGCGCCGGCGCCGGCGCCGCCGCCGCCGCCGCCGCCGCCCTTAAAGGGGACGCGACACTCCCGGCTGGTTCGGCCCCATCCCTTCGTCTTTCGGGTCTCCACCGCACGGGTTCCCCCCAGCCCAGGACGCGCACCCTCAGGTGCTGCCACGGAACGAAAGGCTGTCGAATCTATTCCACGGCCTTCTGGAAAAGAACCCTCAGCTGGGCGTAATCAAGCCGAGGCAGATCGCGCTAGGTCTATTTGGTCCTATCCTTATAGCTCTCAGGGGACTCGAGCTTTCATGAGCCATCTCAATATTGTCCCCCGGTGTCTCTTAACTGGATAAAAAGTTGTCCCCTTGGGAGATGCCTGAAACTCCATCTCATTTAAATCGGGTTCTCCTTGTTCAGCCCTCACTGGGAAAAACAACAACACTGTAGTAGCTCATAAAAGAATCGACTCAAAGGCAAGGAATATGCGTGTGCCGGTACGTTCCGTTTTCCTTACACGTAAACCACCCGAGATACGAGTTATCGTTCACGTCAGGAACCTGTGCAGAGACACTCATCAGTCTCGCAAAGAAGATCCAATCGGTGTGTGCTCAAATCTACCTGAGCTCCAAGCACTCCTCTCCCCTCCCAAAGAAGAAATCTTTTGAGGTGTGGCGCGTTTCTCCCTATCCTCTTGCACCTTTTGCACGCTGTCTTAACGCACATTTCACCCAACTGGTGTCACCTTTGACACCATCTCTCGTCTCTCTTCCTCAAAGAGCATTTACTCTCAGCCTCTCGACCTGGCACACCAGAAAATCCACAGTTCTTCCTATTTTCCCCCATACGTATCAGATCACACCTTAGTCTGTATGGGCTTCTCTATTACAGTCTGGACTTTCATCTCTACCTCTACGTGAATGAACTACAAATCCCAAACTCTGATCTGCCACCCTCCCTTCACCCCTCTACGGGTTGGACACTGAGCACACATCCTTTTGAGGGACCTAGCAAACTCAAAAACTAAAACTGCTTAAAAAAAAAAAAGCTAATGTTTATTTATTTTTGAGAGACAGAGCACAAGCGGGGAAGGGGCAGAGAGGAAGGGAGGCACAGAATCCAAAGCAGGCTCCAGGCTCGGAGCTGTCAACACAGAGCTCGAGCCCACAAACCGTGAGATCAGCGCTGTGAGCTGAAGTCTGACGTCGAACCTAAGACTGAGCCACCCAGGTGCCCCTCAAAAACTAGAACTGCTTTGAAATGAGCTCATTCCCCCCACTACAGACCTGAATGCTTTCTGAAAATGTTCATACCATTTCATACCATTAATGGTATCCAATTCCTATTATTCTGCTTAGTAGAGGTCCTGATTCTCAAACTCCTTTTTTTTTTTTTTAATCTCATGGCCATATAACCTCCTTGCTAAGGCAAATAACATCCAGGCAACTCCAAGATACCCCATTTTGGACTCACTTCCACTAACCAGCTCTTTAAGTTCTGTGAGGATAGTGAGCTGGGAAAAAAAAAAAAAGGCCTAGAACAGGTGTTCAACTCCAAATTCTGGCTCTGTCGCATCAGGAACTATCCTAGGGACTCTGAGCCCATTTTCTCCTCTTAGTACCTGTGTCCGTCAGCATTCCCAAGAAACCTCGTGGCTGCCTGTCCGCTATACCCTGGCTCCAGCCTAACCACACTGCCCTGTGCACGCAGGGCTAGACTTTAGAGAAGCTAGAAGCCCAGGTGAGGATCCTTCCCGGTCTCCCCACTGCCCCATCCCCAGACCTGTCTTGGTCACTCCAGAAGACCAAGAAAATTAGTTTACCTGTTTCTTCAGGCCTAACCACCTAATCCCAGGCCGTTTTGCCTCAGCACAAATCATTCTTTTAGTGTCGGGAACTTGAAAAACACCAAAGTCACAGACTGCTTCCCTGACCACACAAAGCAAATGTCTTCAAGCCCCAGACTCTGCCTCTGTTTACAGGCCCCAGAAACTTAGTAGCCCCTTTGAGCCTTCCCTCCTTTTTCACTGTGAAAATCAAGACCCTCAAGAAGACTCCTCACCGTCTTTACCCCGCAACCTACTTAAGTATCTGGTTAGGGCCCCTCCTTTCTTCTCTCCTCCAGCCTCAGGTGAAAGAGGTGCTTCCTCCTCCCTGATGAAACCACCTACACTGCAGTCTGTACTCCGCATTCCGTGACCTCCTTCCTGCCTCTTCCAGGATCTAGTCCGATAATCATCTCTCTCCACTGTTTGCAATGGCTCCTTGTCCACTATCTTTCTTTTTATTGAAGTATAGGTGACATACGCCATAGGTTACATTGTTAGTTTCAGGTGCCCAACACAGTGATTCCACAAGGCTATGCGTTATGCTGTGCTCACAAGTGTAGCTCCCATCTGTCCCCATGCAGCGCTATTATAATACCACTGACTACATTCCCTATGCTGTACCTTTCATCCCTGTGACTGATTTATTCAAAAACTGGTCTTCCTGTTCTCCCAAACCACTTCCAGATCTCTTCTGAGAAACAGGCCTTTGTCTACACCTGCCTCCACTATCGCACTAGTTCTTTCTCCCCCTCGGCGATGAGCTTCTCAAAAGAGTTGGCTACGTTCTCTACACTCTGATCCCTTAGTCCAGAGATTAGCAATGTACAGCCAGCTGAATCCAGCCTGCCACCTGTTTTGGTATGACCTGAAACTAGGAATGCTTTATACATTTTTTTTAATAGCTGAAAAAAAATCAAAAGAAGAATATTCTCTGGGAATGCAAGCTGGTGCAGCCACTCTGGAAAACAGGATGGAGATTCCTCAAAAAACTAAAAATAGAACTACCCTACGACCCAGCAATTGCACTACTAGGTATTTATCCAGGGGATACAGGTGTGCTGTTTCGAAGGGGCACATGCACCTCAGTGTTTACAGTAGTTCTATCAGCAATAGCCGAAGTATGGAAAGAGCCCAAATGTCCATCAACGCATGAATGGATAAAGAAGATGTGGTATACACACACACACACACACACACACACACACACACACACACAATGGAGTATTACTTGGCAATCAAAAAGAATTAAGTCTTGCCATTTGCAACTACGTGGATGGAACTGGAAGGTATTATGCTAAGTGAAATTAGTCAGAGAAAGACACAAATCATATGACTTCACTCATATGAGGACTTTAAGAGACAAAACAGATGAACAGAAGGGAAGGGAAACAAAAATAATATAAAAACAGGGAGGGGGACACAACAGAAGAGACTCATAAATATGGAGAACAAACAGAGGGTTGCTGGAGGGATTGTGGGAGGGGGGATGGGCTAACTGGGTAAGGGGCATTAAGGAATCTACTACTGAAATCATTGCTTCACTATATGCTCACTAATTTGGATGTAAATTTTAAAAAATAAAAAAATAAAGTTTAAAAAAAAGGATAAAAAAAGAATATTCTGTGACACGTGAAAATGATGTGAAATTCACATTTCAGTGTCTATCAGTAAAGGTTTATTGGCCACGACCATGCCCATTTGTCTGCTTATGGTCTGTGGCGGCTTTTGCACTATAAGGCAGAATTGAGTCGTTGCCAAAGAGACTGTGGAGCCTGCAAACAGCCTAAGCTATTTGCTGCCTGGTCCTTTATGGGAAAGGTTTGCTGACCTCTGCCATGGTCTCCACCAGTTATCCTTCCATACTTCTACTAGAGGGATCTTTCTGAAGCACAAATCTGATTATATATAGCACAGCCCAGCTCCAACCTCCCCCCCCCCGCCCCCACCATTGTCTTCGGTTCTGGCTGCTTAGCGTGGCACACAACACTCCTGAAGTCCTGACTTCCGACCACTTCTTTACCTCCTAGCCCATCCTTCTCCCCAAAATATATGTTGCTTCAGCCATTCTGAAGTCCTTGTAGTTTCCCAAATGCTTCACGTGGTTTCCTACATCTATGTGCATTTCCATGCACTCCCTCTGCCTGAATGTTCTTCAACCCTTTCCTCACCTAACTTCTGCTCACCTGACAAAACTCAGTTTAAAGCTCTCCAGGATGCCCTCAGGCTGAGTGTGGCGCCCCTTGTATGAGCCCCCACAGCCCCTTGCGCAACTCTCTCTTAAGCCTTCCTGAAGTATTTTCATGCTTGATTTACAGATCTGTTACTCTACAGGTCATGGGAACCTTGAGGGCAGTAACCAGGTGTTACTTATTTCTTTACCGACAGCACCTAGCATAAAGTCTAACCAAAACAGGTATTCAATAAAACACATCTGGGCATCCATGACTGTCTCTCAAATTTAACTGAGTACCAAGGAAATCACCATGTTTGCAGAGGACATTAAATTCTCTTAGCAACATAGACTCGGTTCAAGGACTAAACTGAAAGAGGACTTTACAGTACTGGGTACAAGGTAAGTGTTCAGGAAATACTTGGTCACTGAAAAGTGTAGATAAGTTTAGCCTCGCGGTTAGCACAGTCCTCGGCTTACTGGATGTGCTTGATAAACGTTGAGTTGATTAATTCCTGTGTTGGGGGAAATGCCAGAAACTAAGCTGAGGCCATACCTGGAAGGTCTTTATGCTGCAGACATTTTTAACTCATTCATCTCCCTGGTCAACACTTCCCCAGTGATGGGGCGCCTGGGTGGCTCAGTTGGTTGAACATGTCTTTTTCTCAGCCCAGGTCATGATCTCCTGGTTCGTGGTATCCAGCCCTGCATCAGGCTCTGCACTGTCATTGTGGAGCCTGCTTGGGATTCTCTCTCTCCCTCTCTCTCTGCCCTTCCCCCACGCTCCCTCTCTCTCAAAAGAAACTTTAAAAAAAATCTTAAAAAAAAAAAGATTCTCTCTCTCTCTCTCCCTCTGCTCCTCGCCCCTGCTCGTGCATTCTCTAAAATAAAAAATAAAAAATAATAAACCCCAAACTTCCCCAATGTTAATTTGACAGCAGAAAGGGGCAGGAGGTGAGGCCAGTTGAGAAGTTAGAAAGGTGAGAAAAAAGTGGTTAGAACAGTAGTCTTGCTGAAAAGTCAGGGGGCCTTAACTTATCGGTTGCAGTAGGAATGGAAAAGGGAGAAGGGAGGCTGGATGCAAGAGCCAATGCAGATGTAGGATTAACCCGTCTTTGCAACTGATTGGCTGGGTAGACTGGGAATGCTTGAGGGAGAACGACTGGAAGATGACTGGAGGGTTTTGAACCTGCATAACTAGAAAACACAGGACTGCTGGTAGCGTTAAGATGGGAGGCAGGAGGTACAGGTTGGCTCTGGACAGGTCGGTTTTAAGGGACCAGCGGGATGGCCAAGTAGAGGGTCTGCAGTTCACGAGTGAAGTCAGGACCGGTTAAAGATTTGGGAGCTATATGCACAATATTGAAGTTATGGGAGTTCATGTGTTCTCCAAAGAAGGGAAGGTAGAAAGAGACCCGGTTTTGGGGCAGTGCTATAGGGAATGCCTATATTCAAGAAGTGGGAGACTGGGGCGCCCGGGTGGCTCAATCGTTTAAGCGGCTGACTTGGGCTCAAGTCACGATCTCATGGTTCACGAGTTCGAGCCCCACGTTGGGCTCTGTGTTGACAGCTCGGAGCCTGGAGCCTGCTTCAGATTCCGTGTTTCCGTCTCTCTCTGCCCCTCCCCTGCTGATGCTCTGTCTCTCTCTCAAAAATAAATTAAAAAAAAAACTATAAAAAATTTTTTAAAAAAGCGAGAGAAAGAACAGGTCACAAATATCAGTTAGGACCTGGTATAATGCTGGAGTTTTCCATTTATTTTCTAAATGTACCAGCTCAATGTGCTAAAAAAAAAAAAAAGCATATAAGACCTCTGGTGCCATTTTCAGTGCCAAGGCTACTTGAAATGAATAATCATATTAACTTCAGACAAGAAACCTAGGATACTTCGTGCAGATGTGGTAATGAAACCCCAGGAGAGTTATTAGTAGCTCTAGAAATGGTCCAGAGAAGAGCAATTAAAATCACCAAAGGTGAGACGCAACTGATGTTTCAGGAAAAACTAAAGGGATAAGGAACCCTTTTAGTCTGGAAAAATATCTAGGAGAGTCAACAGTAGCACAGCAGCAATAATGGCTAGCATTTATTTAGTACTCACCATGTGAGATTATTCCAAACGACTTACATGGATGGTCTCACTCAGTACAAACAACAATCTTTCAAGGTAAGTACTATCATTATCCCCACTTTACAGATGAGGAAATTGAGGCATAGTTAAGTAACTTGCCCAATCTCCCAGATAGTAAAGGAGAAGCCAGGATTCAAATCCAACCTGATTCTAGAGCATATGCTTTTAACCCCAGTGGTATAAACCTTTCAGTGAACAAATCTTAAAGATATGAATCAAGTAATCACAGTCTTGCTTACTAAGATTCAAAACTCTAGATACCAAAGCACCACTCAACACGTTAAGAGGGATACAGCGTTTTGTTTGAATTTCTTACACTGAACATACACTATTTTTGTGAAGAAAAAAGAGATTATGCAATTATCAAAACAAATATTGAAAATAGTAGTTTAGGGGCACCTGGATGGCTCAGTCAGCTGAGCGTCCAACTTCAGCTCAGGTCATGATCTCACGGTTCGTGGGTTTGAGCCCCACATCGGGCTCTGTGCTGACAGCTCGGAGCCTGGAGCCTGCTTCGGATTCTGTCTCTCTCTCTCTCTCTCTCTCTCTCTGCCCCTCTGCCATTAGCGCTCTGTATCTCTCTTTCAAAAATGAATAAAACCATTAAAAAATTAAAAAAAAATAGTTTACCCAGCAGGTGGTAAAATTCTAGAATTTGTTACCCAGTGAGGTTGGAAGAAGTATAGTTTGAAGAAAGGTTTAGTACCTGCAACAGATATATTCCTCTTCTAGATAACCTGTACAGTCAAAGGGAAAGTGGGTTTTTGAACTAGGTAGGAAAGGACAGAGCATGCTGGATAGAAAGAGAATCTGCATGGGAAATGGCACGTACGAATGGTGTATGAAGTCACTCGCCTCGCTGGGTGACACATAACAAAATGAATTAACTTGAAGACAATTTTGGATTGTGGTGCCTTCACTATACAACGAACGATCCTGGGAAGACTTGATGAGTCTTCGTAAATAACATCTGGGTAGGAAACACTTCAGAGGTCTTTGTCCCCACCTTTAACAAATCCCCATCATGTACCCACTGTGAATATGGAAAATGGCTGTTTCCGTAGGCAAACTAAAGGCACTTCTGGGTTCACCTAGGAACTTAAATGCTCTTTCACATGAAGTTTCTCTTTTGTTATAAGAGTTCATGAACACAGCGCTGCCCCTTGCTGTACCTTGCACCTTTGGGATTAACTCCAACCTGGAATACAATGGATGAATGGACCCAAGGTACTTATTTGAATGATACAGAACTTGGTAACCATGACTATGAATACTTAGGCTTCCCTTCATGTTAAAATCTACAGATAAGACCATTAAAATCCCACTCCATGAATAGGAGTTGACCATTTACTTCTAGAAGATGTGAAACTAGCCTCGTTTCTTTTGCATTCTTTACACGGGTAAGATATTTAAAAGAAGAGAATGGGGCATTCATATTAAGAATGTAATGGAGAAAATCAGGGGCACCTGGGTGGCTCAGTTGGTTAAGCATCTGGCTTCAGCTCAGGTCGTGATATCAAAGTTCATGGGTTTGAGCTCCACATCGGGCTCTGTGCTGACAGCTCGGAGCCTGGGGCCTGCTTCAGATTCTGTGTCTCTCTCTCTCAATGCCCCTCCTCTACTCATGCTTTGTCTCCCTCTCTCTAAAAATTAAATAAACATTAAGAAAAGAAATGAACCAGATCTAAGCTCTCTTCAGAAACCTAATAATTTTTCTACTTCAGATAAATTAATATTAGCAGAGACAATTTAGTAAGGTGCCTGAAAATGCTAATTTCAATTTGACCATTGTCAAAGCTAAAACCAAGTTCTTTTTTTTTTTTTTTTTTTTGGTCTTTACCTTTTCTATCTTGCTACCTCCCGGGGCGGAAGGAAGCACTTTCAAATCAGTACAGAAAGATTATTTCCTTGTTCTTCCTGATTGTGAGGTTTATAAATACACCTACATTTGTAAGGAATACGTTATACTGTACTTGATATTGATCGAGTACTGTGTCAAATCTTGGCTTAGAGGTGAAAAAACTGGAGCAGGCCCAGAGAAAAATAATGACCATAATTAAGGGTTTGGAAAATGGGATCGAGGACAAAACACATAAAGTTTAGGAAATCTGAAGGCTCTTGGATGCCTTCTTTATTTTCTAATTTTTTTTTTCAGCTTTGGGGAAGCTCAAGTATATAAGAAAATGTTCATCATCAATCAAAGAGTTATCAAAATTTAAGAGGGCATACAAGTCCACAGGGATTTTTGAACCCAATCCAAAATAATGGAAGGACTCTTTATAGAGATCCTTTCAAACAAGGATACATCACTCCCCACTTCTTTCCCATAATTCACTCAGCAAACATTGGTTGAATGCCTACTGCATGTGACAGGCAATGTTTCAGGCATGGACAGAAATCTCTGTTCTCTCCAAACTTACGTTCCAGTGTGGGAAGAGAGACAATGAACAAAAACAACACAACAAACATCGTAAACAGGTAAATTATAGAATATTTCAAAAGGTGATATAGAAATAGAGTAGGCTACGGGGAACAGGAATGGGAGATTGCAAATTTAAAGGGGGTGGCCAGGATAGGGATCTTCGAGCACACGACAGTTAGCAAAACGTGGAATCCTGACAGGGCAGAGAGCATTTACCTCCTGATGTGCAGCTTACAACGCTGTGCCAATCAGTTAGGGGGCACTGGAGAAGCTGAGAATGAATTCCGTTTCGGCCACATTAAGTTTGAAGTGCCGCGGGACAGAAATAAGTGATTAGCGGGTCTGGAAATGCAGATCTGGAGCGAAGGAGAGACGTTTGAGATCGAGACGTCGCTTTGGAATCCCTGTGGTCGAAGCGGTGGGAATGAATAGGTGAGCTCGCCAAAGGAGAGCAGGGTGGAAAGAATTCCAGGGAAGAACCTCACTAATGAATGTCTACATTTTAGGGGATGGACACAAAGACAAATCAAGAAAGGAGAGTATACTTTTTTTTTTTTTTTCTGATCAGAGAGAGAGAGAGAGAGAGAGAGAGAGAAAATGGGCCGGCGTCGTTCGCGCCCTTTCATTGCAACCTAACGTAAACTGGCTCCCTCCAGAACAAAATTCTCCCATGGCACCATACCCCCTGGGGCGTGAATCTTCCTTCAAGCCCTTCTGAAAGTAAGGGGAAAGGAACTAACTTGTACCGAGCATCCCACGCATGCCACGTGTTTGGGACTCCAAATCCCGGGATTTTCCTCCTCTATACCCCCCCCCCCACCCCGCCGCCGCTTCCCTTTCTGCCTCCTTCAGCAGTGTCGGCCCCCAGAAGGCTGAAGCACTGGACCGGCCGTCAGAAAACACATGAGACTTCTGGAGCGAAAAGGCAAAGCAAACAAACAAACCCCCCTGCCAGGAGTAGAGACCCGGGGCCGCCTTGAACCTCCCCCTCCGGCCCTCTCGCCGCCCCGCCCCTCAAGCCCCACCCCGGCCTCTCCGCAGGCCCCGCCCCTTGCCCCGCGGCCCACGCTCATTTGCTGGCGCCCTTCCGTTCCGCTTCTCCATTGATCCGCTTTCGCTTCTTTCTGCGAGGCTCTCGGCTCAGCGCTGCCCCTCGCGGAGAGGCCGCGCGGCGCAGGCTCGGCTCGTGGTCACTCGCGGACCTTATTCCGTGTCGCTTTCCCCTCCTTCCCGGCATTCCTGCTTCCGCTTTCTCACGGCTCTTTGGTTTTTCCACCTCTAAGGCATTTCGCGCCCAGGGGTTCGGTGACGTCATCTGTCTGCGCTGCGCGGACACCCGCCCGTGGAAGAAGGAACAGCTCCGCCGCCCTTCGCCTCTTTTGTTGGGCTGCCGCTCCTCCGGAATCATGGCGCCGTCGCTATGGAAGGGGCTGGTGGGCGTCGGCCTCTTTGCCCTAGCCCACGCGGCCTTTTCCGCTGCTCAGCGTAAGTGCCGGGGTGGGGTGGGGGCGAGACCGCGGCTGCTCCTGTGCGGGACTCCGGGGGCGGTGTGTGGGCGCACGCTGAGGGAGTGTCGGACCGAGTTTCCCGGGGATGGTCATTTGAGCCCTTAGAGTTGGGGGTGACTCCGAGAAGCGGCGCGGGGCTTGAGTTTGAGGAGACGGGCACCTGAAATTGCAGCAGGGATGGAAGGGGAAGGGGGTGCCTGGCAGAGGGCTCTGAGCTGGCTGCAGGGTGGGCAAAGAGGGAGGCCGTGGGGCTGCAGGGTGGCCAGAGAGGGAGTTGGCCCGGAATCCGTGACGAGTGATGTCAGATCCAGCGTGGGGCTGAGCAGGCTAAGTGTCGGCTTGAGGACCTCTGGTGCTCATGGTCCCATGACAGCTAGGCGGACAGCATCTTGGGCGCTCCTGGGCTGTCCAGGCGGAGACTGAGAAGTTAAATGACCGTTTGCCTTGTGGGGGCACTGTGTTGCAGGCGAAAGGGCACTGGACCGGGAGTCTGGAGGGCTGGTTCCGAAAAACTTGCTTTACCACTAAATCTGTATGACCTTGGGCAAGTCATGTCCCTTCTGTGAGCTTTCACTGAGGTGGATTTTAATTCTTGCCTTTCCTGTGTCACAGAGTGGTTGGGAAATTTAAAAGCAAACAAGTAAAAGTACTTTAACATACCAATACGGTTGTATGGTGGAGAAGAAACTTGGAAGGCCAACAGACGAGGTAGTGCAGTCTTTAGACAGCGGATCCGTTTTTAGGTCTTTCTTCTCTTCTAGACCAGGGGTCAGCAAACTCTGGCAGGTGGGCCAAATGCAGCCTCTCTCCTGTTTTTGTAGTCAGCTACACATAGTTTCACATTTTTTAATTTGTTGGGGGAAAAAGCAAAAGAATATCATTTTATGATCCGTGACAGTTATAAAAAATAAAAAAAAATCTAAGTTTCGGTCTCCATCGATAAAGTTTTACTGGCAGACAGCCACACCCATTCATTTAGGTGTTGCCTGGCTGCTTTCTAAGTGGGGAGTTGAGATGTTGACACAGACAGTGTGGCCTGCAAAGCCTAAAATATTTATTATTTGACTCTTCACGGGAAAAGTTTGCTAACCTCTGTCCTAGCGCACGTGGGCAGCTCATTTAATCCATTGCTATGATCTGTCTGCCTAGCATAATCCTCCCCACAGTAGGTACTCAATAAATTTGTTAAATGAAGGAAGTGAATTTAAAGTTGAACTTTATTCGTTTGCTAGATTACTTCCCATCTTCAGGAGTAAAGTAGAAAATGAAATGTGAATTCCTTCAAAGCTTTAATTTTTTTTCAAGATAAAATCTTTTGTTCTGTTTATTATACACAGTTAAAATGACCCAGCTATTTTCACTACTTTTTTCATGCATGTATTATGACATGACATTTGTCTGACAGAAATTCAGTTTTATTTTTTACGTACATTTTTATTTTGAAATTTTAGATTTGCAGAAAAGTTTCAAAGGTAGTACAGAGATACCGTATACCCCTCGCCCAGTTTCCCACATTGGGAACATCTTCTGTTACCGTGGCATATTGTCACAACTGAGAGACTGACGCTGGCATATTACTGTTAACTAAAGTCTAGCTTTTATTTGGATTTTACAAGTTTTTCCAATAAGGTCTTCTATTCCGGGAATCAATCCAGGGTATCACGTTACATTTGGTTGTCTTGTTTCCCCAGTCTTCTCTATTCTGTGACAGCTTCTCCAAAGCTCCAATCTTTAATGATAACAATAATAACAGCTAACATTCATTACGTGCTTACCATGTGCCAGGCGCTGAACTAAGCACTTTATGTGTATTATATAATTCAGTCCTACCAAAAGCGCTGTGAGGGAGGTAGCTGTTGTTATTATTTCTTTTGAAAGATGAAGAAGTTGAGACGAACATAGCTAGGAAACTTGCACAAACTGACAGAGATGATACATGGCGGGGTCAGGGTTCAAAGACAAGCAGTTTGGCTCTAGAGCCTATGTGCTGCACCACTTTATGAAATTCAGTTTCATGTAATTGGTTGAAATTGCTCTGTGCTTAGGTGCTAGAGGTACAGTGATGCTCTGGGGAAGTTCAAAGTCAAGTGCGGAAACAAATGGATCAATAAATAATCACAATAAAGTAATATAGATGCTATGCTGAAAGTACATAAGGATGCTTGGAGATGGGCTGGGGGTGGGAGGTGAGAGACAAGGAGGTTAAGGAACATATCTCAGAGCCTTGCTGCTCAAGTGTGTTTAACAGACCAGCCTCGAGGGAATCACCTGGGAGCTTGCTAGAAAGGCAGAAACTCAGGCCCTGCCCCAGAGTTTATTGAATCCTAATCTGCATTTTAATAAGATCCTCAGATGATTTGGTTGTGCAGTCCTTTGAGAAGCGCTACTGTAGACGAGATTAGGGTACTGTTGAGTTCTGCGTCATTCTGTACAGTTGGCTTCGGCGTTGGAATTTTCAGAGTTCTAGAGCGAGGAGATCATGGAAGTAAGTCCGACTCCTTCGTTTTACAAATGAGGAAATGCCTGGTTAGAGGTAGTGTTAGAGTCAGATTAGCCTTCATGCAAAGAAGAAGGCTGGCTGGGAATCGAACTGACAGTAGGAAGCTAGCCAAACCTATTTTTGGTACTGGCTGGATGTTTCTTTTACACCGGTCCTTATGTTAAACCCATAAGATAAAACTTGAGAAATGTCTGTAAGTGCACTCTTTTAAGGGTCACTACATGTTCCCTGACAGCAGTTTGGGTTTTTTAGTCCACAGCACATTATTAAATAGGGCTTGTGCAAGATTCTTCTAGAGTTAGAGACTCGTGTTTCCGGTGAGATGAGAATGCCTTGTGGCATTTGTCACTGCAGTGGGGCCTCTTTATAATGCTTATGTTGCAAAAAGACTAATATTTACCTTGGAAGCTAATTGTGTCCTGTCAGACCGTAGCAGCGGATAGCAAACTATTGTACTGTAGCAATGCCCATCTTTGCTGCAATGAACTTTGTTACGGCAGAATGGCTATCATGTATCTTACTTAATCTTCACATTATCCCCATTTTACTGTTGCAGAAACATGGGCAGTTGAAAAATAGATACTGTATTTCTTTGACACTCAGACACACGTCCCCTTCCAAGTCCTTCATTCTAACATTCTGAAATTGAGATACATGTTACAACTCATGGTGATGGATGTCTTCGGGTTGAATGAGATAAACTCAATGACAGTAAGTTGAGGAGCTGGTTTTATGATCCAGGCTTATCAGCTTCCAAATCCTGATGCTTTTCTTTCCTACCTTGCTGCTTCCTGAGGCTAAGGCAGCAGCGGAATTGTAATTTAATCGGAGAGGCAGAAATTGACATCCTGGAATTTCACCTGTTCTCCCACTGCTCCAACATATTCTGGCAGGAGAAAAACATATCCATACCGGTATTACTTGGTCCATACTATGTGATGGTGGTGCTACTTCAGAGTTGAGATTTTCTGTAGGCTTATTCGTTTTTAAATAATTGTGATTTCTTTGACCCGTTAGCGAAAGAAACAGTTTCAGAGGATTCTAGTTTTCCTATAGTACTGAAAGAAAGAAAAAAATATGGTTTTAGGTATTTCTTCCTTGTACTTGCTCACCTTTCACTCTTTCTGTGTTTTATAAGGTGACAAAGCAGGTCGTGATGAAAATAAAATAGTTCAAGATCAGGCTGACTGCCTTAGAAGATAGAGGTTTTTGAGGAATCCGGGATTAGCGTTGCTTTATGTAGCATATTAGTCGGCCGCTTCTTTGGTGTATTGATTTGCTTGCATTTTAAGAAAGAAAAATGGGCTACAATTTCCTTAATGGTATGCTTCTGGTTTATAGATCGTTCTTATATGCGATTAACAGAAAAGGAAGATGAATCACTGCCAATAGATGTAAGTTGGTCATTTATATTCCGTTAAAATATATTTTAAAAATTAGCCACATAGCTTATCATAATTTTTTACTGGTTTTTATTCTCATAAAATTTTCCAGACATGAAATAACATCTGTTTTCTACTTTTTGTCACTCATTGTAAAACCCGAAGATTTGGAAACAAAAGATTTCTGTGTTTGGTTTCTAGAACTGTAGTTTAAATAGTCATTCTTGAAGTTTCTCCGTTCATAGTCTGAGACGAACTTAAAAAGTTGATTATTTGGCTTCATTTTTTAGCAAAGTTCCTTTTTATGTAAAGTTTAAGAACAAGAAAAAGTAACAACATTGTTTAGGGACATATATGTAGGGGGTAAAAGTAAATAAAAACAAACGCACGTGTTGTTGGTTTTTTTTAAGCTAAAATGTTACATTAGTTTCACTCACCCTTTTTATCTTTAAAGGATTGTAAATGACACACTAGTAACTTCTTTGTAACAGAATCAAACAGTATGTGTAAAAAGTAAAACCGACCCTGTACAATGAAAGAGAAGTGACCCCACTGGTCAGCAATTCTGCTTCTACTCCCAACAGTTTGGAGTATGTCAGTGGTTCAGCCCTCTTCCTGTGCACAAACAGTATTATCTTTATTTACATATGTACGGTTTTACCTAATCAAAACAGTTTTTCTTTTAAAAAGTTATTATCTCTGTGTGTATATGTATGGTTTTATAATTAGCTCTTTATTACCTAACAGTTTATTGTGACATAATTTCATGATAAGTCATTGATTTACCACATTCTTGTTAATGGTGCCTGTGATTACATTGTATGAAATAGGTCTTGGTACACTGGTGGGGGAATGTAAATTGGTATAACATGTGATATGAGTTTTAATTTAGAAAGTTAAGAGTAATAGCTTGTGGCTAATTTTGACTTTAGTTGTGTGTAATGAAAGTTTTGATAGATGAGACTATTAACTCACTCTCCTATCACCTTTGCTTTGTGGTGGATTAACCCCCCCCCACCACCACCACCACACATGTATTCATTTATATCTATTTAAAATACCTTGCTTCTGTTTACAAATTGGGAAATTTGGAAAATACAGAAAAATCACAATCAAGAAAATCAAATGTGCCTGTAATCCCATGTTGGTTAATATCAAACATTGCAAGTTTCTGCTTGCACAACCACTTTGGAAAACATTTTGGTATTACCTAATAAAGTTGAACGTGTGTATACTCTCCCCCAGTGGTTCTACTCCCATGTACCAGGAGACATACACCAGGATATCCATACTGACATTTTAAAAGTAACACACAGGAAACAGCCCCCGTAGCCATCAGCAGTGGAATGAATAACTTTTGGAATATTCATATAATATAAAACATGATGATAATGAATGGACTACAAGGATACATATACTACAATAGGGGTGAATCTCACAAGAAAGTCCAAAAATGGGAAAAAGGAAGCAATATACATTTTAGAGGTACATACATAGCTGGTAAAATTATAAAGAAAAGCCTCAAAAACTGGTTAATCTACAGTTCAGTACAATAGTTCACCTTGAGGGAAGGGTGAAGGATATAACTGGAGAGGGACATGTGGGACTTGAAAGGTACTGGTAGGTTTATTTCTTAAGCTGGGTGGTGGGTCAGGGGTGTTCTTTTTATACTCAATGATATTTAACAATAATACATTTAAAAATTCTTAGTTGCTCTTGGAAGCAGGTAACCGTTGATAACTGAGTTCTGAATGGCTCAGTACCTGTTTGCTATTTGAGAAGACCCAGAAGTATCTTTGCAGCCGATCCACAGAATGTATAGAAGATTTTGGTGTGTCTGAGTTCAAATTATTTAAAGGGAGAATTGACTCCTTGGTAGGACCTGGAGAAATACTTGTCAGAGGCTAAAAAGAGATGGAGGGAAAATGGCAAAGTTTTATGATAATATTTGTATGTTATTTGATAATCTCAATCTTTATACTCACAGATAGTTCTTCAGACACTTCTGGCCTTTGCAGTTACCTGTTATGGTATAGTTCATATTGCAGGGGAGTTTAAAGACATGGATGCCACTTCAGAACTAAAAAATAAGTAAGTCCTTCCCTTTTCATAGGCATTTAGTTTCATAGGAGTTTTGCTTCATTTACATAATTTAAAATGTATGTTTTCTGGTACATAAAAGTTGGTTTTGTTTTTACATTTTGATTATGCAGCTCGTTTGAGTAGTGAGGTGAAAATACCGAGGCAGTGTTTGATGAGATGGAAAAATGAAAGTCGTATGACAGATTATTGACAGTAGACTAAGATGTGTTATATTTGCTTAAAATTATTTATTGGTTTGACGGATGGAAAGAAATAGACGTATAGGAAGATATCCCCTCAGAAATTGTTTCCTTTCATCCTTCCTCTTTTTCCTTCCCTTTCTTTCCTTCCCTTCCTTTCCTTCCCTTTCCTTTCCTTCCTTCCTTCCTTCCTTCCTTCCTTCCTTCCTTCCTTCCTTCCTACCTTCCTTCCTTCCTTCCTTCCTTCCTTCCTCCCTTCCTCCCCCCCCCCCCCCACTCTCTTTATCCACTTGTTCCAGCTCAGTCTTTGGAAGAATAGGGGTTTTCTGTTTCCTCTACCACTTGAACCTAGTCTGTGACATAGACTCTGCTCTCTCGCCCTTTCCTCTTCCTGGACTACAGTATATTTGTTATTTTGCTTTCTTTTTTCTCCTGTACTTCTAAGCTATTTCCTTGAGCTTTGCTTGCTTTTTCTTTTCCATATTTCTTACTGTCATGAAATTATCCTTGTACCTTTGTTCAGTTCCATCTCTGGACTTCACCCACCTTCTTGAACCTGGAAATTTTAACCCTTTACAATGTGTCCTCAGAAGGATTCACAGTGAGCATTTATTTGTTAGAGGAAACCCACCCCCTTGTTACTTTTACTTTTCAATTTACATTTTAAATAGTCACATCTCAGGCTTCCTGTTTTACGTGGGAGTATGCTTGGATTTTTAGGTGGGCTGACTTTGAGATGTGAATTTTTATCGAGGCAGAGTCCTTCTTTCTCCAGGAAAATAATGTTTAAACAAACCAATACTAAAAGCCATACACTTAGGTGTTTGTGAACTTTTTTAGACTATATATATATATATATCTATCTTGCTGAGAAAATAGAAAGGATACTCTACTATCACCACCCACTGTAGTTCTTACAAAGAGTCTACCAAGAATTGCAGGCAGAGGGCCAGGAAAGAAGTAAAACAGAATGGCATTAAGTAGGTGGTAGCAAAATATATAAATTTAGTAGGTGGTAGCAAAATGTATGAGTTTGGACAACAGAAGGTACAGAAGGGCCAAAAGGAGCTTTTTGTTGTACTTGAAAGATTCTTGGAAACAGATCTGTGAAACGATCGTATTGCTTGAGTAGTGAGGGCCAAATGAAAATAATCAAAGGTAAAATCTGTGTACTGGTTTTTAAAAAAATTTTTGGCATGGCTAGCTAGTGTAAGATTTATAGATGTGATTACAGTTGAGCGATGATTCGTGCTATTATTCATAGAAAGGAATGGCTGAAAGACAAATTTGAGGGCTTTATGTTTCTTTCCCAGGCTTCTTATTTTCCTTGCGCAGGAAAAAGAAATGAAACACAGTATGATTATAGCCTGTTTATAGCCTGATTTCACGGATTTAAACTTAGTTAAGAGCAAATTCATAATTCATTAGAAGCCTGCTTGTTTTCAGATAGGCTTTTTGACAGGTTTATCTAAAGTGGATGCTCTTTGTTTTTTCTTTTAAGGACATTTGACACATTAAGGAATCACCCATCATTTTATGTATTTAATCATCGTGGTCGAGTGCTGTTCCGGCCTTCGGATACAACAAACTCTTCAAATCAAGATGCATTGTCCTCTAATACATCATTGAAGTTACGAAAACTTGAATCACTGCGTCGTTAAGATTTTTACAGATTATAATAACAGGACAGGACACAGAGCTGGAATATTGGAGTTTGGGGTATAAAACACTCCCCCCCCCCCATCATCAGTATTTATATTATATTGATTTTTCAGACCTAATTAAAAAGAGTCTATGGCCCTTGTTTGTACACTGTTAATCAAATCATTAATGGAGTATAAGTTATCTGTGAAATGAGTCTTTGAGCTTTCATAGAGAGAATTCCTTTTTCCACTTAAAAGAAATTCCTATCTTTTGTAAAAGTCACTGTTTTGAACACATTTCTTTGAAAAATGTTGATGATTTTGTAACTATTTATTTTCTTAGATTTCTCTTCTTTTGCACTTGAGTTTTTGGGATCCTTTTGGCAATAATGTGACTACTGCATTTTGCAGCACGAATGATAGTAGAAAGGTCTTTGGTTCTTAACAACAAATGGACTTCTCTCAAGAGACCAAAATGGTGACTTAGCAGTTTTTCTGACGCCCCCTAAACAGTGGCTCTGCTCCAGCAGATACATGCCAGTTTTTAATTTCTCACGACCTCTCACCCCGCCCCACTCCCGTATACCTTCCCACGTCAGCTGTCTTGTGCCATCACTTCTCTGGGGTTCTGTGTGCAGTGAGCGATTCTTGTGTCCGAAATTCTTTGTCATAAGTAGGTTTAACAAATTCAACTTGCCGTAAAGCTACTTGTGTTCTCTTCATTTATCTGTCAGAAATTTCCCTAACCGATTATGTAGTTTAAGGATAGCTGCAGATAGACCAAAAAGACCATTCATGGTTTCATTAATTATCCTGTCTGCAGAAGAATAGTAATCACAGAAGAAAGCCCATGACTGGTCATTAGCCTGTTTAACTTCTTCGAAGACTCTGTTATTTTACTGCATACTAAACTAGTGAATTAGTAAAACTAAAGGAAAGTTCTCATCAGAGGTCAACTTCCAAGGCCTCGGGACAAATGTGTTTTAAATATTTGGAACTAATACCTTTAATTAAAAACAAGGTCATTTAAGAAATTGTTTTATGGCTTCGGATTTATAGCAGGCTTAGAGTTTTCCATCTTCATTGTGTGCTGCTGAAGGTAAGGATGAGGGTACAGAGGAGACTTTGTTTTTTTTGTTTAGAAACAGTAATTTTAGGTTCGGGGAAATTTGGCTAGCTCTTTGATCTGCAGGGAGCGTCACATTGTTTTGTAGAGAAGGTTGCTTTTGTTGAACTGTGCAGGTATGAAAACATTGCTTTTGTTGAATTGTATAGGTGCAAAGGGAATAACTGTGCAGATTTGAAAAGGAAATATGCTTTAGGCAAGAGTCGTAAGGTGCCCTTATGCCTGGTGGCATTTTTCCCATTAGAAACGAACCTCAGCTCTTCTATTCTGCCTGGTAACACACAGCCCCAAAGCACGAGATTATTGCGTCATTGAGTTTTTATTGTCGTTTAGTTTTGTTTTGCCAAGCCAGTCTGTCTGTGGAACACTGACTCTGCTCTCTAAGGAGAACAAAGTTAGAAATCTGCTGATAGCCTAGAATAATTTAGAAATGAATGAACAGTGGAATTCAGGGGTTAATGTGGTTATAATGTAAATCAAAATAGTGTGTGAGAAGGCAGCTCCTTATATCAGGCTTGTCTACCATTTCCTCAGGTATGACTTGACTTGCAAGAGCCTCTTTTCTGCTTTTTGGGGGCTGTCTTCCTTTTTTAATATTCACATACCTTCGATGCTGCCATTAAAAGGGTATAGTTCAGTGGTTTTGTAATATATTCACAAAGTTGTATGACCACCACCACAGTGAGTTTTAGAACATTTCTGTCACCCCCAAAAGAAACCCTGTACCCTTTGGCAGGCACCTCTCATACCCCACCCCACCTCCCAGTGCCTCCCAGCCCCGGGCAACCACTAATCTGCTTTCTGCCTCTATAGATTTGCCTATTCTGGTCATTTAACATGAGTGGATTCGTACAGTGTCTGGTCTTTTAGTGACTGGCTTCTCGAGTGTAGTTTTGTTGCACGTGGAGTGAGCGCGTCTCCTCCCGAGAACTGTGATTTCTGTGGAAGGAAGTGGTTGGTAAAATCAGTGGATGTGAGTAGGGAGGGCCAGACACTTACTTGTTTTTTAGTCAGTTTTAGGCTGAATAGTTTTTCCTCGTAACCAGTCACTCATGATCTACTACTATTTACAAGATTTTGGCTAGGCTCTAGAATGGATATTGAAATCTTTGCCTGCCCAGTCGGGAAAGTCCAAGTAAAAATCATGCCAAATATTTTGGCAGATAATTGACATAGTTTTCAGGTGCGTCTAACTTTGTTAGCAGGTGTGTATACCTCAAGCCAGATGAGCTTCCCAAATTTCTTCTTTACTTTCCTCCCGTGAATTTCTGTTTCCGTTTTCAAGTATGTACCATAGGACTAAAGCTGATTTGGATGCATCGTAACTGTGCTAAATGAATTAAATTCAGAATTTTATTTATAATACTTTGAGACCGTCCATGACTACCTAGGGTAGTCCAAAAATGTAGTGATGTGAGCTAGTTAAGCCTGCAGGTGACTGCCAATTTTAGAGACGTTCAGAAGCGTGTACTCAATATTGAAGGCTCGCTAGAATATAGCAAGACACTTCTTAATAACCAGGGAACCAGCCAAATGCTATCGGCTAATGTCCCAGCCACAGACAATGCAGATCGGCGGATTAGAGACCATGATGCTCTGCTAACTCCCTAATGATTGTTTCCTAAGCAGTGTGGCTTATTTTTGAGTGACATGACAGCATCTTCCTGGTTGTATGTGGCCTGTTTCCATGATGTATTGAGTAGTGTTGTTTGTTGTGAACATCAATGCCTGTAACACCAAGCTAAACACCTTCTTTTGGATATGTTTCCTCTCTTTAAATGACCTTGCCCTGTCCAATAAATAAATGATTGTCTCACCCTGTTTTTGGTAGTGGTTTTTGTTTTTGTTTTGTTTTTTAAATATCATTCTCTTCTGCTTCTCTGTCCCCAGAAAAATGTAAGAGCTAATTTTATGACTGTATTTTTTTTTCCAGTGTGATGCTGTTTTACTAAATTCAATGGATACTTCACTTTTTCTTGTACATGTAAAGTCTAATGGCTATTTTGTGTTTTTTTTTAGAGTCAAAACAGAATGTGTAATCTCACTTATATTTATAAATTATCACGTGCCCTTTGGAGTATAAGAATTTCAGTCCGTGAGTAGCAGTGTCCAATCATCCCATTGCAAATTTGTTATAACTTTATACTTGACATCATTATGATTAAAGCATCAGGTGGCCAATCGGGAGTCTGATGAAAATCCAGGGGGAAGTTCTGGTTTGTAAAACTTGGCACCTCTCTGGAGTATTTTGAAAACTAACACCACCAGCATTCAATTCTACCTAGGGATATGTCAAAATAACCTACAAATCAAGTATGAAGTTAATATGCACATGGCAAAAACAACAAATCAGATTGTACAGAAAGGCATGACATTAAAACCTGCCCCCTTCCCTCCCGTGCCTAATGCCCCTCTCCAAAGGTAACCAGCTTAAAGTGTCATGTGTATTTGTTCGGGGATGTCATTATTTGCCAGCAAATACATATTAAAAAAATTTTTACACTAATGGAGTCAGAATGTATACACTCTTCTGTATCTTGCTATTTTTGCCACCTGTGTCTTGCAAGATCTTTCTGTATCAGGCTATACAGAAATACCTCATTCTTTATAATGACTGTGTGGCGTTCCAGTGTATGAATGTGTTACAAATGTCGAAACACTCATGGGATCTCAGGTTTTCAGTATTTTTCTATGGTTAAACCATACTCCAGTGAACAGACTTGTACATATAATGAGATTACACCCACAGGGTTACTTCCTAGCAGTAGGATTGCTGGGTCAAAGGCTATTTTTCACTTTCAGTTAAGTAGTTATTGCCAAATGGTTCTCCAGAAGTCTTTGCCTAGTTATTCTCCCACATATAATGTATAAGAACAATTATTCCCGAGGCCTATGCCGTTGCTGGGTACTAAACTTAAACATCTGATCATCTGAAACTGAATAAGTGATACCTTGCACCTTACTTCAGCTATATTGCATTTTAATAAAGGATATGGGACACATTTTCATGTTTATTGGTTACTTATATTTCATTTTCTGTGAACTGTGTGGTCATGTTCTGTTTTCTACTAGATGCTTTGTTTTTTATTGATTTGTATGAACTCTTTGTAAGCTAAGAAAATTGGTCCATTGTCATATGTTTAGCAATATTTTCCTGAGATTTATTTATTTACTTATTTATGTAGTTAAACTTCTCAGTCTTTATGGCTTTTGGGATTCATGCCTTGCTTAGAAAGGCCTTCTTTACATTTAAGAATAAATTTAATGTATTTTTCCAGTACTTTTAAGTTTTTTTTTTTAATCTTTAAATCTTTGATTCATTTGGACTTTATTTAGGTAGAAGGAGTGAGGTAAGGATTCAACATTTTTCTCCCCAAATAGCTGTGTGGTTATCCCAACTCCATTTTTTGACTTTTTCCCCCCATACTGATTTGAAAAGCCATCCTCATTCATACATTGAATTTATGTATATACTTAGACCTGTTTCTGAGTTCTGAAGTCTGTTGCAAAAATGACCGGGATTTTTCCTACTTATTCATGCATGTTTATATTTCCAGATGGACATTAGTATCGTTTGGTCCATTTCTAGAATCCTGTTGATTATTTTTCTAAAATTGTATTTTGAAAAATTTCAAACTTAACGGGAAACGTGAAAGAGTAATAATAAGAATGCCAATATATGTTTCATTTAGAGTCACCATTCCTAATATTTTGCCACTTTTGTTTTTCTCTCCTGAATAGTTTATGGTAAATTGGGGACTTCATAATCACACTTCACGACATCACGACATCCTTAAATATGTCAGTGTGCCATTTCTGTAAGAATGAGTACATTTCCCATTTAACCACAATACAACTCTCACACTGAAGAAAATGGTGAGCCATCCAATATATTCAAATTTCCCCATGTGTCCCCAGAATGACTTTCATAGCTGCGCCCACCAAGGTTCACACATTATAGCGTGTCTCTCTAGTCTCCTATTTATTTTATTTTATTTTATTTTATTTTATTTTATTTTATTTTATTTTATTTTATTTTATTTTATTTTACATTTATTTATTTTGAGAGAGAGTGAGCAAGTGAGCACGAGTGGGAGAGAGGCAGAGGGAAGGAGGGAGGGAGGGAGAGAGAGAGAATATCCCAAGCAGGCTCCACACTGCCAGTGCAGAGCCCAATACGGGGCTCGAACTCACGAACTGTGAGATCATGACCTGAGCCGAAATTGAGAGTCGGATGCTTAACCAACTGAACCACCCAGACGCCCCTCTCGTCCCTTTTAAACAGTTCCTCTACCTCTTTTTAAAAAATGATATTTTCCAAATAAACTTTATTTCTCAGAACTGTAAATGTACATAGAAATTGGGAAGATAGCACAGAGTTCCCACATACCCCATGCTCAGTTTCCCCTATTGCTAACATCTTACATTACCATGAGACATTTGATACAATCAAGGAACCAATATTGATACATTGTTATAAACTACAGTTAATATTCAAGTTTCTCCAGATTTTACTTAACGTCCTTTGTGTGTCCCAGGATTCCAGCCAGGATACTGCATTGCATTTAACTGTGATGTTTTCTTAGGTTTTCCTTGGCTGTGGCAGTTTTTTATACTGTCCTTGTTTCTGATGACCTTGACAGCTTTGAGGGATACTGGCCAGGTATTTGGTAAAATATCCCTCTATTGCGATTTGTCTGATGTTTTTACCATTACACTGGGATTACGCGTGCTATTGTTCTATCAAGGGTACATATTTATGAACATGACTTACCACTGTTGATGTAATTCCTGATCACCTAAGTTAGTGTTTGTCAGGTTTCTCCACTGTAAAGTCCCTCTTTTTTTTCCCCATTTCCATACTGTCCTCTTTGGGAGGAAGTCACTATGCATAGCCCACACAGGGAATAGGGACTTCTGCTCTACTTCCTTGAGGATGGAGTATCTACATAAGTTATTTTTGGCATTCTTCCTTTTTTTAAATTTATTTTTATTTTTTTTTTATTTTTACATTTATTTATTTTTGAGAGACAGAGAGAGACAGAGCACAAGTGGGGGAGGGGCACAGAGAGAATGAGACACAGAATCTGAAGCAGGCTCCAGGCTCTGAGCTGTCAGCACAGAGCCCAACGCGGGGCTCGAACTCACAAACCTTGAGATCATGACCTGAGCCGAAGTTGGATGCCCAACCGACTGAGCCACCCAGGAGCCCCATTTGGCATTCTTCTGCACCGGAGGTATGTTTCTTCTTTCCCCCTTATTAACTTATTTGGTCATTTATATGAGTTTCGACTCTTGGGTATGTTTTTTTATACTTTGGATTATCATGCAACGCTATTTTGAGGTGGAAATTGCCCCAGTGTTGGACATTGGTAGCTGTTTCACTGGGCTCCTGTGTGTCCCTTTGACATACTCCCATTGTTGCGGATTTTTTCGTTTTGTTTTAAGCACTTCCTTACCTTCTGCCACTACAAGATGTTCCAGGCTCATCGTGTATATTTCCTTCCCCAGTCCTAGAATCGGGCTTTTCTCCAGGGAACCTGAGTCCTTTTCTTGAAGAATGGTATTAGAAACCAGGATCTGGGCCCCAGTGCTGCTGGGGTTTTGTTGCTTCAAGGCCCTTTCAACTGATGGGGCAAGAAAATATATGTGCATACACTAACCTGTGCATATACACACATATATAAATATTTCCATACATAACTGCTGTATCTCTATTATGTGAAACACGAGTTCATACCGACATTCCATCCATCATCACATAAATCATTCGAACCACCTCCCCTTGCTGATCTGCAAACCGCTACTCCCATGCTAAGAAACCTGGCTCCCACGGTCTGCTACCTGTTTACTTGAATTGTTTAAACCCATTATACATGGTTTCAGAATCGTCACCCTGTACTCTCATGGAAAACAACATTCCCAACTACAGCAGTGATTATACATGTTTGTTTGCCATTGGTTTTATAGACCCCACTCATTTCCAAAGTTACTTAGGTCTACACCCCTCCCCTTCAGTATGTTTGCTTCACAAATTTGTAACACAGTTCGATTGCTTTGTCACATTCTGCATTCTATCTTGGGATTCCCCTGACCTAAATGATTTTTAAAAATTTGTATACATCAGTGGCACAAAAACAGACACTCAGCTCAATGAAACAGAATAGAGAATCCAGAAATGGACCCACACACGTATGGCCAACTAATCTTTGACAAAGCAGGAAAGAATATCCAATGGAATAAAGACAGTCTCTTCAGCAAGTGGTGCTGGGAAAACTGGACAGCGACATGCAGAAGAATGAACCTGGACCACTTTCTTACACCATACCCAAGAATAAACTCAAAATGGATGAAAGACCTAAATGTAAGACAGGAAGCCATCAAAATTCTCGAGGAGAAAGCAGGCAAAAACCTCTTTGATCTTGGCCGCAGAAACTTCTTACCCAATACGTCTCCAGAGGTGACGGAAACAAAAGCAAAAATGAACTATTGGGACCTCATCAAAACAAAAAGCTTCTGCAGAGCGAAGGAAACAATCAGCAAAACTAAAAGGCAACCGACAGAATGGGAGAAGATATTTGCAAATGACATATCAGATAAAGGGTTAGTATCCAAAATCTCTAAAGAACTTACCAAACGCAACACCCAAACAACAAATAATCCAGTGAAGAAAGGGGCAAAAGACATGAATAGATACTTCTCCAAGGAAGACATCCAGATGGCCAACCGACACATGAAAAAATACTCAACATCACTCATCATCAGGGAAATGCAAATCAAAACCACAATGAGATATCACCTCACACCTGTCAGAATGGCTAACATTAACAACTCAGGCAACAACAGATGTTGACGAGGATGCAGGAAAGAGGATCTCTTTTGCATTATTGGTGGGAATTCAAGCTGGTGCAGCCACTCTGGAAAACAGGATGGAGGTTCCTCAAAAAACTAAAAATAGAACTACCCTATGACCCAGCAATTGCACTACTAGGTATTTATCCAAGGGATACAGGTGTGCTGTTTCGAAGGGACACATGCACCCCCATGTTTATAGCAGCGCTATCCACAATAGCCAAAGTATGGAAAGAGCCCAAATGTCCATCGATGGATAAATGGATAAAGAAGATGTGTATATATACAATGGAGTATTACTCGGCAATCAAAAAGAAGGAAATCTTGCCATTTGCAAATACGTGGATGGAACTAGAGGGTATTATGCTAAGCAAAATTAGTCAGAGAAAGACAAAAATCATATGACTTCACTCAGATGAGGACTTTAAGAGACAAAACAGATAAACAGAGGGGAAGGGAAGTAAAAGTAATATACAAACAGGGAGGGGGACAAAACATAAGAGACTCTTAAATATGGAGAACAAACAGAGGGTTACTGGAGGGGGTGTGGGACGCGGATGGGCTAAATGGGTAAGGGGCATTAAAGAATCTACTGAAATCATTGTTGCACTATATGCTAACTAACTTGGATGTAAATTAAAAAAAATAAATTGTATACATCAGGGTTCAGTTTTTGTGCTTTGAAGTTCAATGGATTTTGAGAAATTGGTAATGTTATGTATCCACAATTGCACTCTCATATAGAATAATTTCATAGCTCTAAAAATCCCTGTGCTTAATCTACTCAACCCTCTCCCTTTCCCTTGAGCCCCAGTTTACCACTCATCTTTTTACCGTCTCTATGGTGTTCCCTCTTCCAGAATGTCATATAGTCAGAATCCTGCATTATGTAGCCTTTTTAGACTGGCTTCTTTCCCTTGACAATATGCATTCAAGGTTCCTCTATGTCTGTCTACTGTTTAATTCATTTTTTTAAATCTCTGAATAACAGTCCGTTGGATCGATGTTCCACTGTTTATTTGCACATCACCTTTTGAAGGACATCTCCAGTTTTTGACAATTGTGCATAGTGCTGCTTAAACGCATGCACATTTTTGTATGGGCATAATTATTCATATTAGTTGGATAAATACCAAGGTGCATGCTTAGCTGGACCATATGGTGAGATAATGCTCTGCATCCTCGTCAGCAACTGGTATTGCCAGGTTTTAAGTTTTAGCTATTTTAATAAGTATGCAGTGATATCTCATTTTAATTTGCCGTTCCCTCATGACAAATGATGTTGAGCACCTTTTCAAGTACTTCTTTGCCAGCTGTATTTGTCTTCGGTGAAGTATCTAATTTGGATCTTTTCCCCAACTTCAAATTGTGCTGTTTCTTTTCTTACTGTTGAGGTTTAAGAGATTGTGGTATATTTCAAATACAAGTCTTTTACAGATATGTGTTTTTCAAAGATTTTCTCCCATTCTGTGGTTTGTCGTTTTTTTTTTTTTAATGTTTATTTTTGAGAGAGAGAGAGAGAGAGAGTGCAAGCGGGAAAGGGGCAGAGAGAGAGGGAGACAGAGGATGCAAAGCAGGTTCTGCGCTGAGAGCAGCAAGCCCAAGCTCGATGCGGGGCTCGAAGTCACCAACCGTGAGATCATGACCTGAGCTGAAGTCGACGCTCAACCGACTGAGCCACCCAGGCTCCCCTGTGGTTTGTCTTTTCATTCTTGTAAAAGCGTGTATCACAATGAAGTTTTTAATTTTAGTAAAGTCCAACTTATCAGATTTCTTTTGTGAATTTTCCTTTTGGTTTTGAACTTAGAAACTCATTTCCAAACCCAAGGTCGTCTAGATTTTCTTCTATGTTTTCTTACAGAAATGTTATTGTTTTTCATTTTATATTTAGGCCCATTATACATTTTGAGTTAATTGTTGTGAAAGACAGAAGATCTGTGTCTAGGTTCATTTTTTTTCCCACATGGATGGATAGCTGATTGTTCCAATCCCATTTGTTGAGAAAACTATGCTTTCTCCCTTGAATCACCTTTGCTCCTTTGTCAAAAGTCAGTTAACTATATGTGCTGGTCTCTTTCTGGCTTGTCTACTCTGTTTCATTGATCCACGTGTCTACTCTTTTGTCAGTACCATACTGTCTTTATGACTATAGCTTTATTTTTTTTAATTTTTTAAATGTTTATTCATTTTTTTTTGATAGAGACAGAGCGTGAGCAGGGGAGGGGCAGAGAGCGAGGGAGACACAGAATCTGAAGGAGGCTCCAGGCTCCGAGCCATCAGCACAGAGCCCGACGCGGGTCTCGAACTCACAGACTGTGAGATCATGACCTGAGCCAAAGTCAGACGCTTAACCGACTGAACCACCCAGGAGCCCCAACGACTATGGCTTTATATTAAGTCTTGGAATTGGGTAGTGTGGGTCCTCCATGTTTGTGCTTATTTTCCAGTATTGTGTTGGCTGTTCAGGGTCTTGCATCTTTCCCTATAGTCTTTGTGGCCAGTTGGTCAATAAAATAACTTGCTGAGATTTTGATTTGGGATTGCTTTGAACAGATCAGGCTGGACAGAACTGATATTTTAATAATATTGAATCTTCCAATTTGTGAACATGGAATATCTCTTGACTTATATAGCTCTTGTGGTTTTCCATACAGAGATCCTGTGCATATTTCATTTGATGTGTATGTGTTTCATTATTTTGGTGCTGTTGCAAATGGCATTTTTTTTTTAAATTTCATATTCCAATATTAATCACTGGTATTTAGGAAAGCAGTTGACTTTTATATATTAACCTTATATCTTACTCCTTGTTATTGTTATGTTTAAAATTGGGAATGGATCTTGAATTTTGTCATATGCATTTTTGGTATATATTGAGATAATCATAATTTTTTCTTTGTTTACCTATTGAAGTGGTAAATTATAAGAATAGATTTTTATTTTTTTATTTAAAAAATTTTTTTAACATTTATTTATTTTTGACACAGAGAGAGAGAGCGAGAGACAGAGCATGAGCAGGGAAGGAGCAGAGAGAGAGGGAGACACAGAATCCAAAGCAGGCTTCAGGCTCCGAACTGTCAGCACAGAGCCGGATGCGGGGCTCGAACTCACAGACCGCGAGATCATGACCTGTGCCGAAGTCGGACGCTCAACCGACTGAGCCACGCAGGTGCCCCAAGAATAGATTTTTAAATGTTGACTCATCTTTGCATTCAAGGGATGTAGCAAATATCCATTAAAAATAACAGCCTGCTAGGATTTTTGTTTTTTCAATTTTCTTTAATGGGAACCCTGCTTCTATAATAATTTCTTCAAACCACAGGTTCACTAGTAAGACTAAACTTCTGCTAAAAGTTGGATTTATTTCTTCCATGGTTATTAAGGGCACTGTCCTCCTTCTCTGCCGTAACTTATAAGCCTTTCTTTTCCCAGGCAAACGTTTTATAATGTAACTTCATTCATACAAAAATATATGGGACATTTTACGTAAGATGAAACTTAATAAAATGGATGTTTGTAAATTTACCATCAAACTTAAAAATGAGAGTATTACCAATGCAATTGTATCCACCTTTTCTGTTATGCTTAGCAATTTTTTTTTCCTTCTTAAGAAATCTTTTCCTATTTTGGAGGTGCCTGGGTGGCTCCATTGGTTAGGTGGCTGACACTTGATATTGGCTCAGGTTGTGATCTCCAGGTCTTGAGATCAAGCCCCATGTGCTCTGTGCTTAGCATGGAGCTTTCTTGGGATTCTCTCTCTCTCTCTCTCTCTCTCTCTCTCTCTCTCCCCCCCCCGCTCATGCTTCCTCTTTCTCTCTCTCAAAATAAATTTAAGAAATAAACATGAATAAATAAACATTAAAAAAAGAAATAAACATGAAAAAAGACGTATTTTCCTAATTTGAAGTCTTTTTTCTTTTTTTTATTGAAGTATAGTTGACATCCTATTCTGAAGTCTTCCAAATTTCTTCTACAGTCTTTTTTATATATTTAAGTACTTAATCATCTAAATTGTTTCTTTTTTTGTATATGGTATAAAGAAGAAACCCAATCTATTTTTCACATAGATTGCCAATTGTCCCAGTGCCATATACTGCAAAAAGAAGAAAAGTCTGTTCTTACCCCAGTGATCTGAAATGGCATCTCTGAAATGCATGAAATGTCCATCTATGCATGATGTGGGCTCTGCTTTGTTCGATGTATGTATCTCTGTATCCCTGGCACATTGTCTTTATTACTAAAGGTTAGTAAGTCTTGAGACAGCAAGTCAGATTCTCCTACTTTGTTCTTCTTTATGTTTGTCTGGGCTATTTGGGGGCATCTACTTTTCCATGTAAATTTCAGAATCAGCTTGTCAGGTTTCATGAACAACTCTATTGGGATTTAGATTGTAATTGTGCTAGATTTATACACTAAATGAGTGGTTAAGGAAATGGACACCACGTCTTCCTATCTATGGTGTTTATGGCATAGCCGTCTCTTTAAATATTCTCTGGTGTCTTTCAATAAAATTTTATAATTATCTGCATACTGGTTTTACACACATTTGGCTATATTCATTCCATTCTCTCTCTCTCTCTCTCTCTCTCTCTCTCTGTCTTTCTCTCTCTCTCTCTCTCTCTCTCTCTCACATACACACACACACTCTCATATACATATATATTCCATATATATACTATGTATTTCTATCTTTATATATTTATTCCTTATATAGTTTAGCTAACTTTAGCAATAGCTTAAAAACTTACATTCCCAAAATTTCTTGTGGCTGTTATATAGAAATACAGTTAATTTTCATGTGTTGATTTTACATCTAGCCTCATGGTTCAATTCTTAGTCTATAGACTACTTTGAGTTTTCAGGTTAGCCAAACAACTTATTTATCTTTTATTGTCTCGTGGTGCAAGCTAGGGATTCTTGTAGTGCAGTGTTGAATAGACATGGTGATAGTGGACATTCTCGTCCTGGCAAAGAATATTTCTCATTTTCATCACAAGGAATGATGTGCATTGCAGATTTCTGGCAGATTCACTCTTCAACCAATGCTTTTGATTTTGTCCTCATGGATAGTTATTACGTCTTATCATTTGTGCTTTCTACATTGATCAGGATCATTGTATGACTTTGCTCCTTTGTGAATACAGCGTACTGGTTACGGATTTCTTGCCTCTCAGCTCCCAATTCAGGCCCACCAGATATGGCCTGATCTGGTTCCTTTTTCTTGCGGCAGTCGTCACTGAAGCTTGTCTGTAGGGGGCGCCAGAGACATTGCAGGGGGAAAGTTTTGCTTCCTGATCGGGCGGCGCTGGCACCTGCTGGGCACCAGGCTTCTCCAGCACCAGACCCTGCACGCAGCTTCTCCTGTACCCAGCTGCTACAGGGCGGTGTGGCCGGCAGCACGCCAACAGCTTCCCTTTAAACCCTCCCAAGCAGTAATACATCCGAGCGCTTCCGGTGAGACATCTCTGCGTACAACATCCTCAGCGACCCCTGAGGCAGATTTCAGGCAACTGTCAGAAGGCTGATTTCTAGAAAGTTCCAACGGTGTGACACCACAACTTGACTGCCATTGTCTGAGTTACTTCTAGTCTCCTTCAGTAAGGTAAGGATTTCAACTCCTGGGGTGGGAATACTTTTCCTTGGGCACTTTATCTCTGCCCTGGAAGGGGGACTCTTCCTTGGGTGTTCTCAGGCCAGGGGGTGGTACTATTCCTTGGTTGACCTATCTCAACCCTGGGAGGGATTGAGGTGCTTCCTTGGGTGCTATAGATCAGCCATGGGGTGGGGAGACTATTTTGTAGGGGTTCTGCCTTCAGCTATATGGGGGACTCTTTCTTGGGTGATTGTTTCAGCCCCAGGGGAGAGCTTTCCCTTGGGCACTCTCTCTCTCAGCTGTGTTGATGAGGGGGCTTTCTTTGGGTGTTATTTCAGTCCAGCGAGGAGGATCTCTTCTTTGGATGATTAGCTCAGTACTGGGGGAAGACTTTCTCATGGGTGCTCCTTATCTCAGCTATGTTGGGGGAAGGGACCTGCCTTTCTTGCTTATCAGCCATGCAGTGGGGAGTTACTTTCTTGATTGCTTCATTTCAGCCCTGGGTTGGGGGCTGTTTCTTAGATTCCGTATCTAAGCCCTGTGAAAGTGCGCTCCTCTATGGGTGCTTTATATTGCCCTGGGGTGGGGGTTCTTCCTTGGATGCTCTGTCTTAGACACGGAGAGGGGGCTTTTACTTAGGTGCCCTGTCTGAGTGGAGGCAGGGTAGAGATCTTCCCAAGGCCCTCCATCTCAACCATGTTAAAAGGGGGGCTTTTTCCTGGAGTGTTTGCTCTCAGCCCCGGACAAAGGGATTCTCCCTTTGGTGCTACAGCTCTCATTCCAGAGGCTGGGTTTCCAGCACCACAAAAATCCTCTGCCATACATTGAGTCATAGCTCGGCATCTCCAAGATCCGGACTTCAACCCTTTAGAGGTGGGGATTTTCCTCTTAAGTTCTTGCTAAGTCCTGGAGAGGACTTTTCACTGGTTGTTCTATTTCAGCCCAAGTGTGACACTCTTTCTGGGGTGTTTATGTCAACACTGGAGGAGGGGCTTTCCCTTCGGCACCATATCTCAGCTAAGCATTTGGGGGACTTTCCTTGGGTGCTATATTTCAGCCCTGGTGAGGATGCTTCCTTTGGTGCTGTAACTCAGTGCTGGGAGTTGTGCTTTTCCTTGGGTGCTCTTTCTAAGCCTTGAAGGCTGGCTCTTCTCTGGGGCTCTATCGCAGCCCTAGTGGGGATGGGAGGGACATGTTATATCTGCACTTGTGGAAGAGGCCATCGGTATTGAGGCACAGGACAGGTAATAATCCTTGCCTCACAAAAACTAGACTTGATGGTATTCCGTTTTACCCCAATCTTCAATTAATTAGAGTTTTCCTTAATCTTTCTGTGCTTTGGTTTCCTTATTTATAACAATGAGAATGATAGTCATACCTAGTTCACAGGGCTCTGCAGGGGATTAAGTGAGTGAGTCAATACATGTAAAGCATTTAGAACAGTACCTGGCAGGTACTCAATGAAATGTTTTCACCCTCTTTGTACTCTCCTGTTGTGGAAGATGCAAATGGTGTGGAAAATTGTTTCTTGTGATTTTATTCAAACAACACGGGGCATAGTTTTGGTTACCTTTGGATGTTGACAGCTTAAAGATAACTTAGGGGTGCCTGGGTGGCTCAGTTGGTTAAGTGTCCGACTTCGGTTCAGGTCATGATCTCGTGGTTTGTGAGTTCAAGCCCCGTGTCGGGCTCTGTGCTGACAGCTCAGAGCCTGGAGGCCGCTTCAGATTCTGTGTCTCCCTCTCTCTCTCTGCCCCTCCTCTGCTCTCTCTCTCTCTCTCTCTCTCAAAAATAAATGAACATTAAAAAAATAAAAAAAGATAACCTTCTATACTTCTGGTCCTTATTCCCCAACATCGAAAAGCACCCCTCTCTACCTGGCACCTTGATGGACATATTTGAATTTCCCTGTGTTTGGGGACTTAACATTTTCAAACTACCTAACCCTTCACCATCTATGTGTAGCATTAGGTAGGTAATTAATAGTTGTCAATGATGAGTTTAAAGCATAAACACACACACACACACACACACACACACACACACGAATGATTTCCCCTAAAGAGGGTTGACACAGAATGGGTTATACCTCGTCCATGGGTAACCATGTGTTTGGCTCCTTTTGGTTGATGAGAGCCACTCATTCCCCAAACGTTTTGATTAATCATGGTTGTATCATGTTTGACTTTGGACAACCCCTTGTATTTTACTTCCTCCTCATTTCACTTAGACTGCATTAAAATTAAGTTGCATTTCTGAGAATAGAGCATTTATTTTTTTAGGTTCATTTATTTATTTTGAAGAGGGACAGCATGAGTGGGAGAGGGGCAGAAAGAGAGGGAGAGAGAGAATCCCAAGCAGGCTCCATGCTGGCCGCACAGAGCCCAACACAGGACTTGAACCCATGAACCATGAGATCGTGACCTGAGCCTGAATCAAGTCAGATGCTTAACTGACTAAACCACCCAGGCGCCCTGAGAACAGAGCATTTCTTGGTGGATGGTAAATTCTTGTTGCGTGATTAACACTTATATTAATGATGCAAATGCATGATTTTAGACATATATGCAGACTTTCCGATTTTGCAGTGGTTACATTTTTTGTCATTAATGGACATGTCGGTTGATTCTTTTCAGTGAATGGTGACTGATGAGGCAGATGAGTTTGCTGCAGGGCTTGAAAACACAATGAAAAGTCCTGGAGAACTCGACGGTCCTTCGTCATCTAAGAGAAGGTAGAGTATGGCCTTGCTGTTAATGAAATAGGAAGGAAGATGGTAATTATGTCTCTGAGAAACAGATATGAGCATGCTTGCAAATGAACGAGAAAGAATCTAATAATGTGCAACCAGTTGGAGCTGCTGCAAGAGTCAGTAGGATGAAGCGGGTCTCTGGGGGCAGTAGAAGATGACGGGCCCAACTGGAAGATGGGCCTGTGTTCACTCTCTGCAGTCCTCACCTCCTGTTCACATTCTAACCCAGTGCAGCCTGGCTCCTACCTCCTCCGCTCTACCTGAAACTGTGTTGCCTTTAACTTCTCAGCAGCATTTGACACAGTCATTTGCTCAGTCCCCCACGAAAAACTTCTCGGGTTTCCAGAAACCCCGTTTTCCTGATTTCTGCCCTCTTTTTCATTCTCTTTCTCTGGTTGTTGTTTTTCATTCCCGACACTATATTGTAGGGCCACTAATTCGAATCCTGGGCCTTCTTCCCCTTGAATGTACCCTCTCCCTAGATGGTCCCACATAGTCTTGGAACTTTAAATACGATGTGTATTTCAGCAACTCCCAAGTTTATACCTCTAGATTACAACTTGCTCCTGAACTCCAGACTCAAATTCAAATGCATACATGGTACCTCCACTTGCATGGCTAAGAGACATTTAAAACTCAACCCGTTCCACACATTTAAACTGAACTCCTTGGGGCACCTGGGTGGCTCAGTCGGTTGAGCGTCCGACTTCGGCTCAGATCATGATCTCACGGTTCGTGGGTTCGAGCCCCGCATCGGGCTCTGTGCTGACAGCTCAGAGCCTGGAGCCTGTTTCGGATTCTCTGTCTCCCTCTCTCTCTGCCCATCCCCCACTCTCGCTCTGTCTCCCTCTGTCTCTAAAATAAACAAACATTAAAATAAATAAATAAATAAACGGAACTCCTGAACTCCCTCACTTGCAAAAGCCTTCTCTATATACAGCACCATTTTGCCTTTTGGTGTTATATCTAAGAAATTATTGCCAAATCCAATGTGAAGGAGCTTCCCCTCTATGTTTTCTTTCAGGAGTTTTATTATTGTAGGTGTTACATTGAAGTCTTTAATCCATTTTGAGTTTTTTTGTTTATGGTGTGAGATAAGGGCCCCACTTTATTCTTTTTTTATGTGGCTATCCAGTTTTCCCAGTACCATTAAAAAAATTTTTTTAAAGCAGGTTCCACGCCAAATGTGGAGCTTGAACTCATGACTCTGATATCAAGAATCACATGCTCCACTGACTGAACCAGCCAAGCACCCCCGTCCCACCCCCCAGTACCATTTTTTGAAGAGACTCCTTTCCCCATTGAGTGGTCTTGGCGCTCTTGTAGAAGAGAGTTTGACCATATATGCAAGGATTTATTTCTAGGATCTCTATCCTATTATTGGTCTCTTTGTGGATCTTCCCACCAGTACCACACTGTTTTGTTTTTTTTTTAATTTTTTTTTTAACGTTTATTTATTTTTGAGACGGAGAGAGACAGAGCATGAACGGGGGAGGGTCAGAGAGAGGGAGACACAGAATCCGAAACAGGCTCCAGGCTCCGAGCTGTCAGCACAGAGCCTGACGCGGGGCTCGAACTCACGGACCGCGAGATCATGACCTGAGCCGAAGTCGGCCGCTTAACCGACTGAGCCACCCAGGCGCCCTGAGTACCACACAGTTTTAATTACTAAAGCTTTGTAATACATTTTGGAATTAGGAATGTGAGTCTTCCCATTTTTTAAGTTTATTTATTTATTTTGAGAGAGACGGAGAGAGCGAGAGCAGGAGAGGGGCAGAGAGAGAGAATCCCAAGCAGGCTCTATGCTGTCAGCCCAGAGCCCAATGTGGGGCTTGTGAGATCACGATCTGAGTGGAAATCAAGAGTCAGTCACTTACCTGACTGAGACACCCAGGTGCCTGAGTCCTCCGGTGTTTTCCTCCTTTTCAAAATAGTTTTGGCTATTCAGTGTCTCTTGAGATTCCATATGAATTTTAGGATGAATTTTTCTATTTTTGCACAAAATGCCATTGTGATTTTGGTAGGGGCTGCACTGTAGATTGCTTTGGGTATTATAAGCATCTTAACAATATTAAACCTTCCAATCTATGGACATGGGATGTCTTTCCATTTATTTGTATCATCTTAATTTCTGTCTGCAATTTAATTTTTTTTTTTTACTTTTAGAGAGAGAGAGAGAGAACGAGAGGGGGAGAGGGACACAGGGAGAGAGAGAATCTTAAGCAGGCTCCATGTTCAGCATGGAGCCCAACACAGGGCTCCATCCCATGAACCCTGAGCTGAAATCAAGAGTTGGACGCTCAACTGAATGAGCCACCCCGGTGCCCCTTAAGCTTATTTATTTTGAGAGAGAGAGAGAGAGAGAGAGAGAGAGAGAGAGAGAGAGAGAGAGAGAATCCCAAGCAAGCTCTATGTTGTCAGTGTCGAGCCTGACTCGGGGACTGATCTCACAAATCTTGAGATCACGACCTGAGCTGAAATCAAGAGCCGGACGCTCAACCAACTGAACCACCCAGGTGCCTGTTTCAGTGAGTTTTTAAAGTAAACTCTACACCCAATGTGGGGCTCACACTCATGACCCCAAGATCAAAAGTCACATGTTCTACCAACCGAGCTAGCCAGGCACCCCATTTCGGCAACGTCTTGTAGTTTTCAATGTACAAACGTGTCACTTTCTTTGTTGGGTTTATTGCTAAGTATTTTATTCCTTTTGATGGTATTATAGATGGAATTGTTTTCTTCATTTTCATTTCAGGTATTTCATCGTTAGTGTACAGAAACGCAGCTGATTTTTGCGTGTTGATTTTGTATCCTGCAACCTTTCATGTAGATTCATTTTATAGTCCCATGTTTTGTATCCCCCACAATGTCTTGCATAGCATAGATGTCTTAGGCATCTTTTGGTTAATGGCATTTCTGTTTATTTTCAGGTTTAAAAAAAGATTCAGGACCTTGAGAAGGTACTAGAAAAAGTTAATTTTCATTCACCATCTTCATAACAGAGCTAATTACATCAAAAACATAACCTGTTATCGCAACTCTCTGGGAAAAACAAGGATAGGTTTGCTGTGCTGTAGAATGATGCTGGATTTTTCTGGTTTCCTAGAATGTGACACTCAAGGGAATTGCCTTCCAGAGGTTAAGAAAAAGCAACGGAGCTTTTTAATGTTATGATTCTCCATCCGTAAAGTTTGGCTTTAGCCCTAAGGATATCCTTTGAAAATACAGTTGGCTTTCTTACTTGTTTGTTTTCCCACTTGAGGAGATGTGTGTTAGTAACTCTTCAGGCAGAAGCTATTATATTCCTGGTTTCTGCAGCAGATCACATTGCTGGCACTTATAACTACCTTCTTCTTTTAAGTTTATTTATTTTTAAAAAATGTTTATTTATTTATTTTGAGAGAGAGAGAGAGAGAGAGAGAGAGCGAGCACGGGGGAGGAACAGAACGAGAGGGAGAAAGAGAATCCCAGGCAGGCTCCATGTTGTCAGCATGGAGCCCCCAACTCGGGGCTCAATCTCACACGCCGTGAGATCATGACCTGAGCTGAAATCAAGAGGCAGATGCTTAAGTGACTGAGCCACCCAGGTGCCCCTATAACTGCCTTCTTTCACAACCCTTGTCCTCCACCAGCCCCTCAGCTCCTCGAGTCCTTGCCTGGGGAGATGACTCAAACCTTCATTCCCGAATGGTTTGGGCGTTAGATGTTCTCTCTCAGTTAGGTTATTATTATTATCTATTGACCTTTTTCCAGCTTCATTGACAAATAAAAGTGCAAGGTATTTAAAATGCATACCGTGATGATGTGATATACATACGTCATCCATTGACTAATCGCGGAACACGGGTGTATCAGGAAGCTCTCTAGATATGTCAGACATACTCCTCCGTAGCACTTTTGTAGTAGGAACTCAATTTGCCTTTGATAGTCAGGTTCAGTCACCACAGCCAATACAGTACAGCCCTTCTTTTCCTGTCGATCGAGAGGTCTGGGGAGTCCAAAGTGGCCAGCTGGAAGTCTCAACTTCCCATTCAATGGAGTCATTGTTTTATCCCCTGGTGAAAGCATTTCTTTCTTTGGAACTAAGACCTCTGGTCCAGAAGAGCTAGATCTATTACCACGGGGACAGGAAGCAAAAATTTTCCATTGTATTGCTAGGGGTAAAATTGAGGAGAGGCATACCCATTTCCATACCTTGATTGCAGGATCCGTAAAGCCATGTGACAAGAGGAACGGCACCATGTATCTATGCATGTACGTGCTTAGATAAATGGTGACCATCTCCTAGAGGCTGTTGCCCTAGACCCTCAAATTATTGCCACTAAGCTAGAAACAATGGAGGTCTTCCAAAAGTCATTCCACTTCAGGATGAGGAGAAACCGAAGACCAGTGAATTCCACGAATATTGCTCAATTGCTGCACTCATTTCCTATGAAATGGGTTTCTTGTTTAGAAGTGATGCTGTTTGAAATGCCATGATATGGTGAATAAGGCAGTTTTCTTTTCTTTAAAATTTTTTTTAACGTTTATTTATTATTGAGAGAGAGAGAGACAGAGCATGAACATGGGAGGGACAGACAGAGGGGGAGACACGGAATCCGAAGCAGGCTCCAGGCTCTGAGCTGTCGGCACAGAGCCAGACACGGGGCTCGAACTCACAAACCATGAGATCATGACCTGAGCCGAAGTCGGACGCTTGACCAACTGAGCCACCTAGGCGTCCCTCCTTTTCTTTTCTTTCCTTTTCCTTTTCCTTTTCCTTTCCTTTCCTTTCCTTTCCTTTCCTTTCCTTTCCTTTCCTTTCCTTTCCTTTTTTCTTTTCTCTTTTCTTTTTTCTTTTTTTTTTTTATTCTCAAGTTAGTTAACATACAGTGTATGTCTTGACTTCAGGAGTAGAACCCAGTGATTCATCACTTACATATGACACCCAGTGCTCATCCCGAAAAGTGCCCTCCTTAATGCCCATCACCCGTTTAACCCACCCCCCACCCCCCACTCTCATCAACCCTCAGTTTGTTCTCTATATTTAAGTGTATCTTATGGTTTGCCTCCCTTTCTGTTTTTATCTTATTTTTCCGTCCCTTCCCCTATGGGCATCTGTTAAGTTTCTCAAATTCTATTTATGAGTGAAATCAAATGATATCTGTCTGTCTCTGACTGACTTATTTTGCTTAGCATAATACCTTCTAGTTCCAACCTCTAGTTGTTGCAAATGGCAAGACTTCATTCTTTTTCATCGCCAAGTAGTAGCCCATCGTATATATGTTCACCACATCTTCTTAATCCATTCATCAGTTGATGGACGTTTGGGCTCTTTCCATACTTTTGCTACTGTTGATAGTACTGCTATAAACAGTGGGGTACATGTGCCCCTTCGAATCTGCATTTCTGTATCCTTTGGATAAATTCCCAGTAATGCAATTGGTGGGTCGTAGGGTGTGAATAAGGCATTTTTCAAATCAACAAATATTGGTTTCTCCAAAGCACTACAGGTGGGAAGGAAAATCCATATCCAGAGTAAGTATCTGTTTGGGTAAGCACAAAGCATTGCCCCTTCCTTAATAGAAGTGTTCTAGAGTGAACTCCCTGCCACCTGGTAGCTGGCTGATCACTCTGGAGACTGGTGGCATATCAGGGGCTCCATGTTGGCCCTGCTTCTGGCCCTCAGAAGATGGGGCACTCAGCAGTGGCTGTGGTGAGGTCAGCCTTGGTGAGTGGAGGCCCATGGTGCTGAGCACGACCTCCATCCCTGCCACTTGGCCGCTTAGTTCTTGACCCCTCTGGGTTCTGACATGACTGCTGGGGAAGAGCCTGATGGATATTTACCAAATGGGTATGCTAGCCATCAGAATATTGAATGTTTGTGCCAGTAAGGTTAGTTGCCAAGTTAGATTGGCAGATCACCCATGACACACACTTCCCTTCATATGTCTCTTCAGATAAGTGTATCCACATACGTCTTCCCTAGACCTCCTTGCCACCAATTTTCAGTCATGTGTTTTCAAAGTCCCTGACCATTCAGCTAACGACTCGGACGTGGCATATGCATGGCCATACACTCATACCGCTGGCCGTCTCTCCTCCAGACAGCATGGCCAAGCAAGTGCACTGCTCAAAATCTTCCCTCTGGGAGGCTTCCTCTTCACCACTGTCCTTCAGGGCGGTCGCAGGTGGGGCTGTAGCACGGCAGTTGTCCACTTTTGGCCTGCGTAGGAGGCAGGGTTCTAATTATGCCCCCACCATAGTCCGGTCGTCTGGTTATTCAGACACTAATATGCGTACTGCCGAGGTCGGATTTTTTAATGCCAAAATGCGTATTTTATTGTGGTAGCATTAAACGAAAACCCCAAACAACGGTGTTTCTACCGGTGAGGTGAAAACACCGTTTAAACTTTGTTATCAATCAAATGGAATCCAGATGAGAGTATGTTTTATGAAGGTCCCAAAGCCCAGGCACATCTTAACACAGTGGTGCAGGAGTCTGTAATACTGAAAATCGCTCTCTTCTCACAGGGGGCTTAAAAACCTATTTTTTGAATTATAAAGCCAGTGAAGCAACCCCTTCCAAACACATGTGTCAAGAGTGAACTAGCATGTTCCATTCAACACCCTAACGATTTCGTTGTAATGCTTTGTACTGCAGTGGCAACTTTATATAAATTTTGCTGTATTTAAACTAAGCTTTGAAAGTGGGAAAGTATATAAAGTTCCAGATAAAATGATTATGCGATGCAGTTTACTAAGGTTTCCCCTCCCCTCCCCTCCCCTCCTTTATCTTTGATTGCTGACCTTTAGCAGCTATGAGCTGAACTTTAAAATACCACCCCTGGAGCACCTGGGTGGCCATGATCTCGGGGTTCTTGAGTTCGGGCCCTGTGTCCGGCTCTGCACAGAGAATGTGGGGCCTGCTTGGGATTCTCTCCCTGTCTCCCTCTCTCTCTCTGCCTCTCCCCTTGTGTTCTCTCTCTCTCTCTCTCTCTCAAAATCAATAAATAAACTTTAAAAAGAAAATAAAAAATAAAATGCCACTCCCAAAATGAAAACCCAAGTTTTAAATCTTTTTTTTTTAAAGTTTACTTATTTATTTTTGAGAGAGAGAGAGAGAGAGAGAACGAACATGGGCAGGGAAGGAGCAAAGAGAGAGGGAGAGAATCCCAAGCGGGCTCCACGCTGTCAGCGCACAGCAGCCTAAGGCGGGGGCTCAATCTCAGGAACCGTGAGATCATGACCTGAGCTGAAACCAAGAGTCAGATGCTTAACCAACTGAGCCACCCAGGCGCCCCCTAAGTTTTAAATCTTAATCAGCTGTAACTGGAAACGTTTACTACATTTGGACACCTTTTATAAGATTTCTTCTTTTTTGTATTAAAGCAGAATCTGGTTCCCAGGCCCTCTCATTCGATTATGTATCCTGATTGGGCCAATATCTGAACTAGAAGACTGTCACTTTTGCTTCTGTAATTGTGACTTTTCTCTGGGGTCTTCTATAGCTTTCACAGAGTTCATAGTCCCTAATACCCCCCCACCCCTGTTTCCCGGGTGGGGAAATGGCAGCCATAATAAACTTCTCACTGATAGAGTTTCTGGAAACATGTACTGTTTGTTATTATTTAAGAGGGGCTCGATGCGGGAATTCTGGGTGGTTGGACTACAGGTTTTCTTGTGGTGCGTACCAGTTTCCAGCGTGAAAAATGCTGGGCACTTGAGGAACCGCACTTTCCAGAATGCTGGAAGCCAGGGTACTGTCACATATGGAAGAATCCAGTCCCCGCGACAACCACCATCAGAACAGAAAGTGTCTGCATTGTCGCCGCTTCTGATACGCATCCCGGGCAAGGCCCGCCCGCGGTGTAGTCTGCGGGGTGCCAAGTTTTCGTCCCCACCTTGTGGGCAGTGCCACAGAAACTGCGCCCGGCAGTCTATCTAGGTCCCCTCTAACTTTCCCATCTTTTCGAAGACACGGTAAAAGCCTGGGGGCTAGGCAGTGATCCCCATCCAGCAGAAGCGTGAAGTCGGGCAGCGTCCTGAGGGTTTTTTTTGACATTTTCCCTTACAAAACGCAGCCCCTCCCCCCACCGATGTTTGGCCTGGGAGAACTTGGCTTCTCCCCAGTGGCCGAAGGAGTCGGGGTACTCGGCGTTAACGCACCCCACCCGCAAAGCTGCATTCTTCTCTTGGTCCCTGGGACGGTCCCTGGGGTCACTGTCAACACTGCCAACGGACACCTGCGGAAACGGACGAAATGCACACGCCCAGCCATCGCCAGAACCCCGCGGCTGCCCTCGCTGACTCATCCCGGCCTGGGGAGGGGGGGAGGGGTAAGGGGGGTGGGGGTGGGGGGGGTGGTGTCCTGCTCCGAAGGCCTTCAGCTCGCTGGCGACCCTGGGGCTCCGCGCGTCCCCGCCCCCGCGCCACCGTCCCCGCGGCTGCAGGCGACCCCGCCCCCACGGCTGCACGGCTGCAGGCGCCCCCGCCACTAGGAGGCGCCCTCGGAGTCCCCGGGTCCTCTGCAGGGAGCCGCACGCGACCGGGAAGCCGCCCAGCCCGCCGCCGCCCTACCGCACCCCAGCTCCGCGACCGGGGCCTCCAGCGTCCCCGCGTCCTGGTCCTCGCTGCTCCCAGCAGCCCCGCAGCCTCCTCCCACCCCGGCGGTGACCTTCTGTGATGGGCTTCTGCAGCTGGCCTAACCTCCCTGTTTCCACTGTCCGGGAGCTGTCGCGTCCCGTGGATGGGCCTGACGCACGCAGGTGGGTCCATTGAAGGCAGGCCGATTTCTTGATTGGGGAGCAGAAGAGGAAGCCAGGAAGGATTGGCCACCCTTTGCCGCTTGGAAGATGTTGGGGTCCACGTGAGAAGGGGTGCGGAGGAAAGCAGGAGCTGACAGCGGCTCCTGGATGACACTCAGCAAGGCAATGGGGACCTCATCTTTACAGTCTTACACACGCCAATAGATCCCCAAACCTTCTCCGTCACCAGGGAGCTGGACATCAAAACCACAATGAGATACCACTTGACACGCACGGGGATAGCTGCTAACAGGTGTTTAACAAGGGTGAAGACATTGGGACCTTCCCACGTTGCCGGTGGGAATGCAAAATGATGCGCATCTGCCCAGAACAGCCTGGCAACTCATCACAACACTAAACATAAAGGTATCAAGTGACCCGGCAATTTCACTGCTGGCATGCAAGAGAAATAGAAGCTCGTGTCCACGCAAAAACTTGTACACGAGCGAGATCCAAGCATATACCAATTCTGCCTCCTTACCCCTCCCTCTAGAACCATTCTCCTACATTTACCCCAGGCTACCCTATACGTATTGGAAAAATCACGCTGTTCTTTTTGGTGAATGTCACATCTCCCCGTGGGTCTCATTGTGTAACCCGCTCTTCTGGCCGGCGGGCACTCGTGTCTAGTCATAGGTTAAGAAGCCGTGAGAGGTGGTGGTAGGAGGGGAATCAGCAGGGCCCTGCCAGAGGACCATCTCAGGTGAGACCCTTACAGGTTCTTCAGGCAAAGGGGAAATAGCCCTTCTCAGGCAGGAGTGGAAGGCCTGCTTTTTCCTGGCAGAGATACTTCCGGAAATTCAGAGGCTCAGGGACCCGCACTCATTGGCATGCACCCGTATATCCCTATTCCAATTTCCGATATCCCATTTTCCCCTAACATTAGCAGAAGAGACCCCGTGAAGTTGTAAATTCAGTTTGTGTTGTAATTCAGCCCCTCAAAGATTAAACTTTGGATCTGGATTCCCCAAATCTGGCGCCTGTGGCTATACCAGGTACTGGTTTCTTTCAGGCCTGTCACAGGACTTTTCAGGTCCTTCATTTGGACGTTGGTCTGAGACTGTAAGGTTCTGAGCTCAGCATTTTCTTTCCTCGAGTTCTGAGGCTCCTTTAGAAATGACAAATCTACTCCATAATACTCTTTATCTTTTGTCTTCATAATACTCCTTATTTTGATGAAAATATTCTAACATATCATACACTTAGTCACCCGGAGACTCGTCTTTTATAGGCACTTGATTATAGGTATGAAAAGTTGAAAATTTGTGTAACGCTTTTGCCACTTCCTGCTGCAGACTAACAGTGCCCACTTTACCACTGGAAACAGGGTCATTAAAGCCTTCCAATCTAATTAAGGATGTATTCCAGAAAACACAGTGCAAATTCAGAGAACACACTGTCAAGATTCGGTTCCTTTGGAACCACTCTCGGGACCACAACCTGTATCAGTCAACCTTCGACCCGAAAAGCAGAACTAATGGGAGCTTTTAAAGGGTGTATGTATATTACATAGACAAGTATATATACAATGAATGTAGTTGTTATGCGGAGTTGGTTCCAGCAGTCCCTTAAGGCTACTGTCTCCAGGTATGATCTTGGAGCAAGTCAGGCAGGCAGGAAGGGAAGACCACGTGCAGGTTGACTGGCACCTTCTATGCTTTTAAAGCACCAAAAGAGGGAGATGTTGGTCGAAGGGTACGGTTGTGGTTGTGTAGGACGAAGAAGCCTAGAGATCTAATGTGCAGCATGGTGACTCTAGTTAATTCTGTATTGAATCCTGGCAATTTGCTGAGAGAGTAGATTTCTGGTGCTCTCACCACATGCGCGCGCGCACACACACACACACACACACACGGTAACTGTGTGAGGAGATGTTAATTAGCTTGACTGTAATAATCATTTCACCGTGTATATATGTATCACACACTGTGTTGTAAAACGTAAACATGTACAATTTTTTATTTAAAAAATCAGAATAAAACATAATTTTAAGATACACTAAAAGACAAGCAAAATATGAATTTTTCTTTTCATGTTTATACCAAAGGTTATATTTAGCAGTGTTACGCTCTTATTGATTTGCAGATATTTTGTGTAGCAAAAGACTGACTTTGCATGTATAAAAAGAATACATTTTATTGATTTTTCGCAAGTTCATTGATGCTGGAGAGATTTCTAGTTATGTCTCTCTCAGGATTTGTCATTCCTTCATAGAAAAATAAATTCTACTATTTTCTTTTAAAAATTTAAGATGAGCTCATAAGAATTTGGACTTCAAAACATCCCTCATTGTCATCAATGGTATTTGTTCATTTTTGGTTCCAAAATGGTGAACTCAGGGGCGCCTGGGTGGCTCAGTCGGTTAAGTGACTCTTGATATTGGCTCAGGTCAGGATCTCACAGTCGTGAGATTGAGCCCCGCGTCTGGCTCTGCACTGACAGTGCGGACCCTGCTTTGGATTCTGTCTCTCCCTCCCTCTGCCCCTCCCCTGCTCACCCGTATGTGCTCTCTCTCTCTCTCTCTCTCTCAATAAATAAATAACCTTTAAAAAATGTTGAAGTTAACAGCTGGGTAATTTTAAAAGGTGGATTTCAAAATAGGCCAATGTTGAAGATATCAGCACAGAGATTGCAGTCTTCACAAGTCTAGAAGATGGTGGTATAATGGGATTAGTAAGGGTTTGGACATCTCCCTCGCTTAGCATTCAGCCAGCTGCAGAAGAAGTCAGGGGGATAGATGAATGGATAGATGGATAGATGGATGGATGGATAGATAGATGATAGATAGATAGATAGATTTGTTAAAGAAAATGGCCTTACACAACTGTGGAAGGCAGTTAAGCAGGCTCTATAAGGTTGTTGTCATCTCAACTAAGGGTAAGGAGGTAGCAAACAGGCTGGAACTCACAAACGTGATCTGGGGCGCTATGAGGACAGACTGAAGTGCATACTCATCCTTGTTGCCTCTGACCTTGGTGATGATGGTGACCCATAGAAGCCAAGAGGGCCCTTTGCATGCAGCTAAACACACACACCTGGCCCAGAAGATAGAGCCGCCGAAGGAGGATCCAGGGGAAAAGAGAGAAATTGCAGGGCCAGCTGCTACTTCACCCCAGTGAAGTGAATCAGCCAATCAGCAACAACGCGTGTGAGCTACAAAATGGCTGCTGCTTCCGCTCACACACCACCCCCTATCTTCACAGAAGCTGCCCGTGGCACATGCTAACCAGATGCATACCAGAAAGGGTATTGTGGGTGACGTGATTTGGCCTGGCCAAGTTGACACATTACAAGTGACACAAGTTGACACATTACAAGTGACTTTCTCCGTGACACTGAGAAAATCCTAAGCCTTCTCTAAAAGAGGGCACTAAGTCTTATATTTTCTCGCCTTGCTTATTCTTCTGCTACCTGATTCACATCCCAACTTAACATCCTGTACCTTAAATGCTGAAAAAAAGTTAATAACACACCTTGTGTTGCAAGACAAAGGGAAGGAAGGGTGTCAAAACCAAAATTATTTGGTTAATAAATATGTGGATAAATTCATATGAAAAGAAAGAAGTAAATACTCATTATTAAAGTCCTTTTTTCTGCATTTGATTACATCATTACTTCTTCCACTCTCCATTCCACATCCTCTTACCTGGTGACTGGTGATACTCCTTTTCCTGATGGGGGGTCGACCCTAACTTTGTCTCCTGAGGTTCATGGTCCTTAGTCCTGAATAAATGAGCTTGGTGTAGTTTGCATTGACCATAGTAAAGGGACACGGGAGTATGGAGAGGTGACCCCCACACGATCACCTGCACTGCAGACCATACTTCTTACTCTACTAATGACTAAGGGTCCCTGAGTCAACCAAAGCCCAGACTTCACTAAAGGTCCAAAGACTCATGTATGAAGGGGAAGCTTCTTAGGGAAGGACCCTTCTACAGAAATTTCTATTGTTGGAAGGACCCTTGTAAAAAAAAGTTTCTACTGTTAATCTTTCTCCCATTCATACCCAAAGGGGCCTGCAACCCTTTACCAGTGTGACTGTGCACTGGGGACAAGAAATTATCAGATTTATCCAAGATCACAGGACCCCAGCCCTGAAGTGGCACTAATATCCTTGACATATTAAATGTCATTCTGGTCCTTTTGAACAACATTTGGCTTACCACTGGGACTTAGCAGGAACGAATGCTTGACCAGGGGACACCGAGTTCCCAGGTCACCTGAGCTGCCCGTCCTAACCTGGGTGACCCACCAGTCACAGCAGTGAGTGTGCAGAGAAGCACCCCTTTTCCAATGCAAGTGGCTGTACAAGATCAACTCAAGCAGGTCCTGAAGCCACAAGGGCTTTTCACGAGGAAGTGGGCCCAAAACCCATGGCTCTGACTCCTGCTACCTTAACATCTTTCTCTTGGAAAGAAGAGAAGAATTTGAAGATGTTCCCCGTGACCTTTGCCCTCTGGTGTTCTCCCATCGTCATATTGGTGTCCTCCCATCTGACCTTTAGAGTGGGATTCATGGGAGTGCCAGAGCTCCCCTCCTGAGCCTTTTCTGCAGTTTCCTCCAGCTGGTAGCATTGCAGGCAGCCGAGGTAGTTAGCAAGCTCCAGAAGAATCTGATGTGTCATTGCTCACTTGGAGATGGACAGAGCCCCTGAAAAGGGCCTGACAGTGGCCTCTAGAGGTGACACTGAGCCCTAGCTAACAGCCCGTGAGAAATGCAGGACCGGTCTCACAGGACAAAGGACTTGACTTCGGCCAACAATCCCAGTGAATTTGGAAGCTCATTCCATCCCGGATCTTCCAGATGAGAACCCAGCGCAGCTAAAATATTGACTTCGGCCTTTCAAGCCCCAAAGGAGAGAACCAAGTCAAAACTATCCAGACTTCAAGCTACAGAACTGTGGGAGAAGAAATAACAAAGACTGTTTCAATCCACCAAGTTTGGTATACCTTTTGAAGTCACTAAACTGGGGGCAAATTGTGACACAAAATAAAAAAACGAATACCCTCTCCGAATGGGGATTCACATATGCCCATGTGGATTTCACGAAAACCAGTTGGCTAGAGAAGCAATGCATGAGGCCTGGATTGGGGAGTTCTTCCTAACAGGCAGGCACTGCCGATTCTAGTTTCTTCCAAAACAAGAAGAGAAACAGTGTAAGTAATTTACAACCGGATACACTGGATTTAGACTTTGTTCAAAATGTAACATACACGAAGAGGCGCGGGGGTTAGTGGAATGAGATCCTGTGAAAATCCACTCCAGCATAAAAGCAATACGAACACAGGCATCGTATCTAAATGAACTGGCTCACAACTGTGCAAAGTAACCCAAGGCTTGCCAGGCCAGAAGAGCGTTTACTCCCGAAACCTGGCTACATCCCAGTAGGAACAGCGAGCCTTGGGCTGTGGTAACAGCACTATTCCCACCGCCCCCTCCCCAGCTCCACGGTGGCCTTGAAACCCATGACCTCACATCCAGGGTAGCTCTGAACGCCAGCAAGCTGTCCGCCACTAGAGGAGACGGAACTGATTGCAGTTCCCCAGCAATCTCTGTTCCTAGACAATTGTCACTGTTTGACATGCCTGGTAGTCACCCTGAAAAGCACCACTTCTGGGGCTTATCTGTAATTGAACAGTCGGAGACCCCCTGTGTGCACAGCGTATTTACTACCTGAAGGTGCAAGGTAGGAATTCCTGTAGGGAGTGTTGAATAGAAGGGATGATGGTGGGCAGTCTCATCTTGCTTTGATTTTACTTGGAACTCTTCTAATGTTTTTCCCCCAGGGAGAATGTGCAATGTCAATTTCTGCTAGACACCTGTCTTAACAAATGCTTTTAATTTTTCCTCATGAATATGTGTTCATTTTTATCATAAGCATTCCACCTTTCCTGTGAATATAGTATGCTGGATTTTTATTTTTTCCGTCTCAGCTTCCTACTCACCCTTTTTTCCTGAAATGTGAAAAATAATTCTGGTTCCTTTAAAAGTTTTCCTGTGGCGTCAGTGACCGAGGTCTGTCTGTAGGGGGCGCCTGACACATGCTAGCGGGGGCGTGGGGGGTGGAAAGACGTGCTTCGTGGCGCTGGGGGACTGGCACAGCAGGCTCCTGGGGGCCCGAGGCTTCTCCAGCACCGGGCTCTGCGCCGAGGAGTTGCAGGCCCGCTGCCCTGCAGCGCGCCTGCAGCATCCGGGGTCTGCAGCTTGGCTTACACCCCCCGGGAAAGTAATAATGTATCAGTCCTCTGGCCACACACGTGCCTGTGCACACCACTCCCAGAACCCTTAGAGGGCGCATTTCCAGCAACTCCCAGAGGGCACGTTTCTAGAAAGTTCCACGTGAGAGGCACCACAGCCTCACTGCCATTGTGCGGGTTGCTGCCAGGCTCCGGGAACAAGGTCAGGATCTTCACACTCGGAGCGCGGATTCTTTTCCCTGCGAGCTCTCCCTGAACTCGGGGGGCGTGTCTCCCTTAGGTGCGGTATCTTGCTGGGTGATCTGCCTCAGCTCCGTGGAAACAGCTCCTCGGCTTCTGGCCTCAGCCCGGGGGTGGGCCAGTTTGGTGCTCGGAGAGACAGAGTGCCGCGAGGGGCGTTCCTCGTGGAACCGTCTCGGTGCTGGGGAGGGGACTCTCGTCCGGGGGCTTATCTCAGTCGTGAGCGGGGCCGGGGGTGTTTCCTGGCAGTCCGCCCGAGCCGTGCGAGGGCAGCGTTTCCTCGGCGCGTTGCCTCAGCCCCTAGGTTCCTGCCCACGAGGGCCACTGCCTCAGCCTGTGGGAGCCTCTCCTCGGGGCTTGGCTCAGCCTGAGGGGGCACTTTTCCCTGGGTGCTCTGTCGCAGCCACGATGGCGGTGGGCTTTGCTCGCGTCGGGCGGGTCCCCGGGCGGGGTGGGGGGGGGGACGCTTAGTCCTGGGGAGGCTTTCATGGGTGCCGCGTCACAGCCAGTGCGGGTGCTGTTCCTCGGGTGTTTAAGACTGGAGTGAAAGTCGCCCTCGGGGGCTCTGTGTGAGCCGTCGGGGAGACAGCTTGACGTTGGGTCCTTTCTCAGCGCTGGCGGCTTGGGCTCTTTCTTGGTGCTCCCTCTGCTGCCATCTGGGGAGCTGAGACTGTCGTTGGAAAGGTCCGTCTGTGCACAGAAGGGGGACTCCGCCTTGAGTGCTCCGCCTCAGCCCTGGCCGAGGAGGTGTCCCTTCTGCAGTGGGGGGACTAGGCCCCGGCTGCCGTCTCAGCCGTGGCTGCGGAGCCGTGTGGGGCTCTGTCTCAGCCTTTGGGGGGAGGTCTTCGTTGGGTGCGCGAAGGCACTTTGGGGGGGTGCTGTTCCTTGGATGCTGTGTCTCAGTTGTGGGGTGAGGTACTTTTCTTTGATTTATTATTTTTTTCTTTTAGCTATGACATTTTATTCTGATTTAAAAAATAAAACTTGTTCCTATTGGGGAAAAGATGAAATGTTATAAATACAAAGAGAAAACAGTAAAGCATGAACATATTTTTTATCTTCCCTTTCAGCAGTTTTTTTTATGTGCAGATACGTTTTAACCCAAATCGAGATCATGCTGCATATCTCAGAACCTGTTGTGTCCTGTAAGTTTATATCATCAGCAGTTTCTCTAGTTGGTCAATGTTAGTGTCAAACCTGTGCTTTAATGGTTGCAAAGTACTTGTAGCAATATAAAGATATTTCACCGCTTCTGTAGTGTTAAGCTTTCAGTATATGTGTAATTTTCCACTTTTTAAATTTCATTTATAATATAATACTTATAGACAATATTTTATAAAATTCACATCTATAAATTAGCAGAAACAGTATTGCAGGGGACGAAGTCATGAAACATTAACCTTCAAAAAAATGGCAGCAGTTAGGAAACTTTACAAGAAGGCACATTTTCTTGTCACTTTGGCCATAATTACTCCTGTTAGTACTTAATTTTAACATTTATATGGAATGTAGTGTTTTCTTGACTTACTTTTAACTTTTTTCTTTATTTTTTTGTATTTTTATTTCATTTCAAACATTTTGAACAGGCACAGGTTCATTCTAGCAAAAAAAAGAATTATTTTTTTATTTTTATTTAAAAAATGTTTATTTTTGAGAGAGATGGAGAGCGAGTGGGGGAGGGGCAGAGAGTGAGGGAGATAGAAAATCTCAAGCAGGCTCTGCACTGTCAGCACAGAACCCGACGTGGGGCTCGAACTCACAAACTGACATCATGACCTGAGCCGAGATCAAGAGTTGGACACTTAACCAACTGAGCCACGCAGGTGCCCCGAAAACAAAAACTTTTTGTTTTATTTATTTATTATTCTTTTTTAAACAAACACTGTTTAAAAAGAATACTGAGAGGGGGCGCCTGGATGGCTCGGTTGTTTATGCGTCTGACTCTTGATTTCAGCTCAGGTCACAATCTCACAGTTCATCAGTTCTAGCCCCACATCAGGCTCCACACTTATTGGGATTCTCTCTGTCTCTGTCTCTCTCTGACTCTCCTGTGTCTCTCTCTGACTCTCCTGTGCACTCTCTCTCATAATAAATAAATAAACTTCAAAAAATAATTAAAAAAAGAATACAGGGTAGCTTTCAACAAACTAGGGGGAAAGTATGTACAATGAATATGAAAGATATGGGGCATATGGTCTTAATGTATAAAAACCTAACAGAGAAGAACAAATGTAATAGTTGGGGAAGTTAAGGCATTTAAAGAAAAAGCAGTTCACTAAAGAAGAAGCAACAATCACCAACGGGTGTATGGGGACATGTTTTTATTCACTAGCAAAGCTGATGTCCGTTGTTTTTGTCTATTGTGTCCTTTTGGGGAACCACGCATCCTCTCCCTCACAGGGTCGTACCAGAACTGTGCCCCTCCTAACACAAACTAGGGCAGCCCACACTCTTTGCAGACAAAAGTCAAGGCTGAGTTGTTCAAACAGCAACATCTTAAAAAAACTCTTCATCAGTTCATGCTTCCTGTATCTCCAGAATTACCCTGTTTCAACTGACACCAGGTTGCTCAGTTGTATTTTCCTTGATTTATCTCAGCCTTGAAAGTTCTATCTAACCTTTCAACTATGGCCTTGGGAATCTGGGTGGGAGTCTGGGTCCAGCAATGGATGAGAGTTCTAGATGCACCGCGTTATAAACACTCTAGAGACATTTGGGAATCTAGGCCACTCTGGGGGCTGTACAGGGACCTCTCATGATGTTTAAACTGCATTTCTCTGCTGATTAATGAAGTTGAACACCTTTTACATATGGATTGACCATTTGGGTATGTCTCTATTAAGTGCCTCTTTGGGTCATTTGCTTATATTTTACTGGGATGTTTGTAAACTTTTTAAGTTTATTTATTTATTTTGAGAGAGAGGGAGAGACAGAATCCCAAGCAGGCTCCACGCTATCAGTGAGGATCCCAATGTGGGGCTTGAACTCACAAACCATGATATCATGACCTGAGCTGAGATCAAGAGTCGAACGCTTAACTGACTGAGCCACCAGGGGCACCTGGAATGTTTGTAAGTTTTAAACTGATATAGTTCTATGTAGATACATTCTGGATTCCAGCAATTTTTGGACAGAGAAGTGTATATATATACCTCCAGTTATACATACATGTTTATATATTTAAATACACAAAATTTACATATTATTTATATTTACTATATATTTATACATTATAAATCTATATGAATATATGAATATTTTATATATAAATGTTTGTCCAACTATGTATATATACAATTTTGAGTCTCTCCTACCAATCTGTTTTGCTTTTACTCTCTCTTAAAAGCATCTTTTTGATGAACAGAAGTTTTAAATTTAATTCTATCCAATTAAACAATCTATTACTTTTAGTCAGTGCTTCTTTTCTCTTTGTTAAAAAAATCTCTGCTTACCCTAAAGCCATGAAGATAATATCCTAAGTTTTCTACTAGATCTCCTATTCATCTCTAATAAAGTTTTATGGAATGAAATGGGGTAAGAATAAAGGTTCATTTTCTCCCCCTGTACCTATCATGTGGATTTATCAAAGACAGTATCCTTTCCACAATGATTTGAAGGGACTCTTGTGTGATGAATCTAGCTGTTTTGTATTTCCAGGTTTGTTTCTAGGTCCTCTGCCCTTCCACTGGTGTGTTTGCCCAAACTTACTTCATGACCACACTTTTTTTTTTTTTTTAATATTTATCTTTGAGAGAGAGAGAAAAAGAACGAGCAGGGGAGGGGCAGAGAGAAGGGGACAGAGGATCCAAAACAGGCTCCCTGCTGACAGCAGAGAGCCCGATGCAGGGCTCAAACCCATGAACTGGGAGATCATGACCTGAGCCGAAGTTGGATGCTTAACCGACTGAGCCATCCAGGCACCCTGACCACACTGTTTTAATGACAGTATTTTTATAGTGAATCTTCATATCCGGTAGGGTGTGTCTTCCAACTTTGTTCTTTTTCCTCAAGACTGTCTTGTGTATTCTGAGCCCTTAGGTATCCATAGACTTTTTACTATCTGCTTGTTAATTTTCAAAAAAAAAAAAAAAAACCCACTAACATGGTGGGATTTTAAGCAGGATTGGTAGAGATCACCTGGGGGAGATTTGATCATAATGAGTCTTACCAACAAGAATTTCAATCTATGCAAAAAGTATTTCTCCTCATTTCCTGGAGTCTTTAATTTCTCAGTGATGTTTTGTTCTTTTCATGTCATGCTTTAGCACATCTCTCATTAGGTTCAGATATTTGATGTATTTGATACTATTTTCAATGGCATTTAAAATTTTCTTTTCTGATTATTTGTTGCAGAAATAGAAAAAGTGGTTTTTATTATATCTTATAACTTGACTAAATTCACTTATTAACTCTAATGATTTGTATTCTTTTGCATATTCTATATAGAGAACAATTTCATCTGTGAATAATGACAGTTTTACTTCTTCCTTTCCAAACTTTATAACTATTATGTTTTCCGGGTGCTACTGCACTTTTTAGGACCTTCCGGAAATTATTGAGTGGACAGTGGACATCCTTGCCTTTCTTCCAAACTCGGGGAAAAACTGTTTTGATATTTCACTATTAAGTATGACATTTATTATAGTTTTCTCTTGTACATGTGCTTTATGAGATTAAGGAAGTCACCCTGTATTCTAAGTTGCTAATTGTTTTTGTCATGAATAGGTGTTGAAATTTAATCCATTTATATAACTTATATGCTTTTTCCTTTTTTTGTTTGCTTGTTAATGCGACACATCACATTGATTTTCAAATTTCAAAACAATATTGCCTTTCTGCAATAACCCCCCCTCCTAAGACAAGACATGCATCCTTCAGGATACTATTATATTTTATTTGCTAAACTTTTGCTTAGGATTTTTGTGTCTAAGTTCAGGAGAGATCTTGGCCTGTAGGTTTTCCTTTCCTTCCATTGTCTTGTCAGCTGTTGTGAACAGGTTTGTAGTGGCCTCCTAAAAAGAGAACAGAGAAGAGGAACTATTTCCCCTAACAGGTTGACACAGATTGGTTTGTGCTTCTTCAAAGAGGTAATCATGTTTTTATCCACGTTTGGCTGATGACAGTTGTTCATTCCCTAAGCACTGTGATTATGATTATAACATGTTTGACTTTGTATAGTCTTCTATGTTAGCTTCCTCCGTTTGCCCCCTAGACTGGATGGAAGTGAGGCTGGGTTTCTTGAGAACAGGGTGTTTGTGAGGGCCTGGTAAACCTTGGCCTCCGAGAAAACTCACAATGATGCAGATGCATGTTGTATACACGTATGTACAAGGCGGTTTTACAATGGTTGCATTTTTGTCGTTGATGGACTGTGTTTCTTGATATTTCTCAGGAAATGATGACAGATAAAGCAGAGGAGTCTACTGTTGGGCCCGAGAAGCAAATGAAATGTCATGGAGAACCCATGACTTCTCCTCTGTGTAAGAGTAGGCTGACCAGGGGGCTGCTGTCAGTGATGCCGGAAGGAGAGGGAGCATTCCAGGCCAGGGGCTCAGCCGTGTCTTTGGAAGATGGTGAGGATGCCTGTGCCCCCCTCCCCTTCCTGACCTGCCCCAGTGCAGCCTGGCCTCTGGCTCCTCCCTGCCAGGGAGCAGTTCACTCAAGGTCACCGGCTTTGGGTGACGCTGCCCTTAATTTCTCGGCCACACTGGGCACAGGTGTTCCCACTCTCCTACTTGGAAACCTTCCCGGATTCCCAAGCTCCCCACTCTACTGGTTTCCTTCTCTTTTTTGGTGACCGCTTTCCTTCTTTTTCTTAAAAACTGTTAATGTTTATTTTTCAGAGAGAGAGACAGATTGTGAGCAGGGGAGGGCAGAGAGAGAGAGGGACACACAGAATCCAAACTAGGTTCCAGACTCTGACCTGTCTGCACAGACCCCAATGGGGGGCTTGAACCCACAAACCATGAGATCATGACCTGAGCCAAAGTCGGACGCTTAACCGACTGAGCCACGCAGGTGCCCTGGTAACCCCTTTTCATTCTTGTCTTCTGCTTTTCCTTTATTTTTCTCCCTATAAATATTGTAAAAATTCCTGAATCCAACAATTTCTGTCTGTGCTCCTAATTCTCTCTGACATGATCTTTCACCAAGATATTACAGTAGCTTCTTATATGATCTATCATTCTTTTTAAAAAGTTTATGTATTTATTTTTAGGAGAGAGAGAGAGAAGGGAAGAGGCAGAGAGAGAGGGAGAGAAAGAATCCCAAGCAGGCTCCATGCTGTCAGCACAGAGCCCTACGCAGGGCTTGATCCCATGAACCATGAGACCATGACCTGAGCCGAAACCTAGAGTTGGACACTTAAACCAACTGAACCACCCAGGCGCCCCTGATCTATCATTGTAGCTCTGATCTGACTCATACTGTCTACCTCTGCAGCCCGACTGACCATGTGCACACAAAATCCGACCCTGCCACGTCCATCCCGAAACCCGCCACCAACTCCCCCGAGCACTCAGAACAGAATCAGAGCTCCCGACGCTGGTCTACACGCTCTGCAGGACCCGGGCCTTCCCTCCTCTCCTGCACGCGTCCTCTGGGTGTCCTCCTTGTTCTCTCTGCCTCTGTCCTTTGCTCCATGGTCCCGGCTCGTCCCCTCCTAGGGGCCCTGCACTGGCCCTCACGGCAGCCAGAAGTCCTCCTCACGTGCACAGGCCGCCCTGTCTCCTGTTCCAGACTCTGCCCAGGGGTCACCTCCTCAGAGGACCCTGCCCGACCCTGGGGTCACGGAGACTCCCCTTCCTGCTCTCTGTCACATCCCTGATGTCTTCCTTCCCAACGCACATTCACACTGTGTTGTTTCCTTTGTCCGTTTTACGTGTATTACCTGACTTCCCCATGAGAATATGTCAGGTCTGAGATTTTCCTCTGGCCTATATTTCTGCTATGAAATACAAAATTTAAGAAACCGTGGAGTACATGAATGTCTCTGTGGGGTTGTTCAAACACCCCTGTACCTGACTGCAGCTCAATCTCTAAATTTAGCTTCTACACGCTCCTGTCAGTCACAATATCCATGGGGAGGTGAGGGAAAGTGGTCGATCCACACTGATGGCTTCTTGTCCAACTCCGTTCCCCCAGAGCCTATGAATGTGGCAGGAGATGGTATTCCACGCCAACCAGTTGGATTCTGTCTCATGACTTAACCCGTCTCAGCAAAGGTGGGCTGAGTCACAAACCTGGTAGCAATTCACTGGCGGGACGAATCATTCCCAGCTGTCTCTCTACAGATGACCCCAAGGTCACCAGGAAGTCTGTGCTGTTTGGAATGATGCCGGATAAGTTGTCACTCAATCCAGAGGCGATGAATAGTGATGTAAAACATCAAATCATGAAAGAAATTAGACAGTTTGGACGAAGTAAGTAGTGTCAGAACTTGTATCCAGACAAACAAACAAAAACCCATGGGAAGCCCCTCTCATTTCACGACTTGGAATAAATCCGGCTTGCCTCTTGAGGTTGATCTGTTTCCAGAATGGGGTTTTCCCATAATTTAAGATAGCTCATTTTTATTCTAACTGAAATGTCCCAGTAGACTTCTTTTTTTGTTCTTTTTCAGTTCTTAGTTGGTTATTGTTTACCACAATTCCATAGGTAGGTATGTTCAGGTGTCCGGATGTAGGCATGTAAAGCTTGTTACACGTACTATGTAACATTCTAGCCCTTGAATGACTACTGGGGCAGCAGATACACCAAGATTGAGTTCTACCTTCTCTTTGTATTTTAGACATATTGACGGGATTTTTTTTTTTCTAAATGTCTTCAGAATATGAAAAAATCTTCAAATTGCTTGAAGGAATTCAAGGACCTCCAAAAGTGAGGAGACAGTTTGTTGAATTTGCCATCAAGGAAGCAGCAAGGTGGGTATAGAGAGAAACTCCAGTACGTCTCACATTGGGGCCCAGTGCAGTGTTGGGGGAGGGGTGGGGATGGGACTGCCTGGCGTTTCTCAAACCCTGGTCCTCACTCAGAATTCGTGCTGTCTCTGCAGCTATTTAGATCTATATTATCTAAGTCTCACTCATTCTTCTAAGCTCCAGGAGACTTCTGTTCACACAGAGTTTTAGGTGGGCATTGACCCTGAATGACACTCTTTGTATTTGCTGGATTTTCCCTACCACCAGGGTCCATTTTCTATTCCCATGTAGATTGAACCACATCATAGGGGTTTTTTTGGGGGGTGTCTTTTGGTTAATGACGTGTCTCTTCATTTTCAGATTTAAAAGACGAGACTTAATTAAGCACCTTGAGAAGATACTCGACAAAATAGAATCTGACAAATTTCTCAGCAAAGATAAGCATAGCCCAAACATATAATCCTGTTATCTCAACAATCGAAAAATAAGAACCAGATTGCTGTCTTCTAGAACGGAATGGGATATTGCTGAAGCCTCCTAGCATGTGTTAGTTAAGAGAATTGCCTTCCAGAGGCTAAGAAAAAGTTGTTGTAAGTTTTAAAAATTTTATTAATTGTTGTTAATAAAAGCTGGGCTTTTGCCCTACGAGTTCATTTGAAAGGGTAACTTGTGTTTGTTTGTGTTGCCACCTGAGGTGGGAGTTACTATTAAGTCATCAGACTATGGAACAGTCCTAGTTTCTGCAGGTCACATGGTCATAACTGGTGTCTATTACAGTGTCTGCTCACTGTCCATTTCTTTGGAAATGTCCATTTCTTTGCCCTGAGACTGCACCTCACCTAGTCATGGTGCTTGGCCTGGGGGTCGGGTGACTTAATCCTTCTGTACTGAAGGATCTGGACCATTAGATGTCCTGCCTGATTTGGGTGGTTGTAACTTTCCACATACTCTAACCACAAAACATGGGCATATTAGGAAGTGTTCTAGACCTTCCCCACATCCTTATCCTTAGCCACAGCTTAGCAGGGAACTCCATATCCTTGATAGGTTCTACCACCTCGGCCAGTTCAGAAACCCCCTTTGTATCTGTTGACTGAGACAGATGAGCAATCCCAAGTAGTTAACTGGCAGTCTCAACTTCCATTTCAATGAGTCATTGCTGGGTCACCTGTTGATAAAATTTCCCCATTTGGAACAAAAACCTTTGGTCTGGCAGAGCTTCAAGATGTGGGGATGGGAAGCCAAATTTTGCTACTGGATACATCGTAGGAATAAGTGGGAGGAGGTCCCCACATTGCCGGTTCTTCACTGCCGAAGACACAAATGTGGTTATGGGAGAAACGCCATCACATACCAGACGCTAAGATAGAACATTGCCGCCTCCCAGATTCGCCTCAGTTCCAAAAGGAATTGACATCAAGCTGGAACTAACACTGAGACTCCAAGAGTCATTCCGTTATTTATTGAGCCAGCCAATTCAAGATGATAGTGAACATACGACCAGTGAAATCCATTAGCACGACCCCATTGCTGTACTTTATTTCCTGTAAAGTGATTTTCATTCTTAGACATGATACAGTGTAGAATACCATGATGGTGGATATGACATTTTTAAGTGTTTATTTTTGAGAGAGAGAGTGAGAGAGAAATGGAGAGAGTGAACATGCATGAGCAGGGGAGGGGCAGAGAGAGAGGGCAGAAGAGAGAGAGAGCGAGAGAGCACACGCGTGAGCAGGGGAGGGGCAGAGGGGAGGCATAAGATCCAAAGCAGGCTCCATGCTGATAGCAGCAAGGTGGAAGCAGGGCTCAAACTCACGAACCATGAGATCATGACCTGAGCTGAAGTCTGATGCTTAACTGACTGAGCCCCACCCTTGGATATGACATTTTTAAGACTACAAATGCTGGTTTTCTATGAGAACTCTGAGTGGGAAGAAAATCCATATCCAGAATAACTGAGTAAGAGCAAAGCACTGCTTCAGTTATGAAATCAGACCCAAGGAATCACCTTGTCACCTTGAAGCTGACCTACCACTCTCAGAAACAGTATCATATTGGCCGCTTATTGTTGGTGTGCTGCCAGCAGATTACACCGTCTGCAGTGGCTCTAGTGAGATGGGTCATGGTAAGTGGAAGTTAATTTTGTTGAGCACATGAGTAACCATCATAGCCACTGTGACCATCATGTTCCATTACCACTCTGAAGAAGGTGTAGGAGTGGTCCCGGGAACCTAGAGTGGCCTCAGCTAGGAGACAGCAAGGAGATAGGGCCCTCAGTCCTACATCCTTATTAAACTAGACCTGAATGAGCTTGGAAGCAATTTCTTTCTCCGAGTCTTTAATGAGCCCGCATGGTCAACGCCTTGACTTCAAATTTACGAGACCCTAAGCAGAGAAACCAATGGACCCTGCCTTGGCTGCTGACCTACAGAACTGTTTGCTAAAATACTTGCATTGTTTTGAGCTGTTAATTCGGGGTAACTTGTTATACAACAATAGAAAATCAATTTGATGGTGCATGGCTGTTGTGAAGTAATAACTGAAAATCGAGCACAATGTTATTTCTTTTCTAGTCCTCTGGTCACAGGGAACTCCCTGTGAAGCCATAGGTGTAAGAGCACAGAACTTTCTCTTTTTCTGGGGGTTCCATTTCAAAGTAGCAGGTTTTCAGATCACTTGTCCGTGGATCATAGTGCCACACCACGATGTGTTATATGTTACCACCAGCATCTCAACAGGCCACCTCATTGCTGAGTTCCTTTTTGGTGGTGAGGCAAGATGTAGGAACTTTCTGTTCACCTATGAGCACTATCTTGACATTTCCCAGACTACCAGATCACTAAAAATTTCACTAATTGGGAAGGCACCTGATTTTGTGTGGGAATTATTTACCAAATTATTTTACATGTTCTGTCATTCAAGTGCGTTGCAATGTGGCCATATTAGTTTCAACTTCTTTATCAACCAGAATAATGTCATCAATGCAACGAAACAGTATCTTGCATGCAGTAAGGGAAAGGTAATCAAAGTCCTGAAAGAATAATTTATGTAATCAAAGTCCCTAAGGAATAATTTTTTAAAAAATTTTTTATTGTTTATTATTTTTGAGAGAGAGAGAGAGAGAGACAGAGAGCAAGCAGGGAAGGGGCAGAGAGAGGGGGAGACACAGAATTGGAAGCAGGCTCCAGGCTCTGAGCTCTCAGGACAGAGCCTGACGCAGGGCTCGAACTCACAGACCGCGAGATCATGACCTGAGCTGTAGTCGGTCAACCAACCGCCTGAGCCACCCAGGCGCCCCGTCCTTAAGGAATAATTTATGACATAAGCTCATCTCTGATATAGAGATGTCAGGCTGATATAGCCTGAAAGAGGAAGTGAAGGTGCATTGCTGCCCTTTCCAGCTCAAGGCAAACTCCTTCTGGTGATATTCATTGAAGAAGGAAAAAAGCATTTACCCAACCAATACTGTATACCAAGTGCCTGGGGATGTGTTGATTGCTAAAACAACAAACCCACATGTAGAACAGCAGCTGTAATTGGAATAGCCATCATTAGGCTGATGGTAATAATCTCTCTTTCTCTAAGATCCATCTTTTCTGCATAAGACAAGTATGGAAGTTGGAAGGGATGCCCTAAGAATCACAACTCTGCATCTTTCTAATTCTAATGGTGGCAAAATCACTCCACTCCCTATAGGAACATGATATTGCTTTGGGTTGACTATTTTTATAGTTAGGGCAGTTCTAGCGGCTTCTGTGTAGCCTTGTTACCAGAACAGCCCTCATTCCATAGGTCAGGGAGCCAATGTGGAAATTCTGCCACTTACTGAGTATGTTCTTTCTAATTCTGCACTATGGCTCTTGGAAATGACCAGAGCATGGATTCATTGATTAATTGGATTCATTGTGAGAGGGAACCTAAGATAAAACCACACTGATTGCCTGACCTCCATAAGCCAATACTCTAACCAGAGAACAATACTGATGTATGTATTTGAGTCGCCTGGAATTAGTGTCGGGTCAGAGCCAATATTGAATAGTCTCATGGAATTCTCATTATGTACCTTTCCACTATGCATTGTCACCCTAGCAATTGGCCCGGGGTCAATTGGGGAAACTTGGGATAGCAATTCACAGCATAAATATTTGGCGATGTAGCATGGTCCTTCCTCAAGGACAAGCCCACAGTAATTTCTGACCAGCAGAGAAGAGAAGAGCCGCCACAGATGCCTGGGCTCCCCTTAGAAAGCATTTTACCATGGCCTTGGTGGAAATTGTATCTCTTAGAACTCCCAAGGTGAGTGAACACATCTTACATGATAAATTCACTCTAACTTTCCAGTCTCCTTAAGGCTTTGGATTTCTTCCTCTGCAGTACATCGTGAAAGTTCTTGCATTTCTCCTGAAAGAAGGATGGGCCACCTTTGGGACTTACCTCAGTCAGCCGACCAGGCAAACTGTTAGAGCCATCCCCCTATCTGCTCAAGCAAAACCACTGACTCCACAGCCTTGGCTTAATGACTCCCTATCAATAAATTTGGCCTACCTTGACTTTATTTTTTCTTCATACTCTACCTTCACGTATTTTCCTGCACAAATTTCCCAGATTTCTAACTCCTTGTTTTAGAAAAATCGTGCCGTTGTTTGGGTAGATTCTACACCTGTGCATAGGTCTCACTAAAACTCACAGTTTTTGGCCTGTGGGAATTTGAGGCCCGTTGCAGGGCTTTGAAGGAACGAGAGGTGCTGGATGTAGCTTCGGTGCAGGGTGACTAGTGCCCTGCAAGGCGGCCACGTCAGGCAAGATTATGACAGATTCTTCAGACAGAGAGGAAAGACCTCCTCAGAAAGTCTGCATCTGTTGGCAAAGACACCTCAGAGAATTCGGGGGTTCAAATTGCACAGCTTCATCAGGCTGTGCCTATGTGCTGCACTACAATTTTCAGGGCCCCGACCATTCCCAAGTAGTGCCCTAACGTTATGTGAAAAAACCATGAGAATCTGGGACTTCATGCTGTGTTGTAATACAGAAGATGACAAGAGTAGACTTTGAATTTGGTTTTCCCACCTCTTGGCCCTGTGGCCACGGGAGATAATGATTTCTTTCGTGGCTGGTTCGTAGAAGCTTGCACATCCTTTATGTAGACCTTGAGCTGGGACTTTAAGGACATGAGGGCATTATTTTCTTTCCCTATATTCTCTAGCTGACTTGGAGGCAACCACTCCTCTACCATATACTCCATATTTTGACTAAAATGTTCCCAGGTAGCACCTACTGTTTACGCCGACCTTCGGATTCTGTAGGTTCTTGATTATAGGCATCCAGATGTCATAGTTTGAGAAACTCAGTGGTCACTTCTGCCACAGAATACCAGTGCTCTTTTACCATTGGAAACAGAGTCACTAATGCCTTTAAATCGAATCAGATTAAAGAAGAAATCCCATAAACCCAGAACAATTTCAAAGTACTCATCCTTAGCATTCTGTTTTTCTGGAACCACTCTCAGTATAAAATCTGTATCAATCAGGCTTCAGCCAGGAAAGGAAAACCAGTAGGGGAAAATACGCACACGTGTCTGTACACGTACATGCACAAGTGTGTTGCTGTGTGTGTTAGTATAGACCTGTTGCCGGGAAATGGTTGCATGCAGTGGTACTTGCTCATGCAGCAGTCTCTGCAGGACCACGGTCTCCTCCTCTGATGCCGGAGCAGGGCAGGTGTTCAGGAGCAAGAGATCGGGAGCAGGCCGAGACCCACGGACATGAGCTTCACCCCCCACGCAGACCGCGAAGACCGCCGAAGCGCGGGCCCGTTCACCTGCACCCGGCCTTGGGGAAGAGGCTATTCTGCAGAGGCCAGGGCCCTTGGAAATGGACTGACTGCCAAGGCCTTTTACTCTGCTGCGGGTGAGATGTCTCCTCCTCGCAGAGGCTTCCCTGGCCACCACAGGGAAATACGGTCCACCCTTTCCCATCTCTCCATCCCATCTCCACTTTCTGCAGAGTGCGTACCATTACCTGGCAGTTTCTCTGTCCGGCTAGTGTCTCCTGGATGATCCATTTGAATGAGGTCTAGTTCACGGTTATTTCACACCTAGATAAGTGGCTGGCACTTAGATGGGTTCTAACACATATTGAATGAATTATTTTTATTCCTCACCACAAGCAGGGGAGGTGGATGGTGGCAGCAGCCTCAGTTCACCAAAGGGGATGTGGAAAAAAAGATGTTCCGTACGGAGCCCCCGGTCAAGAGCAAAGGAGGGGGTCCCTGGAGGAACCGCTGGGAGCCGGGTCTCCCTTGAAGCCAAGTTCTTTCCACGCCTCCGATGCTGCCCCTGGACTCCACAGCCTCTGGCTGCCCCTGGCCCACAGTCTCCCACTGGTCCCTATTTGTCACCTGACCCTGGATCTGGAACATTCTCTGCTCACTCTCCCTCCCTGATGGGAGCTCCCAGGGGAGGGAGGGCCTAGCTCTCACCTGCCTCAGCCTCGGCCTCAGCCCTTCAGCACTGAGGACTCCCAGGGACACCTGTCCTGTCACACAGGCCTAAGCTTGTGTCCCTCAGCCAGTGCCAGGCCCGTAGGGGAGTCTGCTCTCTGTGTGTGCCCCAAAGGAGATCCCTGCCCATCAGTGAATGACCCACCGTGCACTGCTCTCTGCCCCGGAGCTGGTAGCCTCTCCTGGGTTCTGGGCCACGACTGTCTCCCATAGGCAGCGCCAACCCCGAGCAGCACATTTGCAGAGCACCCACATCGTGCCAGGATGGGCTGGGGCTTCTGCCCATCCCGCTCACCTCAACCCCACAGCTACCTCATGAGGCAGGGGCTGCGATTTCCCCTCAACACCTGAGGAACCTGAGCCCCCAGGGAGCACGTCCTTGCTCAAGGTCAGACAGCTGGTTGGGAGCTGAAGCCAGAGTTCAACCCGGGCGTCCCTCCCTCCACTGCGTGCGCTCTTGAGAGCCGTGCAGCTCTGGGCCCGGACCTCACAAAAGGGAAACTCCATTCCTTACTAAATTGAGATGTAAAGTCTAAAGAGCGTGCGGACTTGCCGGGTGAAGAAGTTGCTAACCTTCAAAAGAAAACCGTCAGTTATTTCGCCAGCAAAATGCACGTATTTGGGAATAGCCGAGAACTGCGATCCGGGCCAAGCAGGCTCCAGCAAAACCACAGGCGAATTCAGAGAACAAAGCAGAGGCCGGCTCTCTCACAGAGGAGAGGGGACAGCGGTAAACAGCGAGTCCAGTGGAAGCAGGAAATGGATTCAGGAGCTTTGATTGGGGGGGGGGGGTCATATTAACCTCAGGTGCTAATCTCCATGTCCTTCTTCCATGACAACTTACCCTGATGGTTCAGGAAAGGGCGAATACGTGACAAGTAGATCATGTGGGATGAACAAAAATCAGGGTCGCGAGCAGTTGTGCCCTTGGATGGGCAGCAGGTCTCTGCTTATTTTTTAAAATAAATGTTTATTCCATTTAAGAGAGAGAGCAGGGGAGGGGCAGAGAGAGAGAGAGGGACAGAAGATCTGAAGCAGGCTCAGTGTGGGCTCCGTGCTCATGGCAGCAGGCCGGATGCAGGGCTTGAACTCACGAACTGTGAGATCATGACCTGAGCCGAAGTCAGACTCTCAACCTACGGAGCCTCCCCAGAGGCTCCCCAGATCTCTGCTTCTTATCCCTGATGCTCTGCTTCAAGTAGACTTTCCAGAAGCTCATTATCCAATTCATGGAATCACCAGAAATGATGGTCAGGGAGCCTAAGAAGAGGAATAGAGTTATCACCTTCTGGCAAAAGTCCCTTATGATGGCAGCAGTGGGCGGCACAGACCTGTGTTTAAACTGCTTGGGTTTTTTTGTTCTTTTCCCTTCTTTTTCAAAAATGTTTATTTATTTTGAGAGTGTGTGACCGGTGGAGGTGCAGAGAGAGAGGAAGAGAAAGAGGGAGAGAGAGAATCTCAAGCAGGCTGCATGCTGTCAGCGCAGATCCCCACGTGGGGTCTCAAGATCGTGACCTAAGCTGAAGTCAACTGTCAGATGCTTAACAGACTGAGCCAGCCGGGAACCCCTGTGTGTGTCTACTTTAACCGTAACTTTGACCCTTTCAGCCCCGTGCGACTGACCATGCAATCACGGAAGGGCAGTTGGAAAGAACCGCGGACGTGTGCAAACGCACTTGGTAGCCCTCCCTTCCCCCATCCCTGTGCTGCCCCACGCCGGCCTCCTGGTTCCCTACATGCGGCAGCCTGCGCCCATTCGTGGGTCTTTGCGGCTCTTCTTCCCCCTGCCTCAGCTCTGCTTCCCACGTCTTCTCACCCGTCCCCTCTCTCCTTACAGGTCAACTCCTCAGAGAAGTGCTGCGTCACCCAACTAAAGACAGACCTCAGTAGTTCTCCTTCCGTCCCTTTACTGTCAGAGCACTGCCACTTGCAGTTAATCGGCCTGCTTTTTGGGTCTTCACTGGTTCCCCGGGGGCAGGGACCGCTCTTTCATTTTTGGTAGCTACGATACCTGTCATTGTCAAGCTACGATACTTTTCCATGTCAAAATTGTAACGGATTGACTCCTGTAATTTTGACAAGTTTCCACTTCCTCTTTTCCTGAAAGAAGTCCTTTTGACGTCTTATTTTCATCAATTAATTGTATAATTTACAAATATATTTTTAAATTGATACAACCTATTTAGGGTAAATGTCATATGTAACTCATGTATAATACATATTTAAGTAATTTATATTCACTACCTATAGGCATCTAAATTAAAATATTAAATACAATAAAACCTTGGATTGTGAGTAATTTGTTCTGCGAGTGTTCTGCAGACGAGCAAACATTTCTAATAAATTTTAACTAAGTAATAATTGAATTATTAACTAATTATTAATTATATATAATTATATTATATATAGTTATACATATAATATTATTATATTATATGTATAATTACATATATTATTATATATATTATTAACTAATTTAATTATTAACTAATAATTTAAATAAATGAGAGATGTCTTGCAATATGAGTAGTACGTGGTGCCGAACATCACATGATCACCACTGAGCCAATGGTTCTTCTCTCTCTCTCTCTCACTCTCGCTCTGAGGGATTGTGGGTGATCATCCCCCATGCTTGGATGCTCGGTCTCAGTCTGCAGCGTTCGGCAGAAATCAGTGAGTTTTCAGAACGTTGGAAGGTGCCCACAACTGGCACTAGTGTATTTTTTGTCACTTCAAGGCACCTGTGGACGGTCCTATACTTTTCCAGACAAGAGTAAGCTCAGGAATGCTTTGCTTCAGTCATTCAGGCTGCCTGCAGTTAGAGACCCTTTCCTCTGCTGCCTTATCGCCAGTTACATTAAATACAGTCTATGACCAGAGTTGATTAATACTGTACTGTAGTCAACATCCGTGCGAGCATATACAATGGCCCCCGTGCAGAAAAAGATTCCATTGAGCTAACAGATAGCAGTGATTCCAAGAGTGATAGTGAAAGTCGTCCTACACCATAACCCTCCTCTCTCTTGTCTGCTTCACACCAGCCACGAAGATTTCAAAGGTAAGTGCAGGTTAATTTGTTTATTACTCTTTATATTTTGTATTTTATTTATTATAGTGTATTCTATTACAGTATTGTAATAATTTTGATACGAATATTTTCGGGTTCTGGAACGGATCATCTGAGTTTCCATTATTTCTTATGGGGAAATTCGCTTTGATAGACAAGTGCTTTGGATGACAAGCATGTTTCCAGAACGAATTATGCTCGCAAACTAAGATTTTACTGCACTTAGGTGCACACAAGAATTTGTATAAAATACAAACACCAATAATTACAAACAGAAAATTACACACCACGTTTCCAGACCATGGTGGTGGAGAAAACTCGTGAAAAATAAATTTCTAAAAATGAAGTGAGCACCGTTGTCATCTACATAGTTGTGTTAAGTGAATAAAGTATAAAAGTTTTCGGAAAATGTTTCTCTTCCTGGCAAAAATTATTTTTTTTCAAGAAATGTTTGACATTTGATCAAACTTCATTTTCAAAATGTCAAATACATTAATGAATACAATTTGTGTAAGTTGCTGAGTGCTCTCGATAATATTTTCAAAAATTGGACAAATAGATATTTGTAATGAAATCAAACTATCCCTTTTGCCCTGAAGCACTGTGGAGTGCCAGAACATATAAAGGTAACGTCTTGCCAACTCCCCTCTTTAGGAAGCAATGGCCTTTAGAAGGCATTGCCAGCGAGAGTACGTATTCAGTGTTTGGCTTGTGGCACCTGCTGTTCCCTTCACATGTGTGATTATCACAGTTGTGCAAGTACAAGGTCGAATCCTGTATTTAAAATTTTGAGGGGCACCTGGGTGGCTCGGTCAATTCAGGGTCCAACTCTTGGTTTTGGCTCAGGTCATGACCTCACAGGTTCATGAGTTCGAGCCCTGTGTCGGGCTTTGCGCTGACAGTGCGGAACCTGCTTGCGATTCTCTCTGTCTCCCTCTCTGCCCCTCCTGTGATCTTTCTCTCTCTCTCTCTGTCTCAAAATGCATAAATAAACTAAAAGAAAAAAGAAAAAAAGAAAATTTTGACATTATGCTCATCACGATTATTTTGCATTAATTTTGATTTTTAAGAAATGACAGCGAACCGGGGCGCCTGGGTGGCTCAGTCAGTTGAACGTCCGATTTCGGCCCAGGTCACGGTCTCACGGCTTGTGGGTCTGAGCCCCGCGTCGGGCTGTGTGCTGACAGCTCAGAGCCTGCAGCCTGCTTAGGATTCTGTGTCTCCCTCTCTCTCTCTGCCCCTCTCCCACTTGCTCTGTCTCTCTGTCTAAAAAATAATGAAAAACATTAAAAAAATAACAGAAAAGAAATGACAGCGAGCCATTTTTGCTAAATTTAATGGAATTTCATAGTCCAGTGGTAGACTAAGGCCATAGAATGAAGGGGCTTGGATCTCCAAGACAGAACAATTCTAATTCTAATTTTACTGCACAATGGCAATATTGACAGTGTTTGATGAAGAAGAAAGATATTCTGGGAAGACTCTCAATGTGGTATGTACCCAGTAAATATTATGTATTCACTAGGTTCAGGATGGACACCCAGAAGGAAAAGAACATAACAGTAGAGGTAGAAAGAACCTAGAGTTGCGCCAGTTCCATTCCTTCAGGTGAGCAAATGAAGAGCCAGAGAAGAAGAGCGACTTGAGAAAGGTCACAGAGACAGCTAGGGTGCTGAACTGGGGTCAGAGTCAAGGCTCCCCGAATCGTGGCACTGTATAACCCGTTCAGTTACGTAGAAGATGTTCATTAAGTTTCTACCGCTCTAGGCTCTCTTAAGCATGGGGATACAGAAATGAAAAGGCACATAGCCCTCGTCCTGAAAAAGGTCCCGGTCTTCTGGGTGAGCATCCAAAGCGTGGTGGGAGAGCAGGGGACGTGCCAGTGCGTCAACCTGGATTGTCAGGGAAAGCTTCTCAGAGGAGCCGCGGCATAAACTCAAATGTACAGGAGGAACAAGATGGGACTGCAGATGGACCGATGAATAGAGGGGAGGGAGGGCCTTCTCCAGGTGACATCACTGAGGAAGCCCAGGTACCCAAGAGTGCGATGAGCTTCAGGAACCACAAGGAGCCTCAAGTTTGAGGCTGAGTCTTTTGAGGGATGAGGTTGAACAGATTTTAAAGGGACCGGATTATGACACGCAGTGAAGTTGGAAGGGCAAGCGCTGAAATTTGTCTCCGCAAACTTGCTCCGCCAGTAAATAACCTTTGAGGGGCACCTGGGTGGCTCTGTCGGTTGAGCGTCCGACTCTTCATTTTGGCTCAGGTCATGATCCCAGGATCGAGCCCCGAGGTGGGCTGCACGAGGAGCGTGGAGGCTGCTTAAGATTCTCTCTCCCCCTCTGCCCCCTCGCCCTTACTCAACGCGCGCATGCTCTCTCTCAAAATAATAAATAAATAAATAAATAAATAACCAACCAACCAACCAACCTTTGAGCACTCTTTAAAAAAAAATGTTGGTAAGCCATTACTCATATTGATTGCCAAGTGCTTCAGCAGTTCCTAAAATTTTGCACCTGGAGTGCTTCACTTGTTTCAAGCTAGTCCTGACCCTGCTCTGCCTGCCCCTGTGAACTTCACGTTGTGTGAGACCCTGAGCCATCTCGGGACTCACGGCAGATTTTCTGCCAGGGCAGTGGGCCCCTGAAGTATGAGATGTGCAAAGTATCGACACCTGGTCTTTTCCACCCCTTGTGGAAATCCGGCGCCAGAAATCCCGGCGCTAGAAATCCTCAATGAACATTTGTTGAATGAAGGAAACATCGCAAGTGTCCGGGGAATACCTCAAATTCCTTACGGGAACTCTTTTGGTTTCCAACAAGGTCGTTTTCAGACTTTCTTTCTTTCTTTCTTTCTTTCTTTCTTTCTCTTCTGTAACTGTGATTTATTTGAGAAATGATTTACATAAACATTCTAGAAACCTTCTAGGCTCTTTTGCAGTCTGGGCCTTGACAGTTCTTTACATGCTTCTTAACTTATCAAATACACTTTCCTTCTCTGTTCCAGCTCCATTGCACACGTGCAAAGGAAAAACAAAAACTATGGCACGTGGGGAGTACACATTCAATCTCTTACTCATAAATAACATTTATTCATAAAGATCATTTTCAACTTCGAAGTTGAAGCAATTAAAATTGATAAATGCATGCACCAGTAAATATGTTCAGATAATTTAGTTGTTTGAAAATATATATGTTAGTTGCATGTTTAGGTTTATAAGAGATTGCCATTATGGCTCTACCGTTTTATGTTCCCACCAGCGAAACATGATTAATCCAGTTTCTCCGTGTTCTTTCCACTATTTGTGCTGTCACTCGGACTTTAGAAGAAAGGTATGATGGAGGCACACCACTTGTGGCCAGGGAAAGCCACCTCTCCAGACAGCAGTGTCCAGGCCACAAGGACCTTATGGCATCATCTGTCCCCGGATTGCCATTTTACAGAGACACACAGGAGGCCCCAAGGAGGGAAGGACCCATCCAGGATCATAGGCAGCTGGGGTCAGAGCAGAGTCTGGAAGCCAAGTCGGCACACCACCTACTGCATGCGCGGCTCCTTGCCCGGGCCCGGAAGTCTCATGTGTTTGAGCCGTGGCCGCTCTGTTGGCTGGGAACGGTATTTCTGTAAGCACGCTAAGCCGTGCCCCCGGCTTAGATGTTTCCAGTACGTGGTCTGCGAGTTTTCACCCACTGCTCTGAGAAATTAAATGCTGCCAAAGAAGCAGTGGGAACCTCACAACTCATTTTCCATCTTTTGAAAACTGTTTTTCTTTTTCTTTTCTTTTAGAGAGGGTGAGAGAGAAAGAGAGAGGGCGTGTGACTGGGGGAGAGTGGCAGAGGGAGAGAGAGAGAAAGAGAGAATCTTAAGCGGGCTCAGCACGAAGCCTGACTCGGGACTCCATCCCACAACCAACATGGGGCTGGAACCATGAGATCACGACCTGAGCCGAAATCAACAGTGGACGCTCAACCAACGGAGCCACCCCGGTGCCCCCTCATTTTCCATCTTAGAATCCCCTACAAAAGCACTCTGCGAAACCTCTATAATTAGCAGTCATTTCAAAAGTTGGGGTCTATTTTTAACTCTCAAGTAGAGGAAACTAAACTACCATCCCTGACAGTTCACGTGGCCCATCCGGTGATCTCGCTAGTTTATGTTGAGAAATGTAAAATCGAATCTGTTCTAAACTCTCACTTAATGCCACTTGATAAATGAACAATAGGAAGGTTAAACAAATCCATATCCAGATTAGTGGCTCACCTTCCTCGAGTCCCCGCTGTGGCAAAGTCCACCCAGTCAGAGGATAGGTATGTTCCCAATGCGATCGATGAATAGGCCCTCCCTTATGCACGCCTGCCTAACCACCTGCTCTGGGGTTTCTTCTCTGCGGCAGGGCTCCTCCCGACCGCCTTCGTGCAATGGCCATTTGATGCCTTTGTCATACTACAAGGTGGCCAGGCTGATGGACAATTTCCCTGGTCTCCACTCTCACGTGTTTCTGGACAGAGGAGAACACAAGGGAGATTCCTGGGGATTTTCAGGGGCAGGAGGGAAGCGGTGACCGTTTTGTGGCTCACACACTTTGTGGCCAATCTGCTGGGTCACCTCATCGGTTGTTCTCTTCCCGGAGTCTGACTTCGGCTTCTCTGACTCCAGGACCAAGAGGGTGTCTTCAGTTCCGTTCTGGAAGGCCTCTGCTTCTACAGGATACCCTCGTCTCTAAGGGCAGAGGCAAGAACTGCCATGGGTTTCCATCAATCCTCACGGAGTTTCAGCCGGTGCTTGTAGGTGTCAGCCTGGTCTCATCTCCCCTTCTTGCATGTTTGCCCTGCTTCAGCATTTCACGTGAGACAACAGCCTCATAGACAGAGACAGCGTGACTACCTCCAAATACTATATAAGGCCATATATATATATATGTATATAATATATATGTGCATATGCACATACATACATATGATATTTAAAATTATATCTATTTTATATATATTTAGAACTCTATACTATCTATGAATATATGTGTATACTACACACATATATTGGTTCTACTTTTCCTGCTTGAAGTGTGGCTGATACTGATTTTGGTGCTCAGAGTTCCAGAGAAACCTAGATCTAGGGATTGTTCTCTGAATTGCTTCTGTGTTTTCTGGAACACCTTTTTTAATCTCATGAGATTTAGAGGCATCAGCTCCCCTGTTTCCAGTGTTAAAGAGGCTACAGGTAGTGAGTGGCAGGAAGTGGCAAAGAGTTATTCAATTTGTGAATTTTATCTCCCTTTTAATCAGTGTCCATAAAAAAAAACAGGCTCTGAGTCACCAAGTATCTGTTACCTTCGAACATTGTGGTTGCAATAGAAAGTAGAACAGGGTTGGTTGGTTGCTTCTTAAATGTGTTGAGAACCAGGGAAAGACACTGAGGAGCCCAAGTTCTCACATCCCCTGGTCAAGGTCTAAGAAAGGACCTGCAGTATTGGCAAGTTGCCTTTGAAGAAGCCATTACCTCCAGTAACTGCAGTCCCGAGATTTGGGAAAACCGGATCCAAAGTATAATCCTGTAAGTGGCTCGATGTCTGAATTCAGGCTGCCATAAGAGAATACCAGAAACTGGCTTAAACAACAGACATTTGTTGCTCCCAGTTCTGGTGGCTGGCAAGTCCAGGATCCGTGTGCAAGTAAGGTCAAGTTCTGATGAGGGACCTTTTCCTGGTTTCCTCGCCTGGCGGTCCTCTTGAAGACAGCACTCTTATGACCTAGTTACCTCCCAAACACTCCACCTCCTATTACATTGGGGGTTAACATTTCAAGATATGAATTTTGAGTGGATGCAAACATTCAGTCCATAACACTGAATTACAACACATTGGATCCCAAATTCACAGGATGCCTTCTACTAATGTTAGGGCACTGAGTAGAAAGGAACAGAATCTCGACATTTATCATTGGGATATATTGGTCCATTGCGATGAAATTGTCTACCTTGACCCCGTAAGCTCTGTGAGTTTTCTTTGCTCCTCAGCACTCTACCACTCTTGCCCAAGGAGATTCAGTTTCCTCTTTTTCTGAAGAACCTGATGTGGTTTCTCTGAGCCAGTTCCAGGGCACTCAGATCCTCCTCAGAAGCTCCACCTTCCACCCCTTTTTGCTTCTGAGGAATAACTACACCCAAGTCCCCACAAGCACAGGGAGCGAGGTATACCCTGCCACCCACTGGGAGCTGTGCCATAACTGAAAAACTGTAAGCTTCTTCCCAATACTTATAACCAACAACTGCGGATATTTGTTTGGAAATGGCCCTTAAGGGTAGAGTATAAAAAGGTGGGAGAAATATAAAGTTGGATCAAGCCAAATGTCTTAATTTGGAATGATTAAAATGAGGTTGTGAATGAAATCTCTTTGCTTTTTGGGCTGGCTCCAGTAGTTTGCTTGGTTGGTTAAGTGAAATAAGGAACAACGGCCGCTTACTCTAAATTAAGGAGAAACGCAAGAACTTTCCTAGTGGACTATAGTGTGAGGCATCCAAAGGCCTCTGGGAGATTATGTTAGAGGGAATTTTTTTAATGTAAGATCTGCTCATCTACCTCTTGGAGGGTCCAGAAGACACAACTTTCACCAAGGCTGAGAAAAATTAATTTATAATCAGACCCCCAACATCTTTGAAGAGCTCTATGGTAGCTCCTGTCTGTTGGCCAGAAATTACTATGGAAACTTCTAACATCCATAAACACAATGGTCATGGTTGGAGTCCGAGGAATCAGAACCAAGTAGCAGAACTTACTAGCCAAAGACCAAGCAGGAACAGTTCTCATAATGAACACCAGAGATGGTATGATAATCAGAGTAGTCTGATTCCTAGATAATTTTGGCGTTGGTAGTTGATCATGGAGTTTTTGGAAATGAAAGAGATGTGCAGCCTACTAAATCCTTACTTTATCTAAGTGGAAATATTCGACATTTAGGAATAGAAATATAAATTTAATCCCTGAAACAGAGAGGCTTGGCCTCTCAAAGGTATGTTTACAAAGACAGATTATGACAGGAAGAGTTGGTATTTTCTTGAGCTTGTCTGATATATTTATGCCTTTCATATTGCCTTTAGGTTCATGACAGCAATTATCCTATTTTGGATTTACTAATTATTTTTAAAGTTTATTCAGAGAGAGAGAGAGGGATGGAGGCAGGGAGAGAGGGGGAGAGAGAATCCCAAGCAGGCTCCCAGTTGCCAGTGCGAATAGGGACTAGGGGTGGACTAGAGGCTGGAACTGACAAACCGTGAGATCATGACCTGAGCCAAAATCAAGAGTTGGACGCTCAACCAACTCAGCCACCCAGCTGCGCCAGGATTTAGTAATCATTAATTGATTAAGAATTATACCGGAGGGACCCTCCTGCCGGCAGATGCCAATATGGAATTAAATGTGCAATATATGTTTGGGGGTAATGTCTGTGAAGAATAAAGGTGAGAGAGAACAGGAGTCGGCGGGGGGAACCTTCAGGCCACACGGCTGATCTAGCACTTGTGAGAGGAGGGGACGAGGAAGAAGATTGGGTATGAAGGGTCTCAGGCAGGAGTGCAGCTGCGAGAAAGTCTTGGCCAGCCCAGCAGGGACGTCTGACACCGAGATCTCCCATGGAGGAGGTCCATGTTGGGCAGAAGTGGCCAGGGCCTATAATCCCCCCCCCCCCCATCTTTCTCAGTCCCTGGCTGGGGGAAGCCTGGGAAGAGCATGGCCTCAGCTCGACTGCTGCAGCAGATCCCTAAGGCACCACAGCTGGAAGCTCTTGGTTGACTGCATTCCTGGCAGGATCAGCCATTGCTTCCTCGATGGAGATCCCTGCCGCTCACGTCCATGGCTGCCGGAGGAATGCATCTAGATTGCAAACCTACGAGGCTGCCCGGGCATACACCTCAGGATTTGGTGTTTGAAGTGACACGGGATATTCCCAGTGGCTTTAATGCTTTGTGGGTGCATTAGAATTCAGGACAAGGCAAGCAAGCGCACAGTTTCCACTGGGAAAATTCTACTGTAGTCAACTATATTAAATGTACAGTCATTCACTAAGATTTTAAGAGGGTCAAATATTAATACAGAAATGAAAAGCTCAGGAGTAACTAAATTATTTGCTTTATTTAAAGCAGGATTTGAGGGGTGCCTGGGTGGCTCAGTCTGTTAAGCATCTGACTCTTGATTCCGGCTCAGGTCACGATCTCACAGTTTGTGAGTTTGAGCCCCACATCAGGCTCTGTGTTGACAGCACAGAACCTACTGGGGATTTTCTCTCTCTCTCTGTCTCTCTCTGTCTCTCTCTCTCTCTCTCTGCCCCACCCAGGCTCTCTCTTCCTCTCTCTCTCAAAATAAATAAATAAACATTAAAATAATAAAGCAGGATCTGAATCCTCAGACATATAGAAATGCTTACGCTATTCCCTGTAGTGGTCTTTTACACCAGTTAACTCAAAAGCGATCCAGTCTGCTGATAATGACAAATATTTGTGAAGGACTTTTGTTGATTAAAAAAAATCCCAAGTCTGACTTACATGAAGATGTTTATTACGAGTAGGTCATTTGATAGTACTTTAATATTTTGAATGCCAGTTTTCACTGAATCCCTAGTCAAATGTTATATATTTTTTCTTTCGAGTAGGCTTCATGCCCAGCGTGCAGCTCAATACGGGGCACGAATTCCCAACCCTAAGATCAAGAACTGAGCTGAGATCAAGAGTGGGAAGCGTAACTGACGGAGCCACCCAGGCGCCCGGAGTTTTCACTGAATCCCTACCTCTGCTCAGGTGCAAGTTTATGTCTGTTAGGGAAGTGAGGGGTAACCAGCACGCATCCTCCATTTCCCATGCTTATGCCCTTTTAATTCTCAAAACATCCACAGGAAGAAGATGCTATTTACATGCACATGTTATGGGCATGAAAACCAGGAATGGGAACTTAGATGGTCTGCTCAGCTTAATCAGGAGTAAAGAGGCTGCATCTGGGCCTGTCAGACTCTGGAGACTGCACACCCAAACACTGTTCCATAGGACCTTCTGTGAATTCAGTAAAGAATTTCTTGGGGAGGAGGGGCCAACAGCGGAGAAGTAGGGGGATCCGTACCTCCTGCATCTCTCAAAGAAGGGTTGAAGCCAAAGGACTTTGAACCCCAAGAGTTGGGGAGGAAAAGAGACTGAGCCTACTGGGGAGAAACTGGGACAACCTGACATGCTATAGGTGGGTGATTGAGAGTGGGGGAGATAAAATAGGCCGCGTAGGCACGGAGGGGAGGGATCTCCTTCTGCGGAGAGACAAAGGGAAGAGAAAGAGGAGCTGGCAGGCGCAGGACTGTATCCGGACAAGAGAAAAACCTTGGATTGGGATGGCGTGGGATCCCATCTCTAACTGCCGGGCTTTCTCCTGACTGGGGCTGGCTGCCCTGTTTGTGCACCTGGGGAGGAGGGAGCCACCTCCGGCTTTGGTGGTAGGCCAGGGGCGCAGTCTGCAGCAGGAGAAACGGGTCCCCTCCCCTGGAGTGCAGCTGCATGGGACAAAACCAGCCTGGACCACGTATCGGGCTGGCCTCGAGAGGCACGCCCCCGCAGTACTGGGGCACACGGAGCGGGAGTTTAAATCCCAGCCAAGCCCCCGGGGCACAGGAATCGGCGGAGCCAGACAGCATCGTCTGCTCCCACGGCACAGTGAGGACGGCTCCAAAGGAGTGATTTGGGACACCGGGTCGTGGAGAAAAGACTTGGGGGTCGCCATCTGTCTCCCCACCACCACCGCCAAGCAGGGCCTCGGGGCTAGGTCCCGGGGCCCACAGTGGAGGCAGGACCAGCCTACACCAAGCCACGCGCCTCCGCGCACTGGGTAACTGCGAGTCTCCTGGAGTGGGATAGACGCTGTGGAACCAGACGGACCCCTCCTCCAGATCAGCACTCTTGCATTGCCTGGATTCATTCTATATTATTCTCATACAGATATATCCTCGCTTCTGTTTCTGCTTCTTATCTCTTCCCTCCTCTGAGCTGGTTACTCTGGTTATTGGTTTGTTTAAACAGGCATGTTTAATTCATTCTCTTGCTACATGTTCTACACCTCCTTCTGTACTTTCCTTTCTCCCTCTCTGGAATAATCAAGCAGTATAGTTTCTTTGGGTAACTTTATCTTAGTTTCTTCTCCCCCCCCCCCGCCCCCCCCCCTCCACCTCCTTCTTTATTTTCCTTTCTCTCTTTCTGGATTAAGCCTTTTAGTCTCTCTGCCTGGTCAATGTTTATCTTTTCTCCCCCCCCACGCCCCCACCCCCGCCCCTATCGTTTCTCTCTTTCTATGTGCTCTTCCATCGGCACCACCTCCACCCTGTTCTTTACTTACAGCTGGTGCTTCCGGTTTTTTGCTTTTGGATCATTTTTCGTTTTTTGCTTTTTGTTTTTGTTTGTTTGCTTGTTTTATTTGTTTGCGTGTTTGTATGCTTTTGTTTCCTGTTTGTCCATCTGTTTGTTTTCCTGTCCAGGGCTACTTCAAGGAACGAAGCAAAGCACACGTGGTGGAGGGGCCAAAACATCGCTACAAGTAGGGAAATAAAATAACCAAAGTCACAACAACAGACAGCAAAAAACACTGTCCAAAAAAGACCTCCGGAAGGGCCAGGCCCGGGACAGTGTATGACCCTCCCCACCCCCCCCCCCCTTAATATAGCGGTGTTCACAGGTGCAGAGCACATAACAAGCTTTTAAAACTCATAAGGGACATAAAACTAGCAAAAATGATGAAATAGAAGAATTACCCTCAAAAGAAATTCCAGAAATAAGTGACAGCTAAAGAATTGATCAAAACTGATGCAAGCAACATAACTAAACAAGGTTTTAGAATGATAGTCATAAAATTAATTGCTGGGCTTGAAAAAAGCATAGAGGACAGCAGAGAATCTATTGATGCAGACAACAAGGGACTAAGAAATAGTCATGAGGAGCTAAAAAATGCTATAAATGAGGTGCAAAATAAAATGGAGGCGGCCACAGCATGGATTGAAGAGGCAGAGGGGAGAATAGGTGAATTAGAAGATAAAATTATGGAAAAAGAGTAAGCTGAGAAAAAGAGATAAAAAAAAAATCCTGGATTACAAGGAGAGAATTAGGGAAATAAGTGATTCAATTAAATGGAACAATATCCTTATCATAGAAATTCCAGAAGAAGAAGAAGAGAGAGAGAAAGGGGCTGAAGGTGTACTTGAACAAATCATAGCTGAGAACTTCCCCAATCTGGGGAAGGAAACGCATTGAAATCTAAGAGGCACAGAGGACTCCCTTCAGACATAACTTGAATCGATCTTCTGCACGACATATCAGAGTGAAACTGGCAAAATACAAGGATAAAGAGAGAATTCTTTTTTTTTTAATTTTTTTTAATGTTTTATTTATTTTTGAGACAGAGAGAGACAGAGCATGAATGGGGGAGGGGCAGAGAGAGAGGGAGACACAGAATCGGAAGCAGGCTCCAGGCTCTGAGCCATCAGCCCAGAGCCCGACGCAGGGCTCGAACTCACGGACCGTGAGATCGTGACCTGAGCTGAAGTCGGACGCTTAACTGACTGAGCCACCCAGGCGCCCCTGAAGAGAGAATTCTGAAAGCAGCTAGGGATAAATGGGCCTTAACATACAAAGGTAGACACATAAGGGTAGTAGCAGACTTATCTACTGAAACTTGACAGGCCAGAGAGGAATGGCAGAAATCTTCAATGTGATGGACAGGAAAAATATGCAGCCAAGAATCCTTTATCCAGCAAGCCTGTCATTCAGAATAGAAGGAGAGATCGAGGTTTTCCCAAACAAATGAAAACTGAGGGAATTCATCACCACTAAACCAGGCCTACAAGAAATCCTAGGGGGATTCTGTGAGTGAAATGTTGCAAGGACCGCAAAAGACCAGAGACATCACTACAAGCATGAAACCTACAGACATCACAATGACTCTAAACCCATATCTTTCTATAATAACACTGAATGTAAATGGACTAAGTGCTCCAATCAAAAGACATAGGGTATCAGAATGGATAAGAAAACAAGACCCATCTATTAGCTGTCTACAAGATACTAATTTTAGACCTGAGGACACCTTCAGATTGAAAGTGAGGGGATGGAGAACTATCTGTCATGCTGCTGGAAGTCAAAAGAAAGCTGGAGTGGCCATACTTATATCAGACAAGCTAGACTTTAAATTAAAGGCTGTAACAAGAGATGAAGAAGGGCATTATATAATAATTACAGGGTCTACCCATCAGGAAGAGCTAACAATGATAAATGTCTGTGCACCGAAAACAGGAGCCCCCAAATATATAAAACAATCACAAACATAACCAATCTTATTGATAAGAATGTGGTAATTGCAGGGGACTTTAATACTCCACTTACAACAATGGGTAGATCATCTAGACAGAGAATCAGTAAAGAAACAAGGACCCTGAATGATACATTGGATCAGATGGAATTGACAGATATATTTAGAACTCTGCATCCCAAAGCAACAGAATATACTTTCTTCTCGAGTGCACATGGAACATTCTCCAAGACAGATCGCATACTGGGTCACAAAACAGCTCTCAATAAATATAAAAGAATTGAGATCGTACCATGCACACTTTCAGATCACAATGCTACGAAACTTGAAATCAACCACAGGAAAAAGTCTGGAAAACCTCCAAAAGCATGGAGGTTAAAGAACATCCTACTAAAGAATGAATGGGTCAACCAGGTAATTAGAGAAGAAATTAAAATATGTATGGGAACAAATGAAAATGAAAATACAACAATCCAAACCCTTTGGGATGCAGCAAAGTCAGGCCTAAGAGGAAAATACATTGCAATCCAGGCCTATCTCAAGAAACAAGAAAAATCCCAAATACAAAATCTAACGGCACACCTAAAGGAACTAGAAGCAGAACAGCAAAGACACCCCAAACACAGGAGATGAAGAGAAATAATAAATATCAGAGCAGAAATAAACAATATAGAATCCAAAAAAAACAGTAGAACAGATCAATGAAACTAAGAGCTGTTTTTTTAAAAAAAATAAACAAAATTAATAAACCTCTAGCCAGGCTTCTCAAAAAGAAAAGAGAGAGGACCCAAATAGATAAAATCATGAATGAAAATGGATTTATTACAACCAATACCTCAGAAATACAAGCAACTATCAGGGAATACTATGAAAAATTATATGCCAACAAACTGGACAACCTGGAGGAAATGGACAAATTCCTAGACACCCACACACTACCAAAACTCAAATGGGAAGAAACAGAAAATTTGAACAGACCCATAGATAGTGAAGAAATTGAATCAGCTATCAAAAGTCTCCCAACAAATAAGAGTGCTGGACCAGATGGCTTCTCTGGGGAATTCTACCAGACATTTAAAGCAGAGTTAATACCTATCCTTCTCAAGCTGTTCCAAAAAATAGAAAGGGAAGGAAAACTTCTGGACTCATTCTATGAGGCCAGCATTACTTTGATTCCCAAACCAGACAGAGACCCAGCAAAAAAAGCGAACTACAGCCCAATATCCCTGATGAATATGGATGCAAAAATTCTCAACAAGATAATAGCAAATTGAATTTAACAGCACACAAAAAGAATTATTCACGATGATCAAGTGGGATTCATTCCTGGGCTCCACGGTTGGTTCAATATTCATAAATCAATCAATGTGATACATCACATTAATAAAGAAAAGATAAGAACCATATGATCCTGTCAATAGATGCAGAAAAAGCATTTGACAAAATACAGCATCCTTTCTTAATAAAAACCCTCAACAAAGTCGGGATAGAAGGAACATACTTAAGCATCATAAAAGCCATTTATTAAAAGGCCACAGCTAATATCATCTTCAATGGGGAAAAACTGAGAACTTTCTCCCTTATCAGGAACATGACAGGGTTGTCCACTCTCACCACTGTTGTTTAACATAGTGTTGGAAGTTCTAGCATCAGCAATCAGACAACAAAATGAAATAAAAGACATCAAAATTGGCAAAAATGAAGTCAAACTTTCATTTTTTTGCAGACAACATAATACTCTACATAGAAAACCCAACAGACTCCGCCAAAAGTCTGCTGGAACTGATGCATGAATTCAGCAAAGTTTCGGGGTACAAAATCAATGTACAGAAATCGGTTGCATTTTTATACACCAATAATGAAGTAACAGAAAGAGAAATAAAGAGACTGATCCCATTCATAATTGCACCAAGAACGATAAAATACCTAGGAATAAACCTAACCAACGATGTAAAAGATTGGTATGCTGAAAACTATAGAAAGCTTATGAAGGAAACTGAAGAAGACACAAAGAAATGGAAAAACATTCCATGCTCATGGATTGGAAGAATAAATATTGTTAAAATGTCAATACTACCCAAAGCAATGTACACATTCAATGCAATACCAATCAAAATTGCACAAGCATTCTTCTCAAAGCCAGAACAAACAATCCTAAAATTTGTATGGAACCACAAAAGACCCCGAGTAGCCTAAGTAATATTGAAGAAGAAAACCAAAGCAAAGGCATCACAATCCCAGACTTTAGCCTCTACCACAAAGCTGCAATCATCAAGACAGTATGGTATTGGCACAAAAACAGACACATAGACCAATGGAATAGAATAGAGACCCAGAATGGGACCCACAAATGTATGGCCAACTAGTCTTTGACAAAGCAAGAAAAAGTATCCAATGGAAAAAAGACTATCTCTTTAACAAATGGTGCTGGGAGAAGTGGACAGCAACAGGCAGAAGAATGAAACTAGACCACTTTCTTACACCATTCACAAAAATAAACTCAAAATGGATAAAGGACCTGAATGTGAGACAGGAAACCATCACAACCCTATAGGAGAAAGCAGGGAAAAACCTCTTTGACCTTAGCCGCAACAATTTCTTACCTGACACATCTCCAAAGGCAAGGGAATTAAAAGCAAAAATGAACTATTGGGACCTCGTCAAAATAAAAAGCTTCTGTGTTGCAAAGGAAACAATCAACAAAACTAAAAGGCAACGGACAGAATGGGAAAAGATATTTGCAAATGACAGATTGGACAAAGGGCCAGAATCCAAAATATATAAAGAACTCACCAAACTCCACACCGGAAAAACAAATAATTCAGTGAGGAAACGGACAGAAGACATGAATAGACACTTTTCCAAAGAAGACATCCAGATGGCCAAGAGACACATGAAAACATGCTCAACATCACTCATCATCAGGGAAATACAGATCAAAACTACAATGAGATATCACCTCACACTGGTCAGAGTGGCTAAAATGAACAAATCAGGAGACTATAGATGCTGGCGAGGATGTGGAGAAACGGGAACCCTCTTGCACTGTTGGTGGGAATGCAAACTGGTGCAGCCGCTCTGGAAAACAGTGTGGAGGTTCCTCAAAAAATTAAAAACAGAACTACCCTAGGACCCAGCAATAGCACTGCTAAGAATTTACCCAAGGGATGCAGGAGTGCTGATGCAGAGGGGCACATGCACCCCAATGTTTATAGCAGCACTTTCAACAATAGCCAAATTATGGAAAGAGCCTAAATGTCCATCAGCTGATGAATGGATAAAGAAATTGTGGTTTATATATACAATGGAATACTACTTGGCAATGAGAAAGAATGAAATCCTGCCATTTGCAGCAACATGGATGGAACTGGAGGGTATTATTCTAAGTGAAATAAGTGAATTAGAGAAAGACAGATATCATATGTTTTCACTCATATGTGGATCTTGAGAAACTCAACAAAAGACCATGGGGGAGGGGAAAGGGAAAAAAGTTACAGAGAGGGAAGGAGGCAAACTATAAGAGTCACTTAAATACTGAGAACAAACTGAGGGTTGATGGGGGTGGGAGAGAGGGGAATGTGGGTGATGGGAATTGAGGAAGGCACTTGTTGGGATGAGCACTGGATGTTGTATGGAAACCAACTTGACAATAAATTATATTTAAAACAAAAATAATTTTTTGTTTACAAATAGTGAAACTGATAGTACCCAGGATAACTTGCGTCTGCTTTAAATGTGCCCCCACTCATTCTGTTCTCTTGATTTTAAGTGGCCTCACCTGTCCACTAAAAATGAGCAAATCTAATCCAGGACAGCCCCCCCCCCCCGAAATTGTATACCAAGTGTTATGTATAAGGGTGCTTTTCTGTGAGAAGAGTCAGTAGATACAGTTAAATTCTCAATGAGGTTAAAGTTCTCTGCATGATAAGAGGCCACCATAGAGCCTAGGTTCTTCCAAATGCAGAATAAGTCAGTTTGGGCGGTTGTTTTCTTTTTCTTTTTTCTTTTTTCTTTTTTTGAGTTGAGATTATTATACGAGGAAGGTCGGCCTATTCACAATCCTGGGTAGAAGGGCATAGGAATTGTTTTAGCCTTAGTAATTTGAGCCTGTAGCAATAAATGAGATAAAGAGAGGCTATTCTAGATCCTAGAACATAGTGATGCAAGATACAAAATTTCAGACCATATCTCGTGAAGAGAAGCACATTTCCATGATCACTGTCTCTCCAAAGGACCATCCACTTCAGCTGAAATTGGTACAGAGTAAACTCCCTGCCACCTGGTAGCTGGCTGATCACTCTGGAGACTGGTGGCATATCAGGGGCTCCATGTTGGCCCTGCTTCTGGCCCTCAGAAGATGGGGCACTCAGCAGTGGCTGTGGTGAGGTCAGCCTTGGTGAGTGGAGGCCCATGGTGCTGGGCACGACCTCCATCCCTGCCACTTGGCCGCTTAGTTCTTGACCCCTCTGGGTTCTGACATGACTGCTGGGGAAGAGCCTGATGGATATTTACCAAATGGGTATGCTAGCCATCAGATTATTAAACTTCTGCTCTGCTAAGGTTATTCTTTACTGACCAATCTCCTGAGACACATTTATCTTTACATTCTATGCTCATCTGGACACATCTATCCCCCCACCCCTTCCTCACACCCCTTTGTCACAATTCTCTCATTGTGTTCCTTCAAAGTTCCTGACCATGCAGCCAATCAACTGGGCATAAAATACACATCAATATAGACTTATATCTTTGGCCATCTCTCCCTTCAATAAAAATGAATGACCAGGAGGCCAGCTCGACTTTCTGCCTTCTGGAAGGATTTCCTTGAACAAATTTCCTATAGAGTTGTCCCCTCTTGGCCTGTGTGGTAGGTGGAATTCTAAGTACGCCCCTTCAAGATTCCAGTCTTCTGGTTATTCAGTCTAACGCTAATATGAGCACTGCTGTGGTGGGTTTTGCAGACATACAGAGGCAAAGTGTTGGAGCAAGCCAGGCAGTCTGGAAGTTAAAAGACCCTTATCAGACTGACAAGGGATATGCTGTAAGAAAAACATGACATTGTGAAGTTTTCTTTTAATGTTTATGAAAAGGTTGACATTTCCTCAACTAGTCACGTTTTTACTAATTTACAAAGATTTAGTGTACACAAAGGTGATGACGTCGCATACATACATGTATGAATTTTTTATTTTCACAAGTTCATCAATGCTGGAGAACGTTCCAGTTATGACTTTCTTGTGATTTATTTAGTCCTTCCAGGACAAAAATTGTACCTTTTTCTTTCAAAATACTATCAAAGACTGGGGCACCTGGGTGGCTCAGTTGGTTGGGTGTCCGACTTCAGTTCAGGTCATGATCTTACAGTCTGTGAGTTCAAGCCCCACATCGAGCTCTGCACTGACAGCGTAGAGCCTGGAGCCTACTTCAGATTCTGTCTCCCTCTCTCTCTGCCCCTCCCCTGCTCGCACTCTGGCTCTCTCTCAAAAATAAAATAAAAACATAAAAAAGTTTTTTGAATAAAAAAAGAAATACAATCGAAGATGAGAATGTAAGGATTTAAATCTGAAACATCACTCAGCAACAAGGGTATTTGTTCATGTTTGGTTATGCAACTTAACAGCAAGGAAATTTCACATATGAAATTCCAAAGAATCCCTACGTGCAAGCTATCCACACAGGGGGAAATCTAACTAACTCTAGTAGCAGGTGCTATAATGAGGCTTAATGAAAATAGGGGATAGATAGATAGATAGATAGATTTCTTAAAGTCCTCATCATGGGTGGTTGTGCACAATTATATAGGCACCACGCATTAGTTTTCTTCCAGAGGAAAAGGACTTTGTGAATAATATAGTTTCATTTCTTGTGTTTATACTTAGATTGAAATGGAGTATGTAGGAAGAAGCACTTACAAAGTGGTAGAATAAAAACTTCTGAAAACCCACTGATGCAAAACGGCAATGAGAACACTGGCAAATGTTGTCAAGGTTTCAGCACTCTGGAATTAACCAACGGGGCTGCAAAACTCGGAACGATGTTTATGCAAGAAAACTGGCTAAATCGCAATGCTGACAGCAGACTTTGTGGTGTTTTAAACTGCCCTCTTCCTAACCTCCTCTCTTCTGCTCCCCAGTAGCCTTGAAAATTGACTCACAGCTCCCGTTGCTCTGCGAGGCGGCAACCTAGCAGCCGCACTGAAGGGGAAGAAAGAGATTTAGAGCTTCCGCAAAGCTCCGTTTCCAGACGGTTGTCACTATTCGAGGTGCCTGGTGACTGCCTGGAAAGCACTGCTGTCAGGACTGTGCGTAATTCCGCAGTCTGAGAGCTCCCTCTGTGTGCACAGCCCTGTTGGCAACCTGATGCTCCTGTACCGAGTGTGGAAGAGAAGGGGTGATCCTGTTTTGATTTTATGAGCAATATTTCGTTTTTTAAAAAAAAGTTTATTTAATTTGAGAGGGAGAGAGAGAGAAGAAGGGCAGAGATAGAAAGAGAAAGAATTCCCAAACAGGTTCCACACCGTCAGCACTGAGCCCGACTCGGGGCTGGAACTCAGGAACCACAAGATCTTGACCTGAGCTAAACTCGGCCCTTAACAGACTGAGCCACCCAGGCGCCCCAATGAGCAACATTTCTAACTCCCCCCCAAGAGTAATGTGCAAAGCAGATTTGTGCTGGCACTTTCGTAGCAAAGGCTTTTAACTTTTTCTCACGAATACTTGCTGCATTTTATCATGTGTGGTCTTCATCTATTAGGATGATCATATCATCCTCCTCTTTTACTGTTAATACGGTGTGCCAGCTTTTGATTTATTCCCTCTCCGCTCCAAATTCACACTGTTGGCTGCTGGATTGAAAAATGTTCTGGTTCCTTTAAGTTTTCCTGTGGCGTCAGTGACCGAGGTCTGTCTGTAGGGGGCGCCTGACACATGCTAGCGGGGGCGTGGGGGGTGGAAAGACGTGCTTCGTGGCGCTGGGGGACTGGCACAGCAGGCTCCTGGGGGCCCGAGGCTTCTCCAGCACCCGGCTCTGCGCCGAGGAGTTGCAGGCCCGCTGCCCTGCAGCGCGCCTGCAGCATCCGGGGTCTGCAGCTTGGCTTACACCCCCCGGGAAAGTAATAATGTATCAGTCCTCTGGCCACACACGTGCCTGTGCACACCACTCCCAGAACCCTTAGAGGGCGCATTTCCAGCAACTCCCAGAGGGCACGTTTCTAGAAAGTTCCACGTGAGAGGCACCACAGCCTCACTGCCATTGTGCGGGTTGCTGCCAGGCTCCGGGAACAAGGTCAGGATCTTCACACTCGGAGCGCGGATTCTTTTCCCTGCGAGCTCTCCCTGAACTCGGGGGGCGTGTCTCCCTTAGGTGCGGTATCTTGCTGGGTGATCTGCCTCAGCTCCGTGGAAACAGCTCCTCGGCTTCTGGCCTCAGCCCGGGGGTGGGCCAGTTTGGTGCTCGGAGAGACAGAGTGCCGCGAGGGGCGTTCCTCGTGGAACCGTCTCGGTGCTGGGGAGGGGACTCTCGTCCGGGGGCTTATCTCAGTCGTGAGCGGGGCCGGGGGTGTTTCCTGGCAGTCCGCCCGAGCCGTGCGAGGGCAGCGTTTCCTCGGCGCGTTGCCTCAGCCCCTAGGTTCCTGCCCACGAGGGCCACTGCCTCAGCCTGTGGGAGCCTCTCCTCGGGGCTTGGCTCAGCCTGAGGGGGCACTTTTCCCTGGGTGCTCTGTCGCAGCCACGATGGCGGTGGGCTTTGCTCGCGTCGGGCGGGTCCCCGGGCGGGGTGGGGGGGGGGACGCTTAGTCCTGGGGAGGCTTTCATGGGTGCCGCGTCACAGCCAGTGCGGGTGCTGTTCCTCGGGTGTTTAAGACTGGAGTGAAAGTCGCCCTCGGGGGCTCTGTGTGAGCCGTCGGGGAGACAGCTTGACGTTGGGTCCTTTCTCAGCGCTGGCGGCTTGGGCTCTTTCTTGGTGCTCCCTCTGCTGCCATCTGGGGAGCTGAGACTGTCGTTGGAAAGGTCCGTCTGTGCACAGAAGGGGGACTCCGCCTTGAGTGCTCCGCCTCAGCCCTGGCCGAGGAGGTGTCCCTTCTGCAGTGGGGGGACTAGGCCCCGGCTGCCGTCTCAGCCGTGGCTGCGGAGCCGTGTGGGGCTCTGTCTCAGCCTTTGGGGGGAGGTCTTCGTTGGGTGCGCGAAGGCACTCTGCGGGGAGTTGTTCTTCCATGGATGCTGTGTTGCAGCCTTGGGCACAGTAATTTTCCTTGAATTCTGGATCTAGTCTTGGGGGAGTTTCATCCCACTTTTTAACTATCACCTGGGGCATCAAGCTGGGGACCTGGGTCCACAGTGTATGAGAGTTGGTTACCGTTACATACTCACAAACACTTGGTGTGCAGGCAGTCTTGAATCTCAGCCACCCTGCTGGGTGTGCAGGGGCCTCTCCTTAAGTCTAAATGTGCATTTTGTGCTGATTAGAGGTTGACTGGCCATTCGTGTGTGTGTGTTTTACGAGGTGCCCTTCCAGGTCTTTTAGCCACATTTCATTGAAATATTTGTGTTTTGCTAAATTGATTTGTAGCCCTACATATATTTCTATTTCTGTGCATATTTAAATATATCATTCTGAGTATCTTCTGCAGATCTGTTTTGCTTTGTCACCATCTCAATAGTGTCATTTTGATGAACAGATATTCTCGGTTCGAATAAGTGTATTGAACAGTCTCTTCTTTCTGGTCAGTGCTTTTATTTTTTCAAAACCTTTCCTACTCTAAAGCCATGAAGGTGACGTCCTAAGTTTTGTCCCAGATTTCCTATTCATCTGATATCAATGTGGTGTGGATGGAACTGAGGTCAGAGAGGAGGCGCATTTCCCTGCAGGGACCGGGTGGACTTACCGAAGGGACCACAGTGGTTCGTGGGCCCCAGTGTCAGCCATCTAGCAGCTGTTATTTCCGGATTGATTTCTAGACTCTCTAGGCTCTTGCACGGGTGTATCCGCCCACCCTTGCCCCAGTGCCACGTGCTTGCCATGCTCCTCCTTTCCAGGAAGTCTGCTGGCTGGCGTCTTACCTCTTCCAACCTGCTTTCTCTGAAAGACTGTCTCAGCCCTTCCACTGTTTACTATCAGCTCACTAATTTCCCCAAAAGGAACAAGATGGAGTTTTGAAATTTGAAATAGAAAGTTATTTACATTTAAATATGATTGCAATAGTTATTCCTGGCAGAAATGACAATAATGACTTAATGAGTCTTGCAATCCATAAAAAAAATGTATTTCTCTCCATTGCCTTGAGGCCTGAAGCATCTCTCAGTGGTGTTTTTGTGTTACGTATAGTTCTGTGGGACACCTGTCATTAGGTTTACTCCCTGGGTTTTGATGTTGTTGACACTGTTTGCAATGGTATTTTAATTTTCTTTTTCTAAATATTTTGGTTATTACAGAGAAGTAGATGTGGTTTTTGATCCTTCCTCCTGAATATAATAAATTCGCTGTTGTTCACATATCAACTCTAATTGTTTGTATCCTTTTGGATATTCCATGTACAGAAAAATGTCATCTGTGAATGACAGTTTTGCTTTTACCTTTCCACAATTTATACTTGTAATAGTTTCTTGGCACTGCTGCAGTTTTTATGACCTCCATATATTTTTGAATAGATAGTAGACGTCCTTGTCTGGTTTACAAACTTAGGTAGAAAATGTTTGGTATATCGCCATTAAGTATTATGTTTGCTATAGGATTTTGGGGGGTGAATACTCTCTATTAGGTTAAGGAAACTGCCTTCTATTCTCAGTTGCTGATAATTTTTAAGCATCAGTAGCTTTTGAACTTGGAAACATCTATAAAATTAATAATGGAAACTTTCCTTGTTTTTTTTTTCTAAATACAATTGGACTGATCAAATTTTAAACCAATGTTGCCTTCATGAAATACACTACATCATAACATGATGCATATCTTTTATTTTTGTTTGCTAATCTTTTGTTTAGAATTTTTATATGTGTTTTCAGGAAAGGAATCTTGGCCAGTAGTTTTCCTTTCTTCTATGTCCTTGTTAGATGTTGGTGTCAGGTTTATACTTGCATCATAAAATGAGGTGGGAACTGGTCCAAGAGTTTATGTAACACTGATATTATTTCCCCCTAAATTCCTGGAGTACTCATCAGGGAAGCCTTCTGGATAGGAAGTTTTTGTTTATTTTTAATTTTTTAATGTTTTTAATTTTTTAAAATTGGATAGGAGTTTTAAATTGTTAATACTTTTACCAGATACAGGAGTTCTAGATTTTCTCTTTCTTCTTTAGTAAAATTTTGGTAAGCTTTATTTTTCTCTAAGTGTCTCTATTTTATCTCAGCTAATACAATGGAAGGTGCCAGGCAGGAGCCTTGAGAAAGCAAAGGAGGGGTGGTCCCCGGGTTGGCCTGGAATCAGGTTTGAGAACAGATCAACTCCCTGTGCTGCTCAACCCTCATATGGTCACTTTACTCCAGGCCCTGACTGTGAACATTTTGAGTTCAAATGCAATCGAAGGTTTATATTCAAAGTTAAATGCAGTTAACATCTTGCAGTTCGAATGGTACTAAAGTAGTTTTCAGGGGATGACAGTTCTCAGGGAAAGGGATTCACACTCACCAGCATCACAAGAGATCTGCTGATAAACAAGCATGTCAATGGCAGGGTGACAGATGTAGTCGAGGTGATGGAAGTCGTGCTCAGCAGTCTGACACGCTCTTCCCTAGTCACTCCTGTTCCTGGATTTCTTGTGACTGTGGTCCAATGCAGCGCGTGAGGCCTCACAGCAGGGATTTCGGGGACCTTAAGTTCTTGTTCTGGCCACTCTTGATGTGGCCACCCCCGCCTCATCTCAACACTTTATTCTTTTTTAATTTTTTAATGTTTTTATTTATTTTTTAAACAGAGAGAGACAGAGCAGGAGCAGGGGAGGGGCAGAGAGAGAAAGAGGGAGATGCAGAATCCGAAGCAGGCTCCAGGCTCGGAGCTGTCGGCACGGAGCCTGATGCGGGGCTCGAACCCACCAACTGCGAGATCATGACCTGAGTCGAAGTCGGACGCTCAAACGACTGAGCCACCCAGGCGGCCCTCAACACTTTTATAAGATGGTCTGTTCCGAGCAAAGGGATTTTCATGACCAGACCAAACTGAAGGCTGCATGCTAGCAACCCCTGGAGAAGGCATCAGTACTACCAAACCCTCCCACTGCTCCTGGGACTCTCTGGGCTCCAGATCCCTTCTGACTCCACATCTTCTCTTCCTTACCTTGGCCCTGAGTTTTTGCCACAATTATAGCTCTGTGAAATACTGAATAAATTAGTACGAGTAGAGCATTTAGCAGAGTAGAGCATTTAGCTGGCTGGTATGAAATGCTCCATGAAAATAATTCTCCCCTTTTGTACTTCTCCTTAATGGGAACTGTCAATGATTCAGAAAAGGAATTTGTCCCCAGTTCATTCCAATATGATGGGGCAAATTTGGGGGTTACCCTTAAATGAGAAGACCTTTCAGCTAGTCTGTCATACCAATATGTGCCAATTGATCTATGAACAATATTGAGAAGTGCCCATCACAGGGCTCCTAGATGGACACATTGGACTCTGTGCCATTGGACACGCGTGGATTAAAGATTTCCACCTCCTGTCCCCTCACCCTCGACGAGGGGCATTCTGTAAAGACTCGGCCAATATCGATAATGTATTTAAATCAAAATGGAAAGGAAACTGAATTATTTCCCCTGAAAGGGTTGACACAGAATGTTATTTACTTTGTCAGCGAGGTAATCATGTATTTATTTAATTCTGGCTGAGGGGTTCGCATCCTGCAAGTGAGCTGATTCATCGTGTACAATGTTTGCCTTTGGACTACGCTTGTAGGATAGCTTCCTCCCAAGCTTCCTCCATTTTCTCCCTAGAGGGATGGAAAAGAGGCTGGGGCTCCTGAGAACGGAGTGTTTGTGGGGGCATGATAAACCTTGGCCCTTGAGAAAACTCACATTAACGATGGAGAGGCATGTTGTATACACATATGTACAATGCAGCTTCAGCATGGTTGCATTTTTTAAGTTTATTTGTTTATTTTGATAGAGAGAGAGAGAGAGAGAGAACCAGCGGGGGAGGGGCAGAGAGAATGAGAGGGAGAAACCCGAGCAGCCCTGAGTCAGGGCTCTGTCCCACGAACCGTGAGATCATGACCTGAGCTGATATCAAGGGTCTGAGCCATCCATGCATCCTAGTTTGGTTGCATTTTTGTCATTAATGGGCTATGTTTCTGATGCTTCTCAGGAAATGATGACCGATAAAGCAGAGGAGTCTGCTGTTGGGCCCGAGAACCAAATGAAACGTCGTGGAGAACCCATGACTTCTCCTCTGTGTAAGAGAAGACTGACCATGGCAATGCTGTCAGTGATGCCGGAAGGAGAGGGAGCATCCGAGGCCGGGGGCTCAGCCGTGTGGTTGGAAGATGGTGAGGATGCCTGTCCCCCACCCCCTTCCTGACCTGCCCCAGTGCAGCCTGGCCTCTGGCTCCTCCCTGCCAGGGAGCAGTTCCCTCAAGGTCACCGGCTTTGGGTGACGCTGCCCTTAATTTCTCATCCACATTAGGCACAGGTGTTCCCGCTCTCCTTCATGGAAACCTTCCTGGATTCCCAAGCTCCGCACTCAACTGGTTTCCTTCTCCTTATTGAATATTCCTTTTCTTTCATTCTTTTTTGAGTCTTCTGGCTCTCCTCTTAATATTGTACTCCTTCCTGGATCCCACCATCGGGATGTCCCTCTACCCACCTCCTCCTCACTCAGCAGGTCGCTGCACTAGCTTCTGACCTTACAGCCTGCTCTCCCACTTGACCCTCCTGACCCATCACTGCCCTGCAGCCCGACTGACTCTGTGCGCAAGGAAATCCGATCCTGCCACGTCCATCCCGAAACCCGCCACCAACTCCCCCCGAGCACTCAGAACACGATTGGAGCTCCCGACGCTGGTCTACACGCTCTGCAGGACCCGGTCCTGCCCTCCTCTCCTGCACGCGTCCTCTGGGTGTCCTCCTTGTTCTCTCTGCCTCTGTCCTTTGCTCCACGGCCCCGGCTCGTCCCCTCCTAGGGCCCTGCACTGGCCCTCACGGCAGCCAGAAGTCCTCCTCACGTGCACAGGCCGCCCTGTCTCCTGCTCCACGGGTCACCTCCTCAGAGGGCCCTGCCCCACCGCGGATCCTGGAGGCACCCCCTCCTGCTCTCTGTCACATCCCTGATGTCTTCCTTCCTAACACGAGTTCAAACTGTATAACTCCCTTTACCCACTTTACACATACTGTCTGACTTCCCCATGAGGATGTAAGTTCCACAAGGGTAGGGATTGTTTCTGTCTGTCACGTTCACTGCCGATCTCCCAGCATTTGGCTCAGTGCCTGGCACAGAGGAGGCTGAGTAAATGAAGGAGAGGTGTCAACATGATGTAGAAAATAATTCATCTTCCGAGACAGAAAAGACAGATGAGGAAGATCATTAACTGACTGGAGTGTTGGTGATGGAGTGCCAATATCAGGCATGCTGACATCAAGTGGCACGTTCAGCTTTTTACCTTGTAAACGGCATCAAAGGGGCATTAAACCATGAGTGCCAGGGCCCTGTGAATGTTTGTTTACTGGTTGTACTGCCCAACTACATTTCTGTATGCATGCAGAGTGCCAAGAATGTAAGAGGCTTCTTTGTTCTGTTATTTTTCCTGAAGTCAAATTTTCAGGTCGGATACATGGATCCGGTGTATCCTCCTGCTATGACCTAAGACCTTGAGAGACTGTGGAGCACGTGGATGTCCATGCGGGGTCGTTGAAATGCCTGCCGTTGCAGCTCCGCATTACACTTGGTTTCCAGATGCACCTGTCGTTCACAATATCCACAGCAGGCGAGGGAAAAGTGGTCGATCCCTACTGATAGCTTCTTGTCAAAATCCGTTCGCCCAGAGCCTATGAATATGGCAGGAGATGGTATTCCACACCAACCAATTGGACTCTCTGTCTCGTGACTTAACCCGTCTCAGCAAAGGTGGGCTGAGTCACAGACCTGGCAGTAATGCACTGGCGGGAGGAATCATTACCATCCGTCTCTCTACAGATGATCCCAAGGTCACCGCAGTATCTGTGCTGGAAGAAGGGCCAGGGAAACCGCCAAAAACAATGGAAATCACTGCGGAAATGAAACATCAATTGAAGAAGGAAATTCAAAGATTTGGACAACGTAAGTAGAATAGGAATTTTCATAAGTGAAACCACAGGAAGTCTTTCTCATTCTATGAGTTCAAAGTTTTTTTAAGGTTACTTATTTTGAGAAGGGGGGGCAGAGAGAGGGAGAGAGAGAATCCCGCAGCCTCTGCACTGACAGCGCCGGGTTGGATCTCATGAACTGTGGGGTTATGACCTAAGCTGAAATCAAGGGTTGGATGATTAACCGACTAAGCCACCTAGGCGCCCCTCTCATTCTGTGATTTAGACTGGATTCCACAGAGCTCTTACGGCTTATCCTTTCCCAGAATTGGGTTTTCACATAATTTAAGACAGTTCCTCTTTATTGTGACTAAAATGTCTCAGTACTTTGTTCTTTTTTTAATTTCTTAATTGTTTATTATTCGTAAGGGTTCCATGGGTAGCTATGTTTCGGTGTCCGGATGTAAGCATGTAAAGCACAAGTACTATGTAACATTCTAGCCCTTGAATGATTGCTGAGGCAGCAGATACACCAAGATTGAGTTCTGCCTCTTCTTTCTACTTTAGAAATACTGACAGTTTTTTTTCTAAATATATCCAGAATATGATAGAGTCTTCAAACTGCTTGAAGGAGTGCAAGAACCTCTGGAATTGCGGCAAAAATTTTGTTGCATTTTGCAGGAGGAAGGCAACAAGGTGGGTACAGAGAGAAACTCCAGTATGTTTCACAGCAGGGCCCAGGGAGGTGCTGGGCAAAGGGTGGGGACAGGACTGCCTGGCTTTCTTAAACCCTGACCCTCATTCAGAGTTCATGCTGTCTCTGTAGTTATTTAGATTGATATTATCTGATCTGCCTCATTCTTCCAAGCTCAATAAGACTTCTATTCACAACAAAATTTCAGGTGGGTGTGGACCATCAACCGACACTCTTTGTATTTCCTAGATTGTCTCTTACCATGAGGGTCCATTTTCTATTCCCATGTAGATTGGAAGCTTCTCTTTCTGTTCTTCACAGAGTTTCCATAATTATGGGTTCTTGGATATCTTTTGGCTAGTGACTTGTTTCTTTGTTTTCAGATTTAAAAGACAAGACTTAATAAGCCACCTTGAGACAGTACTAGAAAAATTGGAATCAGACCAAATTCTCAACGAAGATAATCCCACCCCAAATTTATAATCCTACTAGTGAAATGATCAATAACAAACCAGAACAAGATGGCTGCCTTAGAATGGAACCTGATATTGTTGATGCCTCCTCACATGTGTTAGTTAAGACAATTGTCTTCTTGAGGCTAAGAAAAAGAGTTGGAACTTAAATGTTATAAATTTCTGTTATTAAAAGCTGGGCATTTTCCCTAAGTATTTGGTTTGAACAGACGATTTATTGTGTGTGTGTGTCTGTGTTTGCCTTCCCCCTGAAATGGGGGACCCCACGAAGTCACCAGGTTGCACTGAATCCTACTCCTCAGCGGGTCCCAGGCCTGTAGCTGGCATTCATAACTGTCTTGTCCACTAGCCATTTCTTCTTCGTTTTGCCTGAGAGCTGTCTCAGCCTGAGGGGTCAGTGGGCTCCTCCTGAGGGGATGACTCACACCTTAATTACAGATGGACCTGACCAGTAGATGTCCTCACTGAAGTGAGTTGTTATAACTTCCTTTGACTGGAGTCAGCACCGTGAGAGCGCCGGGAGACACCCAAACCTCGCCGACATATTCCTCCTCAGTGTCTTGTGTCGTTGCGAGCCAGTGTCCTTAACACTCGGGTTCCGTCTCCCCACCCTGTGCAGGCGCCCCGTGTTTGCCTGACGGTGGGGAGAGACGAGCATCCAGACTGACCGCCGGGCAGCGTCTGTTTCCATTTCAGCGGAGTCAGGGTAGGGGCTCTGGTGGAAAACAGTCCTCCTTTGGGAAAAGACCTCCAGTACGGGGAAGCCTGAAGCTGTGGGGACAGGAAGCAAAATTTCGCTACTGGATGCGTGGGAGTGAGAGTGAGCGGAGCCCCTCACATTGCCATCCCTTCAGTAAGGAAGACGTGATCACGCCTACGGGAGGGACAGCTCTCTCTCTTGGCAAATGAGGGAGAGCGTGACAGCCTCTAAACTATATTGTCCCAGCCCCTCAAGGTACCGTCTCCAAGTTAGAACCAAAACTGAGGCTTTGAAAGATCATTCTATGATTTTTTTTGGAAACTTCTGCTTGGGGATGATGAGGCAGGTCATAACCCTAGTGAATTCGGTGAGCATGTGCCCCGAGAAGCAATATCCTTGTTTCTAAGTGATGCTGCCCGGAAATCCATGACAGGAGATCAGGCGTTTTCTAAGTCCATGGATGTTGGGTTTCTCAAAAATCGATGGGTGGGAAGGAAGATCCATCGGCAGAACCCAGGTGCAGCTACCTTTCCCTGAGGAAAGAGACCAAGATAATCAACCTGCCACCTGGTAGCTGACTGACCACGTGGGGGAATGGCGCCATATTGGGTTCTCGTGTGGGTCTGTGTGACTGGCGCACAAAGAAGTCAGCAGTGTCTACACAACAACATCAGTCCTGGTGCGTGATGAGCCATTACTACTTGGAGGAAGAGGGGTGCCTGTAAGGAGCTATGGGTGTGGTCCTGGGAGCTCAGAGTGGCCTCAACTGAGAGACATAAAGGAATTGGCGACCTCACTCCTACAACCTGAAGAAACTAGACCTGACAATGACCTGACAGGGCTTGGAAGCAGGTTTTCTCTCTTGAGTTTCCAGTTAATGACTCAGCATGGTCAACAACTTGACTTTAACTCCATGAGCCCCTGAGCAGAGAAACTCATAGTACCTGCCTGGAATTCTGAGCTATGAAACTGCTTGAGAATACATTTGTGTCATTTCACGCCGCTAAATATGGACAAATTTATTATGCAGAATTATAATATTAATATGGGTCTCTTATAGTTTGCCAAACCATAAGAGACCCTTAAATACAGAGAACCATTTCAGGGTTTATGGGGAGTGGGGAAGAGGGGAAAATGGGTGATGGGCACTGAGGAGGGCACTTGTTGAGATAATCACTGGGAGTTGTATGTAAGTGATGAACCATGGGATTCTACCCCAAAAACCAAGAGCACACTGTATACACTGTATGTTAGCCAATGACAATAAATTGTATTTAAAAAATAAAAGAAAAATAATATGTACAAAATGCTTGTATATTGGGAAGTAACAACTGCAAATCAGACATGATGTGTTTCTTTTCCCGTCAAGTGGTCACAGGGACCTCCCATGTATGTGGCCATGGTGGATCCTCAGAGAACATCTTTCTTCTGGGCCCTACTCCAAGCTAGCACGTTTTAAGGTAACATGTCAGTGGGTCATAGAACCACAAAATCACAAAACCATAAACCATGTTATCACCAGCATCTGATAGGCCAACTCTTTGCTATATGTCTCTTTTTGAATGGTAAGAAAGTTCAGATTTACCAACTTGCTGTTCACCATACAAGCATAATTGTGACATGCCCCAGACTACTGTATCACTAAGCATTTCACTAAATTGCAAAGCCTCTGATTTTGTGAGAATTCTTTCCTACGCTCTGTCTTTCACCTGTGTTGCCAATGTGTCTATATTAGTTTCTCCTTCCTTCTCAATGACAATAACGTCATGGAGGTAAAGGAATAGTGCAGTGCCCGATGTAAGGGACAGGTGGTGAAGGCCTGTGAGGAGTAGTTTATGCCATAAGCTTAGAGAGTTGATACAAGCCTGAGGTAGGAAGTGAGGGTGCCTTTTCCAACTGAAGGCAAACTCTTTCTGGCTAGGTTTTCTAAAAGAGAAGAAAGCATTTGCTCATTCAAATGTACTTACCAGATGCCCAGGAATGTGTTAATTGCTAAAGAATGGAGCTTCAAGGAAAACAGCAGCTATAAGTGAATAAACAGCCAACTAAGTTTATGATATTTTGCTGTCATTGTCCAAGATGTAAAAGTTCTGCACGGGCCAAATAGGTAAGATGAAAGGGACATGCTCAGAGTCATCACCATGAAGCTTTCAAATTCTTGATGGTGCCACTATCACCACTGGATGGATTTGGGGAAACCCTGACACCACTGAGAGACGGGACTGAGGTAAAATTCCATCAATGAGGAGGAGGAGCCAAGATGGCAGAAGAGCATGGAAGTTTTTTGTGTGTCTCGTGTCCATGAAATACAGCCAGACCAACACTAAACCATCCTACACACCTAGAAAACTAATTGGAGGATTAACACAACAATCTGCACAACCTGAACCCCAAAATTCAGCAGGTACATGGCGTGGAGAAGTGAACTTGGGGAGAGAGAAGGTGCAGGAAGGGAGGTGCTTTTGTGAGCGAAGAGAGGACAGAGACTGGTGGGGGGGTGGAGAATATGGGAAAAGCACCCTTCCCCAAAGCAGCTGGAGAGAAAACAGAAAATTGGAAACTGCCACAGGGACTAAATTAAAAAGGGAGAAAGGAGAAAGGAGAGGGTTTAAATTCCATTAAGACTGTAAACGAGGGGAGCACAAAGGCTGCAACTCCCCAGCTTGATACCTGGCGGTGCTCTGGTGGGAAGGGCGAATCCTCAGGAACAGAGTGGGTCCAGGAGGTTCTCGGGCCACACAGGGAGAAGCGGTCCGCTGCTGGAGGGACATTTGGTAGAGACTGTTGAAGCCACCTGGTCCCAGCAGACCCCGCAAAACAGCCACATTCGCTGGTGCTGGAACAAGGTCATTAAGGGCGAAGCCTGGTGCCAGATGTGTGTTGTGATTTTCCTTAATCCCTGAAATGCTGCTGCTACGCTGTCTCGTGAACTTTTTCTGGGGCGGGCTGGCACCTGGCCGCAGTCTCGGGGTCCCGCCCGCGTTCCTGGGTGCAGCCGACATTCGGCCATCGCTCATTCGGCCTTTGCTCTGTGAGACCCTCCCGCGGAGGGGCGGAACGGGTCAAAGCCGAAGTCCTTCGGAAGTAAGGGGCCGGGGACCACAGCCGCATCTGAGACAAAACTTCGGAGAGAGGTACTGCCTGGGGCCTGGTTACGGAGAGTGAAAAAGCGGGGAGTCGACAGAGCTGAAGACAGAGGACGGGTGCGTGATTGCTGAACCGGGAGAACAGACTGGGTAGCCGGGTGGCGCCATTTTCACCGCTCCTGCGCGTGTGCATACACACCTACGAGCGTGGCAACGCTCCACCCCAGTAGCCTAGCAGCGCCATCCAGTGGAGAGCGGAGCCGGTACACTGAGCCCCGCCCACCTGGGCCAACCTCGCTCTTCAAGAACACAAGTCTCACTGCCGGCTTTGTTTATGGACTATAAAGTGCTACAGAGACCAACTTCTAGGGGAAAACGAAGCAATTTCATTCCTACTTGGATCTGTTAGCAGGTCCATCTAGGTCCATCTATTCAATTTTCTTTCTTTCTTTTTTTTTCTCTTTTACACTTCTTTTTCTTGAATACAGAAAGAGAAAAAACTCATTTTTATTTTCAATTTTTATTAAGAATGTTTTTCTTTAATTTTTATTACTATATTTTTTACTTTTGTGTAAATTTTTTCAAATTTATTTTACTTCCATCATTTTATTTTAGTCTACCTCAGTGTATTCACCTTTTCAAATTTTCAAACGATTTCCCCTTTTTTCCTTCTCTTTCTTTTTACTCTTTTTCATTTCTTTTCTTTTTCTTGAATGCAGAAAGAGAAAAACTTCATTTTTACTTTCAATTTCTATTAAAAATATTTTTCTTTAAATTTTTTACTATATTTTTTGCTTTTATGTATTTTTTTCAAATTCTATTTACTTCCATCATTTTATTTTACTCTACTACAATGTATTCACTTTTTCCAATTTTCAAACCATTTCCTTTTTTTCCTTCTTTTTAAAATCTTTTTTCTTTTTCGTTTCTTTTCTTTTTCTTGAATACAGAATAAGAAAAGATTCATATTTATTTTTAATTTTTATTAATTTTCTTTAATATTTTTTCTCCCTTATTCTTTACTTTTGTGTATATTTTTTCAAATTCTATTTTACTCCCATCATCTCATTTTAGTCTACTTCGGTGTATTCATTTTTTCAAATCTTCAAACGATTTCCCTTTTTTTCCTCACCCCTCTTTTTCTCTAATCTGTCAAACCACGTTCAACACCCAGACCAAAACACACCAAGAATCTAGCATCATTTATTTGATTTTGTGTGTGTTTTTTAAAATGTTTTAATTTTAATATTTTTTAATTTTAATTTTTTTAATTTTAATTTTTTCTACCTCATTAATTCCTTTTCTCTGGTCAAAATGGCAAAACGAAGGAATTCATCCCAAAAGAAAGAGCAGGAAGAAACAACAGCCAGGGACTTAACCAACACAGATACAAGCAAGGTGTCTGGACCAGAATTTAGAATCACGATAATAAGAATACTAGCCGGAGTTGAAAATAGATTAGAATCCCTTTCTGTGGAGATAAAAGAAGCAAAAACTAGTCAGGATGAAATAAAAAATTCTATAACTGAGCTGCAATCACGGATGGATGCAGCGGCAGCAAGGATGGATGAGGCAGAACAGAGAATCACCGATATAGAGGACAAACTTCTAGAGAATAATGAAGCAGAAAAAAAGAGGGAGATGAAGGCAAAAGAGCACGATTTAAGAATTAGAGAAATCAGTGACTCATTAAAAAGGAACATCAGAATCATAGGGGTCCCAGAAGAGGAAGAGAGAGAAATAGGGGTAGAAGGGTTATGTGAGCAAATCACAGTGGAAAACTTTCCTAACCTGGGGAAAGACACAGACATAAAAATCCAGGAAGCACAGAGGACCCCCATTAGACTCAACAAAAACCGACCATCAACAAGGCATATCATAATCAAATCACAAAATACTCAGGCAAGGAAAGAATCATGAAAGCAGCAAGGGAAAAAAAAGTCCTTAACCTACAAGGGAACACAGATCAGGAAGTTGATGTTGTTCCTTTAAGAGTCTCTTATGGTTTGGCAAACTATAAGAGACCCATATTAATATTATAATTCTGCATAATAAATTTGTCCATATTTAGCGGCGTGAAATGACACAAATGTATTCTCAAGCAGTTTCATAGCTCAGAATTCCAGGCAGGTACTATGAGTTTCTCTGCTCAGGGGCTCATGGAGTTAAAGTCAAGTTGTTGACCATGCTGAGTCATTAACTGGAAACTCAAGAGAGAAAACCTGCTTCCAAGCCCTGTCAGGTCATTGTCAGGTCTAGTTTCTTCAGGTTGTAGGAGTGAGGTCGCCAATTCCTTTATGTCTCTCAGTTGAGGCCACTCTGAGCTCCCAGGACCACACCCATAGCTCCTTACAGGCACCCCTCTTCCTCCAAGTAGTAATGGCGCATCACGCACCAGGACTGATGTTGTTGTGTAGACACTGCTGACTTCTTTGTGCGCCAGTCACACAGACCCACACGAGAACCCAATATGGCGCCATTCCCCCACGTGGTCAGTCAGCTACCAGGTGGCAGGTTGATTATCTTGGTCTCTTTCCTCAGGGAAAGGTAGCTGCACCTGGGTTCTGCCGATGGATCTTCCTTCCCACCCATCGATTTTTGAGAAACCCAACATCCATGGACTTAGAAAACGCCTGATCTCCTGTCATGGATTTCCGGGCAGCATCACTTAGAAACAAGGATATTGCTTCTCGGGGCACATGCTCACCGAATTCACTAGGGTTATGACCTGCCTCATCATCCCCAAGCAGAAGTTTCCAAAAAAAATCATAGAATGATCTTTCAAAGCCTCAGTTTTGGTTCTAACTTGGAGACGGTACCTTGAGGGGCTGGGACAATATAGTTTAGAGGCTGTCACGCTCTCCCTCATTTGCCAAGAGAGAGAGCTGTCCCTCCCGTAGGCGTGATCACGTCTTCCTTACTGAAGGGATGGCAATGTGAGGGGCTCCGCTCACTCTCACTCCCACGCATCCAGTAGCGAAATTTTGCTTCCTGTCCCCACAGCTTCAGGCTTCCCCGTACTGGAGGTCTTTTCCCAAAGGAGGACTGTTTTCCACCAGAGCCCCTACCCTGACTCCGCTGAAATGGAAACAGACGCTGCCCGGCGGTCAGTCTGGATGCTCGTCTCTCCCCACCGTCAGGCAAACACGGGGCGCCTGCACAGGGTGGGGAGACGGAACCCGAGTGTTAAGGACACTGGCTCGCAACGACACAAGACACTGAGGAGGAATATGTCGGCGAGGTTTGGGTGTCTCCCGGCGCTCTCACGGTGCTGACTCCAGTCAAAGGAAGTTATAACAACTCACTTCAGTGAGGACATCTACTGGTCAGGTCCATCTGTAATTAAGGTGTGAGTCATCCCCTCAGGAGGAGCCCACTGACCCCTCAGGCTGAGACAGCTCTCAGGCAAAACGAAGAAGAAATGGCTAGTGGACAAGACAGTTATGAATGCCAGCTACAGGCCTGGGACCCGCTGAGGAACTAGGATGGAGTGTATCCTGATGGCTTAAGGGGATTCCCTCAGTTTATTAAAAAAAAAAAACAACTTTCTAATGTTTATTCATTTTTGAGACACACACACACACACACACACACACACACACACACACACAGAGTGCAAGTGGGGGAGGGGCATAGAGAGGGAGACACAGGAACCGAAACAGGCTCCTGGTTCTGAACTGTCAGTACAGAGCCCGATGCGGGGCTTGAACTCATGAACTGTGAGATCATGACCTGAGCCGAAGATGGTCCCTTAACCAACTGAGCCACTTGGATGCCCCATGGGGGTTCTTCCACTTTAGAGGGAAGACAAACACACAAAAAATTTCCATTGAAACAAAACACTTAGGGCAAATGCCCAGCATTTACTAACAGAAACTTATTTCATTAAAGTTCTAATGATTTTTCTTAGCCTCAAGAAGACAATTTTCATAACTAACACATATGAAGAGGCATCAACAACACCGGGATCCACTCTGCGGCAGAGAACTGCTTCTGGTTTCTCATGGATCATTTCATCAATAGGATTACAAATTTGGGTTGGGATTGTCTTCGTTGAGGTGGTCAGATTCTAGTTTTTCCAGTATGTTCTTAAGGTGGCTTATTAACTCTTGTTTTTTGTAGCTGAAAATAAAGAGACAGGTCATTCACCAAAAGATATCCAAGAACCCATAATTTCGGGGGCTTTGGGGGGATAGAAAGAGAAGAAAGAGAAGCTTCCAATCTACATCGGAATAGAAAATGAACCAGCATGGTAAGGAAAATCCAGCAAATAAGACGAGTGTCAGTTCAGGGTCCACGCCCACCTGAAACTCTGTGTGAACAGAAGTCTCCCTGAGCTTGGAAGAATGAGTGAGACTCAGACGATATCAAAATAAATAAGTGCAGACACAGCAGGACCTCTGAGTGAGGACCAGGGTTTGAGAAACGCCAGGCAGACCCGTCCCCACCCCTCCCCCAACGCCTCACTGGGCCCCAGTGTGAAACGTACTGGAGAGTTCTCCACACTCACCTCGCTGCTTCCTTCATGGCATATAAGACAAACTTTTTCTGCACTTTTGGAGGCCCTTGCACCTCTTGAAGCAATTTGAAGATTCTACCATATTCTGGAGATATTAAAAAAAAAAAAACCTGTCAGTATTGCTGAAGTATAAAGAGTACGTAGAAGTCAATCTTGGTGTATGTGCTGCCTCCGCAATCGTTCAAGGCCTACAATGTGACAGGGTACATGTGCTTTACATGCTTACATCCAGACACCGGAACATCTACCAATGGAACTCTGGCACACAACAACCAATGGAGAGATAGAAAAGAATCCCCCCAAAAAAGTTTTCCTGGCACATTTCAGTCAAGATAAAGAGGAACCATTCTAATTGGGAAAACCCAATTCTGGCAAAGGATGTACCTCAAGAGTTCTTTTGAATTGAGTTTAAATCATAGAATGAGTAAGACTTACTGTGGTTTCATGGTTAGAAATTCCTGTTCTACTTACTTTGTCCAAACTGTCGAATCTCCCTCTTCAACTGATCTCTTATTTCTATATTGATTTCCATTGGTATTGGTATTTTATCTGGCACTTCTCCCAGCACAGATATTGCTGTGACCTTGGGGTCATCTGTAGAGAGACAGCTGGGAATGATTCATCCCGCCAGTGAATCACTACCCGGTTTGTGACTCAGCCCACCTTTGCTGAGATGGGTTAAGTCATGAGAGAGAGAATCCAACTGGTTGGCATGGAATACCATCTCCTGCCATATTCAAAGCTTCTGAGGGAACGGATTTTGACAAGGGGTCAAGAAGGGGAGGGAGACAGACATCCCTCACCTTCTTCCAAGAACACGGCTGAGCCCCCGGCCTGGGATGCTCCTTCTTCTTCCGGTTTCAGTGACAGCAGCGCCATGGTCGGCCTTCTCTTAGATGGAGCAGGAGTCATGGGTTCTCCATGACGTTTCCTTTGGTTCTCGGGTCCGAAAGCAGACTCCTCTGCTTTATCGGTCATCATTTCCTGACAAGTAGCAATATACATGTTTCATTAATGACAAAAATGCAACCATTCCAAAACAGTATGGAGTTTCCTCAAAAAGTTAAAAATAGAACTTCCCTATGATCCAGCAACTGTAATACTAGGTATTTACCCAAAGGCTACAAAAACACTGATTCTAAGAGGTACATACAACTGAATGACTGTAGTAAGCACTATCAACAATAGCCATGTGGTAGGGTCCCTCCCTAAGGAAAGAATTAAAAAAACTCAAGGCAACCTGGCTATAAGTGTTTGTGACAACTTCCCTCATGACCTTGTAACATGAGGCCAGTTAATCAGACTGCCTGTTTGTGTGTTACCATATATGAGAGACAAAGAGGTAAAAAATTTATAAAAAGCTACACCATGTGGCATTCGGGGCTCAGTGCTTTGGGTATGAACCCAACTGAGCAGTGCCGGCACAAAAAAAGTTTTTTCTGGGAATGAAAAGTCTTGGGTCACGACTCTCTGTGCGAGAATGCTGCTACATTATTTGGGGGCTCATGTCCGGGATTCAGAGGTGGTGTGTTTCCACCTCCTTTGCCGCCGGGGGTATGAACCGAACCTTGAGGTGTCGGGAGGCAGCTCACCTGGAGCCAGTGGACCGCTTGATCTGCAGGAGACTAGCCCTCCAGGTACACCGGGGCGAGGACCCTGTGTGGGTCAATGGAACCCGTGAGGCCCAGCAGCCAGCTAAGGGAACACCCGTCAGACTGGTAAGAACCCAGGTTCGCTTTGGCAGATCTGTCCCTACGAGGCAGAAGGGGAGCCTGATTACCTCCCAGAGTTGCCCTAGTGGTTCCACAAAGGGCAAGGAATGAAGCTGCCACCCTAAGGCCCTGAATGTAGGGTGGTGGGTTGGAGTCCTGGTGTGACTGTGTGGGGGGACTTGTCTCTCATTTACTTCCTGGGTCAATGACGGTGATAATTAGAGCCATGTGTCTCTGGTTAGCCCACCTCAGAACGGGGACTTCAAGTAATATTCCCAAGCAGCGGCTGAAACTCCCTTTGTTTCGGGAACATTCCCTGTATTCTCCAGACTGACATGGACTGCCTAATTCCACTAGTGGAAAACAAACCAAAAAAACCAAAAGAAACCTAGGGTTGGGTCTTCCGTGTGAGTGGACAAGATTTAAAACTGGGAATTCTCTTTCTCTGCCTTCTGCTGGCACCTCTCCTCTTCTGCCTTCCCTCGCCCTCCCCCACTCCTGTTTCTGCACCACCTGGGGGGGAGGCAACCTGTATGACCGGCTCCTTAATGCCTCATATGCACCAGCAGCTCCTCCTCCCACTCTAGATGTTGGGGAGGGAAGACCACCTACGTCAGGTTTCCCCACCAATGTTCCAGGTAAAAATTAACCAGGGGGAACAAGTTGTCTTATATGGACCCAAATAAAACCGATTCAGTGTTTAAGCTAATTTAAGTTTGTTGGCTTGATGTAGACAATGTTTATCAACATTGAAAACAAATCTTTTATTCTACCTAGATTTGTTGAAGGTCAAATAAGCTCATGCTATCTCCGTTCCAATTTGTTAACAAAAGGATGACTGAAAGTGATGGTTAACTTTGTCTGTCTCATAGTTTCCATGGGTAATTGTTAAGATGGTTTTCAAAGTCTTTGGTAACCTAAAATGTTAAAGTTTGGCTTGCATGATAAACTAAGATTGAATCCATTGGATATCTAATGAGATAAGCTAAAGCACTAATTACTAGAAGTAGGTCTGTGCTTTTGACTTGTTGCAAAAAAAACTAAGGATATTTGGAACTGTTGACAAACATGCTTTGTGCTTAATGGATTCATAAGTTTGCCATCTCAAAAAAATTCTGATATAACATAGAGTTCGCAATTTGTTACTACTTAGTTTTCACTGGAGACTAAGGTTTCTAAGAGTTAAAATTCTGCTAAATATAGTTAAAACTGATAAAAATAAAAAAAACTCTGTATGTAGAAAAGTAGTAGATATGAAAGAAAGATATATATATATATATATATATATATATATATATATAAAAGATATATATAAAAGAAAATATATTTTTGTTAAAGGTAAAAGAAAGTAATTTTGTCCTAAATGAGACTGTTTAGTTGGAGAAAAATGGCTTGGGACAAAATCTAAATGCAAAGAAAAGTTGTAGAAGGTTCATGAAGGAAAATCTTTAAAAAGAAATTTTATGTGTGGTCAGGATGGACTAAGGTTAAAATAAATGGATTTTAAATGTACACTGGGTTAAGATTAAAATTCCTCCTCCTTTGATCCAAAAGCTGGGGAAATGATGGCAATACCCTTGGTGCTGGCCTCCAAATCCTACACATTTGTGTTGTTCCTGTTTAGCAGAGGACTGGATGCCTGTGCCATATGAGGGAGGGATGATATATGAAGGGCTTTTACTAAGATACACGGGAACCATTTTACTAAACTTAGTCCACTGTATGCCCAAAATGGATATCCACATGGCTGAAACATATTTATATGGGCATTGTTGACAAAGGCAGGGGAATAGACCTGGACTTTGGCCCTTTAACCCCTTTCCTCAATGGCCAATGATCAATATGTAAGTTACTGTTAGGCCACGATAAAATTAGTGCATCCTACAACAACCAGGAAAGTCTTGCTTGGTCACAGTCCATATCCCCAAGGTCCTATAGGTGGGAAATGGAGGGGTAAGTTAAAAAACAAAACAAAACAGGAAAGACCAGGCCAGTGCTCAGAGGTAGAGTCAAGCCTGGGTAAGAATGACTACTCCCAGCACCTCACGAGACTGACAGGGCTTTTGGCTGCTAGTCACATAGCCAGCCAAAATGCAGGGACAGGAGATGAGGTTTCTCCTGGCCACCTACCGGAAATTGAGATAAGGGACATCTTTCTTCCTTTTTCCTATAGATGGGTAACTCCCCAACCAGAGCCATTACTCCTTTGGAATGCATTATGATTCATTTTCTTTTGCCCAAAGGCTTGGTCCCAATGGAAATTGTAAGAGGAACCTGGCCTCCAGAGGGAAATATCAATGACAATATTATCCTACAATTGGACTCATTTTGCAAATGCGAAGGGAAATGGCCTTGAAGGGGAGGAGCTCTTACAGCTGCCAATTGGGTATATTACAAACAAAACAGAAAAGGAGGCTTAAAAAAAATCTGAGGCCTTAGTTGTGGCCTTAACGTACTATGTCAGACCAGACTACCCAAGGTCCTGGCACCAAGTGCCAGTTATCTGGCCATTCAGAGCAGTAAAATGAGAATGTCCTCAGAGGGGACAACCAAAATGAAAACCCCATGAGCCCTGCCTCTAATGTGGAGACAGTCACTGGAGATCTGAATGCCCTCGGGGACCTGTATCTGTGAGGGTTGGATAACCAGTGTCCCTAGAAGGGACTAACTGGGGCCTGGGGCTCTTCACGGTGAATCCCCTAAACCAACTGTCTATCAGAAACCCAGAACCTCGGGTAACTAAATTCAGAAGGAAAACCGGTTGATTTCCTTCTTAACACCAGAGATATCTTTTCTGCCTTCCTTTCCACTCCAGGCCAACTATACAAACAAGGCATGACAATTAGAGGCATCTCCGGAAAACTTCTGTTTCTCTCGGCCCCTGGGGTGTGTATGGGGAAACCTAATTTTTTCCCATTCTTCCCTGATATCTGCCAGAGAGCCTCACTCCCTTGCTAGAAAGGGACATTATAACTGTATTAGAGACTATGGTGCTACTCACTCCAGGACAGATAAACCATTACGTGTGATTTTGAAAATTACTGGATATTGTAGGCTATAGATACCAGGGTTCAGGAAAATAGTTTGCTGCTATATCAATTATTAAAGGAAAGTCAATCCCACCTACTCTCCCCCCTCCAAAAAAAAATGAATACATAAACTGGGGTCTGACTGATAGACACTTTCTCCAGCCCTTGGAATGGTTACAAACAAAGCAGGGCAATTACTATTACCAAGCTCACAGAACTAAAAGATCATTAAAACACAACATCAGCCCTTTCATTTAGAGAGGGACAAAGCTTATCAAATGGCCCAAAGATGTTTACAGAAAAAAAAAATTGTCAAGGACAATTCTGCAAGTTGTATCAGCCTGTGAAGTATGTCTTAGAAACAATCCTTTTGGGGTGCCTGCATGGCTCAGTCGGTTGGGCAGCTGACTTCAGTTTGGGTCATGATTTCGAGGTCCGTGGGTTCGAGCCCCACATCAGGCTCTGTGCTGACAACTCAGAGCCTGGAGCCCACTTCGGATTCTGTGTCTCCCTCTCTCTCTGTTCCTTCCCTGCTCGCACTCTGTCTCTCTCTCTCTCAAAAATAAAGATTAAAAAAATTAAAAAAAAAAGAAACAATCCTTTCAACCACAAACTTGCTGTCCCAGGCAATCAAGGAACTGGAAGCTGTCCAGAAAAGACTAACAATTAAGTTTCACTCCTATGCCACGGTCAAAAGAAATTCCAACGTCTGTTGGTATGGGTTAATACTTTTAGTAATTGGGTAAAGGCCTTCCCCTACAAGACAGAAAAGGCACGAAAAGTAATAAAAATTCTGCTTTATAAAATAATACCCAGGTTTGGCTTACCTATAAATTTACAAAATAATGGTAAATGGCTGCCTTGATTCTTTCTCTCGTAGAACTCCTGGCTGTTGGGAAAGTTTTATGCATCAAAATAAAACAAACTGTCTGCTTATACTCAGCAAAACAGTAAATAACACCTCACAAGCATTAGGTGCTTTAAAATTTGTTTAAATTAAATTAGGGCCAAACTCTTGGAAATAGAGCCATCACTGATTATTTACTGCGCCTGCTTCTCCATCACTTGGGTTATGAGAGATCCCCTGACATGTTGTTTACAAAGTCAGGGTCTCTCCTAGATTATTTGGCAGGTTTGGAAAGTGTAGACATTATCTGAAGATGCCATCTTGTTGGTCAGTATAATAACCAACTTCGCCTTGTGTTTTTTTCTCTTGGTGTCTGCCAATGTTTATGCCGCCTCCTGCCTGCCAGCCTTCCTGTAGAACCACAGCGTGGGCCACTCAACCGTGGGTGACTCTAACTGCTGTAGCCCGACACTGTCCCTTGTCAGCTTGAAGAAGCCAGAGCGGTCATCGTCCCTGTTCCCTAACAGTAGTTACAACCCTGTTCCAGGGGAGAAATAAATAGGGAAAGGGTTACATTAGGCAGGGAGAGATAAGGGACCTTCAGGGAGGCAGGCTGCAGCTCCAGGTGGGAGGCTGAAGAAGCAGATGGGGCTCTCCCCTTAGGAAATCCTTTATGGGCACCCTCCCCCCATTATCAATGGCATGAGGGGGAGGATCTAAATGACATAGGCAATCTAACCCTAAAACAACAGAGGCGGGCCCTTGGCTTTACCTTAACCACTTTACACCACTGGGTCAGGGAGCGATTACCTGTGAATCCGACCACAGGCACTCACCCCTTTAAACTAGGAGATGCTGTATGGATAAAGGAGTGAAATGTCCAGCCCCTAAAACCCGTCTGGAGGGGCCCATTCACTGTCATCTTGTCCACCCCTACTGCAGTAAAGGTAGACAAAGCGCGTCCCTGGATTCACTACGGCAGAGTGAAGGCAGCCTCTCGAAACTGGGAGTGTGTTCCTGATCCATCAACGCCGCGCAAGCTGACCATACGGAAGAAGCAATCTGCAACTCCAGAGGCTCTGGGAGACTGCAGCCCTGCCCTGGTCACTCTGGAAGCTGACTGATCCACGCATGGCAGAAGCTTGAGAAATCGGCGGTCCGGTAGAACAAATAGACTGTCCTTATTTTCTATATGTTTCCTTACTGTGATGCACTATCACTCTTTGTTCCTCACTGGTATTGTGATTCTTGCTCTACTCTTTGCCGTAGGATTCGTGGAGGCCGCCCTGGCCGGCTGGAAACATGGTAAGAAGTTTCTGTTAACCCTCACCTTCCTCTTATGGCTAGGATACTTCGTTGGCGCCAACGTGGGGAAACAATGGCCCTAAGAGCCTAGAAAATTAGATCCCCACAAACCTTAGAGTAAAACAAAATACTCCAGTCCTAATACTGGGGTTTGGCTTCTCAAAAGCTCAATTATTGGGAAAGGCTGTCTTTCCTGGTAGGGAAAAAGTTCATTGTCGTCTCTGTTAAAAATTTAACATGCCTAGGCCGAAGGTTTTATAACTCAGTTGCCCAGAAAATCCAATGGTGGGGGTCCCCAGATCCCCTTGAGCCAGATCCCAACCCCTTGTCTAACTTCTCTCATCTCCGAGAGACCTGGGACAATGTCAACACAGTCATCAAATGGCAGGCCCTGGGTGGACTATGCTAGATATGTGGAAGGACAGCCTACATAAACCTCTGAGCCAAGATGATGCTCTTTGACCCTAAATAGAGGGGTCCGAGCATTAAAGGGGGGGACGTGGTAGGGTTTCCCCCCCTAAGGAAAGAACAAAAACCTCAAGGCAACCTGGCTATACGTGTATGTCACAACGTCCCTCACGACCTTGTAACACAAGACCACTTAATCAGACTGCATGTTTGTGTGTTACCATATATGGGGGACCGAGCACTTTCCCTGGCTCACACACGTGAAGTGTAACACACACATCCTGTGAGACGCCCCATTGTAAATTCCAGAAGATAACGGCTCTCCCAGGCCCGATGGCACTTGGAGTCCTCGGCGGCACAGCACACCGATCCTCCGTGAACGTTGGGGCAATGGCTGCCTCGTGAGCCTTCCATACCTTTATGATGCTAGGTGTCTCGTCAGGGTCTCCAGTCTGCTGTGTGGGGTAACACACAGGCCCTACTAGTTGCTCATTCAAATGTATTAAGGCCTGGGACAGTACCTGAGTCCACCAGACCAAGGTGGTTTTACCTGTCGGCAGTTTAATCTGCTGCTTTAATATCCCAGTCTTCGTCTTGACCAAACTGCTGCCCACGGGCCACAGGGCAGCTAGAAACTCCATCCCAGGTCACGGTCCTTTGCCTAGTCTTGCATATCATGACCCTTAAAATGTGACCCCGGTCACTGTTTGACAAGGGCATCCCTACTCAGTCCTCAGCCTCTGCGATCCCCTAATCATGGTGGCCTGGTTTGCCCTACTGGGTAAGGCTTGCATTAGGCCAGATGTTTGATCACGCAACGCACGGCCACTGTTGATCCCTCGCTGGGAGGGAGGGGGCCCATGTAATCAACTTGCCAACCCCTCACCAGTTGGGAACTCGGGTGGAGGGCCCCAGATGCCTTTGGCAGTAGCCCTGGGTTTTGTTTAGAATACACAAGACATGCTGTTGCTGCCTTAACCTAGTCGCTGTATTTTCAAGCCCCCCCTTCCCATGCCCGAAATCTGCTGTATCTGCGAAGGGTCAGTTGCTAGGGCTCAGCTCATGCTAGGGCATCAGCTTCCTGACTGCCAGCGGTGTCAGTGCCTTAAGAGCCAGAAAGTGGAAAACAGGAAAGACTGCCTCAGGCTCCTGCAGGCATCCCAGATGTCTGTCCACATACCCTGACCCCAGAAGGGCTTATTCGTGATCGCCCACCCTAGCTTCCCATTGGCCATGCCTGGGGTTCATCCCTGGGGATCGGACCAACTGTCAGCACAAAGGGTTCTGGGCCCTCAGTCAAGAATGCCATGACCCTGTATCCCACGGCCACACTAACCACACGTGGATGCCTGCCTGGGCTGGGTGGGCAGCTATGTCAGTGAGCTCAGCGGGCCTATGAGCTCTCGTCAAGCATTTACCGAGTGGGATTCCGCGACCCGGGCTGTGCTGCTGAGTTTGATTTCCTTGGTATCAGGGGTCAGAGAGCACAGGGCACACATCCGTGTCCTCATGCATCACCAGCGTCTCCTCCTCCTCGCTCCCTGCACTTTCCCAGGGGGCTTTCCTCTCAGCGGTCTGTCAGCTTTGTCCCAGTCTTCGCATCAGAATCTGCGGACGGCCCGTGCCTCCTAACTTTGCAAAACTGTGCCTAAACTCTCCAACAGGCCGTCCTGCTGTCCTGCCTTGTCTGCCGCCCCCAGGCCTCGGAGCAGTGCATCCGGGCAAGTCCTTCTCTACCCTCCGCTCTTCTGTCTCCCTTGTATCCAGGCTGTATGGAGCCTGTTGCCGGGCACGGGTGACCACTGATATGCCCACAGCAGAGGCCAGCCTGCCACGTGGCTGTGGCGTATGTCCCTGTCATGGTGACCTGGTGCTGCTTCCCCCATGAGGACATCAGCCTGGCCGGTGCGGTCGGGGTGTCCCCATCCCCACGGGGTGGTCCCCAAGCACCTGATGGACGTTCACACCTCCCCACACAGAGGTCGATGGCCAACCCTGGGCTTCCCCAAGGATGCCTCCTTCTCCAGACCCATTTCTCTGGTCTCCTGGCCGGCTGGCCCCTTGTGAGCTCCTTCCAGAGCTTCTGGGTGAACTCAGACACTGGCCCCTTAAAGGGAGGACAAGGAGAGACCGGGAAGACACAGGCCACTCCACGTGGGTCGTGGCAGGTTTAAGAAGCAAGGGATTACATACCAGGCGGCCCTACGACTGGATCTGTCCTGCCTTCGGAACCTTTACAGTTCCTATGGACGCCTTCAGGGATTTCACCCCGACAACAACGGCCAGATGGGCCGACCCCTGCTTGCCCTCAGGCTGTGACCTTGCAAAAGCTCCTAAGGTACAGGGAATTTACATTTCAAGCACAAGGGAGGGGGTGAGGGGGTGAGGGGGTGAGGGGCCTCCAATGGCCCAGGGCCAGCTTCAGGTCAACAGGAGGTCACGTTCTCTTAGGAATGCCTTCAACAAAGGCATAATTCTGGCAAAGACTAGGGACAAGGTAAGGCAGGGAAGATGTAGGGGTCAAGAGGAATCAGCAAGCACAAGATTGCCTGGATGGGGGTGGGGGGGTCGGGGGGTGGCCTGGCAGGACAGGGGCCTTACCCGGGTCCCTCCCATCAGCCTACAGTATCATCCATTCATCAAAATCCCTTTACTTGAGAGAGGACCGTCTTGCGAAAGCAACCAGGTGAGGAAGGGGCTGGGCAACGTTAAAAGCGGCCAGAACGAGAACTGAGAGTCACTGGAATCCGTGGCCGGAGGTCCCAACGTGCCTGTTCCACCAGGGTCACAAGGAACCTAGGAAACAGGAGTCCCGGGAAAGCATGGCCGTCAGCTTGTTACTATTTCCCGCACCCCGCAATTGATAGGCTTGTTTATTTGAGCGAATCTTGTGAAGGTGCTGAGTGTGAACCCGTCTTTCCGAGATCTCTCATTCCCGGGACACTCCCTTAGCGACATTGTAACTGCAAAATTGTTACTCCATTTCACTTTAAATGCTAAGCTGTAATGGCAATTGAACCCGAAATGTTAAAGGTCACTGAAGACCGGGGCCTAGGTTAATGTGACCCTGTGAGGGGTGAGCAGCGCTGGGGCCCGCTGAGTCCTCACAGCTCAGTCCCCCACCCAGGAGCCGCCCCCTCCAGGTGCTCAGGGTTCCCGCCTGGCCTCCTCCATGGTGTCCACCCGCACAAGTGCAGGAAGGAGCCCTTCTTCCTCTCGGGGCTGCTCTGCAGTCTCTCACTTGTCACAGCAGAGTGGGGGCCCCCTGGGGGGACGCACTAAACAGAATCTTCACACGAAGCGCAAACTGTACTGAGAGCCCTGCCTTGTTCCGAGAGGACTCCAGGCTGTGGTAATGCTGAATGTGCAAACTGCTTGTGGGCAAGTGGCAATTTCGGGTGATTTCCACCTGCACCCTGTGTTTTCTCTTTGACTTGCCGCTGTGAACGCTGTTTTGCAAAGGTTGCTTTCAGGCGCAGGAGCACAGAACTCCCCCGTTTGGGCTAACATGAGACAAGGAGCCAACAGCTAAGTGGAGATTAGCATCAAGTGAGGCCAAGTCCTATATTAATAGTATGACCAAAGTCCTGGCCTCTTCCCCACATTCTCTTCTGCTTTCTGGAAGCCATTTTCATGCCCGTTCCGCCTCCTCCTCATGATCGCAAAGTGGCTGTCAGGGCTCTGCAGTTACGTGCTACTTAAGTCCCGTGTCCTGGGAGAATACGGTGGCATCTTGCCTGGCGTTCCCAGGTGGGGTCCTAGGCTTTGCTTGATGGAATCCTTTCATGCACCTGTCCACCTGCACCAGTTAGTTTGCTCAATGGGGCCTCAATCAGAATGTGCCAATTTGCTCAGTTCAGGCTCCAAATAGCAAATGTATAGATTGAAAGATACCATGAGACTTGATCATGGCCTCACAACGAAACCTGTATTCAATAATCAGGATATTGTTTCTCTCAGGGCGTCTGGGTGGCTCAGTCAGTTAAGCAGCTGACAGTTGATTTCGGCTCAGGTCATGATCTCACGGTTTGTGAGATTGAGTCCCTGGATAGGGATCTGTGCTGACAGCCTGCAGCCTGCTTGAGATTCTTTCTCTCCCTTTCCCTCTTTCTCTTCTTCTCTCTCTGCACATCTACCTCTCGCACACTCTCAAAATAAATAAAAAAACATTTTTTAAATAGAGAGAAAAAGAGAAAAAAAAACAGTTTAAACACAGGTCTGTGTCGCCCACTGTTGCCATCATAAGGAAATTTTGGTGGGAAGTGATAACTCTATTCCTCTTCTTATGCTCCCTGATCATCACTTTTGGTGATTCCATGAATTGGATAATGAGCTGGTGGAAAGTCTACTGGAAGCAGAACATCAGGTATAATAAGCAGAGATCTGGGGCGCCTGGGAGGCTCCGTAGGTTGAGAGTCTGACTTCGGCTCAGGTCATGATCTCACAGTTCGTGAGTTCAAGCTCTGCATCTGGCTCGCTGCCATGAGCACGGAGCCCACACCAAACCCGCTTCAGATCTTCTGTCCCTCTCTCTCTCGCTGCACCTCCCCTGCTCATGCTCTCTCTCTTAAAAGTGAATGAACATTTATTTAAAAAATATAAGCAGAAACCTGCTGCACATCCAAGGGCACAATTACATGGTACCCTGATTTTTGTTCATCCCACATCATCTACTTGTCACGTATTTGCTCTTTCCTGAATCATCAGGGTAGTTGTCATGGAAGGAGGGCAGGAAGATTAGCACCTGGGGTTAATTTCACCCCCCCCCCCATCAAAGCTCCTAAAACCATTATCTGGCTCCAGCGTCCCTGCTGGTTGTCTGTCCCCAATCAGTAAGAGTTGGCTTTGCCACTTACTGAGAGAACTGCCTCAGCTGTCCCCTCACCTGCCTTGGCCTGAATTTCCTCATAACAGCAGGGGTGAATAATCTCCACCACATGGATCCTAAGGAGGCGTGGAAGAAGTCAGATGTTCTCAGGGCGTTGAGTGCCTGGACACAGTGGCACCCAGAAATTTGTGGATTCATGATGAGGGTGATGACGAGGGGCAGCTGGGCTCCTTAGAGCTGGTGACCGCTACATGGAGACACACTCTGGGGAACCCAAAACACAAGGGAGACACTCTAAAAGTGCAGAGAGCTAGGCCACAGGTCAGCATGCTCTTGGGGGGCAGGAACACCGTCCCAAGTGAGATGTCCGCTTTAGCTCAGCAGACTCCCCGCTGTCAATGTGAACTGCATTTCTGAGTCAGTCCCCTTGAAGGGACGTTGTTGTTCTAGGCGCAGGCTCTCGGAAGTTGGGCCATCCGTATCCCTTGACCCGCTCCGTGTTGCAGAAACTCCAAGTGTCTGCCTAGGGGCACTCAGCCTTCTGTGCTGGTCTCTTGAACCGGGGAGGCCTCAGGCTGTACTTGAAGATGAAAGGGGGGACTTGCCGTGGACTTCTTGAAGTTTAATAAAGGGAAACTTCACTACGTTGGAGCCAAGAGACCAGAAGGGGGAGCTCTCGCTCCCCACCATCTGGGGCCAATAGTGAATCCAACAAGAAGACAGGTACCTGGCAAAGCAACAGTTTCAGCCACTGTGTTACTATCCCAGCAGGACGCAGAAAGATCTTCCTCCGCCCCCAGCAACAGCCCAGCCAATGAGAGACCGTCACAGCTCAGCCAATGAGAGACCGTCACAGCTGGGAACTGTGACTTTACTGCTGGGGACTCGCTGTTTACCGCTGTCCCCTCTCCTCTGTGAGAGAGCCGGCCTCTGCTTTGTTCTCTGAATTCGCCTGTGGTTTTGCTGGAGCCTGCTTGGCCCGGATCGCAGTTCTCGGCTATTCCCAAATACGTGCATTTTGCTGGCGAAATAACTGACGGTTTTCTTTTGAAGGTTAGCAACTTCTTCACCCGGCGAGGCAAGTCCACACGCTCTTTAGACTTTACATCTCAATTTAGTAAGGAATGGAGTTTCCCTTTTGTGAGGTCCGGGCCCAGAGCTGCACGGCTCTCAAGAGCGCACGCAGTGGAGGGAGGGACGCCCGGGTTGAACTCTGGCTTCAGCTCCCAACCAGCTGTCTGACCTTGAGCAAGGACGTGCTCCCTGGGGGCTCAGGTTCCTCAGGTGTTGAGGGGAAATCGCAGCCCCTGCCTCATGAGGTAGCTGTGGGGTTGAGGTGAGCGGGATGGGCAGAAGCCCCAGCCCATCCTGGCACGATGTGGGTGCTCTGCAAATGTGCTGCTCGGGGTTGGCGCTGCCTATGGGAGACAGTCGTGGCCCAGAACCCAGGAGAGGCTACCAGCTCCGGGGCAGAGAGCAGTGCACGGTGGGTCATTCACTGATGGGCAGGGATCTCCTTTGGGGCACACACAGAGAGCAGACTCCCCTACGGGCCTGGCACTGGCTGAGGGACACAAGCTTAGGCCTGTGTGACAGGACAGGTGTCCCTGGGAGTCCTCAGTGCTGAAGGGCTGAGGCCGAGGCTGAGGCAGGTGAGAGCTAGGCCCTCCCTCCCCTGGGAGCTCCCATCAGGGAGGGAGAGTGAGCAGAGAATGTTCCAGATCCAGGGTCAGGTGACAAATAGGGACCAGTGGGAGACTGTGGGCCAGGGGCAGCCAGAGGCTGTGGAGTCCAGGGGCAGCATCGGAGGCGTGGAAAGAACTTGGCTTCAAGGGAGACCCGGCTCCCAGCGGTTCCTCCAGGGACCTCCTTGTTTGCTCCTGAACGGGGGCTCCGTACCCAGAGTCTTTGATTCTGCATCCCCTTTGGTGAACTGAGGCTCCTGCCACCATCCACCTCCCATACTTGTTGTGATGATTAAAAATAACTCATTCAATGTTTGTCAGAAACCATTTTAGCACCATCCGCTTCACTAGGTGTGAAAGAACCGTGAACTAGACCCTCTTCTCACGGGTCATCCGTTCCAGGTGGGAGATAAAGACACTAGATAAGCAGAAGAACTGTCAGATAATATTAGTGCAGTGTGAAAAAAAAGGTGAAATCATAGATGTGAAATGAGTATTGTGGAGCGTGTCCAATTGTGAACAACAGTCTGTGACAACTATCCTTTCCTACCATTATAAGGGACACAAAAGAGCAATGGGACTTGGTGGCTCCGGTGGTACCCTATTCCTCATTGTTGTGCTATTTTGAGCCATTTAGCAAGTAACCTGAAAACCTGCTAGTTTGAGTGGGGCCTGGTTCATGAGAAAGCCCTCTGCCCCTGCACCTATGGCCGCCAGGGGAGTTTCTTATGAACAGGTGGCTGGAGAACAGAAGCAAACCCCCTCAGGGGCGCCTGGGTGGCTCAGTTGGTTAAGTGTCTGACTCCGGCTCAGGTCATGGGATCGTAGTTCTTGAGTTCGAGCCCCACATCGGGCTCCGTGCTGACGGCTCAGAGCCTGGAGACTGCTTTGGATTCTGTGTCTCCCTCTCTTTGCTTCTCTCTCTCTCTCTCTCTCTCTCTCTCTCTCTCAAAAATAAACATTAAAAAAAATTTAAAAAGCAACACACCTCAGCCCTGGCTTACTGTCATTCCCTCACAGCAGGCATGCAACACAGTATTGATTTTATTTTGGCACATGACAAATCATCACAAGTGGGGCAGCTGAAAACACCATGCATTGATCGCCTCACTATTCTGCACATCAAAAAAACCCAGAAGGCTCATCTAGTATCTGCTGAATGACTCATAAGGCCAAGTGAAAGCGTCAGCTTAGGCTGGTGCTTACCTAGAAGCTCTGGGATCCTCCTCTTTGAATCATTCAGACCTAACCCTTGAAGGGTGGAGAACGAGGTCCCCATTTCCTTGCAGCTGCCAACGAGGGGCTGCCTTCCCAGCCACCCCCATGCCTTCTCAGGGGCACCGCTTTCTCCTCATAGTGGTCACTGCGTGTTGTGTGCTTCTTGTGCTCTGAGGCTCTCTGACTTCCTCTTCCCTTCCTCGGTAGGGAAAAGCTTTGAAAGGACTCCCTGAGTGGGTCAGGCCCGCCCACATTCTTTCTGTATCTCAGGATCAACTGACTTGGGATCTTAATTACATCAGCAAAATCCCACCAGAACGGCACTCGTGCATTGTACTCGTACGTTCGATACGGGAAACGGGAATACGGGAGGCCATGATGAGAATCTTGCTGTCTTTGTCTGCTCGGGCGACTATAATAAAGTACCATAGCCTGGGTGGCTTCAGCCACAGAAATCTATTTTTCACTGTCTGGGAGGCTGGGAAGTCCAAGATTAAGGTGCTGGCACATTCAGTGTCAGGTGAGGGCTCTCTTTCTAGCTTGCAGGTTGCTGCTGCCATTGTCTGAATGTGTGTCCGCGCCCCCAATGCATACATTGAAATCCTGATTCTCAGTGTGATGGTACTTTGAGGTGTGGGCCTTTGGCAGATCTTCATGAATAGGCTGTGTGCCCTTGTAAAAGGGGCCCCGGAGAGTTCCCCCATCCCCTCAGCCACGCGAGAACATGACAAGAAGACAGCTGTCTGTGAACCAGGAAGCAGGTTCTCCCCATACACTGAATCTGCCAGTGCCTTGATGAGGGCCTTCCCAGCCTCCAGAACTCCAAGAAATTCATTTCTGTTATTTTCAAGTCACCCAGTCTATGGTGTTTTGGTAGAGCTGCCCTAATAGACTAAGACAGCTGCCTTCTCGCTGTGTCCTCACAGGGTGGAGGGCGAGAGCAAGCTTTCTATTTTCTTCTTATAAGGGCACCAATCCCATCGTGGCTGTTCCACCTTCATGACCTCTCCCAAACCTTATTACCTCCCAAGGGGCCCACGTCCAAACACCATCACACTGGGGGTTAAGGCTTCAACACATGAATGTGGAGGGGGAGACACAGACATTTAGTGCATAGCACTTGCCTACCACACAAGCCAAAAGTGGACAGCTGCCGTACTACGGTCCCACCTGGGACAGCCCTGAAGGACATGAAGGGTAAGCCTCCCAAAGGGAAGATTTTGAGCAGAGGTACAAGTGTATGGCCATGCACAGGCTGTGTTCGAGTCATTGGCCGAATGGTCGGGGACTTTGAGGATACGTGGTTGAAAATGTGGGACAAGGAGGTCTGGAGAGGATGTATGTGGATATACACCCACCCAGACAGACATCCGATGTGAAGATACGTGTGTCTCATGAGGGTAATCAGCGAAGAATAACCTTACCGGTGCAGAAGTTTAGTGATCTAATGAATAAAGTATCCGTTGTGTAGATCACAATCAGCCTCTTCTACCGCACTTGCATCCTCCCCAGTGGGCTCAAACGTAAAGTCGCCAATGTGGCAGGGGTGGAGATTATGCTAGAAGTAATAACTTCTTTTTTTTAATTTTTAAAAATTTTAATTTCTTTAAATGTTTGTTTATTTTTGAGAGAGAGAGAGAGAGCATGAGCAGGGGAGGGGCAGAGAGAGAGGGAGACACAGAATCCAAACCAGGCTCCAGGCTCTGAGCCATCAGCACAGAGCCTGATGTGGGGCTTGAACTCATGAGTGGTGAGATCATGACCTGAGCCACAGTGGGATGCTTAACCGACTAAGCCACCCAGGCGCCCCTAGAAGTAATAACTTCCAAGGAGCAGTATTTGCTGTATATCAGCATCTGACATCATTTGTTTTTCCCTCCTGTAGTCAGGATTCACAGGCGTTGAAATCAAAGGGTGGAATGGAAGTACCCTCCTGTCACTTTATCCCTAAAACCTTCCCATGCCTCTTGCTTTAGGCTTTTCTGAACCAGAGGTCTTCATCCCAAAGGGAGAAAAGCTTTCACTGAGGAACACAGTCGTGATTCCATGGAGAGGGACTTGAGACTGCTAGCTGGCCATTTTGGTTCCCTCAGCCCTCTCCATCAAAAGCCAAAGAAGGGGGTCCCATACTGGCTGGGGTGATGAAAGCAGACAATCAAAGGGAATGGGCTCCTACTACCCAAGGAGCTAAGAAAGAGTATGTCCAGTACGTCCAAAGAGCTTACTACTCTCACATCGTGTGATTCGATTGTGGAAAATTGCAACAACCCATTTAAGGCAGGACATCTTAGTGGCCCAGATGCTTCAGCAATTAAGTTTTGAGTCATGCTACGAGGCAAAGAACCCTGACCATGACCTGAGATGCTACGTCAGGGGGAAGGGAATGAGAAATGGGTAGTGAAAGAAAGCAGGTTTAAATACCAGCTACAACCGTGGGACCTGCCACAGAAACCGGCACTGTAATAATATTCAGCTTGATGAGTTAATACATCCCTCTCCTCAAGTAAGAAAACAAAGAAACAAACAGCAAACTATGCTTTCATAAGAAATTCTTAGGGCCATAGCCCAGCTTTTATTGATGGAGAACCATAAAATTAAAAGACTCCACTCCTTTTTATCTTAGCCTCTAGAAGGGAATTTTCTTGACTACAACATTTTGGGGAGCTTCAACACTACCCTATTCCATCTTACAACATAGGAAATTCGCCTTTGCTTCTCACTGGTCTTTGCAAGAACACAATTCTCTGCTTTTCTTGTGATTAACGTTCTTGAGATGGCAGCAGGATTCCAGGTTTTCTAGTACCTTCTCAAGCTGCTGAATCAAGACTGCTCTTTTAAACCTGAAATTAAGACAAATTTAAGGAACCAGAAGATACCTAGCATCTATAATGTGCTAGCATCTATAATGTGCTAGTCATAGTAGTGGATACAAAATAGAGCCTACAATCTCCATGGGAATAGAAAATGCATCCTCTTGGGAAGATGTAGTCTAGCAAAATACCAAGAGTGTCATCAATTGAGGGCCCATGCCCTCCCCTGCCCAGACTATGATGGCCAGGGCTTGGTTTTGCCCCTGTTCAGCATTGGACACAACTGCTTTAAAAAAATTGAGGAGTTCTTAAAAAAAAAAAATGAAGAGTTCTTTTTTCCACCTACCTTGCAGCTTCCTTGATGGTAAATTCAACAAATTGTTTCTTGACTACAAGAGGCCCTTGAACTTCTTCAAACAAGGTGAAAATCCTTTCATACCCTGAAAATAATTTTTAAAATTCAGTATTTTTAAAAACACAAAGATGGCTTAGAACTCATTCTTAGTGCATCCACTGCCTCAGCAATCATCTCTCACGGGCTAGAGGGTTGCATAGTGTTTGTGTTTTGAATGCTTACTAAGGAAACTATTGTAAACACCAAGCAAGCCAAACAGACAATTTTAAGAGGTGTATCGTGAATTTCGAGACCAGTTAAAGAGAAACCATCCTAAATTCTGTAAAAACCCAATTCAGCCAAAGGATGAGTCCAAGAGGTGGGTTGGATCTATTCTAAATCATAGAATGAGACTTCCCATGGTTTTATTAAGAGCCATCTTGTCCCTACTTACTTCGTCCAAACTTCCGAACTTCCTTCATTAATTGATGTTTTATATCATTATTAATTTTCTGTGCCAGAGCAGCACTCATTGGCACTTCCTTTGGCACAACTCCTGTCGAAGGCACCACTGGGACTTTTGGGTCACCTGCGGAGACACTGCTGTTTTTGGCTCCTCCTCCAGGTGAATTACTACCAGGTTTGCGAGACAGGCCGTCTTTAGCAAAGTCATCAGAGAGCGAATGCTGTTGGTTGAGTGGAATACCATTTCCTGCTACATTCGTGACTGCTGGCGCAGCAGCATTTGGCAAGAAGCCATCAGGTGGGGTTGGATTATTTTTCATCTTCTTGTCACGGACTTTGTGAGTGACAGTGGCTCCTGAAAACCAAATTAAGAGATTGAGCTGTGAGGCAGGTGCATTTCATCACCCCCCGGGGGACATCCCCGGGCTCTGCACTTTTGAGAAAATTGTTTGTTTCTTAAAGCGGAAGTAGACACCAAGTGGAAATATCAGATCCCACAAGTAGGTCTCCATAAAGATCATACCATAAGTCACTTTTTCTCTCTTGGCACTGGGAATACATACAGAAATGCAGTTTGACAGTACAACTAACAAACACTCACAGAGCCCTGACACTCGTGATTTAATGCCTCCTCGATGCCCTTTACAAGGTGGAAAGCAGAATATCTATCTTACTTGATGCCAAGATATCTGATATTGGCACTCCATCACCAAGAATCCCAGTCCGTATATGATCCTCCCCATTTGTCTTTTCTGTCTCAGAAAGGTGAATTTCCTTTTGTTCCAAGTCTGACACCCCTGCTTCATATTCTCAGCCCCCTCTGTGCCAGACACTGCCGAGTGCTGGGCGATCGGCATCGAGACAATCCCTGCTCTTATGGAACTTAGATCCTCGTGGGGAGGTCAGGTGGTACAAGTAAAATGGGCAAAGGAAATAATAAAGTGTGAATTCGCGTTGGGAAGGAAGACATTGGGGATGTGACAGAGAGTAGGAGAGGGAGCCTCCAGGACCCTGTGGTCAGGCAGGGCCCTCTGAGGAGGTGACCCCTGGGCAGAGTCTGGAACAGGAGACAGGGCAGCCTGTGCATGTGAGGAGGACTTCTCGCTGCCATGAGGGCCAGTGCAGGGCCCTAGGAGGGGACGAGCCGGGGCCGTGGAGCAAAGAACTGAGGCAGAGAGAACAAGGAGGACACCCAGAGGATGCGTGCAGGAGAGGAGGGCAGGCCCGGGTCCTGCAGAGCGTGTAGACCAGCGTCGGGAGCTCCGATTCTGTTCTGAGTGCTCGGGGGAGTTGATGGCGGGTTTCACGATGGACGTGGCAGGATCGGATTTCTGTGCGCACGGGGTCAGTTGGGCTGCAGGGCAGTGATGGGTCAGGAGGGTCAAGTGGGAGAGCAGGGAAATCAGATGAGAAGTTGTTGTAGCAGCTTGGGGACAGACGGTGGCAGCACAGACTAGAGGGATAGAGACCAAGGGTGATCCAGGCAAGGGTGATACAAAGGGTGATACTGGGAGTTAAGCTGCCTGTACTTGCTAAGGGGTGGAGGTGAGAGATGAAGAACAGAATAACAAGAGGAGTCATGAGTGAATCTAAGCGTTTTGTCCTGAACCCCTGGAGAAATAATAGTGCCAGGTGTGTGCAGGCTGTTAGGCAATTGCTCACAAGTGTCACAGATGTGGTCAATCTGTCCTGATTCTGGTTCAGTGACCTCAGGTTGGTAGCTTGAACTAGTCCATGGTGGGGCTATTTACACTATGGATATCTGCAAATCTAAGTATTGGAGCTTCTAGGCCTTCCATGGCTCCCATGCGCTGGACAGCAGGTTGTTACACCTTTATAAATATTACACGAATGGGGTGCCTGGGTGGCTCAGTCGGTTTACCTTCTGACTTTGGCTCAGGTCATGATCTCACGGTTTGTGAGTTCAAGCCCCGCGTCTTGGTCAGAGCCTGGGTTCTGCTTCAGATTCTGTGTTTCCCTCTCCTTCTCTCTCTCTCTGCCCCTCCCCCCACTTACGCTCTGTGTGCCTGTGTCTCTCTCTCAAACATAAATAAACATTAAAAAATTTTTTTAAATTATTAAATAAATAAATAAATAAATAAATGTTACACCAATGGATGGTATTATTTGCTGAGATCGAGTAGGCTGAAAGTAGAGCATTTTTGGAGAGGAGGAAGGTCAGAAGTTCAGGCAGAACCAATTGTATTTTAGGTATGTAGTAGACGCTGATTGGAGGGGTCATGTAAGCTGTTGTATTTTAGTCTGAAGTTCAGGAGCAAGTTGTAGTCTAGAGGTATAAAGGTGAGAGTTCTTGCAGTACAAATAATATTTAAAGTTCTAAGACTGTGTGGAATCGCCTAAGGGGAGAGCGGGTTGAAGAGACAAGGGCCCAAGATCCAGCTTTGGGCCCCTGCAGAATTACAGGTGGGAAAGAAGAGGAAAAAGTCAGAAAAGGGAGAAGGAAAAGGGGTCACTAGCCAGGGGATAAGGAATCCAGGAGAACGCAGTGTCTGGGAACCAAGTAGGTTTCCATGGAGCCCAGAGTGAACAAATACATCACATGCTTCTGAGAAATGAATGCCAAAGTGTAGCAGCCACTGGTGAAATTGACGCTAACAGCTTCACTGGGCTATGGTAAGAAGCAGCCAGACTGTACTGGGTTAGAGCAGGAACACAACGTGAAGACAAGGAGAATATGAGCAGATCCATCCTGGTGGTGAGCCCATCATCTTTTTGTGTGTCCGGAACCTGCTTATTCTACAGCTTTTTAAAAAACCTTTATTTATTTGAGAGAGAGAAAGAGAGAGAGGGAGAGGATCCAAAGTGGGCTCTGCTTTCAGTTGACAGCTGAAAGCCCGGTGTGGGGCTCAAACTCGCAAACCGTGAGATCGTGACCCAAGCCAAAGTCAGACGCTTAACCAAATGAGCCACCCAGGCGCCCTGGGAACCTGCTTGTTCTAACTCTTACACTGCCCAAATGGTTGGACCCAACGTACAGACCTGCCCCTCCGCTTGCAAACGTGTTTGTACCTGTCCATCCCTCAAGGACATAACTATATATTTCCTTTGACCTGGCTGAACCCTAGAGATGGGGTTCCCCTCTCTTTCCTGTTCGCTTAACCTTGGTGACGTACTTGGCCTTCTCTTAGATGATGGGCAGCTGCTGGGCTTCCTAGGACTTTTCATTTGTTTTTGTTGCCCTGCTTCAACCTGATATCCTTTGTCATTCTTTATTTGCTGAAAAACATCAGTGAACACATTCCATTAAAGACAAAATCCAATCATTGCAAAATTGCACTCTTCATATGCACAGACAGCCATGCGTTTATATTATTAATATAAGTTTTAATCATGGTCCAAAGATTTATATTCACTTAGCCCACACTATGTTTTCAGAAAATGCAATCCAATTTTAGTATAACCTAAGTGAAATAAGGAGAAGGTAAAATACAAGGTTTTTGTACAAAACCAAACATGGGACAACCACGTTTGCTAAGATTGCTGGAGAATGAGTGGCTTTCATCAATCAAGCTTATAAACCCACGGTTATCTCTTTGGAGAAGTACACACCATTTTGCTTCAGCTTTTGTTGGAGAAAAAAGAAAATACCTTTTTTGTCCCTTTGTGCTTTAACTCTATTAACAAATACTGATTAACACTTTATTAAATGATACATGGAGACGGTAAAAGGAAGAATAGATTGAACGTGTAAATCTCCCCACCTCTAACCTTATCAAGATTTAAATATGTCATCCTTGGAGCTGGGTGGGTATAGGGAGTTCTTTTCAGTGTTGGTGGATAAAACAGGAAGTCAAGGGTGTAATACGTTAGCTAAAAGCTGTTTTCATCAAAGGATAACTACCTTATCTGAATACAGTTGTGATAAAAAAATATTTTCCCGGCACGTTTGCGCTTCCCATAAAAGAGGAATCCAGAATGGTGAAAACATTTTCATTGAGCATTTAGTCTCCAATAGGTACTGTTCTAAATGCTCTACACTAACTCAATCCTCCACCAAGCCCTCTGACTTAGGTGTGATTATCTCTCTTGTGAAAAATGAGGAAACCAAGGCACAGGAAATTAAGAAAAACTCCAGTTAACTGAGGAGTTTGGGGTGAGGTGGCTAACTTCAAGTCTTGTGTTGTTACCGAAGAATTTGTTGCATGTTCTGTGACTTTATGTCAATGATCTCTCCAATGAGAGCAGCTATGATCCTCTTTGCCTGCGTGCTTCAATAGTCAAGTCAGTATGTCTCTCTCATGCACACTATACACATCTCCCATTAAGATGTCCATAGGACAATCCAACTATGGCAACATCACCTAGTACTTCAATTTCAAGAGGAACACTTATTTTCTAGATAGAGCACTAATGACTTGAAAAATGGAAACAGAGAAAGTAAACTGTGATCTCAATACGAAGGGAGTTACTGGGGGGTGGGGTGGGAACAAATATAGACTCTGGAGCCAGAAAGATGTGGATTCAAATCCTGGCTCTATCTTTTGTCAACTGTGTCATTCAGAGCAACACGTTTGACCACTGTCAGCCTTGATTTCTTCTTATGAAAGGGGGGATAGTAATACTCATCTACAAAACGGTGGTAAGTATTAAATGGGATCATTTAAAACACCAGCTTCTACTCCAATAAATGGCAACCACTCTTTCTGTTCAACTAACACACTCTTGGATCAGGAGGCTCCTACTTTCTGTTCACATGAGATTCCTTGTATCATACTTTGTCCCTTAAATAAATAGAAGTAGAGCACATGACTTACACTCATCGTTTGAAGAAGAAAATAATTATACAAAGAATACCACAATTTAGGCAGAAATAGTCATAGTTATCTTACCTTATTATCATCTTGAAGCAGATAGCTGAGAGTATAAAGTCTTTTAGGTTGTTCTGGATTAGTCTTTTGAGATGGAGAAGTTGTTGTCTTCAGATTCTTCTCATAGTTAGCTATTTGTTTGAGTAGAGCACTCCAATGGGAAAGTGGATAATCAGTGGAAAAGACTTTGATGCTATACAGCTTAAATGTACTATCCATTAGGGAGGACGTGGCCACTGTTGGCGATGTGCACCATGGCACCAAACAGAGTTTAGAATCTCATATCTACGATCTCTATTATATTTTAGAATCTAGAATCATCACCCCTCAGCTAAGTCATTATTCAGTCCACCATCACTACTGCCTATAGGCTCACCACTAGGTCCAGAACAATTCCCTTTTGCTACAAGCTAGGTTTAAGAGTGGGCTGACCTCCCTTATACCATCATCCCAACTAAAGGACCATACTTGTTCTCCTTTTGGAAGAACCTAAGCTCCATGGAATTCTTTTACACTTAGTCCGTAGAACCTTGAGTACTGGGCCTTAACCTCTTTGGATGATGTGATTAAACCTACATTCTTCTCAGAAAGACCCCTTACAAACAAAACTCGATGTATAATTTCAAGGGTGTGCCCAGCCTAAGATCTGTTAAACTTAATGGACGGATGATCCCACTGAAAATCAACAAATGGGGCAAAGAAGCTTTATAGTCTGACACAAATTATCCTGCATGCTATCAGTTAAATTATTTTCATGTAAATAAGGAATTCTCTGCTGAACTCATAACTGTAGGCAGTGTGATATAGTATTAGAGTGTGCAGTCTCTGGAATCTTATAGATCTATATTCCGCCACTTTTCAATTGGCTAAACCTGGCAGAACCAGTTAAATTCTTATTCAAAATTTCTATTACCATAAAATAAGCGTAAAACAGTATCTACCTCATTGGGCTGCTTTAAGGATTACAAGAGATAAAGCATGAACAGGATAGTGTCTGTGATGCTTAACACACATCTCCCCTTATGCTTGAGAAAAATAAACGTGGACTGGGTAGATGTAGGGATTCAGTGAAAAAGGGTATTCTAAATATTAAAGTATTACAAAGTAACCTACTCATGCAATAAACATGCAAGCTAAACTTGATATTTTGATAATCCACAAATGTCCTAAACAAAATCTTGTCTGTCTTTAGCGGATCAATCACCTTCTAGTTAAGTAGTCTGACTACCACATGCAACATCATAAACATTTCCAGATTTCAAAACTTGCTACAAAGCTACAATAATTAAGACCATGTGGTACCGACGTAAGAATTGATATAGAGGTCAAAGGAACAAACCTGAGAGTCCAGAAATAAATCCTTAATCTATAATCCGTTGAAATTCGACAAGGGTGCCAAGACTATTCAATGGGAAATGAAGTCTTTTCAACAAATGTTGCCAGGAGAACTGGACATCCATAAATAAAGGATGAAGTCAGACCCCTTCCTCACACCATAAACAAAAATGACCCAAAGTGGACCATAGACCTAAATGTAAGCAAATAGTAAGTGCCAACCACAAAAGAGCTTTGTTAGCAGGAAAAAAATCCACAAGAGCATTCACTCATGTTTTAATTCATTGTCAAAAATCTAAATTAAAAAATTAAAAATAAAGAAGGAGAAAATAAGCATAAAGAAATACAAAGGGGGCGCCTGGGTGGCTCAGTCGGTTAAGTGCTGATTCTCGATCTCGGCTCAGGTCATGATCTCAGTTTGTGAGCTCGAGCCCTGTGTTGGGCTCTGTGCTGACAGCGTGGAGCCTACTTGGGTTTCTCCTTCTGGTTCTCTACCCCTCCCCCGCTCTCTCTCACTCTCAAAATAAATAAACTTAAAAAAAGAAATACAAAGTAAAAGCACAAGTTAACTTGCTAAATACAGTCCAAATATTATCTGTAATTATAATAAATATAAATAGACTACACTTGCCAGTAAAGGCTGCCAGTAAGGATTTTTTTTAATATAATTTATTGTCAAGTTGGCTAACATACAGTGTATATAGTGTGCTTTTGGTTTGGCGGGTAGATTCCCGTGATTCATCACTTACATACAACACCCAGTGTTCATCCCAACAAGTGCCCTCTTCAATGCCCATCACCCATTTTCCCCTCTCCCCCACCCCTATCAACCCTCAGTTTGTTCTCAGTATTTAAGAGTTTCTTATGGTTCACCTCCCTCTCTCTCTGTTTGTAACTATTTTTTCCCTTTCCCTTCCCCCATGGTCTTCTGTTAAGTTTCTCAAGGTCCATGTATGAGTGAAAACATATGATATCTGTTTTTCTCTGACTGACTTATTTCACTTAGCATAACACCCTCCAGTTCCATCCACATTGCTGCAAATGGCAGGATTTCATTCTTTCTCATTGCCAAGCAGTATTCCATTGTATATACAAACCACATCTTCTTTATCCATTCATCAGTTGATGCACATTTGGGGTCTTTCCATAATATGGTTATTGTTGAAAGTGCTGCTATCAACATTGGGGTACAAGTGCCCCTATGCACCAGCACTCCTGTATCCCTTGGGTAAATTCCTAGCAGTGCTATTGCTGGGTTGTAGGGTAGATCTATTTTTAATTTTTTGAGGAACCTCCACACTGTTTTCCAGAGAAGCTGCACCAGTTTGCATTCCCACCAGCGGTGCAAGAGGGTTCCCATTTCTCCACATCCTCTCCAGCATCTTTTGTTGCCTGAGTTGTTAATTTTAGCCACTCTGATTGGTGTGAGGTGGTATCTCAATGTGCTTTTGATTTGTATTTCCCTGATGATAAGTGATGTTGAACATCTTTTCATGTGTCTGTTGGCCATCTGGAGGTCTTCTTTGGAAAAGACACGTCTATTCATGTCTTCTGCCCATTTCTTCACAGGATTATTTGTTTTTTGGGTATTGAGATTGGTAAATTCTTTATAGATTTTTGGATACTAGCCCTTTATCCCATGTGTAATTTGCAAACATCTTTTCCCATTCCAGTGGTTGCCTTTTAATTTTGATGATTGTTTCCTTTGCAGTGCAGAGACTTTTATCTTGATGAGGTGCCAATAGTTCATTTTTGCTTTTATTTCCCTTGCCTTTGGTGACATGTTGAGCAAGAAACTGCTTTGGCTGAAGTCAAAGAGGTTGTTGCCTGTATTCTCCTCTAGGGTTTTGATGGTTTCCTGTCTCACATTTAGGTCTTTCATCCATTTTGAGTTTATCTTTGTGTATGGTGTAAGCAAGTGGTCCACTTTCATTCTTCTGCATGTTGCTGTCCAGTTCTCCCAGCACCATTTGTTGAAGAGACTGTCTTCTTTCCATTGGATACTCTTTCCTGCTTTGTCAAAGATTAGTTGGCTGTATATTTGTGGGTCCATTTCTGGGTTCTCTGTTCTGTTCCATTGGTCTATGTGTTTTTGTGCCAACACCATACTGTCTTAATGATTACAGCTTTGTAGTAGAGGCTAAAGTCTGGGATTGTGATGCCTCCTACTTTTCTTTTCTTTTTCAGGATTGCTTTGGCTATTCGGGGTCTTTTGTGGTTCCATACAAATTTTAGGATTGTTTGCTCTACCTTTAAGAAGAATGCCAGTGCAATTTTGACTGGGATTGCATTGAACATGTAAATTGCTTTGAGTAGTCATGACATTTTAACAATATTTGTTTTTTGAATCCATGAGCATGGAATGTTTTTCCGTTTCTTTGTGTCTTCTTAAGTTTCCTTCATAAGTTTTCTATAGGTTTCATCATACAGATCTTTTACATCTTTGGTTAGGTTTATTCCTAGGTATTTTATGGTTCTCGGTGCAATTGTAAATGGGATTGATTTATTGATTTCTCTTTCTGTTGCTTCATTATTTGTGTATAGAGATGCAAATGATTTCTGTACATTGATTTTGTATCCTGTGACTTTCCTGAATTCATGTATCCTGCGACTTTGCTGAATTCATGTATCAGTTCTAGCAGCCTTTTGGTGAAGTCTTTCTTGAGGGTTTTTATTAAGAAATGATGCTGTATTTTGTCAAATGCTTTTTCTGCATCTATTGACAGGATCATATGGTTCTTATCCTTTCTTCTGTTAATGTGATGTATCACATTGATTGATTTGTGAATATTGAACCAGCCCTACAGCCCATGAATTAATCCCACTTGATCATGGTGAATAATTCTTTTAATATGCTGTTGAATTCAATTTGCTAGTAACTTGTTGAGAACTTTTGCATCCATGTTCATCAGGGATATTGGCCTGTAATTCTCCTTTTTGTGGGGTCTCTGTCTGGTTCAAGAATCAAGGTAATGCTGGCTTCATAGAATGAGTCTGGAAGCTTTCCTTCAGTTTCTATTTTTTGGAACAGCTTGAGAAGGATAGGTATTAACTCTGCTTTAAATGTCTGGTAGAATTCCCCTGGAAGCCATCTGGCTCAGGACTCTTATTTGGTAGGAGATTTTTGATAACTGATTCAATTTCTTCACTAGGTATGGTTCTGTTCAAATTTTCTACTTCTTCGCGTTTGAGTTTTGGTAGTGTGTTGGTGTCTAGGAATTTGTCCATTTCTTCCAGGTTGTCCAGTTTGTTGGCATATAATTTTTCAGAGTATTCCCTGATAATTACTTGTATTTCTGAGAGATTGGTTGTAATAAATCTATTTTCACTCATGATTTTATCTATTTGGGTCTTCTCTCTTTTCTTTTTGAGAAATCTGGCTAGGGGTTTATCAATTTTGTTTATTTTTTTCAAAAAACCAGCTCTTAGTTTCATTGATCTGTTCTACTGTTTTTATTTTGGATCCTATATTGTTTATTTCTGCTGTAATTATTTCTCTTCTTCTGCTGGCCTTGGGGTTTCTTTGCTGTTCTACTTCTCGTTCCTTTAGGTGTGCTATTAGATTTTTGTATTTGGGATTTTTCTTGTTTCTTGAGATAGACCCGGACTGCAATGTATTTTCCTCTTAGTACTGCCTTTGCTGCATCCCAAAGTGTTTGGACTGTCGTGTTTTCATTTTCATTTGCTTCCATATGTATTTTTTATTTCTTCTTTAATTGCATGGTTGACCCATTCATTCTTTAGCAGGATGTTCTTTAGATTCCATGCATTTTGAGGTTTTCCATACTTTTTCTTGTGGTTGATTTGAAGTTTCATAGCATTGTGATCTGAAAATATGCATGGTATGATCTCAATTCTTTTATATTTATAGAGGGCTGTTTTGTGACCCCGTTTTGTGATCTATATTGGAGAGAATGTTCCATGTGCACTTGAGAAGAATGTGTATTCTGCTGCTTTTGGATGAAAAGTTATGAATATATCTGTCAAATCCATCTGGTCCAGTGTATCATTCAGGGTCATTGTTTCTTTATTGGTTTTCTGCCTAGATGATCTGTCCATTGCTGTTAAGTGGAGTATTAAAGTCCCCTGCAATTACAGTATTCTTATCAATAAGATTGCTTATGTTTGTGAATAATTTATTTATATATTTGGGTGTTCTAAATTGGGGGCATAAACGTTTATAATTGTTAGCTCTTCTTGATGGATAGACCCCATAATTATGATGTAATGCCCTTCTTCATCTCTTGTTCCAGTCTTTAATTTAAAATCTAGTTTGTCTGATATAAGTATGGCAACTCCAGCTTTCTTTTGACTTCCAGTAGCACGATAGTTCTCCAGCTCCTCACTGTCAATCTGAAGGTGGCCTCAGGTCTAAAACAGGTCTTTTTTAGACAGCGTATAGATGGATCTTGTTTTTCATCCATTCCAATACCCTATGTCTTTTGACTGGAGCATTTAGTCCATTTGCATTCAGCATTATTATTGAAAGATACGGATTTAGAGTCATTGTGTTATCTGTAGGTTTCATGCTTGTAGTGATGTCTCTGATTCTTTGTAGTCTTTGCAGCATTCCACTCACAGAGTCTCCCTTAAGATCTCCTACAGGCTGGTTTAGTGGTCATGAACTCCTTCAGCTTTTGTTTGTCTGGGAAAGCCTTCATCTCTCCTATTCTTAATGACAGCCTTGCTGGATAAAGGATTCTTGGCTGCCTCTTTTTCCTATTCAGCACATTGAATATTTCCTGCCACTCCCTTCTGGCCTGCCAAGTTTCAGTGGATAGGTCTGCTACTACCCTTATGTGTCTACCCTTGTAGGTTAAGGCCCGTTTGTCCCTAGCTGCTTTCAGAATTCTCTCTTTATCTTTGAATTTTGCCAGTTTCGCTATAATATATCATTGAGAAGACCTATTCCCGTTACGTCTGAAGGAAGTTCTCTGTGCCTCCTGGATTTGGATGCCTGCTTCCTTCCCCAGACTGGGGAAGTTCTCAGCTGTAATTTGTGCAAGTACACTTCTTCCCCTTTCTCTCTCTCTTCTTCTGGAACTCCTATGATATGGATATTATTACATTTCATTGAGTAACTTAGTTCTCTAATTGTCCCCTCGTGGTCTAGTATTTTTTCTCTCTTTTTCTCAGCTTCATCATTTTCCATAATTTTATCTTCTATTTCACTTATTCTCCTCTCTGCCTCTTCCAGCCTCGCTGTCCCTGCATCTAGTTTATTTTGCACCTCATTTATAGCATTTCTTAATTCATCATGACTGTTATTTAGTTCCTTGATCTCTGCAGCAATAAATTCTCTGCTTTCTTCTATGCGTTTTTCAAGTGGAGTGATTCATCTTCTGACTATTATTCTAAATTCTTGATCAGATATATTGTTTATATCTGTTTTGATAAATTCTTTAGCTGTAATTTGTTTCTGGAATTTCTTTTGAGGAGAATTCTTCTGTTTCATCATTTTGGCTAGTTTTCTGTCCCTGATGTGTTTTAAAAGCTTGTTAAGTGTCCTGCACCTGCAAGCACTACTATATTAAAGTGGGATCATACACTGTCCAGGCCCTGGCCCTTCAGGGAGTGTTTTGGGAGTGTGTTACATGCTCTCTGCTGTTGTGACTCTGGTTGCTTTATCTTCCTACTCATAGTGGTGGTTTGGACCCTCCACCACGTGTGGTTTGATTTGTTAGTTGAAGTAACCCTGGGAAAAAAATTTTAAATGGGGGTGGTGGTGGTGGAATAAGCCTTATCCCATACAAAGAGACAAATGACAGGGACAAGGAAAAAGAAAAGAAAAGAAAATTGACCAGGTAGAGAAACTATATGGCTTAATCCAGAGAGAAAGAGGAAAATAAAGAAGGAGATGCAGAACAGATGTAAAGAGAATAGATTAAGTATGTCTGCTTAAACAAACTAACAACCAGAATAACCAGACTAGAGAAGGAGAGAAATAAGAGGAAGAAAAGGGAGAATATATATATATATATATATATATATATATATATGTAATAAGAATTGCCCCCAGATTAAATCAGAAAATGCAAAACTGCTGGGTGCCCTGGAACCAGTGGCAGCACTGGTCTGGAGGAGGGGTTGTCTGGTTGGTCAGCATCAATCTTAAATTTAAAAAAAAGTTCATGTTTATTTATTTTTGAGAGGGAGAGAAAGAGAGCAAGAGCAGGGAGACACAGAATCCAAAGCTGGTTCCAGGCTCTGAGCTGTCAGCACAGAGCCCGACAGGGGGCTCGAACCTGGGAGCCATGAAATCCTGCCCTGAGCTGAGGTCAGATGCTCAACCAACTGAACCACCCAGGGGCCCCAGGTCAGCAATGATCTTGCTTGGGTAGACACGTAGTTACCAGGCACAGAGGGGCGTGGTTTGGTGTAAGCGGGCCCGCCTCCACCCTGGCCCCTGGCCCGTTCCCTGAAGCCCCCCACCTTGCTGGTGATTGGGAGAAAACTGGCGACACTTCATTCTCTCCTCCCTGGACTGGGTGTCCCAAACCACCCTGTTCAGGGTGTCCTCACAGTGCTGTGTGGGTGTGAGCGGCCATTTTTTTTTCACTCCACAGTCCCCCGTGCCTTCCAGGTGCTCGGCTGGGACCTAAACCCCGATGTCTTAAAGGGTCCCACTCTGTGCTCCCTGGTACCAAGAAAGTGCTGCCCCGCCCCGCCGATAAATGGCTTCTGGCTGGTGGGCGCAGTCAGTCTTTGCCCTTTGAGTGGTTATATACCTGCTTCCCCCAGCACTCGAGGGAGGGGACTGCTTTCTCCCACTGCCAACTGCGCCTCTGAACTAGTTACCAGTTCCGGGGCTGGCTCCCTCCTCCCCAGGGGCGCCAACTGGGCAGCCGGCCCCAGTCGGGAACGAACCCTGCAGTTAGAGATTGGATCTTTCTCCGTTTTTTTCCAGTCCCCGGTCCCCGGTCTTTCTCTTGTGCAAATACAATCCTACACCCCCACAGCCTCTCTTTCTCTTCCCTCTGTCTCTCTGCAGAAGGGGATGAGAGGCCTGAGAAAATTAAAACTTAAAAGCTTAAGTTACGGGAAACTGAAACCTAACCAAGCTTAACCAGCTTGTTCCGCTTCTGTACAATTGCTTGGCGCGCCCATGTATTCCTGATCAATCATTGTTGCCTGGCACATCCGTATATTCCTGATCAACCATTGTTACTTGGCACATCCGTGTACTCCTGATCAATCATTGTTGCCTGGCACATCCGTGTATTCCTGATCAATCATTGTGATACCCGTACCCCCGGTTGTGGTCTGACCTAAAGGCAGGAACCAATCGAATACTGTTAAGTGTCCAACTTTAAACACAAACCAATCGCAGCTCTGTAACTGGAAAATTCCTGATTTCCCCATGACTTGTTTGTACCTGTCTATAAAAGGGGTGTAAAAACCTCTCTCAGGGCCTCTCGGCGTCACCGGCAACGAGGGCGCAGAGGTCCAGGTTCGAACCTGCAATAAATGACCCTTGCTGCTTAGCTTTGACTCTGGACTCTGGTGGTTCGTTTTTGGGGGTCTCTTAGACTCTGGGCATTTCAGGGATCCCTCCCCTGCATGCCTACGCCACCCATTTATCTCTCCCAGTTCGTAATCACACACCTGTGGCCTACCAAGTTGTCCCCGTGGGCCCCTGGAGATGTCTCTGTCACTCTTCAGCCCAGACTCTTGGAATTCCAAGTCCTCTGGCCTCAACACTGCTGTGTTTGAGGGACAAGGGCACTTTGGGTCCCCCTACTTCCCTGCCATGTTGATCACCTTCTCTAGTAAGGATTTTTTTTTAATTCTAGTTATATGTTTTTTAAAAGAGAAACATTTAAAATATGAGAACACAGAGTGATTATTTAAAAAATAACATTTTATACCAGGCAAATATTTTTTATACCAGGCAAATATTAAGCAAAATAAAGCTGAGGTAATTATATTAATATCAGATAAAAGAGACTTTAACAATGCATTATTACAGGAGCGCCTGGGTGGCTCAGTGGGCTGAGCATAGCACTTCAGCTCAGGTCATGATCTCACAGTTTGTGGGCCTGACCCCCTTGTTGGGCTCTGTGCTGACAGCTCAGAGACTGGAGCCCGCTTTGGATTCTGTGTCTCCCTCTCTCTCTGCCCCTTCCCTGCTCACTCTTTCTCTCTCTCAAAAATAAATAAACAATTGCAAACAAACACTGCATTATCACAGTGCAAAAGTCACTATAAAATAACTACTTTTTATTTCACCAGAAATGTTTGACGACTGTCCACTCACATAAACCTAATAAAATAGCCTCAAAGATACATAAAGCAAGAACAAGTAGAACTACTGAAGGAAGTTGAAAAATTCACCATTATTGTGGAAGATTTTTTAACACAATTCTCTACATTATTGTGAGTTCAAATAGGCAAAAGATAAGTAAATGCATAAATGTTAACAATGCAAGTAACAAGTTTGATCTGTGGCCATTTATGGAAACTTATATACAACAGTAATAGTGTAAATTCTTCTCAAGCATATATATATATATATATATATGGGCCATGGTCTCAATGATGTTCAAATACACAGTTTCATGCACCCCATACTCTCTCAACAAAATGAAATTAAATTAGAAGTCAAGAACAACAAAAGAATGTATTTTGAGATTTTAAAACACTCTTCTAAACACATAGAAATGATTAAGGAAAATATTACATAACAAAACTTTTTGGATGCAGTGAAAGTGGACCTCAAAGGAATAGCCTTCCTTATGCTCTTTTGTTAAAAAAGAAAAAAAAAAAAAACCCTGACAATCGGTTATCTGTATCCAATGTTAGAAGTTGGAAGAAGAGTAGAATAAACCCAAAGAAAACAGAAAGAAGGGGTAGTAAATATAAAGCAGAAATTCATGAAATAGAAACTGCAATAAAGTCAACAAAATCAAAAGTTTGTCCTTTGAAAACAACAAAAACACAGACAAACCTTTAATGAGATTGACCAAGAGAAAGGTAATCCACAAATAAATAATATTAGCAGTGAGAAAGGAAACATAACAATGGATCCAGCACGTATTTTTAAGAGGGGATGGTAGGGGCCCCTGGGTGGCTCAGTCGGTTAAGTATCTGACTCTTGATTTTGGCTTAGGTCATGATCTCATGGTTCGTGGGTTCAAGCCTCGCATCAGGCTCTGTGCTGACAGCTCAGAGCCTAGAGCCTGCTTCAGATTCTACATCTCCCTTTCTCTCTGCCCCTCCCCTGCTCATGCTCTGTCTCTCAAAAGTAAACAAACATTTAAAAAAAGAAGAGATGGCAAATACTGTGAGCTTTATATTAAATTTGAAAACTTAGGTGAAATAGACAAATTCACAGAAAAATATAACTGCATATCTGTGTGGAAATGATAATCTTTTTAGTGAGTCCACTAGATGACCATATGGTAAAAATGAACCTTGATCTTTACATCATTCCATACATGAAAATTTATTTCAGATGCATCAGAAATCTAGAAGAAAGCTTGGGACTCCATGACTTTGGGATAGACATAGATTTTTAAACATGATACAAAAAATAAATCTAAGATTGGTTAATTGGACCTAATTAAGAACTTCTTTTCATTAAAAGACACTATTAAGAGAGTGAAAAAGTAAACCAGAGACTCATAGAAGGTCTTCATAATATATACATCTGACAAAGGAGTTGAGTTTAGAACTCCTACAAACTGATAAGAAAAAGACAACCCCCCAAAAATATGGACAAAAGTCCTGAAAAAGTACTTCATAAGAACATTCCCCAAATGGCCACTAAATATATTAATAAGTATAGCTCATTAATCATCAGAGGCACATAAATTAAGGCCACAATGTAATGCCATTAAACACCCACGAGAATGGCTAAAATGTAAGACAGACAATGACCATATGTTTGTAAGAATTTGACATAACCAGAACGCTAATGCATTTTTGGAACCAGACTGATACACTGGTTCCCCAGTTCTCCGGTTGGCACTTTATCACAATCATCCCTTGTGACAGTGTGACAAATTGTGAAGTTACGGCATGCCATGGATTACATTTATCCCATTTACCACTGGCAGGAAGCAGAGCACTGCACCCAAGCCCAAAGGCACAATCAAATAAACTCCAAAGTCTTATCTTAAGGGTCTACCTCAAGGACCATCCTACCCACAACACCAGCTCTGTTTCAGAATGCATCACATCAGTAGAGAGAAACCACAGAGTAATTTGAACAGTGAATGATTAATATAAAGAATTATGAACTATAACGGGGGGAGAGGGGGAGTAGAGTAACAAGAGACTGGCTAGTAAGAAGTAAGAACTCTAGGAACACCTGGGTGGCTCAATCAGTTAAATGTTCGAGTCCCACGTTGGGATCTGTGCTGACTGCCCAGAGCCTGCTTGGGATTCTGTCTCCCTCTCTCTCTCTCTCTGCCCCTCCCTTGCTCTCTCTCTCTCTCTCAAAATAAATAACAATAAACTTAAAAAAAAGTAAGGAGAACTCTAAATATAGAAAGAGCAAATATAAGGAGCAGCTACTGTCCCCAAAACTGAAATAGAGCATCTATCTGCAATGGACTGAATGTGTGTGTCTCGCTCCCATAAATTCATATATTGAAATCCTCATCCCAATACCCAGTGGTATTTGCAGGTGGGATCTTTGAGAGGTAACTACATTATAAGGGCTCCACTTTCATGGTAATTACATTATGAGGTCTCCTCCTTTACGGGAGTGGGATCAGTACCGGTGTAAGAACATTCTCTCTGCTACGTGAGGATGCAAGAAATCAGCTGTCTGCAAGCCAGAAGAAAGCCCGCATCAGAACCTGCCCCTGTTGGCACCCTGATCTTGAACTTCCAGCCTTCAGAACTGTAAGAAATAAATTTCTGTTGTTTCTTAAGCCACCCAGTCTATGGTCATTTGTTATAGCACCCAAGATCGTCTATTCCCCTCCAACTTCCCCCTGCCGTTGTGAAAATAGATCATTCAAGGAACTGCCCCTCCGCCCCTCTTATTCCTTGGCCAAGTTAAAGCACTCAGAGAGGAACCTCCCAAGAATTGAGTTTGATCCCACAAGGAAGACTCTCCTGCTCAGAGCTGAGGAGCACCCAGGAAGTATCCTGTCTAGGCTAAGATAGAGCATACAAGGCAAAGCCCTTCTCACCAGAAGACTCTGATATATTATTATGGCCCCACGGAGGTGTAAGCGAAACTGCAGACTCCCAGAGTGTTGCGGGCACACTGCCCTGCAGCACCCCGCCCCGGAGAAGCTGCACGATGCAGAGCCTGGTGCTGGGGACACCCAGGGCCCCCAGGAGCCGGCTCTGCCGGCCATCCAGCTCCAGGATGCAAAGTGTCCCTTTCATTGTCTCTGGCGCCCTCTATAGACAAGCTTCGGTAACAACTGCTGCAAGAAAACATTTCAACGACGCAGAACATTTCCGTAGAGTAAGACAAGAGTGAATTTGGAGCTTATAGACAATATAACCAGGCACTTTATTAACACATCGGAAGAGGCATGTCACAAAGTCATCCAAAAGAATGCAAAAAAAAAAAAAACCAACATGGAATAAAAAGCAATGACTATTCATGAAAAAAATTGTAAAGCATTTGTTTAGAAGGGTATACAAATCTACAGAAATCTACAGCAGACACTATTCCTAGGTGAAGAATTAGAAGTATTCCTTGTAAGATCAGAAACGAAGATGCCCACTGTTGTCTCTTCTATTGAACACTCCCTACAGGGGTCCTGCCTGGCACCTTAAGATGGAGAACAGGGCTGTACACAAAAAGCAAGCTGTCAGACTGTTCAATTATGGGACAAGCCCCAGGAGTGGTGCTTTTCAAGGAGTCACCAGGCACGTCAAACAGTGAAAATTGTCTAGGAATAGAGATTGCTGGGGAGCTGCAATCACTTCTGTCCCCTCCAGTGGCGGACAGCTTGCTGGCGTTCAGAGCTACCCTGGATGTGAGGTCATGGGTTTCAAGGCCACCGTGGAGCTGGGGAGGGGGCGGTGGGAATAGTGCTGTTACCACAGCCCAAGGCTCGCTGTTCCTACTGGGACGTAGCCAGGTTTCGGGAGTAAACGCTCTTCTGGCCTGGCAAGCCTTGGGTTACTTTGCACAGTTGTGAGCCAGTTCATTTAGATACGATGCCTGTGTTCGTATTGCTTTTATGCTGGAGTGGATTTTCACAGGATCTCATTCCACTAACCCCCGCGCCTCTTCGTGTATGTTACATTTTGAACAAAGTCTAAATCCAGTGTATCCGGTTGTAAATTACTTACACTGTTTCTCTTCTTGTTTTGGAAGAAACTAGAATCGGCAGTGCCTGCCTGTTAGGAAGAACTCCCCAATCCAGGCCTCATGCATTGCTTCTCTAGCCAACTGGTTTTCGTGAAATCCACATGGGCATATGTGAATCCCCATTCGGAGAGGGTATTCGTTTTTTTATTTTGTGTCACAATTTGCCCCCAGTTTAGTGACTTCAAAAGGTATACCAAACTTGGTGGATTGAAACAGTCTTTGTTATTTCTTCTCCCACAGTTCTGTAGCTTGAAGTCTGGATAGTTTTGACTTGGTTCTCTCCTTTGGGGCTTGAAAGGCCGAAGTCAATATTTTAGCTGCACTGGGTTCTCATCTGGAAGATCCGGGATGGAATGAGCTTCCAAATTCACTGGGATTGTTGGCCGAAGTCAAGTCCTTTGTCCTGTGAGACCGGTCCTGCATTTCTCACGGGCTGTTAGCTAGGGCTCAGTGTCACCTCTAGAGGCCACTGTCAGGCCCTTTTCAGGGGCTCTGTCCATCTCCAAGTGAGCAATGACACATCAGATTCTTCTGGAGCTTGCTAACTACCTCGGCTGCCTGCAATGCTACCAGCTGGAGGAAACTGCAGAAAAGGCTCAGGAGGGGAGCTCTGGCACTCCCATGAATCCCACTCTAAAGGTCAGATGGGAGGACACCAATATGACGATGGGAGAACACCAGAGGGCAAAGGTCACGGGGAACATCTTCAAATTCTTCTCTTCTTTCCAAGAGAAAGATGTTAAGGTAGCAGGAGTCAGAGCCATGGGTTTTGGGCCCACTTCCTCGTGCAAAGCCCTTGTGGCTTCAGGACCTGCTTGAGTTGATCTTGTACAGCCACTCGCATTGGAAAAGGGGTGCTTCTCTGCACACTCACTGCTGTGACTGGTGGGTCACCCAGGTTAGGACGGGCAGCTCAGGTGACCTGGGAACTCGGTGTCCCCTGGTCAAGCATTCGTTCCTGCTAAGTCCCAGTGGTAAGCCAAATGTTCAAAAGGACCAGAATGACATTTAATATGTCAAGGATATTAGTGCCACTTTGGGGCTGGGGTCCTGTGATCTTGGATAAATCTGATTATTTCTTGTCCCCAATGCACAGTCACACTGGTAAAGGGTTGCAGGCCCCTTTGGGTATGAATGGGAGAAAGATTAACAGTAGAAACTTTTTATTGTAGAAGGGTCTTTCTTCAAGAGGCCTCCCCTTTATACATGAGTTTTTGGATCTTTAACCAATCAAGGTTGGGCTTTGATTGACTGAGGGACCCTTCGTTGTAAGGGGAGTAAGCAGGTGTATGTCTGTAATGCCAGAGATCCTGCAGGGCATCTCCTAATACTCCCATGTCCACTCACTAAGATCAATGCAAACTACACCAAGCTGATTCACTTAGGACTGTTAATGGCCATGAACCTCGGGAATGAAGGTTTAGGTCACCCCAGTACAAACAGGACCTCTCCGGGAAAGATGCTTGCCAAGGGCTAAGGGAATGTGGAATGGATAGTTAGAAAAGTAACCATACAACCATTTGCAGAATCAAGGACTGTAATGATTCTGAGTGTTACTTCTTTATTTAATATGAATAAGTTTACATACATATTAACCAAATATTTTGGGGTTTTATCCCCTCTCATCCCCTTAGCTGCTAACATAAAATGTGGTAATGAGAGCTAACTTTATTCTCAATAAATAAGATGCAGGATATTAAAGGCAGGGGTGGTTTAGGTAGCAAAAGAATGACAAAGATCTAAAGGCAAAAGTTGAACATTGTATCCTCTTTAGGAAAAGCGTTAACACGATATCAGTTATAAGCAGGGAGTCTTGTAGCTTGTTGGCCAGGAATATGGTTTTGTTGCTGCCTTTATTTAAAGATTAAGTGTGGTTTAAAGAGTTGGTCACTTGGGGTGCCTGGGTGGCTCAGATGGGTAAGCGTCTGACTTGGCTCAGGTCATGATCTCACAGTTTGTGAGTTCGAGCCCTGTGTAGGGCTCTCTCCTGACAGCTCAGAGCCTGGAGCCTGCTTAGGTTCTGTGTCTCCCTCTCTCTCTGCCCCTCCCCTGTTCACTCTCTGTCTCTCTGTCTCTCTGTCTTTCTCAAAAACAAACATTAAAAAAATACCATTATTATTGTATTTTTTTTGCTGGTGTCTCTGCCTCTTTCTGTTTTTTAAATTTTAATTTTTTAATTTACATCCAAATTAGTCAGTGTATCGTGCAACAATGATTTCAGGAGTGGATTCCTTAATGCCCCTTACCCAGTTAGCCCATCCCCCCTCCCACAACCCCTCCAGTAACCCTCTGTTTGTTCTCCATATTTATGAGTCTCTTCTGTTTTGTCCCCCTCCCTGTTTGTATATTATTTTTGTTTCCCTTCCCTTGTGTTCATCTGTTTTGTCTCTTCAAGTCCTCGTATGAGTGAAGTCATATGATTTTTGTCTTTCTCTGACTAATTTCACTTAGCATAATACCTTCCAGTTCCATCCACATAGTTACAAATGGCAAGATTTCATTCTTTTTGATTGCCCAGTAATACTCCATTGTATATATATACCACATCTTCTTTATCCATTCATCCATTGATGAACATCTGGGCTCTTTCCATACTTTGGCTATAGTTGATAGTGCTAATATAAACATGGGTGTGTGTGTGTCCCTTCGAAACAGCACCCCTGTATCCCGTGGATAAATGCCTAGTAGTGCAATTTCTGGGTCGGAGGGTAGTTCTATTTTTAGTTTTTTGAGGAACCTCCATCCTGTTTTCCAGAGTGGCTGCACCAGCTTGCATTCCCACCAACAGTGCAAAAGAGATCCTCTCTCTCTACATCCTTGCCAACATCTGTTGTTGCCTGAGTTGTTAATATTAGCCATTCTGACAGGTGTAAGGTGGTATCTCATTGTGGTTTTGATTTGTATTTCCCTGATGATGAGTGATGTGGAGCATTTTTTCATGTGTCGGTTCTCCAAAGAAGACATCCAGATGGCCAACAGACACATGAAAAAAAAAATACCATTATTGATTGGAAGTGTCTTAGTTCAGGCTGCTGCAACAGAATACCATAGACACAGTGGCTTAAAAACAACAGAAACTTCTTTCTCACAGTTCTGGAGGGTGGAAGTCTGAGATCTAGGTGCCAGCGTGACTGGATTCTCATGAGGGCCCTATTCCAGGCTGCAGACGGCTCACTTCTCATTGTGTCCTCATATGGCAGAAAGAGCACAAGAGAGGTCTCTGAGGTCTCTTTTATAAGGGCACTAATCCCATTCATGAGGGCCCCACCACCATGACTTCGTCACCTTCCAAAGGCCCCACTTCCTAATACAATCACATTGGGGGCTACGATTTCCATTTGAATTTGGGGGTCACACAAATATTCAGTCCATTTTAGTAAGTAAATTTTTTAAACTTTGTATTTTTAGAGAAGTTCTAGGTTCACAGAAAAACTGAGCAGATACAGAGAGTTCTCAAGTATCCCCTGCCCCACAGATGCATAGCCTCTCCCCATCAACATCCCTCCCAGAGGGATACATGTGTTACAACTGATGAACTTACTTTGATGCATCATAATCACCCAAAGTCTGTAGTTTACATTAGGGTTCAATCTTGGTGTGGCACATTCTACAGATTTGGGTAAATGTATAATGGCATGTATCCACCATTATAGTATCATGAAAAGTATTTTCACTACCTTAAAAATAGCTTCTGTGCTTGGCCCATTCATTTCTCCTCCATCTCTCCAACTTCCAGAAACCACTGGCCTTTTGTTGTCTCCATAGTTTTGCCTTTTCTGGAATGACAGATAGTAAATGGCCTTTTCATATTGGCTCCTGTCACTTATTAATATGCATTTAAGGTTTCTCTATGTCTTTCCATGGCTTGATAGTTCATTTCTTTTTATCACTGAGTGACATCCTGTCGTCTGGAGGTACCAGTTTATCCATTCACCTACTGAAGGACAATGGTTGCGTCCAAGTTTTGGCAATTAAGAGTAAAGCTGCAATAAACACTCATGTGCAGGTTTTTGTGTGGCCATAAGCTTTAAACTCCTTTGGATAAATACCAATGAGAGTGACTGCAAGATGGTATGGCTAAAGTGTGCTTAGTTTTGTAGGAAACTACCAAACTGTCTTCCAAAGTGGCCGTACCATTTTGTGTTCCCACCAGCAATGAATGAGAGTTCCTGTGGCCCCACATCCTTGTAAGCATTTGGTGGTGTCAGTGTCCTGGATTTTGGCCAATCTATATGAGTGTAGTGATATCTCATTGCTACCTTATTTTGCAATTCCCCAATGACATATACTGCGGATCATCTTTTCATATACTTATTTCCTGTCTGTATATCATCTTTGGTGAGATGTCTGTTATCTCTGGCCCATTTTTTTTAGTTGGCTTGTTTGTTTTCTTATTGTAGGGTTTGAAGAGTTCTCTGAATATTTTGAAGACTAGCCGTTTATCACATATGTCTTTTGCAAATATTTTCTCCCAATCTGTGGCTTGACTTCCCATTGTCTTGACATTGACTTTCACAGGGCAGAGGCTCTTAATTTTAATGATGTCCAACTTCTCAATTTTTCTTTTATTAGTTGTGCTTTTGGCGTTGTATCTAAAAAGTCATCATCATACCCAGAGTCCTCTAGGTTTTCTCCTGCGTGATCTTCCAGTAGTTTACTACTTTTGTATTTTACATTTAAGTCTATGCTCCATTTTGTGTTAATTTCTGTGAAGGATGTAAGGTCTGTGTCTAAATTCGTGGTGTGTGTGTGTGTGTTTGCACGTGGATGTCTAGTTGTTCCAGCACCATTTGTTGAAGAGACACCTTTGCTCCATTGTATTGCTTTTGCTCCTTTGTCAAAGATCGGTTGACTGGGAGGGGGAGTTAAGATGGTGGAGGAGTAGGGGGACCCTAAGCTTGCCTCATCCCTTGAGCACAGCTAGATAAATATCAAATCATTCTTAACCCCCAAGAAATCAAGCTGAGGACTGAGAGAACAAAACTGCAAGTCCACAGGTAGGATCATGGAAGGTAGGAGTTGCGGAGAGTTGATTTGGGGGAGATAAGAACTGCAGGTGCTGTGGGTGTTGTGGACGGCAGGGAGCCCTGCTTACAGAGACTACCACAAGGTATTATATGCAGCAGGACGCAAAATCTGAAGCGTTAGAAGTCCTCCACAGCCAGGGTCGTGCCTGGCGTAGTGGTGTTTCTGAGGGGAACGAGGGAAGAGTCCCATGAGCAGACAGCATGGTCTGAGGATCCCCTGGGTCACTAGGGGAGAAACAGGTCCTCTGCTTGAAGTGCATTTGGGAGTGGCAGCAAGGCTTCTCCAGGGACAGAACAGGTGGTGCCAGGTGCTGCACTGTTCCCAGGCATAGGAGCAGGGATGCCGGCTGAGGGCATTGAGACTTGGTGCCAGCTTTCCGCTCCACTTTACCATAAACTCTGAGCCGCTGCGTGGTTGTGGGACCGCTTGCCTGGGACCAGCCCGCAAATGGCAAAAGCGTGGGGAGACCCTCCCCCAGAGGATCCGCGCGGGGACCTGCTGCATGAGTCCCTAAAATTTGGGGTTTAGAAACCCAGCTGTGTGCTGAGATAAAACAGCTTGGACACCAATAGGGGGTGAAGGCAGGGATCTGATGGAAGCTGGGGACACAGGAGGGGTGACTGTTTGCTCCTCTTTGAGGACTTCCTGAAGAGTGGCAGGTGCGAGCTTTCTGCTCTGGGGATGACAGAGCAGGGTGAGGCCAATTTGCCCCCTGGCCATCAGCCCTGACTGACCCCAGTGAGCTAAGCAGCACCACCGAGTGGAGACTGGAGCCTCTTACACCAAGCCCAGCCCTCCTTTACTCTTCGGGGGCATCTCCATAAGGGCAAGTAGGCGTGAGAATCAGGACAACGGGTGCATCCTCCAGAAGACCACCACAGACCCCTCACATGCACCAAGCCTACTGATCACAGAGTGCTGCAAAGCTTCAGCTCTAGGGGAAAAGAGGATCTGGCTTCCTTTTTGCTTTTATTTTGCAATTTATCTTATTTTTGATTAAAATATTTTTTTCTTATATGTGCTTTTACTTTTAATTTTTAGATCTAGCTTCTTTTAGCAAGCAGACCAAAACACACCTAGGATATCCCCCTTTTTTTTTCTGGACAAAATGACAAGCTGGAGGAATTCACCCCGAGAGAAAGAACAGGAAGTAGAAGTAATGGCCAGAGATTGAACGAACACAGTAATCAGTCAGATTTCTGGACTAGAATTTAAAACCACAATTATAAGGATACTAGCTGCTTGGAAAAAGTATAGAAGACCCCAGACAATCCCTTATTGCAGAGACAAAAGAGGTAAAATCTAGTCAGGCCAAAATTAAAAAGCTATAACCAAGATGCAAACCCGAATGGGTTGCCATAATGAGGATGAAAGAAGCAGAGGAATGAATCAGTGATGTATAAGATAAAATTATGGAAAATAATGAAGCCAAAAATAAGAGGGAAAGAAAGGTATTGGATCACAAAGGTATATGTAGGGAACTCAGCGACTTCTTAAAACATAATAATATTTATATCATAGGAGTCCCAGAAGATGAAGAGGGAGAAAGAGGGGAAGGAAGTTTATTTGAGCAAATTATAGCTGAAAAGTTCCAACTGGGGAAGGACACAGACATTGAAATTCAAGAAGCACAGAGAACTCCATTAAATTCAAAAAAGCCAGCCATCACCTAGACATATCATAGTCACCCTCACAAAATACACAGACAAGGAAAGAATCCTGAAAGCAGCAAGGAAAAAAAAAGTTCTTAACCTACAAGGGAAGACAGATCAGGTTTGCAGCAGATTTGTCCACAGAAACTTGGCAAGCTGGAAGGGAATGGCAGGATATATTCAACGTGCTGAATGGGAAAAATATGCACCAAGAATCCTTTATCCAGCAAGGCCATCATTCAGAATGGAAGGAGAGATAAAGAGTTTCCCAGACAAACAAAAACTAAAGGAATTTGTGACCACTACCCCAGTCCTGCAAGAAATATTAAAGGGGACTCTTTGGGGGGGGGGAGACAAAAAGCAACAAAGACTAGAAAGGAAGAGAGAACATCACCAGAAATACCAGATGCCATTAAACTCATATCTTTCAATAACCATTCTGAATGTAAATGAACTAAATGCTCCAATCAAAAGACATAGGGTATCAGAATGGATTAAAAAAAAACAATACCCATCTATATGCTGCCTACAAGAGACTCATTTTGACCTAAAAACACCTGAAAATTGAAAGTGAGGGGATGGAGAACCACCTATCATGCTACTGAATAATGTATTTCAAAAGAAAGACAGAATAGCCATACTTATACCAGAAAAAACTAGATTTTAAAACAAAGACTATATAACAAGGGATAAAGAAGGGCATTGTATCATAATTAAGGGATCTATCCATCAAGAAGATCTAACAATTGTACATATTTATGCCCCCAACTTGGACACATAGATCAATGGAACAGAACAGATAACCCAGAAATGGACTCACAACTATATGGTCAACTAATCTTCGACAAAGCGGGATAGAGTATCCAATGGCAAAAAGATAGTCTCTTCAACAAATGGTGCTGGGAAAACTGGATAGGAACATGCAGAAGAATGAAACTGGACCACTTTCCTATACCATACACAAAAATAAATTCAAAATGGATTAAAGACCTAACTGTGAGACAGGAAACAATCAAAATCCTAGAGGAGAATACAGGCAGCAACCTCTTTGACCTCAGCGGGAGCAACTTCTTCCTAGACATGTCGCCGGAGGCAAGGGAAAAGCAAAAATGAACTATTGGGACTTCATTAACATAAAAAGCTTCATTAACATAAAAGGCAGTCTACGGAATGGGAGAAGATATTTGCAAATGACATACCTAATAAAGGGTTAGTATCCAAAATCTATAAGGAACCTATCAAACTCAATACCCCCCCCCAAAAAAAATATGCAGTTAAGGAATGGGTAGAAGACATGAATAGACATTTTCCAAAGAAGATATCCAGATGGCTAACAGGCACATGAAAAGATGCTCAACATCACTCATCATCAGGGAAATGAAAATCAAAACCACAATATGATACCACCTCACACCTGTCAGAATGGCTACAATTAACACAAGAAACAACGAGTGTTGGTGAGGATATGGAAAAAGGAGAACCCTCTTGCACTGTTGGTGGGAATGCAAACTGGTGCAGCCACTTTGGAAAATAGTATGGAGGTTCCTCAAAAAGTTAAAAATAGAACTCCACTAAGGTCCAGCAATTGCACAATTAGGTATTTACCCAAAGGATACAAAAGTACAGATTCGAAGGGGCACATGCACCCTAATGTTTATAGCAGCATTATTACCCATAACCAAACCAAAGAGACAGCCCAAATGTCCATCGACGGATGAATGGATAAAGAAGATGTGGTATATATGTGCAGTGGAATATTACTCGGCCATCAAAAAGAATGAAATCTTGCTGTTTGCAATGACATGGATGGAGCTAGAGAGTATTCTGCTAAGTGAAATAAGTCAGTCAGAGAAAGACAAAGACCATATGATTTCACTCATATGTGGAATTTAAGAAAAAAATGGATGAACATATGGAAGGGGAAAAAAAGAAAAGAAAAAGGCTAACAAACCATGAGAAACTCTTAAAGATAGAGAACAAACTGAGGGTTGATGGAGGGAGATGGGTGGAGGATGGGCTAGATGAGTGGCAGGTATTAAGGAGGGCACCTGCTGCAATGAGCACTGGATGTTATAAGTGAGGAATCACTGAATTCTACTCCTGATACCTCTATGGCACTGTATGTTAGCTAACCATAATTTAAACAAAAATTTGAAAAGATAAAGATCATTTGACTATTTTATGTGGGTCTATTTCCAAGTTCTCTATTATGTCCCACTGATTTGTCTATTCTTGCACCAGTACCACCCTGTCTTGATTATTGCACCTTTATAGTGAGTCTTAAAGTTAGGTAGTGTTAGCCCTCCAACTTTCGTCTTTGTTTCTTATTGCGTTGCCTCTTCTGGATCTTTTGCTTCTCCATATAAATCTTAGAATCAGTTTATCAATATCCAGAACATAACTTGCTGGGATTTTGATTGGGATTGCGTTGAGTCTGTAGATCAAGTTGGGAAGAACTGACATCTTGACGATCAAAGACTGGAGTTTTTAACTCTCAGACTTGTGCACACTAAGCATCCAGAAGTTTGTCAATCATAGTTCAGGTTTTTCTACCCCATTCTCATGGTGGTTTTCTATCATTAATCTCTGCTCCAGCAAGCCATGCCTCGCTGTTATTGACCTATGTCTCGCTAATCTTGGGGGCAGTGGTTTGCCCTGTGTCCTCCCCTCACTTATAGATCCAAGAAGAGTTGTTGATTTTTCAGTCTGTTCAGCCTTGTACTTGTTGGGAGGGAGTAGCAACTTCCAAGCCATGTGGGACCAGAAACCAGAAGTCAATGCTTTTTTTTTTAAAAGTTATTACACTTCTCAAAAAATTTAAAATAAAATTATCATATGATCCAGTGATTCTATTACTATTCTATACTATTACTCAAAGAAAACAAAAACACTAATTTAAAAAGATATATACTCCTATGTTTACTGCAGCATTATTTACAATAGCCAAGATATGGAAGCAACCCAAATGTCCATCGATAGATGAATGGATAAAGAAGATGGCTATGTGGGGGGCGTGTGCATGCATGTGTGTAATGGAATATTTTTCAGCCATAAAAAAGAATGAAGTCTTGCCATTTGTAACAACATGGATGGAGCTAGAGAGTATTATGCTAAGGGAAATAAGCCAGTCAGAAAAAGACAAATACCATATAATTTCACTCATATGTGTAATTTAAGAAATAAAACAAATGAACAAAGGCAAAAATACAAACAAATAGCCACTCTTTTTTTGGTTTATTTATTTACTTTGAGAGATTAATAGAGAGAGAGAGAGAGAGCAAGGAAGGGGCAGAGAGAGAGAGAGAGAGAGAGAGAGAGAGAGAGAGAGAGAAAACAGACTCTTAAATGTAGATAACAACCTGGTGGTTGCCAGAGGTAAGGTCAGAGGGGGATGTATAAAATAGATAAAGGGGATTAAGAGTACACTTACCATGATGAGCACTGAGTAATGTATAGAATTGTTGAATCACAATATTGTACATCTGAAATTAATGTAACACTGTGTGTTAATTACACTGGAATTAAAAAAACATTATGACACTTCATAATTTTGCATGTCAGGAATTTGAGCAGGGCTGAATGGCAACCATTCTGCTCCATATGGCCTCACGTGGCATCAGATGGCACCTGGACTGCTCCAGAGCATTTTGTTGTTGCTGTTGGTGTTGTTGCAAATTACATGTAAAATGTACCACTTTAAAATTTCCCACTCAATGGCATCAAGTTGTGCAACCCTTAAGGAACTCTCTGGTTCTAGAACTTTTTTACTCTCACAAAAGGGAACTACACTGGCAGTCATTGCCCATTTCTTCCTTTCCCCACGCTCTCAAAACCAGTTATCTATTTTGTGTCTCTATGCATATGCCAGTTCTTGATATTCCGCATAAGTGGAATCACACATATATGCCCTGTTTTGTCTGGCTTCTTTCACATTCTTTCTTCCACAATGCTTTCGATGTTCATCCATGCTGTGGCACGTGTCAGTACTTTATTCCCAGCGATGTATGAGGGCTCCAGTTACTCTATATCTTCAACACACTTATTTCCTTTTTGACGATGACCGTCTTGGTAGATGTGAAGTGTTCTCTTATTGTGGTTTGGATTTGCATGTCCCTGATTACATGTTGACCATTTTTTCATGGGCGCGTTGGCCATTTACACTTCACGTGCTCCTTTGTGTGTGTTCTTTGGAGATGGGTTTTTTCAAAAGTTTTTTGGCCTATTTTTCCTTAGATTGTTTGTATCTTTGTTGTTGAGTGGAAAGAATGCTTTTTATATTATGGATACTGGACTCTTATTAGATGTATGTGTTACAAATATAAAATACTCCTCTTATGGATCATCTTTTCACTCTCTTGATAGTCCTTTGAGGTACAAAAGCTTTTAATTTCCTTTAATGTTTATTTATTTTGAGAGAGACAAAGACACTAAAAGAGGGGGAGGTGCAGAGAGAGAGAGGGAGAGAGAGAATCCCAAGCAGGCTCTGCACTCACTGACAGCCTCACAAAGTGTGAAATCATGACCTGAGCCAAAATCAAGAGTCGGACACTCAACCAACCGAGCCATCCAGGCGCCCCTAAAAGCTTTTAATTTTGATGAAGACAAATTATCTATACTTTTCTTTTGTTGCTTGTGCTTTTGGTGCCATATTCAAGAAACCATTGTCAAATGCAAGGTCATGAAGGTTAACTCCAAAGTTTCCTTCTAAGAGTTTTAGGGATTTAGCTCCTATTTATTTATCGTTCGTTGATTTTTGTGTCTGGTATGAGATGAGTATCCAACTTCTGTTATTGATTTCTAGTTTGATTCCATTATGGCAAAAGAGCTACTTTGTATGATTTCCATCTTTTAAAATTCATTGAGACTTGTTTTATGGCTTAGTATACGGACAATCCTGGAGAGTACTTTGTGAGCACTTGAGAATATGTACCCTGCTGTTGTTGGGTGGGCGCTCTACAGGTGTCTGTTAGACCTAATTGATGTATAGCATTGCTCAAGTGCGCTCTTTCCTTACTGATCCTCTGACTAGTTTATCCACTATGGTGCTGAGCCTAACGCTTCACCAGAGGTGAAATCTTATGGTCTTCTCAGGTCTTTTCGACTCTGAGCCCTGCCCCGGGCATGCACATGGTTTTCTAGATATCCAGGTACACACACAGGAGCATTTCAAAGCCCTCATTCTCCAAGGTAACTCATTCCCCAGTTTTTCCTTCCAGGAGTTGGGTGAACCAGAAGCAATTGCCCCCCTTACGTTAATCCTTCAGGGAGCTCCAGACAGGTTCAAACAGACAAACATAATTTCTTGGGACTGAGGTCCACTCTCCTCCCTCCAGAAGCGAGAACCCACACATAGAACGTAAGCTGTCATCCTCAAGACTGGGGGGGTGGGGCAAGAATACGTTCAAATGCCACAAAACTCTCTTATCATGTTTCACTGGCTTTTCTCCTGACTCAGTGTTCGCTTGGTTGCTATAAACCTTTGCTATCTTCCAGAGTCCTTCATTCTGATAGGTGTCTTTTTCAGTGTTTTCAGTGTTTCTGGAGAGGGACTGACCCCCAGAATACCCTGCTCTGCCATTTCCCCCAACATCGCTGGGTTCTGTGAGTGATGTTTTGAAGTTTCAATCCTTATGTTAACATCTTCACTTTATAATGTGCACTCTGTTTTCTGAAAGGAGTAATAAGTCACAGGAAAGATAAAACTAGAAATGTCTCCAGCATTAACAAACTTGTGAAAATCAATAAAATGATTTATTTTATATATGCAAACTCAAAATCTCTTTGTACACTTAAATTTCTGCAAATTAATCCAGACAAAACAATACTGCTCCATATAAACCTTTGTATAAACCTTAAAGGAAATATATACATTATTTTTTTTTCTTTTAGTGCTCCCAAAGCACAGAACATACAAGTCTGCCTGAAGACTTTCGGTCATCACACGCAAGAACAAATGTCAGGGTTGGGGTAGCCTCAGGTGCACTTTGTAATGTCTCTAGACAAAATAGAAGAGAGTTGGAGGTAGATCATTTGTGACTCACCCTGCCCCCTCCCACAGAGAAATAAGTTACCCGAATAGCAGCTTTCTTACTCTTTGTTTCAAACTGTCCTGAATATTGCATGGTTTAAAAGGCACAACTAGGAATTGTTGACAACTCTGTTCGGCACACACAAGATGACCACCAAGCAGTGCTCCACGTTACAGGTGGCTCTTAGTCACTCTGGAAATGCCCAGAACAGCAAAGTTCATATGAGGAAACCCTTGTCACATCTAGAAGGGGCGACAGTGGGGCGCCTGGGTGGCTCAGTCGGTTGAGCGTCCGACTTCGGCTCAGGTCATGATCTCGCGGTTCGTGAGTTCGAGCCCCGAGTCAGGCTCTGTGCTGACAGCTCGGAGCCTGGAGCCTGCTTCGGATTCTGTGTCTCCGTCTCTCTCTGCCCCTCCCCTGCTCACATTCTGTCTCTCTCTCTCTCTCAAAAACAAATAAAGATTAGAAGGGGTGACAGTGCTTACTGAAGTTGACCTGCTGAATTAATAATATCACCTTCCTCAACTGGGAAAAAAACAACAAAACAACAAATTAATACTTCCAGAAAAACCCTTAGCCAGCTTTTACTTCCAGAGAACCATAAAAAAAAAAAAAAAAAAAAAAAAAAAAGCTCCATGGCTTTTTCTTAGCTTCGGGAAGGCAATTCCCTTGCCTAAAACATTCTAGGAAGCTTTGACAATATCATCTTCCATCGTACAGCATAGAAAACTTGCCCTTTTTTCTCCTTGGTCTTTGCATTAACATGATGACCTTCTGTTGATGTGATTAACGTTGTTGAGGTGGTGGTGGGAGTCTATCTTTTCTAGTACCTTCTCAAGGTACTGGATTAAGACTCGTCTTTTAAACCTAGAAATAAAGAGAAATCTTATTAACCAAAAGATACTCGAAGCCTTTCCGATGTGCAAGGCACCGTGCGGGGCGCAAGGTGGAACTGGCGGTCTACATGCGGCCTAGCGGGGGCGCCCGGGTGGCTCGGTCGGTGGAGCATCCGGCCTTCGGCTCAGCTCGTGATCTCGCGGCTGGTGAGCTTGAGCCCCGCGTCGGCTCTGTGCTGACAGCCTGGAGCCTGCTTCGGATTCTGTGTCTCCCTCTTTCTCTACCCCTCCCCCGCTCACGCTCTGTCTCTCTCTGTCTCAATAGACATTCAAAAAAAATTTACCAAAGACAAACAAAAAAAGATGCGGCTTAGCAAATACTGACAGCGCCAGCTTGAGGGCCCGAGCCCACCTCAGGCTGTGGTGAGCTTAGAAGATTCCACAGACATGGGTGAATGAGTCGGACTCTGATAATACCAATCTCGGTGCCTCCGGAGACAGCCTTAAGTACGAGAGAGAGCCAGGGTTTGAGAAAACCAAGGGACAGCTCATTCCACCCCCCGCCCCCATTCTGCATTGGGCCCTACCGCTTAACGACAAACAACGAAGGTCTCCACTTTACACCCACCTTGCAGCTTCCTTGATGGTAAACTCGACAAATTGTTTCTTGACTGCAAGAGACCCTTGCACTTCTTCAAGCAGAATGAAAATCCTTTCGTACTCTGAAGATATTAAAAAAAAAACCCAAAACCTCAGTATTCTTAAAAAATACGAACAGGAAATAAAATTCAATCCTTACACATCCTCAGTAATCAATCCTCACAGGTGGAAAGTTATCATTTGTATTTTAAACACTCGAACCCAAACATCCGCGCATCAGCTACTAAGGAAACTCTTGTAAACACTGAACAAATGTGGCAGACTGAACAATGGCCCCCAACGTTGTCCACATCTTACCTCCTGGAAACTGTGAATATGTTACCGTATACGGCAAAAGGGACTTGACTTTGCAGATAGAATTGAGCTGTGGATCTTGAGATGGGGAGATTATCCAGGCTTATGCATCAGTGTAATCGCAAATATCCAAATAATAGGAGGTGGGGAGTAGAATTGGAGCCAGAGAGAAAAGATGTAAGGATAGGAGCACGGCTAGACAGGAGAGAAGGCCCTGACGTTACTGGCTCGAAGCTGAAGGAAGGGGCCAGGAGCTAAGGAGCACAGACAGCCTGTAGGAGCTGGAAAGGGCAAGGAGACAGATTCCCCCTAGAGTCTCCAGAAGGAACACCTTTCTGTTAGCCCAGTGAAGATAATTTCAGAATTCCGACTTCCATGACAGTAAGGGGAGTACAGTTTTGAGCCACGTGGTTTGTGGCAACTTGTTACAGCAGCAAGAGGAAACTATTACAATCAGTAAGGTGCAAAAAGAGAAAAGGGTGTATTGGGTCCTTTTAGTTAAAGCAAGAGGAATCACTTTAAATTATGTGAAAACCCAGGGTGCTGGGTGGCTCAACTGGTTGAGCGTCCAGCTTTGGCTCAGGCCATGATCTCATGGGTTCATGAGTTTGAGCCCCACGTCAGGCTTTGTGCTGACAGTGCGGAGCCTGCTTCATTCAGATTCTCTGTCTCCCTCTCTCTCTCTCTGCCCCTCCCCTGCTCGTGCTCTCTCTCAATCTCTCTCAAAAATAAACATTAAAAAATAATAATAAATTATGTGAAAACCCAATACTTCCCCAATACCTCCAGAGATAGCATGAATCTATCCTGAATCATAGAATTATGAGAAGGACCTCCCATTATATTATTGATACTTGTGCCTTCATTACTTACTTCGTCCAAATTTTCGAACTTCCTTCATTAACTGATGTTTTATATCAGCATTGATTCCTTGCGCCATAGCAGGAGTTATTTGCAAGGTGTTTGGTACAGTTCCCAAAGTGGGTGTCACTGAGGCTTTTCGATCATCTACAGAGACACTGCAGTGTTTGCTTCCTCCTAGAAGTGCATGCGTACCAGGTTTGTGAATCAGGCCATCTTTCCTTAGACTAGTGAAGTCGTCAGATAGAGAATCCAACTGGTGGTGGTGTGGAATACCATCTCCTGCCATATTCATAAGCTCTGGGGGAGCAGATTTTGACAAGAAGCCATCGGGTGGGATCTGACCATTTTCCCTCTTCTCCTCATGGACATCAGGAATGATAGTGACATCTGGAGGCCAAATCAAGAAGGTAAACTGTGAGGTGAGTGAGTTATATCAACCCCACAGGCAGATCTTCACGTTTGAGGAAATTATTTGTTTCAAAAAGCAAGAAGGCGTACAGATGGGAGGCTGAGACCTCTCAAACCGAGCCCAGGAAAATAATACAACAAAACCACCTTCTTTTCTTCACGGCACTCCCAATACTTATGGAAACCGAGTCAGGCAAGACAACTACTGAGCGTTCTTAGGTCCCTGGCACCCGTGGTTTAGTGGCTGCTTGTGCTTTACAAGCTGAAAGGCAGCAAGTCTCACTTGATGTCATGATTTCTGTAATTTACATATAAAATGCCATGCTTAAGAAAATAAAGAAAATGCCAGGCTTCACCGAGCTTGGCACCAGACTACATGGGCCCCCTTCAATTTCTCTCCTCTCTATCTCAAAAGTTCTAAGAAAACAGAGGTGGCCGTTAGGCCTCGAGGCTCTACATGTAGTCCGTCACCAAAAATCTTTGTGATTCTCATCATTCCCTTCTGTGACAAGGAAATGGGTTTCCTTTTACTCCAGGCCTGACACCTCTACTTCACATGCTCTGCCTCCTTCCTGCCAGGCACTGAGACAAAGCTAGAGGATCGGCAGTGAACGAGACAGACAAGAACAATCCCTATCCTTACGGAACTTACATCCTCATGGGGAAGTCAGATGGTATGTGTAATTTGGGCAAGGGGAATAATACAGTTTGAATTCTTGTTGGGAAGGAAGGTATCAGGGATGTGACAGAGAGGAGGGGGAGTCTCCGTGACCCCGGGGTCGGGCAGGGCCCTCTGAGGAGGTGACCCGTGGAGCAGGAGACAGGGCGGCCTGTGCACGTGAGGAGGACTTCTGGCTGCCGTGAGGGCCAGTGCAGGGCCTTAGGAGGGGATGAGCCGGGGCCGTGGAGCAAAGGACAGAGGCAGAGAGAGCAAGGAGGACACCCAGAGGACGCATGCAGGAGAGGAGGGCAGGCCCGGGTCCTGCAGAGCGTGTAGACCAGCGTCGGGAGCTCCGATTGTGTTCTGAGTGCTCGGGGGAGTTGGTGGCGGGTTTTGGGATGGATGTGGCAGGATTGGATTTCCGTGCGCACAGGGTCAGTTGGGCTGCAGGGCAGTGATGGGTCAGGAGGGTCAAGTGGGAGAGCAGGGAAATCAGATGAGAAGCTGTTGTAGCAGCTTGGGGACAGACGGTGGCAGCACAGACTAGAGGGATAGAGACTGGGTGTCAAAGTGTCTGCACTTGCTAAGGGATGGAAGTGAGAGAAGAATAAAAGAGAAATCATGGTGACTCCGTGGGTCTTCACTGAACCCCTGGGGAAATAACGGTGCCAGGAGTGTGCTCTTCCTGATCTGGCCCAGTGACCTCATGTTGATGGCCTGACAGCGATCACGTTGGCATCCTTTACACTGTGGAAACCTGCAAACATTATAATCCAGGGCTTCACCTTCCCGGCCCCCACACACTCGGACAGCTGGCTGTTGCACCTTTACCAGCATACTGCCGGATGGTGTCACTTAACATTAAGAGTCATGCCTGCGGCAGGCAGCAAGCAGAGCTGTTTTGGAGAGCGCGAAGGTTAGGAGTTCTGATGAAACACGTGAAACCGAGTTTTATTGGTCTATGGGACACCTAAGTGGAAATACCATGTCCATGGTTAAATTTAGGTCTGGAGTTTGAAGCAAGGTGTAAACACCCGAGTTGTTGACATGTAAATGTCCTGGAAAGCCCAAGACTGCATGGGATCACCTGGGGTGGGGGGTTGGTGTCTGGAATCCAGCTTTGGGTCCCTACGCTATTTACAGGTGGGAGAGAAGGGAAGAAACCAGAAAAAGAGGGTGAAGAGGAGTTGCCATCAAAGGGAAAAGAAAACTAGGACGTGTGGTGTCTGGGAACCTGAGAAAGTTTCCAGGGAGGAGGGAGTGAACAACTGTGACAAGTGACGCGAAGAAGCAATGGGAACACGCAACAGACCCTGGGAGCCGTGATGATGCCTGTCTCAGTGCGGTGGGGAGGCAGAGCCAGACCGCACTGGGCTAGAGCGGGAGCAGGAGTTGAGGACACAGAGAGCCAGTGCAGACCCAGCCTCGTATTAAGCTGGTTCTCTCTTGCTGCGTCGAGAACCTGCTTCCTCGTTCTGACTCACGCAGCAACACGCTCCTATCCCCATGTCTCCCCCTTGTGCTAGTTACTACATAAGTATGGATCTTCTTGCCTCAGACAGTGACTCTGCTCCCCACGGGGCCCTTTGTACCTACCACATTGATGATTTAATAATGGTTTACTTAACGAACAAAAAGCGGATACAAAGGAAATGAACACAAAGGAAAATAAGGCTGTTTAGTGTTAGTCTTCTAGGAGCCATAAGGAAATCACAACCACTACTCTATACCTGTATGTACAAGGGTGGGTTTTATGAGGTTTGGATAAGATGGGAACCACGAGGCTGAGGGTGGTCCCTTTCCGCCCACATGGTTAGTTACAGTGGGTGGTGTTTGTGGTTTCGCCAACAGCAGGGACATACTCCGCCTTCTCTTAGATGACAGAGGACTGTTGGGTTCTCCGGGGCGCTTCACTTTGTTCTGTGGCCCTGCCACGAATTCATCTGCTTCATCAATCATCATTCCCTAGAAAACACCAATGAACACTCTCCATTAAAGAGCACAGTGCCCTCACGCGGCACGCGCACACTCAACCATACATCCTGTTACCAACACACGTCTTCATCACGGGCCAGAGATTTACCGTGCCCCACCTAGACCCTGTTCTCAGAAAGTGCTACTCCAGTCCCATCTTGACCTAGTCTCGGTGGAACAAGGAGGAAATGAAAAGATAACGTGTTGCCAAGGTCAAACACAATACAATCATGATTAACCAGAAAGCTTGAGAAATGAGCAACTCGCATCAACCGAAGAGGTTACTTTTCGGAGGAAGTACAGACCATTCGGAAGCGACCCTTGGCAAGTGAACCAATTCCCTTTTGTGTGCTTTTGTGCTTTAAATGCATCATTAAGAAATATTGACTATCACTGTACAGAACGCTGCATGTGGACGGTAGAGAGCAGGTTGACAGAAAATGTCACTGCCCCAACAGCAACCTCACGGAGGTTCAAATATGTCCACCTTGGGGGTTTTTCATTCTTGGGGGTAGGTAAAGGATGACAGCCATCAGTGCAGAGGGTTAGCTAAAAGCTGTTCCCATCCAAGGATAACCTGAGAATATGAAAACATTTTCATAAAATCATGATAAATGACGCTTCCAAGGCATTTTCGAAAGCAACACGGTACAGAAAGGGGAAACCATACACCCTGAGCATTTACTGCATGTAGGTCATGTTTGAAATGGGTACATGCACTAACTCAATACTGCACAGGACTCTGGTAAGTGTAATCATTATCCCCAGGGATTCAAATGAGGAGCCCAAGGCACAGGGCACAGAAAAATTAAGAAAAAGTACAATTAATTGAGGATTGGGGTGAAGTGGAATATCTCTCAGTCTAGTTTTGTTACCAGACAGATTATTATATGGTCTGCAGCTTAACACCAATAGTCTTCTCCATGTGTGCAAACAGAATCCCCATTTGTCTTCATCCTTAGATGGTCAAGTCGGTATCTCTCTCTCTCTCTCTCTCTCTCTCTCTCTCTCTCTCTCACACACACACACACACACACACACACCTCACATTTAGATCTCTACTAGGACAATCCAAAGAATGCAGCATCACGTAGTACTTCCTATTTCAAGATGAACACTTCATCACCGTCTGGCTAGAGCACTAGAGATCCGAGTAATGGAAACAGGAAATAACTGGTGATCTCAATATTAAAGGAATTAGTGTGCAGAGGTGGGAATGAATACAGACTCTGGAGCTGGAAAGGTGTGGGTTCAAATCCTGGCTCTTCTCAGCTGTGCTACTCAGAGCACACCGCTTGACCACTGTGAGCCTTGATTTCTTCTTATGAGAGGACACGTGGTAACACTCATCTGCAGAACCGTTGTGGCCATTAAATGTGATCGCGTAAAACACCAACTCCTACTAGGTACTCAGTAAATGTCACTTATTCTTTTCTTCAAACAACACACCTTTGTATCAGGAGGCTCCCACTTTCCATTTACGGAGAGCCCTGGAGTCCTATTTTATCTTGTCAACCAACAGAGAACCTCTGATTTATATTCACCTTGCCCAGAAGAAAGGAATTATAGCAAGACTGTCACAACTTGAGCAGACTTAGAAATAGGTATCTTACCTTCTTATCTTGTTTGAATGGATTGCCAAAAGTATGTAGTCTTTTTGGTTGATCTGGATCAATCTCTCGAAGCGGAGAAGCCAGTGTCTTTAGATATTCCTGATAGTTACCCATTTGTGCGACTGGAACACTATGAAGGGAATCTGTAAAATCACCGGCAAAGAAACCAATGGTACACAGCTGCAGTGTATGCATCATGAGGACAAGGGGACACGATCAGGGGCTCAGTAGGTTGAGCATCCTGTTCTTGATTTCGGCTCAGGTCGCGATCTCACGGTTTGTGGGATCGAGCCCCGCGTCAGGCTCTGCGCTGACAGCATGGGGCCTGCTTGGGATTCTCTCTCCCTCTCTCTCTGCCCCGCCCCTGCTCGCTCACATGTGTGCATGTGTGCTAAATAAATAAATAAATAAATAAATAAATAAAACTTTAAGAGGGCATGATCATAGTCTGGTTTGGCAACGTGTACCTTGGCATCCAATAGTCTAAAATCTCAACTTTTGGGGGCACCTGGGTGGCTCAGTGGGTTAAGCATCTGACTTCAGCTCAGGTCATGATCTCACGGTTCATGGGTTGGAGCCCCGCGTCAGGCTCTGTGCTGACAGCTCGGAGCCTGGAGCCCGCTTCGGATTCTGTGTCTCCTTCTCTCTCTGCCCCTCCCCTGCTCGTGCGTGCGCTTTCTCTCTCTCAAAAATAAATATAAACATTTAAAAACATCTCAAATTCTAAGATCTAAAATTATCTCTCTTCATCCCACTCACTACTCAGGGTACCATCACTACTCCCTACAAGCTCAAATCACTAGGCCAAGTACAACGCCCTTAGGCCTCAAACCAGGTTTGAAAATGGGCTGACATCCTGTATGCCACCACCCAGCCTGAAACACCATATTTGTGCTGCATTTCAAAGAGCCTGGCCTCCATGGTTCTCTCTTATCATCCAGAGACCTTGGTTAGTAGGCCTTCCGTTCTTGGGGAATGTGACTAAATCTATAGGCTCCTTTCCTAGAGAAGCTTCCCTCCTCTCCACAGAACTTGGTATATAATTTTAGGAGGTCGGCCAGGCTAAGATTTAACTCCTTTTAATGGACAAATGACCCTGTTTCAAATGAACACAATGGAGTAAAGGGGAATTGTACACCGTCACCAACTGTCCTACACACTACCAGCTTCATAATTTTCATGTAAATGAGGAATTCCGGACTGAATTCATCACGACAGGCTGGGTTGTGCCATTTCCAAAATCTGACAGACCTAGGTCCCGCCACTTTCCAGTTCACTAAACCTGGAGTGGCTATCAAAATGCTCGCCCTTGAGAGAGATATACCAAGAAACAGACTCTTAATCATAGAGGACAAACCAATAGTTACCGGAGGGGAGGTGGGTGGGGGGAATGGGTGAAACAGGTGATGGGGATGAAGGAGGGCACTTGTCGCGAGGAGCACCGGGTGAGGTAGGCAAGTGTTGAATCACTATATTATACACCTGAAACTAATATGACACCGTATGTTAACTGTACTGGAATTCAAATAAAAACTTTAAAAAATGCTCACTCTCAGTGAGCCAATTAATGCACACCTGCCCTAAAACCTGAGAACAGGTGAAAATGAGCATTCTAAGCCTGAAAGTATTACAAAATAACCTACCCTACCCGTTATGCAATAAGCACTTTCATGTAAGTCAGGCTTGATATTTTCCTAATCAACAAAAAAATACTTCTTTGTTCATTTACCTTCATCTTGTCCAACAATAAACTTGTGTGTTTTCAGCAGATTGGATCTCATTCTGGTTAACTGGTCTAAAAGACCTCTACGTGGAATATCATAAGCATTTCTATATGTCTGAGGTTTCAAATCCTGTTTGAAATGGAACAAATAATTTCAGTTACTCCTGACGCTTTTAATATAGAAATGTAATCCTTAATGCTGCAGTGTATGTAAAATCGTAGTGAAGAGAGGGATATTCAATACAATAACTACCATAGAATTTTGCCAGTGGAAACCTCGCCTTTGCTGGCCTTGTTCCAAATTCTAATATACCCACAACATGCTCAAACCACTGAGAATATCCTTTCCCAAGTGTGTCAACTGGCCTGGCCACCTCTGCCCAATGTGGACCTCCTCTATGGGAAATCTTGGTGTTAGAGGTCCCTGCTGGGCTGGCCAAGACTTTCTCGAAGCTGCACTCCTGCCTGAGACCCTTCACACCCAATTCTCTTCCTCGTCCCTTCCTCTCACAGGTGCTAAATCAGCCGTGTGGCCTGAAGATTCCCCCGCCAACTCCTGTTCTCTCTCCCCTTTATCCTTCACAGACATTACCCCCAAACATATCTTGCACATTTAATTCCAAATTGGCGTCTGTGGGCAGGGCAATTCCTAAACTAAACCGTTGATAAGTATGAAGTCCAAAACAGGATCGTAATTATTTCAAAACTAAAATACTATGGCATAAATGCATCAGACAAGCTCAAACAAATACAAAGTATTTATGTCCACAATTTACCTTGTTTAAGAGCCCTACTTGGAAGCCAGCAAATTCTTTGGTATTCAATTCTGTTAGTCTTGGTGCACTTTCCCCTATGATTTCTTTCAATAGTTTTCTAAAATTTTTACTGTGGGTAAAGGACACGCCACCTCCAGAATGATTTTTCACTTTGATTCCAATTTCCTGGGGAGGTTTCTTCCCCACGGACGCTAGTATCCGTTCTGACTCTAGTTTGGTCTAAAATGAAAGTACATAGTATGTTATGAAAAGATCTATATTATCACTGTTGTTTTTACTACTTAAGAAAGGGAACACTTTAAGAACCCCACAGAACACTTTTCAATTGTAAATCACAGAAAAATGGGTAATTAAACATTTCCCTGTGCTTCTCTGCACTATCACAGCAAACAGGGAGGTGGGGGTGAGAAAAATAACTTACTACATTTTTTTCTCTTGTCTAATGGCAAAATTATGATTGGATCATGGAGAGAATGGAAACCATGGATAAGAATTACATTCATAGACATTTAAAATCACATTTTGTTGCTGTAAAATCTAGTCTAAGTCAATATATTTATTTCAGACCCAGACATAAAGGTTTAAGACTCTGTATTTATAAATGTAAACTAGGGCTAAAATTCAGATTACACAGATTGGCATTACATCTGGAAATAATTCAGCTGTTTGTTTCTAATATCGGACCACCCCCCCAAAAAAGTAATGCTTAAATTTAACAAACGTTACCACGCAAATGATTTGTAATATCTGCTCAGTAAGTTTCTAGCTAACTTACAAAAAAATCCTAATGGACGCTATTAAACCGCATTGATAAATAGTGCCTGATGGTGACTTGTAGCAATATATTGGGCATATCTGGTGATCCACATACATGGTTCAAGGAACACTGGTGACATAGTTGTTATTAAATTAGTAATTAAATTAGTGATTAGAGTGATTACAAATTAGTAATAATTTTTTTTCTTTACAAGAAGGGATTCCACCAGTGCCCAGTAAGCCCAAAAGGATTTTTCATTTCTTACGGTTAGGTCGGAGAGATTCATTAATTCTCACTATGATCGGAATTAAGTATGTTTCTTATCTTTGGCACAAAATTAAGTCATGAAATAAGGGATAAGAGCAAATGAAGGGTCTGTTTCCAGAAATGGTCCCGAAATCTCATTTAGAAAACTACACAAGCAACGTGTTCCAGAAGGTCCCAGAACTTGCACGACTCAACTCTGCTCACTATTCTTCCTGGTGGCCATACCCTGCTGACACAGCCTTAAAGGCCTAAGGTAGACATCAAATAAAAAAATATATGTAAATCAATAGGTCAATCAATCAATAAATAACCAAAACAAAACATTCACAACAACAACAAAAATCTATTGGCGGAGAGGAAAGGGGGTCACGGGGACGCTCGGTGGACCAGAAATCTAGGTCTGCCTGTGCTTTCTTTTGCATTTATGAGCACACTGGACCGGCAGGAGCTGGTAAACTCCAGACCATACTTCTGTTTGTGCCGGATCCTAGCAAGGTGTGTCAGCGTCCCCCAACTGCGGAGTCATTTTGGTTCTTTAGTGAAATCTGACACTCTTTTGCTTACGGCTGTCTGTCTTCTAAAGGCCCAACTTCCAGACATATGTGACTTAAAGCCTGACTGCCACTGCAGACGCTACCACTGCCCCCTACCTGGGAGCACCCTTGTGCATAAGAAGAAAGTAAAAAGGCTGCATTAATTTGTCACAGAACGTAACACATTCGTATGGCAGTAACGCTCTACCTCAGTAGCTCTGAAACTCTTCCATCCTGCAAGAATGGGCTAGGTAGAGGTGAGAAGTATGGTAAGTAGGGGTGAGTGGAGGATGAGGTACTAATAGAGGGGCAGGCAAGGGACAAGGTGAATAATGGTAAATGAGGTGGGGGTATAAAGGAACGGACGGAGGGCAAGAAGAGAGGAGGTTGAACTCCACTCTTCGGGTCCCCAAGGGGCCTATCACCCTCCAGCGTGAGGAACACTGGTCTCATCTCCCCCTCGCCAAGAAAGAGCGTGTGCATACGTTTATTGCCTAAGAACTAATTTCAGGCCAGACGTTGAGGCACACCATGCCTCAGTGTGCCGACCTAAAGAAGGGGGATGCGCTAGCCCAGTGTGATTGGAGGAGAAACTAGGTTGAGGATAGACAACATGTGACCCATGAGATCATTTTCTTAAGCCTCTGCCCCTCTTAGGCCACAAGATGTCAACCAGCTCGTGGGTAGCACAAACTGGCAAGCAGAAGGAGAAACGGCACAGCATCCAATGACACTGACAGACCCTTAGCTGCAGCTTAATGGTGAAGCTAGAAGCCATAGAGAATCACATTATCACTAATCCATAAAGTGGAGAGATATATACACATTTAATTTGAAAAATGACAATTACACTAAAGAATAAGGAAATGCACTTCTGAGGGCAAAGGATTTTTGTTTGTTTGTTTTTACCAATACTACCTGTTGGCTGAGTTTTTTAAGGTAAGAGATAACACTGTAACTAAGTCCACAATCTAAATTATCTGATATCAGATTTGGAGCTCCCATCATCCTTAGTGCTTTCTTTAATGGCTATAAGGAAACAAAATACACAACAGTAAGAATAGAATAAATCTTAAAATACTCAAAGTTCAGTTATAAGGGGCAAAGGGACATGATTCATTTCTTAGAAGTCAAGGTGCTGCACATAAAACCAAACATGGAACATTAAAAAGTGGCAATGAAAATAGCAGAGGAGTAAGGAGCAGAAAGTAAAAAATAAAAAGTAAATAAATAAATAAATAAATAAATAAATAAATCAGAAGAGAGTGGGATAAGAAGATCAAGAAACAGCATATTCAAACAGGTAAATTGCTTTCAGTCTTAATTCCCAAGTCATAAAGTCATTTCATATTGCATTTTATCGTGCACCCCATTCCTGCCATGGTAAATACTAACGCACCCCAATTTCTCCTTCCAGTGACACCAACAGTACCATTTAAGATTCTGCCTTTTCACCTCTAGAAACTTGGCTTAAGGTTTGCTACATCCGCCTCTGAAACGATTTTGGTAATCTTGATTTCGATTACATGACCAGTTCAAAAGCATCACGAAGATTTTTCTCAAGTTGTAAACACCCAAATGAGGCCAAGTAACTTTTGATTCTTTTTGGATTCCCCTCCCCCAACCAGCAGCCCCGCTTCCTGCTGTGTCTAGAACACATTTGACAGGCAATTGGCACATATGCCGCCTTCCAGAATTTCTTCTTTCAGAGGGAAACCCCACATTGAAAATTTCTAGAGTTAAAAAGGGAAGTTGACATTCATACATGAATCCAGACATATTTTTCGCAAATTCCAAAATTCCAATTTCACAAGGTTGCTTTTGCTCAGAGAAACAGAGATGTGTTTTTATAAAAATAACCATGGCAGTTAAAGGAAATAAAATAAGCAATTCTCTTTTGTGCCAACATGACATCTCCAAGGTCTTACGCATAATTCGCGAAGACGGTGGCGATATAGATATTTAGAAATTAAAAAATCTGTCTCATTTCGGGGGTCAAGTTTTTGGCTCACTGACATTTCTTGCAACAAGAATCATCACTGATACAGTTAATGCACATATACGCAGAAATACATACTAATAAGTAGTATGGAGGCAGAGTTTTTAAGTAGCTGTCAAAAGCCTGTCGCCACTTCAGATTTGGCTTAAGCTTGTGAACTTTAAACAAGTCATCTGCAAGAGAAAACCAAACAAAATATTACGTTATTCCAGTCCTAAATTCCAAGATCTAAATCAAGCACACCCATTATAGCATTTCCTAGAAATCTCAGTGTAATTAAAACATTACATTAGACGAACCTTTCTTTGGAACTTATTTGATTGTCTTTTTTTGGGTGCTCTTTGCCAACATTATATATAGCATTTTTCTAGTAAATAAAACAAATTCTCAAGTTACCTACGCCTCTTCCATGTGTGAAGCTACATAAAATCTAGTATTAAAGCACAACCTCTGAGCCACAGGAAATATTTTTCTGACCTCCTACATGCTGGTAACACTACTGTAGTTATGTGCACTGAGGGGGAATCCACGGACATTGGTTGATAAATGGAGGCTGTTAAGGTGCGCCTGGGTGGCTCAGGTTGTTAAGGGTCTGACTCTTGGTTTCGGCTCAGGTCATAATCTCACATGAGTTCAAGTCCCGCCTGGGGCTCAGCACGGAGCCTGCCCAATTCTCTGTCTCCCTCTCTCTCGGCCACCTCCCCCTGGCTCTCTAAATAAATAAATAAATAAATAAATAAATAAAGGCTGTTAAAGCAACAACAACAACAAAATTAAACTCACAGAGAACAGATTGGTGGTTGCCAGAGGCCAGGTGGGGAGAAGGGGTCAGGCGAAATGGCTGAAAGTGGTCAAATGATACAAACTTCCACTTACAAAATAAAGTCCTGGCGACTATAGTTAATAATACTGTGCATATTTGAAAGTTGCTCAGTGAGTAGATCTTCAAAGTTCTCATCACAAGAAATTTGTGACTCTGTGTGGTGATGGATGCTAACCAGTGTTCCCAGTGTTCTTTTCACAATAGGTATACAAATATTGAATCATTATGTTGTACATGGGAAACTAATATAATGTTACATGTCAGTTATATCTCAGTAATGAATAGAGAAGTAAACAGTGAGTGTTACACTTTTGGCTGAAAGGTCAAGGTAAGAAGCTTTACAAAGTATATGAGAACAAAAGCAAAGCCTCTAACTTTCAGGCAGAGACCGCAAACTCCAAATTATGCTTTGGATCCTCTTTAATAAGTCTATACTTTGTATAGTCCCTCCCCGCCCTGCCTTCTTCATTTCTTTCATTTTCAAACTTTGCGTCTGTCAAATGTTAGTTACCAATTGGGTCATGGCACTAGCAAAAGCTAGTAGAGATGTTAGGTTGTAGTTCAAAACTCTGTACAACTAAATATATTCTCTTGAATACCATGTGTGTTAATACCACTAAAGACACTGTCCTTAAGTAAGCAGATCTATCTTTTCACACTTAAATTTAATTGTTTTAATAATCTAAATGCATTCTATACACTACAGGAAAATTTTCAAAATATGTCATTATTCCCTTCTGAGGGAAAGAAAAAATATATTTTATATAATAATTCAAAATCAATAGCCCCACACATCAACAGGAGCCTGCCACGCTTACTATAAATACCAAAGATATTTCAAATCCATCTTCGATTTTGTTTTTTCAGGTTTCATTGGCTCTTATCCAAAAAAAATCCAAATGCTTTACTTCCAGGGACAAAAGCATCCCAACGCCACGTGCATAATTTCTCTACGATTAGGGCTATTCTTTGAAATTCTGAATTACTAGTTAAGAAAAACAACTACACATTTTCTTCCTTTTACTGCTATAATAAATGATTGACCCCTGCCGAAACTAATTTAAATGAATTTACAAAGTCATAAAATGTAGGTCTTTTGTTCTTTTGGTGCAGGGTAGAAAGAACAAAGAAAACCAGATCTGAAGAGATTTCTGGCTCATTGTAACATGCAGGTCCTTTAAAGACCATTCATATCTTGACAGAAAGGAATGAGAGACTGTGGAAATATCCTGTTACACTTGGGTCTTTATGTGGAGTCTGTTGGGAATGAAGCAGAGTTTTGGAAACTGACAAATTGAAAGACCACAAGACTGGGGAGACATCTAGATATAAACAGATTAGATAGTGAAACGAGAGTCAAGAATACTCTTAACATTTCTAGCAATGCCAACTGCAATGATTCCACCAATTAGTCTAATTCAGTCTAATTATTTCTTGCCGGAGTTTTTGAAAGGGGGGAAAGAAGAGAGAGAATGTTCCACAATCTAGATTAAGGGTAGAGAGCCATTGGGGTAGCACCCCTTTAGTCACATTCTCCGCAGCTCAGTGAATGATTTCCATGGCATGAGGTCGCCATTCACACGGAGTCTCCACAATGGGACCCCGAAGACGCCATAAACAACCAAGTCGTCAACATTTGAAAGACGAGGAGACCAGAGGATAGGAAAGTGAAGTGATAACTGCTGACACCTCAAAGACTACTGACATTTTCTCTTCCATTCCTTTCTCCCCATTTCCGGCAGCAAAAAAAAAAAAAAAAAGGCGGGGGGGGGGGAAGATGTGGGTTTGAGCTCCAGGCTCAGCCACACGCTTGGCAGAGTAAGCTTTGAGAAATCGCTTCCCTTTCTGGGCCTCCATTTCTTGTTCTCCTGATCATAACTGGTCTGAATCTGAATTTTATTTTTTGCACAAGTCCCGGTTCTTAAGTTAAAAGACAAAGCTACAACAAGTGTCTTCATTTCTGTAGTTGTTGGCCCTCGATAGAAAAAAATAATTTCCTGGGGCGCCTGGGTGGCTCAGTTGGTTAACACGACCGACTTCGGCTCAAGTCGTGATCTCACGGTTCGTGAGTTCGAGCCCCATGTCAGGCCTTGTGCTGACAGCTCAGAGCCTGGAGCCTGCTTCAGATTCTGTGTCACCTTCTCTCTCTCTGCTCCTCTCCTGCTCGCTCTCTCTCTCAAAAATAAATAAAAAGATTTTTAAAAAAAGGAAAGAAAAAATAATTTCCTTAGTGAGAGATAATCTTCTTGCCGACTGTGTTGTTCTGGTTGCCACCCTACTGACATGATTCCTGTGATAGCTCATTGACCCAATTAAGCCTCACTTACCCATTCCAGGTTAAGTTTTAGTGCTTCGATAATTAAACCTCGATTAACTACTTCTGATGGAAATCTTGAATTAATACAGAAAAAAAACAAGGGTGACCTTAATGGACAGTTATGCAACTATGCAGTAATACAGTGATGTTCCTGGGCTTTAGGAGGTATATGTGACTTAACTTGCCCTTTTCCTCAATGCCCTGTCCACCAAACTGCAAAAAAGCCCTATATCTTTATATAATGTCCTTAATATGGACTAGCAGTGCCTTCAAGAGCTATGAAGATAACATAGATATTAACTTATTTAATCCCAACTAAATGCCTTTGGGGAACCCCCCACTATCATTACCCCCCATTTTACAGATGAAATGCCTAAGGCACAGAGAAGCTATGTATCTTATCCAAGATCACAAAGCAAGCAAACAGCAGAGCCAAGATCCATACCAGGGCAGCTTTGCTCTGTAGTCCATACTCTTAACACTATGGGGCTGCACAACCCAGAAAGCGAAGTCATGGTGGAAATGCTGAGAGTGTCCATTTCAGAACTCCACATGAAACTCAAGTTTGGGGTTCGGGGGCACAAGGACCTCCAGCCTCAAATGGTGTGAAAAACCCTGTGCTCCTGGGAAGACACAGGTTACAGAAAAGCGTGGGAATGGATATTTATTTTTTAATGTTTATTTATTTATTTTGAGAGAGAGAGCAGAGAAGGGGCAGAGAGAGAGAGAGAGAGAGAGAGAGAGAGAGAGAATCTCAAGCAGGCTCCACGCTCAGCACAGAGCCCAACTCAGGGCTCGATGACCATGAGGTCATGACCTGAGCTGAAATCAAGAGTCAGATGCTTTACCAACAGAGCCAACCAGGCATCCCTGAAAATGGATATTTAAAGCCAAATGGCAGAATGAGAAATAAGTCAAGGATGGACTGACCTTCAGATGGATGTGTGGTGTTGGAGAAGGGGAAGGAACCAAAGGTGCTTCTGGGGTTTCTGGTTTGAGATGTTTACCGAGAGATGGTGACACTCTAGGCAGGGTGGGATGCTCCGTGTCACAGCGTAAGGAGGACCAGGAACAAATGAGGCACGTGTATCTCTTGGGACAGAAGCGTTTCACGGAGAAAGGGAACTTGACACTTGGGGAAGAGAGTGATACAGCCTAACGGGGGACCAAGAACACAGTGCCAGGACCTCACGTAGTACTGGGGAGTGAGAGGGCGCAACATGCGGCAACTTAGGTGCGACAGGTTTTAGACAAAGGAAGAACAACTCAACCATTATCCCATGTCCACATCTGACCTCTGCTACCTGCAAGACCACCAAAGGCCAGGCCTAGAGGGAGGAGCGTCTTGTGAAGTGCAGCACATCTCAGTTTCTAATGGGAGACCAGCTACTCTAGTTAGGGGCACTTTCATATGATACTTTGGAAGGCAGGCTGAGCTTAGGCCAAAGATGAGGTCCTAAAATTTGGCCCAGAATAGTTCTATAGAACTTTTCCACTGCCCTCTGGTGATAAGGCCACCCCCACCCCTGCGGTGTCCATGTAGACCACGTGGGGAGGAGTAACAAGGAATTCCTAATTCTTAAGGTATTGTTCTAGTGAGGATCCAGAACTCCCGCCCCCCACAGCAATAAGAAGGAGCCCCTCCCTTTGAATGTCAACAGAGGCCAAGTGGAGAACCCGGACTTCTACCCCCTCCTGGCACTGAGGAGAGTCAGTACCTACAATCTCTGCCAGGAGTGTGACAGGAAGCTAAACCAGAAGGCTTAAATAAGATAGAGACTCGTAACAGAATACTGAAAATGAACAGGATTCAACTGAAAATCACTCATCATACCAAGAACCAGAAAGATCTCAAATTCAAAAGACAATCAAGAGATGCCAACGCCAAAATGACAGACACATTAAAAATGTCCGATTAAGATTTTAAAAGGAGCCATCATAAAAAATGTTTCAACGAGCAATTATAAGCAGGCTTGAAACAAGTGAGAAAAACTGAAAGCCTCATCAAAGAAAGAGAAAGTAAAAAGCAGAAGATGTAAAGAAGAACCAAATGGAAATCTTAGAACTGAAAAATCCAATAACCAAAGTAAAAAGCTCAATGGAACAGCTCAAAAGCAGAATGGAGGGGGCAGAGGAAATGATCAGTAAACTGGGAAAGAGAACAGTAGAAAGTACCCAATCTGAATAACAGAAAACAGAAAACCTACCCCCCTCACATACACACACACCAAAAAATGACCGGATACATGATTTGAAGAATTTCCCCCATTCCATAGCTTGCTTTTTCACTCTGCTGATTATGTCCTTTGATGCACAGAAGTTTTTAAGTTTGATGTAGCCCCATGTGTTTATTTTTGCTTCTGTTGCCTGTGCTTTTGGTGTCATCTCTCTATCAATATTATTTTTTTTATTGTAAGTTTTTATTTTAATTCCAGTTAGTTAGCATACAGTGTTATACTAGTTTCAGGTGTAGAGTTCAGTGATTCAACACTTTCATACATCACCCGGTGCTCAGCACAAGTGCCCTCCTTAGTCCCCATCACCTACTTCACCCATCCCCCACCCACCTCCCCTCTGGTAACCGTCAGTTTGTTCTCTATGGCCAAGAGTCTGTTTTTGGAGGGGAGGGGCGCCTGGGTGGCTCGTTGGTTAAACGTCCGACTTCGGTTCAGGTCATGATCTTGCAATTCGTGAGTACGAGCCCCACATGGAGCTCTGTGATGACAGCTCAGGGCCTGGAGCCTGCTTCAGAGTCTACGTCTCCCTCTCTGTCTGCCCCTCCCCTGCTCACATTCTGTCCGTTTCTCTCTCAAAAATAAATAAACACTATAAAATTTTTAAAAAGAGTCTGTTTCTTGGTTGGTCTCTCTATTTTTATTTCATTTTGCTCGTTTCTCTTGTCTCTCAAATTCCACATGTGAGTGAAATAATTTGTCTTTCTTTGACTTACTTCACTTAGCATTATACTCTCTAGATCCATCCATGTTGCAACAAATGGCAAGATTTCATTTTTATGGCTCAGTAATATTCCATTGTGTATATATACTACATCGTCTTTATCCATTCATTGATCGATGGATACTTGGGCTGTTTCCATATCTTGGGTATTAAAAATAATGCTGCTATAAACATCTAGGGGCATGTATCTCTTTGAATTAGTGTTCTTGTATTCTTTGGGTATGTATCCAGTAGTGTGATTATGGATCATATGGTAGTTCTATTTTTAACTTTTTGAAGACCCTCCATACTGTTTTCCACAGTGACTGCACCGGTTTTCTCTTATTATTTCTTACAATTGCATGTGAATCTACAATTATCTCAAAATAAGATATAGTCTTAAAAGTAGAAAAATAGGGGCGTCTGGATGGCTCAGTCAGTTGAGAATCCGACTTTGGCTCAGGTCATAGTCTCGAGGTTCACGGGTTTGAGCCCCACCTGGGGCTCTGTGCTGACAGCTCAGATTCTGGAGCCTGCTTCCGATTCTGTGTCTCCCTCTCGCTCTCTGCCCCTCCCCCACTCACGCTTTGTCTTTCTCTCTCAAAAATAATTAAAGTTTAAAAAATAGAAAAATAATACCATAAAACAGCCTACGTGTAAATTATCTAGTCTAATCCTTCCCTTTACAGTTGTGAAAACTGAAGTCATAAAGGATGAGATTGTGACATGGATAGTTTTCTGCTAAGTGAAATAAGTCAGACTGAGAAAGACAAATACCATGTGATTTTGCTCATATGTGGAATCTAAAGACACAAAACAAATGAACAAACAAAAAGGAGCATCAGACCTATAAATACAGAGAGCAAATCGATGGTTGCCAGAGGGGAGGGGCTGGAGGGGGATGGGCAAAATGGGTGAAGGGGAGACGGAGGTGCGGGCTTCCAGTTATGGAATGAATAAGTCACGGGACTAAAAGGCACGGCATAAGGAATGTAATCAATGGTATTGTAATAGCGTTGTATGGAGACAGATGGTAGCTACCCTTGTGATGAGCACAGTGTAACATACGGACTTAGCCAATCACTATGTTGTACGCCTGAAACTAACGTACCATTGTGTATCAACTACACTCGTTTTTAAAAAATATTTTTAAGGAAATAAGTCACTAATAAATAATAAACTTATTTATGAATTTATACATGTTTGAATTTATATTTGTTATACTTATATTTATACTTGTATGAATTTATATTTGTTTATAATTTAAACAAATCCACAAAATATGGGTACTTTTTATTGGTACCCTTATTAATATCAAAGACATAACCTATATTTTATAGCAATGACAATCACCTTTCAAACTTTTTTTAATGTTCATTTAATTTTGATAGACAGAGACAGGGACAGAGCAGGAGTGGGGGAGGGGCCGAAAGAGAGGGAGATACAGAATCTGGAGCAGGGTCCAGGCTCTGAGCTGTCAGCACAGAGCCCGATGCAAGGCTTGAACCCATAAACTGTGAGATCATGACCTGAGCCAAGGTCAGAAACTTAACCGAGTCAGTCCCCCAGGCGCCCCAATGACAATCACCTTTTAGAGGATATTTTTAGATTAGACTAAGAAGTGAAGTAGACTATGTACAAAACAACCATGCTAATACATTTACCATGGCCCGTTCCTAACCTGCAACATTTAAAAGAATTGCTTTTTCAGTACATTTAGTACAAATAGAGTTCACAGCACTAAAAATCTTATGCTTTTAATGACTAGGTTAAACTTAAAGGTTGACACCTTTTGCAAAAACCCCACCAAATAAATATGTTCGCAATTCACAGCTAGGAGGATGCCACGTGGTACTCTATTACTCTCAACAGATGCGGCTCTTTCAATGAGAAAAAAAAAATCTCTACTCACATTTTCAGTGATATCTCAGTAACAGCTGCCGAAGCTGTTCCTTGTAGAATTGTACCATGGAAACTGCAGCTTCTACAACTACAGTCATTACAGAATTTACCCTTGTACCTGTTTCCTTAACTTGCCTGAAACAGATGCCTCCAGAGCATTTAAGACTCGTTTGTGGAGGAATGAGTGGGAGCCAAAACCCGCACAGAAGGCCTACTTCCTGGAGAGGTTCTTGGAGCATTAACCCCAATCAATGGAATTTTGTGTCCCAAATTAGTCTACGAAAAAGCCAAGTGCACTTTAAGCCGGGGGCGCAGAGGGGGGCATGGGGAACGGCAGTATTGGAGCTAAGCGTCCCTTCTGTCTGATGTGGAAAAAAAAAAAAAAAAAAAACAGCAAGAAAATGAACAGAACAGAAAACAGTGTGTAAATGCTATCCTTCCAAAGCAGTTTTCAAACTTTTCTATATCCTGCTATCGCTCTTGGACTACATTTAAAATGCTTAGGCCATTATCCTATTTTTCATTTCTGTTGTATTTTAAAGATTATAACGTGGGAGCGCCTGGGTGGCTCAGTCGGCCAAGCATCCGACTTCGGCTCAGGTCATGATCTCACGGTTCGTGAGTTCGAGCCCCGCGTCGGGCTCTGTGCTGACAGCTCGGAGCCTGGAGCCTGCTTCGGAGTTCTGTGTCTCCTTCTCTCTGCCCCTCCCGCCTTCTCTCAAAAATAAAATAAAACATTAAAAAAGAGTTTAAAGATGATAAAGTGGCACATACTTTACTTACCTAAAAGAGGGAGTAAAACTGGGTAGTTGTACGGCATCACAAAGAGGTTTACACAAGTTAAAGTTGTACTGGCTTTTAAATAACCAAATGGATAACCAAGTTCATTGTATTTTCCACTGCTGGTAACAAATACCTAAAAACATGAAGTAATATATAGTTATGACAATAAGGATTTTATGCGAAACCAAACTCCCAGCAACATCTAAGGCACAGCTAATTTATGTAATTTAAAAATGGCAATAGTGCTTCTAGCCTATGGTTATGCCCAAATATGTCATACTAAATCACATCGCAATTCCTGTATACATTATATTAAGAAATGAGGGGCGCCTGGGTGGCTCAGTCGGTTGAGCATTCAACTCTTGGTTTCAGTTCAGGTCCTGATCCCAGGGTTGTGGGATTGAGCCCCATGTCGGGCTCCACACTGAGCATGGAGCTTGCTTGGGATTCTCTCTCTCTCTCTCTCTCTCTCTCTCTCTCTCTTTCTCTCTCCCTCCCTCCCTCTTCCCCTCTTCCTCACTTGGGCACTCTTTCTCTCTCTCTCTCAAATAAATAAAATGAAAAAAAAATTTTTAAGAAAAAGAAATGACACCGTACTGTGCAATAACCGCTCGGAGACCACAACGTCCAAATATTTACTTGGTTAGCACAATGGCAAACATGGCTGAAATAGTGCTAAGTGATAACCAGCCATTAAAACAAACTGACTTCTCAAAAGAACAACTGGTGACTGGAGTGGAGGCTTTAGAAAAATGGAATATGGCCCCATGCCTAAAGCATGCAATTACAAAAGCAAAGCCCGTTTAAAGTAGTATGCTAACACTCCTCACGCGTACGATTATCAGTCTTGCTCTACTTCCTTTTGGTACCCCCATTCCCCTATCCATTTATTCATTTTTCATCCAATAATTTTTTTAATGTTTATTTACTTCTGAGAGAGAGAGAGAGCGTGAGAGGGGCAGGGCAGAGAGAGAGGGAGACACAGAATCCGAAGCAGGCTCCAGGCTCCGAGCTGTCAGTGCAGAGCCCGACGCGGGGCTTGAACTCATGAACCGTGAGATTATGACCTGAGCCGACATCGGATGCTCAACCGACTGAGCCACCCAGGTGCCTCTCATCCAATAAACATTTATCAAGTAGCCTATTATAAGCCAGGCACTGGTGCTAATTCTTTTGAGGCAGCAAGGAGATGCTTTGGTTCAGTCTGGAAGGCATTTTTGTCTTATCAATTATGCTGGTAGAGCAAACATTCACTAAAGATCAAAACATTAATCTTTATTCCGTGTGACTCCATCTTCTCCTTTATTGATATTCCTGATTTGCTATATATTATATTGTCAGTTCCCATACACTCGCTGTGCTGTGCTGAAGTCCTCTGGCTACCATGCCTTCTCAGTGTTCCGTGTTTGCTCTTTGGCCCAAATCAGGGCACCAACATATACTTTTAGGGACCTAGACTTTTGTCTTTTCCAAAGTCCCTCAGCAGGATCATTTAAGACAAAAGTCAAACCCTGGTGGTAAAGAGAATCCATCTACCTTGCTAATTGCTGGTACCAGCAATATAATCTACCAGTTGAGTAAATTCTTGCTATGTTTAGTCATAGCTAAGAATAAATCTTTCCTATGCCATTTATGACCCCACATACAATGAGTTGAGCTGTAAAACAGGACTCATCTAGACTTTGTGTCATAATCTGAACCTTAATAGAAACAAATATCTGTAATAACACATGGTAGGTTTTGCCCTATTTCCTAAGTGTGTACAACAGAAGAGGAAAAATCATCATAAAGGATCAAAAGCATTACACACACTGTCAAGGGTCAGACCTATGATTCCCATGAAGGGAGAAACACTGTTTTGTCTCTCTCTCTCTCTCTCTCTCTCTCTCTCTCTCCCTTTTTCCCCTCCTTCCTTTCCTTCCTCCCTTCCTTCCTTCTCATAAGCCCTTTGAGTTCTTCCAAATTCCTTATCACTTGCAGATTCAAAGAACTTGGGGGTTCAAAGGGATCATTAGAGACTGTCTAGAGAAAGTAAGTATCTGGCCCAAGACCACATAAACTGGTGGCAGAGTTAAGGGTTGGAATCCAGTCTCCATTAGGAATTAGCCAAATTTCCTGGCTCCTGGTTCATCTTATTCTTGTTCATCCCCACTAATTCATTGCATTAAAACTACTCTAAATCAAAGTAACGTAAGGTACAGGAGATAGGCATGTGGCATAGTTGAGCAGTGGTGCAGGAAGCCAGGGCAGGATTTAAGTTTCTTTGGATAAGATTTACAAGAAATGTGCCATTTGGAAAAGAGGGCTTATGTTAGGGGAAAGCTATAATTTGTATTTGCTTTTATTGTGAAATTTTTGTCAACCCATGAAGTCAAACCTCCTATCTTGATTTTAACATTCTACTATCCATAGCTCTACATTTCTAGCACATTTCCAGTGCACTTAACCGAAATATAAACATACATTCAGAAAAGTGCATGAATCATAAGCACACAGCTCAATGGGGGCTCCTGGGTGGCTCAGTCGGTTGAGCATCCGACTTCAGCTCAGGTCACGATCTCGCGGTTCGTGAGTTCGAGCCCCGCGTCAGGCTCTGTGCTGGCAGCTCGGAGCCCAGAGCCTGCTTCGGATTCTGTGTCTCCTTCTCTCTCTGCCCCTTCCCTACTCATGCTCTGTCTCTCTCTGTCTCTCAAAAATAAAAAGAAAACATTAAAAAAAGTATACAGCTCAATGAATGTTCACGAGGTGACTGAACATGTGTAATTGGCACCCAGACCAAGAAATAGAACGATGACCAGAAACCCCCTCATGTCCTTTGCTGGTCACAACTCTGCACCCCCAAGAAAAACCACTATTCTGGCTTCTGACAGAGTAAGCCAACTGTACCTTTTTTTGAATGTAGACAAAATAGAATCATAGGACATGGGATCTTTTATGTCTGGCTTCTTTTGCTCAATATTATATTTATGAGATTGTTCTGTTTCTTGCACTTTTACATGCTTGCTTTAAGCTTGCTCCTTTTTTTCTAACCAGTTTTAGCATCTTTGGAGAATTTAAGTGGCTTAAAGACAGCTAGTAGCAATAATCGCACATTTTAGGATGAAACAGACGGCAGTCTAAAAGTGTTTCTTGTGTAAATAGAACCTAACAATCACTGATTTGCTATATGGTGCTGTAGTCTAGAAATAGAACAAACATACTTCCAGCGTGGGGCCTCCTTATTATATCCAAATAAAAAGGCTGTGACTGCCGTGTCTGGATTTTTACAAACTAATATCCAAAGGTGAATCTATTAACGAATCAGCAAGCCCTTCTGGCTGGAGTATAACACCTGGAAGAGCCAGCATATGTGCATTTGCCTCGTCCAAGTAAAATCCCCATTACACATGCCAATGTGCTTGGTACAGGAAGAGAAGTTTGGTTACATTACACTAATCCAAAAAGTCGTTTCAGGGCTTAAGGTTTGTGTGTGTGTCTGTGTCAAAAATATTTTGCACACATGAAACTAATATTACCCTGTATGTTAACTAACTGGAATTTAAAGAAAAGCTTAAAAAAATAGATCTTGTGGGGCGCCCTAGTGGCTCAGTTGGTTAAACGTCCGGCTTCGGCTCAGGTCAGGAGCTCGCAGTTCATGGGTTCGAGCACCGCTCGGGCTGTGTGCTGACGGCTCAGAGCCTGGAGCCCGCTTTGGGTTCTGTGTCTTCCTCTCTCTCTGCCCCTCCCCCACTCACGCTGTCTCTCTCAAAAATGAATAAACGTTAAATTTTTTTTAAAAAAAAAATAGATCTTGTACTTCCAATCTGTCAAGTTCACGCTAAGTTTCAGCTGCAGAAGCCACAGCTAAATAGAAGGACATCCTTTAGGTTAGGGATGCTTAACCTGGGGTCCCTGAATAGGCTTCAAGGGGTCTGCCAAATCCTCAAATACACAGGTGTCATCAGAGTCCACTGCCTTAAATGGCAATGTCAGGAGGCTAATGATTCCTATCACACTGAAATGATTTGCTTGGCCCTGTTGCTTATTTGATAGGATTTGTCAGAAAAGTTATTAACAGATTCAGTCTAATTATTCCTAGATTAACCTTTGCAACTTCTCAAAGCAATTCCCCGATCCCAGGGTGGTTACAGACATTGGGCCAACAGGTAAGGGGAAGTACCTGCCAGCAGGTATGGGGAGACTTTCGTTCCAGGATGTACTGAGTTAAGGGTGAAGGTTCAAGTTCATATTTGTCAAAAGGAAGTTTGTCTATTACCATTGGCTCACAATCTACACAGGAGAACCTCACAACAGGATGAGATGTTCGTGGAGGCTAAAAAACAAGAGGGGAAAATACGGTCCGTTAGCAAGTGAGCTTATATTTCTGACAAATCTGCAACCCCTTTCGTGTTTTTGTTAAACCATCGCTGAGATAAAACCAGCGCTTTGAAAAAGAGGGCATCACCAACGGCTTCCATCCGGGAAGGGCCCACAGATTCTTTATTTCTTCCATGTACTTGGCATTGGGAGGAGGAAAGGTAAATTCAAACACTTGTAACTACCATTTCAGCGAAGTGAAAACTACAACTGCTTTGAATACAGTTAGGAAGTCACCGATGATCCATAGGATGAACCCTGATTTTCAGATCCACTGTTGCAACCTCCAAGCATGACCCGCCCTTCATTCCTTTGTACCCAAAAGGTTACGGACGGGCCAGACGTGGCTAGCAAAGAAGAAATCCATGAAGATTTCTGATGAGTTGATGACAGACCTAGAGCCACTAACAAGCAAAATGAAAAACTGTAAAGGCATGGAAAGGGCAAGGCAGGTGCCCCCAAATGAGCCAGTCACAACACCCAGGACTAGTGGAAATTTTTTTTTTCAACTGAAATTTTTAAGCACTCCTCACACCCACACGCTTGCCTTGAACAGCTAGGGCTGGGTATGCTTTGGACTGGGCTGCAAAGGCCTCTGTGCCTGGGGTAGCAGAGCAGATTGGTGGGGCAGCCGTTTCGTTAACAGGTTTAGCTTGTGGGGATAGAGAGCGCCCGGGAGAGACATGGCGGCGGCAAGAGAAATCCCAGGATATGAGAAGACAGGACCGAGTCCCGGGGACAAGGGTGAGATGTGGCTGCACCTGTTCTTGCCGAGAGCTCTCTAAGCCGAGCATGAATGTGACAAACCATCTCTGTTTCCCCTTTAAAGGGAAAAACATGCTCCTCTGCCTTTATGGTTTACACACCTACAAGATGTGTTGGGAGTCGAAACAAACAACCATCAGATGTGCTTTCAGAGCTGGAGGGATGGTAGGTAACACGGGTGATGTGGGAGTGAGCCGGAATTTCTTTCATTCCAGTTTTTTCCTGATTTTCATTTCAATTAGACTTGAGAAATATTTCTGGCTTTTTACATTTAAACCGATTTAAAAAAAAAAAAAAAAAAAGGTCGTAAAGACCCAAGTGAAGCCCTGTCACTGGCAACAATGAAGTAAATTCGTGACCAAAACATTCACTCTCTCGGGTTCGGAGCTGAGAGCAACTGGGCACCGGGATCTGACCAGTGCGTCACCTTGGAGCCCTGAGGGAAGGTGGAGGAGATGTACCCTCACTCCCAGCCGGGGCGGAAGTGGCCCTTCAGTCCTATAGTCTCATGGCCTCTCCTGAAAACAGGAGCCTAAAAGGAGTAAGCCAGGAGAAAATGCAGTTCATGTCAGAAATTTCTAAAACGTACACAGAACAGAGACAGGCTGAAGCAGTAAGGGGCTAAACTGAAGGCTCGGTGATTGTTTTGTGCCCACAGAAGGAGGATTGCTCTGGCCTTTTTACAGAGGCTGCGGGGAGGAAGAAGGGGGAGTGGGTTTCGTGCACTTTCCCGTGTTAGCAGATACCTGTCTCCCACAAAAAGTCCACTTCATCTGGGACTAAAAAGGAGCAACTACAATATCAAACCCTCCTCTCCTGAATGCAGTGAAGAAAAAGGAAAGTCCTCATTGAGAGATAATTTTTAAAAGATCGCTTAGTTACGGCGCCTGGGTGGCTCAGTTGCTGAAGCGTCTGACTCTTGATTTTGGCTCAGGTCATGATTTCAGGATGATGAGATCGAGCTCACCATGTGCCAGGCATGGAGCCTGCTTGAGATTCTCTCTGTCTCTCTCTCTCTCTCTCTCTCTCTGCCTCCTCTCGAAATATATATATATATATATTGCTTAACTACCCATCATTGAGAGGTACATTGCCAAGGAACACAAGTCCATTGACTACAAAAAGATGAAAAGCAGGTCCACAAAGTTCCACTAGGTGTCTAGTGACTCCCTAGAAAGATGTAGAAGAGCTTCTGTTTTGAATATGTTTCTAGAACCTACACAAGGTGCAAGCTAAATTGTAATTCCCTGAGGATGTACATGAAAATCAATGCTAGCACTCTTCAGACATTGCGTCTGCCATGTAAATCAAGTCAGCCACTCTGAAATAAGAGCCAAGCCACCGATCGCAACACCATCAAAAATAGCCATGCCCTAACATCCAAAGTGGGTAGCTCAAGTGGCAAAAGCGACTGAAAGGAAGAATGCCGGAATAGCACGAAGTCCTCTCTTGCTTTTTGGTACAAGCTTAGACTCCCAGCAAGAGATAGAAAGCACGGCTTAAAATCCTCAAAGTAATTTACAAGGGTCACTGTAATCAGGAAACGGAAAACCCAAATGATGTTTACCATTTTGTTTTATGCTACTTACTAGTGAAGGTAAATTCTGATCTGGCCAAAAAGATTCTGGAATTGGCCAATGTCCAACAGGAACACCAGTTTTAGAGTTAGGCCGTACATAAATCAGCTTATGGCAACTATGCCAGGGTTGAGCAGCAAATGAATTGCTTGGCCTGGATGAATCCGTAAGTCCATCTACAAGTTAAACAAAGACAGACACTAAGGCATACAGTTCTTTTTCCAGCTGCTGATCTTCTTGTACAAAATTTTCAGCTAAAAGCAAAGTACAAAACAAACCAAAACACCCCGATCCTTAACTATGCCCCAAATGCGTAGTTACATCGAAAACCATTATAAAATTAATTTTCAATTTGCTGAGATTTGGACACATAAATTAAACACAGCACGCCAACTAGAGTTATTCTTCCAAATCAGGCAAATGAAATCGCTCATTCCCTGGTATAGTTTTTACATTTGTGGAATCTGACAAAATAGGTCATAAATTCCATTTGCCTTTTCTTTCTAGTCCCCATTAGGTGGCAAAAAGTATGCTTGACTAAACCCACCCAATGACTACAAAAGCAAAATGAAAACGATCCAGATTCACTCCAAGATAGAAGGAATGTAGGGGCGCCTGGGTGGCTCAGTCGGTTAAGCGTCCGACTTCGGCTCAGGTCATGATCTCACGGTTCATGGGTTCGAGCCCCACGTCGGGCTCTGTGCTGACAGCTCAGAGCCCAGAGCCTGCTTCGGATTCTGTGTCTCCCTTTCTCTCTGTTCCTCCCCTACTTGCATTCTCTCTCTTTCTCTCTCTCAAAAATAAACAAAGATTAAAAAAATTTTATCATGGAAAAAATTTAAAAAAAAAAGAACCCTAGACAAAGGAGAAATGGAGCTAGAAAGAAAAATCTGAGCTATTTACATGACACCAAATCCAACAGGCTTCCAGTATGACCATCCCCAGTTCACATTAAGGTAACTGAACACAAAAGTATGGATGGAGCAGTGAATCGTTAGCAATACATAACATGTCCTTCTTTTACAATTACATTAATGAATTTAAAACAGACTGTGAGGCCTCAGTCTTCTGTGGTGGGTGTTCTTAAACTGGAGTCCAAGAAACTCTAGAATTAAATACAAAATTGTGTTTGTGTGGCCTATGTCCGTTCTTCTAGGGAGAGAGGTCTCTATTTTCCCAACAGCTTCTCAAAGGGTTCAAGGCACTAAACATCAGAAAGGTCAGGAGCCACAGGATCCATGGCTTCCGACAGAGACGTATGTCTTTCTGAGCAGCTATGACTGATTGTGGCCACACAATTAAAACTCATGGATCAGGAGAGCCTCGCTGAGGCAGTCGATAGAGCATGCGACTCTACGTCTCAGGATTGTGAGTTCAAGCCCCACACTGGGCATGGAGCCTACTTAAAAAAAAATGTGTGGATCAGGTCAGACAGGCAAGGTGGTAATGATGTGTGCGAGAGCACAGGAGCGAGGTGAAGTGCACAGTGCTCCAGGGCTTGCGGCACAGGGATGATTTGAAGGAGAAGACCCTTCCCCTGTACAAAAGGACCTCTGCTATCATCCACTGCCATAATCTGTCTGTTTTGAGATGTGGAACGTTCTGTGAGATGTCATTTGAAGAGAAAAGTTCTGCAGTTAAACAGTGGCCGGGAAAATACTGGTGTAGGATCTCATAGGATATCAGCAGTTTCCGGATAAAGGTTCACAATCTCTTGCTGACATACGGTACCGAACACAGATTTCATAAAGATAGCGTGGCCCATTTGGCACTCATAAGGCCAAAACCAGATTACCGGTTAAGTGGCACTCCTCCATGATTCTCCAGGTACTTCGTTCATAGAGAGGTGAATAATGCAGGGTATCCCAAGACTGGGACCAGGGAAGATGAAATGGGTAGGAAAAAGGAAGAATTTTCTTAAGAAGATTTGCCACTGGATTAAAGTTGTTAGCATCAGACCACCTGACACGTGAACGCATGGCCATTGTTTGGATGGATGTTTGCAACCACATGAACGTGTGTGGATAGTACAGGCTGTGTCTGTTATCAGTTGACTGTCTTCCCAACCTCAGATCATTCTCTGGGGCGCAAAAAGAACACAAAAAAGTCACGTACTGTACCTTCTCCAACAGGAAGTGGATCTGGTCCCGTTTTTTCAAAGTTAATAACTACACCACTCTGAATTTTCTGAACTAGAGATTCTAAACACTGATTCAACATTCTTTGTGTTCTAACACAGTAGGAGCGACCTATACCAGAAGGAAAAGCAAATAGTGTCAGTTTGAGCAAATAAAATACTACTTAACAATGTAAGCATCTGAAATCGTAGAGTATATCTTGAACCAATCATAACTATGATGGCTGCAAACATCACACTCATGATGAGCTTAAGCAGGAGAGCTGAAAGATTCTGAAGGAAAACAAGACAAGACAGGATACGGCATTTAAGCAAAACCATACTCTGCTGCTCTGAATTCTTCCTCTAGAAATATGAAATATTGCCAATACCTCCTGTGACTTCACACATCTGTGTGATGGCAGACTCATCAGTTGGTACACTCCCTAGATGCTCTGGTTCCGTAGAAGCCAGTCCAGGCAAACGCAACACCAGGGCAAATAACCTTTGATCCCAACGAAAAGGTTCTTTGGTTAGTTCACTTCCAGGCAGAGGAGAATTCAAAGGAAGATGAAGCTGATAAGGCAAAAGTTGAAAAGTTTCATCATAACAACCCATACAAAACTGAAGAGAGAGTCAAAAGGGTCATTTTTCTTTCATGTACTCGGTAATCTTTCAAGGATTGTGAAGACGGAAGGTCTGATCAAACTTATTCTTAACTGGAAACGTATGCCTCCCACAGAAATAGCTGCATGTTCTCCGCCATTTAAACAAAATTTACAAAAAAACATGAAATCTCACCTCTTCCTGAACACCAGCAGTACTTGTTAACTTGTTTCCATCTGTGATGGTAATTAAAATAGATGGTTCTAAAAAAAATGGATTTCTCCCCTAAAATACATTTAAAAAGTATTAGAGCCATGTAAAGTAATAAAATGGTATTTAAACTTTTACATCTGCCTGGCCAGTGATCTCTCAAGTGTGTGATAAAATTTGCCTGGATAAACAAGAAGTAAAAGATTAGGGATTGAAACGGGTGGGAAATCCAAGTAACAATCCCTGCAGAGGTAACATTCAGAATGGACTGAGGGATTCTTATCAGTCGGGAACTCCCCCAACTCGCATATGCAAAAACTCCTCTCCCTCTGCGGTCTAAGTAATCATAAAAGAAAGAGACTGGCAAATTCCTGGCACAGGTAGGGGGACATTAGTGACTCATGCTCTGCAATCTGGACTCTACTCTGGTTACCGTGAGCAGAGTTTCTAGGGCAGGAAAGGACAACACTATTTCTTCATCCATTTATCCATCAATGGGCACTTCTAGAGCTTTTTCAATTGAATTGGGAGAGGCGAGAGGGAGCTAAGGACACTGAAAATTTCTCTTCAAATACCTTGTTCCAACACTTGTCAGCAATTTATTCATCCCATTCTCAGACACCTGATGACCTGAGGGGGAGGCAATTGGCACTACACATTTTATGATAAAGCCACATACAAGACCCCCCAAAAGGGGGACATTTTTTTAAAGTATGTGTTTAAAAGATATGGACTTCCTTTAGGCAGTTGTGAAAAGTAGCAGAAAACTTGGTAACCACGCCCAGTTTTAAATTCTTACCCCAAGTCACCAAAATAAATTAGCTGTACTCACTCAAAAGTTTTTTTACCTGTCCATAATTGTCTATTCCAGATATTAATCTATTGAGATTTAACAAATCAAATGAGGATCTTAGAGCCTGACCAAGAGTAGTCAGTCCAGAAGCCTGAAGATTTTTTAGTTCACTCATGAATGTTGCGTGATTTTCCTTCCAACCAGCCTGAAAACCAAACATTTACAAAGAAATTCCCGATTACACAATGAACAATATATAAAGTGCAAACAACCACTAAACAGCAAGTATCCAACCTCTAACAGATTCACTAGTCCCTCGATCTAATTCTAGTCTAGATCTTGGCTGATCGGAAAGATCTGTCGGCATTAACGACCAAGAGCAAAGAGGCAAACGGTGCATTCGTCCATTATGGCTGGAAGGCTCTGGCTCAAGAAGTCCAATCTTCTATTCAGGTCCAATCAAACCTACCCAAACACCTCAGTATTTACCTTAGTTTGACACTGATGATGAGCGTGAAGAAAGGAGGAGAGGAGGGGCTATTTTTAAGTGCGCTGTCCTTGATAGAGACAATTCGCTACTGAGGGGCTGAACTGCATGAACTTTTCTAACCAAGATTCTTCCCCCAAACAATATGTTCACTTTAAATAAGAGTCAAGGGGGAATTCTAGGAATAGAGCCACCACTATTCGGAGACAACCTTTCTGGCATCTTCAAACATTCAGAAAGCCCCACGTCTAGAAAAAGGGGAGAAAGAAAAGAAATTTTAAAAGTTTTGGCAAAGAAGCAGCCCCCAGGCACTCCCAGCAGCTATGAGCAGCAGCAAAGAACCAAAGACCCCAGGCCAGCAGCCAACATGCTGTGATCGAATGGTTTGGAGACCAGGAGGAAAAGATCACGTTGACTGGGGGCCAGTAATGGCTATAAAAACAAAGCAGCACCAAATGCAAAGAAGAGAAGCCAAAAGAAGAACTGGCAGTTGACAGCAGGTCACAGAGGAGAAGGCCAGCAAGGGAGAGAGCAAACAGCACAGCTTGGCAACTGGGTGGGACAAACAGCCATCTTAGTGTTGGTGACACTGAGGGCAGCAGTGTGACAGGTTGAATGCTGAAGTCATGCCAACCAGGCCGGTACAGCTGGAGGTGGAGGGCGAGAGCAAATAATAAGAGATCAACCAAATCATTTCAATTTCATGTCTGGCCGAAGGCACACTGGCCATTATCCACACAACTACAGCAAACGTTCTCTCTTCTAGTTTCATAGTCTCCAGAAGCAGTTTGGGTCAGAATGACTGAGATATCTGCATGACCCTGAGTGAGCCTGTTGGCCCCAGGGACCGAGATGGTATTCTCTGGAATTGGAGAGGATTAGGCAAGCAGGGACACTGTGCGAGGCTGTGCGTAATATAAGCAGCGGAAGGAGTCATTCACATTGGAATCCGACAGAATGGCGCCCCCTTCGGCTGAACCGTCCAGAACCCGCATAACCATACAGGGTGAAGGTCCTGGTTAATATCCATTCCAGTCCAATAGTCTGAAATTCTGTGAAATTAAAGATGTGCTTAGCCGTTGGTTTTTTTTTTTTTTAATATTCCTGACATATCCTACAGATCGAAGGGTCTAAAGGTAAAACCTTTCCACGTGTCCCTTTGGCCAGATTGTATATATGACTTTTAGTACCTAGGGAAAGCAGAGCATGAGAATTCCTTGTGGCCTAAGGAAAATCTTAGGCCACAAGCAATTATGGCTTTTTCACTAAAAGCGTAGTTACAAAGAAAGCTTGTGTGGAAATTGTCCTCCTCAAATACCTAGAACTATCAGCACGTTGCAAATCACACTGAATTAAAAAATGAGCTTTCTTCTTTGTGGTGGAAGAGAAAGGTATGCATTTGGGAGGGATACTAGCAATTGTTTCCTTTCTTCAACAAATTTGCACGGGCCAACTATGCCGTACTGGACAGAACACTACATGCTGGAGATCTAGAAAGGGATCAGCCCTTGAGGAGTTCCTGTCACAGAGGCATGAGAAATGTATTTATGGGCACTAAAAGGACAAGTGACCAGAAGGTTAGGGAAGGCTCCTCACGGAAGATGGGGCATCGGAAGAGGAGCAAAGGACATCCTGCACTGATGGCAGGCGTGGAGGGGCAGGCCAAGGAAGAGAACGAGAGTCCACAGAAGGATAGGGCAGGAGGCAAGGCTGATAAGTGGGGTTCTGGCTGTATAATGCTTTGTAGTTTGGATTTTATCTGTTGGCTCTGGGAATAACCTGAGGTTTTTAATCAGGGCAGCGGCTTGATCAGATCTGTGTTTTAGCAAGATCGTTCTGCTGGGGAGTTGGAGAACAAACTGGGAGGTGGAGGGGAGGCTGAAGCTCGAGGCAGGGAAACTGGTTTGGAAACTGTTGCCATAGCTTATGGGAAGAGCAGAGGGGAGGAGAAGGGGCTGCCGATGAAACAAGAATTTCAGAGGCGGTGTCAGAAGGATTTGGGAGCTGATCAGAAGGGATGGGTGAGCTCTGTGGCCTGGGCAAACCTGAGAACGGTGGGCCCTTCCCTCACAATCCACTTTATAAAGTTGACTGCTTTCTCGGAGTTACTTCACGTAGCAATCTTACTTCCACATTGTAAATTCCGCATTATACCCACAGCGAGCACTGAACTCCTGGGAGCCGCAAAGCAGTCCGCGGCATGACTAAAGAAAAATGAGCAGACAGCTTGGTTTGGTAAAGGGCTGGGGTAAGATGTGGGTACCACTTAGGCAAGCACCCTGTAACTCCTCCATATTGAAAATAACGTGTCCCGATTGTTCAGAGTCTTGCTAATTAATCTGTCAGAATAAGTGCTCTTTCGATTTCTCTTTAGCCTATGGATTGGAAGGAAGCATTTTACAAATCATTCCTGCACTTGAATCGCTGGCATTCTGTTATCAGGTCAATCCCAATTCTTTGCAATGAACTGAACAACACAAGAACTAAAAGCCCCTAAACGCATTCCTCACCATGCTGAAGGGGAAAGAGCCTATGGCTTAATCTCACTATCTTGAGAACTTCATTAATGTGACAAATTTCTTCCCAAAAGGTAATCATGAAGAGCTAGTGGCAGAAAGTCTGTGTTTCTATTTCTCGCTCATTGTTTGGAGTTGATTTTTTTTTTTTATAGAAATGAATTCAGGACAGCCCGTTTCCTAACACAGTCTTCTTAACACAGTCTTTTCTTTCAAATTACTCCAAAGGTACGCTACTCTCAGGTCAGTAAAATCTTGACTCACGATAATGAGTTCCATACATTCTTATGGAAGCTTTACAGCTTACCAAGTACTTTCACATTTCACATTTGGTTAGGACAACCCTATAAAATAGGCATGGTATTACCATCCCTATTTTGTTTGCCGAAACCAGGAAGAAGTAAGACTTAAGTCGGTCTTGTTTGTGGGGGTGATAGTGGCAGGATTGTGGGATCGAGCCTCGCATCGGCTCCACACTGAGAGCAGAGCCTGTTTGGGATTCTCTCTCTCTCCCTCTGCCCCTTCCCTGCCCTCTAAAAAAAAAACAAAAACAAAGCCCCCCAAACACGGCTAGTCTGACTTGAGATGTGAGGTAAGTGTAAAATCCATGCGGCATTTGGAGGACTTAGAAGAAAAATAAGAATGACAGTATCTCAGTGTTTACTTTTATATTGGTTACGTGCCGAAGTGATAGTGTTTTAAATTTTCGCAGTTAAATAAAATGTATTACTAAAAGTTCCACCTGTTTCTTTTTACTTCTTAACGTGGCTACTAGACGAGGTTACAATTTGTGTATGGCTGGCATTATATGTCTGTTGGATAGAGATGTGCTAGAAGGACCGGGAGGTCAGGCAAGGGAGCTCGGCCTGGCTTCAGCAGACGATAGACTCATTACTGATTCCAGGGGACGGGGAAACAGGATCAAAGCAGTGTCTCAGGAAGGTCAGTCTGGCAGTGACACATAGGACAGATTGGGGAAGGAAGGCAGGCTACAGATTTCTGTCCATAGCCAGGAAAAAGAAGCTAGGAGCCTTGACTAGTAATCCCAGCCTGAGGGAATCAGGACCTGAGTTAGCCTGGGAATGAAGAGGAAGGCAGAAACATTTTCAACCAACAAGATAGGACTTGGTGACAGACCGACCATATGCGTGAAGGAGAGAGCGCAAAGATGGTTACAAAACTTCTAGCCCGGGAGACCAGAGGGACAGAGGTTTGGGATGAAGGAGCAACCTGAGACGAGTGAACTCCTGAACTAAGGGTTTACTGTCTTAGGTCAAGTTGTAAAAGTCTCCCTGGAGTAAAGTCACAACGATGATGAAGACGGTAATGGTGGTCAGTAATAGTCATAGGTAATGTGCATCTGTGCTTATGTGTCAGGACCTCACTTAGGCTCAGCATACCATTCTATCTGTAGCCTCATCTGGGCACCTTCACCATCCCACGAAGTAGGTGCTGTTATTACTGCCATTTTATAGATGAGCACACTGAGGCTCAGAGAGGATAAGCAACTTGTCCAGGGCGAACAACTAGGAAGTGACACGGCCGGGATCTGAACGCAGGTAGCCTAATTCTAGAGCCCACCAATTTAAACCACTATACTCGAGAATCTTCTAGGTAGTCCACATCCTCACCTTGTAGACAAGTCTTGTTATAGCTCCAAAGTCATATACACTTAATGGAACTTCCAAATTTCCTTTCAGTGAAACTTCCTTTCCCTCATGTCTAAATGCAGACCAGTTGTGTGTGGGGAGCAGTGACCTAGGACTTGGAAGACCCTGGTCCATTCCTGGCTATAGCCAACTAGCAAAGCAACTGGTCCAGAGTAAGTCGTTTATCCCTTACTGGGGCTGTTGTCTCATCTAAGCAACGAAAAGGTTGAAAAAACCAACTGGAAGGTCCCTTTGGGTTTTTGCATCTTGTAATTCCATACCTTTATATAAATCTGACTTACAGAAAGAAAACAACTCACATCTGAATCAGTACGTTAGTTCGGGCCTGGTTGAAATGTGTATTGGCAACTGAAAACGTCTTTGAATGCCAACAGAAGAAGTATGGGCTTTTCAGTCTACCAGTGCCTTGGGTTCTGTCCCAGCTCCAGACTAGCCACTAGCCATTTATCGTCCACTCATATCACCACAGAAAGGAGAGAATCTGCACTCCTTTCCTTGGAAGGGCAAAGCCTAAAAGAAATATGTCCTACTATCCTCTGCAACCTTATTAAGGCCCTGCTCCCATCTCTAAAGGTCACTTGTAATCCAATTCCAAAATACAAATGACCTTGTTAGGCTTAGTGTAATGTGCAAATTTAAGGAACACGCTACGAATCTCCTCATCTAAGGTAACTGAGGAACATATTTAGGGCAGCTACATCGAACTTTCCACAAGAGAAGTGCCCCTTAAAAATGACATGAATGGAATAACTTGCAAATCGAGAAATAAATGAAGGGGTGTCTGGGTGGCTCAGTCGGTTAAGCATCCAACTCTTGATCTCAGCTCAGGTCTTGATCTCAGGGCCGCAAGTTCGAGCCCTGCGTTGGGCTCTGTGCTGGGTGTGAAAGGGAATTACAGTGAATCTTTTCAAAGAGCACAAATAGTCCTTCTATATTATAGGTTGTCACATGCCAGGCTCTCTCTCTGTCCCTCTGACTCAGTGCTGAGCCACTGCACTGACCCGTTCTGGGCACACACGCCCGAAAGCCCATTTGGATGCTCCCCTGAAAAGCTCCGCCCAAATCTTCCTGGGATCCAGGGAGAGAAAATACAAGTTGCTTCCCTCTCCTTGACAAGACTTGTTTAAAAAAATCTTTTATTCAAGGAAATGAAATCAGGCTGGCAACATTTGCCCTTCAGAGTCCCATACAGAGGGGGCTATCCTGGACCTTGGGCTCTTCTTCGAGGTGATTACAAACTAGATGATTAACGGATTTGAGTATTTTCCCAGATGTCGCAAGTTAAAGCCAAAGAGTTTAAATTTAGCAGGGCCACCATTTCTCTTGTTGAAAGATAAACTATTTTCCTTTTTCCATCTGTTCTCCACAAGTTGGGGGTGGGAGCGGGGAACTGGTTCTGCAACAACTCAGACAACCTGACTAAATCGACTTCAACAGCATTTTTCAACCAACTCACTTTCTTCTGCAACCTGACATTCTATCGACTTTGTCACGGCATATCGTCCTTGCATTGGTAACCAGACCAGCAAAACAGAATGACGTGGAAAGGAAGAAGCCCTGCTTTTCCAATCAAGTCCGCCTCCCAAGGAGACACATGACTTTTCCCTCGAGCCTTATACGGAATATCCGTGTGAGTTAAAGCTTGAAAAGCTTCTGGAGTTTTCTCCTCACGACTGAAACAGACTCTAATTCGGACAGAGAGGAGACACGGTTTACTTGGCCTCCTACGTAAACAGAACACTGTGACAGCTGAATCATCTTAAAATGTTCAAGCATCTTTTTCAATTGTGTTTACCTGCAGCACACCTACAAAGGAAGGTGCTAACATGATGAACGCACACTTTAGGAAGACGCTGTATTGGTGAAAGAACAGAACTGTCTTGCTTCTCGTATCTCTTTTAAAACTTCCTTCCGGCATTGCATTTTCTGACCCTGACACAACTGTTTTCCCCCTTAAATCTCCAGCAATTTGGACTGGTAGCACTTTTTTGTGGTTTTTCTCCCTTGGCTCAAGGTACTGGTACGCTTCCAGGTTCGACAGGGGCTATCTAGGATTCTGTGTTTGATGTGCACTGACACAGCTTCTTCTTATAAAATTACTTAAGACCATCCAGTTCTCTTGGATTCCTTCTTGTCTAAGTTACTTCCCCAGGGGCGCTTGGTGTCCTGAACTTGCTAAAAGCCTCAAAGTCCATTTGATTTGATTGCATCAGTTCTCTCCCTGAGACAACTGAAATAATACCAGTCAAGACCATGCAAAAGAATTCTAGCTTACTTGAATCTCCTAGTTTTTAAAAGACATTCTTAAGAAATTGACTCCCTAGCATTATGCTAAGCAAAATTAGTCAGAGAAAGACAAATATCATATGACTTCACTCATATGAGGCCTTTAAGACACAGAACAGATGAACATAAGGAAAGGGAAGCAAAAATAATATACAAACAGGGAGGGGGACAAAACAGAAGAGACTCATAAATATGGAGAACAAACAGAGGGTCGCTGGAGGGGTTGTGGGAGGGGGGATGGGGTAAATGGGTAAGGGGCATTAAGGAATCTACTCCTGAAATCATTGTTGCACTATATGCCAACTAACTGGATGAAAATTTTAAAAATAAATTTAAAAAAAGAACATTAAAAAAAAGAAATAGACCCCCATACTACACTGCAGAAATGTATTTGACAGTCTATGGCCTGCAGGATTGTTTTTCCAGCAGATGGCTAAAGGCCCACATCATGAGCACCTATTTTTAAGTAAACTGGGCAAAGAAATGATCCACAGTTTGAGTCTACTGACACAAAGTTCACAATTTTGCATCATGGGTCTCTAGAATACCTAGTATGAGGGATTTTTTAAGAGGATAAACAATCCTAGAGGTAAGTCTAAAATAACTGCAAAATGCATTTTTGAGTTTTCAAAATTTCTCTTGCCCCAGAGAATCAGGAAGAAATTATGAGATAAAAGCCACATTTTAGAAACTTTTCTCCTTCGTCCAAGAGTCAATTATATTGTTAGTGAAAGAAAAATATCTTAGAGTAGCAAAGACTTTGCCAAACTCGGTCAGATACAGTGTTAAATGTTTCCTCTCTCACTCTCAGACCATTTCAACTGTGGCTATTGACCTATTATCAGGAAAAAAAAAAGCTATTGTGCAGACCACATGCTCAATTGTTGAGACTTTGGGTTCGGATAGGAGACATTTTATTTTTATTTATTTAAAAAAAATTTTTTAATGTTTATTTTTGAGAGAGAGAGACAGAGTGCAAGTGGGGGAGGACAGAGAGAGAGAGGGGGACATAGAATCTGAAGCAGGCTCCAGGACCTGAGCTGTCAGCACAGAGCTTGAACTCACGGACCTTGTGATCATGACCTGAGCTGAAGTCGGACGCTTCACCGACTGAGCCACCTAGGCGCCCCCAGATAGGAGAAATTTTTATGAACACATACACAAAATAAAAATGAGCAAAGATGGCCTTGGAAAAACGCAAGGACAGGAGTGAGAGCCACCCAAACACTGCAGAAAGAACTGAACAGAGGAGGCCACAGAAAGGCCATTCATTACTTTCCAAAATATTACATGGCATCTCTTTCTTCCAATTTTTAAAAATTATTTTCTCAAAAAAATTTATGACCATTTTTAAATTTTGTTTTATTTTTATTTTTTTAATGTTTATTTATTTTTGAGAGAGAGAGAGACAGAGAGACAGAGCGTGAGCAGGGGAGGGGGGCAGAGAGAGAGGGAGACACAGAATCCGAAGCAGCCTCCAGGCTCTGAGCTGTCAGCATAGAGCCTAACGCAGGGCTTGAACCCATGGAGGTTGAGATCATGACCTAAGCTGAAGTCAGTCGCTCAACTGACTGAGCCACCCAGGCGCCCATGAGCATTTTTTTAAATGTTTATTTTTGAAAGAGAGCATGAGTTGGGGAGGAGCAGAGAGAGGGGGGAACCAAGGATCTGAAGCAGGCTCTGCGCTTACAGCAGAGAGCCTGATGTGGGACTCGAACTCACAAACCATGAGATCATGATCTGAGCTGAAGTCGGCTGCTCAACCAACTGAGCCACCCAAGTGTCCCTATGAGCAGTTTTTTACATTACGCAAGTAACATACATTCAATGTTAAAAATTCCAACAGAAATATGAGGCCAGTCAATACCTTCCCCAAACTCCCAGGGCCACCCTCTTGAGAGGTAACCATTGCCAGGAATCTGTCTTGATCATTGAACTGTTATCGGCAAACAGAAATGACACCAATGAGATGGAGTCCCATTTACCAATGAAAATGGAGTGACATTCATCAACATAATGAGTAAGTGTCCAAGAAAGCACAGTAGGCATGGCCAGGAACCGTTTTCTAAAATTTAAAAAGCAAGTTTGAAATCACCCTGAAATCCATACCTCAATTATTCGCCTTCCTGCCTTTCAGTTATACCATTCTCGCCTATACTTTTTTTGGAAAGAACACTGGAAATAACCTAATCTAATCCCTTCATTTTACAGATAAGAAAATGGACCACATAAAAGGTAAGTGACTTACTTGCCCAGGGTCATGTATCTATCTAATCAGTGGCAGACTGTGGCTAAGAGTTGAAGTGACACCCCTTGCCACACGTACACGACAGTGGGTGGGGTGATCTACCAGACAGGATGTACCATGACCATTTTTTAAAACCTGATTTTTGTAAAAGTACCTAGATTTAAACAGACTTCTAATACACAGCTTGAAAACGTCACTATGAAATGGAGGTTACAAGTAAGCTTTTAAGAAACATGGAGAGCTTTGCCCCGCACATCTTCAGCGTTCTTCCATAAGAAATAAAACAGGAGGGCCCCCCACTTCCCAATGCCATGGCTGTATGAAAGCCTAGATTTTTCCCCCTGGAACCTGCAGTCTACTGTCTAGTTATGCGGGCCCCCTTCGGCACAAACAAATGCAAAGAGAGATGGGTCTCCAGATTAAACCGTGCCTCCAGGCAACTTCAGGCCAATTTAAATCACAACCTATTGGTCTAGTTCAGACTAATCAACCTCTAAAGGTCATACTCCAGCCTCTTCCCTCTTCCTTTTGCAACTTTTCTTCATTATGATAAAGCACCTTTGGTCACATCCTCCCCCTCAAGTCACACCCTCACTGGAATGCTGCCAGTTCACTCCTCCCTCCCTGCCCCACCCCTTCAGCTCTCTGTATCTCCCCCCTTCTTTTGGTTCACTGATGCTCTAAGGGACACCAACTCAGGGGGTGGAAGAGACAGGTCTGGCTGATGCAGGGAACTCCCGTGGGCAGATGACAGGGAATAAGTTTCTATGCACTCATGGAGCAGATTGCAGAGGGCTCAGGATGGCATCCATAGGCCTAGGGAGTCTTTGGAGGCTTGGTTGCGGGGACAGGGGTCGAAACCATCTTTTTTAGAAACTTGACGGCTGGTGTGGGAAGAGTTGGAATTTGGGGGGTACTTTGGAGAACCAAGTCGAAGGTTGTTAACAGTGGTCAAAGAACCAAATTTCAGGATCTGGACTCAGGTGATGGCAGCAGAAATTGTGATGAAGGAACGTATGTAAGAAGCATTTCCCAGGGATGATGGACAGATCTCAGAAGAAATGGAAGGACAGGGTCAAAGGTAAATAATGCCTTGCTTTCAACCCTGGGTGACTAAAAGCTGGGAAATATGGAAAAGGGTATAGGTTTAGAACCACAGGGTCTTCTTGACATGGTCACTATGAGCTGATGGCAGGACAGACAGCCAAGTGGAGATGCCCTGTAGTCAGCTACAGGTGCCTGGGTAAGAAACTGAAGATGGGGAGCCATCGGTGTGGGAGGAATACTTGAAATCACGAACAAGGCAGTCAAGGGCAAAGAGAATAAACATTAGTAACTCAGCCCTTTCTTACTCATACTGTTCCTTTCTTGCACGAACATAAGTGCGTTCTGCCTTTGGTTCACTCGCATTCAAGTCCAAAATGTGGCTCTTGGTACTAAGTTTACTGAACTATTTGACTTATGGGGCAGGATATAAATAACAACAACAACAACAACAACAAAACAAAAAAACAACTGCCATTAACGACTCATATAATCAGGAGCACATGGTTTAAGAAACAGAACCCCCACTTTTTCTCCCAACATCTGGCACATCAGTACAAAAGCCTTCATATACCTTTTCTCTGGTCAGGACCCCAGTGGCTGAGTGGGCGGCATCGCTGTTCCTTCTCGGAAATCCACCCTTCCCAGCTTAACTAAGCAGGAAGGAGAAATAGGTATCTGGCTCCAGAAGGGGTCGGGGACTTGGGGAGACTGGGAGATGTGGAGGGAATGAGAATGGTACCATCAGGTAAAGGCACAGGCTGATACATAAAACTCCGTAAAGGTGCTTATGGTGCCTTCCAGCCTTTTCCAAGCTGCTCTGCCTCCCCACAGGTTGTGGATTGGAAGAAAGCAACGGTCACTGTGAAGTATCCTGAATGTCTTTCTTTTCCTTACCAGAAACACATTTGTCAGGAGATTGATAAAGTCAAAGTGGCAAAATCAGATCCTGGCAGCCACTAGAAGGCCAAAGACTACCCTGTTGCTTTTTCAAGCCTACTGCTTCTCCTATAGGGTCTACTCAGCCCAGACGATCCGTCCTCAAACTCCACCCCCGACATGGACACACTAACCAATCTCAATCCCTACCAACTCCACACGCTGCCAGGGTAGGGGCAGAACTGTGGCCCATCAAAAGCCAAACTGTTTCACAAACGAATGCACTGTGATACTCGCCTAGAAATCGTCAGAAAAAAATAAAACTAGTGACTCTGGCAGTAATAATGTTCAGTCAGTGAATGCTTGCTATCGTGCCAAGCACTGCTATAGCAAAAACAACCGTAAGTAAGAGCATAACAGTTCTGTCTAAATAACACGGCTCCAGGACATATATCATGACGAGAAAATACAAGTGAGAAGTTATTAAAAGGAATGTTCTCCCATGACTGATAGGAAAAGTAAAGCGGCTCATTACCGAAGCCTCTGGAATACAGACCCGGCTCACTATTTGGCTGTGTTACTTAACCTCTCTGGGCCCCGGTTTCCTTATCTGTTAAATGGGGATAATAACAGTACCTCTGACTTAGGCTGGTTGGGAAGATAAATAAAATAAGTACCTTATATTCAATGGCACATTGCCCGGTGCATAAGCATTACTCAATAAATGTCAGCTGCTGTTATTAGAAAGCTTTTGTATTATTGTTCATTATTACAAGAAAGTAGTTATATGTCCAATCCTATCTGTAAAAGTCGGATAACACCTTCGACTACAAGGGAGGGTTTTAGAAGGACCCCAAACTATATATGAAATGTTATATGTAAAATATGTGCCATTCAGTACTTTTGTTCAGACTCAGGATTAAACATTGCTTTTTCTTCCTTAAATGGAAGTCATTACAGTAACAAAAAATAACATGGTCACTTCTGTAACCCCCATTAGGAGGACTGAGGTTAGAGAAAGTAATAATCATGGGAGTTCTCCTATCGTGTGAACCTGGACCCACCCCCACCCCTCCTTTCAATGCTACTGATGACATCCCATGATATAAGACAAGGGCTTGCTAGGGAACATCCAGAAAGTCTTCAATAAGAGCAGTGATACAAACCTCCCTTTGTTTCTTAGGTTTTGTACTATGCCAAGCTAGAGAATTTATCCTTTATCCTACTTTTATTGATGAATACTGTTCCTAAGAATTCTTGGGCCAAGGAGCTCTCTAAGTCAAATGAGGGCTATGTCACATATTTCTAATAACACTAAAAGCATGGAACATTTCGAGCCACTGGCGAGCACACATTACCAACAGAATTCTGAATTCCCGCATTTACATTAGGAGTTCACACATATATTCTATTGTACTTAGCCTAGGAAAACACTTCTAACCCAACCAGTTAGATCACCAAACTGGCTTTCAATACAAACAAGAATGGGATGCTTTCATATTTTGCCCCAGGGCCAAGGGTTATCAACCCATCAACTCTGAACTGTATGATAACCTTTCATACACAAATGAGTCCATTATGGTGTTAATTTTAAACAACTTGAAGAGAAAGGAACTTCCTTGGCAAATAATTTCTAGGATGCGAAAGTCAGAAATATCTTAAGAAAGAATAGAAACTAACACCGCTGTCCAAGGGAAGTATAGTGCATGCCACATATGTCATTTTGTATTTTTAAGTAGCCACATTTTTAAAAACTGAGGTAGGTGAAATTGATAGTATATTTCATTTAACCCAATATATAAAAAGTATGGTTGCTTAAATTTGTAATCGATCTAAAAGTGGTTAATGAGATGTTTTATACATTTTTGTACCGAGTTTTCAAAATCAAGTGTTTAAATTACATTTAGAGCACATCTTTTTTTTTTTTTAATTTTTAATGTTTATTTTTGAGAGAGAGAGAGAGAGAGAGAGACAGAGCGCGAGCTGGGGAGGGGCAGAGAGAGAGAGGGAGACACAGAATCCGAAGCAGGCTCCAGGCTCCGAGCTGCCAGCACAGAGCCCCACGCGGGGCTCCAATTCATGTACCGTGAGATCGTGACCTGAGACGAAGTGGACGCTTAATTGACTGAGTCACACAGGCGTCCCACAGTTACAGCACATCTCGATTCAGACAAGCCACCTTTCAAGTGCTCAAAAACCACATGTGGCCGGTGGGTACTGTTCTTAACAGGGTAAATATAGCCAATCTAAAACATGAATGGTATATTTGAAGAGCTGTGCCTACTCTCACCAACACCTCAGCCCTTCACCCTCATCACTGGAGCCTTTATAATGTCGCCCCCCCGCCCCCACCATCCCTGAGTTGTGAAGAAGAAGGGGAAGGATGTGTTTTTAACAAATCACCTTGGAAACCCAAATCCATTTCCCCCGTAGAAACAATAACGAACACAATAGTTCTCTGGCTAACTGACATCGAGGGTTAAGAAGGCTTTCCTGGAGAGGAAGGTCTGGGAACCTAATCACCGTTTAGAACATCGTATCCAGGAGATAGTGTGGTCCAGCTCACAGAAAGTACTCACACGAAGGGACTGCCTGGCAGGATCTCTCATTTACACTCTCGGTGAAAGGGAACCAGAGGCCATGTTTACAAAGAATTCTTCATTTAAGAACTTAAGCCAGTGGGGTCCCGTCTTCATACCTGTCACTCCCCCCATACAGAGGGTCCTTCGACCCTGCCCTTCTCTGGGAAGCGCATCTCTCCCTGAGTCGTGGGAACTGCAGCCATGTTTGACCACTCCGTGCACCTAAGAACCCTGTCTCATGAGCCGTTCTGATTATCTTCTCGAAGCACAGGCAAACGGAGGGCAATATCTGCCCTGGCCTGACATGCGCCCTGCCCTTCTGCCATCCCGTCCACCCTGATCCCAACCTCCAGGCCAAAAGCTCTCACGCGATCAGCAGTGATGCAAAATGAGGCAATTGCAACTCCATTTTGGGGGTCGCCTCCCCCTTTCCTTCTGCCCTCTCCCTAGCCCACCTCAATGCAGGCCACTGCGAATAAGCAAACAAACGTACAGACGGCAAGCTTTTGCCTCAAATCCACTTCACAGCTCTTCATCCCAGGAAAAACATACGAACTCTAGCTCAGAGGTTTCAAAGCCCTTTTGTGGTCTCGTCTCGGCTAGTTACAATCCTGACTGGATGAACTGAATTCACACTGCTGTGTCCTCCCCACCCTCCTCCCTCACTTCCAATGTGTTGGTTAAGAGTCCACCGTTCTTCGGACGCCTGGGTGGCACAGACAGTTAAGCGTCTGACTCCTGATCTCAGCTCAGGTCATGATCTCACAGTTCAAGAGTTCAAGCCCCACATCGGGCTCTGTGTTGACGGTGTGGAGCCTGCTTGGGATTCTCTCTTTCCTTCTCTCTGACCCTCCCCTGCTTGTGCTCTGTGTCTTTCAAAATAAATAAGCAAACTTAAAAAAAAAAGAGTCCACTGTTCTTGACACACCCCATACCTGAATCCACTTTTTCCAGTCACCTTTTTCCAATGTCCATTCTCAAGAACTTTGATGACTAGGACTGCGTCTTTTACTCTGCTGGTCTCCCCCTGGGCCAGGACTTTCTGGCCTATGTCATAGGCCCCTGTAACAGACCTGGTCCAGAGAGGGTGCTCAGTGAACATATGGCAAATGAACAGCTAGACTGCTACAGTAGCAATCCACTGGCAGACTTCTCTTCAGGAAACACCATTTTGATCATATCACCACAGTGGTGACAAAGGTCAGACCAACAGTTACCTGCAGGAAGGAAGGGATCACAGGAAGAAGCATTTTCTGAGTTGACGGAAATGTTCTGTATCTTGGTCTGGGGTGGAGGTTACATGAACGTATAAAGGTGTAAAAATGCATTGAGTTGTTAAGATTGCTGTGTTTTAGTATATCAGTTATACTTCAACAAAGAAAGGGGATGCATATACATTGGTCTTGTAAAAAATACAATTCTGCTACATTACTTTTTGTCTATTTACTGAGTACCTGCTAAAATCTAGGCACTCCCTTAAGTGCTCAGGGTTCAGATAGAAGTTCAAGTATGTGCCCTTGAAAGAACTCACATTAGGGAGGCCAACATGAACACCGGGAAAAACCACATGACACGCTAATTGCTATAGTGAAGGTCTGGACAGTGTCAGGGGATCACAGTGGGAGTTGTCACACTGCTGGGAGTATGGGTGGGGCAGAGGGGCAGAATGACTTTTGAGAATGTAGGATCAAGAGTTGAGGCACGTCAGGTCAACAAGTGTGTCCCCGGCACAGGGAACAACATATGCGATGGCACAGAAGCAAGAGGCATAGTAAGTCTGGGGAAGACAGCCTTCTCGCTGTGGCCGGAGGCTGAGGTCCAGGAGAAGGGAAAGGAGTGGAAAGACACAGTTGAGAAGGTGAGCTAGGGTCATGGAAGCCTTGGAGGAGTCTGGCTTTTACTCTGAAATGTACTGGGGGAACCACTGAAGGATTTTAGGAGGGGGGTGACTTTATTTTACTTTTAAGAATGACCGATTTAGGGGCACCTGGATGGCTCAGTTGGCTGAGCATCCGACTCTTGATTTCAGCTCAGGTCATGAGCTCAGGGTCCATGAGTTTGAGCCCGGAGTTTGCCTCTGTACTGACATCGTGGAGCCTGCCTGGGGTTCTCTCTCTCGTTCTCTCTCTCTCTCTCTCTCCCTCTCTCTCTGCCCCTCTTACGCTCTCTCTCTCTCTCTCTCAAAATGAAATAAACTTAAAGAAAAAAAAGAACGACCAATCCGGTGGCAATGAGGGGGAGGAATCAGTGAGGGGCAAGACCAGACCAGAAGCAGGGAAACCAGTGGAGTGGCTGTTGCAAAAGCAGTCCAGGTGAGGAAGGACCAAGAGTGAAACAAGGGAGAAGCAAGTAAGAATGAATGGCTAGAGGAGAGATTTGGGGTACAGAACACACAGGACTCTGTAATTCTGCCAGCACTCCCCGTCACCTGGCAGCGGGTGCCTAGTCTGGAGACAGCACTTACTCCCCTGGCCAGAGATCTAGTCTTTTATAGAAAACTTTGCTTGTTTTTTTTTTTTTTTGAAGAAATATTTTATTCACTGCAAAACAACCAGCAGAGGTTCAGATAGAGTGGCATATATGAGTGATGAAGGGTTATTTGTATAGGCTTTTCACTAAAGTTCTAATTCCTGGCATAAGGGAAAAAAGTGCTACCACTCACGGTACCTCACTCTTAAAATTCTTTCCGGTAAACTACATTTAAATCATAGGTTGGACAAAAGTCTGTAAGCATTTACTTCGTAGGTATGTGTGTATAACTGACATATTGTTATATTAGTTTCACGTATGCAACATACGGATGTGATATTTGTATATATTGCGGAATGATCACCACATTAAGCCTGGTTAACATCCACTGCCATGTGTAGCCACAAAATGGTTTTCTTTTTTTCCTATGATGAGAACTTTTAAGATTTACTCCCTTAGCAACTTTCAAATATGCAACACAGGATTTTAACTATCGTCACCATGCCATACATTACAAAAAAAAATCCCCATGACTTATTTATTTTATAACTGGAAGGTTGTACCTTTTGAGCCCTTCAGTCATTCTGCCCACCTACCACTTCCCGCCTCTGGCAACCGCCGATCTGTTTTCTGTACCTGTGAGCTTGTGTGTTGTTTTCGTTTTTTGTTTAGATTCCACATATAAGTGAGATCAGATAGTATTTGTCTTCCTCTGTCTGACTTACGTCACTTAGCATGATCCATGGTTTGCAAATGGCAAGATCTTCTTTTGTGCAGCTGGATAATATAGGTATCACTATTTCTTCATCCATTTATCCATCAATGGACACTGATGTTGTTTCCATATCTTAGCTATTGTAAATAATGCTGCGATAAACACAGGGGCCTGGGGGTGCAGGTATCTTTTTGAATCAGTGTTTTTATTTTGAGATAAATACCCAGAAGCAGAATTGCCGGAGCATAGGGTAGTTCTATTTTTAATTTTTTGAGGAACCTCCACACTTTTCCAGAGTGGCTGCACCAGTTTGCATTCCCACCCATAGCGCACAAGGGTGCCGTTTTTTCCACATCCTCGCCAACACCTGCTATCTCTTATCTTTTTGAAGACAGTCGTTCTAACTCGCATGAGGTGAGACCTCATTGTGGTCTTGATTTGCATTTCCTTGATGCTTAATGACCTTGAGCATCTTTTCACGCACCTGTTGGCCATCTCTAGGTTTTCTTTGGAAAAAACGTCTATTCAGATCCTCTGCCCATTTGTAAATCAGATTGGTATGTTGCTACTGTGTTGGAGTTCTTTACAGATTTTGGATATTAACCTCTATCAGATACATACGTGATGGGCAAATATTTTCTCCCATTCAGTAGGTTGCCTTTTCATTTTGTTAATGGTTCTCCTCCCTTTTCTAATTTCAAAATAACTATCATCGCATGCTTTGAAGGGCCAGTGAGGAAGGTGAAAAGGAAGCTAGGTCAGGGGAGACACAATTCATCATAAAAGTCAATGCACCGCCTTTGTGGCTTTTTGCGTGTAGAGTGCACCCTCTACTCTCATGTTGCTCTCACAGGCCGTGTGGCTACTGTTTCACCCAAAAGCACTTCCTTAGCTTCCAACCACAGTGAAAGGCTCCCCTAAAGGTCACTCTTCTGTCCAAATAAGGCCCATAAAATACACTTGTGGGCATATGAAAAAGTTATGCGTTCGTTAAAATACCAATAAATGCTGGGAACACAGGTCATTTAAAAAGCCCAAGTTTAGGGGCGCCTTGGGTGGCTCAGTCGGTTAAGCGTCCGACTTAGGCTCAGGTCATGATCTCACGGTTCATGTGTTCGAGCCCCGCGTCGGGCTCTGTGATGACAGCTCAGAGCCTGGAGCCTGCTTCGGATTCTGTGTCTCCCTCTCTCTCTGCCCCTCCCCTGCTCACACTCTGTCTCTCTCTGTCTCTCAAAAATAAATAAATGTAAAAGAAAAATTTTTTAAAAAGCCCAAGTTTACTTCCTAAATCTGTAAGCCAAAATACTGCCTTTGCTGATACATGTTGATAAAGATACCAGTAAACACAACTAGCTACAGGATGTGAAAAAAAGCAACACTCAAGGGAAAGTTTCACTTTTTCAAATGCTCTATGTTTTCAAATTACAGACTTGGGCTAGTTCTTTGAAACATCTCTTCCTATTTATATATATAAAAAAACACTTCTGCCCACTATTTATACATGTGTTTCAGCTATTTCTAGAAAAGTGACTCAGGTTTATATTAAAAAAGCATTTCCTTCAATAAAAAAGATACCATTTTAAGAAAGAAAGTCACTTCAAACATCAAACTATTTTGAATATTTATTATGTTCCCCAGTCTCATGGTTAACTTTCTTCTTGGTGCCCTCAATTTGCTGGGAGCTGGTAGTACCCACAGGCTTACCTCAGCTATCTTTCACTGAATAAAAGGAAATTGTGATTCATGGCAAAACAACACACACAAGGCAGCGGAACCTCAGCCAAAACTATTAGGAACTAGTATGCAAAACAAAGCCCACTTTAAAAATTTTTTTTTTACTGTTTATTTATTTTTTTTGAGAGAGAAAGACAGGGAGTGAGTGGAGGAGGGGCAGAGACAGAAGGGAAACACAGAATCCAAAGCGGGCTCCAGGCTCTGAGCTGTCAGCACAGAGCCCGACACGGGGCTCGAACCCACGAACCCAGAGATCACGACCTGAGCTGAAGTCAGACCCTTAACCAACTAAGCCACCCAGATGCCCCTAAAGCCCACTTTTTAAAATCATGTATTAGTCTTATATGGATATACTCGAAATTTTAAACTATTAAACAGGGTTTCATCCCAGCTGTGTAAAGATACCATCGTATGAAAGTAGTGTTAAGCCTTGTGACACTATGTATAAAACGTGTCTACAAAGCAAAGTTTGAAACAGATGTCGCACAAAATGCTTGGATTCCACATGCTTTCTATATGGTCCCCAAATCAAACTGAATTCCATCCACGCCAGACTGCAAGTAACAGGTATGACGAATTTTAAAAGAGCACATAGCCATCCCTAAGTGCAGTAAGAATCCACTAAGCCCTACGTGAAATACTATATTCGTGTACACAACAGTATACATCAGAGAAAAATTCCAGTCACTGTAACTTTTGACAAGATTTATTGTCAGAGCCTGTAAGTGGATATACTGGGAAGAGTTCCACGCCTATTAGGAAAAAAAAAACCCTCCCAAATGCACATCTCACGCCTGTTTACACCACCAACAGCCCTGAATCTTCCAGTAGCACACACACACACACACACACAAATTCGTTCGGCAGTGTTTGGAGCTGGATATAACCAAGACCTGAGAAATAAGTAGTTATTTTGAGAAGAGATAAACAATGACCCTCCAACTGGAGAGCAATTGAGAAATACAGTTCACACTATTCTTCAGAAAAATAAGCTACCAGCAAAGCCCTATGTAACATCACTTGGCCGAAGGGACCCAGACTCTTAACGGAGAGTGAAGTTTTGAGTAGGGACCAAGATGCCTGCTGACAATCAAAGAAAGACCAATTTGATAATCGGTGTGACGGAAAACAGACCCTTCTGGCTCCCAGCTATTAGCTAATGAAAGACTCAACTAACTTTTAAGAAAAATTCACCAGATGTTCTAAAATTTCAGGCCTTCCCAAATGCCCAGATCCTAAAAGCCAAAGAACAAATAGTTACCACATGCTGAGGGGAGGGGTGGGGGAGGCAGAGGACTGGCTGAGGAGACCCAGAAAAAGAAAATGCTACCAAAGATGTACATCGTTAGTGATTCAGGTACGGACAGCAACGTGACGAGAACATCATTAAGATAACTAACCAGTAACCATTTTCTAGTGCATGTGAGTATCATGTGAGATTAAAATGAAAAACCTGAGCAAACCTTTGAAAAGCATCAAGACTAAATCATAAGCTAATGATCGTTAATTAAAAGTATTACACAGGGTGCCTGCTCCTATCCCATCTACAGAAGAAAACAAAGATCAAATTCAACTTGGAAGGATGCTTTTTTTCTAAAGGGGAAAAAATGTGATATATAACATGGCAGGATTAAGAGAGCTGAGAGATGAAATTTCCACTAAAAACAAAGTCCAACTTTCCCCCTCTGTTCATAGAACTATCTGGAGCCTCTAAAATACCATGGATAAGTTACACAGCCACTAAAAATTTTAAGTATGAAGACTATGTGGCAACCCAGAATAATTCATGGGACAAAACAGGCGGGAAAAGCAGGACATAAAGTAACATGTATACACTGTGATAAAGATGCTAGGTAAAAAGATGTCACCATGGTTGTTGGGGGGGGGAAGCTGTGGGGTGGGGTGGGAAGGTGAGACTTTCTTTTTCCTTTCCAAAGATTCTGTAAATATTGCCACGAAATGTTTCTAGATCAAAAACAACAACAACAACACTTTTAAATGGCAAGTCTTGGCATTTCGGAAAAATGTTAAGTAAGTTATCCTTTAAAGAAAAAAAAAGCCACACGGTTTTGTGGCTTATCCTTTTTCCTACTTCAAATTAAGGAGAATTTCAAATGGCCACCCTACAAATGGTGGGTTCTTATCCGTATTAGTACTCAAAGGGTGTAGACTTTCAGACTTAGGACGTACAAACATCTGCTTTTCTATGTGGAAAAAAAATGGTCACACCCTTTTGGGAAACTGACATTTTTTCAAAGCTTGTGGCATTTTGGAAGCGGTCTACTTGCTGCAGTTTTTAACACAGATAAATCACAAACTGAAAACAAAGCCCCCAAACCAGAACAGTTTGAAGGGGAACCTAATAATCAAACTGTGAACCCAAGCTACGAGTTACAAAATTAAAGCCTCCCTTTAGCTTTATTGCTGAAGGCACGCTCTCTCTGGCCAACTCTTCAGTTTGGTAGGTTCCATTCTTTTAAACACTTCCCTCGGCTGAAACGGATTACAACATGTCCCGACTGCAGCTCCCCAGCACAATTAAGATAATTCTGAGAAAAAGAAGGCGTCTAGCAAAAGACGTCAAGGATTATGGTAATATATTTTTGAAATTTCAACATGCAAGCAGGACTCTCATGCAGGTTGACTTAATAGTCTGAGTTCTAGTTTATCGGGCCACTGCAGGCAAGGCAGTTCTTTATCTCCTCACCATTAGGAACATGAATTAACTACCCCCACGGAGGTTAAATCCTCCCTACTTTTCGCCTGTAGGTCAGAATCCCGTGGATCGAATCATCGAATTGGACCACCGCAGCCTCGCGCAGTCGAGTCCTCCCCCTTCCTTCCTTTCTTCTCCCCGGACAAATCCCTGCGTGGCTAACAGCAACCTAATTTAGGATGTAAATAGGTAGGCCAGGTCCTTAAAAAGCTCGGGCCCCCAGTGAGTTCCGATCCGCACGTCCCCGCCCCAGCCCGTCGCGGCTTCGGCGGAGTCTGCAAGGAAACACTAACAGTCGCTAAGGTGCCCGAGAGCGGGCTGGAGCGGACCGATCCCGGGGGAGAAATGAGAAGTTTCTCCGGGTCTAGGGTGGGGGGAGGCTAGCTCCGCGGGCAGATCTGCCATCGGGTGGGGCGGGGTAGAGACCACAGACGTGCACGGGCTCCGGCTCCACTCCGAAGGCCGGCGGCTGGCTCTGCCACGCTCTCAGCAGGAAGGGGAGGGGAGCGGGAGGAAGAAGGGGGAGGCGCGGGGGAGGAGGGGAGGGGCGGGCAGAGGAGGGGGGAGGGGGAGGAGGCTGGGCCGGGAGGAGGAGGAGCCGGCGCCGGGAGAGCCCGCGCGCCGGGCCCGCAGCACCTCGGGGCGGAGCCGCCCAGCCCGCCCGGCCCCGGGGCCGCCGCCGCCGCCGCTCCCGGTGCGCCCCGAGGGGGCGGGCCCATCCCGCAACCTCCCTCCCGGTGTCGGGTCTTCCTTCCCCTCCCCTCCCTCCCCTCCCTCCTTTCCATCTCAGCAGCGCCCTCAGTCTCCCTCTCTGGCTCATACAAAAGCAAAATGTCCGCCATGTTCCGAGGCCGCTGCGGTCGGCGCCGCCGCCGGCTCGGCCTCCGCGCCGTTCGTCCCGGGGCCGCCCCTCCGGCGTCCCCCGGCCCCGGCCCCGGGCGCCGCCGCCGCTCCGCCCGCCTTCCGCGCGTCCCCCACTCCCCGCCCGCCGGGCCCGCGCGCCCCGCCGGGCGCCGCAGCACCGCCTCGGGCGGGGGCAGGGGCGGCAGCCCCGGGGAGCCTGGCTCCCACTTCCCGCCCGCCCACTCCCTCGGTGGCCCCTTTACCTTGATGCAGTACGGGGGTTCGTCGTAGGTGACCAGCATGTACCTGTCTCCGCGGCTGGCCGGGTCCCGGGAGCGCAGCTGCGGGACGAGGGATGACGGAGGGGGCCGCGAAGGGAAGGAGGGAGGAGGGGGCGATACAGACGTTACAGAAGCACCTAGATCCACCACCACCCCCATCCCTCGGGAGCTCTCCCCAGCTCTCCCCTCCCCTCCCTTTACCTTCAAGAATAACTCCACAGCGCCTTTGGCAATGTCCAAATAGGAGGTGCCCAGGTCAGTGCGCTGGTTCATAGAGGCGGACGTGTCTATGAGGAACAGCAGGATGGGCATCTTCCCCCGCACCCCTGGCTCCGCTGCCCACTCTCCTGGCCCACTTGCCCTCACTGCCGCGGACTGCCACCCGAACCCTCAACTCTCGCAGAGGCAGGGTGCAAGGAGCAAGAGGAAAAGGGGGAGACGGGACGGGACGGATGGAACTGCTCCTGGCCTCCTCTTTCTGCAGCCCCACCTCCTCTCCCTCCAAGGGAACTTGAAAGTGGGAGCGTGTGTAGCCCTCGGGCCCTCCCCCTTTCCCCTCCCCTGCCACCACTACTGCCGCCGCCGCCGCCGCCGCCGCCGCAGGGACTACTGCCCAAGCATCCGTCCACGCTCACTCAAGCGCTCGCCCCAGACTGAGAGCTGTCTCTGTTCACCGACACACAACTTCTGTCCGCTCACCTACCATGGGCACCATGTGACCAGAAACCACGCCATTGGCTGCCAATTATGTGGTATTTGCATATTCATTAGATGACAGGGCAAGGGGCGGGACTTGGGCGAACCCTGGGAGTTGAAGTTTGAACCCAAGCAGGGGGTAAGTGAGGGGAGATGTTAAGGACCCTCCTTTAAACGACTTGGAAGCCGTTAGGATACTTAGGGTGGTTTGGATGGATATTCTCTTGCTCTTCAAACACGATGGCTCGAAAGGAAGAGTGAATTTGAGCAACAGTTGCGCAGCACTACAGAAGCAGACGCTTGGACAGGCTGCACAGAAAACGCTCTGCTAACTGCAATCGATCAATCCTGCCAGTGGCTAAGACCAAAACATTTCAGAAGCAGCAAACTTCTTTCCTGGCAAGACCTACTCGCATTCCTTTCGATGCCTCCCCACTCTTGATCAGTATTTGTAAGGCGGTTGCTGGCCTTGCATTCCACATATATCTACTTAGAAAGAAAACTAAAGCTTGGAACAAACACGGTTACCTAAACTGGCCTTTTGTATCTACAAGCTTCTTCAGTTTCATTGAGCTTTTCAAGTATTGGCCTGCCTGTGATAATTCCACCCATGGTTGTGCCTGCTACAGCCTTTACACATGGGAGGTTTCCCACCCTCGGTTCTGATTCAACTCTCATTTATTGAGCACCTATGATGTGCCGGGCACCCATGTTGGCTTTATTTAATCTTTGAAATAATTGGGCTAGATGGCATTATATTTGATTTCCAGTAAAGGAAAGTGCAGCTTGCTAGAATTAAGGTAACACTGAGGGATATTCTCAAGTCTGGTTCCATGGAGAGGCTCAGTAGAGGGCCAACCGTGCTCGGCTGACTACTTGGTGTAACACAACTTTTAAATATGGAGGTGTGATCCCAGCAGTATGCTATGCATAACATGGAATCCTGAGCTTCAATGAGCTTACAATTCATATGTGCTTTGTAATGTAATACATATATACACACATACGCACATATATACATATATAGTACATGCATACACATTCAATAACATTTTCAGAAAAGAATAATATTTCAGAAGAGGCGCCATGGCAGCATTTGAACCAGAGACAAACAAGCAATGCAAATAAAGAGTGCAATGAAAGCAATGGTCTAGTGGTCTGGAAGTTCGGAAGGTTTCATGGAAGGGGCACAGAGGCAGAAGGGAGGGATTCTGGGTTGGAAGGAATAGGGTGAACAAAAATTCAAACCAGTAACAGTAATATGCATGGGGCGTTCCAGGCCAGTCTGGTGGGATACACCTGGTGGGAATTAATGAGGAAATCAGGATGAAAAAGGCACTAGAAGCTTCCATTTCCATTCTGATACAAATATGGTTAGAGAAGGGCAAGGTTCACATGGGCCAACGAGCTGAAAGTGCAGGACTGGTTGGGGCACTGGTGTGTTAGTTTTCTACTGCTGTGTAACAAATTACCACAGAGTCAGCAGCTCAAAACGACATGGATATTTATTACCTCACAGTTGCCATGAATCAGGGGTCTGGGCATGGAGCGGCTAGATTCTCTGCTCAGTCTCAAAGGCTGCAGTCAGGACGTCGGCCAGGCTGTGTTTTCATCTGGAGACTCGACTGGGAAGGAATCAGCTTCCAAGGTCAGTCAGCGTGTTGGCAGAATTCATTTCCTTGTGGCTGTCTTTTGCTGACGGCCACCTTCAGGTCTACCTGCGCTTGCAGTTCCCTGCCACGTGACCCTCTCCGGAGGCTGTCCACAGCATGGCTAGCTGCTTGCTCAGGGCCATCAGGGAAACTGCTTGCTCCCATCTGCTGAGATGGAGCCTTATATGACGTAACTTAATCTTGAGTGACACCCATTACCTTTGCCGTATTCGATTGACTAGAAGGAAGTCACAGGTCTCATCCACACTTAAGGACAGGAGATTATACAGGAAGTAACATCGGGGGGTGGACATCATGGGAGTCATCTAAGAATTCTGCCTGACATTAGGTGGGGGTGGGATTATTACCTAGAAACAAACTTTCCCTGGCTCACAGCTTTTGCTAAAGTCAACTCCAAGTAATAATATGCCACTTTCATTCCATGAGATCAATGCATGGGGATGATTGGTTGATTTGGTTGAAGATGTACAAGATTTCCTATCAGGAGTTTATATCATCTATCTATCTATCTCTCTCTCTATATATATGATCATAATATATATAGGAAATATATATATGATATATATTATATCAAGATTTCCTATTAGGAGTGTATATAATATTATATATATTATATAATAATATATAATATATATAATTTAATAATATGTAATAATTTAATATATGTCATATACATAAAAATACCATTTGTGAATTGAGGCAGATCACACTCCCTATTTATGCATTTATATCTATATAAAATACTTATTTATAGTAATAAATATAATAAATATTTAATTATAAACATTTATATTATATTATATTATATTATATTATATTATATTATATTATACTATACTATACTATATTATATTATAGATGGTAGGTAGGTAGATAGAGGTATGCCCCAGTTCACAAATGGCATTTTGAGATGACATAAAAAAAATCTTTATACTTTCCTCCCAACTTTTCTACAATGAGTGCCCTACTTTTATAATCAGAAAAGAGATTATGTTACAAAATTGCATACAAAGTATTCAAAACAATCCCTCCAAGGTGAATACTATTGAAACAGTTTTCAAAACGGCTTCAGCAGTATTCCGGAAGCACACATGGTTTCAGTCAGGCAGTGCTCCCTGCGTTGAGGGCAGGCGGGCCCCTTAGGACCATCCTTAGGATGTGCTCCCCATGCAGGTAAATGCCTTTTCATGGTTTTTTCCCCCCCTAACAGGGCATGTTATTGATCTTTCTCGGCATAAGGAATGGAATTGAAATGATATAAATATAGAATCTGAAATATATCTGTGTCTCATTATAAAACTATAAAAGTGACGATATATAAAAAAATAGCCATCTAGTGGATTTATAGGCTTCTTCAGATCGCACCAAACCCCAAGCCCACAGCATACAACCTCTCTTCTTCACTTCCTGGAGGAAAGTAAACCTTGTATTGTGCTTGAGTGTGCATATATACCTCTTTATTGCATTTCTCTGGCACACATCAACACTGAACCCCTCAGAGCACTTCCTTTTTACATCTTTTTCCATTCTGGGCCACCAGTCCCCTCTGTTATAGGTTAAGTTGTGCTTTGGCTTTGCCTCCTACTGGAAGCTACACTCCTGGAGAGCAGGTAGAGCCTATAACCAGTGCCTGGTGCAAGGAGCCTGCTCAGCAAATCGTTGTTGAAAGAAATTGCTCGCGGCACTATCACATTGTTTTTCATTGTCTTCCTGGGTGCTGCTTTCCTTGGGTTCTCAGCCTGCCTTGTTGGCCCCTGCCTGCCACCCTCCCCACCCCCGCTTAAGCAGGATGGCTCCCTGTCTCTTTGGGGTTTGAGCACCACTGGGCTTCTTCAGGCCGAGCCCCTGAGCTGATGATCCCCACCACGCCCCGCAAGAACAAAATAAAACAAAACAAAAACAAAACGCTGCTGCTTCCCTGTGGTTCTACTCATGCTTCCTTCCGAAATGACTCTTCTTTGGGACACTGCTCACTGTTTACCGCCCCCCCCCCCCCCCCCCGCCTCAGCCAAACCCTGTGCCTGACTGCTTTCCCATTTCAGGCCCATTTTCACTGCTAGGCCTCTGGCCAGGTAACAGGATTCTTTGTTCTTTGCAGCTCTATGCCCTGCACTGACCGTCCTGTCTTCTTTCTGGTTTCCTCATGCTTTTTGAACTCGTGAGCTCTTGAAAATAGTTTCCTCTTTCCTCTTCATATCTCTGCCCTTTATCTGCTTTTCTTTCACCGGTAGCTTCTAAATCAATTTGCTTTAATACCTCACCATACTCCCCGATTCCAGATCTGTCTACCTTATGGCTGGGGTTAGCAGACATCTCTCAGGAAAAAGTTCCTACCAAGCACTGCCCTCCTGGCCTTCATTCCCTTCACAACAAATGTTAGCATGCTTTGTCCCACGTTTACACTCCCTGGCATTGGCCGTGGTGGGGTATTTTGGTGACAGCTGGTTTGACTTCTCACTTCCCCAAAATGTGTGACCCCCTGCCTTTAAGTGGACCCTGATCACTGCATGTTAACAAAAAGACCTGACTTAACCTGATTGTTCCCCCTTCCGGAGTCGCCTGTCGTGGCTCGGAGGGGAGTGAAATCTGTTTGGCTTCTGCAGCACCTACTGCCTCCTCAGCCTTGCAGTCTGGCTTCTCTTCCCAGCACTCTTTGGAAACTGCTCTGATGTCCCCCAGGGCCAGCTCCTGGCCAGATCCCATGGTCTGGTCTAGATTTCCTTTGTTGAAGGCAGAGCTGTCACTGGCCATTCTGAGCTCTCCCTCCCCGGCCACCTTTTCTTTCATCACCTGCCATTTCTCTGGGTGTCTTCCTTACCCTTTGGACTATTTGCTTTCAACTCCTCTGACTCCTAAACTTACTGTCTCAGTGTGTGGCTACCTCTTTTCCCTCTCCTACTGTTCCACAAGAGACTTTGCCATTCCCATGGTCAGTATCCATTTAGTCATTCTTTTTTTTTTTCTCCAAATATTTCTTGGGTGCACCTGCTATGTGACAGGCAATATCTTGGTGAGGGGCGCCTGGGTGGCTCAGTGGGTTAAACATCCAACTCTTGATTTTGGCTCAGGTCATGATCTCACCGTTTGTGAGTTCAAGCCCCGCGTTGGGCTCTGTGCTGTCGGGGCGGAGCCTGCTTTGGATTCTCTCTCTCCCTCTGTTTCTCTCTGCCCCTGCCCCACTCACAAGCACATGTGCTGTCTCTCAAAATAAATAAATAAACTTAAAAAATAAAGGGAGAGAGAATACTTTAGTGAACAAGGGAACTGGTATATTATAATGGTTGAGAGCTTGGATTTGGGGGTTCAAATCCCAGCTCTGCCCATTACTAGCTCTATGACCTTGGGCAAGTTCCTTGACCTCTCTCTGCCTCAGCTACCTTGTCTGTATAATGGTAATAACAGTATTGCCTCCTAGGACTGTTATGAGGATCAAAGGAATTAATATTTGTAGAGTTTCTAGAGGTGCTTAGCACAGAGTCAGCTCTATGTCAGTGTTAAACCAAAGCAAGAACAGATATCGTCTGTGGCCATGGAGATTATATTCTATTGGGGAAAATAATTAAAAGAGTAGATGCAGTGTATATATGAAGTGCTGTGAGAGAGGCAATGCATTGTGTTATGGGGACACTGGGAAGGAGCATATGCTCTGCAGGGTGTGGAGAGGTCAAGGGGACACACAGAGAAGGTCTCCTGAGGAGATGACTTTGAAGCTGTCACTCAAGAGGAACGAAGGGAGTAGCCTGGTGAAGGAGGGCTGGTGCAGGTGAGGCATGGCTCAAGGAGACAAGGGACAGTGTTCTAGATAGGGAATGGTGAGGTGGGCAAGATTCTGAGAGACATTAAAAGAGACCTAGTAGATGAGCACTACTCATTGGGTGTTGTATGGAAAACAATTTGACAATAGATTATATTTAAAAAGAGAGAGAGAGAGAGAAAGAGAGAGAGAGAGAGAGAGAGAGACCTAGTAGAGGGGCACCTGGGTGGCTCAGTCAGTTAAGCATCTGACTCTTGACTTCAGCTCAGCTCATGGTCTCGTGGTTCATGGGTTCGAGCCCCATATCAGGTTCTGTGCTGACAGCGTGGAGCCTGCTTGGGATTTTCTCTCTCTCTCTGGCCCTCCTCCACCAGATAAATAAATAAATAAACTTAAAAAGAAAAAGGAGACCCAGTAGAAAAAGGAAAGTTCTGTATTAAAGGGGAGGGAGGGCAGAGGAGCAGGATGGGCACAGAGGTGAGCAGGGGCCACGCCATGAGCGCCTAGTAGGCCCTGCTAGGGAGGGACTTTTATTCTGGGGGCAGTAAAGGACAACTGAAGAATTATTTGGGTAATATCAGTCCATCTTCAGCATAGACAATGGGTTAGGTGTGGGCAAACATGGAATCCAGAAGACAAATTAGGAGTCTCTTTGTTTATTCTGAGTGAGCCAGGTTGTCATGTTAACAAGGGGATGAGGGGAAGTGCATGGGTGCCAGGGACCCTTAGGTGGTAGGACAGTCAGGTGTTAACCCTTGATTGAATGTGGGTGTGAGGCAAGGGAAGGAGCTGAGGAGGACCAGTACCCTGGCTTGGGCAACAGGGCAGCTGCGGGGCCACACGCATATTGGGGGGTGGCTCATGTAACAAATGTTTATTAAGCATCTACTACACATTGGACATTGTTCCAGGAGCTGGAGAAACACCTGTGAACAAGACAGGCTGAGCTCCCTGCCCTCAGGAATGGAGAATAAGTAAACAAGCAAATATCTAGTGCACGAGATGGTGACAAGTGCTACGGAGAAAATAAAGGAAGGAGACCCAAGTATAAAAGAAGTCGGAGGCAAGCTGGCTGGGTAAAGTATAAGAATAAGCCTCCAAGGGACAAGAAGCCACCCCGTTCTTGCAGATTTGGGGGGAACACATCAGACTTATGGGTGCGTCGTTACTTAAGCGCGAACTATGTGCAAAGCAAGGTGCTTGGCGCTTTGCACACCTAATTTCAGGGCGAGAGTCCTGTGAGGTGAGGCCTGTTCATCCCATTGTGCCGGGGTCGGAAACTGCAGGCCCTCAGCTGCTCAGCTGCCTGAGCCTGGAGCCCCAGCTCTCCTTCCCCACTTGGCAGGAACATTAGTGGGATGAGAGGGTGCGTGCAGGTGCCCGAGAGCCCACCCCCGGATTCGAGGCAGCCAGGCAGGAATCAGCTCACCAGCAGGATGCAGAGGGGCCTGAGAGAGGAGGGCGTGAGTGGTCCACCAGCCCCAGGCGGCACCATGGGCCCGTAGACTGCCATCTCATCCCCCAGGGGTAGGCCTTGGATAACCCATCCTACGAGGTGGTGTGGGACCTGGGTTTGCTGTGATCTGCCTGCTGGCGGCTGTTGATTTACCTGTGCCCAGGGAACCTTCTTTGCGAAACCTGATAGGAGGAGGACTGGTGAGGTAACCCGAGGGGTGTGAGATTCAGGCCGGTGCCAACCGCAGGTGGCAAATTGCCCAGCACAGGGGCCGAGCACTATCCTTTTTAGCTGCTCCTTTTTGCCCTGAGCTCAGACACAGCGAGTTGTATGGACATTTATAGACCTGGTTACCCTGAGAGGTGGTGCAGGCTAAAAATAAAAATAGCTGGTGATGAAATTTGGCCCAGAGCAGCCCCTGGACAAGGTCCCCAGAGGTTTTTGCCACTTGGGCAACTTCCTGTCACCAGTCGGGGTGCAGGAGGCTCTGGGCTGAGGTCCTGGGATCCCAGTGTTTCCCCTTCATATCTTCTGCTGTGCTCGCCTCCTTCCTCCTCACTGCCCTGAGGCCACTGCCCCATTCCCCATCGTGTGGAGCCTCAGTCAGACACCCACAAGGCAAGAACACCGTCACTCTGTGGCGCTCCAGGGGTGTACGTCAAACGCAGAATGATTCCAAGCACAGCAGCAGGGAAACCGGCCTTGGCCTTGGCCTTGGCATCTCTGGCCTCTGGCAACCTGGAGCCCTTTTCCTCTGCCTTCCCCCACATCCACCAGGTCACTTAGTACCCAGGAGCCTTTATCTTGTAGGTATTACTCAAATTCATCTCCCTCCTTATCCCTGGATTCAGGCCCTTTGCGTCTGAGTTGCCAATGGCACTGACATAACTTTAGTTTCTCTTTGTACGTCCTAGCAGGATTAGTGCTGTGACAAACTCTCCCACAGCTTACACCGAGCCACAGCTGCTAAAAAAAAAAATCACTTCTCTTCCTGTGAAAACATAGATTTCATCATCTTTCCCTCTTCACCTTAACACTGTTTTTTTTTTGAGTCTTTTAAATGTTTATTTATTTATTTATTTATTTATTTTTTAAATATTGGAGACTCGTTTATTTATTTTTTTAATTTTTTTTTAACATTTATTTATTTTTGAGACAGAGAGAGACAGAGCATGAACAGGGGAGGGGCAGAGAGAGAGGGAGACACAGAATCGGAAGCAAGCTCCAGGCTCTGAGCCATCAGCCCAGAGCCCGATGTGGGGCTCGAACTCACGGACAGCGAGATCGTGACCTGAGCTGAAGTCAGACGCTCAACCGACTGAGCCACCCAGGTGCCCCAAATGTTTATTTATTTTTGAGAGAGAAAGAGAGACAGAGCATGAGTGGGGGAGGGGCAGAGAGAGAGGGAGACACAGAAGCAGGCTCCAGACCCCGAGCTGTCAGCACAGAGCCCGACGCGGGGCTCAAACTCACGGACAGCGAGATCATGACCTGAGCTGAATGCTTAACCGACTGAGCCGCCCAGGCGCCCCTTCAACTGAAAATGTAAAGCCAAACATTTATAGACAGAATCCCCATGAGGCCACCCAGGCACCTCAACACTGTTGTTTTTTAAAGTGACAACATTTAAACCATGTTAGAACATATTCTTTAAAATGTGACAATAGGGGCGCCTGGGTGGCTCAGTTGGTTGAGCATCCAACTCAGGTCATGATCTCACGGGTTCGTAGGATCGAGCCCCACGTCAGGCTCTGTGCTGACAGTGTGGAGTCCACTTGGGATTCTCTCTCTCTCTTTCTCTCTCTGCCCCTCCTCTGTGCACGAGCGCGCGCTTTCTCTCAAAATAAATAAACTTAAAGAATTTTTAATGAGTAAAAAAAAATTAAAAATTAAATGTGACAATACTAGGACAGTGTTTGTACTTAGGGGTGGGGAGAAACCCTTCAGCTAGTTTATTTGTCATAATCACTTAATTTGTCACAAATATTTTTTTTTATTTTTTTTTATTTTTTAATATATGAAATTTACTGTCAAATTGGTTTCCATACAAGTCACAAATATATTAACTAGATTCCTCACTCTCCGTCCTACTACATGGGGATGGAAAAGCTCTTGACAGCAGGGCTGGCTGGCTGAGCACCACCACCTTAAGAAGCCACTTACCTGGTGTTCAATTCACCAGCTATTTATTTAGGCCTGCTTCACCTGGCACTCTGCCAAGCGCCTGGGGCAAAAAGATGAATTGATGTGGTTCCTGCCTTGGTGAGTGTCTATCCGTAGGGGAAGTCTGGTTACGTAAGCAGATACTTTCAGTACCTTGTAAATACTGAACTCTGGGGAGAGTCTCACAGGGTTCTATGTGAGCACAGAAGGGTAGGGTGTAGTCAGCTAGTTATCAGGGAAAGCCTCCTGGAGGAGGTGATACCAGTGAAGAAAACAAGAGGCAGTCGTGTCCCAGGATAAAGGACTAGTACGAGCCAGAGTCTGAGGGCTTGAAACAGATTAACGTGCACGATGGCCCTTGCTGGTGCCCTGCCCCAAGTCCCCACAGCTGCTGTGAAATGTGGGCTGCTAAAAGCTCACAAGTTCTCTCCCTTCTCCGGAAAATTGCCCTGAGGTGTGAGAGCTGTCTTGGTCCAGAGGTCAGGCACCATGCCACGTGGGCAGCCTGCCTGCCTGCCTCCCCTCCTCCAACCCGCAGCCAATGACTGATGGACACAGTTCCCTTGCCTTAGAATGGCATCACTTTGTGGTATCAAACATCCTTCATAGGGATCTGGGATCTGGCCAAAGCTAGACTCCAAGTGGGACCACATCCTTCCCCAGCTCTGTTCCCTGCTCCAGGGGACATCCCTTATTCCCTTCTTCCTGGGACCTCTCCCTCAGTAAATTACAAGCACCCAGATCCTTGTCTCAGGCTCTGCTTCTAGGGAACCCGACCTGAGATGGTATGTTTGATGAACTTCTAGAAATTTGGCCTACCTTGTATTTAAGGTATGAATCTAGGAATAATTGGAAGATTAAACCATATTAAACCCAAGAATTAGGCAAGAGCCAGATCATAGAGAACCTTGTATGCTGTGTTCAAGACCTTTGAGTCTTTTTTATTCTTACATTAAGCCTTTTATATTAGACTACAGCACTCTTCCTCAAATTATGCCTCCCACTTTGGTGACATAGCCTCCCCACATTCACTGACTTATTCATTTAGGCCAAGGCATAGGGGACTACTGGAGTCCTTAGCTAAATACAGATCTCTCTGAAAGTGATAATTCATTGAGACATTAATAGTGTAATTCACCTTAAGGTATGATGTAGGTGTGAGAGATTGTATTTTCCAAAGATAGTCACACCTATGGATCTTGCTCATGTGCTCTTACCATGTGGCTAACTTTCTTCCCAAAGTGAGGTCTGTTCTTCCTGCCCTTGTATCTGGGGATAAGGGCTTGAGACTGCACTGGCCAATGGCATGCAGTGGAGGCAGTGCCGGGGGACGTCCAAAGCGAGGTCACAAAGGCAATATGGCTTCCACCTGGGCCCTTCTTTCTCTCTTGCTCTCTTTCTGTCAGGATGCTCATTCTTGGAACTCAGCCACCATGCTGTGGGGAAGCCAGGCCACCTGAACAGGCCATAAGTTGGCATTCTGGTTGATACCAGCATCAATCTTCAGACACTCGAGTGAGAGAAACACCAGATGATTCCAGCCCCCATATTCTGGATCTTCCAGCAGAGGGCACAGATGTCATGGGGCAGAAACGAGTTCTCCTCATTGTGCCTAGTCTGAATTCCTGGCCCACAGAAACCATACAGATGCCACATGATTATTGTTATCTTAAGTCACCAAGTTTTGGAGGAACTTATTTTGCTGCAATAGAGAACTGGTACACTTGTCTAGACTCTGCAGTGACGATAGCACCACCTTTAAAATTCTTCCTTTAGCTTCCCTATCCAGGGAACTGGTATCCCCAGGTTCTTTCAGTGACTGAGCTCTCAGTTTGCATATAATTAGTCATTAAGTCCTGTAGATTTTCCTCTATAGAGTATGTCTGCCATCGGTCCTTTCTCTTGGTGCTTGTCTCTTTCCAGATTAAAGCCCTGCCTGAATCATGTTCAAATGTCTCCAGAACTGCCAACTTTCACAAAAGCACAACTTCCAGATGGAATTGTACAGTTCCAGCTGCAATTTATATATTCCATATATATATATGTACATATATATATATATACACATACACACACAGAAATTAAACTTTGCTTGTTCATTGTAATAAATTTAGATTTGTTACAATTTAGATTTGTTGCAATACAATACAATTTGTATTTTTTAAAAAATGAACATCTCACTCACCAAAGAGAATTACCGTTAACATTTGCTATGTTCTATTGCAGACATTTTTCTAGGGGTGTGTGTGTGTATAAAAATGTATATGTTATATACACATACACAATAGATATGTTTCAGAAACATTTTTTTTACAAAACTAAGATCACAGCATACATGATGTTCTGCAATTTTGCTTTTTTTTTTTTGCAATTTTGCTTTTTTACCTAACATTACTTCCTGCTTCTCTTTTCATGACAGCACATGTGGATCTGTTTCATTCATTTTAAGAGTTACACAGTATATTGCACCATCATTTATTTAACCATTTCCCTGTTGAAAAACATTTGGTTGTTTCTACATTTTGCTACCAACTAGTGCTGCAATGGGTACCGTTGTGCAAATGTCCTGATGCCCTTGTGCCATTTCTGTAGAAGTGGTTGGAGTCCTGGAAATGTGACCACTGGATCGTAAGGTGTGGAAAATTTAAATATTTTTTACAGTTTTTTTAAGAGAGAGAGAGAGAGAGAGAGAGAGAGCGTGAGTGCAAGGGTGGGGGAGAGGGGCAGAGGGAGAAAGAGAGAGAATCTTGAGTGGGCTCCATGCTCACACATGCAGGACTCAATCCCACAACTCTGGGATCATGACCTGAGCTGAAATCAAGAGTCAGATGCTCAACCTGCTGAGCTACCCAAGCGCCCTGACAATTTAAATATTGATAGGAAATGCAAGATTGTCCTAATGGGGTTGGACCAATTGTCATCCACATAACACTTTAGCCAAAACAGGGTACTATTAAGGTTTGCTAATCTTTGCCCTATACAGTCATTAATATGGACAAGGTAGCTCTCGAAAGCACTGTCAGGAGGTATTCTCCAAAGTAAGGGGAAAAGACAGAAGGCACAGTGTAATTCCACTTTTGTGTGCATGCAGAAAGTGTCTGAAGTATATGTAACACAGCATTAACAGAAGTTCCTTCTGGGAAGTAGGCGAGTCTGTGGAGAGCTTTAATTTTTTCCCCCTTATAGTTAAAAACAATTCTGTTTAATACTGTCAGGAAAGATCTTTTCCATTTTGAGAAACACTGCATAAATAATGTAAATGTTAGAAACGTGCTACGCATGGCTAAAAGAAAAAAGGAACAAGACGGGGAAACAATGAGCAAGCAGTTAGAAATCTACAGTTGACATCAATTCCCTTCTGCGAACTGTGGGAACCGACTACAGAGACATAATTAGACTCAACATCAAATGGGCTTTATAAATACACAGCCCGTATCCCATTGTTTAACATAGCTCACGTGTAAGGGCGCTGAATGGCTCTTTGGCAAACGTGTGGTAAATCAAAATTCTCATTAAATTAACTCTATTCTAATAAGCTGCTGAAACAATGAAACATTTTGGAAAATAACAATCCTCAATTAAAAGAGAATAAACCTTCAGTGGCTTCCCTTCACTTAAGATGCTGTTTTTTTTTTTCATTGTGGTGAGCACAGCATAATGTATAGATTTGTCCAATCAGTATGTTGTGCACCTGAAACTAATGTAACATTCTGTGTTAACTGTACTTCAGTTTAAAAAAAAGAAAACAAAAACTTTTAATCAAAAAGAAATCTTTATTCGAAAAAAAAAAAAACCCCAAAAGATGGTGTTTCCCAACCTTACTTGCATGTCAAAATCATTCCAGGTATTTTAAAAGAACAGATACTTAGAGGCACCTGGGTGGCTCAGTCTGTTGAGCATCTGACTTCGACTCTGGTCATGATCTCACGGTTCGTGGGTTCGAGCGCCACGTCAGGCTCTGTGCTGACAGCTCAGAGCCTGGAGCCTGCTTCGGATTCTGTGTCTCCCTCTCTCTCTGCCCCTCTGTCGTTTCTTCATTTCTCTCTGCCCCTCCCCTGCTCTCTCTCTCTCTCAAAAATAAATAAACATTGAAAATTTTTTTTGGAAAAAAAAAAGAAAGTACAAGTGTTGCACCTGGGCGTTTACAAATTTCCATGACTCCTGGCAGCATTTGTAACTCAGTGTGAGGCATGATGCTGCGTTGTTCCAGTTGTTGGACCATTCAGGATATCACCTAGGAGGAATTTGTTTTAATCAAGGTAGAATTCACATACCATAAACTGCATCGTTTTGGAGAGTGCCATTCATGGGTGATGGGCATTGAGGAGGGCACTTGGGATGAACACTGGGTGTTGTCTGTAAGCCAGTTTGATGATAAATTATATTTAAAAAATAAAAAAATCAAGAGTGCCCTTCAGTGGCATTTAGCATTTTCACAAAATCATGCAACCATCATCACTGTCTTATTCCAGAACATTTTATCATGCCCAAAAGGAAACCCCATGGCCATTAGCAGGCACTTCCCATTTCCTCCCAATCCTACCAGCCCTGGCCACCACTAATCTAAGTTCTGCCTCTATGGATTTGCCTGTTTTGGACATGCCATATAAATGGAATCATAATATGTGGGTGGCCCTTTGCATCTGACTTCTTTCACTTTACATAATGTACTTCATTCGTTTCCATGGCTGAATACTGTTCCATTATGTGGGTATGACACATTTTGATTCTCCATTCTTCAGTTGATGTATGTAGGGGTTATTTGCACTTTTTGGCTATTATGAACAAGGTCTGGGGAGCTTTTAAAGCTACAAAATTTCCGGGGCTCACCTCAGACCAATGGAAAGAAAGTACCGGAGGGGTGGGGGATAGGTGGTGGCTGAACATTTTTGTTTTAAAAAGATCGAACTCACTGGGTTAGCCTAAGGAGAAGCCAGAGTTGAGAATCACTATAGAGATATCCCTAAGGGAGTGATCTTAAAATGTAGTCCCTGAAGCTGCAGTATTGGCACGGACTTGTCAGGCGCATTTCCAAACCCCATCCCACATTTAGCCAATCTTAATATCTGGGGAATGTGTGCAGCAAATCGTGCTTTTAGCAAGCCCTCCAGGCAATTCTTTTTTTTTTTAATTTTTTTAATGTTTACTTATTTTTGAGAGAGAGAGAGGGAGAGAATGAAAGCGAGCACAAACAGAATAGGGGAAGAGAGTGACGGAGTCACAGAACCCGAAGCAGGCTCCAGGCTCTGAACTGTCAGCACAGAGCCCGACGCGGGTCTCGAACTCACGAGCTGCGAGGTCATGACCTCAGCCGAAGTCCGCTGCTTAACCGACTGAGCCACCCAGGAGCACCCAGGCAATTCTGATGCAGGCTCAAGTCTGAGAATCACCGTGCCTCACACTGTCACCTTCAAATCCCCCCAAATTCAGAATTTCAAAACATATCTGTAGACTTCCATTTCCAGAAGGATGGAGTAGATGTGCTTCCCCCTCGTGCTCCCACTAAGTACAGCTAAAACCCCTGGACATTACTTATGAAATAAACCCAAGAAGACACTTAAAGGTGGGAAGAAAAAGGCAGGTGGAGGAGAAAACATGGGATGCAAAGAACTAAACAGTGAAGTCTCTCCAGACTGGGTTCTGGAGAGGCTGGCAACCCCGAATGCCAAAAGGCACAGACAAAAATGCTCCAAGCTCTCTCTAGCCAAAGACCAAGGAGAGAGGCAGCCTAGCAAGACGGAAATCTTTTAGACAATAACCACTCTAGCCAACCCCCACGGAAAATCCTGAAGCCTCAACCCAGCCATGCTCATGGGGTCCTGGTGCAGAGCCTATACTCCACCCCCAAGAGGCTGTCCCAGAGCTGTCTTCTCCCCCTGCCAGGGTGGAGTCGAAAAGGCCTAGTGAGGGGTCAGGACCTCTAGCGGAATATAGGTCACCCCACACCACCCACAGTTCCCGAATATCAGTGAAGGCCCTGTGAGAAGTAAGCAACAAAACCTTCCAACCTTTTCCACCCGAGCGGGTATCAGTGGAGACAATACGAAGAGCCAGAATTACCATCCCCACACAGCAGTAATGGGGAGCCACCCCAGGCAGAGACTTTGCTTCCCTTTACCTTCCCCCATTTATAATGTAATTGTCTTCATAAATGACGACCGGGTCAAGGTAGTGTTTTCGTCTTTGCTTCAATTGTCAAACACCATTTAGAAAACGTGTCTCCTTTTCAGTTCTCTCAATTATGTTTTCTACGCTCACCCAAACTGGGAAAATGATGGTACCAGTAGACTGTGATGAGTTCTATAGGCATAATGCCCAGAGCAGCCACTAAAAGGCTGTAAAAGAAGATACACTAAAAAACACTATATTCACCTCAAAATGGGATTCTAAAAAAAAAAAAAAACAAACATTCAAATAACCTACAGGAAGATAGGAACTGTAAAACAGAGAAAAGTATCAGGGACAGAGGAGGAGCATTACATAATAATAAAAGAGCCAATCTGCTAAGAATCCCGAATGTGTATGCACCAAATGGCAGAGCTGAGGCAAAACTTGACAGAACTGAAAGGAAAAATAGATCCACAATTTTAGTTGAAACATCAACACTTTGCTCTCAACAACTGATAGAACAACCAGGCAGAAAATCAGCAAAGATACAGAGGAACCAAACCATCTACCAAAAGGATCTAATCAACATTTATAGAATATCCCATCCAACAACAGAGGAATGCACATTCTTTCCAGGCCCCCGTGACACATAATACCAAGAGAGACCATACACTGGGCCATACAACAAACCTCAACAGATTTAAAAGAATTGAAAGCACACAGTTTGTTCTTTGACCACAATGGGATCAAATTAGAAATTAGGAAGAGAAAGCTAACAGAAACATTTTAAAACACTTGGAAACTATAGAACACACTTCTAAATAATCCAGAGATCAAAAGAAGAAGTTTCAAGGGAAATGAAAAAAATACATTGAACTGAATGAAAATTAAAATCTGACATATAATTTCTGGGACCCGGATAAAGCAGTGTTAGAGGGGAAATTTATGGCACCAAATGTTTACAATAGAAAAGAAAAGAATCAGGGACGCCTTGGTGACTCAGTCGATTAAGTGTCTGACTCTTGATTTCAGCTCAGGTCATGATCTCACAATTTCTGAGTTCAAGCCCCACATTGGATTCTGTGCTGACAGCGAGGAGCCTGCTTGGGATTCTCTCTCCCTCCTTCTCTCTCTCTCTCTCTCTCTCTCTGCCCCTTCCCCACTCTAAATAAACAAACAAGCAAGCAATCAAACAAACATTTTTTAAAAAAGAAAAGGATCAAATCAGTAATTTAAGCCCCAACTTTAAGAACTCAGAAAAAGAAGAGCAAAATAGATCCAAAGCCAGGAAAAGGATGAAAATAATAAAAAAGCAGAAATCAATAAAATTGAAAGTAGAAAAAAATTACATAAGATCAATGAAATGAGAAGCTGGTTCTGTGAAAAAGTATATAAAATTTACAAAGCTCTAGCAAGACTGAAAAAGAAAAGAAAGAGAGAAGACACAAACAACTAACATCAGGAGCAAAACAGGGGACGTCACTACAGACTCTGCAGCCCTTGAAAGAATAATAAGAAAATACTACAAATAACTCTACACATGGAAATCTGAGAACTTAGATAAAATGGACCAATTCTTGAAAAGCACAAACTACCAAAACTCACCCAATATGACATAAATAATTTGAATAGTACTACAACAATGAAAGAAATTGAATTCATAACTTTAAATCTCTCTAAAAAGACATCTCCTGGCCCAGTTGGTTTCATTAAAGGATCTTACCAAACATTTAACAGACAATTAACATCAATAACCCACCATATCTTCCAGAAGAGGGGAACACTTTTTCATTTCATGAGGTCAGTTTTACTTTAATATCAAAACCAAGCAGAACACTAAACAAAACAAAACAAAACAAAACAAAAACAAACAAAAAAAAAACGACCAAAAAGTATAGACTAATATTCCTCATGAACCGAGATGCAAAAATCCTCAAGAAACTATTAGCAAATAGAATCCATCAATATAACAATTCTACTACATAACCAATTGAGTTTTACTCCAGAGATGCAAGGCTGGTTCTGTAGTTTTAAAAAATGAATCAATATAATCCACGATAATAACTGGCTCAAGAAAATCACATGATTTTTTTAAGTTTTTATTTATTTACTTTGAGAGAGAGAGAACCAGAGGGGCAGGGGTAGAGAGAGGGGGAAAGAGGATCCAAAGTGGGTTCTGCACTGACAGCAGCGAGCCCGTTGCAGCACTCAACTCACGAACCCTGTGATCATGACCTGAACCGAAGTTGGACACTTAACTGACTGAGCCACCCAAATACCCCCAACCACATGATTTAAATTTTTTTTTTTATTTTAGAGGGAGAGAGAGAGAGAGCTCGAGCAAGGGAGAGAGGCAGCGGAGACAACAGAGAGAGAGAGAGAGAGAGAGAGAGAGAATCCTAAGCAGGCTCCACGCTCAGCGGGCCTTAATCCAATGACCCCGGGATCATGACCTGAGCCAAAATCAGGAGTCAGACACTCAACTGACTGAGCTACCCAGGTGCCCCGAAAATCACATGATTATGTCAATCCATGCAGACAAAATATTTGACAAAATTCAACATCTAATTATAATTTTTAAAACACTATTAAAAATAAGAATAGAGGGTAACTTCCTTAACTTGATTAAAAAAAAATCTGCAAAAATCCTTCATCTAACATCATGCTTCATGGGGAAAGAATGGATGTTTCACCCCTAAGACCGGGAACAAGGCAAGGATATCTGCGCTTACCACTGCCATTCAACATAGCGCTGGAAGTTCTGTACGGTGCAGTAAGACAGGTTCATGGGTCTCATCTCCAACTCTGGGTGTAGAATCTAGGAGTTCACATTCAACAAACTCCCCAGCAGATTCAGGCGATGAGAGGACCACACATGAGAACCTCTAGTTAGGGTTAACGTGCTCGGCCCAGGGCCGAGAAGATCCCAGATGTCCAACCTTGTTGCGTCTTGCACTATTCTTTCTAGTCCAGCATCTCAACCTTGGCTACACATTAGAGTCATCTTGGGAACTTTAAAATATCTGCCTGTCGGGACCACGTACCGGAACAATTAAAACCGAATATCTAGGGGAGGGGAGCCCAGAGTATCAGTATTTTTAAAGGCTCCCTAAACAATCCCACTGTGTAGCCATGGCTAGGAAACACAGTGAAAACAGGAAAGGCAATGACCTGGTCAGGATGTAGTCTAACATAGGGAGACAGCAGAGAGAAGCAAAGTGATCAGGCTAGGGTGGTACTTCTCGGTCTGTGGACTCCATGGAGGCAGGGACTATCTATCCTGTTCTTGGCGGTATCCCCAGCACCCAGTGCTAATGAAGTATTTGTAGCATCAAGTAAAGCATGAGTCTCATTTTAGGACCATCTGCCTCAGAGTCACCTAGGGCAGTCATTGAAACAACAGATGTCCTTCATTGTTGCACGACTGCTCTTTCTATTTTGCGTGGAATACTTCTAATGCTCCCTTGTCGTTTTCATTAGGCCAGTCTTCCTAGCAGCTTCCAAAGTATTCCATTAGAAGACTTTTCAAGGTCATTAGCAGAATGAGAGCATTCGTTCATTCACCCAATATTTATTGGCCAATGAGCACTGCACTCTGGAGGCAGCAGCCTTCTAGTAGGGAATATTACACAATAAACGTATGAGTACACTAGGAAACATGTAACTATAAATCACCAGAAGCTCCATGAAAGAAAAGAACATGATGTGCTCTGTGAATGAATAACAGGGAAATCGAACAGACTGGAGAATCAGAAAAGGCCTTTCTGAGGAAGCAACATTCTAGCAGATTTGTAGGATGTGTGAATTAGTCAGTAGAAGAAGGACAGAGACGAGCTCTCTGGGCAGAAGACATGGCCTGGGTGATTGTCCAGAGTCAGGAAAGAACTTGGTGCTTTTGAAGTGAAAGAAAGCCAGGGTGGGCAGAGCACAGTAGCAAGTGGCAGAGTGGCTAGTGAAAAAGGCAGGAAGAGCTCATTCGGGGATTTGTTGGAGAGAGGGAAGAGCTTGGATTTCTTCCTGGATATGGCAGGAAGCCACTGGAAGGCTTGATCAGGGGAGTGGTACGTATGATCTGGTTGACCCAGCTGCTGTGTAGACAAAGGATTGTAGCGGGGCACCACTGGAAGGAGGGAGTCCACATGGGAGGATCCCAGGGTACTCTGGGTGGAGTAGTGGAGGCAGGAAGGAGTAGATGCGTGGGATGTTTTTGCTGGAGAAATGAGCCCTTTCCCCATTCTGGTCCTTTCTGTATCTGCAAGCGAGGAATCACATAGAGCTCCGTGTTAGGACACAGGGGCACACACGTGTAAGGCTAGAAATACTCTGGGAGGGAGAATTGTCTCAGTTGCACAAGAACAGCCCACGGGTGGTGACAGCCTTACTTCAACCACTCCAGTTGGAAAGGAGGGCATCTCAGGAGAGATCAGTGACCCACAACAGATTCTTTTGACATGCGATTGAGCCATTGGTTCTTGAATTTATTTGTTTCACTGAGGCACAATTTAATTCCGTTGAAGGCACAGATCTTGCCTGCCCAGTCTTATGATCTTTGCAAGACGTACACAGCCATGTTACGATTACCCAAGTAATCCCAGAGAGCCCCCCCAACCCGTGCCTATTTCCAGTCGATGCGTACCCTCTCATAGGTACCCGCTATTCCAAATTATATCACCATCAGTTATTTTGGCCTGTTCTTTAGCTTTCTATAAATGGAATCATACTGCATATATTCCTTCATGCCTGGCTTTTTTTCCCCACTCATCATAATGTTGTTGAAATTGTGTTGTGTGCATCAGCAGAACATGCCTTGTCACTGCTGAGTAGCATTCCATCGTATGAATACATCCCAAATGGTTTCTCCATCCTTCTGCTGATGGGCATTTGAATAGTTTCCCAGTGGCTGTCAGTCTGAATTTCATTAAAGTTTTGTTACGGGGTAAGACGCAGCTTCAATTCACTTTTCACTTGTTTACCTCACCACGTTCTACCTCAAAGTATCTACTCATCCATCCATCAGCTCCCTCCCTTACCATCGTCTAACCTTGTCAGTGAGAATAGTTTTCTGTTCTTACTTTAGTTCCAGTTACACTTTTTCCAGGAATCCATGGATTCTCACTCCAGTTGTGTCTATCCCTAGAAACCGGACGAGAAACGTCAGCTAGATTCTTACTTAGAATACCTTTCCTCGCAGGGAGAAGATTCACAGTTGTGATAGGAATCCAAGTAGGTGATGAAGGCTGTGTCCCATTTGCTATTTTAATTTCGTATTGAGGATAAGCATTTCTCAGAACTGGCAACATGAATTTTTTCCCCCAAAAACCTTACACTTTCCAAAACAGAAAGAACTAGTGAGAAAAGTGGTGTTGTCTTGCATTTTTGAAACTCTCTTTAATGTCTGGCATAATAAAAGATGGCTAGATTCTCAAATTGGCTTCTGTGGTCAGTCGGTTGCCATATGCTGTTTTGGTTACAGGATGTAAAGAGAATCAGGCCTCAGATAGATATGTAGTTGGAAAAAAAGATTAGTGTTTTAATAACTTTTTCAGATAACCAGGAATATTTTCCTTTGCTACTACACCGTGTATTCTGCTAGATCTGGAGACTTTGGAAGATAAGAGGTTGGAGTAATCCAGTGTTTGAGGTGTTGAAGGAGCTATACACTTTCCTTTAGATGCTGTAGATGGTCCAGGCTTCAACCAGAGCAAGATTTCTCAACCTTGGCTCTACTGACATCTTGCATAGGGTCATTCTTTGTTGTATGTTGGAGTGGGAGAGCATTCTGTGCATAGTAGGGAGTTTACCAGCACCCACTAAATGTCAGTAACACCTCCCCCACAGTAGTGACAACCAAAGATGTCTCCAGACATTGACATTGCCAAATATCGCCTGGTGGGGCAATGTCACCCCCCATTTAGAACCACAGAACAGGCACCCCAGAAAGACCCTTTAGGCTGGACTGAACAATTCCAGATAAAAGCTATGTAAGGAGCTTTACTTTGATCATTTTACTTAAATTTCTGTGTTGGAAAGACAATTGAAAACAGCTATCATTTACTAAGTGTCATTAGGCACTTTGCAAACATTAACTAATTTACTCCTCACATCGACACTATGAGGTAAGTATTAATATCCCCATTTTACAGATGAGGTCATCAAAACTCAGAAAGATCATCATGTGCCCAAGAGAGGGGGAAGAACTAGGATTAGTATCTGTGTCTAATTGATTCCTCTGCTTATGCTCTGAACCACCATAGTGTTTGTTTTGTTAAAAATGTAGTTTCCTCTGTGGATGTTAATATCTGGCACACATTGTATAATTCTGTCCAATGACCTTATTGAGATAACGGAGTCGTGTATGATTTTAGATGGGAAGTAGAATCGGGGGTGACTTCTTGACCTAGTACCTGGAATGGCTTTGGGATAAACTTAATTGAAGCATTACTTTGATGGATTGCAGAGACTTCTGGGGTAAGATCAAAGAGACATAACTATAAGGCCTTGAGGGAGCAAATTACCCATCTCATTGGTTCTAGAAGCCATGGCAATAATTAATCAAGCAGTCTTGTGAAGGTGCTGGCAGGACTTTTCTGATACCTCTGATTATCTCCCCCAAGGGAGGATGTTACTGCTTCTGATTGACCCCAGGCCTGGCTGTTAAGCTTTTTGCTTTAGTGGAGGAGAAAAATGTTTGGGGAAATGGTAACCATGCACTCTAACTTCTAGGGCAGTGTTCTTCCAACTGCCCATCACAATGCTTTCAGGGTCATAAAATCAATTTAGTGGCTCATGAACAGCGTTTAAGAACAAATAGAGAAGACCAGAGCAGAAAGCATCCCAGCACCCCCCCAACATTAGAGGCAGGACTGGCTGCAGAATATGGAAAATGTGGGGTTCCTCATCAAAAGGCGGGACAAAGGTGGTATGAAAGGCATGTAAATATAAAGCTTTTCCCCTTCTTCTGCAGTCTTTGTTTTGACTTATCACAGAATTTTTACATGCTCTTTATCTATTTGTTATCATCCTAAGGAAACAAAAACTTTGGTCATTAACATGAATTTTACCATACGTTTTTATGTTTTGCAATGCCAGGTTAAAATGCAAATGTAAATAAATATATAGATAGATGCATAGATAGATAGATAGATAGATAAAATGCAAATGTAACGGGGCACCTGGGCAGCTTGGTTGGTTAAGCGTCCAACTCTTCATTTGGGTTCAGGTCATCATCCCAGGGTGTGGGATAGAGTCCCACGTTGGGTTCTGCACCAAGCATGGAGCCTGCTTAAGATTCTCTCTCTCTCTCTCTCTCTCTCTCTCTCTCTCTCTCAGGGCACCTGGATGGCTCAGGCGGTTCAACTTCTGACTTCAACCAAGGTCACGATCTTGCGGTTCGTGAGTTCGAGCCCCACATCAGGCTCTCTGCTGTCAGTACAGAGCCCGCTTCGGATTGCAGTCCCCCTCTCTCTCTTCTCTTCTCCCCCCCTCTCAAAAATAAGTAAACATTAAAAAAATTCTCTCTCTCCCTCTGCCCCTTCCCTCCCGCTTGCTCTCACACACTCTCTCTCTCAAATTAAAAAATAAAATGTAAATGTAAGAACATCTAACCAACAGGCCGAATCACCATGCATGCACGTATACTAAGTATTCAGTTCTTACCAGAATAGTGACCACACTTCACAAAACTCATTCAGCTGTTTTGATTTCACTTCATTTTCTAAATTTTTATTTCGCATTCTTTAAATGTTTGTTGGGATATAATTGACATATATTATGATACTCGTTTTGGTTGTACAACACCATGATGTGCTATTCTCATCCCAAGGGAAAAAATGTTATTTCCTTTCTTGATACATGTCTATTTCACCAACAGTCTCTACCTTCAGCTTCCCCATGAGTAAGGATGGATGAAAGGGAAAGGGTGGGTTTCTCTTTGCCTCCTGTGTCATTATTTCCAGCATCAATGATTAGTTAATACAGGAAAGTAACTCACTGGGGTATGCTGGGGTTCCTGGGTCTCCATGCTTCTCAGAATGCCACTGACTTCTTTCTGTGCTGGAAACAAGCTCTGGTTCAAAAGGAAAAGTGTGGCCTCTGGTTTGTCACCACCACCTTACTCAGTTGTAGATGTGACGCTCTCACTTTGTCCTGGCCCGGAGTCTTGCTGAACCCCGCTGCACCACAGGCCCACCGGAGTGCGGCACCCCGGAGCGGGGGGGGGGGGGGAAGGGTGGCGGCATCCGCAAAGCCGTGGGCAAACGAGCAGCGAGAAATGACAGCAGACACGCATGTTGCCCGAGTTTCATCTGCGCGTGGGCAGGCGCCACTGTTCCACCCGACTTCACCTGCAAAACACAAGTTCAAAAATAAAATTACAAAGAATTTCAAGACAGCAACAGCAGAACATTAAACCAAGTGTGGGGGTCCTTCTGAACATGGACCTCTGTGCTACTGTGCTAGCCACATGCCTGGGAAGCCGGCCTTGATTATAAGGTATTGTTTACGAATGTTTTGTTTTAGGTGTGTGTGTGTGTGTGTGTGTGTGTATGTGTGTGTGTGTGTGTGTGTGTGTGTGTGAGACAGTGTGTGGTATGTGTGTACTGGGATTGTCACCAAAGTCTTCGAGCCCCTGCTTTTGCCTTTCCCCTCCCCTACTGGGAGTTGGAGTTTTTCTGAAAATAGTAAAGGGATTTTAGAACAGGATTGAAGCCAGCTTTTCAGTGTGATGCAGGTTCTCTCCGTATCCTTTTAACCCCTGCATCTCATGTGGCTGTTATGACAAGACAGACCAGGGTCACCTCCTGTGATGGGCAGGCACCCTTGACCTCACCCAAAGAGGAAATCAGAGTAGGCCAAGGAGAAAAAGGCAGGCCTACCTCTAGCCTAAATTCCTTTAAGCTCAAGGACAAGAGGTGTCCTTTCATGTCACTTACACTTCGGGCCAGTTTACCAGGAAATTTAACTACTTAGAGACTCAGTACTACGTTGGCTCTTTCCTGGGGCATCTTTGGGATTAGGGAATCTGCAGGGTTTGGCCAGCAACACAGCCTTCAAGGATCCGGAGAACTTTAGCCATACTTGTCTTTTTCATTGTTCACATAATAGGCCTTGACATTAGGGGCACCTGGGTGGCTCAGTCGGTTAAGCGTCCGACTTCAGCTCAGGTCACGATCTCCTGGTTCGTGGGTTCAAGCCCTGCGTTGGACTCTGCGCTGACAGCTCGGAGCCTGGAGCCTGCTTCCGATTCTGTGTCTCCCTCTCTCTCTCTGCCCACCCCTCCCCCGCTCTTGCTCTCTCTCTCTCTCTCTCTTTCAAAAATAATAAACATTAAAAAAATTAATAGGCCTTTACATTAACTTTATGTTTTACGTTGTAAAAGTTTTACAAGTTCTGTAGAGAACTGAGAAGATACAGAAAATTATACAGAAGAAAATAAAAATTGCTTACTGTCATAACCACTATGAATATATTTTGTGTGTTTTCTACCATTCATTTTTTCTTTTTTTTCAAGTTTATTTATTTAAGTATCCTCTACACCCAACTTGGGGCTTGAACTCACGACCTTGAGATCAAGAGCCACATGCTTTTCCAACTAAGCCAGCCAAGTACCCTTGCCGTTCATTTTTCTATGTGTGTGCACTACAATTAAAGACAATGGTACACTGAAACTAATATAATGTTATGTCAATCATACCTCCAAAAAGGCAATGGATGCTCTTGTGTAGACAGGTTGAAATCCGGTATTCCACTTAATATTATATGAGATTCAGTTTGTCTCTCCCTTAGACAATGCTGCACATGCACAGATAGAATCTCTTTCTCTCTCATACTGTTGTCTACATATTATTTCTTTAGATGTATTAATATCATTGGTTCAGCAAAAGTTAATTTTTAGTTGTTCCTCGTAAACTAGGAAACATTCTTTCCACCTGTTAATTTCTCTGTCCAAATTTCATCTCTGCTCTTGTAATTTGCACCCTCTGCCACGAGATAATGGGGAAAGGGAGAAGATTTTCCCTTGGAGCTAGAACCAGACTTCTACACCAAGTTCAACTTTTCATCAAAAAGTATATCCTTGTATTACAGTTTTATGAGTACCGAAACTTTGAATGCAATACCCATTAAATCTGTTGATCAAAAATAAAATATTAATTAGGTATGTCTTTTTTTTTTTTTTCTGAGTACCTTGGCAGCTCTTTGTCCTTTCTCACGTTTAAAACCTGACTTAGGGGCGCCTGAGTGGCTCAGTCCATTGGGCGTCCGACTCTTGATTTCAGCTCAGGTCATGATCTCACGGTTCATGAGTTCAAGCCCCACGTAGGGCTCTGCACTGTGTCACGCCGGAGCTGGCTTGGAAGTCTCTCTCCCTCTCTCTCTGCCTCTACCCCATGCTCTCCCTCTCTCTCTCTTTCTCTCTCTCTCAGTCTTTCAAAATAAACTGAAAAAAATTTTTTAAAATAAATAACCTGACCTAAGTGGTAAGAATTTCTCTTGTCCTCATGGCTGCCTGCACTCGCCTTGGCCTCTAGACTCTAACCTTCGGCTGCACCATTTGGGTCCCTGGCTTCAGGTGTACTCCCCAATTGGGAAGGCAAAGACGGTGTTTTACTGATAAATCCAGAACTGTGGTTTTAAAATTTTTTAAATAGCTGGAGCACCTGGGTGGCTCAGTCAGTTAGGCATCCTGCTCTTGGTTTTGCCTCAGATCACGATCTCATGGTTCGTGAGTTCAAGCCCCTTCTCAGGCTTTGTGCTGCCGGCACTGGGCCTGCTTGGGATCCTCTCTCTCTCTCTCTCTCTCTCTCCAAAGAAATAATTTTTTAAAAATTTTAGTAGCTGAATTATAATAGTAATTATAAAAGGTCAATACGTCTTTCCCCAGAACATAACTTTTTAAACACGTTTATGCACAAGAAAAACCGAGGTTTCAAAATAAATACAGCAAGAGTTCCTTCCCGCTATTAGAGGCCTTGGTTGATCTCACGGTTCTTGAACCAAATTTCCTTCCCCTCATCCTCCTCTTCCTCCCACTTCTGAGGAGTGTCAGAGTCCTCATTCAAGTCAACACTAGTCAGAGAAGGTGGGATGGTCAGGCCCCAGTGTATCCCGTTATGTCTAAACAAGGAAAGAGCATTTGAAAAGAATTTCTAAGGAAATGCCTCTGTCCCTATTGTGATCATAAGTCTGTTCTAGAATAGATGAGAAATGATGGTGGCCACTATCCAAGGATCTCATAGCTCTAGTTATCTGGAGTTTGCGGACTACGAACATCATAGAGTGTCCAACTCTGGAAAGCATCCCATTCTGTGGTTCGTTTCAAAGACACAGAAAAGATTCAGAAAGCGAAGGAAATTGCAAGCCACCTATCTAGTTAGTGGCAGATCTGAGGCCACGAGGCCATGTTGCCTGATTCTGAGTTCAGCACTTGCAACTCTGCCAAATTGTCTTACCCCTGTATAAGGACTTTTAAATTTTATTTTATTTTAGGATTTTAGGCTCTGATGAGCAGCAAAGTGCTGAATGGCAGAGGAGCTGGCGACATATGCAAATTGGTGGGGCCCTTGTTAAAAGGGAAATAGATTTATTTGTTCGTTCAATTCCACAAATATTTACTGTCAGCCTGGCACGTGTAAGCAAAGTGCTGCACTCTATGGGGGAGTTCAGACCTTCATGCGGCTCATAGCTTCTTAGGGAGGTCATAAAAGAAAAACCACGTTGTAAGAAAGTGTCAGTGCCATGGAGGCAGAAGTGACACAACCCCGCCGGAGTTTCGGGGAAAGACAGTTTGATGCTTCCCAATAGGGATCTGGAAGTAGGGGGTGATGGAGAAAGGGCAGGTGAACTTGGCTTTGCAAGACAAATGGTTTAGGGTTTCTTGAAATGGAGACGAAGCAGAAAATTCAATATTAGATCTGGCTAATGATCTAAAGCCTGAACTCTTAAACATTTGCTGTCTAAGCCCTTTGACAAGGTTGGGACTGAGGGCTGGCAAATCGCATAGGGCCTTTACTGCCATGCTAAATGATTTGGACGTATTCTGCAGGCAACTGGTAGCCATGAAAAGTTTTAAAGAGTGTGGTCTGATGAGCACTGTGGTCTCATCCCCAAAGTGCTAAGCACTTAGAACTGTGGGTCCTGAGAGCAGATCAAAGACAGCAGTGCAAAGGCCAGGGTTCCATCAGAAGCTCTGGTAGCTGGGAATTATTCTGCAACTTTAATTGCTCAGAGCCTTTTGCTAAGCTCCACTCTGTTACACTTGGCTGGTCAAGTTAAGAGCTGTCACATCTATTCCCTGAGCTATGGAGTGAACCAGGATTTTCTCAGAAGTCGGGTTTTATTCAAAGAATTTTATTATAGGTTTTCTTGGAGAAAGGTTTTACATCCTTTTTAGATGAGAAAAAAAAGTAATGTCGTTTCCTGATTCCAAAATTTTCTAACATTATGGAACTCTGCAAATATTATAGAAAGTGAAAGTGTCCCATCGTCCCAGCCCTCGAGAGATAACAACTGTTAAGTTAATATCTAGTCCTCCAAACATTTTTTCTTATATGTATAATAGCATTTATTAAGAAAAAAAAATTTCTAAACAAACTATTCATGCAATTTGTAAGCTTTCTTCACTGATCTATATGTCATGGACATTTTCCCATATCATGTAAACCTATCTAATTTTTAAAAAATAATGCACCATTGTATATTTTCTCAGTTCTCGTATGAATAGACATTTGGATTCAACATCCTTGTATATAAATCTTTGCAAATTTGTGGCAAATTTCTTATCACATTGTGGTACATTTTTAGCACTGGAAATGTGGATTCACTGGGTCTGAAAAGTTATCTTTGTTTTTTGAAAGAGGGAGAGAGAGACAGAGAGAGACAGAGAGAGAGAGAGAAAAGTTATCTTTTTTTGAGAGAGAGAGTGGGGGAGGGGCAGAGAGAGAGGGGGACACAGAATCTGAAACAGGTTCCAGGCCCTGAGCTGTCAGCACAGAGTCCGATGAGGGGCCTGAACCCACAAACCGTGAGCTCATGACCTGAGCCAAAGTTGGACGTTCAACCCACTGAGCCACCCAGGCGCCTCTGAAAACTTATCTTTCAATAAATGTTATCCAATTACCCTTTGAAAATGTTATACCAATTTTCACTTTCAGCCAGAGGCTGCTGGTTTGTTCACATCCTCTTCAATATTATCAAAGTTTTAAACCTTTCCTAGTATGATGGACGAAAAAAAAAAAAAAAGGTATCTTATTGTTCCAATACTCCATAGATGCTAAAAATCCCTATTTAGGGTGAATTAGGAAACATCACTATTTAGGGGGTTAACTGGCCTCTGTCATTCTTCCATATAACCTGCAAACATCTTCAGAAAGTTATTAGGGCCATTTCTCAGGGCCTGGCATGTGAGATGTCCACTCTGCGAACACGCTCTAAGACAAATGTTTGGTAAATATTACTTCATAGAGTTTCTAGATAGGAAATATAGATGGAAATGGATAATAGGTGTAACTCAGGGCGTACACTAACCTAATCCAAGGAGATAGCCGAATCACCCATCAAAAGGCACAGACAAAGAAAATCTTTATCGGGGAACAGCGACCTAGAGAGCGTAGGGGGTGTGCCCCCCGGGTCCGCCACTTAGCGGTTTGTCTCGTTTCATTTACACCATGTACAAATCACACTTTCCAAGTGGTGACAACAGCATCGCTAACACTGCGGCTCAAGGAGCGGGAATCACTTTGCCAGATGATTTTGTGTTGTTGGCTCAAACCCAAGAACAGATGATGGCATAATCTCCAGTCAGGAAAAAAGACTGTAACAAAACCATTCAAGCTCAAACATTTGAGTGTTTGGCTCTCTAGATGCAATAACCGACAAACGAACTTGGTGTACAATAAACATAAGTGGTATCTGCTTAGGAGAAGTCTAGTGCTCACCCAGCTGGTGTCAGTCTAACTGGTCTTCTTCTGAGGGAGGGCCCTGGAGGATTCCAGCTCCCCACGCCCCTTGGTTATTGGCAGGAGCCAGGGGACTCAGTGTGGCCAATGAATTGTGAGATGAAGGGATGTATTTCATGACCAGGGCCCTGAATTGCCTGTGTGAGACCCTATGCTTTCTGTCTACCTTCCTGTAGTGATTGTGGAGGCACATGTGGAGATGTGGGTACCACAAAATGAGAGCAACCGGTGTGACTGAGTCACCACATGGCGGAAAGCTGCCCCCACGTGTCACCTGGGCTAAATTAGTCAGCCACTGAGATTCTGGCATTGGTACTACAGCATGATTAATACATCATCCGTTGGTCACAATGAATCCGCTAAATGGCCTAGCAGGTGGAGAGGCAGAAGGGCCAAGTAAGGATCATTCACGAGTGTTTCTTATGCACCCAGGAGGCTGTGTGGTGCACATGCACGACGCAAAATGTCTGAAACATATTCAGACCCCGCTGTCTCTGTCTTTGATTCCCTGCTTCCCAGGTGGGTTCCTATAACTTTCACCTTCCTACTCTCAACCCTTCGGCCGGAACTGAGGTACCGGCAGTTCTGTGAACAGGTCCACATCTCTCTCCAGGCCTTTGTCCATGCCGCTTGTTCAACCAGAGAATGTCACTTGTACTCTCTAGCCCCTTGCCCAGCTAGCTCTGACTCATTCCTCATGCCTCAGGATTATTACACCACTTCTTGAATCCCCCCTTGCTGCCCTGGGTCTGGGTCAGGTGCATCTCTTCCGGCATCTCGCTGCTCACTTAGCATGCTGCCGGACGGTTGCCTTTATGTTCACCTCTACCAGATGGCGAAGGACCGTCCTGTTCACCTTTGGGATCTAGCACCTCATCAAGATCCTGGCACAGAGTAGGTCTGTAAGACATTTTGAGTGAAGCAAATACGGTATTTCATCATATAATACGACCATCTGTGAATGAATGAGCTTGCTAGGTTCACGGGGGCACCGATGGACAGGCCTGACCAGAGTAGAAGAGGTATGTTAGGCGTTGCAGGGAAATAAGGGCACGGTGGCCTGATGGGGGGGTGAGGGTGGCGGAATCTTGGTAGCTAACATAGAAGTTTCGACTTTCTGCTACTGGAAATCTGAAACGTTTAGCCCAGGGGAGTGAGTGTCACATGTGACGTTGAGGGATCATTACTCTGGCATCCAGTACTTGGGAGGGACCGAAGGTGGGAGTCATTGTGATTATCCAGGTCAGCTGGTTACCATTCAGGCAGGAGAAAATGAGAGCCTGAGCTAGGTTGGCAGGGGTGGGGCTGGGGAAGAATAGATGGTGCTAGAACATTTTAAGTCATCAGGCATAGGAGTCGGGAAAATCACCTCACAGTGCCTTCCCTGATCATTGCAATCTATGTTTCAAATCCAGAGGCAAGCAAGTTAAAATGCACATCGGGATAGCTTTAGTGGGAAAAGGAGTCAAAGAGCAGGGTGACTGAGTGGCCGCCAGGGAAGCTAGTCTCTCACCACTTTCTAGACTCAGTTTATAAGCCTCAGGTAATTTTATTTTTCTACGTCAGGGACTTATTATCTCTCCCAGCACGCCCCTTACATAAGCTCCAGCACGTTGGGCCCCCAAAGCCATCTCCCCAGTTGGCCTTAAGGTAGGGATGATTTTGTTGACTTGACCCAACCCAAGTCGTGTGTGTGTGTGTGTGTGTGTGTGATAGGTCTCTCACAGCAAAAGTATCTAGAAACACAAGGGTTTTGGGTCCTTAATTTAATAGATCTTCTTTTTTAATGTTTATTTTTTAGAGTAAGAGAGAGAGAGAGAGAGCAAGGGGGGGAGGGGCAGAGAGAGAAAGGGACAGAGGATCAGAAGCAGGCTCTGCACTGACAGCAGCGAGCCCGACGTGGGGCTCAGACTCACGAACTATGAGATCATGACCTGAGCCGCAGTCAGATGCTTAATTGACTGAGCCACCCAGGTGCCCCCGTTTATAGATCTTCTGAGCTGAATTGTTGCTCAATACACACTCATACGTGTGCACATGTGCATACATACACATGCATGCACATATACATGCGCAGTCCTAAATAAGAAGAGTGGATGAATTAATGAGTTAGCTCAAATTAGAGAAGTTTGCCATACAACATAGAAATAGAGGAATTCTGGTTTCTCTGCATAAATTAATGACGGGGTCCTAAAGCCATTTAAAATAAGCTAAGAAGAGGTATCCAGAATGAACATACAAATACTAATAGGAATATACAACAGCATAGTCAACTGACATGCAGACATAATTTTCTCAGTCAATATTGCATGGAACTCATTAGGGTGCAGAATTTAAGAGACTAGACCCCAGCTGGTCAGATCTGGTCCCTGCCACCACTCACTAGCTGTGTGTACTTTAACCAATATGCACCTGTTTCCTCAGATGCCAAATAGCATAATAATAACACTATTTCCATAGATTTTTGGTGAAGATTGATATCATAGATACAAACAGGCTGATATACAGTAATACTACACAAGAGCTATTGGGGTGTCTGGGTGGCTCAGTCAGTTGAGCGTCCAACTCCTGATCTCAGGTCAGGTCGTGATCTCAGTGTTGTGAGTTCAGGCCCGTGTTGGGCTCTGTGCTGGGCATGAAGCCTCCTTAAAAAAAATACAAGGATACTTGGGTGGCCTAGTCAGTTAAAGGTCCGACTTCAGCTCAGGTCATGATCTGATGGTTTGTGAGTTCAAGCCCTGCATCGGCCTCTGCACTGACAGCTCAGAGCCTGGATCCTACTTCTGATTCTCTGTCTTCTTCTTTCTTCCCCTCCCCCATGTGTGCACTTTCTCTCTCTCTCTCTCTCCGTCAAAAATAAATAAACAAACATTTAAAAAATACATAAGAGCTTTTCTTCTTTAAATACAAATGTAAGGTTGTAGGTCCTTTATAAGTCATTATATTTTGTTAGCTGGCCATATGGCAGACCACCACAGTGGAGTCAGAGGAAGTAATGAAGGCAAGAAGCCAGAGAAGAGAAGAGTCTCCGCTGAGGTATGAATGACCAAGAACCTTCCCCACACTCACCTGTGTCTGGAGAATTTTTATAATAATTGATTCATACTGGCTGACTGTCTGTAATAACCTAGTGTACTTTGAAAAAGCCATCCACATTATTAACGAGGGTCTGGAATGTGAAATTATGTTCAAAGGCTTTTCTGTCTCTCAGTTGTCCTAGCTCAAGACTTGGAATACCTGAAGGGCTGCCATTCAAAGAGTGTTTCCTTTTTACTCGAGTGTAGTCTGAAGAGTATGGACTCTGAAACCAAACTACCTGGACTCCAATACCCCAGAGGTACCATTTGATAGCTATGTTGTCTTGGGCAATTTATTTAACCTGTCTGTGTCTTGAATTCCTCATCTGTAAAATGGTTAAAATAATACTACCCCCTCACAGGATTGTTATAAAGATTAAATGAGATATTCCCCATGCTACTCCGTATTATTATCTTTCTATTTACATTTACTGCCAGGACCTGTGTCCTAATCATCTTTGAAGATGATGGCCAAAAGACATTTCTTTTTGATTATGAGGAAACCTGAAGTAATATGTTTCCTTGATGCGTCAATATTGAGGAGCGCCTGGGTGGCTCAGGTGGCTAAGCGTCCAACTCTTGATTTAGGTTCAGGTCATGATCCCAGGGTCATGCGATCAAGCCCTGAGTTGGGCTTTGCGCTGAGCGTGGAAACTGCTTGGGCTTCTCCCTTTCTCTCCCTCTGCCTCCTTCCCTCTCTTGCACTCTCGCCCTCTCTCTCTAGAAATAAAATTTAGAAATACATCAATATTGAAAGACAGATCTCTGCAACTGACATGAGGTAGGTTTTAGTTGACACTTTCTACTTAAACTGAAAGTAGGTCAACGAAATGGGTCACCGGCCACCCTCGCTTTATAGAACAAAACAAGACGTTTCTCATACGGTAACAACTGTATTCACTACAACTTGGAACCCAGTATATGGCATGAAATTCTGGCCTCGTTTTGAAGCAATTCCAAAAGGTCAAAGTGTTCTTAGCAAAGTAAAGGATTTCTGCTGTGGTTTTGGTAATCTAGGACTTTTAGTTTTGCTTCCTAAAGAAAGTGTGCTGTTCTGGAGAGCATGTAATTGGCTACAGATGGATCTATCCTGATTTGTTGCCTAGTGACGGCCAAAGGAAGTCACCCTATGGTGAACCGCAAATCTGTTTGCCATTACAGCTTCACACAAAATGGCCTCATAGCAACATTTGGTGAAGGCAGTGCAGTGCTCATTTGATCTCAAAATGGTTACCTTGGGGAGGTCTTACATTCTGAACCCCTGGTTTGCTCCCTAGGACCCCCACTGAGTCTTGAGATGACATAGGAAAGAGTCCAGTGGCTCCAGCAAAGCCCCCTAAGTTACTCAGCATCAGACCCTACAAATCTAGGTCTTTCAGAAACTCCAGGGGACTGATGAGTCTGTACACCCCCTCAAGATTATCCAACTGCCGCAGGGGTCTGTCCCCAATTAGAATGTACTCTTTAATCAACTCTCATCCTTCTGGCTCTTTGACTCCCTTACTCTCCACATTTGTAGTATTAGTTTCCTAGGGCTTCTGTAACAAGCACCACAAACTGGGTGGCTTAAAATAACAGGAATTTGTTGCCTCACAGTTCTGGAAACTAGAAGTCTGAAATTAAACTGTTAGCAGGGTCATGCTCCCTCTGAAACCTCTATGGGATTTCTACCTTGCCTCTTACTAGCTCCCAATAGGTTGCCAGCAATCTTTGGTTTTCCTTGGGTTATAGATGCATCTCTCTAATACTCTGTCACATGGCATTCTTCTTGTGTCTTTATATTGCCTTCCCTCTATACATGTCTGTCTCTGTCAAATTTCCCCATTTTATAAGGACATATAACGTCATATTGGTTTCGAGTCTACACTAATGATCTCGTTTTAACTGGATTACGTCTGTAAAGACCCTATTTCCAAATAAGGTCACATTCTGAGGCACTGGAGGTTAGGACTTCAACATCTCTTTTTGGGAGGGGGAACACAATTCAACCCATAACATACCATTTGTTGTTGTTTTGGTTTGGTTGTTTAATCTCACCAGATTCCAGCTCCCTGGTTCTTCCATGTTCTCCTACTCAGTCAACCCCTTTCTGTCATCAATTCTTTCCCAATCCAGACTAGACTGGCAGTACATCATGTGATGACTCCCTGTCTTATTCCCCTTATATTTCCATTCCATTTCTCCAGAAGTCCGATCCTGGATCAATCTAACTACATCTGCCTTATTTCTGCCTCCTTATCTAGAGCTGCCGAGCACTTCAAGAGAAAATCTTGCAACCATATGGATGGGTAGACTACAAATTCACGGTCTCAACCTCAACCGAGTCCTTGATGCCATCCAGCAACCTTTCTCTGTGTTCCAAGCCAGCAGACTCAGCCTCTAACTGTAGGTTCTGTCAGAGTTCTCTAGAGAAACAGAACCAATAGGATATATCTTGACCTATCTATCTATCTATCTATCTACCATCTATCTATCTATCTATCTATCACCTATGTACCCATCTATCATGAAAGAGAGATTATAAGGAATTGACTCACATGGCTTTGGGTCTGACAAGCTGGAATTTGACAGGATCTGCCAGCAGCCTGGAGACCCAGGGAAAATTTGATGTTGCAACTTGAGTTCTAAGGCAGTCTGTGAGCAGAATTCCTTCTTCCTCCGGGGACCTCAGTCTTTCCCTCTTAGGGCCTTCACCTGATGAGGCCCACCCATATTATGGAGGGTAATCTCCTTTACTCAAAGTCTACTGACTTAAATGTTAATCTCATCTGAAAAAAAAAGTCTTCACGGCAACATCTAGACTAGTGCTTGACCAAATATCAAACTGTGTCCTAGTCAAGTTGAACCATAAAATTAACCATCACATTTTTCCATGCCCCATAAAAACTATTTGAAACCTTCTCCACTTGTAACCCTCGGTGGTAATAAAAGAAGTTTGCTTCCCACTCCTCAGGGAAAATGGACACTGTTGGGCAGGAAGCCCCTTAGCTTCCTACCTCCCCACCACTAAAAACTCACCCATTTCAGCAGGCCATCCTTGCCTCCTCTCGTCTTGTCATGTTGGAAGAGAAGTTGCTCCACCTGAGCCCAGTCTGTCTGCCCATCTGTGCTCTGGGTCTGGATTACCATTGCATTTTCAGGACCTATATAATGCAGGGAATATGGCAGCCCCTTAAGCACTTGTTGAGACTGAATCCTCACTTGTCCCCTCTCCTTGGTTTCCACCCTTTCCCCCCATTTTCTTTTTTTTTTAATTTTTAAATTTTATGTATTCAAGTAAGCTCTGTGCCCAACATGGAGCTTGAATTCATGGTCCCGAGATCAAGAGTCACACGCTCCCCTGACTGAGCCACCTAGGCGCCCCTTACCCTCTATTTTCGATCTCCTCTCCACTCTTTCATGTGTCTCACCAGCATTTAAACAAACCCAAGTCTTTCCCATTAAAACAACATCAATGTAACCAACACCTTGACTCTGGCCCTCTCTAGCTGTTGTCCTTTCTTCTTCCTTCACAGTCATGCTTTTTAAAAGAATTGTCTGTATTTGCTGTCTCCAAATCTTGCTCTCCTATCCACTCCTCAGCTGCTGCAATATGGCTTCCACCCTTATCACTCAACTGATATCGGTCTTGACAAAATTCAGACATTTTCCTTCTGGTCATCTACCTAGTATTGAATGCTGTTGACCACCGCCCTCCTCCTCTGCACCATCAAATTTCTCTTTCTGTGACATGACTTCTTATCCAGGCTGGACTGCCTAGACAGAATCCAGTCCTTCTATTACTTTCTTGCTCAATTTCTGCCCCTCCCCCTTACCCTTCAGTCTGAACTACTTGGGAGAGCCCCATCACACTTTTGTTACTGACACACCTCCTGGTTTCCCCCATGGTGTTTATTTCTCCTCACTGTAATGAGTAATAAACCCAACCTGTTCAACTACGGGTGTGCTCCTGGTGGGCATAGGCTGAAGGTCAAGGGCACTTTCAAGTTGCCCAAATATTGGGGGCATCAGAAGCACTGGCAGACATCAGAAAAACTAAAATCAAAGTATGGGAAATGTTCATTCCTCCAGCTCCACCTCACAATCTGACATTATTTGACACCCATTCAGGTGAACTCACAAGAACACAATGATTTGATCTTTCCATTGTAAACAACTGAAACTATCCTATACAGAAATTGGTCCCCTGGAAGTGGGGTCTGGCAAAGGCCAGGCTGAACAATGTAGAATTGACTAAGGCAAGGGTAGGTAGATGGCAGTGAAGAGCTCTCTATCCTGTGTTGGGCAATGGGCAAACTTCATTATATGGCTTCAAAGTGGTCTTTTTTATTTTTATTTTTTGGTAAACTGTGTACCCAGCAAAGCTACGGCCTTATAGGGCTTTGTAGAGGGTTGAGATATAAGTGTTCTTTTGGTTGTTCCTTGTGGCATTCAGAAAGGTTCTACAGGGAAGAGACAAGTTTTGGATGGTGAAACTGATCCATCTGAAAGCAGAGAAGAAAATAGGACCCTTGCAGCCTACATTCCAAGATGGCTGAATCAGACAACTGTGCAAAGTGGACCAAGCCCAATTATCTGCCCCAGGGTGAAGGTGGGACCAGTTAAGGCAGAGACCTAAGAGGAGCCAAGTCTAATCCTCCCAGCCTTTTCTAAGCACCTCAGGCTGGACATTCCTTGCCCGGGAAAAATACAAATTATCCCCATAGACCCTCTCCATCTCAGGCTATTGTTTAGAATTATCCTAAAACAGAAGCCTCGGAAGGTTATTAAGCTGAGGACCAGGGGGATTGGACTTAGCAACAAAGAATGATGGTAAGAGACAAAACCACCCAATCTGAAGTCTATGGTTTGGTGAGTGTCCTCTTGAATCATTAGGCCATAGAATTGGCCAGAAGCAAAGAGATCCCAAACCTCCTAAATTGATAAAAGGGTCATCTTGCTGGAGAAACATCCAGCCTCACAATCAAGGACCTGAATGCTTACCCCCACCAGGCACCTAACCTATCATCAGGAAGGAGACTGCTACACCCCCCAGAAGGGTACTCTTTTCCCTGTGCCATTCTCAGATGTGGCCAGGACAAGGATGGACAAGGTTTTCTTTCCAGAGAGCAGAAACCAGGTGCAGCAGAAATGTGGCCCAAGCAACTCATTCCTTCATCAGAATGGGGAGCCCCTGCTTTTTCCTGTCTAGCAGAATGCGAGATACGTGACATTTCGGGGACCACCATAGGTGATTTCTTCCCTTCTTTTTCTAAATGGACATCGTATTACAGGTTTTCTGTTATCTTACTCTCATCTTGTATTGGGACTCTTGGGGGTAGGTCATGTCCTCTTTTAACTGCAGGTGAAATTATGAATTAAGAAGCGCCACACTTAGACATGAACAAAAGGAAAGACCATCACCCAGAGGTATTGCGCTTGAAGCTTGATGTAAAACAAAAGATGAGATTATGGGTTGTCTCCTTTGAGAAGGGGGTGAGTGCCTTTGGCACAGTGCATGTGACAGTGACGCATTAAGGGGTATTTTTGCAAATAAACAAATGGCAACTAGAGCGTGTGTGCACAGTGCTGGGCAGCTGGTGGGGACTGGGGAAGTGGGGAGGGGGTGGCCTATAGTACATCAGTTATTTTGCACACCTTGTGCATCATTTCCCTGTATTCTGGTGAGAGTGGTGGCACTGGGATGACAATCTGTGCACGATGAACTTTCAATCATCTGGCTCATTTCGTGAGGACAAAGTCTCCAAAATGGAAATTGCTAGGTCAGAGGTTATACTTTCATGGCTCTTATTGAATCCTTGAAAACTGTTTTCCTAAAGGGTTAAAGCAATTGACACTCCTACCAGGAATATGGGAGACTGTTAGTGGATATTTCATCAACTGCTTCTGAAGTTTAATGCTCCATGAGTACATCCTTCAGCCCCCAAGGTGTAGGTGAGCCTCTATGGTGATGATAGTCTACATAGACTAAGAATTGTCCCCCAAAGGTTTTTTTGATTCATTTGGTAAAGTTGCACCCCAAACTGGATCTTCTCCCAGTTTCCCTCGGCTCAATTCTGCTGCCTCCACCAGAGGAATTAATGCATTTATCTCTCCTCTCTTTTCTGGCTGAAGCCCTTAGGATCATTCTACTTCCAGCCCTTCCCTCTCAAGCGTTTCATTCAATCAGAATGCTCTGAGATGGCACCTGAGGCATCAAAATCTACCCAACTGTGGCACGAGGCATCTCAGGGCCCCAGGTAGGGGCACTACATAGACGACATCTCACTTGGCAAAGTGATAGACATCTCACTTGGCAAAAACTAGCTCCTAAGTCACACTTTGCTGAGTTTGGGAAATGTAAACAAAGGTTTAAATCCTAAAAGATGCATGCTTGGGAGTGTCATTAGGCCAAAGCTCGTAGTCTGCAGGGAAGGAAATGAGATCTCAAAAGGCTTAAGGGCCAAATGCACATAGCTAGTGAGCCATGGACGTGGGATGCTGGTCAACTCTCCCTATATGTTATGCTTCTGCCTTGTTCTGGCCCATTTCACTTCAGGCTGGGCTGCCTATCTCCCCCAGTCCTGGCCCTTGGTCCTATCTTGGCTGGTTCCAGGGGCAATTCCTCTGAATCCAGTAACAACTGAATCTATGAAGGTTCCTAACATAGCAGTTACTCATTGGTCCACACATCCAGAAACATCCAGCTACCCTCTTCTCGAGGCTCCACAGCCTGGGGAAGACTGGGGTTACTCTCAAAACTGGGACAGATCCTTCTCCTTGAAGACCCTTCCAGGTCAGGAGCTTGGAAGCACCCATCTGTTTTGTCATGTTTTCCCACCGCCAGCTCTCCCCTCGGTGCTCCATCTGTAAGGAAGGAAAAATTGTTCCTCAACCCTTCAAGGTCTTCCAGCTGGACTAAGAATTAAATCAACATAAGACAGATAAACAGGAGACAAAACTAAAAATTTTATTACATGTGCATGGAGACTCAATAATGACACTGAGATCTAAAGAAATGACCAACGCAGGCAGTTTTTATCCTTTTTGGTCAAAGAGACAATAAATCTGTGAGGAATTGACAGGACAAAGACAACTTAACTTTGGGAGCTTTAGGTAGTAAGAAATTCTAAACAGAATTTGGGCTGGGGTAGTACAACAGTAAAAAGTAACAAGGGTTGTTTCTATAGCCTTCTGGGCTCTCAATTTCCCACCTCTGGCGATAAGTATGTCTCTTTACCTCCTGGAATGGGAAGGGCACCTTTCACATGAGAAATTTATTTCCTGCTTTGGGGGAGACAGAGGAGATTCTGAGTGTCCTTCTTGCATAGGCTGTCTCTTAAGCAACTTTTGTTTTAAATAATCAGATGCCAAAGCGGCACATCTTGGGGCAGCCTGCCCTTGACCCCTACACATCCTCTGACTGGACATAGTATCCAAAAAACTGCAGGTACAGGGATTACCCTAGACTCAGAGCTGTCTTTGAAGAATCTCGGGGGAGGTGAGGGAAAGGAATGCCTTTCATCGGTCTGGTACTTCCTAGTCTCAATCCAGCAAACCCTTAGATCAGTGGATTTTATATTTCTTTTGGCCATAAGCCACCTCAGGAAGCTGATGAAAGCAATGGACCCTCTCCCAATTCACATTAGCACAAAACTGTACTTATAATTTTAGGGCCATCAAAGACGATCTGAATCCTATCCATGGTCCACAGATAATTGTGGGGGATTTTATCACAGTGGTTACTTCCTGGTCTTAAGCAGAGATACTTTCCAATAATTATGGGAGAATTTGAACCCTGCAGGTTACTTCCTGGTCTCAAACAAAACAAGAATAATTGTTGTGTCTGGAGTGGGAGGTGGGGAATTTTGTTCATGGCAGGTTTTTTCCTCAGCTCATTCACACAGATGGCCTCCTAAATAATTGTGGGGATGTTATCACAGTAGGTGGCTACCTAAAGCCTTCCTGCTAATATACCTCTTGGGCACAGCAGGCATTATTCTGCCCTGTCAAAAATAGTTTCAGGCTTCAGACTGGCCTATAACAGTGGGTACAAAAATCTGCTTATGATGGTTTCTGGTTGAGCTGTTAACCAGAAACTTCTGGTTAGCTATTAGGATTATAGATGAGTTAACTCATAGTGATTTTTGCAAAGAGTAGTAGAGTCAGCTTGCCCAATAAACCCCTATACTGTAGTGTTTCTCCACTTGCTATGGTTATGTCTCTGAAAACCACCATGGGAAAAGAATTTATAGTTGACAAACTTAGAACTTTGTGGGGAAAAGTAGAGTCAGGAACCAAAGGTCAGATGTGAGTCTGTAAAAGCTCTTCGAAACGTTTTTTGGATGTTAGTAAAAGGAAATGTTAAAGATGGCTCATCAAATACAAGGAACGTCAATGTCTTATACAGGTCGTAAGCTAGAAATAGTCAAAATAGTTCTGTACAATTTCTATCTATCATCCCTTAATCACTAGAGCATTTTCAGGAACTCTCTCCTCCTGTATTTGATCTTTATTTGTATTATTTGTTTTTTATTTTTCATGTTTATTTATTTATCTTGAGCGAGAGAGAGAGAGCAGGGGAGGGGCAGAGAGGGAGAGAGAGAATCTCAAGCAGGCCCTGCACTGTCAGCACAGAGCCTGATGTGGGGCTCAATCTCATGAACTGTCAGATCATGACCTGAGTGGAAATCAAGAGTCAGACGCTTAACCAAGTGAGCTACCCAGGCGACCCTGCTTTATTTTTTTTTTTTAATTTTTGATGTTTATTTATTTTGGGGGGGGGAGGGGCAGAGAGAGAGGAGAGAGAGAATCCCAAGCAGGTTCTGCACCATCAGCACAGAGCCCCATGTAGGGCTGGATCTCATGAACCATAAGATCATGAGCTGAGCCAAAGTCAAGAGTTGCACGCTTAACCGACTGAGCCACCCAGGCGTCCCTGTATTATTTATTTTTAAAGTAACACTCTTGTGGGGCGCCTGGCTGGCTCAGTCAGTAGAGCATGCAACTCTTGATCTTGGGGTCATGAGTCTGAGCTTCACATTGGGGGTAGAGTTTACTTAATAAAAAAAATTAAAGTAATATTCTTGTAACAATTTAATTATATAGAAATGCTATAAAGTGAAAAGCAAAAGTTGCTCAAATTCCCGCTCAGATCATCAATCAGTATTCATGGGAGGATATTCGGACTGTTTTCCATTGTGGCTTTTTTGTTTTTAGGCTTATTTTTTAGGTGCCTGGTTTTTATAGCTATGGTGATTGCAAGGTGGGTTTGAAGACTCCTGTGAAGCTGGGGAGAAGGGGATGGGAATAGTCCAAGTTAAAAAGCCATAAACCCTCCGTTGTTACTGAGATTCAGCTGTTTTTCTCAAATCAAAGCTCCTCAGGTTGTTGCAAGCCTTGGGTTAATATCCGGAGTTCTGAACACTATGACTTTGACAGTTTCATTGCTTTTCTGGAGGAGCAGGTTCACGAACGTCCTCGTGCTGCCATTCCAGACTTCCTCTCACCGCGAGCCAAGCCTGATGCACTTCTCTCTTTTTAAAAAATATGGGGGCCACTTGGCAAGGAACTGTGGACAGCCTCTAGAAGCTGAGAGTGACCCCCAGCTGACAGCAAGAATGTCCTGAACCCCCGAGGAGAGGAATTCCGTTAACAACCAGTGAGCTTGCAGGAGGGTCCCGACCTTCAGATGAAAAAGTGCAGACTGGTTTGGACCCAAAGCAGAGGAGCCAGCTCACCCGCTCCCAGACTCCTGACCTCTGTCCTTTTCATCCTTGACCTGCCCCCTTCCCCTGTCAAGGCCCCAATTCAGAACCAATACCATTAATCCAGAATATTTAAGGGGCTTTGCAATAATGGGGCTAGTTTCCCCAAATATATTCTATGACCCATGCAAACCAGAAGTCTTTCATTCTTGGTACTTTCTGGGAGGGGCCAGACGGCAAGGAAAGAACTCTTTCTTCAAAGCAGTGCTTCCGACGCGCCCCCCCCCCCCCAGGATACTAATAGCCGCCCGTAACTTACAGAGGCCTGGAGAAATTACTCTGGTTAAGGGGGCTTATTGTTCCCCAGCTTCACTCAGCTGTTACTTCACTTCAGGTTATTCCAAGAACCTGACACAGAGAGCTCTATGCAGTCCCTGTCCCCAGACACACTCTGCTTTGTGTGTTGAAATCTAACAGGAACACCTGAGACATCATGAGATGTACCTCAAATTCTTAAAACCCCAGCCATGGGTGGCTAGTCATAAGCCATTGGCCAGAATGAGAGGGCTCACGCAGCAGCCCTGAATGCAAGACACACTACCCGGCAGAAGGACCTCAGGCACATTCAGACCTTGCCAGCCTTCTTTCTTACGTCTCTGGTTGAAGACGTGCATGGACTCGAGTTTGGAAATGTTCGCAACAGTCTCTTAACAGAAGTCATTCACCCCTAGCAGATTATGCCCCAAGTGCTTCAAGTCGTTTCAAAACGTAGTGGGCTCCTGCCCGATCCATCAACCCCACATCCCCTTCCTGCGCTCCTGCCCGATGGGTTCTGAGAGTCCTGAGGTGACTCAGACCAAGCCTGGGAGGAGGGAAGAAGGTTCTAGGGTTTGTTTTCCTCCCTCCTCACCTCCATCTGCTGGTAGACTGTTGCAGTTCAGGTGTGTATGGAGAGTGAGTCCAGTTAAATATACACTACCAGCCTGTTGGTGGCAACAGGGTACCAGGACTTTATAGAGGGAGCCATTCTTGCAGTCCTGGGTCAGGACGCACCATACCATAGCCTCCATGAAGCCCTACTCTTTGTTTTACCCAGGCCAGGGGGGCCCAAGACAAGGGCTACATTAAGCATTCCCAGCCTCATGGGAGTGCTTCAGGGATCAGAAATAAAAAATCTAAAGCTTTCTTTTTAAGAATATTCTGTGTATCCACTGTGATTTAAAGTGGCCTTGGGGCACCTAGATGACTCAGTCCCTTAGGTGTTCAACTCCTGATTTCGAATCAGGTCACAATCTCACGGTTTGTGGGTTTGAGCCCCGTGCCAGGCTCTGTGCTGACCGCATGGAGCCTGCTTGGGATTCTGTCTCTCTCCCTCTTTCTCTAAATAAAATAAAATAAAATAAAATAAAATGTTCTTTAGAAGGAACAGGGCTGAAATGTCTGTTGTCGGTGGCAAGCATTCTGCCTGACAGCCTTGGCAGAAGCAGAAGCAACCGGTGATCACGTGGCCAAGCAACTGGATAGCAGACTCCCCATGGCTCATCCCAGAACCTGCCAGAAACTGGAATCTTAGTCTTGAACTCCAACCTACCTGGGGACACCCTGATGCCAAATGTCTACCTTCTTAGGCCTTTTCCCATTAGACTGCCCGACTCATCAAAGACAGTTTCTAGCAGGGACTGGGATGAGGAATGTGTTGGGAGGGGGGAGTAAGGGGGGGATATTCTTGAACCCAGCTCTGGAGGAACTTGGTGTTAGGTAAGAAAGTAAGTTACAGATTTAGTTTCAAGGACATGGGACAAGGGCCCTGTTATCACCACCAGGCGGAAGGCTGGGGCTCGGTGCAGAAACAAAGCATCAGCCTGGCCTCTGGGACCCAATGAGAAATCTGCCACAGGGTGCAATTGACGAGAGTGGTGCAGAAATGTCTAGGCTGAAGGTCAGGCAACCTGGTCACCCACCTGGGCTCTCCTGCCTGCTAGTTGTACAGCTTTGTGCACATCATTGTGAGCCTTCTCTGGTTCATTTGTAAAATAAGGAAGTTCACTTGCAGACTCTCTGCAGCATCAAGCTATCACATGCTTTTCAAATTGTAATGTGGGGGCCTCAGAGTCACAAGCCCCCAAGTGGTGCTGTCGCTACTGGTCCCTAGACCACACTGGAGTAGTGGGCCAGCATAGAGGACCACAGAGTGGCTCAGGGCTGGTGTGGGTAGAAGGCCAGAGGCAGAACTCTAGTTACCAGCCCCCAAGCTTCAGCCAGAGCAGCTCGCCTTTGATTTGATTTGCATATTAGGGTTCCACTTTTAACATCTTATTTGAAAAATAAAAGGGGTCTTTTTGTTTATTTTTTAAGCTCATTTATTTATTTTGAGAAAGAGGGGAGGGGGAAGGGGCAGAGAGAGAGAATCCTAAGCAGTTTCCATGCTGTCAGCACGGAGCCCGATGTGGGGCTTGACCTGAGCCAAAACCAGGAATCGTAGGCGAAACCCACTGAGCCACCCAGATGCCTCTGTTTATTTTTTTAAAGAGCCTGGAAACGATTGGATTACAGCCCTTTGGGGGGGGGCAGGGCTATTTTAACCTACTTTTATTCTGGAAAATTTCAAACACACACCAAATTCAAAAGGGAAGTATAACAAACTCGCATGTACCCACTACCCAGCCTCATCAAGTACCACCATTCTGTCAATCCTGCTTCAAATCCAACTGATAAGAACTTTAAAAACCAGGGCAGCCTCTCTGTTCTGGTGTCTGGTGGCCAGCTCTGTTAAATGAAACAACTTCTACGGTGGCGGACTGGACACTCATTCATGCTATAGGAGAATGAGTTTAGACAACACGAGCTGTAGCGTCTTAAGGACACTCTCCAGAATTAAACAGCCACCTTACACAGCCAAAAGGCAAAGACCGAGAACACCAAGAAGTGGCCTCAGAACACAACATCCAATGTTTGCCGTGTTTGGCCAGCCACAGATTTAGGAATTCAAAGAGGTCTTTGACGTGATTGATCCGAACACAGATGGCTTCATCAAGGATAATTTGCGTGATATGCTTCTTCTCTAGGAAGAATCCAACTGAGGCATACCTCGATGCCATGATGAATGATGCCCCAGGGCCCGTAAATTTCACTTCACTCCTCATGATGTTTGGTGAGAAGTTGGATGGCACAGATCCAGAAGATATCAGAAACGCTTCTGCTTGCTTTGATGAAAAAGCAACAAACACGATTTGAGAACATTATCTGAGAGCTGTTGACAACAACGGGAGATTGGTCTCCCGACAAGGAAGTACATAAGCTGTACAGAGGCTACTGACAAACAGGGAAATTTCAATGAGCATCTTTAAACATGAAGCAATAGAAAAAGATCATTGAAAGAACTTCAGATAGAAACTTCCAATTTCTGTGTCTTACTCTGTTATGTTTCCCAGACACTTGCTCCCACCCTCATAAGAACGTGATGGATGCGACTTAGTTTCACAACTTTGCCTTTTTATTAATTAATTTTTTCATTTAAATCCAAGTTAGTTAACATTTAGTGTAATAATGATTTCAGGAATACAATTTAGTGATTCATCACTTACATGTAACACCCAGCGCTCATCCCAACAAGTGCCCTCTTTAATGCCCATCACCCATCTAGTCCACCGCCCCCCCCCAATATCCCACCAGCAACCCTCAGTTTGTTTTCTGTACTTAAGAGTCTCTTATGGGGTGCCTGGGTGGCTCAGTCGGTTGAGCATCCAACTTCGGCTCAGGTCATGATCTCACAGTTCGTGAGTTCGAGCCCCGCGTCGGGCTCTGTGTGGACAGCTCAGAGCCTGGAGCCTGCTTCAGATTCTGTGTCTCCCTCTCTCTCTGCCCCTCCCCTGCTCATGCTCTGTCTCTCTCTGTCTCAAAAATAAATAAAACATTAAAAAATTAAAAAAGGAGTCTCTTATGATTTGTCTCCCTCTTGTTTTTGTCTTATTTTTCCTTCCCTTCCCGTATGTTCATCTATTTTATTTCTTAAATTCCACATATGAGTGAAATCATATGATATTTGTCTTTCTCTGACTGGCTTATTTCACTTAGCATAAAACCCTCCAGTTCCATCCATGTTGCTACAAATGGCAAGATTTCATTCTTTTTGATCGCCAAGTAATATTCCATCGTATATACCACATCTTTATCCATTCATCAGTCGATGGATATTTGGGCTCTTTCCATACTTTGGCTATTGTTGATAGTGCATTGGGGTGCATGTGCCCCTTAGAATCAGCATTTTTGTATCTTTTGGATAAATACCTGGTAGTGCAATTGCTGGATCATAGGGTAATTCTATTTTTAATTTTTTGAGGAACCTCCATACTGTTTTCCAGAGTTTATTCAAGATCTTTCTTCCACTTAGCACTTGTATAATGAGACTGGAAAGGGAGGTGAGGTTGTAAGTTGTACTGAAAAAGAGATTGCAAATAAAAATCAACAAATCAACAAATATGAAAGCACAGGAAAACCTATCTGTATTTCTGGTTTTGCTGGATTTTTATGTTTTTATATACTGAAAACGATCTTTTGAAATAAAGATTATTCTGACTCAAATAGAATGTAATGGCAAGTTAAACAAATGGGTGGTAGTTGGGGATAGTCTTTGTTTGGGGGGGTTCCAACTTCATATAATTCATACTTCATGGTAAAATTGATTTTTCACATATGTGGGACATTGTCCTTCAAAACTTTTAAGTACACTTTCACATTATCATGCAGTGAAAACTAGTTATGCCTTTGTGTTTTTTTCATGCTTCTAATAAGTCAGATGTCTGAACTACTGGATGATAAATATGGAATGTATCTGAGAAAACATTCAACATTTTATTAATCTAAGATTCTAAGAAGTGGCAAAATTCTGAACATTTACTATGTGTAAGGAAATGTACATACACAATTTTTAAAATTTTTTTTTCAGTGTTTATTTATTTTTGAGAGACAGAGTCAGAGCGTGAGTAGGGAAGGGGCAGAGAGAGAGGGAGACACAGAATTCAAAGCAGGCTCCAGGCTCTGAGTTGTCAGCATAGAGCCCGACACGGGGCTCAAACCCATGAACTGTGAGATCACAACCTGGGGCCGAAGTCAGATGCCCAACCAACTGAGCCACCCAGGTGCCCCATTGCACATACACAATTTTCATGGACTCTTCCTGACAACTTTGTAAGATAGATTTTTATTAGCTCCATATTTTAAATGAGGTACTTGTCTGTTATATATATATATATATATATATAGAGAGAGAGAGAGAGAGAGAGAGAGAGAAAACAAGCAGGGGGCGAGGCAGAGAGAGTATCTTAAGCAGACTTCACGCTCAGTACAGAGCCCAACATGAGGCTCAATCCCATGACCATGAAATCATGAACTGAGCCAAAATCAAAAGTTGGATGCTCAACCAACTGAGCCACCCAGATGCCCCTATTTCTTTTGTTTAAAGATTGTTTTTTAAGTTTTAAGTACGATCTACCCTCCAATGTGGGGCTCGAACTCATGACCCCAATGTCAAGAGTCACATGCTCCACTGGCTGAGCCAGCCAGGTGCTCATTAAATGGGCAACTCATTTAAATGAGTCCTGAGTAGTTGAATAATTGATCAGCATCACTATTAGTAAGTGAGAGTTGGAATTTCCACCTAGAGCACCTGACTCCAGAGCTTATGGTGTCTGAGTGCTACGCTGTCTCTATGAAAAGCCCCCAAACGCCAAGAAGTGTCAAGACATTTCCGCTACATTATAAATACGATTCGGTAGTCACTATAGAAACTTAACATAACTGGGGTAATTCTTTGAATAGAATTTCAGAAAATTCTATCCCAAGTAAAAAAAAAAAATAGAAGACCAAAGATGATAAGCACTACAATTGTATGTTGAAAGGAAGTGTATGTAGTGTAGTTTGAAAAACATATCGACAGGGGCGTCTGGGTGGCTCAGCCGGTTAAGCGTCCGACTTCAGTTCAGGTCATGATCTCGAGGTCCGTGAGTTTGAGCCCCGCGTCAGGCTCTGTGCTGACAGCTCAGAGCCTGGAGCCTGTTTCAGATTCTGTGTCTCCCTCTCTCTCTGACCCTCCCCTGTTCATGCTCTGTCTCTCTCTGTCTCAAAAATAAATAAATGTTAAAAAAAAATATCGACCAAGGTGCTATGAGCTTATTTAAAATCCTCAAGGCCAAGCAATGTGAGAAAAAGAAGAGAAACATTTGAAAAGGGGAAAAAATCCATTAAAGTTTCCCACTGTTGTTCAACATCTAGCCCCTCTTCTACAAGTGTTGCATTGGTATTTTATTTGCTTAAAGTCAATTCATTTGCATATTGTTTAGTATTTGTGCTTTATGGCGGGGTGCAGTGGTCACATCTCTGCTTACTTACTATTACTTAGTTTTTCTGGGCTTCTTTTTCCTCACCTCTCTTCTCTTGTGGTAGAGACAGTGCTCTGTAGTTCATCAAAGCTTTCACATTTATTATCCAAACTCACAGCCCAGGAGGTAAGTAGACTTAAGTCGAGCTGAAGTATAGATTAGCTGAAGCACTTAACCAAGATTCCTCAAGTACAAGAATCCATATCTGGTCCCCTTGTCCACTTACAAGCTTAAAGGCACCATGAAGTAGCATAATACCAGGTGGAGAATCATTGTGTGCCAGGATCCGTCCTAAGTGTTGGGAGTAAGTGGGAGGCAGGCCAGACAAGGACATGCCCCCCTGGGGTTCACATTCTCTAGCGAGAAACAGTCAATACGCAGGTGTGGCAGAGGGCGGTCAGCAAAGGCCTCTTTCAGATGTCATGTTAAGCGGAGGTCTGAATGACAAGAAGAGGGTCCCATGACATGACCAGGGTGAGGCTTTCCATTCAAAAGATTCAGCTCCTCCCAAGGCACATGTGGCAGGATCCCTGGCAGAGCGCAAGAGAACAGCAGAAGGACAGTATCTGCTGCGTGGCCTAAGTGCCAAATCATAGGACTTTAGGAAGGGGAAGAAACATGCTTTATGTCTCAAAAAAACCCAGACTTGCTGCTGTGTATGGAGCAGCTTCCAGAAGGCTGTTGCTGCCCCCCAAGCAAGACATGAGGGCAACTTGGACTCAGGAAACGCTTTGGGACATGCCTATAAAATGCCTTTCCTTGTCTGACCCATTTCTGTCCCTTTATGCTTTGTTACCATCTTTCTGGCATAATTTTCACTGCCTTTATTCTATTGCTTTGCTTCAAGCCAGATTTGAAAGATTGAGAGGGAAGAAGCTTTCGAGATTGAAAACAAAAACAACTTAATTGTTTTTTGAATGCCTTATGTTTACCTGACATAAGCTGTTCCATTTCCCCTATATTGCCTACAAAGAACATTGTGGAATCACGTACTACGCAGTGCCTAGGCCAGGGGCTTTATCCTCCTTAGTGTCCAATAAATATTATTAGTGATGATGATGAAATCAAAGCAACCCAAACCAAATGTAAAGCAACAACAAAGAAACATAAAGACTATCTTTGGTTGCAAAAATGCTGGGCTTCCAAATTCTTCCCACTCCAAATGAGTCGGGCTGCAGAGCTTCCCTGGCTGGGCTGAACACCAAAGCGGGGAACAAGTGGGCCCAGTTTGGAGAGCTCTCAGGAAGCAGGGACAGGAAACTGCGCAAAGCATTACAAGGCCTGCTTCTCCCTGGCAAGGGAAAAGGCGAAGTCACAGGAAGGAATGGAGTGGGGGCAGGAATGTGGCCAGGCTCTTACCCTTCAGTTCTCCCAGAGGCACTGGTGAGAGAGATGAGAAATGGCCCCAAGAGTCTTGCTGCTGTGGCTGCTAGGACTCAGGACGTTTCCAGCAAAGCTGGGAGCCAGCAGAGGAAAGCTGGGAGCTTCGGGGATCTCACTGCGGACTGAAGCTGCAATACAGCCATCAAAGGCACGGATGGCTGTCTTTTCCAAAGCTGGAAACATGTGGATGGATGGAATCCCCTCTGTTTTATGTTTTCCTGTCTCTCCTTGTCCACGTCTGCTCCCCGCCCCCACGCGTCTGAGTGCTGGCGGAGGAGACGTAATGGACAAGGTGTAGACAAGGCAGAAGGAAGGAGTTGTTTCCGTGGGCCGGTGCGCTGTGGGTGGTGCTCCTGGCGTGCAGGATGCCACAACAGCAGCCGTGACCCGTGGGGCCCTCCCTATGTGCCAGGCACCTGCCAGCGCCGCGGCATCTGGTCCCCATGACAACCTGTGAGGAGGATGTTGCACATGCAAATTTTATCAGTCAGGATGCCAGGGCTGGTGGGGGGGGGGGAGCGAGTGCTGTTCCCACGGCCCCTGTGAAGGGGCACGGCAGCTTTATCTAATGACAAAGTTTGTGGCCTTGACACAATGCTGCCTTTTGGCATCCCTGAGACTGAACAGCTTGGATGACTAGCTACGAATAAGGCTAATAGCTGATAAAGACTAGTCCTCATTCACTGACCCCTTCCACGAGGCAGGCACCGGGGCTCAGTGTTTAGTCGTTGATGCGTATTATTTCACGGATTCCGCACTGAACCTCTGAATTATGAATCCTTGTGTAGATGAAGGAAGTGAAGGTCAGAGAGTGAGGGGCCGGGCCATACTCATACCCTGAAGACGTTACCTCTTCCAAACCCGCTCACAACCTGAAGAGCCAGGGTTCAGGGTTCAGACCCATCCGGCTGCCCCCTCCCAACCCTGCTGGAGCCACACTGCGCCTGGTGTCCACATGGGACTGACCATCTCTCAATGTCAATGATGTTCTGAAAAGACCCTGAAGACGTGGGGGTGTTCTGCTCCCCACACCGTGTTTGAGAATCACGGTTGTAGCGTGCATGCAGTCGGAAGCACATAATCCGTTTGTGGATTCTTATTTTCTCAAGATCATGCACCTCGTGTAACTCGAATACCTATGTATCTCGTCCATATGGTGTATTCATTTACAGGAAGCTAATTCTGTCAAGGCTGGACGAAATGCTCTTGGCCGCAGCCCTATTCTGGCTTGTGCTAACAGAGCAGCGCCATCTACTGGTGACTGCCTTGAACTACATCAGAAAGCCCTTGGGGTGTTGCTATGGCCTTCCTCCAGAGGGACAGTCAGGGTGCATGGCAGATTTTGGTCAGGGGAAGGGAAGAGAGGTCTCGGGACACAGGAAGGGCGTGGGGTACGTGGGTGTCAGTGTGAGGCTGCAGAGCGTCTGCCTTAGCCATTGCACTGGGATTCCCAGGGTGATGTGGTCTGACTTTTCATTGAATTTGACATGGGGGAAAGCACCCCCAGCAGTGTAGCTAAGAACGGAAGTACCCCGCAGGTGGCATTTATTACGGTTTGGTCTCTTATATGTATGTCCTGACTTTGAGCTAATTTTTGTATATGATGTGAGGTAAGGGTCAAGTTTCGTTTTTACAGATGAGCTCTTCCAGTACTATTTGTGAAAAATATCTTTTCTCTATAGGATTGCCTTGACACCCCTGTCAAAACTCACTTGTCCATAGAGTTATGAGTATATTGTGAATTCGGTGTTCTGTTCATTGAGCTCTATCTTTCTGGATGATTGCTGTTCTACACTAAGCCTTGAAACTAGGTAGTGAGGGGGTGCCTGGGTGGCTCAGTCAGTTAAGCGACTGACTCTTGATTTCGGCTCAGGTCATGATCTCACGGCTCATGAATTCAAGCCCCTGCATCAGGCTCTGCAGTGACAGTGTAAAGCCTGCTTGGGATTCTCTCTCTCCCTCTCTTTCTGTTCCTCCCTGCTTGTGCTCTCTCTCTCTCTCTCAAGAGAAATGAACTTAAAAAGAAATTTTTTTAAAGAAACTAGGCGGTGAAAGTCCTGCAACTCTGATCTTTTTCAAGATCATTTGGCTGTCCTAAGTCTTCTGCATTTCTGTATAAGTGTTGGAATCACCTTAGTAATTTCTTTAAAAAGTCCTGCTATGCCAGGTCGTCTGGGCGGCTCAGTCGGTTAGGCATCTGCTCTGGGTTTCAGCTCAGGTCATGATCTCACAGTTCGTGAGTTTGAGTCCTGAGTGGGGCTCTGTGCTGACAGTGCTCGGAATTCTCTCTCTCTCCCCCTCTCTCTCTGCCCCTCCCCTGATCTCTCTCAAAATAAATACACTTAAAAAAAAGTTCTGCTATGACTTTAGTGGAAATTCAATGAATCTATACATCACTTACATTGTGTAGACAGCAATACGCAGTACTCAAATCTGTGGGTATGGTATAGTTTTGCGTTTATGTGTGTTCTTTAATTTCTTCTGCAGTTTTCAGGGTACAGGCCTCGCATAGCTTTTGTCAAATTCATCCCTAAGTACTAATCTTTCTACAAAGATACACAAATGGCCAAAAGCACATGAAAAGATGCTCAACAGCCTTAGTCATTAGGGAATTACAACTTAAAATGACTACTTCACACCCACTAGGAGGACCATAATTTAAAAAAAGAAAATAATAAGTATGGGAGAGGATGTGGAAAAATTAGAACCATCATATGTGAGTAGTGAGAATATACAACGGTGCAGCCTCCATGTGAACCCGTCTGGCGGTTCCTCAATAAGTCAAACATAGAATGACCGTGTGATCCAGGAATTTCACTCCTAGATATGCACCCTCCAATTCAGAATCAGGTGTTCAAACAGAACTTGTACCTGAACGTTCATAGCAGCACTTTTCATAAGAGCCAAAAGGTAGAAACAACACAAATGTCCATCAACACGTGAACGGATAAACAAAGTGGTGTAGACACACGATGGAATATTATTCACCCCTGAAAAGGAACAGAGGACTGACACGTGTAACAATGTGGAGGAACCTCCAGAACATTATGCTACGTTAAGAAACCAGACATAAAAGGTCACCACTTGTATGATTCCATTTTTATAAAATATCCAGAAGAGGCATATACACAGACACATACAGCATATTTTTGGTAGTCAAGGGCTGGGGTAGGGAGGGAACGGGGAGTGATAGCTTAACGCGTATGGTGTTTCCATTTTGGGGTGAGGAAAATGTTCTGGAACTTGATACGGTGACAGTTGCACAACATTGTGAATGTACTTCATGCCACTGAATTGTATATTTTAAAATGGTTACAATGGTAAATGTGACATGCACTGTTGATATTATATGTATTTTGTCCACATGCATTTGTAATTTTTTACATATTATTTGTATTTTGCCAGTATTAACTAATCAATGGATCATAAATGTAGGGATTTGTTTACAGTCTCTCAATCTGTTCTGCTTATTTATGCACTTACTGTTTCATCAATACCACACTGTCTTTATTACTGTGGTTTAAAATAAGTTTTGAGGGGGGCGCCTGGATGGCTCGGTCAGTTAAGCGTCCGACTTCAGCTCAGGTCATGATCTTACAGTTCCTGGGTTCAAGCCCCATGCTGGGTTCTGTGCTGACTAGTCAGAGCCTGGAGCCTGCTTTGAGTTCTGTGTCTGCCTCGCTCCCTGCCTGCTCACGCTCTGTCGCTCTCTCTCTCCCTCAAAAATGAATTATCATTAAAAAAAAAAATAAAATCAGTTCTGAGAAGAGATCATGATCAGAGCCAAAATCAAGAGTTGGCCACTTAACCGACCGAGTCACCCAGGCGCCCCAGGTTATTTTCTCAATTTCATGTTTTGAGTTTTTGTTGCTAGTATATAGAAATACAATTGCTCTCTTAATATTGATCTTGTGTCCTGTGGCCTTGCCAAATGTTTATGGATCTGGTAGCTTTTTTCTCTGCATGCATTTCTTGGGATTTTCTCCATATAGGATCATCCGTGAATAAAGATAGCTTTATTTTGTCCTTTCCAATCAGAATGGTTTTATTCTGGTGGGACGGGGAGATTATTCCACTGGCCAGAACCTCCAGTTTATGTGGAGTTGAGATGGCAAAAGTGGACATCCTGCACTTTCCCATATGAAGGAAAACCTTCATTGTTTTTTACATTTATTTATTTATTTTGAGAGAGAGAGAGAGAGAGAGAGAGACCAGGGGAGGGGCACAGAGAGAGATTGGGAGAGAGAGAATCCCATGCAGTCTCCAAGCTGTCAGCGCGGAGCCTGACTTGGGGCTTGATCTCACCGACCTGGAGTGAGACCCTGATTCTAAACCAAGAGTTGGATGCTTAACTGACCGAGCCACGCAGGCACCCCAAAACTTTCATTCTTTCACCATTCAGTATTGTGCATATGATTATGTAGGTATTCTTTAGTAGGCCGAGGAAATTCCTTTCTATACCAAATTTGTTGAAAATTTTTATCATGTATGGGTGTTGGATCTTGTCAAATCTGCTTTCTGCACCTATTGCAATGGTCATGTTTCCCTCCTTCCTGTATTAATATGGACTATAACATTAATTCATTTTAAGATGTTAAACCCACGTTGCATTCCAGGGAAAAATCTCACTTGGTCATGGTGTATATCTCTAGGGTGTTTGGACCAGGCCTTGCCTGGTCTCCCTACTTACCATTCACACAGGGTGTTGTCCATGAGGCAGAGAAAACAGAATCACGGTGTTGGGGCTGTGGAACCGCCAGCACTTTATAGGGCTGTAGCCTTGCCCACAAGCCTTCCACGACAGGCTCTCATCTTCCCAAAGGCTGCACACAGGAGCCCCTCGTCGCCCTAAACACACTCAGGGGCACACCCCGGCCCATTTCTCTATGGCCGCCATGTTTGCTGTGTCAACAGTGACATCCTTGTGCTCCACCTCTTAGTGGCTACAGGAGTTCCCATTGGCTGGATGGTGCTGGGGGCGGACCCTACGCGAGGAGCCTCAGGGGCACCCAGCTTGGGGCACGTGCCTGGTCCTGGGATGGCAGCAGTGTTCTGAGGTGGGTCCGGAGTAGGACGCGTGGTGCTGAAAGGCTGCTGTGAACTTAGGGCAACCATGAGGCCGAGGCTTCGAGAGAGGCAGGATGTGTGCTTTGTTTTGTGTGGCTGGCCATGCAGCTGGTGGAGACGATGGGGCCTTGCTCAGGCTTGAGACCAGGTCTGTGGTCTTCTTCCACAGGAGGGTGGACTATGCGGAAGGGGACTGCCTGAGGCAGTCCGGTGCCCTGGCAGGGACTATCTCAGTTCCTTTGTCCCCCATGTAAGGATCCTCTCTAGAGGGGCTCCCTTACCCCTGGTCCAGGCTGCAAGGGTGGGTTTGGCTTGTGTGCATGAGGGGTATGTTCCCAAGTCCGCCACAGCTGGGCCTGCATCCACCTAAGCCCCAAATGCTTCTGTCACACCTAAACGGAAAAGATGCTGGCAGAGAAGCCCGTGGGGGGAGGCTCCACTCCCCTGCACCCCTCAGAGCTCTTGTAGCAGATTCCCGTCCCTAGTTCGGGCATGCTGAGGCTCCCTGACTTGAGATTGCATTTCATCTTGTTTCCCAAACACGCATGTATTTGAAACCAAACACGCGTGTATCTGAAGCCAGGTGGCCAAGTCCTATGTCTGTCGCTGGTCTGCGGCCAGGGGCCACATGTAACTTGCTCCCCTCTGTGTCCTGAACTCCAGCCCCAGGGTCGGCCCTCAGTGGATGACTCAGGGGACCCCGGTGCAGGCGTCCCTGTGTTGCTGGGCACCCGTGAAACCTGAGAGGGCGTGCCGGGGTGGCAGGCATCCCTGCTCCGAAGTGCGTTCATTGGCCGAGCTGAGCGCTTGTGTGTGCCAAGCACTGGGCTCGGGGCCTTAGGGGGCATTCGTGCCATTTGATCCTCGGAAAGCCCTCACGAGGGAAGTCAGAGTATTGTCCCATCCGCTTTACAGACGGGGCAGGGAGACGCGAGCAGGGGAGAGCGGGGGCCCTGGTTGTTCTCCCCTAGGCCCGGAGGCCCAGCAGCCACCCCCTGACGTGTGTGCCCTGGCTCGGAGGCACTTCCTTCCACGGGGTGTGTGTTTGGTCAGCGTCATCCTCCCAGCTGGGACCCGGCCTTCCTGGTGCCTGGATGTCATGCAGCTTCTCTGCCCACAGAGCGTGAGCCCTGCAGAGTGGTGGAGTCTCAGCTGAGTCGGCCACAGAAGCCTGTGGCTTAGCCCTTTTCTCTCCCTTTCCTGCATTGGAGGGCAGGGCACCGAGGGTAGGCTGGGGGGACTGCAAGCCTGTGCAGAAAGGGTACAAAGGTGGCACCGGAAGCCAAGGCCGGTGTGAGGAGCTGCCCGGCAGTGTCACAGTGCACACAGCGTGACTCTGCAAAGAAGCCAATAGACCTGACGGAGGATATGGCGGGAGCGCTCCCCAGGTCGGAAGCCAGCTGCAAACACAGAGAGGTGGAGAGAGAGGGAATGCTGGGGTGACCCCTGGGCCCCGGACCGGAACTGGAGGTATTGTGTAATCTCCTGGTTTTCAGTAGAGATAGGAATAAGTCTTTTAAACTCTCCACTCAAATTTATCCAAAAAAGGGAACCATAGAACCCTGAGAAATGGCGGAAGAAATGGCCTTTCCAATGTCCAGCCAAACAAATCAAACAACCACACATTGAACATGACAAAGAGAGGCTGTTGATACTGACAGAGCATATGTGTCAGGACGATGTACAGTCCAAGCCACATGCCCAGAACAACCACCACAGTGAGCTCTGGGGAGGAGGACGAGAGAACAACCTGACATGTGAGCCCTGCGCTGGGGGCAGGCAGGTGTCGAGCACCAGGGAACTCACACGCCAGAATTGTCTTGGCGCCTGCAGAGGGGGACATGTCCACATACGCACTTGCCAGAGTCCCAAGGGTTGTCGTGAGGCCTTCACTTGGTTTGGCCACAGATAACGTCCAGGGAGGCCTAGCAACACCTCAGTCATGGAAGGCTATGATCCAGGAACACCTCCCAGGAGGGGACAGTGGGTGCAACGGGCACTCCAAGGACAGGGGAGGAAGTGAAGAGCCTCCGATTACCCGGCTCAAGCTCGAGGGTCAACCAGGGACCACATCCTCACCATGACCTCCTCGAAAGACGGCCATGGGAATGATGGGAAGATTAGGGGGACAAAGCATCCAGCATGGAACCTGGTGCCGGGCAGGTTCTCGCAAACTGTCACATGGCAGTCGCCTTCACATGCTTTCTTCTATTCATAGTGACAAGGGTGGTCCAGGTGAGACCTGAGGTCAAATGTTGAATAGCCAAGAACCCGATGAAAGCTCAGAGCCACCATGAAGGATCTCTACTGATGATGCATGAGTACATGTGGCCAGATTGGGGCCAAGCAGTAAACCAGAAGAGCTGGGCTCAGGGGGAAAACAGTAACCAGAGAAGAAGCACTCTCCCAACTCAGCCCTTCGGGGAGACCACTGCCCTGCGGTGGGTTCGGCGCCTGGAGCCTCCTGGGACCTAACCCTAACCCTAACCCCACACCGAACGGGGACCCTCCACCGAAACCTAAGCCGGCCTCGAACCCTAAGCCTGCACTTGAGCCGCCTTGCCGCATGCGCCCTCACTTCAGCCCTCGAGGGAGATCACGAGACCGGAGTCGCTTCGGCCCTGGCGACGTCCCTGGACCGAACCCTAACCCTAGCTAAGGCTCTCTCCCCAAGAGGACCCAGTGCCAACGTGTGACAACGCCACGCGCCTGGCGTCCGGAAGAGGTGCAGGCTGACTCGGCATGGAACCTGGAAGCTCACCATGCCGTTACCCAGGCCCGGCTGCAGCTGCCGAGAGGATTCCGGAGGCCTCCTCGACCAGGGGCCCAATCACGTGTGTGGCCTTGGCAGCCAAAGACGGATCCTGACCGGCAGGCTCCCTTGTGCCCTCAACTCAGCCCTTCGGGGAGACCACGGCCCTGCTGTGGGTTCGGCGCCTGGAGCCTCCTGGGACCTAACCCTAACCCTAACCGTACCCCGAACAGGGACCCTCCACCGCAACCTCAGCCTGCCTCGAACCCTAACCCTGCAAGTGAGCCGCCTTCGGGCATGGGCCCTCACTTCAGCCCTCGAGGGAGATCACGAGACTGGAGTCGATTCCGCCCTGGCGACGTCCCTGGACCAAACCCTAACCCTAGCTAAGGCTCCCTCCCCATGGGGACCCAATGCCAACGTCTGACAACACCACGCGCCTGGGGTCCAGAAGCGGTGCAGGCTGACTCGGCGTGGGACCTGGAAGCTCACCATGTGGTTTCCCCGCCTGTCTGCAGCTGAGCGAGAGGATTCCGGAGGCCTCCTCGAACAGGGGCCGATCGACGTCTGTGGCCTTGGCAGCCAAAGCCGGATCCTGACCGGCACCGTCCCTTGTGTCCTCAACTCAGCCCTTCGGGGAGACCACTGCCCTGCGGTGGGTTCGGCGCCTGGAGCCTCCTGGGACCTAACCCTAACCCTAACCCCACACCGAACGGGGACCCTCCACCGAAACCTAAGCCGGCCTCGAACCCTAAGCCTGCACTTGAGCCGCCTTGCCGCATGCGCCCTCACTTCAGCCCTCGAGGGAGATCACGAGACCGGAGTCGCTTCGGCCCTGGCGACGTCCCTGGACCGAACCCTAACCCTAGCTAAGGCTCTCTCCCCAAGAGGACCCAGTGCCAACGTGTGACAACGCCACGCGCCTGGCGTCCGGAAGAGGTGCAGGCTGACTCGGCATGGAACCTGGAAGCTCACCATGCCGTTACCCAGGCCCGGCTGCAGCTGCCGAGAGGATTCCGGAGGCCTCCTGGACCAGGGGCCCAATCACGTGTGTGGCCTTGGCAGCCAAAGACGGATCCTGACCGGCAGGCTCCCTTGTGCCCTCAACTCAGCCCTTCGGGGAGACCACGGCCCTGCTGTGGGTTCGGCGCCTGGAGCCTCCTGGGACCTAACCCTAACCCTAACCGTACCCCGAACGGGGACCCTCCACCGCAACCTAAGCCTGCCTCGAACCCTAACCCTGCAAGTGAGCCGCCTTCGGGCATGGGCCCTCACTTCAGCCCTCGAGGGAGATCACGAGACTGGAGTCGATTCCGCCCTGGCGACGTCCCTGGACCAAACCCTAACCCTAGCTAAGGCTCCCTCCCCATGGGGACCCAATGCCAACGTCTGACAACACCACGCGCCTGGGGTCCAGAAGCGGTGCAGGCTGACTCGGCATGGAACCTGGAAGCTCACCATGTGGTTTCCCAGGCCTGTCTGCAGCTGAGCGAGAGGATTCCGGAGGCCTCCTCGACCAGGGGCCCAATCGACGTCTGTGGCCTTGGCAGCCAAAGCCGGATCCTGACCGGCACCGTCCCTTGTGTCCTCAACTCAGCCCTTCGGGGAGACCCCTGCCCTGCGGTGGGTTCGGCGCCTGGAGCCTCCTGGGACCTAACCCTAACCCTAACCCCACCCCGAACGGGGACCCTCCACCGAAACCTAAGCCTGCCTCGAACCCTAAGCCTGCACTTGAGCCGCCTTGCCGCATGGGCCCTCACTTCAGCCCTCGAGGGAGATCACGAGACCGGAGTCGCTTCGGCCCTGGCGACGTCCCTGGACCGAACCCTAACCCTAGCTAAGGCTCTCTCCCCAAGAGGACCCAGTGCCAACGTGTGACAACACCACGCGCCTGGCGTCCGGAAGAGGTGCAGGCTGACTCGGCATGGAACCTGGAAGCTCACCATGCCGTTTCCCAGGCCCGTCTGCAGCTGCCGAGAGGATTCCGGAGGCCTCCTCGACCAGGGGCCGAATCACGTGTGTGGCCTTGGCAGCCAAAGACGGATCCTGACCGGCACCGTCCCTTGTGCCCTCAACTCAGCCCTTCGGGGAGACCACGGCCCTGCTGTGGGTTCGGCGCCTGGAGCCTCCTGGGACCTAACCCTAACCCTAACCGTACACCGAACGGGGACCCTCCACCGCAACCTCAGCCTGCCTCGAACCCTAACCCTGCAAGTGAGCCGCCTTCGGGCATGGGCCCTCACTTCAGCCCTCGAGGGAGATCACGAGACTGGAGTCGATTCGGCCCTGGCGACGTCCCTGGACCAAACCCTAACCCTAGCTAAGGCTCCCTCCCCATGGGGACCCAATGCCAACGTCTGACAACACCACGCGCCTGGGGTCCAGAAGCGGTGCAGGCTGACTCGGCATGGAACCTGGAAGCTCACCATGTGGTTCCCCAGGCCTGTCTGCAGCTGAGCGAGAGGATTCCGGAGGCCTCCTCGAACAGGGGCCCAATCGACGTCTGTGGCCTTGGCAGCCAAAGCCGGATCCTGACCGGCACCGTCCCTTGTGTCCTCAACTCAGCCCTTCGGGGAGACCCCTGCCCTGCGGTGGGTTCGGCGCCTGGAGCCTCCTGGGACCTAACCCTAACCCTAACCCCACACCGAACGGGGACCCTCCACCGAAACCTAAGCCGGCCTCGAACCCTAAGCCTGCACTTGAGCCGCCTTGCCGCATGCGCCCTCACTTCAGCCCTCGAGGGAGATCACGAGACCGGAGTCGCTTCGGCCCTGGCGACGTCCCTGGACCGAACCCTAACCCTAGCTAAGGCTCTCTCCCCAAGAGGACCCAGTGCCAACGTGTGACAACGCCACGCGCCTGGCGTCCGGAAGAGGTGCAGGCTGACTCGGCATGGAACCTGGAAGCTCACCATGCCGTTACCCAGGCCCGGCTGCAGCTGCCGAGAGGATTCCGGAGGCCTCCTCGACCAGGGGCCCAATCACGTGTGTGGCCTTGGCAGCCAAAGACGGATCCTGACCGGCAGGCTCCCTTGTGCCCTCAACTCAGCCCTTCGGGGAGACCACGGCCCTGCTGTGGGTTCGGCGCCTGGAGCCTCCTGGGACCTAACCCTAACCCTAACCGTACCCCGAACAGGGACCCTCCACCGCAACCTCAGCCTGCCTCGAACCCTAACCCTGCAAGTGAGCCGCCTTCGGGCATGGGCCCTCACTTCAGCCCTCGAGGGAGATCACGAGACTGGAGTCGATTCCGCCCTGGCGACGTCCCTGGACCAAACCCTAACCCTAGCTAAGGCTCCCTCCCCATGGGGACCCAATGCCAACGTCTGACAACACCACGCGCCTGGGGTCCAGAAGCGGTGCAGGCTGACTCGGCGTGGGACCTGGAAGCTCACCATGTGGTTTCCCCGCCTGTCTGCAGCTGAGCGAGAGGATTCCGGAGGCCTCCTCGAACAAGGGCCGATCGACGTCTGTGGCCTTGGCAGCCAAAGCCGGATCCTGACCGGCACCGTCCCTTGTGTCCTCAACTCAGCCCTTCGGGGAGACCCCTGCCCTGCGGTGGGTTCGGCGCCTGGAGCCTCCTGGGACCTAACCCTAACCCTAACCCCACACCGAACGGGGACCCTCCACCGAAACCTAAGCCGGCCTCGAACCCTAAGCCTGCACTTGAGCCGCCTTGCCGCATGCGCCCTCACTTCAGCCCTCGAGGGAGATCACGAGACCGGAGTCGCTTCGGCCCTGGCGACGTCCCTGGACCGAACCCTAACCCTAGCTAAGGCTCTCTCCCCAAGAGGACCCAGTGCCAACGTGTGACAACGCCACGCGCCTGGCGTCCGGAAGAGGTGCAGGCTGACTCGGCATGGAACCTGGAAGCTCACCATGCCGTTACCCAGGCCCGGCTGCAGCTGCCGAGAGGATTCCGGAGGCCTCCTGGACCAGGGGCCCAATCACGTGTGTGGCCTTGGCAGCCAAAGACGGATCCTGACCGGCAGGCTCCCTTGTGCCCTCAACTCAGCCCTTCGGGGAGACCACGGCCCTGCTGTGGGTTCGGCGCCTGGAGCCTCCTGGGACCTAACCCTAACCCTAACCGTACCCCGAACAGGGACCCTCCACCGCAACCTCAGCCTGCCTCGAACCCTAACCCTGCAAGTGAGCCGCCTTCGGGCATGGGCCCTCACTTCAGCCCTCGAGGGAGATCACGAGACTGGAGTCGATTCCGCCCTGGCGACGTCCCTGGACCAAACCCTAACCCTAGCTAAGGCTCCCTCCCCATGGGGACCCAATGCCAACGTCTGACAACACCACGCGCCTGGGGTCCAGAAGCGGTGCAGGCTGACTCGGCGTGGGACCTGGAAGCTCACCATGTGGTTTCCCCGCCTGTCTGCAGCTGAGCGAGAGGATTCCGGAGGCCTCCTCGAACAGGGGCCGATCGACGTCTGTGGCCTTGGCAGCCAAAGCCGGATCCTGACCGGCACCGTCCCTTGTGTCCTCAACTCAGCCCTTCGGGGAGACCCCTGCCCTGCGGTGGGTTCGGCGCCTGGAGCCTCCTGGGACCTAACCCTAACCCTAACCCCACACCGAACGGGGACCCTCCACCGAAACCTAAGCCGGCCTCGAACCCTAAGCCTGCACTTGAGCCGCCTTGCCGCATGCGCCCTCACTTCAGCCCTCGAGGGAGATCACGAGACCGGAGTCGCTTCGGCCCTGGCGACGTCCCTGGACCGAACCCTAACCCTAGCTAAGGCTCTCTCCCCAAGAGGACCCAGTGCCAACGTGTGACAACGCCACGCGCCTGGCGTCCGGAAGAGGTGCAGGCTGACTCGGCATGGAACCTGGAAGCTCACCATGCCGTTACCCAGGCCCGGCTGCAGCTGCCGAGAGGATTCCGGAGGCCTCCTCGACCAGGGGCCCAATCACGTGTGTGGCCTTGGCAGCCAAAGACGGATCCTGACCGGCAGGCTCCCTTGTGCCCTCAACTCAGCCCTTCGGGGAGACCACGGCCCTGCTGTGGGTTCGGCGCCTGGAGCCTCCTGGGACCTAACCCTAACCCTAACCGTACCCCGAACAGGGACCCTCCACCGCAACCTCAGCCTGCCTCGAACCCTAACCCTGCAAGTGAGCCGCCTTCGGGCATGGGCCCTCACTTCAGCCCTCGAGGGAGATCACGAGACTGGAGTCGATTCCGCCCTGGCGACGTCCCTGGACCAAACCCTAACCCTAGCTAAGGCTCCCTCCCCATGGGGACCCAATGCCAACGTCTGACAACACCACGCGCCTGGGGTCCAGAAGCGGTGCAGGCTGACTCGGCGTGGGACCTGGAAGCTCACCATGTGGTTTCCCCGCCTGTCTGCAGCTGAGCGAGAGGATTCCGGAGGCCTCCTCGAACAGGGGCCGATCGACGTCTGTGGCCTTGGCAGCCAAAGCCGGATCCTGACCGGCACCGTCCCTTGTGTCCTCAACTCAGCCCTTCGGGGAGACCCCTGCCCTGCGGTGGGTTCGGCGCCTGGAGCCTCCTGGGACCTAACCCTAACCCTAACCCCACACCGAACGGGGACCCTCCACCGAAACCTAAGCCGGCCTCGAACCCTAAGCCTGCACTTGAGCCGCCTTGCCGCATGCGCCCTCACTTCAGCCCTCGAGGGAGATCACGAGACCGGAGTCGCTTCGGCCCTGGCGACGTCCCTGGACCGAACCCTAACCCTAGCTAAGGCTCTCTCCCCAAGAGGACCCAGTGCCAACGTGTGACAACGCCACGCGCCTGGCGTCCGGAAGAGGTGCAGGCTGACTCGGCATGGAACCTGGAAGCTCACCATGCCGTTACCCAGGCCCGGCTGCAGCTGCCGAGAGGATTCCGGAGGCCTCCTCGACCAGGGGCCCAATCACGTGTGTGGCCTTGGCAGCCAAAGCCGGATCCTGACCGGCACCGTCCCTTGTGTCCTCAACTCAGCCCTTCGGGGAGACCCCTGCCCTGCGGTGGGTTCGGCGCCTGGAGCCTCCTGGGACCTAACCCTAACCCTAACCCCACACCGAACGGGGACCCTCCACCGAAACCTAAGCCGGCCTCGAACCCTAAGCCTGCACTTGAGCCGCCTTGCCGCATGCGCCCTCACTTCAGCCCTCGAGGGAGATCACGAGACCGGAGTCGCTTCGGCCCTGGCGACGTCCCTGGACCGAACCCTAACCCTAGCTAAGGCTCTCTCCCCAAGAGGACCCAGTGCCAACGTGTGACAACGCCACGCGCCTGGCGTCCGGAAGAGGTGCAGGCTGACTCGGCATGGAACCTGGAAGCTCACCATGCCGTTACCCAGGCCCGGCTGCAGCTGCCGAGAGGATTCCGGAGGCCTCCTGGACCAGGGGCCCAATCACGTGTGTGGCCTTGGCAGCCAAAGACGGATCCTGACCGGCAGGCTCCCTTGTGCCCTCAACTCAGCCCTTCGGGGAGACCACGGCCCTGCTGTGGGTTCGGCGCCTGGAGCCTCCTGGGACCTAACCCTAACCCTAACCGTACCCCGAACAGGGACCCTCCACCGCAACCTCAGCCTGCCTCGAACCCTAACCCTGCAAGTGAGCCGCCTTCGGGCATGGGCCCTCACTTCAGCCCTCGAGGGAGATCACGAGACTGGAGTCGATTCCGCCCTGGCGACGTCCCTGGACCAAACCCTAACCCTAGCTAAGGCTCCCTCCCCATGGGGACCCAATGCCAACGTCTGACAACACCACGCGCCTGGGGTCCAGAAGCGGTGCAGGCTGACTCGGCGTGGGACCTGGAAGCTCACCATGTGGTTTCCCCGCCTGTCTGCAGCTGAGCGAGAGGATTCCGGAGGCCTCCTCGAACAGGGGCCGATCGACGTCTGTGGCCTTGGCAGCCAAAGCCGGATCCTGACCGGCACCGTCCCTTGTGTCCTCAACTCAGCCCTTCGGGGAGACCCCTGCCCTGCGGTGGGTTCGGCGCCTGGAGCCTCCTGGGACCTAACCCTAACCCTAACCCCACACCGAACGGGGACCCTCCACCGAAACCTAAGCCGGCCTCGAACCCTAAGCCTGCACTTGAGCCGCCTTGCCGCATGCGCCCTCACTTCAGCCCTCGAGGGAGATCACGAGACCGGAGTCGCTTCGGCCCTGGCGACGTCCCTGGACCGAACCCTAACCCTAGCTAAGGCTCTCTCCCCAAGAGGACCCAGTGCCAACGTGTGACAACGCCACGCGCCTGGCGTCCGGAAGAGGTGCAGGCTGACTCGGCATGGAACCTGGAAGCTCACCATGCCGTTACCCAGGCCCGGCTGCAGCTGCCGAGAGGATTCCGGAGGCCTCCTGGACCAGGGGCCCAATCACGTGTGTGGCCTTGGCAGCCAAAGACGGATCCTGACCGGCAGGCTCCCTTGTGCCCTCAACTCAGCCCTTCGGGGAGACCACGGCCCTGCTGTGGGTTCGGCGCCTGGAGCCTCCTGGGACCTAACCCTAACCCTAACCGTACCCCGAACAGGGACCCTCCACCGCAACCTCAGCCTGCCTCGAACCCTAACCCTGCAAGTGAGCCGCCTTCGGGCATGGGCCCTCACTTCAGCCCTCGAGGGAGATCACGAGACTGGAGTCGATTCCGCCCTGGCGACGTCCCTGGACCAAACCCTAACCCTAGCTAAGGCTCCCTCCCCATGGGGACCCAATGCCAACGTCTGACAACACCACGCGCCTGGGGTCCAGAAGCGGTGCAGGCTGACTCGGCGTGGGACCTGGAAGCTCACCATGTGGTTTCCCCGCCTGTCTGCAGCTGAGCGAGAGGATTCCGGAGGCCTCCTCGAACAGGGGCCGATCGACGTCTGTGGCCTTGGCAGCCAAAGCCGGATCCTGACCGGCACCGTCCCTTGTGTCCTCAACTCAGCCCTTCGGGGAGACCCCTGCCCTGCGGTGGGTTCGGCGCCTGGAGCCTCCTGGGACCTAACCCTAACCCTAACCCCACACCGAACGGGGACCCTCCACCGAAACCTAAGCCGGCCTCGAACCCTAAGCCTGCACTTGAGCCGCCTTGCCGCATGCGCCCTCACTTCAGCCCTCGAGGGAGATCACGAGACCGGAGTCGCTTCGGCCCTGGCGACGTCCCTGGACCGAACCCTAACCCTAGCTAAGGCTCTCTCCCCAAGAGGACCCAGTGCCAACGTGTGACAACGCCACGCGCCTGGCGTCCGGAAGAGGTGCAGGCTGACTCGGCATGGAACCTGGAAGCTCACCATGCCGTTACCCAGGCCCGGCTGCAGCTGCCGAGAGGATTCCGGAGGCCTCCTGGACCAGGGGCCCAATCACGTGTGTGGCCTTGGCAGCCAAAGACGGATCCTGACCGGCAGGCTCCCTTGTGCCCTCAACTCAGCCCTTCGGGGAGACCACGGCCCTGCTGTGGGTTCGGCGCCTGGAGCCTCCTGGGACCTAACCCTAACCCTAACCGTACCCCGAACAGGGACCCTCCACCGCAACCTCAGCCTGCCTCGAACCCTAACCCTGCAAGTGAGCCGCCTTCGGGCATGGGCCCTCACTTCAGCCCTCGAGGGAGATCACGAGACTGGAGTCGATTCCGCCCTGGCGACGTCCCTGGACCAAACCCTAACCCTAGCTAAGGCTCCCTCCCCATGGGGACCCAATGCCAACGTCTGACAACACCACGCGCCTGGGGTCCAGAAGCGGTGCAGGCTGACTCGGCGTGGGACCTGGAAGCTCACCATGTGGTTTCCCCGCCTGTCTGCAGCTGAGCGAGAGGATTCCGGAGGCCTCCTCGAACAGGGGCCGATCGACGTCTGTGGCCTTGGCAGCCAAAGCCGGATCCTGACCGGCACCGTCCCTTGTGTCCTCAACTCAGCCCTTCGGGGAGACCCCTGCCCTGCGGTGGGTTCGGCGCCTGGAGCCTCCTGGGACCTAACCCTAACCCTAACCCCACACCGAACGGGGACCCTCCACCGAAACCTAAGCCGGCCTCGAACCCTAAGCCTGCACTTGAGCCGCCTTGCCGCATGCGCCCTCACTTCAGCCCTCGAGGGAGATCACGAGACCGGAGTCGCTTCGGCCCTGGCGACGTCCCTGGACCGAACCCTAACCCTAGCTAAGGCTCTCTCCCCAAGAGGACCCAGTGCCAACGTGTGACAACGCCACGCGCCTGGCGTCCGGAAGAGGTGCAGGCTGACTCGGCATGGAACCTGGAAGCTCACCATGCCGTTACCCAGGCCCGGCTGCAGCTGCCGAGAGGATTCCGGAGGCCTCCTGGACCAGGGGCCCAATCACGTGTGTGGCCTTGGCAGCCAAAGACGGATCCTGACCGGCAGGCTCCCTTGTGCCCTCAACTCAGCCCTTCGGGGAGACCACGGCCCTGCTGTGGGTTCGGCGCCTGGAGCCTCCTGGGACCTAACCCTAACCCTAACCGTACCCCGAACAGGGACCCTCCACCGCAACCTCAGCCTGCCTCGAACCCTAACCCTGCAAGTGAGCCGCCTTCGGGCATGGGCCCTCACTTCAGCCCTCGAGGGAGATCACGAGACTGGAGTCGATTCCGCCCTGGCGACGTCCCTGGACCAAACCCTAACCCTAGCTAAGGCTCCCTCCCCATGGGGACCCAATGCCAACGTCTGACAACACCACGCGCCTGGGGTCCAGAAGCGGTGCAGGCTGACTCGGCGTGGGACCTGGAAGCTCACCATGTGGTTTCCCCGCCTGTCTGCAGCTGAGCGAGAGGATTCCGGAGGCCTCCTCGAACAGGGGCCGATCGACGTCTGTGGCCTTGGCAGCCAAAGCCGGATCCTGACCGGCACCGTCCCTTGTGTCCTCAACTCAGCCCTTCGGGGAGACCCCTGCCCTGCGGTGGGTTCGGCGCCTGGAGCCTCCTGGGACCTAACCCTAACCCTAACCCCACACCGAACGGGGACCCTCCACCGAAACCTAAGCCGGCCTCGAACCCTAAGCCTGCACTTGAGCCGCCTTGCCGCATGCGCCCTCACTTCAGCCCTCGAGGGAGATCACGAGACCGGAGTCGCTTCGGCCCTGGCGACGTCCCTGGACCGAACCCTAACCCTAGCTAAGGCTCTCTCCCCAAGAGGACCCAGTGCCAACGTGTGACAACGCCACGCGCCTGGCGTCCGGAAGAGGTGCAGGCTGACTCGGCATGGAACCTGGAAGCTCACCATGCCGTTACCCAGGCCCGGCTGCAGCTGCCGAGAGGATTCCGGAGGCCTCCTGGACCAGGGGCCCAATCACGTGTGTGGCCTTGGCAGCCAAAGACGGATCCTGACCGGCAGGCTCCCTTGTGCCCTCAACTCAGCCCTTCGGGGAGACCACGGCCCTGCTGTGGGTTCGGCGCCTGGAGCCTCCTGGGACCTAACCCTAACCCTAACCGTACCCCGAACAGGGACCCTCCACCGCAACCTCAGCCTGCCTCGAACCCTAACCCTGCAAGTGAGCCGCCTTCGGGCATGGGCCCTCACTTCAGCCCTCGAGGGAGATCACGAGACTGGAGTCGATTCCGCCCTGGCGACGTCCCTGGACCAAACCCTAACCCTAGCTAAGGCTCCCTCCCCATGGGGACCCAATGCCAACGTCTGACAACACCACGCGCCTGGGGTCCAGAAGCGGTGCAGGCTGACTCGGCGTGGGACCTGGAAGCTCACCATGTGGTTTCCCCGCCTGTCTGCAGCTGAGCGAGAGGATTCCGGAGGCCTCCTCGAACAGGGGCCGATCGACGTCTGTGGCCTTGGCAGCCAAAGCCGGATCCTGACCGGCACCGTCCCTTGTGTCCTCAACTCAGCCCTTCGGGGAGACCCCTGCCCTGCGGTGGGTTCGGCGCCTGGAGCCTCCTGGGACCTAACCCTAACCCTAACCCCACACCGAACGGGGACCCTCCACCGAAACCTAAGCCGGCCTCGAACCCTAAGCCTGCACTTGAGCCGCCTTGCCGCATGCGCCCTCACTTCAGCCCTCGAGGGAGATCACGAGACCGGAGTCGCTTCGGCCCTGGCGACGTCCCTGGACCGAACCCTAACCCTAGCTAAGGCTCTCTCCCCAAGAGGACCCAGTGCCAACGTGTGACAACGCCACGCGCCTGGCGTCCGGAAGAGGTGCAGGCTGACTCGGCATGGAACCTGGAAGCTCACCATGCCGTTACCCAGGCCCGGCTGCAGCTGCCGAGAGGATTCCGGAGGCCTCCTGGACCAGGGGCCCAATCACGTGTGTGGCCTTGGCAGCCAAAGACGGATCCTGACCGGCAGGCTCCCTTGTGCCCTCAACTCAGCCCTTCGGGGAGACCACGGCCCTGCTGTGGGTTCGGCGCCTGGAGCCTCCTGGGACCTAACCCTAACCCTAACCGTACCCCGAACAGGGACCCTCCACCGCAACCTCAGCCTGCCTCGAACCCTAACCCTGCAAGTGAGCCGCCTTCGGGCATGGGCCCTCACTTCAGCCCTCGAGGGAGATCACGAGACTGGAGTCGATTCCGCCCTGGCGACGTCCCTGGACCAAACCCTAACCCTAGCTAAGGCTCCCTCCCCATGGGGACCCAATGCCAACGTCTGACAACACCACGCGCCTGGGGTCCAGAAGCGGTGCAGGCTGACTCGGCGTGGGACCTGGAAGCTCACCATGTGGTTTCCCCGCCTGTCTGCAGCTGAGCGAGAGGATTCCGGAGGCCTCCTCGAACAGGGGCCGATCGACGTCTGTGGCCTTGGCAGCCAAAGCCGGATCCTGACCGGCACCGTCCCTTGTGTCCTCAACTCAGCCCTTCGGGGAGACCACTGCCCTGCGGTGGGTTCGGCGCCTGGAGCCTCCTGGGACCTAACCCTAACCCTAACCCCACACCGAACGGGGACCCTCCACCGAAACCTAAGCCGGCCTCGAACCCTAAGCCTGCACTTGAGCCGCCTTGCCGCATGCGCCCTCACTTCAGCCCTCGAGGGAGATCACGAGACCGGAGTCGCTTCGGCCCTGGCGACGTCCCTGGACCGAACCCTAACCCTAGCTAAGGCTCTCTCCCCAAGAGGACCCAGTGCCAACGTGTGACAACGCCACGCGCCTGGCGTCCGGAAGAGGTGCAGGCTGACTCGGCATGGAACCTGGAAGCTCACCATGCCGTTACCCAGGCCCGGCTGCAGCTGCCGAGAGGATTCCGGAGGCCTCCTGGACCAGGGGCCCAATCACGTGTGTGGCCTTGGCAGCCAAAGACGGATCCTGACCGGCAGGCTCCCTTGTGCCCTCAACTCAGCCCTTCGGGGAGACCACGGCCCTGCTGTGGGTTCGGCGCCTGGAGCCTCCTGGGACCTAACCCTAACCCTAACCGTACCCCGAACAGGGACCCTCCACCGCAACCTCAGCCTGCCTCGAACCCTAACCCTGCAAGTGAGCCGCCTTCGGGCATGGGCCCTCACTTCAGCCCTCGAGGGAGATCACGAGACTGGAGTCGATTCCGCCCTGGCGACGTCCCTGGACCAAACCCTAACCCTAGCTAAGGCTCCCTCCCCATGGGGACCCAATGCCAACGTCTGACAACACCACGCGCCTGGGGTCCAGAAGCGGTGCAGGCTGACTCGGCGTGGGACCTGGAAGCTCACCATGTGGTTTCCCCGCCTGTCTGCAGCTGAGCGAGAGGATTCCGGAGGCCTCCTCGAACAGGGGCCGATCGACGTCTGTGGCCTTGGCAGCCAAAGCCGGATCCTGACCGGCACCGTCCCTTGTGTCCTCAACTCAGCCCTTCGGGGAGACCCCTGCCCTGCGGTGGGTTCGGCGCCTGGAGCCTCCTGGGACCTAACCCTAACCCTAACCCCACACCGAACGGGGACCCTCCACCGAAACCTAAGCCGGCCTCGAACCCTAAGCCTGCACTTGAGCCGCCTTGCCGCATGCGCCCTCACTTCAGCCCTCGAGGGAGATCACGAGACCGGAGTCGCTTCGGCCCTGGCGACGTCCCTGGACCGAACCCTAACCCTAGCTAAGGCTCTCTCCCCAAGAGGACCCAGTGCCAACGTGTGACAACGCCACGCGCCTGGCGTCCGGAAGAGGTGCAGGCTGACTCGGCATGGAACCTGGAAGCTCACCATGCCGTTACCCAGGCCCGGCTGCAGCTGCCGAGAGGATTCCGGAGGCCTCCTGGACCAGGGGCCCAATCACGTGTGTGGCCTTGGCAGCCAAAGACGGATCCTGACCGGCAGGCTCCCTTGTGCCCTCAACTCAGCCCTTCGGGGAGACCACGGCCCTGCTGTGGGTTCGGCGCCTGGAGCCTCCTGGGACCTAACCCTAACCCTAACCGTACCCCGAACAGGGACCCTCCACCGCAACCTCAGCCTGCCTCGAACCCTAACCCTGCAAGTGAGCCGCCTTCGGGCATGGGCCCTCACTTCAGCCCTCGAGGGAGATCACGAGACTGGAGTCGATTCCGCCCTGGCGACGTCCCTGGACCAAACCCTAACCCTAGCTAAGGCTCCCTCCCCATGGGGACCCAATGCCAACGTCTGACAACACCACGCGCCTGGGGTCCAGAAGCGGTGCAGGCTGACTCGGCGTGGGACCTGGAAGCTCACCATGTGGTTTCCCCGCCTGTCTGCAGCTGAGCGAGAGGATTCCGGAGGCCTCCTCGAACAGGGGCCGATCGACGTCTGTGGCCTTGGCAGCCAAAGCCGGATCCTGACCGGCACCGTCCCTTGTGTCCTCAACTCAGCCCTTCGGGGAGACCACTGCCCTGCGGTGGGTTCGGCGCCTGGAGCCTCCTGGGACCTAACCCTAACCCTAACCCCACACCGAACGGGGACCCTCCACCGAAACCTAAGCCGGCCTCGAACCCTAAGCCTGCACTTGAGCCGCCTTGCCGCATGCGCCCTCACTTCAGCCCTCGAGGGAGATCACGAGACCGGAGTCGCTTCGGCCCTGGCGACGTCCCTGGACCGAACCCTAACCCTAGCTAAGGCTCTCTCCCCAAGAGGACCCAGTGCCAACGTGTGACAACGCCACGCGCCTGGCGTCCGGAAGAGGTGCAGGCTGACTCGGCATGGAACCTGGAAGCTCACCATGCCGTTACCCAGGCCCGGCTGCAGCTGCCGAGAGGATTCCGGAGGCCTCCTGGACCAGGGGCCCAATCACGTGTGTGGCCTTGGCAGCCAAAGACGGATCCTGACCGGCAGGCTCCCTTGTGCCCTCAACTCAGCCCTTCGGGGAGACCACGGCCCTGCTGTGGGTTCGGCGCCTGGAGCCTCCTGGGACCTAACCCTAACCCTAACCGTACCCCGAACAGGGACCCTCCACCGCAACCTCAGCCTGCCTCGAACCCTAACCCTGCAAGTGAGCCGCCTTCGGGCATGGGCCCTCACTTCAGCCCTCGAGGGAGATCACGAGACTGGAGTCGATTCCGCCCTGGCGACGTCCCTGGACCAAACCCTAACCCTAGCTAAGGCTCCCTCCCCATGGGGACCCAATGCCAACGTCTGACAACACCACGCGCCTGGGGTCCAGAAGCGGTGCAGGCTGACTCGGCGTGGGACCTGGAAGCTCACCATGTGGTTTCCCCGCCTGTCTGCAGCTGAGCGAGAGGATTCCGGAGGCCTCCTCGAACAGGGGCCGATCGACGTCTGTGGCCTTGGCAGCCAAAGCCGGATCCTGACCGGCACCGTCCCTTGTGTCCTCAACTCAGCCCTTCGGGGAGACCCCTGCCCTGCGGTGGGTTCGGCGCCTGGAGCCTCCTGGGACCTAACCCTAACCCTAACCCCACACCGAACGGGGACCCTCCACCGAAACCTAAGCCGGCCTCGAACCCTAAGCCTGCACTTGAGCCGCCTTGCCGCATGCGCCCTCACTTCAGCCCTCGAGGGAGATCACGAGACCGGAGTCGCTTCGGCCCTGGCGACGTCCCTGGACCGAACCCTAACCCTAGCTAAGGCTCTCTCCCCAAGAGGACCCAGTGCCAACGTGTGACAACGCCACGCGCCTGGCGTCCGGAAGAGGTGCAGGCTGACTCGGCATGGAACCTGGAAGCTCACCATGCCGTTACCCAGGCCCGGCTGCAGCTGCCGAGAGGATTCCGGAGGCCTCCTGGACCAGGGGCCCAATCACGTGTGTGGCCTTGGCAGCCAAAGACGGATCCTGACCGGCAGGCTCCCTTGTGCCCTCAACTCAGCCCTTCGGGGAGACCACGGCCCTGCTGTGGGTTCGGCGCCTGGAGCCTCCTGGGACCTAACCCTAACCCTAACCGTACCCCGAACAGGGACCCTCCACCGCAACCTCAGCCTGCCTCGAACCCTAACCCTGCAAGTGAGCCGCCTTCGGGCATGGGCCCTCACTTCAGCCCTCGAGGGAGATCACGAGACTGGAGTCGATTCCGCCCTGGCGACGTCCCTGGACCAAACCCTAACCCTAGCTAAGGCTCCCTCCCCATGGGGACCCAATGCCAACGTCTGACAACACCACGCGCCTGGGGTCCAGAAGCGGTGCAGGCTGACTCGGCGTGGGACCTGGAAGCTCACCATGTGGTTTCCCCGCCTGTCTGCAGCTGAGCGAGAGGATTCCGGAGGCCTCCTCGAACAGGGGCCGATCGACGTCTGTGGCCTTGGCAGCCAAAGCCGGATCCTGACCGGCACCGTCCCTTGTGTCCTCAACTCAGCCCTTCGGGGAGACCACTGCCCTGCGGTGGGTTCGGCGCCTGGAGCCTCCTGGGACCTAACCCTAACCCTAACCCCACACCGAACGGGGACCCTCCACCGAAACCTAAGCCGGCCTCGAACCCTAAGCCTGCACTTGAGCCGCCTTGCCGCATGCGCCCTCACTTCAGCCCTCGAGGGAGATCACGAGACCGGAGTCGCTTCGGCCCTGGCGACGTCCCTGGACCGAACCCTAACCCTAGCTAAGGCTCTCTCCCCAAGAGGACCCAGTGCCAACGTGTGACAACGCCACGCGCCTGGCGTCCGGAAGAGGTGCAGGCTGACTCGGCATGGAACCTGGAAGCTCACCATGCCGTTACCCAGGCCCGGCTGCAGCTGCCGAGAGGATTCCGGAGGCCTCCTGGACCAGGGGCCCAATCACGTGTGTGGCCTTGGCAGCCAAAGACGGATCCTGACCGGCAGGCTCCCTTGTGCCCTCAACTCAGCCCTTCGGGGAGACCACGGCCCTGCTGTGGGTTCGGCGCCTGGAGCCTCCTGGGACCTAACCCTAACCCTAACCGTACCCCGAACAGGGACCCTCCACCGCAACCTCAGCCTGCCTCGAACCCTAACCCTGCAAGTGAGCCGCCTTCGGGCATGGGCCCTCACTTCAGCCCTCGAGGGAGATCACGAGACTGGAGTCGATTCCGCCCTGGCGACGTCCCTGGACCAAACCCTAACCCTAGCTAAGGCTCCCTCCCCATGGGGACCCAATGCCAACGTCTGACAACACCACGCGCCTGGGGTCCAGAAGCGGTGCAGGCTGACTCGGCGTGGGACCTGGAAGCTCACCATGTGGTTTCCCCGCCTGTCTGCAGCTGAGCGAGAGGATTCCGGAGGCCTCCTCGAACAGGGGCCGATCGACGTCTGTGGCCTTGGCAGCCAAAGCCGGATCCTGACCGGCACCGTCCCTTGTGTCCTCAACTCAGCCCTTCGGGGAGACCACTGCCCTGCGGTGGGTTCGGCGCCTGGAGCCTCCTGGGACCTAACCCTAACCCTAACCCCACACCGAACGGGGACCCTCCACCGAAACCTAAGCCGGCCTCGAACCCTAAGCCTGCACTTGAGCCGCCTTGCCGCATGCGCCCTCACTTCAGCCCTCGAGGGAGATCACGAGACCGGAGTCGCTTCGGCCCTGGCGACGTCCCTGGACCGAACCCTAACCCTAGCTAAGGCTCTCTCCCCAAGAGGACCCAGTGCCAACGTGTGACAACGCCACGCGCCTGGCGTCCGGAAGAGGTGCAGGCTGACTCGGCATGGAACCTGGAAGCTCACCATGCCGTTACCCAGGCCCGGCTGCAGCTGCCGAGAGGATTCCGGAGGCCTCCTGGACCAGGGGCCCAATCACGTGTGTGGCCTTGGCAGCCAAAGACGGATCCTGACCGGCAGGCTCCCTTGTGCCCTCAACTCAGCCCTTCGGGGAGACCACGGCCCTGCTGTGGGTTCGGCGCCTGGAGCCTCCTGGGACCTAACCCTAACCCTAACCGTACCCCGAACAGGGACCCTCCACCGCAACCTCAGCCTGCCTCGAACCCTAACCCTGCAAGTGAGCCGCCTTCGGGCATGGGCCCTCACTTCAGCCCTCGAGGGAGATCACGAGACTGGAGTCGATTCCGCCCTGGCGACGTCCCTGGACCAAACCCTAACCCTAGCTAAGGCTCCCTCCCCATGGGGACCCAATGCCAACGTCTGACAACACCACGCGCCTGGGGTCCAGAAGCGGTGCAGGCTGACTCGGCGTGGGACCTGGAAGCTCACCATGTGGTTTCCCCGCCTGTCTGCAGCTGAGCGAGAGGATTCCGGAGGCCTCCTCGAACAGGGGCCGATCGACGTCTGTGGCCTTGGCAGCCAAAGCCGGATCCTGACCGGCACCGTCCCTTGTGTCCTCAACTCAGCCCTTCGGGGAGACCACTGCCCTGCGGTGGGTTCGGCGCCTGGAGCCTCCTGGGACCTAACCCTAACCCTAACCCCACACCGAACGGGGACCCTCCACCGAAACCTAAGCCGGCCTCGAACCCTAAGCCTGCACTTGAGCCGCCTTGCCGCATGCGCCCTCACTTCAGCCCTCGAGGGAGATCACGAGACCGGAGTCGCTTCGGCCCTGGCGACGTCCCTGGACCGAACCCTAACCCTAGCTAAGGCTCTCTCCCCAAGAGGACCCAGTGCCAACGTGTGACAACGCCACGCGCCTGGCGTCCGGAAGAGGTGCAGGCTGACTCGGCATGGAACCTGGAAGCTCACCATGCCGTTACCCAGGCCCGGCTGCAGCTGCCGAGAGGATTCCGGAGGCCTCCTGGACCAGGGGCCCAATCACGTGTGTGGCCTTGGCAGCCAAAGACGGATCCTGACCGGCAGGCTCCCTTGTGCCCTCAACTCAGCCCTTCGGGGAGACCACGGCCCTGCTGTGGGTTCGGCGCCTGGAGCCTCCTGGGACCTAACCCTAACCCTAACCGTACCCCGAACAGGGACCCTCCACCGCAACCTCAGCCTGCCTCGAACCCTAACCCTGCAAGTGAGCCGCCTTCGGGCATGGGCCCTCACTTCAGCCCTCGAGGGAGATCACGAGACTGGAGTCGATTCCGCCCTGGCGACGTCCCTGGACCAAACCCTAACCCTAGCTAAGGCTCCCTCCCCATGGGGACCCAATGCCAACGTCTGACAACACCACGCGCCTGGGGTCCAGAAGCGGTGCAGGCTGACTCGGCGTGGGACCTGGAAGCTCACCATGTGGTTTCCCCGCCTGTCTGCAGCTGAGCGAGAGGATTCCGGAGGCCTCCTCGAACAGGGGCCGATCGACGTCTGTGGCCTTGGCAGCCAAAGCCGGATCCTGACCGGCACCGTCCCTTGTGTCCTCAACTCAGCCCTTCGGGGAGACCCCTGCCCTGCGGTGGGTTCGGCGCCTGGAGCCTCCTGGGACCTAACCCTAACCCTAACCCCACACCGAACGGGGACCCTCCACCGAAACCTAAGCCGGCCTCGAACCCTAAGCCTGCACTTGAGCCGCCTTGCCGCATGCGCCCTCACTTCAGCCCTCGAGGGAGATCACGAGACCGGAGTCGCTTCGGCCCTGGCGACGTCCCTGGACCGAACCCTAACCCTAGCTAAGGCTCTCTCCCCAAGAGGACCCAGTGCCAACGTGTGACAACGCCACGCGCCTGGCGTCCGGAAGAGGTGCAGGCTGACTCGGCATGGAACCTGGAAGCTCACCATGCCGTTACCCAGGCCCGGCTGCAGCTGCCGAGAGGATTCCGGAGGCCTCCTGGACCAGGGGCCCAATCACGTGTGTGGCCTTGGCAGCCAAAGACGGATCCTGACCGGCAGGCTCCCTTGTGCCCTCAACTCAGCCCTTCGGGGAGACCACGGCCCTGCTGTGGGTTCGGCGCCTGGAGCCTCCTGGGACCTAACCCTAACCCTAACCGTACCCCGAACAGGGACCCTCCACCGCAACCTCAGCCTGCCTCGAACCCTAACCCTGCAAGTGAGCCGCCTTCGGGCATGGGCCCTCACTTCAGCCCTCGAGGGAGATCACGAGACTGGAGTCGATTCCGCCCTGGCGACGTCCCTGGACCAAACCCTAACCCTAGCTAAGGCTCCCTCCCCATGGGGACCCAATGCCAACGTCTGACAACACCACGCGCCTGGGGTCCAGAAGCGGTGCAGGCTGACTCGGCGTGGGACCTGGAAGCTCACCATGTGGTTTCCCCGCCTGTCTGCAGCTGAGCGAGAGGATTCCGGAGGCCTCCTCGAACAGGGGCCGATCGACGTCTGTGGCCTTGGCAGCCAAAGCCGGATCCTGACCGGCACCGTCCCTTGTGTCCTCAACTCAGCCCTTCGGGGAGACCACTGCCCTGCGGTGGGTTCGGCGCCTGGAGCCTCCTGGGACCTAACCCTAACCCTAACCCCACACCGAACGGGGACCCTCCACCGAAACCTAAGCCGGCCTCGAACCCTAAGCCTGCACTTGAGCCGCCTTGCCGCATGCGCCCTCACTTCAGCCCTCGAGGGAGATCACGAGACCGGAGTCGCTTCGGCCCTGGCGACGTCCCTGGACCGAACCCTAACCCTAGCTAAGGCTCTCTCCCCAAGAGGACCCAGTGCCAACGTGTGACAACGCCACGCGCCTGGCGTCCGGAAGAGGTGCAGGCTGACTCGGCATGGAACCTGGAAGCTCACCATGCCGTTACCCAGGCCCGGCTGCAGCTGCCGAGAGGATTCCGGAGGCCTCCTGGACCAGGGGCCCAATCACGTGTGTGGCCTTGGCAGCCAAAGACGGATCCTGACCGGCAGGCTCCCTTGTGCCCTCAACTCAGCCCTTCGGGGAGACCACGGCCCTGCTGTGGGTTCGGCGCCTGGAGCCTCCTGGGACCTAACCCTAACCCTAACCGTACCCCGAACAGGGACCCTCCACCGCAACCTCAGCCTGCCTCGAACCCTAACCCTGCAAGTGAGCCGCCTTCGGGCATGGGCCCTCACTTCAGCCCTCGAGGGAGATCACGAGACTGGAGTCGATTCCGCCCTGGCGACGTCCCTGGACCAAACCCTAACCCTAGCTAAGGCTCCCTCCCCATGGGGACCCAATGCCAACGTCTGACAACACCACGCGCCTGGGGTCCAGAAGCGGTGCAGGCTGACTCGGCGTGGGACCTGGAAGCTCACCATGTGGTTTCCCCGCCTGTCTGCAGCTGAGCGAGAGGATTCCGGAGGCCTCCTCGAACAGGGGCCGATCGACGTCTGTGGCCTTGGCAGCCAAAGCCGGATCCTGACCGGCACCGTCCCTTGTGTCCTCAACTCAGCCCTTCGGGGAGACCACTGCCCTGCGGTGGGTTCGGCGCCTGGAGCCTCCTGGGACCTAACCCTAACCCTAACCCCACACCGAACGGGGACCCTCCACCGAAACCTAAGCCGGCCTCGAACCCTAAGCCTGCACTTGAGCCGCCTTGCCGCATGCGCCCTCACTTCAGCCCTCGAGGGAGATCACGAGACCGGAGTCGCTTCGGCCCTGGCGACGTCCCTGGACCGAACCCTAACCCTAGCTAAGGCTCTCTCCCCAAGAGGACCCAGTGCCAACGTGTGACAACGCCACGCGCCTGGCGTCCGGAAGAGGTGCAGGCTGACTCGGCATGGAACCTGGAAGCTCACCATGCCGTTACCCAGGCCCGGCTGCAGCTGCCGAGAGGATTCCGGAGGCCTCCTGGACCAGGGGCCCAATCACGTGTGTGGCCTTGGCAGCCAAAGACGGATCCTGACCGGCAGGCTCCCTTGTGCCCTCAACTCAGCCCTTCGGGGAGACCACGGCCCTGCTGTGGGTTCGGCGCCTGGAGCCTCCTGGGACCTAACCCTAACCCTAACCGTACCCCGAACAGGGACCCTCCACCGCAACCTCAGCCTGCCTCGAACCCTAACCCTGCAAGTGAGCCGCCTTCGGGCATGGGCCCTCACTTCAGCCCTCGAGGGAGATCACGAGACTGGAGTCGATTCCGCCCTGGCGACGTCCCTGGACCAAACCCTAACCCTAGCTAAGGCTCCCTCCCCATGGGGACCCAATGCCAACGTCTGACAACACCACGCGCCTGGGGTCCAGAAGCGGTGCAGGCTGACTCGGCGTGGGACCTGGAAGCTCACCATGTGGTTTCCCCGCCTGTCTGCAGCTGAGCGAGAGGATTCCGGAGGCCTCCTCGAACAGGGGCCGATCGACGTCTGTGGCCTTGGCAGCCAAAGCCGGATCCTGACCGGCACCGTCCCTTGTGTCCTCAACTCAGCCCTTCGGGGAGACCACTGCCCTGCGGTGGGTTCGGCGCCTGGAGCCTCCTGGGACCTAACCCTAACCCTAACCCCACACCGAACGGGGACCCTCCACCGAAACCTAAGCCGGCCTCGAACCCTAAGCCTGCACTTGAGCCGCCTTGCCGCATGCGCCCTCACTTCAGCCCTCGAGGGAGATCACGAGACCGGAGTCGCTTCGGCCCTGGCGACGTCCCTGGACCGAACCCTAACCCTAGCTAAGGCTCTCTCCCCAAGAGGACCCAGTGCCAACGTGTGACAACGCCACGCGCCTGGCGTCCGGAAGAGGTGCAGGCTGACTCGGCATGGAACCTGGAAGCTCACCATGCCGTTACCCAGGCCCGGCTGCAGCTGCCGAGAGGATTCCGGAGGCCTCCTGGACCAGGGGCCCAATCACGTGTGTGGCCTTGGCAGCCAAAGACGGATCCTGACCGGCAGGCTCCCTTGTGCCCTCAACTCAGCCCTTCGGGGAGACCACGGCCCTGCTGTGGGTTCGGCGCCTGGAGCCTCCTGGGACCTAACCCTAACCCTAACCGTACCCCGAACAGGGACCCTCCACCGCAACCTCAGCCTGCCTCGAACCCTAACCCTGCAAGTGAGCCGCCTTCGGGCATGGGCCCTCACTTCAGCCCTCGAGGGAGATCACGAGACTGGAGTCGATTCCGCCCTGGCGACGTCCCTGGACCAAACCCTAACCCTAGCTAAGGCTCCCTCCCCATGGGGACCCAATGCCAACGTCTGACAACACCACGCGCCTGGGGTCCAGAAGCGGTGCAGGCTGACTCGGCGTGGGACCTGGAAGCTCACCATGTGGTTTCCCCGCCTGTCTGCAGCTGAGCGAGAGGATTCCGGAGGCCTCCTCGAACAGGGGCCGATCGACGTCTGTGGCCTTGGCAGCCAAAGCCGGATCCTGACCGGCACCGTCCCTTGTGTCCTCAACTCAGCCCTTCGGGGAGACCACTGCCCTGCGGTGGGTTCGGCGCCTGGAGCCTCCTGGGACCTAACCCTAACCCTAACCCCACACCGAACGGGGACCCTCCACCGAAACCTAAGCCGGCCTCGAACCCTAAGCCTGCACTTGAGCCGCCTTGCCGCATGCGCCCTCACTTCAGCCCTCGAGGGAGATCACGAGACCGGAGTCGCTTCGGCCCTGGCGACGTCCCTGGACCGAACCCTAACCCTAGCTAAGGCTCTCTCCCCAAGAGGACCCAGTGCCAACGTGTGACAACGCCACGCGCCTGGCGTCCGGAAGAGGTGCAGGCTGACTCGGCATGGAACCTGGAAGCTCACCATGCCGTTACCCAGGCCCGGCTGCAGCTGCCGAGAGGATTCCGGAGGCCTCCTGGACCAGGGGCCCAATCACGTGTGTGGCCTTGGCAGCCAAAGACGGATCCTGACCGGCAGGCTCCCTTGTGCCCTCAACTCAGCCCTTCGGGGAGACCACGGCCCTGCTGTGGGTTCGGCGCCTGGAGCCTCCTGGGACCTAACCCTAACCCTAACCGTACCCCGAACAGGGACCCTCCACCGCAACCTCAGCCTGCCTCGAACCCTAACCCTGCAAGTGAGCCGCCTTCGGGCATGGGCCCTCACTTCAGCCCTCGAGGGAGATCACGAGACTGGAGTCGATTCCGCCCTGGCGACGTCCCTGGACCAAACCCTAACCCTAGCTAAGGCTCCCTCCCCATGGGGACCCAATGCCAACGTCTGACAACACCACGCGCCTGGGGTCCAGAAGCGGTGCAGGCTGACTCGGCGTGGGACCTGGAAGCTCACCATGTGGTTTCCCCGCCTGTCTGCAGCTGAGCGAGAGGATTCCGGAGGCCTCCTCGAACAGGGGCCGATCGACGTCTGTGGCCTTGGCAGCCAAAGCCGGATCCTGACCGGCACCGTCCCTTGTGTCCTCAACTCAGCCCTTCGGGGAGACCACTGCCCTGCGGTGGGTTCGGCGCCTGGAGCCTCCTGGGACCTAACCCTAACCCTAACCCCACACCGAACGGGGACCCTCCACCGAAACCTAAGCCGGCCTCGAACCCTAAGCCTGCACTTGAGCCGCCTTGCCGCATGCGCCCTCACTTCAGCCCTCGAGGGAGATCACGAGACCGGAGTCGCTTCGGCCCTGGCGACGTCCCTGGACCGAACCCTAACCCTAGCTAAGGCTCTCTCCCCAAGAGGACCCAGTGCCAACGTGTGACAACGCCACGCGCCTGGCGTCCGGAAGAGGTGCAGGCTGACTCGGCATGGAACCTGGAAGCTCACCATGCCGTTACCCAGGCCCGGCTGCAGCTGCCGAGAGGATTCCGGAGGCCTCCTGGACCAGGGGCCCAATCACGTGTGTGGCCTTGGCAGCCAAAGACGGATCCTGACCGGCAGGCTCCCTTGTGCCCTCAACTCAGCCCTTCGGGGAGACCACGGCCCTGCTGTGGGTTCGGCGCCTGGAGCCTCCTGGGACCTAACCCTAACCCTAACCGTACCCCGAACAGGGACCCTCCACCGCAACCTCAGCCTGCCTCGAACCCTAACCCTGCAAGTGAGCCGCCTTCGGGCATGGGCCCTCACTTCAGCCCTCGAGGGAGATCACGAGACTGGAGTCGATTCCGCCCTGGCGACGTCCCTGGACCAAACCCTAACCCTAGCTAAGGCTCCCTCCCCATGGGGACCCAATGCCAACGTCTGACAACACCACGCGCCTGGGGTCCAGAAGCGGTGCAGGCTGACTCGGCGTGGGACCTGGAAGCTCACCATGTGGTTTCCCCGCCTGTCTGCAGCTGAGCGAGAGGATTCCGGAGGCCTCCTCGAACAGGGGCCGATCGACGTCTGTGGCCTTGGCAGCCAAAGCCGGATCCTGACCGGCACCGTCCCTTGTGTCCTCAACTCAGCCCTTCGGGGAGACCACTGCCCTGCGGTGGGTTCGGCGCCTGGAGCCTCCTGGGACCTAACCCTAACCCTAACCCCACACCGAACGGGGACCCTCCACCGAAACCTAAGCCGGCCTCGAACCCTAAGCCTGCACTTGAGCCGCCTTGCCGCATGCGCCCTCACTTCAGCCCTCGAGGGAGATCACGAGACCGGAGTCGCTTCGGCCCTGGCGACGTCCCTGGACCGAACCCTAACCCTAGCTAAGGCTCTCTCCCCAAGAGGACCCAGTGCCAACGTGTGACAACGCCACGCGCCTGGCGTCCGGAAGAGGTGCAGGCTGACTCGGCATGGAACCTGGAAGCTCACCATGCCGTTACCCAGGCCCGGCTGCAGCTGCCGAGAGGATTCCGGAGGCCTCCTGGACCAGGGGCCCAATCACGTGTGTGGCCTTGGCAGCCAAAGACGGATCCTGACCGGCAGGCTCCCTTGTGCCCTCAACTCAGCCCTTCGGGGAGACCACGGCCCTGCTGTGGGTTCGGCGCCTGGAGCCTCCTGGGACCTAACCCTAACCCTAACCGTACCCCGAACAGGGACCCTCCACCGCAACCTCAGCCTGCCTCGAACCCTAACCCTGCAAGTGAGCCGCCTTCGGGCATGGGCCCTCACTTCAGCCCTCGAGGGAGATCACGAGACTGGAGTCGATTCCGCCCTGGCGACGTCCCTGGACCAAACCCTAACCCTAGCTAAGGCTCCCTCCCCATGGGGACCCAATGCCAACGTCTGACAACACCACGCGCCTGGGGTCCAGAAGCGGTGCAGGCTGACTCGGCGTGGGACCTGGAAGCTCACCATGTGGTTTCCCCGCCTGTCTGCAGCTGAGCGAGAGGATTCCGGAGGCCTCCTCGAACAGGGGCCGATCGACGTCTGTGGCCTTGGCAGCCAAAGCCGGATCCTGACCGGCACCGTCCCTTGTGTCCTCAACTCAGCCCTTCGGGGAGACCACTGCCCTGCGGTGGGTTCGGCGCCTGGAGCCTCCTGGGACCTAACCCTAACCCTAACCCCACACCGAACGGGGACCCTCCACCGAAACCTAAGCCGGCCTCGAACCCTAAGCCTGCACTTGAGCCGCCTTGCCGCATGCGCCCTCACTTCAGCCCTCGAGGGAGATCACGAGACCGGAGTCGCTTCGGCCCTGGCGACGTCCCTGGACCGAACCCTAACCCTAGCTAAGGCTCTCTCCCCAAGAGGACCCAGTGCCAACGTGTGACAACGCCACGCGCCTGGCGTCCGGAAGAGGTGCAGGCTGACTCGGCATGGAACCTGGAAGCTCACCATGCCGTTACCCAGGCCCGGCTGCAGCTGCCGAGAGGATTCCGGAGGCCTCCTGGACCAGGGGCCCAATCACGTGTGTGGCCTTGGCAGCCAAAGACGGATCCTGACCGGCAGGCTCCCTTGTGCCCTCAACTCAGCCCTTCGGGGAGACCACGGCCCTGCTGTGGGTTCGGCGCCTGGAGCCTCCTGGGACCTAACCCTAACCCTAACCGTACCCCGAACAGGGACCCTCCACCGCAACCTCAGCCTGCCTCGAACCCTAACCCTGCAAGTGAGCCGCCTTCGGGCATGGGCCCTCACTTCAGCCCTCGAGGGAGATCACGAGACTGGAGTCGATTCCGCCCTGGCGACGTCCCTGGACCAAACCCTAACCCTAGCTAAGGCTCCCTCCCCATGGGGACCCAATGCCAACGTCTGACAACACCACGCGCCTGGGGTCCAGAAGCGGTGCAGGCTGACTCGGCGTGGGACCTGGAAGCTCACCATGTGGTTTCCCCGCCTGTCTGCAGCTGAGCGAGAGGATTCCGGAGGCCTCCTCGAACAGGGGCCGATCGACGTCTGTGGCCTTGGCAGCCAAAGCCGGATCCTGACCGGCACCGTCCCTTGTGTCCTCAACTCAGCCCTTCGGGGAGACCACTGCCCTGCGGTGGGTTCGGCGCCTGGAGCCTCCTGGGACCTAACCCTAACCCTAACCCCACACCGAACGGGGACCCTCCACCGAAACCTAAGCCGGCCTCGAACCCTAAGCCTGCACTTGAGCCGCCTTGCCGCATGCGCCCTCACTTCAGCCCTCGAGGGAGATCACGAGACCGGAGTCGCTTCGGCCCTGGCGACGTCCCTGGACCGAACCCTAACCCTAGCTAAGGCTCTCTCCCCAAGAGGACCCAGTGCCAACGTGTGACAACGCCACGCGCCTGGCGTCCGGAAGAGGTGCAGGCTGACTCGGCATGGAACCTGGAAGCTCACCATGCCGTTACCCAGGCCCGGCTGCAGCTGCCGAGAGGATTCCGGAGGCCTCCTGGACCAGGGGCCCAATCACGTGTGTGGCCTTGGCAGCCAAAGACGGATCCTGACCGGCAGGCTCCCTTGTGCCCTCAACTCAGCCCTTCGGGGAGACCACGGCCCTGCTGTGGGTTCGGCGCCTGGAGCCTCCTGGGACCTAACCCTAACCCTAACCGTACCCCGAACAGGGACCCTCCACCGCAACCTCAGCCTGCCTCGAACCCTAACCCTGCAAGTGAGCCGCCTTCGGGCATGGGCCCTCACTTCAGCCCTCGAGGGAGATCACGAGACTGGAGTCGATTCCGCCCTGGCGACGTCCCTGGACCAAACCCTAACCCTAGCTAAGGCTCCCTCCCCATGGGGACCCAATGCCAACGTCTGACAACACCACGCGCCTGGGGTCCAGAAGCGGTGCAGGCTGACTCGGCGTGGGACCTGGAAGCTCACCATGTGGTTTCCCCGCCTGTCTGCAGCTGAGCGAGAGGATTCCGGAGGCCTCCTCGAACAGGGGCCGATCGACGTCTGTGGCCTTGGCAGCCAAAGCCGGATCCTGACCGGCACCGTCCCTTGTGTCCTCAACTCAGCCCTTCGGGGAGACCACTGCCCTGCGGTGGGTTCGGCGCCTGGAGCCTCCTGGGACCTAACCCTAACCCTAACCCCACACCGAACGGGGACCCTCCACCGAAACCTAAGCCGGCCTCGAACCCTAAGCCTGCACTTGAGCCGCCTTGCCGCATGCGCCCTCACTTCAGCCCTCGAGGGAGATCACGAGACCGGAGTCGCTTCGGCCCTGGCGACGTCCCTGGACCGAACCCTAACCCTAGCTAAGGCTCTCTCCCCAAGAGGACCCAGTGCCAACGTGTGACAACGCCACGCGCCTGGCGTCCGGAAGAGGTGCAGGCTGACTCGGCATGGAACCTGGAAGCTCACCATGCCGTTACCCAGGCCCGGCTGCAGCTGCCGAGAGGATTCCGGAGGCCTCCTGGACCAGGGGCCCAATCACGTGTGTGGCCTTGGCAGCCAAAGACGGATCCTGACCGGCAGGCTCCCTTGTGCCCTCAACTCAGCCCTTCGGGGAGACCACGGCCCTGCTGTGGGTTCGGCGCCTGGAGCCTCCTGGGACCTAACCCTAACCCTAACCGTACCCCGAACAGGGACCCTCCACCGCAACCTCAGCCTGCCTCGAACCCTAACCCTGCAAGTGAGCCGCCTTCGGGCATGGGCCCTCACTTCAGCCCTCGAGGGAGATCACGAGACTGGAGTCGATTCCGCCCTGGCGACGTCCCTGGACCAAACCCTAACCCTAGCTAAGGCTCCCTCCCCATGGGGACCCAATGCCAACGTCTGACAACACCACGCGCCTGGGGTCCAGAAGCGGTGCAGGCTGACTCGGCGTGGGACCTGGAAGCTCACCATGTGGTTTCCCCGCCTGTCTGCAGCTGAGCGAGAGGATTCCGGAGGCCTCCTCGAACAGGGGCCGATCGACGTCTGTGGCCTTGGCAGCCAAAGCCGGATCCTGACCGGCACCGTCCCTTGTGTCCTCAACTCAGCCCTTCGGGGAGACCACTGCCCTGCGGTGGGTTCGGCGCCTGGAGCCTCCTGGGACCTAACCCTAACCCTAACCCCACACCGAACGGGGACCCTCCACCGAAACCTAAGCCGGCCTCGAACCCTAAGCCTGCACTTGAGCCGCCTTGCCGCATGCGCCCTCACTTCAGCCCTCGAGGGAGATCACGAGACCGGAGTCGCTTCGGCCCTGGCGACGTCCCTGGACCGAACCCTAACCCTAGCTAAGGCTCTCTCCCCAAGAGGACCCAGTGCCAACGTGTGACAACGCCACGCGCCTGGCGTCCGGAAGAGGTGCAGGCTGACTCGGCATGGAACCTGGAAGCTCACCATGCCGTTACCCAGGCCCGGCTGCAGCTGCCGAGAGGATTCCGGAGGCCTCCTGGACCAGGGGCCCAATCACGTGTGTGGCCTTGGCAGCCAAAGACGGATCCTGACCGGCAGGCTCCCTTGTGCCCTCAACTCAGCCCTTCGGGGAGACCACGGCCCTGCTGTGGGTTCGGCGCCTGGAGCCTCCTGGGACCTAACCCTAACCCTAACCGTACCCCGAACAGGGACCCTCCACCGCAACCTCAGCCTGCCTCGAACCCTAACCCTGCAAGTGAGCCGCCTTCGGGCATGGGCCCTCACTTCAGCCCTCGAGGGAGATCACGAGACTGGAGTCGATTCCGCCCTGGCGACGTCCCTGGACCAAACCCTAACCCTAGCTAAGGCTCCCTCCCCATGGGGACCCAATGCCAACGTCTGACAACACCACGCGCCTGGGGTCCAGAAGCGGTGCAGGCTGACTCGGCGTGGGACCTGGAAGCTCACCATGTGGTTTCCCCGCCTGTCTGCAGCTGAGCGAGAGGATTCCGGAGGCCTCCTCGAACAGGGGCCGATCGACGTCTGTGGCCTTGGCAGCCAAAGCCGGATCCTGACCGGCACCGTCCCTTGTGTCCTCAACTCAGCCCTTCGGGGAGACCACTGCCCTGCGGTGGGTTCGGCGCCTGGAGCCTCCTGGGACCTAACCCTAACCCTAACCCCACACCGAACGGGGACCCTCCACCGAAACCTAAGCCGGCCTCGAACCCTAAGCCTGCACTTGAGCCGCCTTGCCGCATGCGCCCTCACTTCAGCCCTCGAGGGAGATCACGAGACCGGAGTCGCTTCGGCCCTGGCGACGTCCCTGGACCGAACCCTAACCCTAGCTAAGGCTCTCTCCCCAAGAGGACCCAGTGCCAACGTGTGACAACGCCACGCGCCTGGCGTCCGGAAGAGGTGCAGGCTGACTCGGCATGGAACCTGGAAGCTCACCATGCCGTTACCCAGGCCCGGCTGCAGCTGCCGAGAGGATTCCGGAGGCCTCCTGGACCAGGGGCCCAATCACGTGTGTGGCCTTGGCAGCCAAAGACGGATCCTGACCGGCAGGCTCCCTTGTGCCCTCAACTCAGCCCTTCGGGGAGACCACGGCCCTGCTGTGGGTTCGGCGCCTGGAGCCTCCTGGGACCTAACCCTAACCCTAACCGTACCCCGAACAGGGACCCTCCACCGCAACCTCAGCCTGCCTCGAACCCTAACCCTGCAAGTGAGCCGCCTTCGGGCATGGGCCCTCACTTCAGCCCTCGAGGGAGATCACGAGACTGGAGTCGATTCCGCCCTGGCGACGTCCCTGGACCAAACCCTAACCCTAGCTAAGGCTCCCTCCCCATGGGGACCCAATGCCAACGTCTGACAACACCACGCGCCTGGGGTCCAGAAGCGGTGCAGGCTGACTCGGCGTGGGACCTGGAAGCTCACCATGTGGTTTCCCCGCCTGTCTGCAGCTGAGCGAGAGGATTCCGGAGGCCTCCTCGAACAGGGGCCGATCGACGTCTGTGGCCTTGGCAGCCAAAGCCGGATCCTGACCGGCACCGTCCCTTGTGTCCTCAACTCAGCCCTTCGGGGAGACCACTGCCCTGCGGTGGGTTCGGCGCCTGGAGCCTCCTGGGACCTAACCCTAACCCTAACCCCACACCGAACGGGGACCCTCCACCGAAACCTAAGCCGGCCTCGAACCCTAAGCCTGCACTTGAGCCGCCTTGCCGCATGCGCCCTCACTTCAGCCCTCGAGGGAGATCACGAGACCGGAGTCGCTTCGGCCCTGGCGACGTCCCTGGACCGAACCCTAACCCTAGCTAAGGCTCTCTCCCCAAGAGGACCCAGTGCCAACGTGTGACAACGCCACGCGCCTGGCGTCCGGAAGAGGTGCAGGCTGACTCGGCATGGAACCTGGAAGCTCACCATGCCGTTACCCAGGCCCGGCTGCAGCTGCCGAGAGGATTCCGGAGGCCTCCTGGACCAGGGGCCCAATCACGTGTGTGGCCTTGGCAGCCAAAGACGGATCCTGACCGGCAGGCTCCCTTGTGCCCTCAACTCAGCCCTTCGGGGAGACCACGGCCCTGCTGTGGGTTCGGCGCCTGGAGCCTCCTGGGACCTAACCCTAACCCTAACCGTACCCCGAACAGGGACCCTCCACCGCAACCTCAGCCTGCCTCGAACCCTAACCCTGCAAGTGAGCCGCCTTCGGGCATGGGCCCTCACTTCAGCCCTCGAGGGAGATCACGAGACTGGAGTCGATTCCGCCCTGGCGACGTCCCTGGACCAAACCCTAACCCTAGCTAAGGCTCCCTCCCCATGGGGACCCAATGCCAACGTCTGACAACACCACGCGCCTGGGGTCCAGAAGCGGTGCAGGCTGACTCGGCGTGGGACCTGGAAGCTCACCATGTGGTTTCCCCGCCTGTCTGCAGCTGAGCGAGAGGATTCCGGAGGCCTCCTCGAACAGGGGCCGATCGACGTCTGTGGCCTTGGCAGCCAAAGCCGGATCCTGACCGGCACCGTCCCTTGTGTCCTCAACTCAGCCCTTCGGGGAGACCACTGCCCTGCGGTGGGTTCGGCGCCTGGAGCCTCCTGGGACCTAACCCTAACCCTAACCCCACACCGAACGGGGACCCTCCACCGAAACCTAAGCCGGCCTCGAACCCTAAGCCTGCACTTGAGCCGCCTTGCCGCATGCGCCCTCACTTCAGCCCTCGAGGGAGATCACGAGACCGGAGTCGCTTCGGCCCTGGCGACGTCCCTGGACCGAACCCTAACCCTAGCTAAGGCTCTCTCCCCAAGAGGACCCAGTGCCAACGTGTGACAACGCCACGCGCCTGGCGTCCGGAAGAGGTGCAGGCTGACTCGGCATGGAACCTGGAAGCTCACCATGCCGTTACCCAGGCCCGGCTGCAGCTGCCGAGAGGATTCCGGAGGCCTCCTGGACCAGGGGCCCAATCACGTGTGTGGCCTTGGCAGCCAAAGACGGATCCTGACCGGCAGGCTCCCTTGTGCCCTCAACTCAGCCCTTCGGGGAGACCACGGCCCTGCTGTGGGTTCGGCGCCTGGAGCCTCCTGGGACCTAACCCTAACCCTAACCGTACCCCGAACAGGGACCCTCCACCGCAACCTCAGCCTGCCTCGAACCCTAACCCTGCAAGTGAGCCGCCTTCGGGCATGGGCCCTCACTTCAGCCCTCGAGGGAGATCACGAGACTGGAGTCGATTCCGCCCTGGCGACGTCCCTGGACCAAACCCTAACCCTAGCTAAGGCTCCCTCCCCATGGGGACCCAATGCCAACGTCTGACAACACCACGCGCCTGGGGTCCAGAAGCGGTGCAGGCTGACTCGGCGTGGGACCTGGAAGCTCACCATGTGGTTTCCCCGCCTGTCTGCAGCTGAGCGAGAGGATTCCGGAGGCCTCCTCGAACAGGGGCCGATCGACGTCTGTGGCCTTGGCAGCCAAAGCCGGATCCTGACCGGCACCGTCCCTTGTGTCCTCAACTCAGCCCTTCGGGGAGACCACTGCCCTGCGGTGGGTTCGGCGCCTGGAGCCTCCTGGGACCTAACCCTAACCCTAACCCCACACCGAACGGGGACCCTCCACCGAAACCTAAGCCGGCCTCGAACCCTAAGCCTGCACTTGAGCCGCCTTGCCGCATGCGCCCTCACTTCAGCCCTCGAGGGAGATCACGAGACCGGAGTCGCTTCGGCCCTGGCGACGTCCCTGGACCGAACCCTAACCCTAGCTAAGGCTCTCTCCCCAAGAGGACCCAGTGCCAACGTGTGACAACGCCACGCGCCTGGCGTCCGGAAGAGGTGCAGGCTGACTCGGCATGGAACCTGGAAGCTCACCATGCCGTTACCCAGGCCCGGCTGCAGCTGCCGAGAGGATTCCGGAGGCCTCCTGGACCAGGGGCCCAATCACGTGTGTGGCCTTGGCAGCCAAAGACGGATCCTGACCGGCAGGCTCCCTTGTGCCCTCAACTCAGCCCTTCGGGGAGACCACGGCCCTGCTGTGGGTTCGGCGCCTGGAGCCTCCTGGGACCTAACCCTAACCCTAACCGTACCCCGAACAGGGACCCTCCACCGCAACCTCAGCCTGCCTCGAACCCTAACCCTGCAAGTGAGCCGCCTTCGGGCATGGGCCCTCACTTCAGCCCTCGAGGGAGATCACGAGACTGGAGTCGATTCCGCCCTGGCGACGTCCCTGGACCAAACCCTAACCCTAGCTAAGGCTCCCTCCCCATGGGGACCCAATGCCAACGTCTGACAACACCACGCGCCTGGGGTCCAGAAGCGGTGCAGGCTGACTCGGCGTGGGACCTGGAAGCTCACCATGTGGTTTCCCCGCCTGTCTGCAGCTGAGCGAGAGGATTCCGGAGGCCTCCTCGAACAGGGGCCGATCGACGTCTGTGGCCTTGGCAGCCAAAGCCGGATCCTGACCGGCACCGTCCCTTGTGTCCTCAACTCAGCCCTTCGGGGAGACCACTGCCCTGCGGTGGGTTCGGCGCCTGGAGCCTCCTGGGACCTAACCCTAACCCTAACCCCACACCGAACGGGGACCCTCCACCGAAACCTAAGCCGGCCTCGAACCCTAAGCCTGCACTTGAGCCGCCTTGCCGCATGCGCCCTCACTTCAGCCCTCGAGGGAGATCACGAGACCGGAGTCGCTTCGGCCCTGGCGACGTCCCTGGACCGAACCCTAACCCTAGCTAAGGCTCTCTCCCCAAGAGGACCCAGTGCCAACGTGTGACAACGCCACGCGCCTGGCGTCCGGAAGAGGTGCAGGCTGACTCGGCATGGAACCTGGAAGCTCACCATGCCGTTACCCAGGCCCGGCTGCAGCTGCCGAGAGGATTCCGGAGGCCTCCTGGACCAGGGGCCCAATCACGTGTGTGGCCTTGGCAGCCAAAGACGGATCCTGACCGGCAGGCTCCCTTGTGCCCTCAACTCAGCCCTTCGGGGAGACCACGGCCCTGCTGTGGGTTCGGCGCCTGGAGCCTCCTGGGACCTAACCCTAACCCTAACCGTACCCCGAACAGGGACCCTCCACCGCAACCTCAGCCTGCCTCGAACCCTAACCCTGCAAGTGAGCCGCCTTCGGGCATGGGCCCTCACTTCAGCCCTCGAGGGAGATCACGAGACTGGAGTCGATTCCGCCCTGGCGACGTCCCTGGACCAAACCCTAACCCTAGCTAAGGCTCCCTCCCCATGGGGACCCAATGCCAACGTCTGACAACACCACGCGCCTGGGGTCCAGAAGCGGTGCAGGCTGACTCGGCGTGGGACCTGGAAGCTCACCATGTGGTTTCCCCGCCTGTCTGCAGCTGAGCGAGAGGATTCCGGAGGCCTCCTCGAACAGGGGCCGATCGACGTCTGTGGCCTTGGCAGCCAAAGCCGGATCCTGACCGGCACCGTCCCTTGTGTCCTCAACTCAGCCCTTCGGGGAGACCACTGCCCTGCGGTGGGTTCGGCGCCTGGAGCCTCCTGGGACCTAACCCTAACCCTAACCCCACACCGAACGGGGACCCTCCACCGAAACCTAAGCCGGCCTCGAACCCTAAGCCTGCACTTGAGCCGCCTTGCCGCATGCGCCCTCACTTCAGCCCTCGAGGGAGATCACGAGACCGGAGTCGCTTCGGCCCTGGCGACGTCCCTGGACCGAACCCTAACCCTAGCTAAGGCTCTCTCCCCAAGAGGACCCAGTGCCAACGTGTGACAACGCCACGCGCCTGGCGTCCGGAAGAGGTGCAGGCTGACTCGGCATGGAACCTGGAAGCTCACCATGCCGTTACCCAGGCCCGGCTGCAGCTGCCGAGAGGATTCCGGAGGCCTCCTGGACCAGGGGCCCAATCACGTGTGTGGCCTTGGCAGCCAAAGACGGATCCTGACCGGCAGGCTCCCTTGTGCCCTCAACTCAGCCCTTCGGGGAGACCACGGCCCTGCTGTGGGTTCGGCGCCTGGAGCCTCCTGGGACCTAACCCTAACCCTAACCGTACCCCGAACAGGGACCCTCCACCGCAACCTCAGCCTGCCTCGAACCCTAACCCTGCAAGTGAGCCGCCTTCGGGCATGGGCCCTCACTTCAGCCCTCGAGGGAGATCACGAGACTGGAGTCGATTCCGCCCTGGCGACGTCCCTGGACCAAACCCTAACCCTAGCTAAGGCTCCCTCCCCATGGGGACCCAATGCCAACGTCTGACAACACCACGCGCCTGGGGTCCAGAAGCGGTGCAGGCTGACTCGGCGTGGGACCTGGAAGCTCACCATGTGGTTTCCCCGCCTGTCTGCAGCTGAGCGAGAGGATTCCGGAGGCCTCCTCGAACAGGGGCCGATCGACGTCTGTGGCCTTGGCAGCCAAAGCCGGATCCTGACCGGCACCGTCCCTTGTGTCCTCAACTCAGCCCTTCGGGGAGACCACTGCCCTGCGGTGGGTTCGGCGCCTGGAGCCTCCTGGGACCTAACCCTAACCCTAACCCCACACCGAACGGGGACCCTCCACCGAAACCTAAGCCGGCCTCGAACCCTAAGCCTGCACTTGAGCCGCCTTGCCGCATGCGCCCTCACTTCAGCCCTCGAGGGAGATCACGAGACCGGAGTCGCTTCGGCCCTGGCGACGTCCCTGGACCGAACCCTAACCCTAGCTAAGGCTCTCTCCCCAAGAGGACCCAGTGCCAACGTGTGACAACGCCACGCGCCTGGCGTCCGGAAGAGGTGCAGGCTGACTCGGCATGGAACCTGGAAGCTCACCATGCCGTTACCCAGGCCCGGCTGCAGCTGCCGAGAGGATTCCGGAGGCCTCCTGGACCAGGGGCCCAATCACGTGTGTGGCCTTGGCAGCCAAAGACGGATCCTGACCGGCAGGCTCCCTTGTGCCCTCAACTCAGCCCTTCGGGGAGACCACGGCCCTGCTGTGGGTTCGGCGCCTGGAGCCTCCTGGGACCTAACCCTAACCCTAACCGTACCCCGAACAGGGACCCTCCACCGCAACCTCAGCCTGCCTCGAACCCTAACCCTGCAAGTGAGCCGCCTTCGGGCATGGGCCCTCACTTCAGCCCTCGAGGGAGATCACGAGACTGGAGTCGATTCCGCCCTGGCGACGTCCCTGGACCAAACCCTAACCCTAGCTAAGGCTCCCTCCCCATGGGGACCCAATGCCAACGTCTGACAACACCACGCGCCTGGGGTCCAGAAGCGGTGCAGGCTGACTCGGCGTGGGACCTGGAAGCTCACCATGTGGTTTCCCCGCCTGTCTGCAGCTGAGCGAGAGGATTCCGGAGGCCTCCTCGAACAGGGGCCGATCGACGTCTGTGGCCTTGGCAGCCAAAGCCGGATCCTGACCGGCACCGTCCCTTGTGTCCTCAACTCAGCCCTTCGGGGAGACCCCTGCCCTGCGGTGGGTTCGGCGCCTGGAGCCTCCTGGGACCTAACCCTAACCCTAACCCCACACCGAACGGGGACCCTCCACCGAAACCTAAGCCGGCCTCGAACCCTAAGCCTGCACTTGAGCCGCCTTGCCGCATGCGCCCTCACTTCAGCCCTCGAGGGAGATCACGAGACCGGAGTCGCTTCGGCCCTGGCGACGTCCCTGGACCGAACCCTAACCCTAGCTAAGGCTCTCTCCCCAAGAGGACCCAGTGCCAACGTGTGACAACGCCACGCGCCTGGCGTCCGGAAGAGGTGCAGGCTGACTCGGCATGGAACCTGGAAGCTCACCATGCCGTTACCCAGGCCCGGCTGCAGCTGCCGAGAGGATTCCGGAGGCCTCCTGGACCAGGGGCCCAATCACGTGTGTGGCCTTGGCAGCCAAAGACGGATCCTGACCGGCAGGCTCCCTTGTGCCCTCAACTCAGCCCTTCGGGGAGACCACGGCCCTGCTGTGGGTTCGGCGCCTGGAGCCTCCTGGGACCTAACCCTAACCCTAACCGTACCCCGAACAGGGACCCTCCACCGCAACCTCAGCCTGCCTCGAACCCTAACCCTGCAAGTGAGCCGCCTTCGGGCATGGGCCCTCACTTCAGCCCTCGAGGGAGATCACGAGACTGGAGTCGATTCCGCCCTGGCGACGTCCCTGGACCAAACCCTAACCCTAGCTAAGGCTCCCTCCCCATGGGGACCCAATGCCAACGTCTGACAACACCACGCGCCTGGGGTCCAGAAGCGGTGCAGGCTGACTCGGCGTGGGACCTGGAAGCTCACCATGTGGTTTCCCCGCCTGTCTGCAGCTGAGCGAGAGGATTCCGGAGGCCTCCTCGAACAGGGGCCGATCGACGTCTGTGGCCTTGGCAGCCAAAGCCGGATCCTGACCGGCACCGTCCCTTGTGTCCTCAACTCAGCCCTTCGGGGAGACCCCTGCCCTGCGGTGGGTTCGGCGCCTGGAGCCTCCTGGGACCTAACCCTAACCCTAACCCCACACCGAACGGGGACCCTCCACCGAAACCTAAGCCGGCCTCGAACCCTAAGCCTGCACTTGAGCCGCCTTGCCGCATGCGCCCTCACTTCAGCCCTCGAGGGAGATCACGAGACCGGAGTCGCTTCGGCCCTGGCGACGTCCCTGGACCGAACCCTAACCCTAGCTAAGGCTCTCTCCCCAAGAGGACCCAGTGCCAACGTGTGACAACGCCACGCGCCTGGCGTCCGGAAGAGGTGCAGGCTGACTCGGCATGGAACCTGGAAGCTCACCATGCCGTTACCCAGGCCCGGCTGCAGCTGCCGAGAGGATTCCGGAGGCCTCCTGGACCAGGGGCCCAATCACGTGTGTGGCCTTGGCAGCCAAAGACGGATCCTGACCGGCAGGCTCCCTTGTGCCCTCAACTCAGCCCTTCGGGGAGACCACGGCCCTGCTGTGGGTTCGGCGCCTGGAGCCTCCTGGGACCTAACCCTAACCCTAACCGTACCCCGAACAGGGACCCTCCACCGCAACCTCAGCCTGCCTCGAACCCTAACCCTGCAAGTGAGCCGCCTTCGGGCATGGGCCCTCACTTCAGCCCTCGAGGGAGATCACGAGACTGGAGTCGATTCCGCCCTGGCGACGTCCCTGGACCAAACCCTAACCCTAGCTAAGGCTCCCTCCCCATGGGGACCCAATGCCAACGTCTGACAACACCACGCGCCTGGGGTCCAGAAGCGGTGCAGGCTGACTCGGCGTGGGACCTGGAAGCTCACCATGTGGTTTCCCCGCCTGTCTGCAGCTGAGCGAGAGGATTCCGGAGGCCTCCTCGAACAGGGGCCGATCGACGTCTGTGGCCTTGGCAGCCAAAGCCGGATCCTGACCGGCACCGTCCCTTGTGTCCTCAACTCAGCCCTTCGGGGAGACCACTGCCCTGCGGTGGGTTCGGCGCCTGGAGCCTCCTGGGACCTAACCCTAACCCTAACCCCACACCGAACGGGGACCCTCCACCGAAACCTAAGCCGGCCTCGAACCCTAAGCCTGCACTTGAGCCGCCTTGCCGCATGCGCCCTCACTTCAGCCCTCGAGGGAGATCACGAGACCGGAGTCGCTTCGGCCCTGGCGACGTCCCTGGACCGAACCCTAACCCTAGCTAAGGCTCTCTCCCCAAGAGGACCCAGTGCCAACGTGTGACAACGCCACGCGCCTGGCGTCCGGAAGAGGTGCAGGCTGACTCGGCATGGAACCTGGAAGCTCACCATGCCGTTACCCAGGCCCGGCTGCAGCTGCCGAGAGGATTCCGGAGGCCTCCTCGACCAGGGGCCCAATCACGTGTGTGGCCTTGGCAGCCAAAGACGGATCCTGACCGGCAGGCTCCCTTGTGCCCTCAACTCAGCCCTTCGGGGAGACCACGGCCCTGCTGTGGGTTCGGCGCCTGGAGCCTCCTGGGACCTAACCCTAACCCTAACCGTACCCCGAACAGGGACCCTCCACCGCAACCTCAGCCTGCCTCGAACCCTAACCCTGCAAGTGAGCCGCCTTCGGGCATGGGCCCTCACTTCAGCCCTCGAGGGAGATCACGAGACTGGAGTCGATTCCGCCCTGGCGACGTCCCTGGACCAAACCCTAACCCTAGCTAAGGCTCCCTCCCCATGGGGACCCAATGCCAACGTCTGACAACACCACGCGCCTGGGGTCCAGAAGCGGTGCAGGCTGACTCGGCGTGGGACCTGGAAGCTCACCATGTGGTTTCCCCGCCTGTCTGCAGCTGAGCGAGAGGATTCCGGAGGCCTCCTCGAACAGGGGCCGATCGACGTCTGTGGCCTTGGCAGCCAAAGCCGGATCCTGACCGGCACCGTCCCTTGTGTCCTCAACTCAGCCCTTCGGGGAGACCCCTGCCCTGCGGTGGGTTCGGCGCCTGGAGCCTCCTGGGACCTAACCCTAACCCTAACCCCACACCGAACGGGGACCCTCCACCGAAACCTAAGCCGGCCTCGAACCCTAAGCCTGCACTTGAGCCGCCTTGCCGCATGCGCCCTCACTTCAGCCCTCGAGGGAGATCACGAGACCGGAGTCGCTTCGGCCCTGGCGACGTCCCTGGACCGAACCCTAACCCTAGCTAAGGCTCTCTCCCCAAGAGGACCCAGTGCCAACGTGTGACAACGCCACGCGCCTGGCGTCCGGAAGAGGTGCAGGCTGACTCGGCATGGAACCTGGAAGCTCACCATGCCGTTACCCAGGCCCGGCTGCAGCTGCCGAGAGGATTCCGGAGGCCTCCTGGACCAGGGGCCCAATCACGTGTGTGGCCTTGGCAGCCAAAGACGGATCCTGACCGGCAGGCTCCCTTGTGCCCTCAACTCAGCCCTTCGGGGAGACCACGGCCCTGCTGTGGGTTCGGCGCCTGGAGCCTCCTGGGACCTAACCCTAACCCTAACCGTACCCCGAACAGGGACCCTCCACCGCAACCTCAGCCTGCCTCGAACCCTAACCCTGCAAGTGAGCCGCCTTCGGGCATGGGCCCTCACTTCAGCCCTCGAGGGAGATCACGAGACTGGAGTCGATTCCGCCCTGGCGACGTCCCTGGACCAAACCCTAACCCTAGCTAAGGCTCCCTCCCCATGGGGACCCAATGCCAACGTCTGACAACACCACGCGCCTGGGGTCCAGAAGCGGTGCAGGCTGACTCGGCGTGGGACCTGGAAGCTCACCATGTGGTTTCCCCGCCTGTCTGCAGCTGAGCGAGAGGATTCCGGAGGCCTCCTCGAACAGGGGCCGATCGACGTCTGTGGCCTTGGCAGCCAAAGCCGGATCCTGACCGGCACCGTCCCTTGTGTCCTCAACTCAGCCCTTCGGGGAGACCCCTGCCCTGCGGTGGGTTCGGCGCCTGGAGCCTCCTGGGACCTAACCCTAACCCTAACCCCACACCGAACGGGGACCCTCCACCGAAACCTAAGCCGGCCTCGAACCCTAAGCCTGCACTTGAGCCGCCTTGCCGCATGCGCCCTCACTTCAGCCCTCGAGGGAGATCACGAGACCGGAGTCGCTTCGGCCCTGGCGACGTCCCTGGACCGAACCCTAACCCTAGCTAAGGCTCTCTCCCCAAGAGGACCCAGTGCCAACGTGTGACAACGCCACGCGCCTGGCGTCCGGAAGAGGTGCAGGCTGACTCGGCATGGAACCTGGAAGCTCACCATGCCGTTACCCAGGCCCGGCTGCAGCTGCCGAGAGGATTCCGGAGGCCTCCTGGACCAGGGGCCCAATCACGTGTGTGGCCTTGGCAGCCAAAGACGGATCCTGACCGGCAGGCTCCCTTGTGCCCTCAACTCAGCCCTTCGGGGAGACCACGGCCCTGCTGTGGGTTCGGCGCCTGGAGCCTCCTGGGACCTAACCCTAACCCTAACCGTACCCCGAACAGGGACCCTCCACCGCAACCTCAGCCTGCCTCGAACCCTAACCCTGCAAGTGAGCCGCCTTCGGGCATGGGCCCTCACTTCAGCCCTCGAGGGAGATCACGAGACTGGAGTCGATTCCGCCCTGGCGACGTCCCTGGACCAAACCCTAACCCTAGCTAAGGCTCCCTCCCCATGGGGACCCAATGCCAACGTCTGACAACACCACGCGCCTGGGGTCCAGAAGCGGTGCAGGCTGACTCGGCGTGGGACCTGGAAGCTCACCATGTGGTTTCCCCGCCTGTCTGCAGCTGAGCGAGAGGATTCCGGAGGCCTCCTCGAACAGGGGCCGATCGACGTCTGTGGCCTTGGCAGCCAAAGCCGGATCCTGACCGGCACCGTCCCTTGTGTCCTCAACTCAGCCCTTCGGGGAGACCCCTGCCCTGCGGTGGGTTCGGCGCCTGGAGCCTCCTGGGACCTAACCCTAACCCTAACCCCACACCGAACGGGGACCCTCCACCGAAACCTAAGCCGGCCTCGAACCCTAAGCCTGCACTTGAGCCGCCTTGCCGCATGCGCCCTCACTTCAGCCCTCGAGGGAGATCACGAGACCGGAGTCGCTTCGGCCCTGGCGACGTCCCTGGACCGAACCCTAACCCTAGCTAAGGCTCTCTCCCCAAGAGGACCCAGTGCCAACGTGTGACAACGCCACGCGCCTGGCGTCCGGAAGAGGTGCAGGCTGACTCGGCATGGAACCTGGAAGCTCACCATGCCGTTACCCAGGCCCGGCTGCAGCTGCCGAGAGGATTCCGGAGGCCTCCTCGACCAGGGGCCCAATCACGTGTGTGGCCTTGGCAGCCAAAGACGGATCCTGACCGGCAGGCTCCCTTGTGCCCTCAACTCAGCCCTTCGGGGAGACCCCTGCCCTGCGGTGGGTTCGGCGCCTGGAGCCTCCTGGGACCTAACCCTAACCCTAACCCCACACCGAACGGGGACCCTCCACCGAAACCTAAGCCGGCCTCGAACCCTAAGCCTGCACTTGAGCCGCCTTGCCGCATGGGCCCTCACTTCAGCCCTCGAGGGAGATCACGAGACCGGAGTCGCTTCGGCCCTGGCGACGTCCCTGGACCGAACCCTAACCCTAGCTAAGGCTCTCTCCCCAAGAGGACCCAGTGCCAACGTGTGACAACGCCACGCGCCTGGCGTCCGGAAGAGGTGCAGGCTGACTCGGCATGGAACCTGGAAGCTCACCATGCCGTTACCCAGCCCGGCTGCAGCTGCCGAGAGGATTCCGGAGGCCTCCTCGACCAGGGGCCCAATCACGTGTGTGGCCTTGGCAGCCAAAGACGGATCCTGACCGGCAGGCTCCCTTGTGCCCTCAACTCAGCCCTTCGGGGAGACCACGGCCCTGCTGTGGGTTCGGCGCCTGGAGCCTCCTGGGACCTAACCCTAACCCTAACCGTACCCCGAACAGGGACCCTCCACCGCAACCTCAGCCTGCCTCGAACCCTAACCCTGCAAGTGAGCCGCCTTCGGGCATGGGCCCTCACTTCAGCCCTCGAGGGAGATCACGAGACTGGAGTCGATTCCGCCCTGGCGACGTCCCTGGACCAAACCCTAACCCTAGCTAAGGCTCCCTCCCCATGGGGACCCAATGCCAACGTCTGACAACACCACGCGCCTGGGGTCCAGAAGCGGTGCAGGCTGACTCGGCGTGGGACCTGGAAGCTCACCATGTGGTTTCCCCGCCTGTCTGCAGCTGAGCGAGAGGATTCCGGAGGCCTCCTCGAACAGGGGCCGATCGACGTCTGTGGCCTTGGCAGCCAAAGCCGGATCCTGACCGGCACCGTCCCTTGTGTCCTCAACTCAGCCCTTCGGGGAGACCCCTGCCCTGCGGTGGGTTCGGCGCCTGGAGCCTCCTGGGACCTAACCCTAACCCTAACCCCACACCGAACGGGGACCCTCCACCGAAACCTAAGCCGGCCTCGAACCCTAAGCCTGCACTTGAGCCGCCTTGCCGCATGCGCCCTCACTTCAGCCCTCGAGGGAGATCACGAGACCGGAGTCGCTTCGGCCCTGGCGACGTCCCTGGACCGAACCCTAACCCTAGCTAAGGCTCTCTCCCCAAGAGGACCCAGTGCCAACGTGTGACAACGCCACGCGCCTGGCGTCCGGAAGAGGTGCAGGCTGACTCGGCATGGAACCTGGAAGCTCACCATGCCGTTACCCAGGCCCGGCTGCAGCTGCCGAGAGGATTCCGGAGGCCTCCTGGACCAGGGGCCCAATCACGTGTGTGGCCTTGGCAGCCAAAGACGGATCCTGACCGGCAGGCTCCCTTGTGCCCTCAACTCAGCCCTTCGGGGAGACCACGGCCCTGCTGTGGGTTCGGCGCCTGGAGCCTCCTGGGACCTAACCCTAACCCTAACCGTACCCCGAACAGGGACCCTCCACCGCAACCTCAGCCTGCCTCGAACCCTAACCCTGCAAGTGAGCCGCCTTCGGGCATGGGCCCTCACTTCAGCCCTCGAGGGAGATCACGAGACTGGAGTCGATTCCGCCCTGGCGACGTCCCTGGACCAAACCCTAACCCTAGCTAAGGCTCCCTCCCCATGGGGACCCAATGCCAACGTCTGACAACACCACGCGCCTGGGGTCCAGAAGCGGTGCAGGCTGACTCGGCGTGGGACCTGGAAGCTCACCATGTGGTTTCCCCGCCTGTCTGCAGCTGAGCGAGAGGATTCCGGAGGCCTCCTCGAACAGGGGCCGATCGACGTCTGTGGCCTTGGCAGCCAAAGCCGGATCCTGACCGGCACCGTCCCTTGTGTCCTCAACTCAGCCCTTCGGGGAGACCCCTGCCCTGCGGTGGGTTCGGCGCCTGGAGCCTCCTGGGACCTAACCCTAACCCTAACCCCACACCGAACGGGGACCCTCCACCGAAACCTAAGCCGGCCTCGAACCCTAAGCCTGCACTTGAGCCGCCTTGCCGCATGCGCCCTCACTTCAGCCCTCGAGGGAGATCACGAGACCGGAGTCGCTTCGGCCCTGGCGACGTCCCTGGACCGAACCCTAACCCTAGCTAAGGCTCTCTCCCCAAGAGGACCCAGTGCCAACGTGTGACAACGCCACGCGCCTGGCGTCCGGAAGAGGTGCAGGCTGACTCGGCATGGAACCTGGAAGCTCACCATGCCGTTACCCAGGCCCGGCTGCAGCTGCCGAGAGGATTCCGGAGGCCTCCTGGACCAGGGGCCCAATCACGTGTGTGGCCTTGGCAGCCAAAGACGGATCCTGACCGGCAGGCTCCCTTGTGCCCTCAACTCAGCCCTTCGGGGAGACCACGGCCCTGCTGTGGGTTCGGCGCCTGGAGCCTCCTGGGACCTAACCCTAACCCTAACCGTACCCCGAACAGGGACCCTCCACCGCAACCTCAGCCTGCCTCGAACCCTAACCCTGCAAGTGAGCCGCCTTCGGGCATGGGCCCTCACTTCAGCCCTCGAGGGAGATCACGAGACTGGAGTCGATTCCGCCCTGGCGACGTCCCTGGACCAAACCCTAACCCTAGCTAAGGCTCCCTCCCCATGGGGACCCAATGCCAACGTCTGACAACACCACGCGCCTGGGGTCCAGAAGCGGTGCAGGCTGACTCGGCGTGGGACCTGGAAGCTCACCATGTGGTTTCCCCGCCTGTCTGCAGCTGAGCGAGAGGATTCCGGAGGCCTCCTCGAACAGGGGCCGATCGACGTCTGTGGCCTTGGCAGCCAAAGCCGGATCCTGACCGGCACCGTCCCTTGTGTCCTCAACTCAGCCCTTCGGGGAGACCCCTGCCCTGCGGTGGGTTCGGCGCCTGGAGCCTCCTGGGACCTAACCCTAACCCTAACCCCACACCGAACGGGGACCCTCCACCGAAACCTAAGCCGGCCTCGAACCCTAAGCCTGCACTTGAGCCGCCTTGCCGCATGCGCCCTCACTTCAGCCCTCGAGGGAGATCACGAGACCGGAGTCGCTTCGGCCCTGGCGACGTCCCTGGACCGAACCCTAACCCTAGCTAAGGCTCTCTCCCCAAGAGGACCCAGTGCCAACGTGTGACAACGCCACGCGCCTGGCGTCCGGAAGAGGTGCAGGCTGACTCGGCATGGAACCTGGAAGCTCACCATGCCGTTACCCAGGCCCGGCTGCAGCTGCCGAGAGGATTCCGGAGGCCTCCTGGACCAGGGGCCCAATCACGTGTGTGGCCTTGGCAGCCAAAGACGGATCCTGACCGGCAGGCTCCCTTGTGCCCTCAACTCAGCCCTTCGGGGAGACCACGGCCCTGCTGTGGGTTCGGCGCCTGGAGCCTCCTGGGACCTAACCCTAACCCTAACCGTACCCCGAACAGGGACCCTCCACCGCAACCTCAGCCTGCCTCGAACCCTAACCCTGCAAGTGAGCCGCCTTCGGGCATGGGCCCTCACTTCAGCCCTCGAGGGAGATCACGAGACTGGAGTCGATTCCGCCCTGGCGACGTCCCTGGACCAAACCCTAACCCTAGCTAAGGCTCCCTCCCCATGGGGACCCAATGCCAACGTCTGACAACACCACGCGCCTGGGGTCCAGAAGCGGTGCAGGCTGACTCGGCGTGGGACCTGGAAGCTCACCATGTGGTTTCCCCGCCTGTCTGCAGCTGAGCGAGAGGATTCCGGAGGCCTCCTCGAACAGGGGCCGATCGACGTCTGTGGCCTTGGCAGCCAAAGCCGGATCCTGACCGGCACCGTCCCTTGTGTCCTCAACTCAGCCCTTCGGGGAGACCCCTGCCCTGCGGTGGGTTCGGCGCCTGGAGCCTCCTGGGACCTAACCCTAACCCTAACCCCACACCGAACGGGGACCCTCCACCGAAACCTAAGCCGGCCTCGAACCCTAAGCCTGCACTTGAGCCGCCTTGCCGCATGCGCCCTCACTTCAGCCCTCGAGGGAGATCACGAGACCGGAGTCGCTTCGGCCCTGGCGACGTCCCTGGACCGAACCCTAACCCTAGCTAAGGCTCTCTCCCCAAGAGGACCCAGTGCCAACGTGTGACAACGCCACGCGCCTGGCGTCCGGAAGAGGTGCAGGCTGACTCGGCATGGAACCTGGAAGCTCACCATGCCGTTACCCAGGCCCGGCTGCAGCTGCCGAGAGGATTCCGGAGGCCTCCTGGACCAGGGGCCCAATCACGTGTGTGGCCTTGGCAGCCAAAGACGGATCCTGACCGGCAGGCTCCCTTGTGCCCTCAACTCAGCCCTTCGGGGAGACCACGGCCCTGCTGTGGGTTCGGCGCCTGGAGCCTCCTGGGACCTAACCCTAACCCTAACCGTACCCCGAACAGGGACCCTCCACCGCAACCTCAGCCTGCCTCGAACCCTAACCCTGCAAGTGAGCCGCCTTCGGGCATGGGCCCTCACTTCAGCCCTCGAGGGAGATCACGAGACTGGAGTCGATTCCGCCCTGGCGACGTCCCTGGACCAAACCCTAACCCTAGCTAAGGCTCCCTCCCCATGGGGACCCAATGCCAACGTCTGACAACACCACGCGCCTGGGGTCCAGAAGCGGTGCAGGCTGACTCGGCGTGGGACCTGGAAGCTCACCATGTGGTTTCCCCGCCTGTCTGCAGCTGAGCGAGAGGATTCCGGAGGCCTCCTCGAACAGGGGCCGATCGACGTCTGTGGCCTTGGCAGCCAAAGCCGGATCCTGACCGGCACCGTCCCTTGTGTCCTCAACTCAGCCCTTCGGGGAGACCCCTGCCCTGCGGTGGGTTCGGCGCCTGGAGCCTCCTGGGACCTAACCCTAACCCTAACCCCACACCGAACGGGGACCCTCCACCGAAACCTAAGCCGGCCTCGAACCCTAAGCCTGCACTTGAGCCGCCTTGCCGCATGCGCCCTCACTTCAGCCCTCGAGGGAGATCACGAGACCGGAGTCGCTTCGGCCCTGGCGACGTCCCTGGACCGAACCCTAACCCTAGCTAAGGCTCTCTCCCCAAGAGGACCCAGTGCCAACGTGTGACAACGCCACGCGCCTGGCGTCCGGAAGAGGTGCAGGCTGACTCGGCATGGAACCTGGAAGCTCACCATGCCGTTACCCAGGCCCGGCTGCAGCTGCCGAGAGGATTCCGGAGGCCTCCTGGACCAGGGGCCCAATCACGTGTGTGGCCTTGGCAGCCAAAGACGGATCCTGACCGGCAGGCTCCCTTGTGCCCTCAACTCAGCCCTTCGGGGAGACCACGGCCCTGCTGTGGGTTCGGCGCCTGGAGCCTCCTGGGACCTAACCCTAACCCTAACCGTACCCCGAACAGGGACCCTCCACCGCAACCTCAGCCTGCCTCGAACCCTAACCCTGCAAGTGAGCCGCCTTCGGGCATGGGCCCTCACTTCAGCCCTCGAGGGAGATCACGAGACTGGAGTCGATTCCGCCCTGGCGACGTCCCTGGACCAAACCCTAACCCTAGCTAAGGCTCCCTCCCCATGGGGACCCAATGCCAACGTCTGACAACACCACGCGCCTGGGGTCCAGAAGCGGTGCAGGCTGACTCGGCGTGGGACCTGGAAGCTCACCATGTGGTTTCCCCGCCTGTCTGCAGCTGAGCGAGAGGATTCCGGAGGCCTCCTCGAACAGGGGCCGATCGACGTCTGTGGCCTTGGCAGCCAAAGCCGGATCCTGACCGGCACCGTCCCTTGTGTCCTCAACTCAGCCCTTCGGGGAGACCCCTGCCCTGCGGTGGGTTCGGCGCCTGGAGCCTCCTGGGACCTAACCCTAACCCTAACCCCACACCGAACGGGGACCCTCCACCGAAACCTAAGCCGGCCTCGAACCCTAAGCCTGCACTTGAGCCGCCTTGCCGCATGCGCCCTCACTTCAGCCCTCGAGGGAGATCACGAGACCGGAGTCGCTTCGGCCCTGGCGACGTCCCTGGACCGAACCCTAACCCTAGCTAAGGCTCTCTCCCCAAGAGGACCCAGTGCCAACGTGTGACAACGCCACGCGCCTGGCGTCCGGAAGAGGTGCAGGCTGACTCGGCATGGAACCTGGAAGCTCACCATGCCGTTACCCAGGCCCGGCTGCAGCTGCCGAGAGGATTCCGGAGGCCTCCTGGACCAGGGGCCCAATCACGTGTGTGGCCTTGGCAGCCAAAGACGGATCCTGACCGGCAGGCTCCCTTGTGCCCTCAACTCAGCCCTTCGGGGAGACCACGGCCCTGCTGTGGGTTCGGCGCCTGGAGCCTCCTGGGACCTAACCCTAACCCTAACCGTACCCCGAACAGGGACCCTCCACCGCAACCTCAGCCTGCCTCGAACCCTAACCCTGCAAGTGAGCCGCCTTCGGGCATGGGCCCTCACTTCAGCCCTCGAGGGAGATCACGAGACTGGAGTCGATTCCGCCCTGGCGACGTCCCTGGACCAAACCCTAACCCTAGCTAAGGCTCCCTCCCCATGGGGACCCAATGCCAACGTCTGACAACACCACGCGCCTGGGGTCCAGAAGCGGTGCAGGCTGACTCGGCGTGGGACCTGGAAGCTCACCATGTGGTTTCCCCGCCTGTCTGCAGCTGAGCGAGAGGATTCCGGAGGCCTCCTCGAACAGGGGCCGATCGACGTCTGTGGCCTTGGCAGCCAAAGCCGGATCCTGACCGGCACCGTCCCTTGTGTCCTCAACTCAGCCCTTCGGGGAGACCCCTGCCCTGCGGTGGGTTCGGCGCCTGGAGCCTCCTGGGACCTAACCCTAACCCTAACCCCACACCGAACGGGGACCCTCCACCGAAACCTAAGCCGGCCTCGAACCCTAAGCCTGCACTTGAGCCGCCTTGCCGCATGCGCCCTCACTTCAGCCCTCGAGGGAGATCACGAGACCGGAGTCGCTTCGGCCCTGGCGACGTCCCTGGACCGAACCCTAACCCTAGCTAAGGCTCTCTCCCCAAGAGGACCCAGTGCCAACGTGTGACAACGCCACGCGCCTGGCGTCCGGAAGAGGTGCAGGCTGACTCGGCATGGAACCTGGAAGCTCACCATGCCGTTACCCAGGCCCGGCTGCAGCTGCCGAGAGGATTCCGGAGGCCTCCTGGACCAGGGGCCCAATCACGTGTGTGGCCTTGGCAGCCAAAGACGGATCCTGACCGGCAGGCTCCCTTGTGCCCTCAACTCAGCCCTTCGGGGAGACCACGGCCCTGCTGTGGGTTCGGCGCCTGGAGCCTCCTGGGACCTAACCCTAACCCTAACCGTACCCCGAACAGGGACCCTCCACCGCAACCTCAGCCTGCCTCGAACCCTAACCCTGCAAGTGAGCCGCCTTCGGGCATGGGCCCTCACTTCAGCCCTCGAGGGAGATCACGAGACTGGAGTCGATTCCGCCCTGGCGACGTCCCTGGACCAAACCCTAACCCTAGCTAAGGCTCCCTCCCCATGGGGACCCAATGCCAACGTCTGACAACACCACGCGCCTGGGGTCCAGAAGCGGTGCAGGCTGACTCGGCGTGGGACCTGGAAGCTCACCATGTGGTTTCCCCGCCTGTCTGCAGCTGAGCGAGAGGATTCCGGAGGCCTCCTCGAACAGGGGCCGATCGACGTCTGTGGCCTTGGCAGCCAAAGCCGGATCCTGACCGGCACCGTCCCTTGTGTCCTCAACTCAGCCCTTCGGGGAGACCCCTGCCCTGCGGTGGGTTCGGCGCCTGGAGCCTCCTGGGACCTAACCCTAACCCTAACCCCACACCGAACGGGGACCCTCCACCGAAACCTAAGCCGGCCTCGAACCCTAAGCCTGCACTTGAGCCGCCTTGCCGCATGCGCCCTCACTTCAGCCCTCGAGGGAGATCACGAGACCGGAGTCGCTTCGGCCCTGGCGACGTCCCTGGACCGAACCCTAACCCTAGCTAAGGCTCTCTCCCCAAGAGGACCCAGTGCCAACGTGTGACAACGCCACGCGCCTGGCGTCCGGAAGAGGTGCAGGCTGACTCGGCATGGAACCTGGAAGCTCACCATGCCGTTACCCAGGCCCGGCTGCAGCTGCCGAGAGGATTCCGGAGGCCTCCTGGACCAGGGGCCCAATCACGTGTGTGGCCTTGGCAGCCAAAGACGGATCCTGACCGGCAGGCTCCCTTGTGCCCTCAACTCAGCCCTTCGGGGAGACCACGGCCCTGCTGTGGGTTCGGCGCCTGGAGCCTCCTGGGACCTAACCCTAACCCTAACCGTACCCCGAACAGGGACCCTCCACCGCAACCTCAGCCTGCCTCGAACCCTAACCCTGCAAGTGAGCCGCCTTCGGGCATGGGCCCTCACTTCAGCCCTCGAGGGAGATCACGAGACTGGAGTCGATTCCGCCCTGGCGACGTCCCTGGACCAAACCCTAACCCTAGCTAAGGCTCCCTCCCCATGGGGACCCAATGCCAACGTCTGACAACACCACGCGCCTGGGGTCCAGAAGCGGTGCAGGCTGACTCGGCGTGGGACCTGGAAGCTCACCATGTGGTTTCCCCGCCTGTCTGCAGCTGAGCGAGAGGATTCCGGAGGCCTCCTCGAACAGGGGCCGAATCGACGTCTGTGGCCTTGGCAGCCAAAGCCGGATCCTGACCGGCACCGTCCCTTGTGTCCTCAACTCAGCCCTTCGGGGAGACCACTGCCCTGCGGTGGGTTCGGCGCCTGGAGCCTCCTGGGACCTAACCCTAACCCTAACCCCACACCGAACGGGGACCCTCCACCGAAACCTAAGCCGGCCTCGAACCCTAAGCCTGCAAGTGAGCCGCCTTCGGGCATGGGCCCTCACTTCAGCCCTCGAGGGAGATCACGAGACTGGAGTCGATTCCGCCCTGGCGACGTCCCTGGACCAAACCCTAACCCTAGCTAAGGCTCCCTCCCCATGGGGACCCAATGCCAACGTGTGACAACACCACGCGCCTGGGGTCCAGAAGCGGTGCAGGCTGACTCGGCATGGGACCTGGAAGCTCACCATGTGGTTTCCCCGCCTGTCTGCAGCTGAGCGAGAGGATTCCGGAGGCCTCCTCGAACAGGGGCCGATCGACGTCTGTGGCCTTGGCAGCCAAAGCCGGATCCTGACCGGCACCGTCCCTTGTGTCCTCAACTCAGCCCTTCGGGGAGACCCCTGCCCTGCGGTGGGTTCGGCGCCTGGAGCCTCCTGGGACCTAACCCTAACCCTAACCCCACACCGAACGGGGACCCTCCACCGAAACCTAAGCCGGCCTCGAACCCTAAGCCTGCACTTGAGCCGCCTTGCCGCATGCGCCCTCACTTCAGCCCTCGAGGGAGATCACGAGACCGGAGTCGCTTCGGCCCTGGCGACGTCCCTGGACCGAACCCTAACCCTAGCTAAGGCTCTCTCCCCAAGAGGACCCAGTGCCAACGTGTGACAACGCCACGCGCCTGGCGTCCGGAAGAGGTGCAGGCTGACTCGGCATGGAACCTGGAAGCTCACCATGCCGTTACCCAGGCCCGGCTGCAGCTGCCGAGAGGATTCCGGAGGCCTCCTGGACCAGGGGCCCAATCACGTGTGTGGCCTTGGCAGCCAAAGACGGATCCTGACCGGCAGGCTCCCTTGTGCCCTCAACTCAGCCCTTCGGGGAGACCACGGCCCTGCTGTGGGTTCGGCGCCTGGAGCCTCCTGGGACCTAACCCTAACCCTAACCGTACCCCGAACAGGGACCCTCCACCGCAACCTCAGCCTGCCTCGAACCCTAACCCTGCAAGTGAGCCGCCTTCGGGCATGGGCCCTCACTTCAGCCCTCGAGGGAGATCACGAGACTGGAGTCGATTCCGCCCTGGCGACGTCCCTGGACCAAACCCTAACCCTAGCTAAGGCTCCCTCCCCATGGGGACCCAATGCCAACGTCTGACAACACCACGCGCCTGGGGTCCAGAAGCGGTGCAGGCTGACTCGGCGTGGGACCTGGAAGCTCACCATGTGGTTTCCCCGCCTGTCTGCAGCTGAGCGAGAGGATTCCGGAGGCCTCCTCGAACAGGGGCCGATCGACGTCTGTGGCCTTGGCAGCCAAAGCCGGATCCTGACCGGCACCGTCCCTTGTGTCCTCAACTCAGCCCTTCGGGGAGACCCCTGCCCTGCGGTGGGTTCGGCGCCTGGAGCCTCCTGGGACCTAACCCTAACCCTAACCCCACACCGAACGGGGACCCTCCACCGAAACCTAAGCCGGCCTCGAACCCTAAGCCTGCACTTGAGCCGCCTTGCCGCATGCGCCCTCACTTCAGCCCTCGAGGGAGATCACGAGACCGGAGTCGCTTCGGCCCTGGCGACGTCCCTGGACCGAACCCTAACCCTAGCTAAGGCTCTCTCCCCAAGAGGACCCAGTGCCAACGTGTGACAACGCCACGCGCCTGGCGTCCGGAAGAGGTGCAGGCTGACTCGGCATGGAACCTGGAAGCTCACCATGCCGTTACCCAGGCCCGGCTGCAGCTGCCGAGAGGATTCCGGAGGCCTCCTGGACCAGGGGCCCAATCACGTGTGTGGCCTTGGCAGCCAAAGACGGATCCTGACCGGCAGGCTCCCTTGTGCCCTCAACTCAGCCCTTCGGGGAGACCACGGCCCTGCTGTGGGTTCGGCGCCTGGAGCCTCCTGGGACCTAACCCTAACCCTAACCGTACCCCGAACAGGGACCCTCCACCGCAACCTCAGCCTGCCTCGAACCCTAACCCTGCAAGTGAGCCGCCTTCGGGCATGGGCCCTCACTTCAGCCCTCGAGGGAGATCACGAGACTGGAGTCGATTCCGCCCTGGCGACGTCCCTGGACCAAACCCTAACCCTAGCTAAGGCTCCCTCCCCATGGGGACCCAATGCCAACGTCTGACAACACCACGCGCCTGGGGTCCAGAAGCGGTGCAGGCTGACTCGGCGTGGGACCTGGAAGCTCACCATGTGGTTTCCCCGCCTGTCTGCAGCTGAGCGAGAGGATTCCGGAGGCCTCCTCGAACAGGGGCCGATCGACGTCTGTGGCCTTGGCAGCCAAAGCCGGATCCTGACCGGCACCGTCCCTTGTGTCCTCAACTCAGCCCTTCGGGGAGACCCCTGCCCTGCGGTGGGTTCGGCGCCTGGAGCCTCCTGGGACCTAACCCTAACCCTAACCCCACACCGAACGGGGACCCTCCACCGAAACCTAAGCCGGCCTCGAACCCTAAGCCTGCACTTGAGCCGCCTTGCCGCATGCGCCCTCACTTCAGCCCTCGAGGGAGATCACGAGACCGGAGTCGCTTCGGCCCTGGCGACGTCCCTGGACCGAACCCTAACCCTAGCTAAGGCTCTCTCCCCAAGAGGACCCAGTGCCAACGTGTGACAACGCCACGCGCCTGGCGTCCGGAAGAGGTGCAGGCTGACTCGGCATGGAACCTGGAAGCTCACCATGCCGTTACCCAGGCCCGGCTGCAGCTGCCGAGAGGATTCCGGAGGCCTCCTCGACCAGGGGCCCAATCACGTGTGTGGCCTTGGCAGCCAAAGACGGATCCTGACCGGCAGGCTCCCTTGTGCCCTCAACTCAGCCCTTCGGGGAGACCACGGCCCTGCTGTGGGTTCGGCGCCTGGAGCCTCCTGGGACCTAACCCTAACCCTAACCGTACCCCGAACGGGGACCCTCCACCGCAACCTCAGCCTGCCTCGAACCCTAACCCTGCAAGTGAGCCGCCTTCGGGCATGGGCCCTCACTTCAGCCCTCGAGGGAGATCACGAGACCGGAGTCGCTTCGGCCCTGGCGACGTCCCTGGACCGAACCCTAACCCTAGCTAAGGCTCTCTCCCCAAGAGGACCCAGTGCCAACGTGTGACAACGCCACGCGCCTGGCGTCCGGAAGAGGTGCAGGCTGACTCGGCATGGAACCTGGAAGCTCACCATGCCGTTACCCAGGCCCGGCTGCAGCTGCCGAGAGGATTCCGGAGGCCTCCTCGACCAGGGGCCCAATCGACGTGTGTGGCCTTGGCAGCCAAAGACGGATCCTGACCGGCAGGCTCCCTTGTGCCCTCAACTCAGCCCTTCGGGGAGACCACGGCCCTGCTGTGGGTTCGGCGCCTGGAGCCTCCTGGGACCTAACCCTAACCCTAACCGTACCCCGAACAGGGACCCTCCACCGCAACCTCAGCCTGCCTCGAACCCTAACCCTGCAAGTGAGCCGCCTTCGGGCATGGGCCCTCACTTCAGCCCTCGAGGGAGATCACGAGACTGGAGTCGATTCCGCCCTGGCGACGTCCCTGGACCAAACCCTAACCCTAGCTAAGGCTCCCTCCCCATGGGGACCCAATGCCAACGTCTGACAACACCACGCGCCTGGGGTCCAGAAGCGGTGCAGGCTGACTCGGCGTGGGACCTGGAAGCTCACCATGTGGTTTCCCCGCCTGTCTGCAGCTGAGCGAGAGGATTCCGGAGGCCTCCTCGAACAGGGGCCGATCGACGTCTGTGGCCTTGGCAGCCAAAGCCGGATCCTGACCGGCACCGTCCCTTGTGTCCTCAACTCAGCCCTTCGGGGAGACCCCTGCCCTGCGGTGGGTTCGGCGCCTGGAGCCTCCTGGGACCTAACCCTAACCCTAACCCCACACCGAACGGGGACCCTCCACCGAAACCTAAGCCGGCCTCGAACCCTAAGCCTGCACTTGAGCCGCCTTGCCGCATGCGCCCTCACTTCAGCCCTCGAGGGAGATCACGAGACCGGAGTCGCTTCGGCCCTGGCGACGTCCCTGGACCGAACCCTAACCCTAGCTAAGGCTCTCTCCCCAAGAGGACCCAGTGCCAACGTGTGACAACGCCACGCGCCTGGCGTCCGGAAGAGGTGCAGGCTGACTCGGCATGGAACCTGGAAGCTCACCATGCCGTTACCCAGGCCCGGCTGCAGCTGCCGAGAGGATTCCGGAGGCCTCCTGGACCAGGGGCCCAATCACGTGTGTGGCCTTGGCAGCCAAAGACGGATCCTGACCGGCAGGCTCCCTTGTGCCCTCAACTCAGCCCTTCGGGGAGACCACGGCCCTGCTGTGGGTTCGGCGCCTGGAGCCTCCTGGGACCTAACCCTAACCCTAACCGTACCCCGAACAGGGACCCTCCACCGCAACCTCAGCCTGCCTCGAACCCTAACCCTGCAAGTGAGCCGCCTTCGGGCATGGGCCCTCACTTCAGCCCTCGAGGGAGATCACGAGACTGGAGTCGATTCCGCCCTGGCGACGTCCCTGGACCAAACCCTAACCCTAGCTAAGGCTCCCTCCCCATGGGGACCCAATGCCAACGTCTGACAACAC